>NC_048588.1:22638481-23978481 GCF_013265735.2 Oncorhynchus mykiss
ATGTGATCATATATTTGGCATGTTGAAATTGTTCGTATAAGTAAAGTGCAATGTGTGCTGCTCGTTCATTGAATATGAGCAATTCCTCCGGTGACAACGCAGTGTCACTTCATGGATGGAGTCTCCGAGGCAGGATATGTATTGTAATAGGGTTAGAGAATGTGATTTCCAGAGTGCGAATTAGAATTGAGGACTGAGTTTAGTAATGTAAGCTGTATTTTATAATGTCCATTAATCCCCCCAAATAGTGTTTGAAAAGATCTTCCTCACATTGATGTGTGGACTGAATTAGAGATTTCCGCTGTCAGCTCTTTTTAAGTGCGTTCCAGATAATATCACTGGAGCGCTCTCAAATAGGGAGATGTGTTCAACTACCACATCCGTCCTGTCCTAAATGTATAGAGGCGCAATCTTGCATTGAGCTACTGTATGATCTCAGCATCTGCAAATCCAGCCAAGCACAGCACATCTTGCTCATGCATAGCGCGCAGCACATTGAATCCCTCCATCAAGAAGCCTGTCTGGGGTATTGCAACATAAACAGTGGTGGAAAAAGTACCAAATTGTCATACTTCTGTAAAAGTATGGATACCTTAATAAAAAGTGACTCAAGTAAAAGTGAGAGTCACCAGTAAAATATTACTTGAGTAAAAGTCTAAAAGTATTTAGTTTTAAATATACTTAAGTATCAAAAGCAAATTTAGTTGCTAAAATATACTTAACCATCAAAAGTAAAAGTACAAGTATAAATCATTTCAAATTCCTTATATTAAGCAAACCAGACAGCGCCATTGTCTTTGTTTTTTTTTATACGGATAGAGAGTAAAAAGTACAGTATTTTCTTTAGGAATGTAGTAAAGTAAAAGTAAAAGTTGTCAAAATTATAAATAGTAAAGTTCAGATACCCTCAAAAACTTCTTTAGTAGTCCTTTAAAGTATTTTTACTTAAGTAATTTACACCACTGCATATAAACTTATCACTCCCATGCATACTAAATATTTAGCATAGTCCAAGTTCTTTTACCAGCATTTGTTATTATAAACACACATTTCAGCACAGACATATACCAGCAATTGCAAATGCAGCTGACCATATGCTTTGAGCTCCCAAGCTGCTTATGATAAAAATATAAAATCCATAATTGTGAGGCTATCTGGCCCTAACTACAACAGTAAATCCTGTGCAAAAGCAGATTGCATCTACTGCTTTACTTGACTTAAAACAATTGAGTGGGCAAGTGCTCTCTTTATCCATCACAGAGTGCATGCCTCAGCAGCAGGGATAGGGAAGACATGGAGACATCTGGACACATCTGTTTTGCAGAGGGAACTGACCAATAGAAAAGCTGCTTACTGCCTAGGTCCCTCTGTATAGCTGCTTTTCCATTTTAGAGCTGTGCGACTGAATAGTGGCATAATTGCAGGTTAACAATTGTCTATTTTACAGGTCTCTCAGCCATAAAAGCTATGCAGTGGGGTTGCTCATGCCATTTTAACATCCCATTTGGATAATATTTGGCTATTATAAAAAGCTTAACTAAGTAATTTGTAGACTGAATTTCCATTCAGGGTAATTTACTTTACACAAACAGTGCTGTAAGACCTAATCGAGTGCATGTCCATGACGACACAGGCCAGTCACTGAAAAAGCCCCAAATTGCCTGATTTCACAAATATGTGGAGCAGTCGGATGAGGCGCCACATGGGTTATGTTGTGATAAGGTAGGGGTGGTATACAGAAGACAGCCCTATTTGGTAAAAGACCATGTCCCTATTATGGCTAGAACAGCTCAAATTAGCAAATAGAAACGACATGTCCATCATTACAATACGACATTAAGGTCAATCAACACAGAACATTTGAAGAACTTTGAAAGTTTCTTCAAAAGCAGTAGCAAAAACCATCAAGCTCTGTGATGAAACTGGCTCTCATGAGGACTGCCACAGGAAAGGAAGACACAGAATTACCTCTCCTGCAGAGGATAAGTTCATGAGAATTACTATTCTCCAAATTCCAGCCCAAATAAATGCTTCACAGTTCAAGTAACATCTCAACATCATCTGTTCAGAGGAGACTGCGTGAATCAGGCCTTCATGGTAGAGTTGCTGCAAAGAAACCACTACTAAAGGACACCAATAAGAAGAAGAGACTTGCTTGGGCCAAGACACATAAGCAGTGGATATTAGACCGGTGGAAATCTGTCCTTTGGTCTGATGAGTCAAAATTCAGATTTTTTAGTTCCAACCATCGTGTCTTTGTGAGACGCAGAGTAGGGGAACGGATGATCTCCGCATGTGCAGTTCACACAATGAAGCATGGAGGAGGAGGTGTGATGGTGTGGGTGTGCTTTGCTGGTGACACTGTCAGTGATTTATTTAGAATTCAAGGCACACTTAACATGGCTACCACAGCATTCTGCAGTGATACGCCATCCCATCTGGTTTGCGCTTATTTGGACTATCATTTGTTTTCAACAGGACAATGACCCAACGCTCCTCCAGGCTGTGTAAGGGCTATTTGACCAAGAAAGAGAGTGATGGAGTGCTGCATCAAATGACCTGGCTTCCACAATCACCCGACCTCAACCCAATTGAGATGGTTTGGGAGGATTTGGACCAGAGTGTGAAGGAAAAGCAGCCAACAAGCGCTCAGCGCATGTGGGATCTCCGTCAAGATTGTTGGAAAAACATTCCAGGTGAATCTGGTTGAGAGAATGCCAAGAGTGTGCAAAGCTGTAATCAAGGCAAAGATTGGCTTCTTTGAAGAATCTAAAATCTAAAATATATTATATACTTCTTTGGTTACATCATGATTCCATATGAGTTATAATATAGTTTTGATGTCTCCACTATTATTCTACAATGTAGAAAATAGTCAAATAAAGAAAAACCCTTGAATGAGTAGGGGTCTCCAAACTTTTGACTGGTGCTGTACGTACTTAGGATGAGAAAGAAAAGAAGGGACATACATAATCAAATTTGCCATTATTATTCTGGTGTCTAATCCCTCTTAAGATCAATGCTCTTGGGCTGCTTTGGTTTGAAATCCATCTTAAATACCGGGGCTCTGCCCAGTCTATTATCATTCTGTACCACAGAAAACCAGAGAGATGTAAGCCCCCCTTGTTGAGTGGATCTACTCTCTTGTCTTATAAGGACAGGAACTTTAGTTTATGACAGTTTTGTGCCTTCAAGTTCTTCCAAGTTTAGAAAGCCTAAAATAGTGATTACATGAATAGAACATTGTTTTAATAAACCCCAAGCATCATAACACAAGATATGCATCCCGAAGGAGAGAAACTACATCAGTGGATCATGGCAGAACACTCCATTTTGTTAAGTTATTTTAACTTTGAAAGTGTCAGCTGAGAGTGCTTTTGATTGATAGGTTGGTGAATGCATAATGTCCTGGTGGAGACCCATTAAACTATTATGTGTAAACTTCAGGAAATGGAAGCATCAATAATGTATTACCCATAAACCCACGCTGGAATGAAATAAACTGTTTTCATGGAGAAACTGGGACACTTGTCGTCTCTGTCGTGTCAAGGATTTAAGACAGATAAATGCTGTTTCGTTTCTACACAGTCGACAGTGTGGAATCAATATTTGAAGTGCATAACAAGAGGTTGTTTCTTGCAAGGTGTCAGAGGCTTGGTCAATTATGGTACATGCTAGCTATAGGCTGTACGTGACAACTTATTGTGTGAGCTTGAGAGTTGGTTAAGTGATACTAATGAAGAGTCATAGGGAACCCGATGGGATACAAGAATGACAGAAAGAAAAAAACTCTGACAACAAACCCTCGGAGTGTATCCGACGACGTGGGCTAACAAATTGAGTAAACAAACAAGATGTTGATAAAAGGCCTCCTGTTGTGAGAGTGGCAGCTTGGGCCGAGTGAAGGGAACCCCTCTGCTCTCCTCTTCCAGTCCCATGGGGTAATGAAGGGTATAGGGGGATCAGTGGAGAGATCCACTCGTCAACATTGGTCCTTGATAGGCGGACATGCTTTCAGACAGCCTTAGGCTCTCGGGGGTGAAGGGAAAATCAAACAGAGCAAGTTAGCTAGCCAACTGTGCGTTTAGCCGGCACAAAGATGGCACTTAGGAGATATCAGGGGGAAAACAACAACAATATGGGAATCTTAAATAAAGTATTTCAGTGTCATACTGATAGAGTGACAATTTTTCAAAGCAGTCCGACAAGGCGACACAAAGAAGGATCGTTTCTCCACAAAGACGCCAGTGCGAGGAGACGATAAAGTCCTGTTTGGTTGTCTCTCAGATCATTCTCTGATCCTTTCTGGGTGGTTGAGTCAAGGGGAAGTTGCTTCGTCTTCCCTTATTTTCTCTGCTTTCAGATTAGCCTGTTTGCTTTCCAATCCTTAGGTGGAAGGCACTGGTCATTGATCGCTCTAGCGGTCACACCAATACAGAGCTGCCGGACTCTGGGTGATAATAGGAGGTGGGGTGTTTGGATTTATCAGACAAAAGTCAAGCTGCATGTCTTTCATCAAGATCCCTCATCCTATTTAACCCAACACTAAGCCAATTCCTTTTTTTTTTTTTGTTCTACTGGTAGGTCCAGGGCAATCTTGTCAAAATAAAATATGAATTGGCTTAGTGTTGGGTTAGATAGGATGAGGGATCGTGATGAAAGAAATGTCGCTTGAGGTAGGACCCATTTTTTTGTGTATGGTGCACCAGGGCAGAAATTACAACAGTACCTCTCACTGGCAATGTCCTTATTAGTTTTGAAGATAGCATGTTTGTATAGTGCCACTGATACAGTGATTAGAAAATCCGATCCTTTCTAGCTACATACAAGCCTTATGAGAACCAATACAAAATCAATAATTTGATGTAAAATCAATATAATCTCATATCGACACTATATTCAATCAATTACAACATAATATGCAATATTGCAGTCTATTAAACGCCAAAGGAAATATATTGTGTATTAATGGAATTCAAGCTCATTGTTTTTTTGCATCCCTGTTACTGATGCTGTTGAATATATTTGATAGTAGGGAAGAGTCAGCGCAGGGGATATGGTGTGGTGGGTTGGGTTGGAGGTAAAGGTGGTTAGGAAAAGTCGTTGAGAATAAAACGCTTGGTGGTCATCTAGGTTGAGGTTTTAATGATCATGGGATCAGTGATATGACTGGGATCAGGGATGTTTCTGGAAGGTGTTGGAGTGGGGATCAGGGGTCTGACTTGGTGGGTGTCTCTCAGGGTGGGAGGGGAGGAATGGTGGGTTTTACTGTCCAGTAATGCGGGGTGCTATGGGGATTAAGACGGCCCTAAACTGAGTCCAGCAGATTGTCAGGATTTAAGGATTTGGTAGGAGGGATTGCCGATGGTGCGTGTGGATCGGGGTGGAGATTGAGAGCAGATGGCTGTGATTTGGGTGTGATTATCCCTCCAGAACTTTCACTGATCCCTTTCATCCTGTTTCATTTTCCCAGGAAGCCTGGTTCATCTCGGACACTGAATCAAACCCCCCAATCCTTTCCTGGCAATGGAGTCCGCTAATGGGAAGGATTTAAGGTGTCTAGCTATCCTCCGCCTCTTGTCATATTTTTCTATCTTTCTCTCCTCTCTAGCATCATCCACTCCAATACTCACAAGCTATTAAATTGCCTCCATTTCTCTTTCCCCATCCTCCTCAACAGTATATTTTTCATCAATCACGCTAAACTTAAAGGTCAAATGTCATTATGTGTATGGGTAGTTATCTATTTTCTCCCCTCCTCTCATTAGTACCTGTAATGTGTAGGAGAAGAAACGATGGAGAACGAGGTGGTGGGTCCAACTTTTGTAGCGAATGTACTTTGAATTATGAGCGAGACAGAGCGAGAGAAAGAGAAATATAAATACAGTTGAAGTCTGATGTTTACATACACCTTAGCCAAATACATTTAAACTCAGTTTTTCACAATCCCTGACATTTAATCCTAGTACAAATTCCTTGTTTTAGGTCAGTTAGGATCAACACTTTATTTTAAGAATGTGAAATGTCAGAATAATAGTAGAGAGAATGATTGATTTCAGCTTTATTTCTTTCATCACATTCCAAGTGGGTCAAAAGTTTACATACACTCAATTTGCCTTTAAATTGTTTAACTTTGGTCAAATGTTTTGGGTAGCCTTCCACAAGCTTCCCACAATGAGCTGGGTCAATTTTGGCCCATTCCTCCTGAAAGAGCTGGTGTAACTGAGTCAGGTTTGTAGGCCTCTTTGCTCGCACACGCTTTTTCCGTTCTGCCCACACATTTTCTATAGGATTGAGCTCAGGGCTTTGTGATGGCCATTCCAATATCTTGACTATGTTATCCTTAAGTCAAATTGCCAAAACTCCGGAACTATGCTTCGGGACATTGTCCATTTAGAAGACCCATTTGCGACCAAGCTTTAACTTCCTGACTGATGTCATGAGATGTTGCTTCAATATATCCACATAAATTTCCATTCCTCATGTCCCCATCTACTTTGTGAAGTGCACCAGTCCCTCCAGCAGCAAAGCACCCCCACAGCAACCTTATGGTTGGGATGGTGTTCTTCGGGTTACAAGCCTCCCCCTTTTTCCTCCAAACATAACGATGGTCATTATGGCCAAACAGCTCTATTTTTGTTTCATCAGACCAGAGGACATTTCTCCAAAAAGTACAATCTTTGTCCCCATGTGCAGTTGCAGACCGTAGTCTGTCTTTTTTATGGCAGTTTTGGAGCAGTGGCTTCTTTCTTGCTGAGCGGCCTTTCAGGTTGTGTCGACAAAGGACTTGTTTTACAGTGGATATAGATACTTTTGTACCTATTTCCTCCAGCATCTTCACAAGGTCCTTTGCTGTTGTTCTGGGATTGATTTGCACATTTCGTACCAAAATACGTTCATCTCCAGGACACAGAACGCGTCTCCTTCCTGAGCGGTATGATGACTCCATGGTCCCATGGTGTTTATACTTGAGTACTATTGTTTGTACAGATGAACGTGGTACCTTCAAGCATTTGGAAATTGCTCCCAAGGAAGAACCAGACTTGTGGAGGTCTTGGCTGATTTCTGTTGATTTTCCCATGATGTCGAGCAAAGACGCACTGAGTTTGAAGGTTGGTAGGTACACAGGTACACCTCCAAATGACTCAAATTATGTCAATTAGCCTATCAGAAGCTTCTAAAGCCATGACATTATGGCTTTAGAAATGCCTCCATCACAAACCCTGACCTCAATCCAATCCTGTTTGACCCAAGTTAAACAATTTAAAGGCAACGCTACCAAATACTAATTGAGTGTATGTAAACTTCTGACCCTCAGTGATGAAAAGTGATGGGAAAGTTATAAGAGAAATAAAGCTGAAATAAATCATTCTCTCTAATATTATTCTGACATTTCACATTCTTAAAATATATTGGGGATCCTAACTGACGAGGACAGGGATTTTTTACTGGGGTTACAGTAAATGTCAGGAATTGTGAAAAACTGATTTCAAATGATTTTGGCTAAGGTCTATGTAAACTACCGACTTCAACTGGATATATATATAGCTAGATAGAGAGAGTGCTTGGGGGCTACAGTACAACATTGTTTACTTCCAATATGAACATATTAACTTCTCCATACTTGGCGCAGTGAGGTCCATTAACAAGCAGGTAATCAGTTGTGATATTTCACCCCACTCCCCGGTCATCCTAAAGTCAGACAATCTTTCCCACATCGTTAAAACAAGGTTAATCCTCTTTCTGTCTGAAACTTATATATTGTGCACTAATCTGAGTGCTCCATTAAAAAAAAGCTCAGAGTTTAACCCGAAAGCTTTTGAGCAGACACTTACAAATGGCCACTTTTGAAACACAAACACACACAAACGGCCACTGACAGGTGCACAAGCAAGCACACACACACACACACACACACACACACACACACACACACACACACACACACACACACACACACACACACACACACACACACGCAACCCCATGTGGAGACCCTTACAGGTTTGTGAGCCATGATGCAATGGGCAGTTACAGTAATAGACGTGGTTTCTTCAACTTCGCTCTTACAGTTACCCAGATGTCCTTGCCAGTTTTCGGTGGTCACTTTCCTTTGGGAAAAGCCATTGTTCAGCATTCAACTCAAATTCAGGTTACACTTTTTTCCTATTCCAATTTCCTGTTTTTGCATTTTTGTCCACATATAAACAATATTACATTGTTTTTTATTGCAAGTTTAGATTCTGATAATAATTTTTGTGTTTCATGTAGGTAAAGATAAAAAAGGATTTTGATATAATCAATACTCTTTTGTAGATGGCCTGTCTTTAGGGTTATTTCACACATTTGGACCTGTCAAACACATCAAGCAGTCAGGACAGCCATCATATGCCTGATGACAAAATAAGGACAGACAAGCCTTCTCCCTCCCAGCCATCACTCAATTTGAGTTCATGTTTCATTTATTTGAATAAAAACACAATTCCAAAAGAAACTAAGTTAATGCCAAGGTCAATCAGATAATCAATATTCAATCAGAGTAAGAGTAAGAAAATACCATTATCAACACTTATTGCCCCTACATTTCTAAATGCATACAGTCTACTTTGGCACAGTGACGTGTAAAGACAGTGTATGATTGATCTGTGTCCAATCTTCCTGACAGGACCTCTGTAAGAAAGCAAGCCTGAGGATTTACACTGGTACATAGTGTGGGTGGAGAGCCCCTCTTCCCTCTGTCTCTTAGCCAACCCCAGTCTGTCGGTGGGGGGGGGGGGGGGGGGGGGGTGTTGATATACAGTGGCCAGGGCAGGTGGCTAGCACAGGAGCTCTAAATTTGGAGGTACTGGCACCTTTGTAATGGGACGAGATAGGACGAGATAGGGGCAAGATTGAAAGGCCATGACTGGACGACCATGCAAGCTGTCTCTTTGTGACACTGTGGTAGAACCCTGGAGATGAACTTTGCAGTATGAAAATGCCCCAGTCAGTCAGCATTGTGGGTTGTTTAGCTGTAGGTGACTCATACACATATGGAGCTCTTAATTTATTATCCTTCATCTCCTCCTATTCAGCCTCTAATCTCGTTACATGCATCTGGACCTTATGGAAAACACATAGAACAACATTCAATCAAATTTGAAGGACCTTTGCTTGCAGAATGTCATTAGAAGGTCATTAAGTAACACAATGGAGAGCATTGCTTCTATTCTATGTATTGATTGAAATCATTGCTTTTGTAAGATGAAAATGCAGTAAGTATTTTGCAATCTTACTATCCTTTTGTCAACTCCTTCAATGCCAGTTACATCTGTTGAGTAAATAACATGACTGAATCTCACTGAAATGTGAAGGACTAAAGACTTTTAGGTCATAAAGTAACTAAACGGAGAGCTGTGCTCTTACTGTAATTTATGTATCGATTGAGCTCGTAGTTCTTCAGAAAACATCTCAGGTGAACAAGCAGTACAAAAACAAGGTTTCCCCATTGGTTCTCATGAGTAACGATACATTCTGAGGACTCTTGCTGTCCTCGTGTTGGGAGTACACTGGAGTAAATGTCAACAGAGAAAGTGCAGCCTGAAACGGTCATACCAAAGTGTATGAATGAGGACTGAGGAGAAAGTGACACATATTTCTATTTGCTTAATGTGTAAGAAGCCAAGTGGTACAACTAGAAATGAAATTGGCCTTATTAATGTTGATGAGTCACTCACAGCACAGGTCAAGCATTCCTCCACTGGAAAGCTAAGTGTTACTGTAAGTGCTTCAGTGAAATGAGATGACGGTTATAGCAGTTAGAGCGTTGGGACAGTAACCAAAAGGTCACGAGTTCAAATCCCTGAGCCAACAAGCAATTCTCTTAATCCTGCTCCAGGTTTGTCGTTGATAATGGCAAACCCTGGCTGTGACCCCACTCTCCAAGGGTGGGATCTTAAAAATAAATACAAAAATCCAATTCACACATGCATTTATATACACGTGTGAAATAGGACAAGTATAAGCACCCACAAAATGATTATTATTAGGATGATGATGTGGCAAAGGGACACAGTGGTATTGGGCTTTGGGCTGTTTTGGTCATTTTATTTCAAACCTTTGGAAGGGGACCATGAATATATTTCCTTCATAGGATATAGTATTATGCAAAAGAGCGCTTTCCTTGTAAAGAATATATTTTAAGACATGCTGTTGAGAAACATTTTGGCTCCTGCCTTGGGAACTAATTGAGTACTCTGACAATGCTGTGCTCGGCTGATTCACATGGGTGGAAAATTCAATTTCCCAGCAGGTTCAGAGCACTTTATGTGCGGATAGGAAAAAAACAACATTGGATTAAAGAGTGTCTGAGCAGGCTGTATGGCTGTGTCTACCCCAGCGTGCAGATTCCTTTCAGTTCATTGTTGGATTTTATTGACCAAATGACACTGAGCCTGAATATAAAGAACAATATCATAGCGTATCTTTCCCTCAGCTCCCTCATTATATCATTCTATGTGTTTACATTGATTTTCTGTTTGTATGTACTCATGCTTAATATTCTACACTGTTTGGTCTGGATGAGGACAGAGGGAGACAGACGTTCAGGGGTCCACTGCTGTATGGCCTGTTGGTGGAACTTCTGAAACTTTTCCCTTTTCTGTAATGACATAGACAGTCAATGATGCTGGAGAGGGACAGTGACAATACTGAAATCCCAGAGACACAAGCTAGATCCTGTCACTCCTCCTCTGACCCTCTCTGTTTCTGTCTGTCTATTTGACGCTGCCTGGGAACTGTGAGTCACAGAGGGACCCATCTGGCGCTACTGACCCTGGACCCTGACCCAGACGCAGTACAGGGTCGATGCCAGTCACAGAGGATTGCTCCCTGTTCCCGTCTCACAGACACAACTTAGATGAAGCAGGGCAGAGGAGAGGGAGTCAGTGACATTCAGTGCAAGCCCCTCAGAGGACTGAGAGTGGAAATGGCAGAATGAATTGGCCTCCCATTTTGGTCACATGACTTTCCAAACATAGACCATGTGACACTGTGTCTCCTCATCAGAGTCCCATCACTGCCCAGTAGAAGGTCTTGGATGATAGTAATTCCTCCATTTCCCTAATAACTCAAACCACATACACCTTAATTCTCTGCAGAATATATTCCTTTGTGGTTCAATTAAATGCTATAGCTGTGGATCCATTATGATTGCTGTACCTGAGTCATGACAGTAAGAAACAAATAAACTGGTCCACTTGATTATTTCTCTCTAGAGTGCCTTCTGGACTGGAATACCATCGGAATACGTTATTGATTTTTTTTCTGTCAGCTACACATTGCTTTGTGATTGTTGACTGCTCTCGCTGCAGTTAGTGTTCTCAGAACATGTTGATGAAACCCACAGAAAAATAGGATGTTTCAGAGGAAAAACAAAAAGTACTTTGAAGGTGAGGTTATGCCACTCTTGGGACAGCCAGTAAACTTCTCATTGTGATCAAATAGTGACATGCCCTTGATCAAAGAGACACTCTTCCCAACTGCTTGTCCTGGTCTAATGGGAGGATACTTCCCTCTCTGTGATGGTGAAGTACTGCTGGGCACTTGTCTATTCATTGCTGTTTCAATTCCCTTTGAAAGAGATGTTGTTGAACAACTCCTTGTCTGACAAATTAAAATCCATGTACAGACCAAAGAGGAGTTGAAACTTGAGTAGGGGAGATGTTCCCCCCCCAAAAATAAACATTTTGTATCAAAGGTAACATTGAAGCTCATTTAAATGTACAGTTTGTTTCACAACAGTAATTGTTTGAAAGGGAAACTATTTATATTTGAAGGTGTCATGACTGGCCTGCTCGAGTCACCGTGGACCACAATCCTACAGAGAGATCTCTCACACCCACCAGAGGGGAAGAGATCGAGAGCTATGGAGATGGTATGGTTTCATGACACCTCACGCCCATTGTAAATCTTAAGGCAGCAGACAAAATTCCTTTGTCCTCACTATGTAGAACAGGCCTCAGAACATTAACATGCAATAAATGGACTCTGGGACAATAGGTTTCGTCAGCCACATTGGTGGTAATGACGATAGATGGAATATAAAAATCGTTCTTGTTATGTTATTAAAAGTTAAAGGACAACGTTATAATGAAAACATTGTAACTTGAAGAGTTTTTCTAGTATGTGCCTACTGTTTACATATTGTACATTGTGTGGAAAATGTCCAGATCAAAGAGAATGTTTTTGTAAAGATGAAATGTGAAGTTAGTTGTTTAAATTGTATCTGAGTAAAATCCAGACCTTGCCTCGTAACTTGGTACGCCCAGAGAATTGGCCTAAAGGCGGAAACGCCCATTTCTGACTCGAGGGTATAAAATATGTGAGTTAAGAATTAACATATTAGACTAAGTGACCCTGAGCTGCAGCCAAGGTCTGAGTGGTCAGCAAACCCAAAACGCAACATGAGGTTAAAGAAGAGAAAGCAACCTTAAACTTGTTATGGCTGCAATCGCACTAACGGGATACGTGTCATCAACAACCGCTGAATAGCATAGTGCTACATTCAATAAATATTACTACGTGTTTGTTTGGCGTGTTATGTTCAGAAATCCACAGGAAAGAGCGGTCACGACAACGCAGACGGAAATTACAAATAGTTTCCATAATGTCCACAGAAACATGTCAAACGTTTTTTATAATCAATCCTCATGTTGTTTTTAAAATATATAATCGATAATATATCAACCGCAAATGTCTTTCACAGTTGGAGAGGGAAAAGCAATACCTATCCGAACTCTGCTGCGCGAGCAAAACTCATGTGACCACTTGACGCGATGTTATCGTTCTGGCTCATTTTTCAAAATAAAAGTCTGAAGACTGTTGACACCTTGAGGAAGCGATAGGAAAAGGAATCTGGTTCATATCCCTTTAAATCCAGCAAAGGGAGGCTATGGAGTTTTCAAAATAGAAGCCACTTCCTGTTTTGATTTTCCTGGACTAACATCGCGTCAAGTGGTCACACGACTTACGTGTGAACCTGTACACAACTAAACAGCATCTCACACTTGTAGATGACCTACTGGTTTATGTTTCAGAAACTGACACCACATGAAGGTGGGTGGTTCCTAAAACAGAGAGGAGGATAATGATAGCCCATGCCCACGACGAGCCATGTGGAGGTCATAGGGGGGTCAAGGCTACATGTGAAACATTGTGACAGGTGGCCCACTGGCATCACATGGAACAATACGTGACACAATACGTGAGGGGGTGTCTAGTTTGCTGCCAGTTTCAACCCTCCAAGAAACTTCACAGAGCACCCCTGCAACGCAAGGGTGTCTCTTACTCCAATCCAGATCGACTGGGTCGGCCCATGTCGGCCAGAGGCAACAAGTATCTCCTCCTAGTGACTTGCACAACCCACTTTTCGGCAGCTGTAATGACCGAACTGTGGAGGCTCCTGGGAGTCAAAGCAAAACTCCACATCGCGTACCATTCTAGGAGCTCGGGCAGGGTAGAAATAATTGTGAGGAAATAAGTGGCAGCCAACCACAAAGATTGGGACCTCAAACTCCCATTGGTACTGATGGCGATCAGAGCCACACGCAACATGTCAATGGGAATAACACCCTTCGAGATGATGACAGGCCGGCAAATGACACTTCCACTGCATCTCCTGTACCAACCGGGAGATGTCGCGGCAGCCACCGCCTACACGGCTCATCAATACGTGGCGGACTTGCGTAACCATCTCCAGACTACCTTTGCGTACACTCAAGGAAAGTTGGAAAGAAGTGCAGAAGGTGACAAAACCTATTACGTCAAAAAGGCCTCACCTCTGTTTGAGGTCAGGGATAAGGTGTGGTACTACATCTACACCAAACCGGCGGGCGTCGCAACAAAGTTCCTGAACCACTGGACGGGGCCACATGAGATTGTGGTAAAGCTGTCACCTGTAGCTTATCAGAACAGATTCAGCAAAGGTTGACAAAACGCCACGTTAAAGTGGGTCCACAGGAACCAAATCGAGTTGTACACTCCCCCATGGGAATAGAATGGGTGCTAGCCAGCACCAAAGAAAAGTCAGAAGTACTAAGAAAATTCCTAATTATCCTCAGCTGATCCCTTCCAGGAGATCAGTACGTTGCACCTAACATATTTTATTATTTTCTCAGCTACCAGATATACGTTTGTTGTCACTATTGATATTGTCGGTCGCTGTGCTGTTTCAAAATAAGAAAATCCGAAAAATTGTTGTCAAAACATTTTTGTTTACAAAAGCAAATAACTGAAATAATCCAACAATATCGCTGATTATGCATTTCTGAAGGATGTATTTCTTTTGGCTGATCCTGACACTCTGCGCCCTTGTCAAAACCAACCCAGCAGACATAAACACAAGCGGACCCTCTACTGGAATTGTTCTCCGCGATGATCCAGGACTCCTTATAACCAACTGCAGAGTACACACACAGAGGGTGTATGTCCGCCTAGATGCAGAGAACGTGTACCGCCAACATATTCCATCTGCAGCGCATTTGAGTTGGGCCAGGGCTGACTGGACCAACCAGGCAGTTAAGCATGCCCAACTCCAAAAGTTCACAGTAACCGAGTCAGATTTAGCCAAGCCAAGGCGAGAAAAACGATTTGTCGGGGCTTGATAGGGGCAGCCGTAGGGTCACTATTTTTTTATATTTTTTAAAATGTTATTTCACCTTTATTTAACCAGGTAGGCTAGTTGAGAACAAGTTCTCATTTACAACTGCGACCTAGCCAAGATAAAGCATAGCAGTGTGAACAGACAACAACACAGAGTTACACATGGAGTAAACAATAAACAAGTCAATAACACAGTAGAAAAAAAGAAAAAAATAATCTATATACATTGTGTGCAAAAGGCATGAGGAGGTAGGCGAATAATTACAATTTAGCAGATCAACACTGGAGTGATAAATGATCAGATGGTCATGTGCAGGTAGAGATACTGGTGTGCAAAAGAGCAGAAAAGTAAATAAATAACTGTGGCTAGACTGACTGCCGTCAATGCAGTCAGTCTAGCCACAGTCAAGAGAAATGTTAGGGAGATTACTGAAGAGATGCCACTTATCCAGCAACAGATGAAAGCACAGGCACTCATGTTGCAACATGTGGGAAAGTCTCTCCAGGACACTATACTGGTGGTCAACACACACGCTACTCTCCTGAACAAAACCCTCCTGTCTGTAGGACATCTAGTGCACCTTTCAATGGATGCAAGACATATTGACCTCAGCTACTACAACCACGATAAAGCCGTTACAGTCACATTTGGCCTATAGTCCGGGGTCGGCAAACCCAATACACTTTGATGCTGATCGTAATGAAGTGGGATTTTTACTGATGCGACTTTGGGACAATAGGTTTTGTTAGCCAGCCACAATGGTGGTAATGACGATAGATAGAATATGAAAATTAATATTGTTTTTGTTATGTTATTAAAGGACGACATCATAACGAAAACATTGTAACTTGAAGAGTTTTCCTAATTTGTGCCTACTGTTTGCATATTATTTAGATTGTGTGGAAAATGTCCAGATCAAAGAGAATGTTTTGTGAAGATGAAATGTGAAGTTAGTTGTCTAAATTGGATCTGAGTAAAATCCAGACCTTGCCTCGTAACTTGGTACGCCCAGAGAATTTCCCTAATGGTGAAAACACCAATTCTGACCCGAGGGTAAAAAACACGTGAGTTAAAAATTAACATATTAGACTAAGTGAACCTGAGCTGCAACCAAGGTCTGATTGGTCAACATACCCAAAACGCAACACAAGGTTGAAGAAGAGAAAACAACCTATGCGAAGGACGAGTAGCTGTATCTAAAGGGGGTGAATTCAAGCAGGACCACCTGGTCACCATTCTCCAAGGAGTCGTGTATCTACACTCTTTTCCTTAACACGCTGGAACCATCCACACGGCTGATTAGCCCTCCCCGGAAGACCCCTTTTCAGAGCAAGATCAAGGAAACAGACCACTAAGAGAAAGGACACTGACATCGTGAGGAGAAACAGAGAGTTACACCCGGTAACGGAAGACCGTCATCAGAGAGGTTGGAATCCGGTCCACGCAGAGACACCACAAATAAGCATAGCTGACAAATGCACCCAAGTGTCTTTTTCTCTCATGCACTTTCTCGCTCTCTCTCTTGAAATCCATATTTTGTGTAACACGTGTCATATTGTGTTCGCTAGGGACATGTTTTATCGTACTAAATTCTAATCAAAAGCCTAGACTGTGTGTTTGTGTATGTGCATCTTATATTATAATTTTTAGCTTGTTAGCAAATTAATAATCAACTCAATTGGTGTGTTATGGACTTTATGGACTCGGGTTTGTGCAGATTCCCGGATTATGCAACGTTCAGAATGAGACTGTAATTAATTAGTAACTGTTGTAAAATTAATATTCTGATAATCTTTGAGTTCATTTGGGAAGTAGAAACTCAATAAAGCTAAAACTTTCCCATGGTGCCCCAGGTTAATAAGTTAATAATTGCCTGATTTATTTAATCACGTAATTATATATCACTATTCATTCGACAAGCAGCAGTCATCGCATTAATCAATACAACGTTACGACAAAGGTAATGGCTACAGTCAGTTGGGCTGGTAAATGCCAGATATATTTTTAACCTAGTGAGCATGTCAAATGTATATATTTTTTGCTTAAAATTATAATTAGAATGGGTGCCTCAAGGAAATAAAATTGGCCGGAGTGGCGGTCTCAAGGAAAAAAAATTGTCCAGCGTGTTAGAAATTCGAGGGCCGATTTTTGGTCCCAGTTCGGCCCTGGCTACAGTAGTATACTGACTTTTTGTATTGTGAATTTTGTAAGCATCGGCTGAGGTGTGGAAAGCAGCTCTTGTGCTTTGCTCTGTGAAAGGACAGGTTCAGTAGGTGGGTGAATTAGCTGCTAGGCATTGTGCTACGAAAGTTAACTCAATCTCCAGCTAAATTACTCTTAATTCAATGTGCCCTTTTCATTCGCAGAGTGCTGATACATTTACCATTTAGCACTGACAGTGCTATAGATTTAAGTTTGGCTTATGGGGGTTGTGACACCATCCAGTGTTGACCATATACTGCAGTGTGGGGGAGGTAGGCCAGTCGTGGGAGTGAGGCAGAGGCAAGAGGCCATTTCACATCTACACGTAGTTTGGTCTCTCATTTACTCACTCATCCTGGCTTCGCAGCTGGGAAGCTTGTCTGTGGCTTTAATGATGCTCCCCTTGTGTAATCCTCCTCTGCGGTCCGACATGGCGGAAGCAAGAGATGGAAGGAATTATGGACAGAAAAAGAAAAAGCAAGATAGAGAAATAGAAAGAAAGCTAGGGTTGGCAGGTCGCCTAGTGGTTAGAGCGTTGGGCCAGTAACAGAAAGGTTGCTAGATCAAATCCCCTAGCTGACAAGGTAAAACATCTGCCGTTCTACCCCTGAACAAGACAGTTAACCCACTGTTCTTAGGCCGCCATTGTAAATAAGACTTTGTTCTTAACTGACTTGCCTAGTTAAATAAAGGTAATTTTAAAAAATAAATTGGAAGACCAGGGCACTCCTAGCAGATGAGGTCCCCAGAATAAAGACAGAGTGGTGGAGAGGGAGCATGTCTGTCACTCCTATACCACACACCATAATATCATGATGGACTGGATGGGTAGCTGTGACGCTAACTGTCTCTCTTTTAGAATAATTCATCTTGGAGTTGAACGTCCTACGTGGAACTCTCTTGTGGTTCACATCCAGTTTTTCATCTTGTCCCTCACCTGGGAGGCGAAGCTAAAGTCGACAAGTCCCTATCTAACCAGCAGGCTTTCATACTCACCCCCCTACGACAAGACACAGGCCAGCATCACTCATCTCTCCACAGCACTAGCTGTCATACAGGCCATATGTCGGAGTTGTCCTGTCATGTTGCGTTTGCTGAACTTTAAGATGTCTTGACCTGCTTTACGTTGCCTGAGGCGGGGGGATGGGAGAACACTGGTGCGCCAGGGCCTCTGGGAACAGGTGCATATCTGATGTACCGTCATGTTAATACTTTTATGTTTGTATTTATTTCTTTATTTTTTTCCTCATGACACACTACCCCAGCATGCACTGATTCAATTTCCCAGCTCTCACTCAGCCCGTTTGACTTAATCAGTCTGACAGACTCTGTGTGCCTGGGGAAAGTCTCTCTCTGCAGTCCCTTTTCTCCTCGACATTACGCTCCCCGTGACAAACGCACTCAGGCACCTTTCGCAGTGCAACGCTTGTACAAAGCCTTTGCGCTTCCATCAAACACACACACACACAAATGTATGTGCACAGCAGACATCCTTCTCTGTCTGTTCCTGTCCTGCTTTCACTTAACGTGCTTACGAAACAGCTTGTATGCACAAACTGTGCACTAGCAATCTTTTGTGGAACGCAGCTATTCAACTATTTGTTATGAGGTGACACTCAAATTAATTACGGCTGTGTCCTATGGAGCCTGACCTCTGTTACATCAGTCCTTTTCAGACTCGTAATAAAAACAGCAGGATAGAGAGCAGTGTTGGTTAACCTTAGACCAGAGCCGCACAGTCTGGCTAAGAAAGTGAACTGGAGAAAACTTCAGCGGACCGTGAGAGCCTTCCCACAGGGTCAGTTCCTCAGCAATTGAATTTGGTAACACAACATTGCTCCTGTGGCATCTTCAGACCTTGCAAAACTTACTGAGAAACTGAACAACACTGACACTTTCCTTGGCCCTTTAAGAACAACCGGTTTCTGCTTCTTCCTCTTTTGGCCTCTTTGTTTTTTTCGTCTTCCACCTGCCTGACCTGATAAAACTTCACAATCCCTGCCTTTAAAAGTCTGGTTATTCTCTGTAAGAGCATGGGCGCATGTTGATTGAAAGCAGAAGGTGAAGGTCTCAAACTTTAAATATGATGGCTGAGGTCAATAGAGGTTATTTGAAATTATTTTAATCGGTTTCACCTGACTTGTTCTCATCTCACATCAGCTCAGCCATTTGACCTCTATCTCCACTCTGAGCTGGTCTGAAATCTCTGATACATCTTCATTTGGCTTTGCCCCAAGCCTTTTCCTATTAAATTAGATGAAACAACACTCACACCTGTCAGTTCATATTCTTGAAGATGGAGCAAGTTGCGCTTTGCTTGACTCCTCTAGATCTCATACTATCTTTTGAAGAAACAATCTTCTCTTCACCCTCGTTCACACCCCACTCCCTCTTCCTCACACAAACATCTCTCTCTCTCTCTCTCTCTGAGAATTTGAGGAGAGGGGTGGGGTGTTCTATTTTGGCTCCCCCTTGACCTGCCTGTCTGGCAGGGGTCTCTAGGTGGCTGGTTATCATGCTGATTGCACCTGACAAACTCTTCCCCAGACGTAACATTTTTCCTTGCCTCTCCATCTCTCAACGCTCCCTTCCGCATGTCTAAGCATTCTAATGACATATGCTCGCAGGCTTTCTCCAGCCGAGCTGTATTAGTGGAGCGTGGCTTCCTCAGAGAAACATGGTGAGTGTGTGTGTGTGTGTGTGTGTGTGTGTGTGTGTGTGAGGGAGGGAGGGAGGGAGGGAGAAGAAGGGAAGATGGAGGAGGGGATGGAGGGATGGGGATTTGAGGTGGTGATGCTGTTAGATAACAAGAAGGGGGGCATTTTTTGGTCTGCGGAGGGATTTTCTTTCTTTCTCCATTTTCATTATAAATAATGATGGAAATGAAAACATATTTTCCTTTCTCAAAGTGGCAATTTGCCTTTGTAATGATCAAGTCTGAGCCTTCATCTTTTTCATCCTCTCTGCCCTCCTTTCCTCTCATTCCTGGGCTGATAATTTCCACTTTATTTCCATTAGGCTGTTTGTTCACAGCGGTCTGTCGCTGTAATTGATTAGAGCTGTCGGTCTAACTGATGAGGCACGGCATCTCAGTCAGGCAAACAGGCCCCATCCCCCCACCCTCTTCCATTGAAAGCTGCTCTACTTTTAGAGATGGGGGGGCTATTACAATGACGGTGTGATGGTGACGTAGAACCCCTCCCAGCAGTGATAGAGTTCGGTGACACTGTGGCCTGTTGGATACATGCAGCCCTCAACCCATGGGAGCCCAGGTTGAAATCTGGTTCATGTCTCGATGGGGGCCACCACAGCTCCCGCTCCATCATTAATTCAGGGATAACAGATTCTGTAAGCAACAGCCCACTCTCTCCCTCTTTCTGCGTGTGTGTGTGTGTGTGTGTGTGTGTGTGTGTGTGTGTGTGTGTGTGTGTGTGTGTGTGTGTGTGTGTGTGTGTGTGTGTGTGTGTGTGTGTGTGTGTGTGTGTGTGTGTTATGGTAGGGGAAAGATATTACGTTTAACCAGCTCTAACCCATGCTGAACTATCACATGACACACTAGCCCCAAGAAATCCAGTATGTGAAACTTTGGTTTAAGACCCTCCTCATTTCACAACAATACAGAGAGAGATCAAGTGTATGTCTCCGATACCCTTTGCCTGTTACCTGCTGTGGCTGACGAAATCAGAGTATCAGTTACATGTTCCAACTCATCATCCCACCTCATTAACTGTGGAAAGCATCAGGGTGCCTTTCCAGTTTTGTAAATGGTCAGTTTGCTTTACACCCTAATTGGACTCAAGCCTTTTGATGGGGTCTGGTTTATCCCTTTCTTCATCTTGCTTTAAAGAGAGGGGTCAGAATAAATGTGTGGAGAAACTATGAAGTAGATGCCATTTCCTGAGGAGGCCTCAAAGGACAGGCAAATAAAGAGACCCCAAAATCTTCACTATCTGATCTACTACCCCTGGACACTGATCTCTGATCTCCTACCCCTGGATACTGATCTCTGATCTCCTACCCCTGGATACTGATCTCTGATCTCCTACCCCTGGATACTGATCTCTGATCTCCTACCCCTGGATACTGATCTCTGATCTACTACCCTGGACACTGATCTCTGATCTACTACCCCTGGACACTGATCTCTGATCTACTACCCCTGGACACTGATCTCTGATCTCCTACCCCTGGATACTGATCTCTGATCTCCTACCCCTGGATACTGATCTCTGATCTCCTTCCCCTGGATACTGATCTTTGTCTGTGTTATTCTCTTTCTGTATCAGACATCTGCTGGTTTTAACATGCAATACATTTGTTTGGCAGCCTTCAAAGAGGCACAGAAAGTCACTTGTGTTTTTGGGTTGTTCATTCCAATTTTTTTCTCCCAATATGGAGGTGATCAAGAGATGCACAGCAGAAAAGAAGCAATGATCTCTGCTTTTGGGAGAACAACTACATAACATACCACACCGATGCCAGGGCTCACACAGGCACTCCTCATTAGGGTTGTTCTGGTACTTTGGCTCACGCAAACAAAGTATGTTTTCAGTAGGGAATTCTGTATGAATAAGCACGCTATGAATACCTACGGTTCCATTCAAATAACAGAAAGGATTTGGAATTGAAACAATCATAGGCAATAGACTTCCATGGGAGAAGAGAAAAGAGGAGGACAAGATGATATTTGGCAGTTAGAGAGCAGCAGCACAGGAGGAGTGACGGCAGACTCCAAGCCATTAACTCCCCACTCTGTGTGGAACAGGCCCATCTGGAAGAGACTCTCTGGACTGCTGGACATCCAACTTCTCCCGCCGCAAATCTCCTCCACAGCGCCGTGTCTCCCTTAATCCAAATGAGTCCGTCAAACTAGCCCGAGTTTCTCTGGCTGCAGCCCTGCAAAGTGCCTTTTAATGAAAGGCTGTTAATAATTCAATCTGGTCCCCATGAATACAAAGACTTGGAGAAGTTTAAGGACATTCGGTGGAGGTTAGTGGGGATTGGTGACACCTCTGAACATCCCACAGTGCACTGCCATGATGAACTTTAGATGCATTTAGCATTTTTTATGTCCTGCAGTACTATTGTCACACAGCATTGACCTGGTGGCATGCACCATCCTGCACCACTATTCAAAAGTCATACAAGGGTATTTCAAAACCCATTCCACTGGGCACAGACATCAGTTCAACATCTAGTTTTGATTTACATTTGGATGTGTGGTCAATTAGCTTGAATTCAATGTGAAATCTACAAAACATTTCGCCATCTCTTTGGGTTTATCTTAAAAGTTGGGTGAAAGAAATACAAAATTCCCTTGATGACCTTTTTCAAGTCCAATCATTTTTCCAAGTTGATTCAACGTCATCACATAGATTTCTTGTTGTTGTTGAAATTACATGGAAAAAAATGTTGATTCAACCAGTTTTTGCCCAGTGGGGTTGTTCTTTTCTTGCTCCAAAACTACTCCAATATCACAGAAACCCAATGTGAGAGGCCTTTTAAACCCCAAAAGTCAAGCTGCTATGAGTCAGATACACAAACAATGTGTTTTAATACAATTAGAATCCAATGAAAGAGGAGAATAATCTCATTTGCGCTCAGTCACACAAAAACACACATGCACATCCCTAGCCAGGATTAGGACTGCAAGCTTCAGATACGTTTAACTTGTGACAACAATTCCCCCCTTCCCTTTGAGTTTTTTTGCTCCCTCTTCCAAGCAGGAGATAGCGTTGTTTACCTTGGGAGGTATTGTATTCTGATGTTCTTAATCAGACAACAGTTAGATAACATAGACTTCAGAAGAGAGAGAAATCCCCAGTTGACTTACCTAAATACCTCCAAATTTTACTTTGCTGCTTACCGGGAAAACTAAGATGCCTCTTTCTTGTTATTCTTGTTATTTTTGTACATTTCTTTTTACCTAGCAGCTTTCTGTGAGCATCAACAGCGCAGTACACCCTCCCTGAGAGTGATCCTCTCAGACACACTGCTTTGTCAAACTATAGTACAAATATGTTCTTCCACCTCACACACATCTGAGAAAAACATCTCCATTATATGACTTTTAAAATGACTTGGACATATCGAAGCTAAAATAGCCCTCAAATTGCAGCATACCAGGGTTCTAGCTGTGCCCTTCTGAGCGAAGGCAACACCTGTTCTGATGATCACACCACAGGCCATCCAAAGGTCTTGCAATTGATGGTCCATTTCAGAAGAGCTATTCCCTGCTGTTGGAAAGCTAGCCCTTCCTGTTTTTTTCAGAAGAATAAGTGTTGTCCATACAGTTGTTGCCTGTACGCCAATCTATCTGGCCCATTGTTATATGTATAACGGGTACCATCCACTCATCCATCATTGCATGACTCTGTGGTAACGTTATCACTTTAGATACGGCTACAATAAACTGCACTCTGCTTTTAAGGATCTCTATTCCTCTAATCTAATCTCTGACATGGAGTCTGTTTATCATTGGACTGCCGGAGAATCCTCTGTGTCCCTCCACTTCCCCTTACACAGGAAATAATGGACGACCCTTCTACCTACCGACGCTCAGGTCTTCTTCCTTCACTGTCTGTTTGATCTCTCTCAGTGTAAGAGCCAGGGCAGTTTTGATGCATTATGATTCAATCAGGTTTAAGGGGAGTCTCCTGGCCCGGTATTGTTGGCCAGAGAAAGCGCTGCAATTTAGCATTGGGTGCTGGCCAAGGGAGAGTGGCAAACTGCGATGACTCCAGTGTGTGCATCTGTGATTTGCACTGATGTCCCCCAGGGATTGAGCAATGACCACTGTCAATTCACCAGGGAGGCCTGCCAGATTGAAACCCCTGCCAACAGATTTGAAAGGATAGCAAGAAATGTAACCGCCCGATCGTGCATTAGTATTTTTCATCGCCTGGACCTTATTAAATTTAAAAAAGATCTCCTCAATATTAATTTGCACTTGAACTTCAGCTCTAAAAGAAAAAGAGAGAGGTGTGAAAAGTGCCCGTGAAGCCCCAAATCATTAAATAAAAATAAAAGATGAACTCAAATTAATTACAGTTTCATTTACAAAGTTTACACTTTCACAATGTTTCATTCACAATGTTTACACTTACTTATTTCTGAAACCCATTTGAATTGGCATGATGATAAACTAAGGAGTCAGAAGAAGATGATGAGAGACAAATCATATAAAGTAGAGAGAGGGTGGGGCTGAGGCCCTGCACTGAGACATGATATCTGTGGATTACTTATAGCTGATCCTGAGTCTGAAAACCAGTTATTGCTGCATGTAAAAATAAACCTGTTTGTTCCATGTGGAGAGGACTCAGTGAATACAATCTGCTATGTATCAGACACATCAGAGAGACTCTCAATCAATATGGGACCTTGAGAATATTTATGTTTAGGTTGAGATGGATACAAACTTGGATATATACTTCAGATGATCAGCCCCCAACCAATCCAACATTCTGCCTGAGTTGAGGCTACAACTCAAGCAGCAGTGGTCTGCTCAGTAGCACCCTCCGAAGGACAGATTGTGAAATGGAGGTATCAGTGTTGGCAGATTGCTCTTTGGTACCTCAGGGAGAGGACTGATGAGGATATAAGAACGAGGCAGGAGGGAGTGGGATGGTAAACAACTCCATAATGACACAGAGACAGGCCTAACATTAGAGGCATGTCTGTGGGCCAATTAGATTTTTCTGTCTAAGCACCATCTCATCGATGGGGCTGCAGTGGAGCAGGGTGAGAGCTTCAAGTTCCTTGGTGTCCACATCACCAACAAACGAACATGGTCCAAGCACAACATGCCAGTCGTGAAGCAGGCATGACAAAACCAATTCCCCCTCAGGAGACTGAAAAGATTTGGCATAGGTCCTCAGATCGTCAAAAGGTTCTATAGCTGCTCCATCGAGAGCATCTTGACTGGTTGCATCACTGCCTGGTCCTAATGATCGGCTATGAAAAGCCAACTGACATTTACTCCTGAGGTGCTGACTTGCTGCACCCTCGACAACTACTGTGATTATTATTATTTGACCATGCTGGTCATTTATGAACATTTTAACTTCTTGGCCATGTTCTGTTATAATCTCCACCCGGCACAGCCAGAAGAGGACTGGCCACCCCTCATTGCCTGGTTCCTCTCTAGGTTTCTTCCTAGGTGTTGGCCTTTCTAGGGAGTTTTACTGAGCCACTGTGCTTCTACACCTGCATTGCTTGCTGTTTGGGGTTTTAGGCTAGGTTTCTGTACAGCACTTTGAGATATCAGCTGATGTATGAAGGGATATGTAAATACATTTGATTTGATTTGATTTGGTATAGAAACTGTTCGGCCTCCGACCGCAAGGTACTATAGAGGGTAGTACGAACGGCCCAGTACATCACCTGGGCCAAGCTTCCTGCCATCCAGGACCTCTATACCAGGCGGTGTCAGAGGAAGGCCCTAAAAATTGTCTAAGACTCCAGCCACCCTAGTCATAGACTGTTCTCTCTGCTACCACGTGGCAAGCAGTACCGGAGAACCAATTCTAGGTCCAAGAGGCTTCTAAACAGCTTCTACCCCCAAGCCTAGTTTCTTCGACCTGTAATATAACTTTTTGAAGTTTTCTTTCGACGTTCGGATGGACCTGCACGAGCGTTTGGATTTCTGTACTAAACTCGCTAACAAAAGTAGCTACTTGGACATAAATAATGGACATTATCGAACATATCAAGCATTTATTGTGGAACTAGGATTCCTGGGAGTGCATTCTGATGAAGATCGTCAAAGGTAAGGGAATATTTATAATGTGATTTCTGATTTCTGTTGACTCCAACATAGCGGATAATTTTATTTATTTTCTGAGCGCCGTCTCAGATTATTGCATGGTTTGCTTTTTCCGTAAAGTTTTTTAAAATCTGACACAGCGGTTGAATTAATAAAGTTCATATTTATATAAAAAAATATCAGTATACATTGCCGTGTTACGTTCACTAGTTCCAAAAACATTCTGTGATATTGCAGAAAGCCACATCATTTTACAGAAATAATCATTATAAATGTCGATAAATACAATTGTTAGACATGGAAATATAGATATACCTCTCCTTAACTTCCTATGGTATGGGGGACGCTTGCGTCCCACTTGGCCAAAAGCCAGGGAAAATGCAGCACATGCAAATTCAAATAAATGATATAAAATTCAAACTTTCATTAAATCACACATGTAATACTAAATTAAAGCTACACTCGTTATGAATCCAGCCAACATGTCAGATTTTTAAAAGTTTTTTCGGTGAAAGCATAAGCTATTATCTGATGATAGCACAACAGTAAGCAAAGAGGGTAGCATATTTCAACCCTGCAGGCGCTACACAAAACGCAGAAATAAAATATGAAACATGCCTTACCTTTGACAAGCTTCTTTTGTTGGCACTCGAATATGTCCCATCAACATCACAATTGGTCCTTTTGTTCGATTAATTCCGTCCATATATATCCAAAATGTCCATTTATTTGGCGCATTTGATCCAGAAAAAAACAGCTTCCAAATTGAGCAACCTCACTACAAAATATTTCAAAAGTTACCTGTAAACTTTGCCAAAACATTTCAAACTACTTTTGTAATACAACTTTAGGTATTTTTAAATGTTAATAATCTATCAAATTGAAGACGGGTCTATCTGTGTTCAATACAGGAAGACAACAAACTAAGCTACTTTTCAAGTCTTGCGCAACTCTCAACAGTGTTACGCTGTTCCTAGATGGCCGTACTTCTTCATTGCACAAATGAATAACCTCAACCAAATTCCAAAGACTGGTGACATCCAGTGGAAGCGGTAGGAACTGAAAACAAGTTCCTAAGAAATACTGTTTCCCAATGAGACAGAGACCTCAAAAAATAAAATCTGAACGGTTAGTTCTCGGGATTTTGACTGCTACATAAGTTCTGTTATACTCACAGACATGATTCAAACAGTTTTAGAAACTTCAGAGTGTTTTCTATCCAAATCTACTAATTGTGTGCATATCTTATATTCTTGGCATAAGTAGCAGGAAGTTGAAATTGGGCACGCTATTTATCCAAAAGTGAAAATGCTGCCTCTATACCTTAAGAAGTTATTAAACAAAACATGCATGTATTGTGTAACATGAAGTCCTATGAGTGTGATCTGATGAAGATCGCCAAAGGTTAGTGATTCATTTTATCTCTATTTGTGCTTTTTGTGACTCCTCTCTTTGACTGGAAAATTGCTGACTTTTTCTGTGAGTTGGTGGTGACCTAACCTAATTGTTTGTGGTGCTATCGCTGTAAAGCCTATTTGAAATCGGACACTGTGGTGGGTTTAACAACAAGATTACCTTTAAAACGGTATAAGATACATGTATGTTTGAGGAATTTTAAATATGGGATTTCTGTTGTTTTGAATTTGGCGCCCTGCACTTCACTGGCTGTTGTCATATATAGCCTGTCTTTTTACTGTTGTTTTATTTATTCACCTAATACCTGTTTTGCACTATTGGTTAGAGCCTGTAAGTAAGCATTTCACTGTAAGGTCTACTACACCTGTTGTATTCGGTGCACGTGACAAATAAACTTTGATTTGATTTGGGATCGTAGCAGACCAACCAACTGGACATCGGATGAAACTGAGGATTATTTCTGTCTTTCTACACCTGTTGTATTCGGCGCACGTGACAAAAAAACTTTAATTTGATTTGGGATCGTCTCAGACCAACCAACTGGACATCTAATGAAACTGAGGATTATTTCTGTCTTTAGTAAAGCCCTTTGTGAGGAATAACTGGCTCCCCAGTGGGTATACCTGGCTCCCAAGTGGGTGAGCCGATGGCTGCGCCCCTGCCCAGTCAATTAAAATCAATAGATAGGGGCCTAATTTCAATTGATTGATTTCCTTATATGTTGAGTTTCTCGATCCCGATAGCGGGATTGCAGCCCTAAGAAGTTTAATGTGTTTGGAATCCAGGAAGAGTAGCTGCTGCCTTGACAGCAGCTAATGGGGATCCATGGAAAGCCTGGGACGGCAGGTAAACTAATGGCTAGCGCGTGGCACTAGTAACCGAAAGGTTGCAAGATCGAATCCCTGAGCTGATAAGGTAAACATCTGTCGTTCTGTCCTTGAACAAGTCAGTTAACCCACTGTTTCCAGGCCGTCATTGAAAGTAGGAATTTGTTCTTAACTGACTTGCCTAGTTAAATAAAGGTAAAATATATATATATATTTTTTAAATGGGGATCCAGAGTAAATACAAATACACATAGAAAATGCTAATTTGCATGTATACTGAACAAAACCAGAAACGCAACATGCAACAATTAGTTAAAGTGACTATGCATATATAGTTAAAGTGACTATGCATACTGTATATGATAAACAGAGCATAGCAGCAGTGTAAAAAGAGGGGTTGGGGGGTGGCACACAATGCAAATTGTCCGGGTACCCATTTGATTACCTGTTAAGGAGTCTTACCGCTTGCCATGCGGTAGTAGAGAGAACAGTCTATGACTGGGGAGGCTGAGGTCTTTGACAATTCTTAGGGCCTTCCTCTGACACCGCCTGGTGTAGAGGTCCTGAATGGCAGGCAGCTTAGCCCCAGTGATGTACTGGGTCGTACGCACTACCCTCTGTAGTGCCTTGCGGTCAGAGGCCGAACAATTGCTGTACCAGGCAGTGATGCAGCCAGTCAGGATGCTATCGATGTTGCAGGTGAAGAAGTGGGATGTGGAGGTTCTGGGCTGGCGTGGTTACACGTGGTCTGCAGTTGTGAGGCCGGTTGGACGTGTTGTCAAGTTCTCTAAAACGACATTTGAGGTAGCTTATGGTTGAGAAATTAACATAAAATTGTATGCCAATGTAACGGTATAGCTTCCGTCCCTCTCCTCACCCCTACCTGGGCTCGAACTAGGGACCCTCTGAACACATCAAAGCTACCTCCCACGAAGCATCGTTGTCCATCGCTCCACAAAAGCCACAGCAAGGGGAACAACTGCTTCAAGGTCTAAGAGCGAGTTACATCACCGATTGAAACTGTATTAGCACACACCCTACTAACAAGCTAGCCATTTCACATCAGTTACACTCACCCCCCTTTTGACCTCCTCCTTCTCTGCAGCAACCAGTGATCCGGGTCAACAGCATCAATGTAACAGTGTAGCTTCTGTCCTTCTCCTCACCCCTAACTGGGCTCGAACCAGGGTCCCTCTGCACACATCGACAACAGCCACCATCGAAGGATTGTTACCCATCGCTTCACAAAGCCGCTGCCCTTGCAGAGCAAGGGGAACAACTACTTCAAGGTCTCAGAGCGAGTGACGTCACCAATTGAAATGCTATTAGCTAACTAGCTATCCATTTCACATCGGTTACACTAACAGCTCTGGTGGACACTCCAGCATGCCAATTGCAAGCGCCGTCAAAACTTGAGACATCTGTGGCATTGTGTTGTGTGACAAAAATGCACATTTTAGAGTGGCCTATTATAGTCACCAGCGCAAGGTGCACCTGTGAAATCATGCTGTTTAATAAGCTTCTTGATATGCCATAACTGTCAGGTGGATGGATTATCTTGGCAAATGAGACATGCTCACTAACAGGGATGTAAACAAATGTGTGCACAAATATGAGAAAAGTAAGCTTTTTGTGTGTATGGAAAATGTCTGGGATCTCTTATTTCAGCTCATAAAACATGGGACCAGCACTTTACATGTTGTGTTTGTATTTTTGTTCAGTATATATTGCCGCACAAGGCCTGCTGACATAATTGGCATTGCACAGTAGTACCCCCGCAACTCTGACACACATCCACACACATTCATTTTGATATGCACAGAACAAGCACACACAGCTAGCTGGCATCGGCCAATTTAAAACTATTTCCATCTCTGGTAAGAAACATTGGCATGAGAGAGGGAGAACAGAGAGAGAGAAATGGAAGGAGGGAGTGAGGCAGGTAGAGACAGCCGAGTTCATCCAGGTGTAATATTGGTCTGTCCCAGAAACTTCCTGCAAAACACTTTGAAGCTGTTATCAGATCAGAAGCCCAATTCCTCAAGTGCCTCCTGTGCCAAAACACCAAATGCATCTTCCATCCTCCCTCCAACACGGACTGTAACAATCCTGTCAATGCATTTACTTGGTGGTTTACTCACAAATGCTTCAGCCGCTTCCAGGATACACAACATTATATCGGCAGCAGTAGGCAGCGAAGAGGATGGCATGCGATTTACCCAAGGTAATAACTCCAGATTTGCACTGATAACAATATCAATGCCGGGAGCAACTTTTTTTCCACTCTGCAAGAGCAATGGGCAGCAAAAAGAGGCAGAGATGGGAAAACACATGTGGATTGTTATTTTGAGGCAAAGTCAGGAGTTCTCCAGAACATAATAGACAACCATAACACATTAGAATCATCATTATTAAACTCTCCAAAGTGGATTGAATTGCTAACATAATTTGCTCCTCTATTTTGGCACTAATGGAACTGTTACGTGCCATTTATAAATCAAGAGAAACAATGCTCTGTTTCCAAACATGTATAACAGTATAACTTTAGACCGTCCCCTCGCCCATACCCGGGCGCGAACCAGGGACCCTCTGCACACATCAACAACAGTCACCCACGAAGCATCGTTACCCATCACTCCACAAAAGCCGCGGCCCTTCCAGAGCAAGGGGAACTACTACTTCAAGGTCTCAGAGCAAGTGACGTCACCGATTGAAACGCTATTTAGCGCGCACCGCTAACTAAGCTAGCCGTTTCACATCCGTTACACTCACCCCCCTTTTGACCCCCTTCTTTTTCCGCAGCAACCAGTGATCCGGGTCAACAGCATCAATGTAACAGTATAACTTTAGACCGTCCCCTCGCCCATACCCAGGCGCGAACCAGGGACCCTCTGCACACATCAACAACAGTCACCCACGAAGCATCGTTACCCATCGCTCCACAAAAGCCGCGGCCCTTCCAGAGTAAGGGGAACTACTACTTCAAGGTCTCAGAGCAAGTGACGTCCGCTAACACCGCTAACTAAGCTAGCCGTTTCACATCCGTTACACATGCAGTGTATAGCCTCACGCTGATCATATCTGCATACATTTTCGATACAACACACCCTAAACTATATAACTGAAAAAATGATCTCTTTACTAATGAGGAGGAAATTGAGTTAACAACTGATGAGCAAGCTACACTCATTGCTTCCACTCTTCTACCCCCTTCCCAACCTTTTCTCTGCCCAGCTACCCCCTACACAGGAACAAGGAGGTAGGCACAGGGTTTTGACCAGCTGTGCCATGCTGACGCTGCCGGAACAGAAGCGCGGTATACGACCCGCCTTAGCCCAGCTCTGTTGATCTCCCTTGCCAAGCCACTGCGCTCGGCTCCCACTGAGACAGAATAACATTGCCTGTTGTTTCCTGTGCATTAGGCTGCAATTTAGAAACCATTAATCCCCTCTTTAATCTGTCAAAAATTCCCGACTGTGCTCAGAGAAGGCAGCTGCCTCCCAGTGTGCCCGTCTTCCCCCTTCTGCTATCTCCCCGTATCCTGATACTCCTTATGAGAGACAGACAGGCCACGTATGGTGCTGCCCCACGTTTCAAAGAAAGAGGGGGAATAGGGAAAGGGTGGGACTGAGGAGTGCAGGTGGGTGCTAAACCTCACTCCACAGGTGACCTCATGAACACAACAGCATCTGGTTGAATTACTTAACATTTCGCCCAGCAGACATGTAATCCGGGATAATGCAAATTTGCCGAGAGTGCTCCAATCTGGATAAATTCATCCCCTCGGAATGAGATCCAAGATGAGTGAGATCCAAGATCCAAGCGAAAAGTCTCAGCGAGGGAGAGAAGGCGTGGCTGGGGGTTGGAGGGATATTGGAGTATGTAATACCGAATGGTACGGAGGGGGTCTTTGGAGTATACTTGGGAACAGTGATGCCATTGGAGAATTGTAATGAACTCCAGTAAACACAGTTTTATTTTTGTTGACTGCTTAAGAGGATCATTGCCTGATTTGCAAGAATAGTTTCCAAACTAATGATTTTCCTTTCCTCCCTGACCGGAATCCGACTTGAAGAGATTCCATCCATTTAATCGGATTAAGCAGACAGATAAAATATGAAGAGAATAGAGAACATTGCATGTCTTTGAAATGATCTCTTACTTATGCTTGTTTGGCATCTGCTAAAGGCCCATGATGCAAGCATCAAGATACACGATGCATAACAATGAATTACAAAGACAACAGCTGATTAAAATGCAATAGCTTTAATTACACGGTAACTCAATGATCTAATTACTCTAATCGAATTGTAACAAAAGCCATAACCTATTATCAATCATGAAAAACAATGCCAGCTACTCTGAAGGCAAAAACCTACTAAACAATGTCTATTCACTCAACATAAACCTGTAACCTTATCTAATATTATTGTAAATAACTTTCTGTAGAATGACCCCTTTTGAAGGCCTATCCATTGCTTACCACTGGGACTGAGAGCCAAAGCTTTCTAGACACAGCTCCTTATTATTTATTCATATGTTTACTATCAGAAATATCCATTGGGAAACGTCAGCCTGGATTGGATTAGGCTTAATCTATTGTGACAGAAAAATCAGCAGGGGTCATGGGGCGTCTGAGGTGACTTATATCGCTAGCCTTGATGATACACAAAGCACAAACAAGGAAACAAAGGTTGGCTCACAACGTCACATCCCAATGGAGGACATCAATATTAATCTTCCGTGGAGACGTGGACCGGCTAGAGTTACGTCCTTACAGCATGTGTCATCATTGAGGGGTGAAGAGTTAAGATAGAAGACACATTATGTGCCCTTCCTCTATCTCATTAGCCATCATGTTGACAACAGAAACAGGAAGATAGACCACAGCAGAAGCTGTGTGAGAAAGTCTGTATGATGACTAAAGGAGAGTGTTTGACAGTATATGGATTTTTTTTTTAATATTTTTTTTTTAGCTTGTGGTTGAAATGGCAAAATCTATTAATTACAATTTGATTATTATGTGTCATAATCCATACATTTACAAGGGGTTTAACACATGCAGTGCTTGCAAATAACTATTTAGAATGCACAATGATGCAATAAAATGGAGAAAACATTGACCAATGTCATTTGGGGATGATTGGTATTTTGAAATGTGATTGAGGGTTTTTACTCTTTCAAAGAAGCAAAGAGATTTACTCCAAAATCCCAAAAACCAAACATGACATTGTGTTGACATTTAATTATGAAGCTATTAGGAATTTGGTATCAAAGCTTGTGTTCCGTGAAAAGCGGGTTTAGGTTCAGAATAGGCAGACAGTTAATAGACAGCAGTAAATTAAATCGAGGCTTGTGGGGTGCTAAGACCTTCTTTCCAGGGTTAAGAAACAGCTTAGTGTCATGGCAGGGTGGTGACTTAGCACTAGGAGGTCCAGGAGTGTGCCTGTGAGCTGGAAAAGAGGAAGGAAGCCAAAAGGTGGAGAGGGAGAAGGAGAGAGAAAGAGAGAGGAATGGAGTCCATTGATGTTCTGCACTGCCCCCAGTGTGCAAACACGAGGCCAGTAGAATGATTAGACGTGTTGCCTATAAGTACCATCCAAGCAACTACTGGACAGTTTGCTTATGATTTTAATAAGAAGGCCAGGGATCTGGGTCTAGTTTGAGAGAGAGAGAGTCACTCCATATACCTCTGTGTGGTTTTTTGGTTCCAGTCTGCCACAGGGACAGGCACATCCAGTACAAGACTCTATTCTTAAACTGGCTCCCTCCACAGGGACTTTCTGTACTCAGAAATTCCAGCACCATTTCCCTGAAAGCAGAGATGGCGTTCAATCACACTGTAACCCTTATGAGAGCCATGGATAGAGGGAAAGAGAGAGAAAGAGAGAGAATGAGAGAGACAATGAGAGAGATAGACAAGGTCTCGGGACAGGTTTTGCCTGCGGTGACTGCCTTCTTGGGGACATTCTGTCAGGATCCTCCTGGCTCACACCGTGTCATCAGTCAGTAGTGGATCAGGTGAGTGCCAGGGAACCCTCCATGCAGTACTGGCAGGATTGAGATCAGCACAACTCAGGACCAATCTCTCTCTCTCTCTCTCTCTCTCTCTCTCTCTCTCTCTCTCTCTCTCTCTCTCTCTCTCTCTCTCTCTCTCTCTCTCTCTCTCTCTCTCTCTCTCTCTCTCTCTCTCTCGAAAATGGCTCTCTCTAGAAATGTGAGTCTCAGCCACACAATTCCCTCTATCCCTTTTTCATAAAAGATGTTGGCTGAAAGTAGCTGGCGACATAAACAGAGTAATACTTTGTAAAACTAGAATTAGCTATAGGGGTAAAGTTGCTGGTAAAATAACTGGTAAAAGGCAAGCAGACAGGTTGTTATCTCCTGTTTACCTGCCAGGGCTTATATTATTTTATATTATGGTAATAACAAACTCAGCTGAATTGTAGAGCAATCTCGCACCGGTCTGCATTACCTGAGATATGTGCTGGGTGGTTGTTTTTCCCAAAACTGAAAATATCACCTATAATGAAGGGAAAAATGATGATGCTGGTAAAATAACTGTGCACACAGAGTAGATGTATCGAGATCTATGCAGCGATGATATTAGAATGTTCAATTGCTGTATATGGTATTTCAGCAGGTAGGCTATCATCATCAGGTAAACTCATCAAAAAAAGAAACGTCCCTTTTTCAGGACCCTGTCCTTCAAAGATAATTATTAAAAATCCAAATAACTTCACAGATCTTCATTGTAAAGTGTTTAAACACTGTTTCCCATGCTGTTTCCCATTCAATGAACCATAAACAATGAATGAACATGCACCTGTGGAACGGTTGTTAAGACACTAACAGCTTACAGACGGTAGGCAATTAAGGTCACAGTTATGAAAACTCAAGTCACTAAAGAGGCATTTCTACTGACGCTGAAAAACACCAAAAAAAAGATGCCCAGTGTCCCTGCTCATCTGCGTGAATGTGCCTTAGGCATGTTGCAAAGAGGCATGAGGACTGCAGATGAGGCCAGGGCAATAAATTGCAGTGTCCGTACTGTGAGACACCTAAGCACTACATTGAGACAGGACAGACATCTGATCATCCTTGCAGTGGCCGACCACGTGTAACAACACCTGCACAGGATCGGTACATCCGAACATCACACCTGTGGGACAGGTACAGGATGGCAACAACAACTGCCTGAGTTACACCAGGAACGCACAATCCCTCCATCAGTGCTCAGACGGTCCGCAATAGGCTGAGAGAGGCTGGACTGAGGGCTTGTTGGCCTGTTATAAGGAAGGTCCTCACCAAACACCAACAACGTTGCCTACGGGCACAAACCCACTGTCGCTGGACCACACAGGAATTGCAATAATGGCTCTTTACTGACGAGTTGTGGTTTTATCTCACCAGGGGTGATGGTCGGATTTGTGTTTATCGTTGAAGGAATGAGCGTTACACGAGGCCTGTACTCTGGAGCGGGATCGATGAGGAGGTGGGGGTCCGCCATGGTCTGGGGTGGTGTGTCACAGCATCCTCGGACTGAGTTTGTTGTCAATGCAGGCAATCTCACCGCTGTGCGTTACAGGGAAGACATCGTCCTCCCTCACGTGGTACCCTTCCTGCAGGCTCATCCTGACATGACCCTCCAGCATGACAATGCCACCAGCCATACTGCTCGTTCTGTGCGTGATTTCCTGCAAAACAGCAATGTCAGTGTTCTGCCATGGCCAGCGAAGAGCCCGGAACTCTATCCCATTGAGCACGTCTGAGACCTGTTGGATCGGAGGGTGAGAGCAAGGGCCATTCTCTCAAGAAATGTCCGAGAACTTGCAGGTGCCTTGGTGGAAAAGTGTGGTAATATCTCACAGCAAGAACTGCAAACCTGGTACAGTCCAAGAGGAGGAGATGCACTGTAGTACTTAATGCAGCTGGTGGCCACACCAGTTACTGACTGTTACTTTGATTTTGACCCCCCCTTTGTTCAGGGACACATTATTCCGTTTCTGTTATAGTCACATGTCTGTGAAACTTGTTCAGTTTATGACTCAGTTGTTCAATCTTGTTATGCTCATACAAATATTTACACATGTTAAGTTTGCTGAAAATAAATGCAGTTGACAGTGAGAGGACGTTTCTTTTTTTGCTGAATTTAGTTTGGCAATTATCAGCTTCTTAGTTTAAAGGGGGAAAGGGGAAAAGCTTGAGGATAGTAATTTGGTTCAATCTGACACAAATTGGAAATACTTAACTTCCTTTTCCCCCTGTTGATTTTGAACATAAGGTTATGCCTCTCTCTGTGCACACACACACACACACACACACACACACACACACACACACACACACACACACACACACACACACACACACGCGCGCGCGCACACACACACACACACACACACGCACACACACACACACACACTGAGAGAGATGAGGGACAGAACCCTGCTTAGATGCCAAACCAGTGTGAAGGGTCAAACTTTGAAAAGAAGCTGTGACAGCTCCGTTGACCCTGACACCCTCTGGGATTAGCTCCTGCTCCCATTGTGGGTCAGTTACCATGGCCACAGAAGAGCTAACACACTGCACACACACTCTCCCTACTCTGCGTGACCACGGAGGAGCTAACACACTCCCGCTACTGTCTGAGGGACCACGAGGAGTAAACACACTCCCTCTACTCTGTCTGGTCTCAGTCCAGCCACATCTCACCCAGACATCACATAGTGATGATCCCAGACTTCTCACATGTTACTGACAGCGAGAGTTACATTGTTTTCCAAAGACAACCACCCGCTGGCAAGAAGGGAAAACAACCCATCCATCCATCTTCATTTCTAACTCACTGTCTTAGATTGAAATCAGCTGCAGACTTGGTCAAAGGGATAGTGTTGTTCAGAGTGCTCTATTCTAAGCACTACTTATCTTCCTCTGTCGTCCTGACCAACCCCCCGGTAAGTCTCTGGCAAAGAGATTGTCAGGGGTAGAAATAGCTCTGGAAAAGAAAAAAATTGCTCTGGCAAAGAGATTGTCATAGTTTCAAAACAATGTGAGTCGTGGGGAGCAAACGCTTCATCGAGCTGGGATGTGAGCACTCAGAGGAGCGTGCCTGTTGACTACATTCAATCTGAAAAGGAGTGTCGAACCAGACTGACAGGGCACAAGCCATGATGAACTCCCGAGACAGGGCACCACTGTCTACAACTGTTAAAACCTCTAAACACAAGTATTGCATTATTATCCAGCAGTTTCCTCCCCATATCGCACAGTGACAGATCATTGAGGGAAAATAAGACAAATCTGACTGCATCAGCTCTGACAGCTCACAGCAGAGACTACTTCAAAGAAAATGCTCCCTATTCACATGCAGTCACGAACTAAAACAGATAATAACAGAAGGGTCCTAGACAGATGCAGTGGATAAGAGGAAAAGAGCCAGTGGACTTACCATGTCCGGAGATCCACAGGAACACAACGACCCAGGGGATCATGGCTGGAGAGGAAGAGGGTGAACCTCTGAAACACAGTGGACGAGTGTGTGAAATTGAAGTTGACACACAAACACACACAACAGTGCTCTTCTGTGCAGTTCTGGATGGGTGCTACAGTCCCTCAATGATGTCCCTGCTGTCAGGGATATAGCTTTAACTCTTCTGTCTAGTCTTCCTCCTCTTCTTCTTCTTTTCCTCTTGTTCTTCTCTCTCTCCTTCTCTCTATGTCACTCTTCAGAGTTGCCGATGGTCAGCGTTGCTTCTCTCTCCTGTTGATGTGTAGACTCTTTCAGCGTGAGCTTTCTCGCGTTCTCTCGCGCTTATGCTGGCTCGGTCTCACTGATGTTCCATTCTCAATCTCTGAGTGCCTCTACTCGCCTCTCTCTCTCTCTCTCTCTCTCTCTCACACTCTACCAGTAGAAGCTCCTGGTAAGGCTCCTCCTTCCAGCTCCCTCTCTCCTTCTCCTCTGTCTCTTTCTCACTGCCTGCCTGTCTGTTTCAGTGCCTGTGTCGGGGCTTGTGCTGCAGCGGGTCAGGCTGGGAGAATCAGCTTGCTCTAATCTCTGAGAACTAGGATCTCTATACGGGAGAATTAACAGTGGACCAGCTTTGGCTGCACTGTGGAGAACACAGACCTCCACAAACAAAAGTGCAGCTGTCCTCCGTGGCTTCCTGCCTAACATGGGACTAGTATTCCACAGTGTCAGAACTGGGTTTGAATCAGTGTGTTTGCCATATAGAGCAGTGAGGATAAAGTAATCACATACATTAGAATCCAAGACCAATGTCCTATAATATTCATTAGCCTGCAATTTCTGTCAGGAGTGAGTTAGATTTGCAGTCCTTCATTGATTGACCTCTAATGTAAAGGCTGTACATCCTTCTAATGCAGTGCTTGCTAACAAGTCTGTTTCACCTTGTAAATATTTAAAGGAGCATTCTTTCTTCAGCTTTTAACTTGCCTGGCTCAACCAGTTTCCTATACCCATTCTCATATTTCTAGAAATCATAGTGTATGGAAAGCGCTACAGGGCTACTTATAGCTATTAGGTCAATGAAACCATCTTTGTATTTGTATAAATAACTTAGAGATGTTAACATTGTTTTTAACTGGCCTCTTACAAATGAATGTACATGGAAGTGCATGTGTGAATGAGGATATGTATGTGTATGTGCCAGTTTGTGTGTTTCTGTATGTGTGATGCTGGGATATTATTTTGGACTGGAAATTACGCAGAAAGATATTCGTTCACAGACTGAGCACACAACATGCTCAAAGCCTGAAAAGACAGAAAAAATATAGAATTTCCACCTTCTGTGAGAGAGTTTATTTGTAAGCTTTGTTGTAGTTTTGAGCCTTGGGTGTTAGTTCTGACAATCAATGCTTTTATTTGGGCAGATTTCAAAATGAAAAACTCAGACAGATCACTCTTTCTACTCCAAGAAACAAAAAACAGGAATCAAAATTTAACAGCAGCGGTTTTGTAGTTTTTGCTGGTTTGTTTACTTGATACACTTCCGGGGCTGTTAGTAGAAGGACACTACTGTAGAAATGCCACAACTTCAGTTCAGGAAATATAGTACATACAACATATTGTAAAACTATACATTCCAGTTGGCTTTCACGTTAACATTAAATAGACTTCATTCAGTGCAGTGCATAATGTCCAATATCCTGAAATTACTTATTTGGACTCCTCATCAATCTACACACAATACCCCATAATGAGATAGCGAAAACAGGTTGTAAGAAATGTTTGCAAATGTACTGAAAATAAAATCAAAAATATGTTATTTACATAAGTATTCAGACCCTTTGCTATGAGACTCGAAATTGAGCTCAGGTGCATGCTGTTTCCATTGATCGTCCTTGAGATGTTTCTAGAACTTGATTGGAGTCCACCTGTGGTAAATTCAGTTGATTGAATATGAATTGGAAAGGCACACAATTGTCTATATAAGGTCCCACAGTTGACAGTGAATGTCAGAGCAAAAACCAAGCCATGAGGTCGAAGGAATTGTCCGAAGAGCTCCGAGACAGGATTGTGTTGAGGCCAGATCTGTGGAAGGGTACCAAAATATTTCTTCAGCATTGAAGGTCCCCAAGAATACAGTGGCCTCCATCATTCTTAAATGGAAGAACTATGGAACAACCAAGACTCTTCCTAGAGCTGTCCGGCTGGCCAAACTGAGCAATGGGGGGAGAAGGGCATTGGTAAGGGAGGTGACAAAGAACCCGATGGTCTCTCTGACAGAGCTTCAGAGTTCCTCTGTGGAGATGGGAGAACATTCTACAAGGACGACGATGTCTGCAGCACTCCACCAATCAGGCCTTTATGTTAGAGTGGCCATATGGAAGCCACTCCTCAGTAAAAAGCACATGACAGCCCTCTTGGAGTTTGCCAAAAGGCACCTAAAGGACTCTCAGACCATGAGAAACAATATAATAAATATCTCAATATTCTATGGTCTAATGAAACCAAGATTGAACTCTTTGGCCTGAATGCCAAGCGTCACGTCTGGAGGAAACCTGGCACCATCCCTACGGTGAAGCATGCGCGTGGCAGCATCATGATGTGGGGATGTTTTTCAACGGCAGGGACTGGGAGACTAGTCAGGATCGAGGGAAAGATGAACGGAGCAAAGTACAGAGAGATCCTTGATGAAAACCTGCTCAGGATCTGAGACTGGCGCAAAGGGTCTTTGTCCAACAGGACAATGAACCTAAGCACACAGCCAAGACAATGAAGGAGTGGCAAGTTTCTAAATGTGCTTGAGTGGCCCAGCCAGAGCCCGGACTTGAACCTGATCGAACATCTCTGGAGAAACTTGAAAATAGCTGTGCAGCGATGCTTCCCAACCCACCTGACAGAGCTTGAGAGGAATGGAAGAATGGGAGAACCTCCCCAAATACAGGTGTGCCTGTAGGGTCATTCCCAAGAAGACTGTCATGCTTTGACAAAGGTATATATGTGACATTAAGAATTTATACCACATTTTCCACAACTTGAATCTAGTAATGAAATAACAAGCTCAAAACGGGTGGTCTAGAATCATACGACTGGCTGTACTTGTATTTCCTAATATCAATTCTAGCATGAGCATATGCAACATGTTCATACTGTCAACAGTTTTCTTGGTTTTTGTATGTCATAATATGGTCCAAAAACCCAGCTTTAGAACTATTTTCAAGCCTGGGAAGAATCCCCCCAATTAATGAGAACTCGTGTAAATGTTGTGAAAAAATACACACACATTGTTTTGCAGCAAAACCCAAAAGCCTTAACACTAGGATTATATATTGATATCCATGTTAGCCAGGTTTCAGGACCAACAACATAATGCTGGCAGCAGGCAGACTGTTTTTCTCACTTGGAGAGATGGCAATAAATCTTAGTTCTGCATACTTTCTCATCCCTTCATCTCAAGCTGCTGCACAACACATACATCTCCACCCCACTCACAGTACAGCCCAGAGGCATGGCAGCAGCTCCAAACTAATGTCATTAATTAAGTAGAGCTGCTACGTGACCTTTATAACTTGAAGGCTTAAAAATTACCTGGAACAAATTGAGCATCAATCCAAAACTTGGATTCAGAGCAGATGAGTAACTGTGAAGCACTGAATGTCAGATGGTCTACCAGGGAAGATTTAATGCCAAATTGGCATGGGGAAAGAAAAATGAAAGTCTCTGACTGAAGCTGTGAAACCCAGCTTCCCTGAAATATACGTTAACAAATATGAATTAAAGCCTATAAATGAATTCAGTCAGAGCATGCTAACCATGAAAACCCCCCAAAACACAAGATGTGTTTTAAAGATGTACCATACACCTCTTAAACTCAGTGGTAACCATAAACTCATTTTGTCTCTCTAGTCCTCCCAATACCAGATGAACTGTGAGAAGAGAAGACATTCCTACACTCAGTGACATAAAGATGATAGACAGGTCCTCAGTTTGAGCTAGATGGATAGTGACATGCCTGTTTATTCATCTCGGGCCTGCATATCCCTTACTTGCAGCTGAAAAGCTCCTAATGCTTCTATGCACGCGTGTGCCTGTCGGTGTGTGTCGATGTGGGTGTGTGCGTGTTACCTCAGTGTGTTTCTAGCAATTTGTGTTCGAAATGAGTATATCAGCCTCTTGTCTTCAAGGAAGGACATCCGCTCAATCTTTGTCAGTCAGATTCCCGGGATGGGAGACGTCTCCAACCCAGATGTGTTTGATTCTCATTCTAATCAACCCTGTACAGTGCAGCAGCAGAGGCTCTAAATTAATGAAATTAAATAGGAGGGCAACAGGTTGGGAAACAGACGAGACCTTGTCTTCTCCCGGCACAATTTCTTAAATAAAAATATTGTGTAATCTTCAGGGATGTTGGGGCATAATCTAGATTAAAATTTTAGCCTGCGACAAATAGGAAGCCTTTTTTGGCTGAATGAGTTATCATTTGTGTTAAGTATTAAAGTATTTTAATCATAGAATTACCACTGTGTCAATGGCAAAGTAATCACACTTCAAGGCACTTCTTACAATTACTTTGCTGGTGGCTCTTCTGAGGCCGTCAGGCCCAACTTCAAGGCATCAACAGCATACTCAAACTCTCTGAGACACAACCAAGGCTTAGCCGAGAGCTTCACTGCGTCCGCTACAGAGAAGATCACACAGCCACAGGCCTGGCTGTGCCACACGACCCCTTCACATTTGAATTTCATCTGCATTGCATTGAAGGAGATGTGGTTTTACATGCTTTGCGAAGACTTATCGGTTTGTTTACCTCGCCTTGTCTGATGTTAAGTCAACAATAAAGTGGTCAGCAACAGTCTGCACCTTGAGGGACTCGTCACGGGTCAGAGTGTTTTTGCAAAAGTCAAGCTTGACTCCTTGCTTGAGAGGAAAATTAGAAGAAAAAAATGTACATTTGAAAGACTAACTATCGACATCTTCATTGAATGTATTATGTGTGTATTATGAATGTACGACTGCCCTCTCCTGACACACTGAGCTGTAAACAACAGCAATGGGTTGAACTGTGTATGTGCCCTCAGGCTGTGGGAAGAACGCTCTCTCTACATGGCAGCAAGAGAATACTGCTAATTTCTGTTAACACTATGTTGATACTGCAAATGAAAGTAGCTCTCTGAACCATTCATGCAGATGTTTTTATTAGCCTTAATGTAATGTATGGATACACTCCAGCAACAACCACTAATGTCTTTTCAAATAGGTCTCATACAATTCTCCGCTTAGAATGAAAATGTGTCATCCGTCTCATATATTCCTCTGCTTAGAACAAAAATGTGTCGTTATAAAAATGTGTGGTTGAACAAATGAGTTCAAGCCTGAAAGTGGTAATTGGCCTGATATTGTATAGTTGATCTACATGAACATGAGTGAATTCATTGAAACCCACTAGATACTTCAAACCCCCAGTTTCTGTTAAAAAACAGATTGATCTATTTTGAGTTAAAAGTAGGAAAAAAAGACATCAATCCATATGGAAAACATTCATATTGCGTGAATATGGTAACTATTTTTACACGTGTGGGTGGATAGAGGGGGTTCCACATATATTTAGAGGGGAAAATGCTGATGTTTGTGCCGCATGGCATCAAAGTAAAACACTGTAAAATAAGCTGATTCAATCATTATTAGCATAAATTAATATTCCGTTTGGAAGTATTTTGCCACTGGTCCCAATTGAAAATGCAAAGTGAAGCAGCCAATACGCTCCATATCCACACCTCCGAAGCAGCCGGCAGCCCTAAACCCAACCCTCACCCTCTCACACACGTTACTCCTGAGATTTGGAGGAAGGCACTTAAAAACATATGGAGGGGTAGTGGATACCAATCTGAATTTATTTTAAGGTGCTAGCTGCACAGTTGTAGGGATTTTTAAACCTCAAAGCTAGAATTTGAAGAGACAAACAGCCACACAGAATAGACCTATGGCCGAATATGTATTGAATAAATAAATTATGTTAATTAACTTTTTCGGGATCAGTGTTAAAAACAAAACCATACTATACAGCAATAGAGCTGCTTAGGACCTATCTTAATAATGTTAATTTTATCCAGACTAAGGTAAGAGACTGGTTAAGTGCATTTATTTATAAACAAGGAAAGCATTGAAGTGGAATTGACAGCATTTTAGCAACATGAAATCATATTAAAACATTTTGTTTATATACACACCCAGGAAGAATATAACAATTAAAAAAAAAAAAAATCTGACAAGCGAGCACTTAGATATGGTCATTTTCACGTTTTCATAAATTCTTAGAATGTTTGGAATTCCGTATACTAAGGCATTTGTGAAAATTCAAAAGCAATATAGAGCGGGAAAATGGCTGTGCGTTTGGACAATTAATAGACACTGCAGTAAATAAAACCTAATAAAAACATTGGTGTTGTCCAAGACCGGAGTCTACGCAGACCGGTGTGACATTTGCACACACTGTATACAGATTTTCTTTTGTGTTAATGACTGTGCGTTTGTTTATCCCATGTGTATCTCTGTGTTGTTTTTGTCGCACTGCTTTGCTTTATCTTGGCAAGCTGTAAATGACAACTTGTTCTCAACTGGCCTACCTGGTTAAATAAAGGTGAAATAAAAAATTGCCAATCAGAGTTACAGTAGGCCTTTATACAAACAAGTCTTTTGATATCAGCTGATGTACGAAGGGCTATATAAATACATTTGATTTGATTTGATTTGATTTTGCCACACAGGCCCGCCATCATTCACTTTGAACTGGACTGTGTGTTTACAGGCAGTTGCAACAGCTCGACTAAAGATCATTAGAGCGCATTCACCAAAGACCACAAAATACACCTGAATGGATATCTGCAAATATGCAAATTCCACTGGAGTCCTCTTACATTTGGAAACTTTACAGTCATATTGATCAAAAAAACATGGAAAGGTTGGCTCTCGCTCCCTTAATTATGCACATCAATAACAACAAGATGAACATCTAATTCTAGCCAGAGCAAGCTGAGCTAAAGTATAACGAAGGAATATTAGATTAACCCTCTCAAACCTTTTCAGCTAGTTGTCGTCAAAATTGCACTGATAAACGATGGGTAGTTGTAGCCTGCTCATCCTTCTGCTGCTTGCCTGCCAGCTCATTAATTATTGTCCCAACCAAGCACCTAAACTAACTGGGTAAAGTTGGCTAGCTTGCTAGCTAGCTATTTCCAGACACAAATGTTTTATTTTTTATTTTATTTTTTATTTCAACTTTATTTAAACCATGGAAGCTAGTTGAGAACAAGTTCTCATTTACAACTGTGACCTGGCCAAGATCAAGCAAAGCAGTGCAACACAAACAACAACACAGAGTTACACATGGAATAAACAAGCCTACAGTCAAAAACACAATACAAAAAAAGAAAGTCTATATACAGTGTGTGCAGATGGTGTGAGGTGATAAGGCATAGGCCATAGTAGCAAGAAATTACAATTTAACAGATTAACACTGGAGTTATAGATGAGCAGAAAAGTAAATAAAAACAATATGGGGATGAGGTAGGTAGATTTGGTGGGCTATTTACAGATGGAACATGTACAGCTGCAGCGATCGGTTAGCTGCTCAGATAGCTGATGTTCAAAGTTATTGAGGGAAATGTAAGTATCCAGATTCAGCGATATTTGCAATTTGTTCCAGTCACTGGCAGCAGAGAACTGGAAGGAAAGGCGGCCAAAGGAGGTGCTGGCTTTGGGGACGACCAGTGAGATATACCTGCTGGAGTGTGTGCTATGGGTGGGTGTTATTATCGTGACCAGTGAGCTGAGGTAAGGTGGGGCTTTATCTAGCATAGACTTATAGATGACCTGGAGCCAGTGGGTATACGAACGAATATGTAGCGAGGGCCAGCCGACTAGAGCATGCAGGTCACAATGGTGGGTGGTATAAGGGGCTTTGGTAACAAAATGGATGGCACTGTGATAGACTGCATCCAGTTTGCTGAGTATAGAATTGGAAGCTATTTTGTAGATGACATCGCCGAAGTCGAGGATCGGTAGGATATTCAGTTTTACTAGGGTAAGTTTAGCGGTGTGAGTGAAGGAGGCATTGTTGTGAAATAAAAAGCTTATTCTAGAATTGATTTTGGATTTAAGATGTTTGATATGAGTCTGGAAGGAGGGTTTACAGTCTATCTAGACACCTAGGTATTTGTAGATGTCCACATATTCTAGGTCAGAACCATCCAGAGTCGTGATGCTAGTCGGGTGGGCGGGTGCGGGCATCAAACGGTTGAAAAGCATGCATTTTGTTTTACAAGCGTTTAGGAGCAGGTGGAGGCCACGGAAGGCGTGTTGTATGGCATTGAAGCTCTTTCGGAGGTTTGTTAACAGAGTGTCCAAATAAGGGCCAGATGTATACAGAATGGTGTCGTCTGTGTAGAGGTGGATCAGGGAATCAACCGCAGCAAAAGTGACATCGTTGATATATACAGAGGAAAGAGTCGGCCCGTGAATTGAACCCTGTGGCACCTCCATAAAGACTGCCAGACCTCCGGACAACAGGCCCTCTTATATGACACACTGAACTCTGTCTGCGAAGTAGTTGGTGAACCAGGCAAGGCAGTCATTTGAGAAATCAAGGCTATTGAGTCTGCTGACAAGAATACGGTGATTGACAGAGTCGAAAGCCTTGGCCGGGTCGATAAAGACGGCTGCACAGTAATGTCTTTTATTGATGGCTGTTATGATATCGTTTAGTACCTTGAGTGTGGCTGAGGTGCACCCATGACCAGCTCGGAAACCAGATTGCACAGAGGAGAAGGTACGGTGGGATTCGAAATGGTCACAGATCTGTTTATTAACTTGGCTTTCGAAGATTTTAGAAAGGCAGGGCAGGATGGATAAATGTCTATAACAGTTTGGGTCTAGCGTCACATCCTTTGAAGAGGGGGATGACCGCAGCAGCTTTCCAATCTTTAGTGATCTCGACCGATACGAAAAGAGGTTGAACAGACTGGTAATAGGAGTTGCAACAATGGCGGCGGATAGTTTTAGAAAGAGAGGGTCCAGATTGTCTAGCCCAGCTGATTTGTACGGGTCCAGATTTTGCAGCTCTTTCAGAACATCTGCTATCTATATTTGGGTGAAGGAGAAGCTGGGGAGGCTCGGGCAAGTAGCTGCGGGGGGTGCGGAGCTGTTGGCCGGGGATGGGGTAGCCAGGAGGAAAGCATGACCAACCGTAGAGAAATGCTTAAAGAAATGTTCAATTATCATAGATTTATCAGTGGTGACAGTGTTTCCTATCTTCAGTGCAGTGGGCAGCTGGGAGGAGGTGCTCTTGTTCTCTTTACAGTGTCCCAGAACTTTTTGAAGTTAGAGATACAGGATGCAAATTTCTGTTTGAAAAAGCTAGCTACCTTAGCTTTTTGGTTCCTGCCTTCCCTGAACAGTTGCATATCGCGGGGACTATTCAATGCTACTGCAGTCTGCTACAGGATGTTTTTGTGCTGGTCAAGGGCAGTCAAGTCTGGAGTGAACCAAGGGCTATATCTGCTTTTAAAGAATGACCAGCATCCTCGACTGCCGGGATGAGGTCAATGTCCTTGCAGGATACCCGGGCCAGGTCGATTAGAAAGGCCAGCTCACAGAAGTGTTTTAGGGAGCGTTTGACAGTGATGAGGGGTGGTCGTTTGACCGCGGACCCATAGCGGATGCAGGCAATTTTATTTTTAAAATTTTATTTCACCTTTATTTAACCAGGTTGGCTAGTTGAGAACAAGTTCTCATTTGCAACTGCGACCTGGCCAAGATAATGCGTAGTAATTCGACACATACAACAACACAGAGTTACACATGGAATAAACAAAACATACAGTCAATAATACAGTGATATACAGGAATGAGGCAGTGATCGCTGAGATCCTGATTGAAAACAGCAGAGGTGTATTTGGAGGGCAAGTTGGTCAGGATAATATCTATGAGGGTGCCCATGTTTACAGATTTAGAATTTACCTGGTGCTTTCTTTGATAATTTGTGTGAGATTGAGGGCATCTAGTTTAGATTATAGGACTGCTGGGGATTTAAGCATATCCCAGTTTAGGTCACCTAACAGAACTAACCCTGAAGATAGATGGGGGTCAATCAATTCACATGTGGTGTCCAGGGCACAGCTGTTAGCTGAGGGGGGTCTATAACAGGCGGCAACAGTGAGAGACTTGTTTCTGGAGAGATTATTTTTTTTACTTAGAAGCTCAAACTGTTTGGGCATAGACCTGGAAAGTATGACATATCTTTGCAAGCTAGCTCTGCAGTAGATTGCAACTCCTCCCCCTTTGGCAGTTCTAAATTGACGAAAAATGTTGTAGTTGGGTATGGAAATCTCAGAATTTTTGGTGGCCTTCCTAAGCCAGGATTCAGACACGGCAAGGACATCAGGGTTGGTGGAGTGTGCTAAAGCAGTGAGTAAAACAAACTTGGGGAGGAGGCTTCTAATGTTAATATGCATGAAACCAAGGCTTTTTCGATTACAGAAGTCAACAAATGAGAGTGCCTGGGGACACGTAGGGCCTGGGTTAACCTCCACATCACCCGAGGAACAGAACTAGTCGTCTTGTGCGTTAGGGACAGAGATTAAAAGGAGCAGATTTCTGGGCATGGTAGAATAGATTCAGGGCATAATGTACAGACAGCGGTATGGTGGGGTGCGGGTACAGTGGAGGTAAGACCAGGCACTAAGTGATGATAAGAGAGTTTGCATCTCTGGACACGTTGGTTTTAGTGGGGGAGGTCACCGCATGTTTGGGAGGTGGGACAAAGGAGGTATCTGAGGCATGTAGAGTGGAACTAGGGGCTCCGCAGTAAACTAAAACATTGATAACTATCCTAAACAACAGTATACAAGGCATATTGATATTTGAGAGACATAAAGCGAGGCATAAAGCAATCACGTGTTGAATGGGAGAGCTTGCTAAGACAACAACGGGTAAGACAACAACAGCTAATCAGCTAAGACAACAACAACAGGTAAAATGGTGATGAATGGGCAGAGAGGGTCGGTTAACTACACACAGGGCCTGAGTTCGGGGCAAGGGCAGACAGATAAACAAAACTGAGAGAATACTTCACTCTGACCATTTTACTCTCCGTAGCAGAGCTGCTTAGGCTGTTAACGTGTTTTCTACAGTGCTCATGACTAAGTATTACTTTTCTCCCTATGTTTACTCACATACCTGCATCTCTAGCTGTGTATAGCCACCGAAAACTATACGAGGGGAAAAATCCAGTCACTCACCCACTCCTCCAATGACATTACATGGCAACCTTCTAGCAGCTAGCTATCTACAGTAGCTAAGGTTAGTCTCCTTGTTTTTAGCTTGCTACATAAATCCATATGCTAGCTGTTTTTGTTCAAAATATTGAGTCATTGAAACTGAAACAGTGCATCCCAAATGAAGGCAACAAACAATGTATGAGGCCAGCTGTGATTTACAACCTGATACCAACAAATGTATTGGTGAATTATGTTAATCATGCAGTGAACCGCATCCATCTATTCTGCAAACAATGCCTTAGTGTACATAATGATGAACGTCTTATCAAATCTTTAAACCTCTTATGAAGTTGGTTTTGTAACATCAACTGGGAATTTTATGTTTAACTGATATTATGTTTGTCTGTTTGTTTCATATCTACAGAAGAAGAAGTTAAAAAGCTGTCAGTTCCACTTTAATATTGTCCTCATTTTCTGTTTCTGTAGAGATCTTCAACAATGTAATTAGGTCATATAAACTTTACTAATGTAACCAAATAACTAGCCTTAATATATTCATTATTTTTACTTAGTCATTACTTAAAACAATGAATTTGTTTTAAGTAACTGTAATTTTGTCTTCAATGGCCTCACCAATGAGTTCACAACACTCTAAGGGCCCTTACCACAAATACACCCTAGCAAATCAAATTGTATTGGTCAAATGCACCTTACAGTGAAAAGCTTACTTACAAGCCTCTAACCAACATTGTAGTTTGTAGTTTGAAAAATAAGAATAAGAATAAGAAATAAAAGGAACAAGTTATTGAACAGCAGCAATAAAATAACAATAGCGAGACTATATACAGGGGTACCGATACAGAGTCAATGTGCGGGTGAGCCGGTTAGTCAAGGTAATTGAGGTAATATGTACATGTACTGTATGTAGAGTTATTAAAGTGACTATGCATAGATAATAACAGAGAGTAGCAGCAGCGTAAGGGGGGGGGGGGCAGTGCAAATAGTCTGGGTAGCCATTTGATTAGATGTTCAGGAGTCTTATGGCTTGGGGGTAAAAGCTGCTTAGAAGCCTATTGGACCTAGACATGGCGCTCTGGTACCACTTGCTGTGCGGTAGCAGAGAGAATGGGGATCAGCTATGAACATAAAATAGTCTGTACTGGTCATTCATTCAGCTCGGCATTCAACACCATAGTACCCTCCAAGCTCGTCATCAAGCTCGAGACCCTGGGTCTCGACCCCGCCCTGTGCAACTGGGTACTGGACTGGGAAATGATGTAAATATATCACTAGCCACTTTAAACAATAATACCTTATATAATGTTACTTACCCTACATTATTCATCTCATATGCATATGTATATACTGTACTCTATATCATTGACTGTATCCTTATGTAATACATGTATCACTAGCCACTTTAACTATTCCACTTTGTTTACATACTCATCTCATATGTATATACTGTACTCGATACCATCTACTGTATCTTGCCTATGCTGCTCTGTACCATCACTCATTCATATATCCTTATGTACATATTCTTTATCCCCTCACATTGTGTACAAGACAGTAGTTTTGGAATTGTTAGTTAGATTACTTGTTGGTTATTACTGCATTGTCGGAACTAGAAGCACAATCATTTCGCTACACTCGCATTAACATCTGCTAACCATGTGTATGTGACAAATAAAATTTGATTCGATGATTTGATTTGATTCTTCATTCTTACATACACGATACGGTCTGGACTAGGATATTTGCAATGACTACCCAATGACTCAGGTCTCCCAAGTGGCACAGAGGTCTAAGGCACTGCATCACAGTTGTAGAGGCGTCACTACAGACCTAGGTTTGATCCCGGGCTGTATCACAACTGGGAATCCCATAAGGCGGTGCACAATTGGTCCTGCGTCATCCGGGTTAGTGGAGGGTTTGGCCGTCATTGTAAATAAGAATTTCTTCTTAACTGACTTACCTAGTTAAATAAATAAATAAACATTCAGGAATCTCATGATCAACACAGCGCCTTCAGAAGCTATTCACACCCTTTTACTTTTTCACATTTTGTTGTGTTACTGCCTGAATTTAAAATGGATTAAATTTTGATTTTGTGTCACTGGCCTACACACAATACCCCATAATGTCATAGTGGTTTTAGAAATTGTAACAAATTAATTCAAATGAAATGCTGAAATGTCTTGAGTCAATAAGTATTCAACCTGTCACACTGGAATATATGACTCGGGAGACAGACACAGGAATGTGTAATAGGGTTTTTTATTAAACCCCAAATTATGGTGTGCCGTGCAAGGGCACGGGGATGAAGAACAAACAAACACGTAACAAAAACACAGGGTTGAAACCCAAACAGAAGAGCGAGGAGTACCTTGAATAAATACACACGCGCACAATGATTAACTTCTTCGGCATACAGGGAAATGTTCAGAATTTCAGATGACTGACGTGCCCAAAGTAATCTGCCTGTTACTCAGGCCCAGAAGCTAGGATATGCATTGGAGCATTGCATAGAAAACACTCAGAAGTTTCTAAAACTGTTAAAATAATGTCTGTGAGTATAACAGAACTGATATGGCAGGCGAAAACCAAAGGAAAATCCATCCGGAAATTATTTTTTTTGAGGTCACAGGCCATGTCAATGGGATATACAAATCGATAGGACCCAGATTGCAAGAAGATCTTCAAAGGTAAGTGATTTACTTAATCGCTATTTGTTATTTTGAGACGCCTGTGCTGGTTGAAAAAGTATTTTCCTCAGATAATTGCGTGGTATGCTTTCGCCGTAAAGCCTTTTTGAAATTTTACAATGCTTTTGGATTAACAACAAGTTAAGCTTTTAAATGATGTAAGACACTTGTATTTCCATGAATGTTTAATAATATAATTTTTGTATTTTGAATTTCGCGCTCTGCAATTTCAAAGGATGTTGTCCCGCAAGCGGTTCATGCGCCCTACTAACACACGGGACGAGCCCCGAAATCATATGCGCAATCCACAAGGCCACAAATTCTTAAAACACACAGCACAGGTACTCACACGCACCAACGGACATTGTAACAATAATCAACAACACCATGGTGAACAAAGGGCACATAAACTCAACATAAAAATAAACGTCCTCTCACTGTCGACTGCGTTTATTTTCAAACTTAACATGTGTAAATATTTATATGAATATAACAAGATTCAACAACTGAGACAAACTGAACAAGTTTCATAGACATGTGACTAACAAATGGAATAATGTGTCCCTGAACAAAGGGGGGGTCAAAATCAAAAGTAACAGTCAGTATCTGGTGTGGCCACCAGCTGCATTAAGTACTGCAGCGCATCTCCTCCTCATGAACTAACCAGATTTGCCAGTTCTTGCTGTGAGATATTACCCTACTCTTCCACCAAGGCACATGCAAGTTCCCGGACATTTCTTGGGGGAATGGCCCTGGCCCTAGCCCTCACCCTTTGATCCAACAGGTCCCAGACGTGCTCAATGGGATTGAGATCCGGGCTCTTCGCTGGCCATGGCAGAACACTGACATTCCTGTCTTGCAGGAAATCACGCACAGAACGAGCAGTATGGCTGGTGGCATTGTCATGCTGGAGGGTCATGTCAAGATGAGACTGCAGGAAGGATATCACATGAGGGAGGAAGATGTCTTCCCTGTAACACACAGCGTGGAGAATGCCTGCAATGACAAAAACAAGCTCAGTCCGAGGATGCTTTGACACACCACCCCAGGCCATGACGGACCATGCACCTCCAAATCGATCCCGCTCCAGAGTACAGGCCTCAGTGTAACGCTCATTCCTTCGACGATAAACGCAAATCCGACCATCACCCCTGGCGAGACAAAACCACGACTCGTCAGTGATGAGCACTTTTTGCCAGTCCTGCCTTGTCCTGCGACGTTGGGTTTGTGCCCATAGGCGACGTTGTTGCCGGTGATGTCTGATGAGTACCTGCCTTACAAAAGGCCTACAAGCCCTCAGTTCAACCTCTCTCAGCCTATTGCGGACAGTCTGAGCACTGATGGAGGGATTGTGTGTCCCTGGTGTAACTCGGGCAGTTGTTGTTGCCATCCTTTACCTATCCCGCAGGTTTGGTGTTCGGATGTACCGATCCTCTGCAGGTGTTGTTACACGTGGTCCGCCACTGCAAGGACGATCAGCTGTCTGTCCTGTCTCCCTGTAGCTCTATCTTAGGTATCTCACAGGACGGTAATTGCAATTTATTTTTCTGGCCACATCTGCAGTCCTCATGCATCCTTGCAGCATGCCTAAGGCACGTTCACACCGAGGAGCAGGGACCCTGGACATCTTTCTTTTTGTGTTTTTTAGAGTCAGTAGAAATGCCTCTTTGGTGTCCTAAGTTTTATTAACTGTGACCTTAATTCCCACCATCTGTAAGCTGTTAGTGTCTTAACAACCGTTCCACAGGTGCATGTTCATTAATTGTTTGTGGTTCACTGAACAAGCATGTGAAACAGTGTTTAAACCCTTTACGTTGAAGATCTGTGAAGTTATTCTGATTTTTTCAAATTATCTTTGAAAGACAGGGTCCTGAAAAAGGGACATTTTTTATATACAAATGCAATCAGTGGGAAGAGGGGTCAGGTGTGCGTAATGAAAGTTCCAGAGGGATCTGTGACACAACCTCTTTTATATGGCAAGCCTAAATAAGTTCAGGAGTAAACATGTGCTTAACATGTCACATAATACGTTGCATGGACTCACTCTGTGTGCAATAATTAGTGTTTAACATGATTTTATATTGACCATCTCATCTCTGTTCCCCACACATGCAATTATGTGTAAGGTCCCTCAGTTGAGCAATGAATTTCAAACACAGATTCAACCACAAAGAGCAGAGAGGATTTCCAATGCCTCGCAAAGAAGGGCACCTATTGGTAGATGGGTTAAAATGTTAAAAAATACATTAAATATCCCTTTGAGCATGGTGAAGTTATTAATTACACTTTGGGTGGTGTATCAATACACCCAGTCACTACAAAGATACAGGCATCCTTCATAGGTCTGTTGCTGGAGAGGAATGAAACCACACTTGGGCCAATGGTGACCTTAAAGAAGTTTCAGAGTTTAATTGCTGTGATAGGGGAAAACTGAGGATGCATCAACAACAATGTAGTTACACCACAATACTAACCTAAATGACAGAGTGAAATGAAGGAAGCACGTACAGAATTTTTTTGATTCCAAAACATGAATCATGCAAGAAGGCACTAACGTAAAACTGCATACAAATGTGGCAAAGAAATTAACTTTGTTTGGGAAAATCCAACACAACACATGACTATGTACCACTCTTCATATTTTCAAGCATGGTGATGGCTGCATCGTGTTATGGGTATGGGGATAAAAATAAATTGAATAAAACTAAAGACAGGCAATCTCCAATATGAAAACCTGATTCAGTCTGCTTTCCAACAGACACAGAGAAAAATTCACATCTCAGCAGCACAATAAGCTAAAACAAGGCCAAATAAACACTGGGGTTGTTTACCAAGACAATATTGAATGTTCCTGAGTGGCCTAGTGACAGTTTTGACTTAAATTGCCTTCATAATCTATGGCAAGACTTTAAAATGGTTGTCTAGCAATGACCAACAACCAACTTGACGGGTCTTGAAGAATTTTAAAAAGAATAATGTGTGAATATTGTACAATCCAGGTTTGCAAAGCTCTTAAAAACTTACCCATACAGACTCATAGCTGTAATCGCAGCCAAAGGTGATTCTAACATGCATTTTCTCAGGGGTGTAAATACTCATGTACTGTAAATGAGATATCTATGTATTTAATTTTCAAAAAAAAAAAAAAATTCTAAAAACATGTTTTCACTTTGTCATTATGGTGTATTGTGTGTAGATGGGTTAGAATGGTTGATTTTATTTTGACTGTATCAGTACATGTGGCATTCATTTTACTGCTCTTAATCTTATATTTACCATATATTTTAGGGTTTACCAGAAACAACCTTTGCCAATTTGAACATGGTAAGGATTTGCAGACAGAATGGTATAAAGCACAGGGCATTTGATACATTGTAAGAGTGTGTTCGCCCAGTCGAAGTTGTATACCCTCCACCTCCAGTGTACCAATATGACCACTCTGGTCCTTATTCAATTAGAAAGACGAAACTGTATGTGCTGTCCCAATCTTTCTAAAAGATGGTATGCTGCTCCATGGGTTTTTAAAGGTCTGTGTCCTTACCCACGCCACAGCCCTTAGTGAGCTTCAAGGCTTTTTCAGTGGGTGGTAGTGCCATTTAGGCCCTTGCAAATATAACCCGGACTCCAAAGTACAGTGATGACAGTAAAAATCTAATTTTCAAAAATGTCCTCGAATAGAGCGTGCATTAACGCAAACGGAAATGGACAGGATGGCAAGAGAAGAGACCACAATAGGTCACTTCTTACTGTTAGAATAAGGCACTCAGCCGGCCTGCTGCTATTGTTGCTGCTGCTGCTCACTAGCCACATCTGATTATCATTCTTCACCTTTCCCTGGCTGTTTATTACTGCAAATACTTTCATATAATCATTGGTGTATAAATAAATACTATCCAGTCATGCCTTAAGAGTCCACTGTCCTTATTGTCTGGATTAAGCCTTCGTTGTTTTCCTGTTTGTGTTTATCACATTTTCAAAGAGGGAACCATTTAACTTGCTTGAAAGACACCAGCGCTTTCTGCTAAGCAAGTGTGAACAATCCCATTAGAGATTGTGTATGTGTTCCAAAAATAAAAAAAATCCATGCAGAAGCAGTTACCTTTTGTTACTGTTCCACAATATGAAGCTTTTCTGCCAAGGGTAAATAAGTGAATGAGCATCTGAAAAGGTCAAGGTGACACCTGTGTCTGTGCACGTTCTCATTTGTTATTTCAGTGGAAATACTCAATGTATAAAACTTTTATTTTTAAGAATTTGGTCTTATGGCTGGGAGCATGCACACTGTATGTTGTCATGTCGTTAGTATTCAAAATAAATCAAGTGGACTACTACTCATCTGGAATGTAATGTAGTTTCTGGATTACTTAACACCTTGCTATCAATCTAGAATATCATAACATGTTCCAATGTTTTGGAAAGCAGAACAATGATGTGCAATATGTCTGTGTGCTAGCTAGTCATGCAAGTGACCAAACAAAAAATGCTAGTCCATGCAGTCTCCATCAAAGTCATCATGGAGCTACATTTTCTGTCTACAAGTACACTCACTCGTGTCTTCAGCAATGTCTGTTATAGGAAGGACACCTATCCAACTTGTCAAGAAGCCCTTCCAACTACTGGGAAACATCCCATCATTAAGAAAAAACATAAAAAAGCTTCACAAAATCAAAACATCCAGAGAGAAATAGTTCCTTGGACAAAACACGAAACAGAAAGTTTAAATACAACTATGCCTAGTTGTATACACAACTCTTCCCGTCTGTGCAGCTACAGCATGTCTTACTCTTTTACGGGAATAATGTCCTGAACGTAAGCAGCTTTTTGTTTGCAAATATATCAGTTACTTTTAGCCAGCACTAATCCGGTGGGATTACGGGAGACTCTCTTGGATCAATGGGAGCTTTATGCTTCAGTCTGTTTTATCCCGACAGACTCCAGTGCACCGCTAACCTCCACTATGGCCTTGATTAATGGCAGAGAGTACGATCCTACCCTCAGATGGAAGGTCTTCATCGCCACATGTCTTTGGAAAGAGAAAAGCAGTTGACAGGCTCCAGAGTGTTTTTATCGTGTGCCTCCCTCCCTCTCGCCACGCGACTGAAAATGAAATAAATGGCTGTGACCCAGTGGTTACACAAATGATACATTTACTGAGCTGGGTGAGAAATAGAAGATGGAGAAAGCTCTATACATGCCTCCCTCCATCAGAGGATCCAAAACACAGCTCAGACTATTGTATTGCGAGCGAAAGTTTATGATGGTTATTTTGTTCAAGTGGTGAAAAGGCACTTCATGCTCTTAGAAGAAGAAAAGCAAAGAACATGTTAGATGATGGTTCAGGAACGGGCAGTTTGAAATGTAAACAGCCTTTCGGGACATAGTCTTGCAGTGCTATCAAGCTGAAGTGAAAGCTTCTTCAGACTAATGTTTTGCCTGCCACTGAATTGAGCTATGCTCTAAAATTTGTACAAAATACATTTTTCCTTTAAAAGTTTTCTTTAATGGAAATCATTACTGTTAACATAATCTTCAAAACCTTTGTTTAAACTGAATTTCGAGCCAGATGGATTAAAGAGTTTCAAAGGAGTGACTGCTAGGATTCATAATGCACTTCGTTGGACAAGAAAGACTATTCAGTGGATTATTCTACCCTATATAGTGCTTTTCACAGTCATTATTCCATAGAAGGATATTCCTACGTATTATGCTCTTTTCATTTCCATGATAGAGCTCCTGCTGAAAATAATCAGTGACCATCTTTGCATTTCGAGTGCTGACGACTTCTTATTCAAACAGATAATTCTCCTTTCTCAGCAGAATGAAAGAAAGAAATACACTTCTGCGCTGAGTGACACTTCAATTAGCCTCTCGTCCTCCCTGCCGCTAAAAATCAGATTGCGAGCCATGTTGGGGACAAGGCAGGTCATTAAAACATCCTTAAAAACCCACAAGATGTACTGTAGGCAATGGATTTAGGTTGCATTTGCTGACAGACCTAGCTGCACTCACCCTCGCCTCCCCAGATGGAATAAAAGCTATCTAGTGGTAATTGCAGAGGAAAAACTGACTTTGTGGTGTCAGAAACACTCTGTTTGCCCTCTCATTTCTCTCATTTCTCTCTGCTCTTGCTTGGATTGCTGCCCCTTTCCTGGTGGCCATCATCCATTCCACTCAACGCCCGGGTGTTGTTCCAGGCCCATTTGAGTGTAGTCTGGCAGCTTGAGTACACTGTACTGAGGTCTTTGAGGGGTATGTGAGACAGAGGCTCCTTGTGTATTAGCTCTTGTCTCTGATGTGGCCAAACTGTCTGAAAGTAGTGGGGAGTCAGGAAGATACACTTGATACAGAGGACGGGGTGCATTTCATTTCCCTATTGTGACATCAAAACGCCATGTCTAATGTCAATAGTGAGGGACTCTCGATTACACACTAAACTATGTGAACAGCAAACCAACTAGGACTAAAAACGTTGTTCAGTCGTTTGTCAAACAATAGAGTTCTAAAGTTACTGTTGGAAGGCATCTGTTGCATGATCTGGTTCCTGACAGCTGTTCACAACTTTGTAACGTCACCATCTCAAACATACTTAAACAGACTCTGCTTCACACAGCATGATAGCATCTCCACTCTGATGTGCTAGTCTGGGCCGCTATGCTGGTTTTGATGTTTTTGTTAGTGAAGCCTTTGAGATACTATTCTTTCAGATGATGTATGGATTACGATTAGGTAGTGGAAGTTTTGTGTAATACAGGATAGATAGATTTTCAGGATCTATTGAGTCTGAGGAGCCAAGACACAAACGGTACTGTTTTTGAATGCACAGGATGTCCTTCTAAATGCATCCAGGAACCCACAGCTTTCAATAAATTACGTGACGAAGCTACCACGTAACATCAGTATGCACTCGAATTGACCAATGAACAAATATGATCACTCTCACGTGTTGTCTACTCTCCAGAATAGCAATATACTTCATGCCATATTCATGGATAACGAGACTTTGCATTTGTAGAATAGTTCCATTCTACAGTGTCTTTCCATACCATCCCCCAGATATTAATTGCCACTGTCTGGACCAAGTTAAAGTCTCTCCACGCCCCACACTACCCTGCAGGTTCCTCTTAATTTTCTGGGATCTTTAATGATTTTGTGTTCCATTAAATGTTTTACCTCTTACACCAGACGTTATGCAGGATTATAATAATTGTAAAAAAATGGGCTGATTTACATTTAAATAGAAAATCAATGTCTTCCTAATAACAATGTGCTATAATCCACCTTAACTATCATCCAAGGAGGTTAAATTGTGAAATGTTACATGCAGCGGCCCATGGGTCCTTTACCTTGTGGGCCCTCCTGGGATCCTAACCCTGGCGCCTGACCATTCCCCTTTGAAGAGAGAGGAGGAGAGTGAGACAGAGGGAGGAGGTCTGGCAGAGAGTCCACATAGTGTACTATCCCATTAGTTTATTATTTTTCAGGTTTGCCTATAGATTGCATGACACTGAGTGTGATGCCTGCTTTTATCTGCTGTGTGGGTATATTTGAAAGGGAGGAGTTGCATATTTCAAGTCTCTATCCTTTTAGTGGCATGTTAACCAAAAGGGCAGCAGACCTTGGGCAGATTTGACCACATTATGACAATCTGCTGTTAAAGACCATTAGAAACACATCTTGTTTTAAGGCATGCTTCAGCCCACCTGTTTCTGGATAGTCAAAGTTTGTTCTATCTATTGTTTTCTAAACACTGTACATTAAAATTCCACACCCCTGATTTTTACTTCTCAGCTAGAGAGCATGATGAGGCTAAGAGAGTTCAACACTGGGACTGTGGCATACAATACTGGTCAAAAGTTTTAGAACGCCTACTCATTCAAGGGTTTTTCTTAATTTTTAGCTATTTTCTACATTGTAGGATAATAGTGAAGACATCAACACTGTGAAATAACACATATGGAATCATGTACTAACCAAAAAAGTGTTCTTCAAATAGCCTTGTGACAGCTTTGCACACACTTGGCATTTTCTCAACTAGATTCATCTGGAATGATTTTCCAACAGTCTTGAAGGAGTTCCCACATATGCTAAGTTGTTTTCCTTCACTCTGCAGTCCGACTCATCTCAAACCATCTCAATTTGTGATTCAAACTACCTAGTTAAATAAAGGAAAAATAAAAAGAAAATAACAATCTGGTTGAGGTTGGGTGATTGTTGAGGCCAGGTCTTCTGATGCAGCACCCCATCACTCTCCTTCTTAGTAAAATAGCCCTTATACAGCCTGGAGGTGTGGTGGATCATTGTCCTGTTAAAAAACAAATGATAGTCCCACTAAGCCCAAACCAGATGTGATTTCATCATAGCACTTGATGGATTTTGCAACTGCACTTGAAGAAACTTTCAAAGTTCTTGACATTTTCCATATTGACTGACCTTCATGTCTCAATGTAATGATGGACTGTCGTTTCTCGTTGCTTTTTTGAGCTGCTCTTGCCATAATATGAACTTGGTATTTTACCAAATAGGACTATCTTCTGTATACCCTTACTACCTTGTCACAACACAACTGATTGGCTCAAACACATCAAAAAGGAAAGAAATTCCACAAATTCACTTTTAAGGAGGCACACCTTAATTGAACTGCATTGCAGGTGAGTAGCTCATGAAGCTGGTTGAGAGAATGCCAAGAGTGGGCAAAGCTGTCACCAAAGGTAAGGGTGGATATTTGAATCATCTTAAATATAAAATGTATTTTGATTTGTTCAACACTTTTTTGGTTGTTACATGATTCCATATGTGTTATTTCATAGTTTTGATGTCTTCACTACTATTCTACAATGTAGAAAATAGTCAAAATAAAGAAAATAAAGAAAAACCCTTGAATTAGTAGGTGTTCTAAACATTTGACCAGTAATGTATGACCTGAAGAGTCTTGTATTGTGATCTCTCAAATGTAAAACCGAAGATAGTCTCACTGAAAACATCTATAGCCAGTCATTGGTATGCCCATATGTGTAAAATGTAATGTTATAACTAATGAGCCATAACCACAGCCTTTACAATGCAGTGAATGGTTAGAATGTCCCTTTATTAAGCTGTGTAGCACTTTCCCTAATGAAATTCATGTCTGCTTGTCACGTATAGGTAAATTAGTTGGTGCTAAACTGGTAAAGAGGTTTGAGTTTGATCAATTCATAGGATAGTGAGCAGCTTCAATATCATATGCTGTACAAACTACACAATACTTTCCCTGTCTATTTCTCGCTCTCTGTCAATGTCCTGGCATTCAATGTTTTTCCCTTGCACTCTTCTCTCTGGGTTTTCCATCGGGGATAGATTGTGCGTCACTTAACCGAGGCCCCTCCATTGCTTCAGGTGTGCATGGTTTTACTGTGAACTAATTTCATAGTCATTAGGAGAACTGGGGAACATGTGAAAAGTGTTTTGCTGACTGAGGCACAATGGTTAAAGCATCAAAGCAAGCAGAGTACCTATTTTCTAATACTTCACCTTGAAAGGGTTCGTCATAAGAAGGATGGGATCCACAGGCCTTTTTTTCACTGGAGGGATTTTCAGAACAATCAGAGTTCTAACTATCTGCCTGATCCTGCATGCTAAAAGAAGCATAAACTCTGCCCCAAGCACTGTCATTACTATTGAAGACTGTTGAACATAAACGTAAAAACAATTAATGCATTTCAATTATTATTAGTTTTATTATTATTGTTAAGAAGACCAGATATATACAATATGGTCCATTCTAAAGCATTTAGCACATTGTGCAGTGAAGAATTTAAACACTTTAGAGATCAGGCAATTTAGGTGTATTATATTATTCAGTAGAATGTATTTGGTTTCAATTACTGTGCTATGTCAAATAGTGGTCATAAGAAAAGATCATATGACTATCACTTTAATCTTCCAGTTTTTATGTTTTGGAGTAACTATCCAGTGAAAATCACAGTTTTAAAAGTTTCTATTATGTTAACTTATACCCAAACTATGTTATTGACTCGTCTTATACTCGCATTTGGCCAAATCATAAATGGAAGAAAAAACACGTAAAAAACTCCACCCAGGCTTGATATTTAAACATTTATTGTTTTTTTCTCATAGAACATGATGTCGTGTTGGCTCATTGGCTGAGCTGCCCAATCAGTGGTCTACTCACATGGTCGGTATACAATAAGACCATTTTGTTGTTGGGGTACACCTACATCATTCAAACACAGAAAAGCTGCTTTTTAACATACAATATTTTGGAAGGAAAACTATTTCACACATATTGTAATTAATTATTGGTCATATTTCATAGAAATCTGGAAACACTGGGCAGTTACTTTAAGTATTCATCAAAGCGGAAGTTTAACAAGAAAGTAAAGGGTAAAAATATTGAATCAATTGTAAACATTTTGACAACAATATTTAGAAGATTTTGATAACATACTTTATTTACTCTCAGACGGTGCTCTAACTGCCTTTATCGAATAGTTACTATTTTATTTTACAGCAATTATGCTCTTAGTATCTGCATAGCCTAGCTATTTTGATTGAGACATCTGTATCCTATTTGACCTTGTGTTGTTGATCTGTCTTAAGGTAAATACTATTTTCATTGTGTCAATAAGTTGCACTATTTTCACATTTCAGAACAGAATACTTTTTGCCAAAGTAAGGGTTACAACTGTGTCATGACGTTGCGCTGTTGGTGAGGTTTATGACCCCCATAAATACATTTCCCCCATTTATTTCTCTACTCTACAGATTTGACTCTTGGAAAGCCTTTTGTTAACGTAGAGAGAGTCTGGTAACATCAAAAGGTTTGGAACGGAACCATATTTCGGTAATCCAACATAAAATATCCGTTGCTACTTAAAGAAAATGATGTCAGATCAGTTGTCGTCTGAGACATTACTGATGATAGGATGACATAAACTCTATCTTGGAAAGTCTACACATTCTAGTTATCAGATTAACATGGAATTGTTGCACAATTTAAATGTTTAAATATGAAACTATTTGTGAAAAGATTAAATGCAAATGTAGCTTCAAAATGAGATAATTGTTTTCATAAGTAAACTCTGCTCACTCAGTGGCCCCGCCCAAGTGAACTATGAAACTCATGGTTGTGAACTATGAAACTCCCTTCTCTCCACCACTACAAAATCCCATTGACGAAAGTCAACCTTGGGTTCCTGATGACATGAGGACTGCTGTCCATACGTTTAAAAGGGCTAATATCAACTACAGAACTAAGCCAACGTCAGCGTGAGCTCTGGTTGCGAATGGTTGAATGACTACAACCTAACGAAATTAACATTGTGTTCCTGCTGACGTGAGGACTGATTATAGAATATAATCAGAATATAGCATGAGTTTATAGTATGGCAACTTGGTTTGAACTTTGAACTCATATTCACTAAAGAAGTGATACATCCTAGACGTCGAGTTAGCAGCAGCAGCTGTAAACGTGGGCTAGGAAAGGATGGACAATCTCTTCAGAAAGACAGGGTACTACAACGTATCCGGTACTACAACGTAACCACACGACGACAGTACTAAAACATATCCGTTCTACCATAGGACATATTCTTCGAAGGACAAGGGAGATCTCTCCTGGGCAACCCAGCCTTCCATTGTTACGGATACAGGCATTCTGTGTGTGTATCCTGTGTGTATTTCTTTTCTCTCCTTCTCCTCTCCTCACAGCTGGCAATCATCATTCCCCAATCATTCACCATGCAGTCATCAATCAGAAGACACACCTCCTGTTTCCATTACCCAATCACATCCCCTGTCCCTTGGTTTAAAAACCCATTCAGTTGTTTCCTCTGGAGCTTGATCTCTTTGTGTTTCATTCTCTCTGTGTCTCTCTCTTAATCTCTCTCAATATCTCGCCCTATATCTCTCTCTCTTTGGATTGAGCTGTCTTTTGTTTTTGCAACTATATGTCACTTTGTCCCCACCTGTGAGTATTGTTTTGGTTATGGTGTTTGACTGTTTGTTTGATGGTGGGAAAAGGAGGTACCTAGACAAGTCGCCCAAGGGCATACATTACCCGTAGGAATACTTTGTCTAAATACCCTAGTTAGAACTGGGCGGACCACCCACTGTATTTTTGGTAAGTTAGCTAGCTGTTCTTAAAGCAGGTAGTCTAGCTTAGGGGTGTTTTCGGATACTTATTATTTATTTCCTTGGGTCCAGCTCAGCTCCTTTTCCTGCCCCCCTTTCCTGGGTGTTTACAAAATAAACCATGAGTGTTTGATGGTAATTAAGTTGTCTGTGGTTTTTCGTTCCCACTCTTACTTTTTCACTATTATACTTTGCATGAGTTATGTACCGGGTCTCGTTACCCTCCCCCCTAGACTGCCGGGCCAAAGGGATTCGTAACATAAGTGGGGGCTCATCCAGGATCTGTCATTACAGACCCCCATGCCGCTCGTGCAGATTGTTATAGTGGTCTAGTTGAGCATCATGGCTGATGTGGCATTAGTGTTTGCTATTTGTTGGCTCTTGTTTGGTAATAGTTCAAGATGGCTACTTTTGATTTTAAATCCTTTTTGGATAACCCTTCGTGGGAGGTTTTTGATAAATGTCGTAGAGTTGATATAATGATCTTGGCTGACCATTATTCAGTAGCTATTCGGCAGAGTTGAGTTAAAGTGGAGGTTAAAAAGCTAGTGTTAAATGTTTTGTTGGAAGAGCAGGTGCTTGTATTACCGCTGCCTGAGCCTACTACCCCTGTAGGGGATGTTGCTGCTCCTCTAAGCCCGGTTGTGTCTGAGAACAAGGGCGAGGCTAAAGCTCCAGCCACATTGCCCTGTTTTGATCCACTCTCCCCACTGTCAACCGGTGATGCCAGGAGGGATGTCCATTCAATACAGTTCCAACTGGAGGCGGAAGAGCGAGCCCAAATTAGGCGAGAAAATCTCCAGTTGGAGATGTGTAAAATTGAGGCAGAAAAAGAACAGCGTCAGTTGGAGTTCAAAATGCGCCAGATGAAACTTGAGGCAGAGACAGCGAGGCTAGCCTCCGTTACTGCTGTGACTGTTAGGGAGGCGTCATCACCAGCTGCAGCTTCCAACACTTTTGACAGTAGTAGGCAGATGTAGGCCTTGGTACCAGTGGTAGACAGTAGTAGGCCTTGGTACCTTTGTTCAGCGTCAGAGGTTGACTCCTATTTTTGTGTTTTTGAACGTATAGCTGTAGCATTTAAATGGCCTTAAGAGGTATGGTGCCTATTACTTCAGTGTAAATTAACTGGTAAAGCCCAATAGGTTTGGTCAGCGCTACCTCTGGAAGACAGTTTGAATTATGAAGGGGTCAAAGCTACTGTTCTTTGTGCCTTTGAGCATGTGCCTGTGTTGAAAGACATTGTGTTGACGCACAAGAGCGTGTTTTCAGCTCATACTGAGAGTAGAGCAACTGAATTGCCTACTTTTAGTCCTAGTCAGCCAGCACTAGTATATCAAGCACACCAGAAAAATGAGCGTCCCTGTTTCTATTGTCATAAGGTGGGACATATGATTAATGATTGCTTCCTGCTAAAATGTAAACAAGGGATGCCTCTTCGTGCCAAGCCGCCAACAGGTGTTGGGCTAATTCGTACGGGTTGTGAGGTCTGAAACAAAAACAGGTGCCTCAGGGTAACTGTAGTTTGAAAGTCCCAATCGCTGACCGCAGTAATGAACCGTTCATTTTCGAGGGGTTTGTGTCCCTAACGAATGACGAAGCGTCTCGGCGTCCGGTTAAAAACCTTAGAGATACTGGTGCGGCGCAGTTGTCTATATTGTCTGATGTGTTGCCCTTATCCGACGATACATACTGTGGTTCCAGTGTGTTAGTTCAGGGTATTGAAATGGGTTTTGTCCCAGTGCAATTGCACTTTGTGAGTGTACACTCTGAGACAATCAGTGGAATATTCAGAGTGGGGGTACGTCCTATGTTGCCAGTAAAAGGTATGACCTTTATAATGGGTAACGATATTGCCGGAGGAAAGGTAGTACCCGTATTGGAAGTGTTGGATAAAAGTGACCACTCTCTCTCCAATGAGCTGGCACAGATTTATCCACATGTGTTCCTCGCTTGTTCTGTCACTCGTGCTCAGGCACGACAAGAGGGTGACGTGATAGATTTGTCAAACACTGTTCTGTTCAAAGAGGTTGATCAAGAGGATGGGTTGTGTGCTACCGCTGGGAAGCTGATCACCTCTGACAAACAGCCCAGGAAAGAATCAAAGAATATTGAACTTATTGCTGATGCAATAAGTCACTCGTGAGTCACTCACAAGTCACTCGTGAGTAACCAAAAGGTTGACAAAAACCTTGCTAAATGTTTTTCTAGTGTTGTCTCAATGGAAGAGGTAAAGAAGAAGAACGTGGCGTACTTCAATGATGGTAATGTCCTCATGCGCAAATGGACATCCCATGTAGACGTGGATGGAGATTGGAATGCTATTTACCAAATAGTGATTCCTACAGTCTTTCGACAAAATGTGTTGTCCCTTGCTCATGATCACCAGTGGTCTGGTAATTTAGGAATCACCAAGACTTATGATCGGATCCTTCGACATTTCTTTTGACCAGGTTTAAAACAAGATGTGGCTCAGTTCTGTCGGACATGTCACACATGTCAGAAAACAGGAAAACCAAATCAGGTTATTCTTCCAGCTCTTCTTTGTCCTATACCTGTCATAGGTGAACCATTCGAACATGTGGTGGTTGATTGTTAGATCTTTACGGAAGACAAAATCAGGTAACCAGTTTCTGTTAACGGTTATGTGTATGGCAACAAGACACCCCGAGGCCATTCCTCTACGAAGGATTACAGCTCCGGTAGTGAGTAAACCCTTAATTACATTTTTCAAGACATTCGGGTTACCTAAAGTGGTACAAAGTGATCAAGGTACCAATTTCCTATCAAAGCTCTTCAAGCAGGTGTTAAAATCCTTGTCAATTACGCACCGTGTGGCAAGCGCATATCACCCAGAGTCTCAGGGTGCGCTTGAACGATGGCATCAGATACTGAAGTCTTTGCTTTGTAAATATTGTTTGGAATCTGTGAAAGACTGGAATGAGGGAGTTCCTCTAGTTTTGTTTGCTGCTCGTGAAACTGTACAGGAGTCCCTAGGGTTCAACCCGGCTGATCTAATGTTTGGTCACACAGTGAGAGGACCACTGAAAGTCCTTAAAGAAGTTTTTGTCCCAAGAGTTGTGTACAGGAGATGAGAATGTGTCGGACTACGTTAGTTGCTTTCGTGAGCGACGACACCATGCCTGTGCTCTCGCAAAGGAAGCTCTGTCTTCCTCACAGAGGAGTATGAAAAGACACTATAATAAACAGGCTGTTTCTCGTCCACTACAGTCAGGTGACCAAGTACTGGTGTTATTGCCTGTTCCAGGATCTTCACTGTCAGCTCGTTTCTCTGGTCTTTTTTAATTGAAAATAAATTAAGTGAAACTTATAATGTGCTTCAAACTCCTGATAGAAAACGCCAATCTCATGTTGAAAGCATATCACACCCGACCCATCACCCAGTCAGATAGTTCAAAAACAGAGGCAGGTACTACAGTCTCCTCTGCTTCTGCTGCTATGATAGTGGGCTGTCATATTGCTGTTGATGGAGATGGAGATGGAGTTGCGCAATACTCTGCAGCAGTGCGTTAGATTACCCAACTCAGAAATGCTGATGTCCATCCAATCAGGTCTGGTTCATTTAAAGGACGGACAGGCCGACGATATTGTCCGGCTACTACACAGTTTTCCACGTCTTTTTAATGACGTTCCTACTCGCACAAACGTTTTGGGACATGACATTAGTGTTGGAGATGCTGCCCCTATCAAGCAACACCCATATCGTGTCAATGCTTCTAAGCAGAAGATAATGAGGGATGAAGTGAGATATTTGTTGGAGAATGACATGGTTCTCCTTGCATTCTGGTTCCTAAACCTGATGGTACGTCCAGGTTATGTACAGATTATCGAAAGGTAAATTCTGTCACAATGCCAGATTTGTTCCCGTTACCCAGACTGGACGACTGTATTGACACTGTTGGTGCTGCTACTTATATAACTAAGTTGGACCTCTTAAAAGGTTACTGGCAGGTTCCGTTAACCTCACGTGCTACTTCGACCAAATATTTCTTGCATTTTCCTTTTTCAAATGGGGGGTTATTTAGAATGCATAATATTCTGTATTTACGATAGCATAGCTTCATAAGGTCCGATAGAGTCCCAATCCTTTCGTTCCTCAGTCTTCCTGCGCTTTCATTCAAACCCAATGGCCTATTTTGTGTAACCAGCTGTCATATTGGTTCCGTCCTCTAGGGACGTTTTCTTGTATGTAAATAGTAATAAATGTATAATCCATCCTGGGTACATGTAATTCTATGTGATTATTTAGTAAATAAATTATTAAACCAAATGTTGTATTGCTGATTCAATTTGTTAGTCAGGGTTTGTGAAGATAAGACTGAATAAGGTGACGATTAATAATTGACTGCTATTTTATATAAAACATTACCAGGTCTTGGTAAGAGTTTATTCGGAAGACAACAGCTCTATAAACATTCTTCAGTGGTGCCCCGACTTTCTAGTTAATTACATTTACATGATTAGCTCAATCAGGTAATATTAATAGCAGAGAAAGGATTTTAAAGAATAGCATGTCATATCACTTAATCCCGGCATAGCAAAGACACGACAACTGTCACACCCTAATCTGTTTCATCTGTTTTATGATTGTCTCCAACCCCCACCAGGTGTCTCTCATTACCTCATGTGTATTTAAACTTGCGTTTTCCTGCCTGACGTCCTATACCTGCCTGACTCTGATTTGGATTACGACTCTTTGCCTGCCTTGACCTACCGATTGCCTGCAACTTTTACTGTAATAAACTTTGAGACTCGCACTATCTGCCTCCTGTGTCTGCATCTGGGTCTTAGCCTGAGCCGTGATAGTACAAACTGGCCATTACTGACCAAGCAGACTCGGACCAGCCTTGCAATGCTGTCTCCTCCCCAGGAACCATCATTGGAAGACATGAGGAGTTACTGCAAAGCCTTATGGAAGGACTCCATACCCTGGCAGAACGCCATGACCATGTGTTGAATACATTGCTGGAGCAATTCTGCAGATTCCCAACTAGGCAGCAAGCCACAACAGTAATCCCCCATACTCTCAGCAACCCCGCAACCAGTGACACTTCTTCCCAGCCTACCCCGGTGTCCCAAGAACCTCGCTTACCACCTCCGGAGCACTACTCTGGATATTCTGGAACCTGCCGCAGAGTACCAGGACTAACTGGAGGTTTTCAACTCTGCCCACGCCACATCTCTTCCTACACATTGGCTCTATGACCATGCTATCAACCTTCTCCTGTTCACCACACCACTTTGACTTCATTCCCTGTTGAGTCCGGACAACAAAGCGATGCAAGGGTACATTGAGAACTCTCTCGCTGCAGGGATTATACGTCCATAATCCCCACCAGTGCAGGGTTCTTCTTTGTGAAGAAGAAGGGCAAGATCCTGCATCTGTGTATCGACTACTGGGGTCTTAATGACATTACCGCTACCACTCATCTCCTCTGCTTTTGAGCCGCTCCAGGGGGTGGTCATCTTCTCCAAGTTGGACCTTTGGAATGCCTACCATCTGGTTCGGACACTGGAAGGAGACGAGTGGAAGACAGCCTTCAACACGGCTAGCGGGCACTACGAGTACCTGATGGTGGCGCTCGGACCGACAATTGCTGCCGCTGTGTTCAAGGCCCTGGTCAATGATATGCTCCATGACATGTTGAACCAATTTGTGTTTGTCTATCTCGATGACATCCTAATTTATTCCCGTTCAGCTCTAGAGCACGTCTTCCATGTCCGACAGGTCATCCAGCTTTTCGTGAAGGCGGAGAAATGTGACTTCCATTGCGCTACCATCTTATTCCTGGGACACGTCATTGCTGCAGGGAATATTCAGATGAACCCTGACAAGGTGAGCGTGGTGGTGGATTGGCCTCAACCCACATCCAGAGTGCAGCTGCAATGTTTCCTGCTAATTTCTACTGTCGTTTCATCTGGGGTTACTCTTGCTTCCCACCTCTCTGCACTCACCTCTCCCAAAGTTCCATCCATATGGTCTCCAGCAGTTGACTGGGCATTCTCAGACCTCAAGCAGTGACCTACTACAGCTCCCATCTTAATCCATCCGGACACGTCCTATTAGTTTGTGGTGGAGGTCGACGCCTCGGATGTCGGAGTGGGGGCTGCCTTGTCCCAGCGTTCTGCCTAGGACCCAAAGCTGCTTCCCTGCCCCTTCCTTTCCCATCGTCTTAACCCCACTGAGAGGAACTATGATGTGGGAAATGGAGAATTACTTGCAGTTAAGATGTTGGAGGAGTGTAGGCACTGGTTAGAAAGGGCAGAATATCCATTCTTGGTGTGGACAGACCATAAGATCCTGTAATATCTCCACACCGTCAAAAGCCTCAACTTCAGGCAGTTGAGATGGGCCCTAATTCACTTGTTTCCATTTCACTATCTCCTTCCGTCCGTGGTCCAAGAATGTGAAGCCTGACGCACTCTCAGGTCTCTACAACTACTACACCATCGGACCCTGAGATGATCCTCCCTACTTCCTGTCTAGTGGCTGATATCATCTGGGGAATAGAAAGTCTGGTCCGCAAGGCTAACTGGATGTTTGTCCCAGACTCTGCCCGTGCTCTGGTCCTGGAATGGGCACATTCCTCGAGACTCACCTGTCATCCTGGCTCCCATCGGACCTTGGCTTTCATCCGACAATGTTTTTGATGGCCCACCATGGTTCCTGAAGTCTTCACGTTCGTTGCCGCCTGTGTGTGCTCAGAACAAGACTCCACGGCAAGCTCCGGCTGGCCTACTTCAACCACTCCCTGTTACTCACCGCCCCTGGTCCCTTGTCCTTGGACTTCGTCCGTCAGATGGCAACACCACTATCCTTACGGTGATGAATTTTTATCCCCCTTCCATTTTATCCCCATTCCTAAGTTGCCCTCAGCTAAGGAGACGGCCCAGCTTATGTTGCAGCACATCTTCCGGATCCATGTACTTCCAGTAGACATGGTCTCTGATTGTGGTCCTCAGTTCTCAAACCGGTTCTGGAAGTCGTTCTGCACCCTCGTTGGGTTGCCGCCCAGCCTGTCCTCTGGTTTTCATCCCCAGTCTAAAGGCCATTTGGAGCGAGCCAATCGGGACCTGGAGATGACTCTTCGTTGCCCCTTCTCCACCAATCCCACCACCTAGAGCCAGTAACTCGTGTGGGTGGAATATGTCCCCAACACCCTTCCCTGATCTGATACTGGTCTCTCGCCGTTTGAGTGTTCCCTGGGCTATCAGCCACCACTCTTCTCTGAACAAGAGGAAGAGGTCAGCATACCTTCTACCTAGATGTTCGTCTGTCACCGTACCTGGAAGAGATCCCGGACCACTCTTCTCAAAACCACCTCTATGTAGCGACGACAGGCGAACCGCCACCGGACCCCTGCTCCCTGCTACCATTCGGGATCTGCCCCTCCGGATGGAGTCCGCACCCTCCGTACACATCACACTTTAATGTATCTTGAATTAAACCGCTGTCGCACAGCCATTTGTCTCCTGTTTCCGACCAGCGTGTTCCGTGTTTCTTGTGCTCTAGTTTTTGCTTTTCCTAGTCTTCCCAGTTCTGACCTTTCTACCTGTCCTGACCCTGAACCTGCCTGTTGTCCTGTACCTGCCTGACTCTGATTTGGATTACGACTCTTTGCCTGCATTGGCCTACCGATTTCCTGCCCCTTGTTCTGTAATAAACTCTGAGACTCGTACTATACGCCTTCTGTGTCTGCATCTGGGTCTTAGCTGTGATTACAACACTACAAGATTCTGGCCTTCGTGTCCAATGAATCATATTCAATCAAATCATTGAATCAAATGAACAGGGAATCTTTAGATGACAACTCGTCAAATGTGTCTGAGTGTGCAGCATGCATATTACATTAAATAATTGTCTTTCTTGGATTGCTAATAATTTATTTGAGTTATGTTCTTTAGTATCTGCATAACCAAGCTATTTTGATTGATGTGTGTGTCAAGTGTATCTTATTTGAACTGTAATTTTTTAATGAGTTTTGCACTGTGTGATTATGTTCAAATCAACTGTTATGTGTCACATGCTTCGTAAACAACAGAACAATAATAACACCTTGAATACCTTGAGTAACAATAACTTGGCTATGTACTCAGTGTACCAGTACCGAGTCAATGTGCAGGGGTACTAGGTAATTGAGGTAGATATATACATATAGGTAGGGGTAAAGTGGCTAGGCAGCAGGATAAATACTTAACAGTAGCAGCAGCGTATATGATGAAGTTGCACTATTTTCAAATGTCAGAACAGAACAGTTTTGCCAAAGTAAGAGTTATGCTGGGCATTGTGTCCATTGAATTCTATTCAATCAAATCATTAAAGTTAACACGGACTCTTTAGATGACAACTCGTCAAATGCGTCTCAGTGTGCAGCATGCATATTACATTGAATATTGAAAATGTAAACCCAGTGCTGATGCTGCTTAATTCTTGTCTAAAAATCTATTTCAGCTGATTTATGAATTGTCAAGGCCTCCCCACTAATTGGGGTAGCTTAATCAATGGAAGCAGGCCACAGAAACAACATTTGATGAGATCTCATCTCCAATACTCCTTGACACGAGCACTAGCCTTGGTCTTAAAAAAAACACATAATCAATACCATCATCACTTTAGCTGTCTTCCTCTAAACTGTATTTCTTACTCTCCCTTTTTCCTTCCTATCCCATTCCTTATCTTCTCACTCTTAATGAAATCCACACACATAACTTAGCAGCATTCTCCACTGGACGGATTGATTTCCACCCACCACAGTTCAATTGAACTGTACTGTACGGAGGGGATGGGAATATTCCCTTAGTACATTCCCTTAGTGCTTCACTTCCCCTGGGCATTGGCTTTCAGCGTTATCTTCCATACCTCATGGCCTTTACAATTGGCTCAATAGGGTGGCCTATAGTGTGCTTTACTAAGCAGAAATGTCTCAGCCTTAGACCATACTGTAGGTTCCTCTGGCTCATCAACAGAATGAACCATGGGTATGTCCCAAATACTACTGTCTCTTAAGGCATTGGCTGATATTTTATGATAAGTATATTGATACAAATATGACAAGGATAGTATTACAGAAAATAAGTAATCAGTGAAGGTGATAAAGCCATCTTCATCACTATTCAACCACTGTGAAGATTTTAGGGGAAATTATAAGTTCTTACTGAGTTGGGTCAGTTCTCTTTGAATTATCTTTTTGTATCTCTTCACTTGTCCAACTCGTCACATTCCTACCTGACAGGCTAAATGTTATTTAAGATCTGTCTCTACTCCTCCGACACCTACTGCCTCAATACTCAATACACACCATGGAAGACCTTGTAGTGCTGCAAGTGATTCAGTTTAGGTTCTGTAAGGATTACTGGTCAAAACAAGATCAACAAGTAGACATGTGAGAAGGGCTTAAGCTGTAAAACATATTTGGAAATGCCTTATAACAAAAAACAATCTATGAATATTAAACAATGTTTGGACTTCATAGTCTCCATTTCGCATAAAAGGAAGAATCTCGTGAGAACATTTAAATGCAAAGTCTTAAAAAAAGCACATTAATAGTATAGTGGAAAGCATGTGCTCGACTTCCCGTAGATGAGCGCCCATGGATTATACAGCAGTCATCCTCAGCCAGTGATATTAAACCTTTGCAATGAACGCTTGAGAGAAAAAAAGTCACAAATTAGTAACAAAAAAAAAAACCTGCTGACAGAGACTAGACGAGAGAGAGCCTGTGCTAAATATTGTCGTGAAGTTAATTAATGATAAACCCAATAAAGTCAGAACAAAGCCCACTGTCTTTGGAGCTTGGGAATAATGCAAGCTTGTCAAGAGTTTGGGAGGCTGCAGAGGACCTTTTTATTGAATAAGTTTATGATAGCCAGGCTCTGGGACTGGAGAAGTTGATTAATTATGCAAGTATAGCATGCATTTTTTATTTCCTTTTGTTGAGAATGAACTGGAAGACAGTGTCAAGGGAAAGTTCAAATCTGCTTTAGCATGTAGTATCGGTGCATCTTTATATTGTACTATTTACAATAGCAGAGGCCAAGCTTAATCAATGGCAGGTTGTCAGATGCCTTTCCATCAGGTGTGCCGTGATCGTAGGCAGCCATTGCTTTTTTATTTTTTATTTTTTTATTAACCCTTCCCAATATATTAACCCAATATATGTTTGTATTTTTTTTTACAGATTTTCTGCTACTTATACATACATTTTACATATACATTTTACATACATCTGTTGAATACACATTTTTCATACATGGTACTTTTATATAAAGCAGTCACATAACAATAATGCATTACCAAAGCTAAGCTCTATAAATCCCACCCCTCAACCACTCTCAGCCCATCCCACCTATCACCATAGACCACCCTCATTTGGTTTCCACATATTCTCAATTGTGCTGTGATGTTTTTCCATAAATGTTGAACATTTTTAATCTTATTGTATCCAGAGATTGTGAGCTAAAGATGAAAACCTTTCCTACACCGTGTTATTATATTTAAATATAAATAAATATAAATAAATATATATTTATTGACTGACTATTACTTTCCAAATCGCCCAACACTGCTATTTGTAAGGTTAATTTTAAGTAAATGTTGTGAAATAAGCTACACAGGGGCGATACCAGAATAAATGATCTAGTGATTCTATCTACTCGCAGCAAAATCTACGGAGCTGAGATTGTTGTATGCCGCATATACATAGCATTCTGTTGGTGGCAAGAATTTAGAATAATAATTTAAAATGAAAAACTTGAAGGATTGAATCAAGTGTTATTTTATTGTACCAGTTCATGAACCACGAGCCATGGAATCGATACATCGAAAATCTCTTCCCATTTATTTAGCAACTTGTGTGTTGCAGCCATCAACATTTTTGTCCTCAAATGAAACTGGTATATTTTTGTACTTATCCAAATTCCTTTCAGACAATTTGTATCTTTAATAAATGGCAGGCAAACAAGTTCCTTACCTTCTCCCTTTTTCCACTTGCCTCCTCCATTTGGAAATGCTCTAATCAATTGGTTGTAAGTTTGGATTGAGCAGATCACATTTACATAAGTATTCAGTATGTTGAAGCACCTTGGGCAGCGATTACAGCATTAAGTCTTCTTGGGTATGACTCTACAAGCTTGGCACACCTGTATTTGGAGAGTTTATCCCATTCTTCTCTGCAGGTCCTCTCAAGCACTGTTAGGTTGGAAGGGGAGCTTTGCCTGCACAGCTATTTTCAGGTCTCTCCAGAGATGTTCGATCGGGGTCAAGTCTGGGTTCTGGCTGGGCCACTCAAGGACATTCAGAGACTTGTCCCGAAGCCACTCCTACGTTGTCTTGGCTCTGTTCTTAAGGATGTTGTCCTGTTGGAAGGTGACCCTTCACCCCAGTCTTGGGTCCTGAGTGCTCTGGAGCAGGCTTTCATCATGATTCTCGCTAAACTTTGCTCCATTCATCTTTCCCTCAATCCTGACTAGTCTCCCAGTCCCTGTCTTTGAAAAACATCCCCACAGCATGATGCTGCCACCACCATGCTTCACCGTAGGGATGGTGCCAGGTTTCTTTCAAATGTGAAGCTTTGCATTCAGGCCAAAGAGTTCACTCTTGGTTTCATCAGACCAGAGAATCTTGTTTCTCATGGTCTGGGAGTCTTTAGGTGTCTTTTGGCAAACTCCGAGCTGGCCAAGGGGTCTGAAAACCTTCCGAAAGGCACTCTATTTTCGATTGCTGCATATGTGACACAACTCCTCCGTTTCTATTCATGGCCATAATAAATAGATGTGGAGACAATGGACAGCCTCTTAAAATTCAACTAGAATTGTATATAAATTCAAATGCCTTTTCAAAATCTGCTATGAAGGCCAGGCCTGGTATTTTTGATCTTTCGTAATGTTCAATTGTTTCAAGTAATTGTCATATTTTATCTCCATTATGTATAATCCATGTAAAAAAAAACTGTCTGATCAGTATTAGTTAACAAGATTTTTATTCTATTTTATTCTATGTGCTATTCATTTTGCAAGGATTTTCGCATCACAACATTAAAGTGCAAGAGTCCTCCAGTTTTTTAAATGGACTGGATCTTTATACCTACCATTTGGGTCCTCTTTTAATAGTAATGAAATCAGACATTCTTGTTAAGTTCCTGAAAGTAAAACATGCTAATAATGGATATTTGAGTACATCATTAAAGGTCTGATATAACTCTACTGGTATAACATCAAGCCCGGGTGTTTTTCCAAAGTGAAAAGACTTAGTTGCCTCAAAGTTCGTGTTCTGTAAATTGGCCTTCACACAGGTTTTTCTGTAAATTTGTTAATTTTACATTATTGTTATTATTAGGAAAGAAATCCTTACAGTTAACATCATTCAGTGGAAATGGAGGAGCCTGAAAAGAAAACATATGCTTAAAAAATGTAAAAAATGTAATTTGGTGAATCATGGATCACTCCATTTGTAATGAGTTTCTGTAAATTGTTTTTGATAGCATTTCTATGTCGAAGATTCGAGACAATTGTTGTGCATTTTCAACTTTTTCCATCCAATTTGCTTTATTTTTGGAATACATTTTTGGAATACATTACACCTGATCATACTTGAAGACGGTGCCAGAGAAGATGCCTGACGTTTTACGTGCCCCTAATCAAATGTGTTATGTTCGTGGTGCTCTCTCCCTAGGTGCAGGGATCCTAGCGATGGCCAATGCAGGACCAGATACAAACGGAAGCAAGTTCTTCCTGACCCTGGGGCCTACTAAGTGGTTGGATCGGAAGCACAGTATCTTTGGGAGGGTATGCCAAGGTATGGCAGTGGTCAACCGCGTCGGCATGGTGGAAACAAAATTATAGATGCCATTAAATTATTAGATGTGACTAGTGATGTAGCGACAGAGATGTTCTGGTGGAGATATAGAGGAGAGAAGGGAGGTGAGAGTGGAGTTGAGCCCTCCTGACTTTACAGGCAAGCTAAGAGTGAGAGAGCCTTAACTTTGAGAGCCTTAATTACACATCTAACCACATAAGATATTTGAATGACTGCTCACCCACTCATGCATAAAGAAAAACATTGGTTGGAAATAAAAATGGGCATGGACAGACAAAAGCAATTGTCCATTTGCAGAAATAGATTTTTATTATTCTGACCTCTGATTTCTGTTTAAGTTATAACAGCCAGAGTTTGCCTTTATTGTGCATAGGATGCAAATAAGCTATACATACTCATATCAGTGTTAAAGCCGAAGATATGCATTACATTTTTCCTGACCGATTCCATGCCAGAATGGCCTGAAAATATTTTTTATATCACATATGTTTCTGGCAATTCTCACATACAAACTTAATTCGGAGTTATGGTCCTAAAAATTGTTTTTATATTTATATCACAAACACTTTTTTTAGAAAATTGGACCATTTTAGGCCCTTTTTAGACCTATACATGCCTCCTGTAAGACTCTATGATCCGTGAAGTGTACATGGTACAGACAACATGTTGGTGTTATTGTATCAAATCAAATTTTATTTGTCACATCCGCCGAAAACAAAATATGTAGACCTTACAGTGAAATGCTTACTTACATGCCCTTAACGAGCAATGCAATTTTAGAAAAAATACCCCCCCAAAAAAGAAATAAAAGCAACAAATGATTAAAGATCAGCAGTAAAATAACAATAGCGAGGCTATATACAGGGGGTACCGGTACAGAGTCAGACTTGATTTTCCCTTTAAGATAGCAAACTGGCTCTAATTAATATCCTACATCTGTAGCTCATGCTGGTGATACTGTAGCTCAGTGGTTTCACTATCAGACATTACCACTTTGCATTGTGCTGATATTTCTATGGCATTGCGTTGGAATCCAACTCTGTTATGGGCAACCCCATTTTTACTGCAGATGTGATGTGGTGTCCTTGTTAATAAATGCGTTGTGCCAGTAATGGCAAATCTGTTTTGGAGATTTATAGATACTGCTCAAACGTTTTTCTTCAGACTTTAACTTACATTCTACAAATGTCTATCATTACCTTTTATTGCTTGGGTTGTTATTTTACACAGTTACCTCTATTTCTTTCTGCTTCTGCTGCAGTGTGTCAAAACTACCCAAACAAATACGCTTGTAACCTTTTAAGTGGCTTTGGACAGATCACCGATCCAGTCAAAATAACTGGACTGCTGGATTTTGATATGCTATCCCCCTAGGAGGCTCAGCATAACATGCAGATACTGGAGTTCAGGCAGACAGGCACTATGGCTAGTGAGCAATAACTTTCCAAACAACAGGCAGGAAAAAAATAGAAAAACAAGCACTGAATGAATACTCTTAGCATGTGAGACTGTTGCTGCTTTCGTGGTATTGAGCCAACCAATCCCTAATTTAAGGTCCAGGGGAAACCTGGTGCTGTTGATTTTCTTCCCTTTTTCATTACAGCCGATCCCTTTCAATAAACAATGGTGGAGGGGGCCATGGGCTCAATAGACCATGCACTCCTAACGCCGCCCGTCACAGATAAATCAACTTAAGTCAAAGCCAGATTGTTGTGCAAATGATGGCTGGTCTCCTGAATAAGATTTTTTTTAAATATTACTGCCACTATTTCTGCTTTGATAAATCGAGTGACACGATGGGGGGCCTTCGAGAGTTGGACACATCTGACTGTGAATACTAATAATAAAAATGAGGAAGGTCTTTGATAAGCGAACACAGACAGTCAGTAGTTATATTTTATAACTGTATCTGTCTGCAGATGTTGGTATTAATTATCATAATCCATGATGCAACGTTTTCCTTCAGGTGTTCATTATTGTTATGGTATAACTGCAGTGTTCACAGAGCCTTTGAATGTCTGAACATGAGACCAAATAATGAATTTGTGATTGGATGTAATTTAGTTGGGATGATAGAAGAGGAGATTGCTTTGGCCATGTCTTTGATGTTACCCAGCTATGCATGACCAATGTGCCTGGCTGGTGCTCCAGTCTGGATAGGCCAAGGAGAGAAGATCCTGTTATAGGAGCCAAGCAGGTATTACCCCCTGATAGATGTGGGATAAGTGTCAGGTGCCTGCTATGCCAAAGTGCTAGATTGGTGGAGGAAGGAAATTACTTTCCTTTCTGGCCTCAGTCTCCCTTTGTACCTTGGTCCCAAGGGCAAGTGGTGACAGGAATGTGAAATGGAGAAAGTCAACTCCAGCTCAATGGCACCACCTTCCCTACCTCCATCTATTCCTCCCTCTGTCCCAGACTCCACTCCTCTGATTACCTCGCCGGCCTTTTGATCACATCATCTCCCTCCGTCTGTACTGTCTCCAAATTGTTCTCTTTCCCTGTACTGGCTCCAAGCCTGTCCCTCAATGTCTCCATACCTGTCTTCACCCCAAGACAACCGTGTTTGTGTGGACACACGTGTGCATGTATTTGTTTGTTTGTTTGTCTGTGGGTGTCCAAGGATGTGTCTCAATGTGAACACTCCTATAGTGCAATACCAGTACCCTCATCGCTCATTGTGAACACTCCAGTACCCTTATCACATCTGTAGAAGGTCATAGACAGAAAACAAAAAACACAATGGTTCCAGAGACTCTGCTTATTGGTATGCGACACTGAAACTGTCAAGTTGTGTTCGCTCAAACCGTTCACTCTGTTATCAGCAGTCATTCAATGGTGGCACTACTGTCACATTTTGGGAGCTGCAAAATCACTGGAAGTCGACAACACAAAAAGCTTCAGTGTTTATTCATTGTGATTTTTTTCTCCTTCTCCGTCCATTCAAAACAGAAGTGTTTGCCTCAAAGGCATCAGCATTGAGAAGTCTCATGTTCCTGCTGTCCCTCACTCCCTTTTTGTACTTTTCATTCACAGACAGACTGAGGAAGTGGAGTCTGTTATACCCTGCACAAATATTGAAAAGTGTTATTGTAGCTTTTTAAATGTAATGATTTGCATACCCTTGGTTGGATATATGACAGTGCCCTCCTGAATTATTGGCACCCTAGGTAAATATGTGACTGACCGGCTTGATTAGGTCTTTTGCAGCAAAATTTGAAATTGTGTTGTTTACTTTAGATAAAAGTAGACTCAGAGCTAGAAAATGGTATAGCATATAATACATTGGAGGAACCATGGGAAAGTTGTTCTGCTTAGAAAGTTGATACATTTGTAACCCTACTTTTGAGAAAATGGCCCTTGAATGTTTTGGTAAATCTACTGGAGAGCTATTCTTTGTCTACGCCCATTCAGCATTGTTCACACCCTCTTAAGCCTTAGCTCCACTCATCTCTTTAAGGATTCACATGTGAGGCCAGTGCGAACCAGAGTGAGCACTGTAGTGTACTAAACAACCAAATATTTCAAGACTAAAGCCTGGTTTATACTACGTCAATCGACATGTTGTCGCAGTGACATCATGAACATTCTATTGTCATCCAACATCAAACTTGTCATTGTCGTTATGAAAAACCATCAACAAAAAAATTACAGGCTGCGTGACATCAGCAGCCCGGTGGTCCAAAATAGCATAACTAGTGTATTTTTACACCAATAAACCAATCTGTTTAAAAAAGGATTAGCATATGTCAATCTAGAAAATCAGGCAACTAAATGCAAGTTTCTAAACAACATTTCTAGAAAGCTGACGTTAATTTAATAATGACCATATCATATAGCTGACAATGTCTTAACTTTAGCTCATTTTCATTCCTTATTAAAGGAAAATAATCTCACAACAAGATCATTATTTATAAATTCATGGTGAGCTAATTACAGAAAATAGGTTACGGTTGTGTGTGTGACGAAATAAAAACAAGGCATCCTACCAGAAGAATTTTAGAACTTGGACACTGTCTCGTTGGCCCAACGTTATATTCTAATTTGACTTTGGTGCAGATCATGTTGTTCTTCACATTACCGTGTCTGGTAAACACACACTGTATCAAATAAAATCAAAGTTTATTTGTTACATACACAGGAAACAGAAGGTGTAAACGATACAATGAAATGGTTAATTGCATAGTGGAGTCTTTAGTTTAGACATCTAGCTAGCTAAACAATGAACCATAATCCCAACTCATATTGTTACTACACTGCATTAAGCTACTGGTAGCTAAAACTAAATGACTATGTTCAATGTTAGCTAGCTAGCTAATATTAGACTATATCTAGAAATGCAAAAGGCTCTGAGATACAAATAATATTATGTGTCATGACGTTGCCCTCTTTGGGTACAGCAAGCCCCACCCCCCTCTCCCTGTCTCCTACACACAGGCTGCTGTGGTCAGAGAGAGGTCGTAATTTCCTGGAGGAGATTATCTCCTCATGCCACAGTATAGAGAGAGTGAATTTTCATAGAGATCAAAGTAATTTCTTCCACTTCACAGATCTTGAGGTCCGAACAACATTTATGTTCTGGAGAAGGTATAAAATGTCGGTGAAGAATCCAGCTATGAACTGGTCCATTTGTTACAATTTGGTGAAACTCATGGGAGACAAATAAGGCACATTACCATAATGCTGTTTATATAATAGCCTCAGATATGAGGTTTACAAGTAATTGTTGTATAAGAGGAATGAGTGAGGATGATACTGTTTGTAAAATTGTGTAATGTGATTTTGGACTGTTTAATGAAGGAAACTTCAATTCCTTTTTGAGTTTAACTAAATCAGAGGACCGCCCATGAGCCCCATTAGCCAGAGAACACCAAGATTGGCAAATTCGCCACTGGCGCCCTGTGCTCTTCACAGATGAAAGCAGGTTCACACTGAGCACATGTGACAGACGTGACAGAGTCTGGAGACACCGTGGAGAACGTTCTGCTGCCTGCAACATCCTCCAGGATGACCGGTTTGGCAGTGGGTCAGTCATGGTGTGGGGTGGCATTTCTTTGGGGGGCCGCACAGCCCTCCATGTGCTCGCCAGAGGTAGCCTGACTGCCAGTAGGTACCAAGATGAGATCCTCAGACCCCTTGTGTGACCATATGCTGTTGCGGTTGGCCCTGGGTTCCTCCTAATGCAAGACAATGCTAGACCTCATGTGGCTGGAGTGTGTCAGCAGTTCCTGCAAGAGGAAGGCATTGATGCTATGGACTGGCCCGCCCGTTCCCCAGACCTGAATCCAATTGAGCACATCTGGGACATCATGTCTCGCTCCATCCACCAACGTCACGTTGCACCACAGACTGTCCAGGAGCATGCCCAGGCGTTGTAGGGAGGTCATACAGGCACGTGGAGGCCACACACACTACTGAGCCTCATTTTGACTTGTTTTAAGGACATTACATCAAAGTTGGATCAGCCTGTAGTGTGGTTTTCCACTTTAATTTGACTCCAAATCAAGACCTCCATGGGTTGATCAATTTTATTTCCATTAATTATTTTTTGTGTGATTTTGTTGTCAGCACATGTAACTATGTAAAGAAAAAAGTATTTAATAAGAATATTTCATTCATTCAGATCTAGGATGTGTTATTTTAGTGTTTCCTTCATTTTTTTGACCAGTGTACAGTATACTTGCATGCCTTTGGTATGTCATAGAATAAAACAAAGAAGCTGTGAAAAGAGATACATTTTTGCTTATTCTACAAAGATATTCTGAAATGGCCTGGACACATTATTTGGTACCTCTTAGAAAATATAATACATTTTTGGATTATAGTGATATTTCAAACTATATAGTCTCTGTAATTAGTATCACACGTCTTCAATCTTGTAATCAGTCAACCAGCCTATTTAAATGGAGAAAAGTAGTCACTGTAGTGTTTGGTATCATTGTGTGCACCACCCTGAACATGGACCAAAGAAAGCAAAGAAGAGACTTGTCTGAGGAGATCAGAAAGAAAATAATAGACAAGCATGGTAAAGGTAAAGGCTACAAGAACATCTCCTAGCAGCTTGATTTTCCTGTGATAACAGTTGCAAATGTTATTAAGAAGTTTAAGGTCCATGGAACTGTAGCCAACCTCCCTGGGCGCTGCCACAAGACGAACATCGACCCCAGATTGGTAGAAAAAGAACTAAGGATAACTGCCAAAGAGATACAAGCTGAACTCCACGGTGAAGGTACGTCAGTTTCTGATCACACCATCCATCGCTTTTTGAGCGAAAGTGGGCTCCATGGAAGAAGATTTCTAAAAAAAAAATATTTTTTACCCCCTTTTCTCCCCAATTGTTAGTAGTTACTATCTTGTCTCATCGTTACAACTCCCGTACGGGCTCAGGAGAGACGAAGGTCGAAAGTCATGCATCCTCCGAAACACAACCCAACCAAGCCGCACTGCTTCTTAACACTGCGCGCATCCAACCTGGAAGCCAGCTGCACCAATGTGTCGGAGGAAACACTGTGCACCTGGCGACCTGGTTAGCTTGCACTGCGCCCAGCCCGCCACGGGAGTCACTACAAGGATATCCCTACCGGGAAAAAAACCTCCCTAACCCGGACGAAACTAGGCCAATTGTGCGTCGCCCCACGGACCTCCCGGTCACGGCCGGCTGCGACAGAGCTTGGGCGCAAACCCAGAGTCTCTGGTGGCAGTGCTCTAGACCAGTGCACTAGACCACTGCGCCACCTGGGAGTCCAGGACTCCACTTTTGGAAGAAAAACATGCCTATTGACAAGCCACAATCCTTCTGGGAGAATGTCTTTAAGACAGATTAGTCAAAACTGGAGCTTTTTGGCAAGTCACATCAGCTCTATGTCCACAGACAAAAACATGAAGCTTTCCATACCTACAGTGAAACATGGAGGAAGCTCGGTTATGTTTTGGGGCTGCTTTGCAGTGCCCGGCACAGGGTGCCTTGAGTCTGTGCAGGGCACAATGAAATCTCAAGACTATCATGGCATTCTGGAGCGAAACGTACTGCCCAGTGTCAGAAAGCTCTGTCTCAGTCGCAGGTCATGGGTACTCCAACAGGATAATGACCCAAAACACACGGCTAAAAGCACACAAGAATGGATAACAACAAAACATTGGACTATTCTGAAGTGGCCTTCTATGAGTCCTGATCTGAATCATATCAAACATCTATTGAAAGAGCTGAAACTTGCAGTCTGGAGAAGACACCCCTCAAACATGAGACAGCTAGAGCAGTTTTCTCAGGAAGAGTAGGCCAAACTACCTGTTAACAGATGCAGAAGTCCCATTGAGAGCTACAGAAAACATTTGATTGCGTGATTGCCTCTAACGGTTGTGCAACAAAATATTAGGTTAAGGGTACCATCATTTTTTGTCCATTTCATTTGCATTTGTTTTTATTATTTACAATAGAATGTTGAATAAAAAAATCTAAGCAAAGTCTATTAAATATGATGATAACAATGGTGGATGCCAATTACTTTTGTCAGTTTCAAGTTATTTCAGAGAAAATTGTGCATTCTTCATTTTTTGTGTGAGTGGTACCAACAAATTTGTGCCCACCTGCATATTTATATTTATACATGTCAGTATGGGGTATTGTTGTCACGCCCTGACCATAGAAAGCCCTTGGTTCTCTATGGTGTTAAGGTCAGAGCGTGACTAGGGGGGGTATTCTAGTTTTCATATTTCTAGGTTGGTGTGCTTGATATGGTTCCCAATTAGAGGCAGCTGGTTATCGTTGTATCTAATTGGGGATCATATTTAGGTAGCCTTTTTTCCCACCTGTGTTTTGTGTGATATTGTTTTGTCTGTAGTCTTGTCTGTATATTGTCTGTAGTCACGGTTCGTTGTTTGTTTCGTTCATTCTTTATTGTTTTGTTGTGTGGGTCACTTACTTTAAATACATAAGATGTGGAACCCAGATCACACTGCACGTTGGTCCGAGTATGCTTCCAACGAACGTGACAATTGTGTGTAGATTGATGAGGGAAAAAACGATTTAATCAATTTTAGAATAAGGCTGTAATGTAACAATGTGGAAAATATCAAGGGGTCTGAATACTTCCCGAATGCACTGTATCGGTATGTTTCATCATAGAAGTAGATACAGGTGCGTTCTATTCTGTTTTTCTTGGTAGCCTATTGGTTTTCACGGTTGCAGATGGAACTGTACGTATTTGAAACATGTTCATGGTATTCTGCTTAATTGATTATGTGGGTAGTATTTTTGTTTTTTCTATGAATATCTCGGCTACTACTTTCATTAGGTTCTAATTATTTTGGTAAGCCAGCTGTGTGTACGGTTTCATCGGCTGTTTGTAATAGGTGAATTACCCAACCTATTTTATAGCCTATATGCATTAACAAAACCTTCCCGCTTTAGTGTGTAGGGCGCTGTCTATTGTGCTGGTACAGCGCAGGTTTCATGCCAACCTGTCACTTCAAAAGCACTCAATCAATGTTGTCAGCATTTTAACTTTATGTTTGTGGAATGTCGTATATTGAGATATTAGCAGAATTCTATATAATTCAAATGCAAGTACCTCCCAAAATGGTATCCCCCCACTGATGGCAACTGCCCCTTTAGTCACTTTATCCTCTTGCCGGGTCTGTAGGTATGTGGGGCCTTGTGGAATTCATTTAAGGGAGGATGTTAAAGAAACTCATGTCTCTGAGAGTAGCTGGAAGGCTTCTTTATGTAGAAGCAAGTGCTCAATTACTTTTTACCTTAATCATTCTGACTGAATAAAACAGAATTAGGGATAACAGTAAAATGAGTAGAATATTGAAGCTCCATTTCTCTTTTATTCAGGCAACAATTTGTTTTCCATTCTCCAGTGGTTTGCCACAAGAACAGCAACATATCAGAGCTATCACATAAAGTCATCCACCACCACCAGCCTGCTATTTCAAAACCACTCAGAAGCGAGCTGGTTTGTGCAGCAGCACTTTGCAGGGTTTTGTCTCTACATTACTGGCCATTAGAAACGCTGCGTCAGACTAAAGCTTCAGCTGTCCCTGTCACTATCACTGGCTCCAAGGTGAGGTTGACACTTGCTTGCATGCTGCCTGCCTTGTTGTACTACTGCATCCCCACTCTCTTGTGAGGCGTGACGATACTGTACTGTAGCAGGTCTCCCTCGCAATAAAGGCCTTGCATCTTCAAAGGCGCTCACTAAGTCAACATCCTATGCTTTTTTCCTTCCATTTTCCATTGGTCCGCCCCCTTCTCCACTCCTCCCTTGACATCCACCCCCTAATCATCCTCCCCTTTATCCTCTACATCCCCTATTCACTGTGCCTGTCTCCTTCTCTCCTCCTCCTGGGTCTAAATAGGAAGTGACAACTCTTCCAGTTTACGTAAAAAATGTATGATTAATGTTTCATTAATCATGGATTTTTAAAACATTCAAGTCCGCTGGGCTTTCTTTCTATCCTTAAATAAAATAACACATGAGCCAAGTGCTCCAGAGCATGGAGAAACATTGCTTTTTCCATGCCAGTCTTTCTTACCAGTCAAATAATGGTCATTGTTTATGGCACTCCTGCACTCAAAGCCACTTTCCCTTTAAGAATAAGGAAATCCAATGACCCCCAGTGTTTCATGTGTTATCTAAATGTCATATCTTGTCTTGCCAAGAACCACAGGGATTAAGCAATACACAGCTTGGGTCTTGTAAGTATTTGAAGGACCGGAGACACTATTCAATCAAATAGGTATTACAGGATTGACTGACTCAGTAACAACGGCTATACTAAGGTTATAGCAATAGTATAACAAGGTTTTCCCATTACTTATATCAAAATATATATGATTGTTATATGTGCTTGAATTTACGTAGTATAGCACCATAACCAAGTGCTGTACATGAAAACATACATCTGTGTAAACCCAAGCAACCAAAGATCTACAGTAGGCAATACTGTTCCAGAATATGGGACATAGTACAGAGAGGGAAGTACATTTTAAACCCAGTATCTCATCACAGGCCAAACTTCTGCTCATCATTCTATCGATACATCATCCCAGGGCATTGTGCTGCAAGAAAATTACTTTCAACACTCTCTGCAAGGAATAGCCTTTATAACTGATGGCCTGCCTCAAAGTGGAGGATCAAAAGATCATTGCCTCACATCTTATTTTCAGTAAACAAGCAAGTATGACCTTTCGGTTAACAATGCTCTCACAACATCTAGGGGGAAAACTTTGATACATTTCTGTGGTACAAGTAGTATCGGATTGAAAATGTTCCTCTGTAATTTCATCTGCTGGAAAAAGATTTTAGCAAGTGTTTCCTATAATGCATTGAAATGATCTCATCGAGGTAACATATTAATTTATGGCTGTATATGGGAGATGGCACTAAAAATGAGGATCAAGTACATTGGCTCAACTGTCTGAAGTCAATGACCTGTGCCCTGATTTTGAGAATTATAGGCCCCAACAGAGTATGCCAACTCCATAATTAACTGTCCAGAACAGGGTGACTTTAAAGGTTATATTTAAAATGGACGCACTGAATGTGATTAATGCATAGTCCTTTGGTCTACAAAGTGTCTGCAATCTTTTTATTCTGTGTAAAAATATTAAAGAGGTCATAAAACCTCCTATATCCTACCCTAATAAATTAGGAAACTGTCTCCCAATTTGATATATTAATAGCCAACCTTTACATAATTTGGGTACATTTAATTATATGTAATCAGATGAAATACATACTCACAGTATATAATATAAATATGAGGTAAAGAGTGATGGGTGTTCAGAAGGTATTTTGTAGAGATACACCTCGCTGCCTCACACAGTATCTTGGCAACGCGATACACTTCTTCTGCTGTTTCACAAATCTTGTTTCCAGGTTAGACCTCAGTAGACATTTCTATTCATAATTTTCCAAGGACTTCCCAAATGACAGCCAATCCGAGGATGCACTGGATGGAGAGAGCTATAAAACCAGTGTGTGGCAGGCAGGCAGCACCGACATGCGATCCGCTGCAGTACAGGAGGAAAACACAGACTGCTGACTCTCCTTTAAACGAATGGAAAGACATTAATACTCAAGGAACACAATGCATCTGTTGACCATTCATTTATTTCTCTCCTCTTACTTGGGATCGATACAATTTGCGGAGGGAGCCAATCTTTTAGAATCGAGCGCCATTGATTACGACTTCTGTATCAGCAGCCTATTGCTGTAATGAGAAAATTCCCCTTGTACTGTATGTTGCAGCAGGGGATTCTACATGCACTAGCCCTGCAATAAAGACACCCATAGGGTGGGAAGAGAATCCATAAGCACGCTCTGATAAGACAATATGGCCATGATTATTGATTTTTTTCTCCCTGTCTCTGCATTGTAGCAGGTATATGTGGATGATGGCTCTTATTAGCTTTAATTTGAAGTTGTGAAAATCTATTTTTATTCAGTGTAATGTAGGTTCATATATAAGAAGAAAACAACCTCTGGCACAGACCCACCAAAAGTTTGATAAAAAAAAGTAATACTTGTATCTTATACTCTCTTCAGCTGAGTTTGTGGGGCCCAATATAAACGTATGAACATGAAAAAGAATAGGGGGCAGAAAAAGAGGCTAAACTCTGGTGCCCAAACACTGTGCATCCCCTGGAGCTGTTGTCAGTGGACAGACTAGGGTCCCCCAGCTATATCATAATTCACACGGACACAAATGACCTGAGGGCCCAGCAGGAAAGGGTGCCAAAAAAAAGCTTCTTCCACATTCCCCATCTCACAATCTCTACCCTGTTACCACAAAAATACTTTTACCCTGCTCCCATACAGCGGGTGAAAACAAGCCTCAAAACCTATTGTCTACTGTTCCTGGCCCACCACTCCACCCTGGACTTGCACAGCCTTTACGACCAGGTCCACCTCTACAAGGCAGAAATCCCAACTTTTGCCAGGACACCATCAACCGTTGCCCCAGCACCACACACTGGAGCAACAGAGCAATGGACACCACGACTAGACCAGCGAAACACCCTCCCATACCTGCAAGACCCCCTCCAGAAGGACCTGCACCGAGAGAACCCACGCCAAGAGGACCCCCGGACCACAGCATCACTAGCCACACCCCAACCAGCTAAGACCACCCCAAGCAAACCCCGGCCACACCCTATATAGGCCCCCCCATATCAGACCTATGCCCCTTCTTCCCACCCAATGCCCCCCGCCCTGCGGCAAGGACCTCAGAATGACAACTGGACATATGCCGAGGCCGTGAGCAGAGTGACAGGCCCAACCACTACTATTACACCCACCCATCCTGCGACCTAAGAGGTATGTATCAGATACTCAACGCTTGTATAATTTATTTTTTATTTAACCTTTATTTAACTAGGCTAGTCAGTAAAGAACAAATTCTTATTTACAATGACTGCCTACCTCGACCAAACCCTAACCCGGACGACGCTGGGTAAATTGTGCAGTGCCCTATGCTGTGCTCACACCTACTGTGATGGTCCAGTCCTAAACCACACAAAAACAACACTAGACACAATGGAACACAAAGCTTTTATTATCATCCTGGAATATACAAGGTCTGAGGTCATCTGCCTTTGGCATAAAGAGCAGGAACCCAGACTTCATCAAAGAAATTGGAAAACAGACATTGTCATTCTACAAGAAACATGATATAAATCAGACGGACCCACTGGTTGCCCTCTAGGCTACAGAGAGCTGGTAGTCCCATCCACCAAACTACCAGGTGTGAAACAGGGACTCAGAGGGTATGCTAATTTGATATAGAGCAGAACTAACCCACTCTATTAAATTAGTCAAAACAGGAACATGTTACATCTGGCTAGAAATTAACAAGGAAATGATCTCAACCGAGAAAAATGTCCTCATGTGTACTACCTATATACCCCCAATAGAATCCTCATACTTTAACGATGACAGCTTCTCCATCCTAGAGGGGAAGAACAACAATTTCCAGGCTCAGTTGCGTGTACTAGTCTGTGGCGACCTAAATGCCAGAACTGGACAAGAACCCGACACCCTCAGCACACAGGGGGATTAACACCTACCTGGAGGTGACAGCATTCCCTCCCCCATAAGCCTCCCTAGACACAAATATGACAACATAACCAGCAAAAACGGGTCACAATTCCTGCTGCTCTGTCGGATGCTGGGAATGTAGATAGTCAATAGTAGGCTTCAAGGGGACTCCTATGGTAGGTATAACTATAGCTCGTCTCTTGGCAGTAGTACTATAGACTACTTTATCAATGAGCTCTACCCACAGTCCCTTAGAGTGTTCACAGTCAGTCCACTGACACCCCTATCAGATCACAGCAAAATCACACTCTACTTGAACAGAGCTATGTTCAATCAGGTAGCATCAAAGCCAAAGGAACATAATACTCTTAAGATTTGCTATAGATGGAAAGAAAATAGTGTGGATATCTACCAATGAACAACCAAGGAAACATCAAATTAATTCATTTCTAGACAATTTCCTGGACATGAGGTTTCACTGTAATAGTGAAGGTGTACACTTGGCAGTAGAAAACCTAAACAGTATATTTGACCTCTCAGCTTCCTTATAAAATTTAACCATGTCAAGCAGACAACCTAAAATGAACAACAATGACAAATGGTTTGATGAAGAATGCAAAAACCTAAGAAAGAAATTGAGAAACATATCCAACCAGCAACATAGAGACCCAGAAAACCTGAGCATGCACTATGGTGAATCACTAAAACAGAACAGAAATACACTATGGAAAAAGAAGGAACAGCTCAATGTAATTGAAGAATCCATGGAATCTAACCACGTTTGGGAAAATTGGAAAACTCTAAACAAATAACAACACGAAGAGTTATCTATCAAAAACGGAGATGTATGGATAAACCACTTCCCCAATCTTTTTGTCTCTATAACAAAGAACAAGCAGCAAAAAAAATATACATGATCAAATACAAATCTTTGATCAACTATTAAATACAAGCACAAACCACTGGATTCCCCAATTACACTGAATGAACAACAGAACAGAACACAAACCCTCCAACCCAAACAGGCCTGTGGGATTGATGGTATCCTAAATTAAATGAGAAATATACAGGCCACAAATTCCAATTGACTATACTTAAACTCTTTAACATCATCCTCAGCTCTGCCATCTTCCCAAGTATTTGGCACCAAGGACTGATCACACCATCCACAAAACTGGAGACAAATTTGACTCCAATAACTACCAGGGGATATGCATCAACAGCAACCTTGGGAAAATCCTCTGCATTATCATTAACAGCAGACTCGTGCATTTCCTCAGGGAAAACAATGTAATGAGCAAATATCAAATTGGCTTTATACCAAACTACCGTACGACAGACCACGCATTCACCTTGCACACCCAAATTGACAAACAAACAAACCAAAACAAAGAAAAACTATTCTCATGCTTTGTTGATTTAAAAAAAGCTTCAATTTGGCAGGAGAGTTGGCCATGCAAATTCATGGAAAGTGGTGTTGGGGGTAAAAACATACAACATAATAAAATCTATGTACACATACAACAAGTGTGTGGTTAAAATTGGCAAAAAACAAACACATTTCTTTCCACAGGGCCGGGGGTGAGACAGGGATGCAGCTTAAGCCCCACCCTCTTTAACGTACAGTGGGGAGAACAAGTATTTGATACACTGCTGATTTTGCAGGTTTTCCTACTTACAAAGCATGTAGAGGTCTGTAATTTTTATAATAGGTACTCTTCAACTGCGAGAGACGGAATCTAAAACAAAAATCCAGAAAATCAGATTGTATGATTTCTAAGTAATGAATTTGCATTTTTTTGCATGACATACGTATTTTATACATCAGAAAAGCAGACCTTAATATTTGGTACAGAAACCTTTGTTTGCAATTACAGAGATGATATGTTTCCTATAGTTCTTGGCCAGGTTTGCACACACTGCAGCAGGGATTTTGGCCCACTCCTCCATACAGACCTTCTACAGATCGTTCAGGTTTCAGGGCTATTGCGAGGCAAAACGGACTTTCAGCTCCCTCCATAGATTTTCTATTCGGTTCAGGTCTGGAGACTGGCTAGGACAATCCAGGACCTTGAGATGCTTCTTACAGAGCCACTCCTTAGTTGCCCTGGCTGTGTGTTTTGGTTCGTTGTCGTACTGGAAGACCCAGCCACAACCCATCTTCAATGCTCTTACTGAGGGAAGGAGGTTGTTGGCAAAGATCCCATGATACATGGCCACATCCATCCTCCCCTCAATACGGTGCAGTCGTCCTGTCCCCTTTGCAGAAAAGCCAAAGAATGATGTTTCCACCTCCATGCTTCACGATTGGGATGGTGTTCTTGGGGTTGTACTCATCCTTCTTCCTCCAAACATGGCGAGGGGAGTTTAGACCAAAAACCTCTATTTTTGTCTCATCAGACCACATGACCTTCTCCCATTCCTCCTCTGGATCATCCAGATGGCCATTGGCAAACTTCAGATGGGCCTGAACATGTGCTGGCTTGAGCAGGGGGACCTTATGTGTGCTGCGGGATTTGAATCCATGACTGCGTAGTGTGTTACTAATGGTTTTCTTTGAGACTGTGGTCCCAGCTCTCTTCAGGTCATTGACCAGGTCCTGCAGTGTAGTTCTGGGCTGATCCCTCACCTTCCTCATGATCATTGATGCCCCACGAGGTGAGATCTTGCATGGAGCCCCAGACCGAGGGTGATTGACCGTCATCTTGAACTTCTTCCATTTTCTAATAATTGCGCCAACAGTTGTAGCCTTCTCACCAAACTGCTTGCCTGTAGTCCTGTAGCCCATCCCAGCCTTGTGCAGGTCTACAATTTTATCCCTGATGTCCTGACACAGCTCTCTGGTTTTGGCCATTGTGGAGAGGTTGGAGTCTGTTTGATTGAGTGTGTGGACATGTGTCTTTTATACAGATAACAAGTTCAAACAGGTGCAGTTAAGAAGTTAATACAGCTAATGAGTGGAGAACAGGAGGGCTTCTTAAAGAAAAATGAACAGGTCTGTGAGAGCCGAAATTCTTACTGGTTGGTGGGTGATCAAATACTTATGTCATGCAATAAAATGCAAATGAATTACTTCAAAATCATACAATGTGATTCTCTGGATTTTTGTTTTAGATTCCGTCTCTCACAGTTGAAGTGTACCTATGATAAAAATTGCAGACCTCTACATGCTTTGTAAGTAGGAAACCCTGCAAAATTGGCAGTGTATCAAATACTTGTTCTCCCCACTGTATATACCAACAAATTGGCAAGGGCACTAGAACAGTCTGCAGCACCCGGCCTCACTCTACTAGAATCTGACGTAAAATGTCTACTGTGTGCTTCTGTCCCCAACCAAGGAGGGCCTGCTGCAGCACCTACATCTTCTGCACAGATTCTGTCAGACCTGGGTCCTGACAGTAAATCTCAGTAAGACAAAAATAATGGTGTTCCAAAAAGGTCCATTTGCCAGGACCATGAATACAAATTCTATCTAGACACCTTTGCCTTAATGCACACAAAAATGATTCATACCTCGGCCTAAATATAAGCGCCACAGGTAACTTCCACAAAGCTGTGAACGATCTGAGAGACAAGTCAACATGCTATCAAAAGGAACATAAAATTTGACACACCAATTAGGATCTGGCTAAAAATACTTGAATCAGTTATAGAACCCGCTGCCCTTTATGGTTGTGAGGTCTGGGGTCCACTCACCAACAAATAATTCACAAAATAGGACAAACAACAAATTGAGACTGCAAGAAGAGTTCTGCTAAAATATCTTCAGTGTAAAACGTAGAACACCAAATAATGCATAAAGAGCAGAATTAGGCCGATACCTGCTAATTATCAAAATCCAGCAGAGAGCCGTTAAATTTTACAACCACAGAAACAGAAGTGATTTCCAAAACTTCCATAACAAAGTCATCACCTACAGAGAAATTGAACTGGAGAAGCGTTCCCTAAGCAAGCTGGTCCTGGGGCTCTGTTCACAAACACAAACAGACCCCACAGAGCCCCTGGACAGCAACACAATTAGATCCAACCAAATCATGAGAAAACAATAAGATAATTACGTGACACATTGGAAAGAATTGACTAGAATGCTATTTGGCCCAAAAAGAGAGTACACAGTGGCAGAATACCTGACCACTGTGACTGAACCAAAATTAAGGAAATATTTGACTATTACAGACTCAGTGAGCATAACTTTGCTATTGAGGAAGGTCAGCTGAAGGAAGACTTGGCTCTCAAGAGAAGACAGGCTATGGGCACACTGCCCACAAAATGAAGTGGAAACTGAGATGCACTTCCTAACCTCCTGCCAAATGTATGACTGTATTAGAGTCACATATTTACCTCAGATTACACAGACCCACAAAGAATTTGAAAACAAATCCAGTTTTTCAAAACTCTCATATCTATTGGGTGAAAAACCAGTGTGCAATCACAGCAGCAAGATTTCTGACTTGTTGCCACAAGAAAATGGCAACCAGTGGAGAACAAACACCATTGTAAATACCAACTATATTTAAGTTTATTTATTTTTCCTTTTATATATAGACATAATATTACACTTGAAATGTCTTTATTCTTTTGAAACTTTTGTGAGTGTGTTAATTTTTGGTTGTTCATTTCACTTTTGTTTATGATGTATTTCACTTTCTTCTGCAATGTTTCCGATGCCAATACAGCCCCTTAAATTGAAATAGAGAGAGAGGAGAGAGTGAGAATGGGACACTGACACCTTTTGATGAATTTGGCTCTGCATTTTCCCCTTCCCTCTGCTCTCTGATAGATTTCCCCCCTGTGGCTTCTGAGATCCATCCCCCCATAATGAGAAGCAGATAGAGCATCGCATTTGGTGCACATTATCCTTATGCATATTGGCATTCGAAAAAGCAGCCTCATCAATTGCTTACAAAGCAGCAAACTGTTGGTTGGGGACAAACTGAGTCGTGGATTGTGCATGGAAATGCATGGTTGAGTTAAAGTAATTCCCTGTGTATTGAAATGACTCTGCTTCACAGATCCCAGCAGTCTGTCCATATAACATCATCAGCTATTATTAGCTAGACAGCTGTAATGATTGCCAATGTTACCAAGCACCAATGCAATTGGGAATCAATAACTGGTTCAAAAGCCCTACTCTTCTAACAAATATATATCTGCTTCTGAATAAGTTGATATGGTTTGAGAAGTTCTCTCCCAGAAACATACTGGTTTACCCAATGTATTTGAAGGGAATCTGTGAAGCATTTGTAAGTGTTTTAAGCAGATGTCATTTGGTTGGAGAATAGGCCTCTAAGCACTCATATCAAACTGGGATACAAGAGAGAGCAGCAACAAACAGTCTGGGCTAGGCTGATAAGACCATGTACAGCTGTTAACTGGAGTTTAATGATGAAAGTATTTCCTGTAAGAGAGCAGCATTTTATGTACCACGGCTGCATCCACACATACTATAGCTGTTCGAATGAGGAACAAAATAAGAATAGGTCAGAACAGTAGAACACGTACATTGAGTTCTCGCTCAGTACATAGTTTAATGACTGACTGAGTTGAGTGTTTTTACATTAAGTTTCAGCTACAAACAGAACATGCAGCTGTTTTATGTATGTAAAGCAGTGATTTGCGACAACTCTTTGCAGGTGTATTGATTCATGAAGAAGAGCCTGTAAGACAGAATGTTCAGAAGCCTTTAGTCCTCTCATCATGAGAGGACATGTGACATGATCTACTGAATAACTTCAACTGATCTGGAAATCTGAGCAGTTATGATTTGATTCAGCACAGTACAATGATAAGGATTCATTAGTCTTTCTGTACTGCAAGAATTACTGTATTAATGACTATATAAATATATTTGAATATCACTCCTTCCCACATATAAAAATAATGGCATGGCAATGTTTCTTCCCATCTGAATGGCACTTAATTATATTTTTTGTGTAAATGTTTTCCTCTTTCCTGTTTTCCTCACTCTCGCTTACTCATAATTCCTTAGTGTCTCTCTGATAATTGGAAAAGCAAGGGCATGTCAGCTTGTGAGCATTCAAGGAGGACGTCAGAAGACCAAATTATGAGAAAGTTGCCTCAACAAATGAAATTCTACCGCTCTCTTCCACAGTGAAGCTTTCTAATTTTCCCATAATCACGAGTGCATTACTACAATGCAAACGTGATTTATACACTAATCAAAAATATAAAAAGTGTTGGTACTATTGTAAAGTGTTGGTCCCATGTCTCATGGCTCAAATAAAAGCTCCCAGAAATTTTCCAGATGCACAAAAAGCATATTTCTCTCAGATTCTGTCCACACATTTGTTTACATCCCTGTTTGTGTGAATTTTAGCCTTTGTCAAGATAATCCATCCACCTCAAGTTGAGGGAGTGTGCAATTGACTGCAGGAATGTCCACCAGAGATGTTGCCTGAGAATTCAATGCTCATTAATCTACCATAAGCCACCTCCAACGTCGTTTTAGAGAATTTGGCATTACGTTCAACCGGCCTCACAACCGCAAACCATGTGTAAACACTCCAGCCCAGGACCTTCACATCCAACTTTTTCACCTGTGCGATCGTCTGAGGTGAGTGGGCGCGGGATGCGGAGGAGTATTTCAGTCTATAATAAAGCCCTTGTGTGGGGAAACACTCATTCTGATTGGCTGGGCCTGTCTCCCAAGTGGGTGGGCCTATGCCCTCCCAGGCCCACCTACGGCTGCGCCCCTTCCCAGTCACGTGAAATTTTAACCTAATGAATTTATTTAAATTGACTGATTTCCTTATATGAACTGCAACCGAGCAAAATCTTTGAAATTGGTGCATGCTGTATTTATATTTTTGTTCAGTATATATTGTGACTGACCAAATCACCTAGGTAAAAATGAAAGGTTTTACCCTGGTCACCACCGCAGAAAATACATGGAATTCATTAAGTGCTAGTGAATTAACTATGAAAATCATCCCAGAAACAATATTTAAACATCATCACCACTACAAAGTAGATTGAAATGTATACAGTGCAGTGAGGCACACATTCAAAATGGAGTATGCATATTGATAACCTTTTCTCAAGATTGTCCTGCATAAATTATCCAGTAAATGATCCCTCTTTTGTTTTCCAGAAGACGCATAGCAATTCTGTTGATTTGTTTGGACCAATCTCATCTCCATCCATAGGCCATCCAAATCACCATAACTGGGGTTCCAGACCTACATTAATTATTTTAAGTCTTCTATAGAGTAGGACTTAAAGGAATAGCGTCTTGTTTACCAAGCCTTCAATTTGAATCAATGGTAATACACTCAATGGACAAACAAACCAGCAACTTGTACAACTACTGTATTCATCAAGAAAACAAGCAAACAAGCAAACAAACACACAAAAAAACAACTTATAGATGTACTGGCCCAATATGTAATGCTCCTGACTGTCTCTGAGGTAAACAGGAAAAAAGAACATGTTGTTTTGTCTCTAGGGATGATATAGTGTCCTAGGCTAAAAATAGTGAGGCTTTGTTGACATTGACCTGTCGTATTAATGATGGATGTTTTGTTGACAGGTCAATACCATTAGGCCTCTTGAGTTTATATAGTGCTCCCCCTCTCTGTCAAACCAACTCACAGGTGATGCATCCGTCTAACATCTTATTTGATGGAACGGAATCCCTTTACTTAAAGTTATTTTCTTTTACAATGAGAAAATGGGGGCCTACAGGAGAAAGGTTGGACATTGGAACTGAAAATTATGTCTCACTCTATAGTGCCATTACCTCCTTTTCTCTCTTTGATGCACATACTGTACAGCACTGTAAGTCCCAGACCGTGTCATCCTATGCCCTGAAGTAAGTCCTCTTCTAATGAATACCTTCTTGCTTTATAACTCATTAACAAGGACCCCTGTCCCAACTGGCTCCTGGTCAAATTAGTCACCTTCTCATTCTGTGAGATGATGTCAATGCTATTAATAAGGGATCCCGAGTGGCACAGTGGTCTAAAGCACTACATCTCAGTGCTAAAGGTGTCAATACAGACCCTGGTTCAATTCCAGGCTGTATCACAACGGGCCGTGATTGGGAGTCCCATAGTGCGGCTGTCACGATCATCGTAAGGAGTGGACCAAAATGCAGCATGGTATGGTTCCATCCTTTTATTTAGGAAGAGAACTCAAATCACAAAAACAATAAAGTGAACAAACGAAACGTGAAGCTACATGCAGTGCAGAAAGCAACTACATACAAATGTAGTCAAGATCCCACAAATCACAATGGGGTAAATGGCTACCTAAATATGATCCCCAATCAGAGACAATGATAAACAGCTGCCTCTGATTGGGAACCATATCAGGCCACCATAGAAATACAATTCCCCTAGATAACCCACCCTAAATCACACCCCGACCCAACCAACATAGAGAATAAACAGCTCTTTATGGTCAGGGCGTGACAGTGGCTCACAATTGGCCCAGCGTCATCCGGGTTAGGGTTTGGCCAGGGTAGGCCGTTACTGACTTGCCTAGTTAAATAAAATTAAATAACAAAGTTTTAAAAATGAGAGGACAGATTTCAATTGTACTCTGTATCAATTCAATTCAGAGAGAGACTCATTTGCCACCATTATATTGCAGGATGGATACTGATGAGGAAGGTACAGTACATGAATTAAGTTAATGGTTTCAAAGGAACTTTTTAAATTATCTTGAAAGTATTCATTCTGTCTTTCTTCCTCACTAAATGTCAAAGTAAAGCCATTGAAAGTCAGATATGACCATTCTACTCAGGTAAGGATACTCTAAGATAGGGTACATTTAAATATAGCCCATGTTTCAATTGGTGGTGTGCAAATGGAAAGGCAGGTTGACCTCTGGGCATATACACTGAGTATACCAAACATTATAAACACCTACCTAATATTGAGTGCCCCCCCTCCCCATAGTAGCCTGGAACCTTCTACGATAACCTGTTCAAAGGCACTTACATATTATTTCTTTCTCATTCACCCTCTGAAAGGCACACATACACAATCTATGTCTCAATTGTTCCTTGACTTAAAAATCATTCTTTAAGCTGTCTCCTCCCTTTCATCTACTTGATGCAAATTTAAGTGACATAAATAAGGATCATAGCTTTCACCTGGATTCACCTGGTCAGTCTATGTCATGGAAAGAGAAGGTGTTCTTAATGTTTTGTACAGTCAGTGTAGAAGGAGCACTGAGTCAGACATATTTTCCCTCCTGGGACACAATTCAAACATATTGTACATCCTACAACCAGATGTTGGTAACATTTCTCTGTCCTGCAGATAATCAGATATGAAAAAATTTGAAGACCGTTTGTATCCTGTATTTGACTGTATGCGATACTGATTGACCAATTATACAAGAATGTAATGATTGATGAAATAAACAAAACAAACATCATCAGTCGTCAGTCATATCAGACATTATTGCACATGCTCCTGTAGAAACCGCCACAGTTATGCACTGGTAGTGTGTCTAATGTACAAGGTAATTCCAGTGATTTAAATGACTCACAGAAAGGGAAGGGGAGGGATATCAAAACAACTAATCCTGGACTTATATCCAAAGTATAGTGACCCGCGAAACCTGCGGCGTTGACATATTGACTGATGCATGAGTCAGAATCCGATAATAACTCTCCCTCCCTCTTCATCCCCCTCAGCCCCTCATTCTGTGAAGTGAGAGAGGAAGGACACCGCTGCATCTCCATACCAGGAGAGGACTTAGCTGTAGTACTTTTCTTGTTCTTACATTGTTCTGTTTTTTTTAATGAAAACAAAATGTGGTGAAAAGTATAACATGGTTTAAAAAGCTTCAAGGTATTAGAAAGTTATATGTTTAATGTATGTGTATATGTGTTTATTCAATAAGGTACTGTATAAGATTACTACAGTTATCGTCATAGTTTCTTCCAAAGTTTATATTTCTGATCATGTAAAAATGGCACCAATATAAACTGTAATGTACTATAAAGCGACAATAATATTGCCTATATTCTCAGATTTACAAAATGTAACTAAGAAATGTAAATACTTTGAGTCCTCATGTGGCCAGTTTAAGTATATGGTGAAGATTGGGCTGCTTGTTTTAAGCATAAAATGCACAAATGCATTTTCAGCCATATCTGTACATGGAGCCTGATTTGCTTTTAAATGTAAAATGGTTGTAATGATCCCAGGTTGCACATTTGGTGGATAATGCTATGCCGCAAAATTTTTACATATCCTCTACAACAGATTTATGTCTGTATTCAACACCTTGACAGTCCCTCTTATCATATTATAGGCAATTTTCACCATACAGCTCCATACAAAATGATTAGAGCTGCACATTTGTTTTATTGCATAGTAAAAACCACTTGTTTCTACTGTAGGAGAATGAGACTCACGTTGCTATGTCATTTGAATCAGATCTCATTGCTTATAAATCCATATTTATTTTGACATTTCCAGTGCAGTAGGGAAGTTATACGAAATATATGGTTGTTCTTATTATCAAATCATTGTACCTAAAATGTATAGTGTACATTGTTAGGGATATTATACCTTGGGTTTAACACTAGTATGTCTGCTTCCCTGCTTTTTCTGTGTATCACATGCTATAATATGGTGTGGGAATCTATACATTAAGGGTGCCAATTAAAACGCAAGGGAATGCCTATAGGATTCTTTGTTTGACACATTGCTCCACACGGTGAGGGGGGGGGGGGGGGGGGGGGGGGGGGTCTGGGGGAGCTGGGTGTTTGCTTCTCCCGCTCCAGCCAACAGAATGACAACCAACCCAGGACCCAGGCCCTGACAATGGATGCATTGTGCTCTGTCTGGCTTCCAGCATTGGACTGTAGGCTCTGCCAATTTGGTCAGGACTGATAGAAAGTTGCTTTGTCTATCAGGATTAGCTAGCCAGGCTAGTCAAGCAAGCCGCCAATGGCAACAACAGAGACCTCTTGTGTAGCTGCAGTCATGCACTGTCATTCATTTTTCAGGCCTCATCTATTCTTTGTCTGCCCGTCTCTGTCTGCTAGTTAGGCTACTTAGAATGTAGCAGTGCCAGAACTGCTGTAAGGTGTTGAGTTTGGTTGGACAATCTAGCTAATCAAAGGCTACAATCACAAAGATCAAGTCAGGATCTATTCATCCTAATCAGACAGGTTTTTTGCATGGATGATACATTGGAGATAATATAAGACAAGTACTGGAAACAATAGAACACCATGAAATATCTGGGAAACCAGGCCTGGTATTAATAGCTGACTTTGAAAGAGCCTTTGCTAAAGTATGACTGGAGTTTCTATATAAATGCCTGGAATATTCACTTTTTTTTTATTTGAACAAACTCTTGTAAAAATGGTATAGTAAGCCTAGGAGTAAATAGTAAATAATGGCTACTTCTCAGAAAGTTTTAAACTGTCAAGAGGAGTAAAACGAGGTTGTCCGCTATTGGCATATCTATGTATTATTGTAATCGAAATATTAGCTGTTAAAATCTGATTCAATAATAATATTAATGCATTCAAAATCCAGGGCTTAAAAACAAAGGTATCATTGTATGCTGATGATTCATGTTTTCTATTAAATCCACAATTAGAACCCCTCCACAGCCTTATAGAGGATCTAGGTACTTGTTTTTAATCTCTCTGGATTAAAACCAAATTATGATGTGTACTATATTACGTATTGGATCAGTGACATTTTTTACTTTTACATTACTGTGTAGTTTACCAATAAAATGGTCTGATGGGGATGTGGACATGCTTGGTATACATATCCCTAAAGAAAGAAATGATCTCACTCCCATACATTTTAATTAAAAGTTAGCAAAAATAGATAAGATCTTGCTACCATGGAAAGGGAAATACCTGTCAATTTGTGGAAAAAAACACCCTGATTAACTCTTTAGTCATATCACAGTTTACGTACTTGATATTGGTCTTGCCTACACCTAGCAACCTGTATTTGTCTATTATTTCAGCAACAAATATTCAATTTGATTTGGAAGGGCAAGCCAGACAAAATTTAAAGGACCTATTTATATAATGAATATGATATCGGAAGAGGCAAGTAGAAGGAGGAAAAAGTAAGGAACTTGTCGGCCCATCATTAAAGAGCAAAATTGGTTAAAGAAAATTGTGATAAAGAAAAATATATACCATTTTAATATAAGGACCAAAAAATTGACAGCTATGACATATACATTGCAAAATAGTTGTGAAGAGATTTCCCAGTGGGTCAGAAGTTTACATACAATAAATTGACTGTGCCTTCAAACAGCTTGGAAAATTCCAGAAAATTATGTAATGGCTTCAGAAGCTTCTGATAGGTTAATTGACATAATTTGAGTCAATTGGATGTATTTCAAGGCCTACCTTCAAACTCAGTGCCTCGTTGCTTGACATCATGGGAAATTCAAACGAAATCAGCCTTCAGAAAAAAAAATGTAGACCTCCACAAGTCTGGTTAATCCTTGGGAGCATTTTCGAAAAGCCTGAAGGTACCATGTTCATCTCTACAAACAATAGTACGCAAGCATATACACCATGGGACCACACAGCCATTATAACTCTCAGGAAGGAGACGCGTTCTGTCTCCTACAGATGAATGCACTTTGGTGAGAAAAGTGCAAAACAATTCCAGAACAACAGTAAAGGACCTTGTGAAGATGCTGGAGGAAACAAGTACAAAAGTATCCACAGTAAAACAGTAAAATGAGTCCTATATCGACATAACCTGAAAGGCCGCTCAGCAAGGAGAAGCCACTGCTCCAAAACCGCCATTAAAAAGCCAGACTACGGTTTGCAACTGCACATTGGGACAAAGATTGTACTTTTTGGAGAAGTGTCCTCTGGTCGGATGAAGCAAAAATAGAACTGTTTGGCTATAATGACCATCGTTATGCTTGGAGGAAAAAGGGGGAGGCTTGCAAGCCGAAGAACACCATCCCAACCGTGAAGCACAGGGGTGGCAGTATCATGTTGTGGGGATGCTTTGCTGCAGGAGGGACTGGTGCACTTCACAAAATAGATGGCATCATGAGGGAGGAAAATTATGTGGACATATTGAAACAACATCTCAAGACATCAGTCAGGAAGTTAAAACTTGGTCGCAAATGGGCCTTCCAAATGGGCAAAGACCCCAAGCATACTTCCAAAGTTGTGGCAAAATGGCTTAAGGACAACAAAGTCAAGGTATTGGATTGGCCATCACAAAGCCCCGACCTCAATCCTATAGACAATGTGTGTGCAGCAGAACTGAAAAAGTGTGTGCGAGCAAGGAAGCCTACAAACCTGACTCAGTTACCCCAGCTCTGTCAGGAGGAATGGGCCAAAATTCACCCAACTTATTGTGGGAAGCTTGTGGAAGCCTACCTGAAACTTTTGACCCAAGTTAAACAATTTAAAGGCAATGCTACCAAATACTAATTGAGTGTATGTTAACTTCTGACCCACTGGGAATGTGATGAAAGAAATTAAAGCTGAAATAAATCTATTCTCCCTACTATTATTCTGACATTTCACATTCTTAAAATAAATTGGTGATCCTAACTGACCATTTAGACCATTGGAGTATTAGGGGCTAAATCTGAAAATGACAACACAATTTCAATCCAGTCCATTTCAATTCAGCCAAATAAATTGTGGCACCTGAGATTGTACTGCATTAAATCCTTAGGAAATGATGCTTCCTCAAAATTCATCCTGGAACTAATCAGTTCTAATCACTATGATTGCACTCAGCAGAAAATTAATCTAACTCTCATTTAAAGCAGCTGCCAGTTATTTAAGGAGTGACTTCCTAGCTCTCTCTAGGCGATGGTTAATTAAAATGGAAAGGGAAGGGGGTGTATAAGGATATGCAGTCAGTAATTCAGATCAACTTATTATACCACATTTTCTTTATCGTAGATTTTGAAAGTATATTAATAACCTTATCAAAGAACTGTACTGATATGAGTGATTAGTAAAGGCGCTTGGATAAATCTACAGCATCACAACTTCCAATTCAGTTCCTGTGTCACAGAGTGGATAGTGCAAGTTACCATTTATACTGTATTTTCAATGAAAGACATACCCTAGTTTAAGTACTGTAAGTGCAACAATGGTCTTCCTGACTTGATCTTAATATATATATTATTATTTATTTTTATTTATTTATTTTTTTTTGGGGGGGGGGGGGGGGGGGGTAGTTGAGCTTTAATATTGGGGATACATTGAAGCTTCCATCAATGTAATTGTTTGCATACTTTCCAAGCCCCCATATAATTTTTGGGGTAAATATACATACATAAATACATAAAAATCAAATCAAATTTGATTTGTCACATACACATGGTTAGCAGATGTTAATACGAGTGTAGCGAAATGCTTGTGCTTCTAGTTCCGACAATGCAGTAATAACCAACGCGTAATCTAACTAACAATTCCAAAACTACTACCTTATACACACAGTGTAAAGGGATAAAGAATATGTACATAAAGAGATATGAATGAGTGACGGTACAGAGCGGCATAGGCAAGATACAGTAGATGGTATCGAGTACAGTATATACATATGAGATGAGTATGTAAACAAAGTGGCATAGTTTAAAGTGGCTAGTGATACATGTATTACATACAGATGCAGTAGATGATATGGAGTACAGTATATACGTATACATATGAGATGAATAATGTAGGGTATGTAAACATTATATTAAGTAGCATTGTTTAAAGTGGCTAGTGATATATTTTACATCAATTCCCATTATTAAAGTGGCTGGAGTTGAGTCAGTGTACCTCCCTTTAAGAGCGTGCTCCTAATCTCAGCTCGTTACCTGTAGAAAAGACACCTGGGAGCCAGAAATGTTTCTGATTGAGAGGGGGTCAAATACTTATTTCTCTCATTAAAATGCAAATCAATTTGTAACATTTTTGACATGTGTTTATCAGGATATTTTTGTTGTTATTCTGTCTCTCACTGTTCAAATAAACCTACAATTAAAATTATAGACCGATCATTTCTTTGTTAGTGGGCAAATGTACAAAATCAACAGGGGATCAAATACCTTTTTCCCTCACTGTATTACTTTGATCTGCTGTGTATTGAGTGATTACGTTCATAAAATCGTATGCACACAGAAATGCCACTGAGGAGAAAGAGGACGAAGGAATTAAATTAAATGGAGATAATTATGCATATTTTCTGAGGCTGCTTGTGCATTTATACAGTTGATACTGAAAACACTTATGAATCAGGGCGAATTAAACACTCCGGGTCACTGAGGAGCAAGTGCATTCCGAGCCGAGTAAAATCTGTCCCAGGCAACAACCTCTAAGAAAGAGCCAATGATCCAAGTGCTGAATAAAGCTGAAAGTTAAGAGGGAAAACACATTTAGTTATTTAAGGATTGTTTTGTCTTCAGGCACTCTGAAACAAAACAGTGGGAAATGTAAGCTAAAATGCATGAAATGGTCATTAATAATTAAAGGAAAACTCCACCCAAAAACTATCTTTGGTATTTGTTTCATTAGTCCATTGTTGACTTAGTTCCAAAATGTTTTGATTGTCAGCAATCAAGTTTTCAAGACAACAGCATCATATGATGATTTCTGTATTTTGAAAAAGATGATTACTGAGAAGCAAAACATTTTGGGACAATGCTAACAATGGACTAAAAGGCTAACTTTATAGGCCTACTAATGACCTTGATACACATAAGCCAAGGGAACCAGTACACTAGTTGTCTGCTCTTGCATTTTCATAGGTGTCTTTGTATCATCCCACTGGGAACACACTGGTTGAATCAACATTGATTCCATGTCATTTCAAAGAAATTACGTTGAACCAACGTTGAATAGACATTAAATTGGCGTCTGTGCCAAGTGGGATATTTCTTGCTTTTTTTCTTGCGTGTTGAAAAAATATGACCAATGAAAATATGTATCTTCTGAATACAATTATTTATTGGGATTAATTGTCTTTGTTTTGCTGCAGTGTATATCCAGTAGATAATGTGGGGATGAGTGCATGCCTTGTGGTGCCTCAATAAATGAGTAACAAGAAGCCAAATCAAATCAAATCAAATTGTATTTGTCACAAATTGTATTTGCCGAATTCAACAGGTATAGATAGACCTTACTATGAAATGCTTACATACAAGCCCTTAACCAACAATGCAGTTAAGAAAATAGAGTTAAGAAAATATTTACTAAATAAACAAAAGTAAAAATAGAAATGGAACAATAAGTAACACAATAAAATAACAATATTGAGGCTATGTACAGGGGGTACTGGTATCGAGTCAATGTGCGGGGGTACAGGCTAGTCAAGGTATACTCCATACTGTAACCAACTGGGGGGCCATGCCTGAGAATATATGTAATAAACCATACATTCATGTTCCCTTTATGACATCATATATACTGCCTTTTCATTTCGCTCCAAACGTCTTATAACTTGGGCACCAATGGACGGGACCATTTAGTTGTTATTTAGGTCACACGGTCCATTGGTCACAAAGCATATGATTTAGGGGAGTGCAGAATAAGAGCAGCTAGGATGCGTGTCACCGTGACTCTTTATCAAATAGGACCCAATAGTCTGGGGAGAAAGATTTGTACTCATGTATTCTACACTATTGATTTTTGCTAATACTATAGTTGGCTATTGATATTCCCACCGGTGGAACATATAGGACACCCTGCATTTGGTAAAGTGAAGGCATATCGGCCTGAGTGGAAACCTGAACACTGTAGTATTGAGTTTGGTCTCTGAGGGTTATGACCGTGTGTGTGTGTGTGTGTGTGTGTGCGTGTGTGTGTGCGTGTGTGTGTGTGTGTGTGTGTGTGTGTGTGTGTGTGTGTGTGTGTGTGTGGGTGTGTGTGTGTGTGTGTGAAATCAAAGCTGTGGGTGTGTGTATGTGTGTGTGTTTGCCCCTCTATACGCATGCATTCATGTGTGAAGAGGCTTGAGAGATTAATGGATTATTGGTATTAGTTAGGAGGCTGTGATTGAAGATGGATCCTCAATAATGAAGAAAAGTGTTTATGAACAAATACAGGAGGCTGAGGTAACTACTCAGACTTTATTTCATTATCTATTTTTTGTTGTTACCATTGGTCAGATTTAGTGCGCACAGCAATTTAGGTCCAAGTTGACCCTCTAATTTCTCGTGCCCTTGTTAGTTACCAATCTGTCTCAGCAGCTCGTCCAGTGAAGGTGTGCCATTAGCACATTCTCCCGGAGGTGGGGGTGTGAAATCAGCCGGAACATTCACCTGTGAAGCTGTGAAAACAATAGACGGGTGCCTGGCTCGGCAGTTTGTGTTGAGAAACGGGAGTACAAACAACAAACTTTCAAAGACAAATGTGAGCGGCTGTGTTCAATTTAATTTAACATCACTCTCTGTTTTCTCAGTCTAGGTATTCTGGGTAACCTGGTCATCCTCAAAATAATGCTAGAATCTCCCTCCATCCACTATGGATATTCCATCCATTCTAGTATTCCATGCTGTTCGGCATATTTCTTGTGGCGTGGGATATTGATAATAGAATGCATGCATGCAGGGGTCATAAGGGCATTATTTGGGGAACTTGTTCAGTGCAACAATAGTGTATTGATAGAAAAATCATAGGTTCAACAAAATAATGATTCAATACTCAACATATGAACCGTCCAAAGAGCAAATCTACAAAGTAATTGAAGACATTATTCTTACAAGAACGTCTGGTTGAGTATTTGAGTAGGAAGTCCAAGCAAAAATCCAACGAAATCAATATGATCCATTGATTAGACACATAAGACACAAAATAACTATTTTAACTATTATTTGTGTAATATGGATTGGAGTAAAGAGGCCTGAAATCCATCTTTTTAGCAAACAATGCTAGGCACCATAAGTTGGACCACATACTGTACATACTGCAGACACATACTGTACAGTACCTGCAGCCTTAATAAAAGGCCTACTGCATAATAGTCTCATTTCATTTTTACTTTTATGCTTTATGGTAACGCATGTTACAATATGCTTGCCTCAGATGGCGCACTTGTGTCTGAAAAATAAATTTGCATAGAATCCAAATGTATTTCACAGAATCCAAATGTATTTCACAGAATCCAAATGTATTTCTCGTCAAGGAGTTTGCACCAAGTGATAATAATTTGTTAGTTAGCTACAGTATCTCTGGCAAATATAATAGGATATAGGCTCTACTGGATTTCTGTCTTTGCTGCTCCTTTTCTTCTGAAAGTTAGTGAGCCAGATGTATTGTGCCCTCTTAACATCTCTCTCTCCAACCCTCTCTCCTACCATTCCTCTCTCCTACCATCCCATTCTCCTACCCATCTCTCTCCTACCATCCTTCTCTCTTACCATCCCTCTCCCCTTACCGTCCCTCTCTCCTACCCATCTCTCTCCTACTGTCCTTCTCTCCTACCGTCCCTCTCTCCTACCATATGTATTGTGCCCTCTTAACATCTCTCTCTCCATCCTTATCTCCTACCATCCCTCACTCCTACCCATCTCTCCCTCCCACCGCCCCTCTCTCCTACCATCCCTCTCTCCTACCCATCCCTCTTTCCTACCCATCCCTCGCTCCTACCGTCCTTCTCTCTCACCCATCCCGCTCTCCTACCATCCTTTTCTCTTACACATCTCGCTCCTATCATCCTTTTCCCTACCCATCACTCTCTCCTACCATCCTTCTCTCCTACCATCCCTTTCTCCTACCCATCCCTCTCTCCAACCATCCTTCTCTCCTACCCATCACTCTCTCCTACCATCTCTCTCTCATACCCATTACCCCTCCTACTCATCTCTCCCTCTCCCAGTTTCAGTGACATGCCTTGTTACTTGAGCAGACTGCCAGTGTGCTCTGTGTCAATTGGGCCAGCTCTGGGGACGCGGTGAGCAACCCTTTATCTCCAAGAAACAGAAGCGTCCCATCGCCTCCTCAGGGGGCTGTTGTGGGAACAGAGGGAGGGTGTAAACCAGGAGGGGGCCAGCAGGTTCTCCTCTATTACAAACCAAGAATCGGACAACAACAAAAAAACTGCACACACACAAACATGAACGCAGAAAAATGCAGGAAGGCGCGCACACACACACAAACACGTGCAGGATTACACAAAGGCACATACACACGCACATGCGCAAATACACTCACACCCACACACACAGTCACAGTCACACACCCCCAACACACACACACACCCACACACACTCATCCACACAGTCAGCCATTCTGGGTTCCCAGTGCTGAGGATGGTGGCGATTTATGATTTCTGCATTAATTAACATACCTGTCCCGCTCCCTCAGGGCATCTTTCCCATTCCCTTAAAGTTAAATACCTTTTTTCCCTTCTCAGATCGCTCTCTCTCCTCAGTTAAAAGCAGAACACAGGCCTGGACTGGACCTACATAATGTCCTTTCAAAATTAAACACTCTGTCTTTGTTTCCTAATCTCTCCTCTCACTGCCGTCATGTCTTTCATCTGCCAGGAATACGCTCCTCATTTCACAGGGATGATAGAAATGTATCAGCTGAACTGAGCAGGTGACTGAGTGTACTTGACCTGCTGCAGCCTAGCTGCATGTGCTTTATTCTGTTGGCGTTGTTCCACTTGGAGAGCTCCAATTGAGCTGGTAACTATCTGTAGTGAGTTCCTAAAAGGTATGAATTACCCACAACTTTTTAATTAAAACCTGACTGCAGGTCATCTAAGGTATAATGTCCACTCCAGCCTGTCAGTGTGCCCGCTCATAGACTAGTTGTGGCACTTGATACACAAGTCTGCTTGATCAGGACCAGGTCTTTTATTACCCAGCGTATACCTCCCCTTCTCCCGGGCGCCATCTGGCAGCGGTGGCTCTGCTTACACCATCACTTTCTCCGGTTAAATGTTTTTAATGGGATTCTGGGACCTGGGTGACATGGTCGTCACAAAGCCCCACCAACATCAGTGCTTCGCAGTGCCAGTAACATAATGAACATATCAAACATGTCTGCCAAGCTCCAATGGGAGACGGTGACAGCACACTCAGAAACCCTCTATTTAGAGGGCCCACAAAACCCTCGACAAATAGCAGTGACTTTCAATGGGAAGGTGAAAATATGGAGGCAATTGAGCCTTTCTATGGTCGGTGTGTGCAGAGAGGTGATACAAGAATAATGGCTGAAAAATAAAGTTAATGGTATTCCTGCAGGTTTGTAGTCCAGGGGGACAATAATGAATATTAAACGGCTACTCTCCCTATTCTTTTTATGAGCACATTCTTTATGAATTATTAGGGCCATGCAGTAATTTGGCAGACCATTCACTCTGCAGAGTACTCCCTGCATGGCCCTGTAAATCCACTCTATTTTTACCCTGACCTCTCCCTCCTCCCCCTTGCCCAACACACATTTGCGCCAACCCTACATTTGTAGTGGATGTGGGATTTTTCATTAGTGCTCGTTCTGACCTCTCTTTCATCCACTGTTTTTCTATTACGCATCAAAAAAGTTCTGGATGAATCAGTCCGTTGCTTTATCTGTAGGATTTTATTTTGTCTTCTCTGAGCTGTTTGATCCTCTCTGTGACGGGTGGACCAGGCAGGGTAGACCAGGCAGGGTGGACCAGGCAGGGTGGACCAGGCAGGGTAGACCAGGCAGGGTGGACCAGGCAGGGTAGACCAGGCAGGGTAGACCAGGCAGGGTAGACCAGGCACTCACTGGGTGGAAAAGTTTTCTTTGTGTGATTTTAACAACCGGGTTATAGCCCAGTCTTAGGCCAGTTCAGCTCTATCTCTGTAGAGGTGCACCTCGAAAGGCATAGGTTGCCCTATTTCTCATTCTATTTGGAAGGTTCTTGTGCTGTCTCCGGAAGCATTACACAAATGATGACTTCATACTTTTGTTCGATGTGGAGGATATTGTCTCGATTCAGTTGCCTCTTTTTATTTCCATGCTATGCACCATCATTTTGGAAATAGCAACACACGTCAACATACAAACCTGCACTCTTAGAACAGATGTGTTAAAAACAACACGTTGTGTTGCACATTCAGGTGTCTAGTTAGGGAAGACACATGTTGTGTTACTTTTAACACAATCACCCTGTTGGCTCATTTAACAGATGATTTGTGTTAATTTTCCAACACATTATGTAAAAGTAACACCACAAGACTTCTTCCCCTGGCACCACTGTGGTAGCACAGGACACAGACAGACTATGTACAGGGAACACAACTAATTATCTTTTTTCAACACACACATAAATGGTCTAGATTAAGCACAAAATGTCCATGGGATTAGAAACAAACAAACATTAAAGAAAGTTTCATATTTCACCGGATGGTGACACAAATTGTAAGCAGTTCAGTTCAGACAAACCAACATTTATTTTTCACACACTTTTTTCTCCCTTTTCTTGCTTCCCCACGTAACATATTTCCACAAACATTCTGAAGTTAGGTCATCCATTGGAGATGACAGGCATCCGTAATGATATGCACGCCTCCTGGTCCAGTGGGATCTATCCCAGATATGCTGGCCATGGCTGCAGTGAGGAGGGAGTGCTCTGTTTGTCCATATTAACTTCTCAGGACCAGAGGATGGGGCCGGCATCATCAGCATTCCTCCTCTGATCCAGGCTACTGCATTAGCTTAGAAACATCAGTTGGGGGAAAGAGAGGGAGAAAATGCTGTGATCTGCATAAAACCACAAACAAGCAGCCTGCTCACACACTTCCCTCAATTACTGCAGCTCTTGGAACACAAGCAGTTTATTCAAACGGCTGAACCATCAGAAACCTCAAAGAAGAACAATTTCAGGATGGTCCCCAGAGTTTACAGATTAGGTAGAATTTTGTTATTATGTTGTATTTGTTATAGAGTCCTCAGTATATCAGAGAGAGGCTAAATAAATAAGTGTATGTATAACTTTGATGGTTTAACACAATATGTTGGTCTATTTTCCAAACACTGTCATAGATTTATAGTTTACTTGCTGAAATTGAAACTTTATGGATATATGTTTTTTTTGTGGAAGTTATCCATTGACACATGGACCAACTCTTGGGCTTTTCAAGGTCATATCGAGCATTCCAAGAATCTGATTATGAAGTATTATTTTTCTCACCCTTATATTCAAGTTAGCATAATAGAAGTGAGAGCTTTTTTCAAAAGTAATGCCGTGGGCAAACACTCACCCAGAGACAAAGTCAGAGCAGGGAAATTAAGGTGAGGTGCTTCATTGAAATCATAATATTATTCATGCAAATAAATTACTGTACCTCCAAATCCGCCCTTGTTGACATGATTGGATATGCGGACATTTAGGTAAAAAGAGAGTTTTAGAAAGAGGGCAGTGAATTAGTATGAGTGTAGTGAAATGTACCTACTGTTTGACTACTGCTGTTGCAGTAGTAGTACATGTACTTCATCATACGAAATAAAACCTAGACTGATCAAAAATATATTTTACTGAGTTCCAGTTTATATAAATAAATTAGCCAATTGAATTCAATTCATTAGGTCCTAATCTATGGACTTCACATGATTGGGCATACAGATTTGCATCTGTTGGTCATAGATACCTTAAAAAAAACATTGAGATGTTGTAACGTTTGTCGTCCTCGTCTGAGGAGTATGAAGGATCGGAGGACCAATGCGCCGCGTGGTACGTCTTCGTGTTGATATTTAATAAACTCAGAACACTAAAACTAAAAAAAACTAAGAGAATGACAGAAAACGAAACAGTCCTGCCTGGTGAAGACACAAAACAGAAAACAATCACCCACACCACACCGGTGGGAAAAGCTACCTAAGTATGATTCTCAATCAGATACAACGAACGACACCTGCCTCTGATTGAGAACCATACCAGGCCAAACACGAAACCACAACATAGAAAAACGAACATAGACTACCCACCCAACTCACGCCCTGACCATACTAAAACAAAGACATGACAAAAACACTAAGGTCAGAACGTGACAGCACCCCCACCACAAAGGTGCGGACTCCGGCCCCAAAACCTGAACCTATAGGGGAGGGTCTGGGTGGGCGTCTGTCCGCATTGGCGGCTCTGGCGCAGGACGTGGACCCCACTCCACCATAGTCTTTGCCCCCTTCTTTCCCCGCCTCAGTGGCGCCTTTAGAGCGGCGACCCTCCCTGCCGACCTCGGACTGAGGACCCTAGCAGCGGTTCCCGAATGGACGGGAGATTCCGGCAGCACCGGACGGGCGGGAGACTCCAGCAGCGCCGGCGTGAAGGACGGCTCTGGCAGCTCCTGATTGGCGGGCGGCTCTGGCAGCTCCATACTAAAACAAAGACATAACAAAAAAACTAAGGTCAGAACGTGACAGATGTGGATCAGAAAATCAGTCCTTATCTTTTGTGAACACCATTTGCCTCAAGCAGATTACACATTATCATAAATAATTGATTGTGGTGGTTGTGGCCTGTGGAATGCTCTCCCACTCCTCCTCAATAGCTGGATAGGATAGGAACGGGCAGGAACTGAAACACGCTGTCGTACACATCGATCCAGAGCCTCCCAAACATGCTCAATGTCTGACATGTCTGGTGTTTCGGCAAGCCATGGAAGAACTGGCACATTTTCAGCTTCCAGGAATTGTGTACAGATCCTTGCAACATGGGGCCGTACATTATCACGCTGAAACATGCCATGGGGCACTCTGTTCACATTGTTGACGTCAGCAAACCACTCGTCCACATGACGCGATCTGCCTGGTACAGTTGCCCTTAGCCATTGCGCTTATATTTTTTGTTCAGTGTAGATATTCCAATACCAAATATTATTTGATTCTAAAAGTGAATCGATCTCTGGACACTGTCAACAGCTTAACAATAGCCATGTGACATGAACAACTGTCCAATGCGCAAGGCCTATGATGTCAGAAGTGACCTTGCAGTCTGATGTGTCTGTCTGAAATGGATAGTCACCGAGAGCTGCTGCATAAATATAACACTTTTTGGATGATGGTTTTCAAAAACATTATTTTCAGCTAATGATCTATTTACTTTCTCTATAGCCTGTGTTTCTTTCATGTTTAATGATGAAGTCTTTGGTATGTCGGCACAGACACCAGATAATTTGTAAATTCCTGTACTTTTGTACAGTTGTAAAATCTTAATTTGAGCCAGTTTTGCTACAGCAGGAAAATAGTCCTGCATCAACACGAAATGTGAATTATTATATTTATTTAAACTAATGGACATTTTTATAGGGATTGATAAATGTTTGCAATGGAAAAACCAGTCTGAAATGTCAAAGTGGAAATGACAAATTCAGAAGCCTATTTAAACCTCAATTACATTGCAGGAAAGTTCTCCTGCAACAGGGTGATCAAATTAAGACCCCACATCTGTATGAGGAGATTCATTCCTTTGGAAAGAAATTCATTCCACAACAGATTCAAAAAGTGTAATCAAAAATAAAATTATCTATTAAATTCCTTAGCTTTCTCAGGTCCTTGAATATGTCAACTATGGCACTTTTTCCAATTACGCTATGATGTTTTTTTGTGCTATTGATTTTCAAACACACCTTACATTAAAACATACAATGCCAATGTCATGGGTAACAATGGGCCGATTCAGACTTGTATGTCTCTCCTACACATGCCTTTCCAACACACTTCTCAGTTGTTGGCATTTAGACTTACAATATGCAGGTATGTAATGGGCTTGGCAGGTGTGGTCCCCTTTGTTCGTACTGAATACATTTAAGCCACTGAAAACCCTCCCACTTGCTGGCCAACAGATCTTCTCATGGAGTTTTCAGTACATCTAACGCCAACCCTTTAAATTTAAATTTGGTGTACCTTTAATTAGACATTTCTCGACAGACTCACTACAATATATGATGAGAACAGTTCAGAATATTAGCGATCAATTAAAGAAAGCCACGTAAATGCATGCATATTCGTCTACTTTTCAGAACCAATTGGTAGATTTAAAAATACTCAGACCTTGAACATTATTTAGGGTTAGGAACGTATTTATTAACAATATAAAAACAGTTTGCAAAGCCTTTGCACACTAAATATATTGGTGAATAAAAAATACAGGTGTATAAAGAAGCCATATTCAATTGTTCAATCCATGAAATATTGGAAGGTGAGAAAAGTACAATAGGGGTTGAACAGTAGTTTTATAAATCTACCCTAATAAGCCTCACTAATCTTGGAACTGTGATGACAACGGTGCAGTCGTCGTGAACCGTGTGCCAGGCTCCAGGTTAAAACTGCTATGTATGGCCTACGCTCCATAATGATTAAAATAGGCTACATGTCCCAAATTATTGCACAACTTGCAATACATTAGCCTAATATGATCCACCATTGCTAGCAATCCTCAGGGTCAAAAACAGAGGAAAGAAAGGTCAGCTAACGATGTAATGGAACGTGCAAAATGTAACGGAACTAACACTAAAGTGACAATTATAAATGTATGTGGGTATAACTGACAGTTGCTACCAGTAATGGCTAATATTTTACACAATACACATTTTTTTTAAATACAATGAAAAGTCTGGGCATACAGTAAAATTAAAACATTCAACAATTCATAAATCAACTCGGTAGGTTTGGCATTATACTGTCATGGCTAAAGCATATAGCTTGGGTCTCCAAATGTCATCCCTGCAAGGTTGTAAGGCCAGCATTTCATAAACGTCACTGTGGAAAAGGGGATGTGTTTACATGCTTCAGTTTGCTGCTATATGACTGGTTTCACATTTGTCTCCAGCGATCATAAGGTAAAATAGATCAAACACAATTGTAATTTATATTTACAATCACCTTATCCAAATGGCTTACTCATTTGCCCAGCTCTTATCAATAGCTCTAATCAGTTTATAAATTACAGTGCATGGAGACTGGTGTTATTTCTTTCGGGAAAAATAAATTACATGTTATTCCACTTGGAAACGACAGCTTGCACAACTTTATTCATTGTTTCATTCAAGGTCAGAAATCAAATCCAATTTTATTGGTCACATACACATGGTTAGCAGACGTTAATGCGAGTGTAGCGAATGCTTATGCTTCTAGTTCCAACTATGCAGTAATATCTAACAAGTAATCTAACAAATTCAAAAGAACTTCATTATACACACAAATACCCACAAACGTAAAGGGAAGAATAAGAATATGTACATATAAATATATGGATGTGCGAATGCGTGCAGCATAGGCAAGATATGAGATGAGTAATGTAGGATATGTAAACATTATTAAAGTGACGTTATTTAAAGTGACTAGTGATAACTTTACTTTATTTAAGTGGCCAGAGATTTGAGTCTGTATGGTGGCAGCAGACTCTCTATGTAAGTGGTGGCTGTTTAACAGTCTGATGGTCTTGAGATAGAAGCTGTTTTTCAGTTTCTCGGTCCCAGCTTTGATGCACCTGTACTGACCTCGCCTTCTGGATGATAGCGGGGTGAACAGGCAGTGGCTCGGGTGGTTGTTGTCCTTGATGATCATTTTGGCCTTCCTGTGACATTGGGTGCCGTAGGTGTCCTGGAGGGCAGGTAGTTTGCGTCGGGTGATGTGTTGTGCAGACCGCACTGCCCTCTGGAGAGCCTTGAGGTTGAGGGTGGTGAAATTGCCGTACCAGGCGGTGATACAGCCCGACAGGATGCTCTCAATTGTGCATCTGTAAAGGTTTGTTAGTGTTTTAGATGAAAAGCCCTCCTGAGGTTGAAGAGGCGCTGTTGCGCTGTCTGTGTGGGTGGACCATTTCAGTTTGTCCGTGATGTGTACACTGAGAAACTTAAAATGTTCCTCTACTGTCCCGTCGACGTGGACGGTCATTGGTGAACAGGAAGTACAGAAGAGGACTGAGAACACACCCTTGTGGGGCTCATGTGTTGAGGATCAGCGGGGTGGAGATATTGTTTCCTACCTTCACCACATGGGGGTGGCCCATCAGAACTTCCACTACCCAGTTGCACAGGGCGGGGTCGAGACCCAGGGTCTCGAACTTAATTTTATTTGACCTTAATTTAACTAGGCAAGTCAATTAGGCAAACAAATTCTTATTTTCAATGACGGCCTAGGAACAGTGGGTTAACTGCCTTGTTCAGGGGCAGAATGACAGATTTTTACCTTGTCAGCTCAGGGACTCGACATTGCAACCTTTCGGTTATTAGTCCAACGCTCTAAGCACTAGGCTACCTGCCACCCCAATGATGAGTTTGGAGGGTACTATGGTGTTAAATGCTGAGCTGTAGTCAATGAACAGCAATCTTACATAGGTATGTCTCTTGTCAAGATGGGATAGGGCAGTGTGCAGTGTGATAGCGATTTCATCGTCAGTGGACCTATTGAGACGGTAAGCAAATTGGAGTGGGTCTAGGATATTAGGTAGGGTGGAGGTGATATGGTCCTAGTCTCTCAAAGCAATTCATGATGACAGAAGTGAGTGCAATGGGGCGAAAGTCATTTATTTAAGTTACCTTTCTTGGGAACAGGAACAATGGTGGCCATCTTGAAGCATGTGGGGGCACAGATTGGGATAGGGATTGGTTGAATATTCTTATTGTCTCGGCCTGTCTACCCGGTGAATGGGCCTGGCTCCCAAGTGGGTGGGCCAATGGCTGCGCCCTTGCACAGTCATGTGAAATCCATAGGGAAGGGTCTAATGAATGTTGGACCACACAGCCGTAAAACCGCTCAGGAAAGAGCCTAGAGATGAATGTACTTTGGTAAAAGTGCAAATCAATCCCAGAACAACAGCAAAGGACCCTGTGAAGATGCTGGAGGAAATATGTACAAAAGTATCTATATCCACAGTAAAACGAGTCCTATATCGACATAACCTGAAAGGCCGCTCAGCAAGGAGAAGCCACTGCTCCAAAACAGCCATAAAAAAGCCAGACTACGGTTTGCAACTGCACATGGGGACAAAGATTGTACTTTGTGGAGAAATGTCCTCTGGTCTGATGAATCAAAAATAGAACTGCTTGGCCATAATGACCATCGTTATGTTTGGAGGAAAAAGGGGGAGGCTTGCAAGCCAAAGAACACCATCCCAACCTTGAAGCACGGGGGTGGCAACATCAGGTTGTGGGGGTGCTTTGCTTCAGGAGGGACTGGTGCACTTCACAAAATAGATGGCACCATGAGAGGGAAAATTATGTGTATTTACTGATGCAACATCTCAAGACATCAGTCAGGAAGTTAAAGCTTGGTTGCAAATGGGTCTTCCAAATGGACAATGACCCCAAGCATACTTCCAAAGTTGTGGCAAAATGGCTTAAGGATAACAAAGTCAAGGTATTGGAGTGGCCATCACAAATCCCTGACCTCAATCCTATAGAAAATATGTCGGTGGAACTGACAAAGCGTGTGCGAGCAAGGAGGCCTACAAACCTGACTCAGTTACACCAGCTCTGTCAGGAGGAAGCTTGTGGAAGGCTACCCAAAACGTTTGACCCAAGTTAAACAATTTAAAGGCAATGCTACCAAATATCAATTGAGTGTATGTCAACTTCTGACTCACTGGGAATGTGATGAAAGAAATAAAAGCTAAAATCATTCTCTCTACTATTATTCAGACATTTCACATTCTTAAAAGAAAGTGCTGATCCTAGCTGACCTAAGATAGGGAATTGTTACAAGGATAAAATGTCAGGATTTGTGAAAAACTGAGTTTAAATTTATTTGGCTAAACTTCCGACTTCAACTGTATTTGCATTTGTCTACGTTGCAGAACCCATGGAAGGATTTAAAAACACTCGCATTTTACACTTTATTTTTCATGGAATAATCATAAATCCTAATACATGGAAAAATAGGGTTGGAGAGTGTTTACAAACAAACAAGAAAAGGTGGTTTGATTAATTCTGTTCATTAATGGTAATGTTGGAAGTAGTGTATACTATACATTTTAATATGGAGAATAGTATACAATACTATGATATAATAAATATACTCTTATTGCCTGCGCTGATCATGGAACTGTGCGATGACAAGTGTCGAGTCTAACTTCAAACTATCGATTTGCGTTCCATAATTATTTAACAAGCCAGCATGTTTCGATACATTTTTACTACAATTTATATTTGGCCTTCATTAAATAGTACCCATTATTAATTGACCCTCAACCAAAAGGAAGTGACATGAAACCAAGTCACTGTGTGGGCATTCCACAGTGTGGAAAGGACAAAGTGGACTAAAAAAGAAATTGTTCTATTTCCATTGCGCTCTGAGCTGTAACGATTGTTCAAGTGTCTTTTTGAAGATACCGTCTTTGCTGATAGGTGCTGACATACTCAAAATATAAATAGTTAAGTGCACATTAATATGGACAGTTGAATTACTATGGTAGTCTAAAGCTTTAACAATTATGGAGAAATTAGCATCAGAACAGAAATTGGGATAATACGAGTCAAGAATAGTTTGGGGCAAAATCTCAATCTTTGCGAAAATAAGATTCTTACACAGTGCTCACATATGAAGAGAAGGAATACGGATGAACAATTTCAATGGAACAGATGCGTGCATACACTGAAAGTTAAATGGTAATCACAACACGTTTTGTTATTTAGAGACACACTTCATTTTGTGCCTTTTCAATACTGCTTTTTATTTTAAAAAGTCAGTTCATTGCTTTACCACGGATCACTACCGTTCCACTTTGTCCAGTTATTCAAATGTCAAAGAACTGCAATACACTGTACACGAATGTGTGGCAGCCTTAACTGTGTGTAATGAAATTGAAGCCCATGAAGAATGTAGTAGCGCGGAGTAAAAGGACATTTATGCAATATGAGTGTAATTAAGCTGTGAGTGCCATATGTCCAGAGTCTCTTCATAGCCTAGGTGGGACAGCCATGTCCTCCACTGTCTTGTCTGTTAAACAGACAGTAATCAACCCTATCACAACCATCTATCCCTAACCATCCAACCCCGCATCATACAACACATACTTTGCAAGTCGTACAGCTCCATTTCAAACTGCAAACTAGTTAATCAGTGCTGATCTCTGGAAAGAGTTCTACTCTTCTACTCTGTGGAATGCTATTGGATATGGAAGGTAATGTGGAATGCTGTCTGCTGCCATTGCAGGGCTAGTGCTGCTGACTATGAGATAGGGCCCACAGGAGTGTGGGGGGAGGTAGATGGGATGGGGAGCACCACAGAAGGCTTATTGATAGATGGGTGGAGGAGTGCCAGGAGACGATGGGTTGGTAATTACCTGTGTGCCTCTGATTCAGGGGCATTAGAGCTGATGAGGATTATGAAGAGGGGGGTGGCTCTGGAGGAGATGAGTAGTGTGGATACACCGTTCAGGCGGTCAATCTCATGATGTGAGAGATACAGTATATGAGAGCGGAACCAACTGCTTGATATAGTCAGAGAGGGAAGGATGAGATGGCGGAGGACCTATGTGACACTGTCAGAGAGCCCAGGGAGATGAGGAGATTGAGTCAGTCAGGGAAAGAAGCAGGTAGAGAAGATGAGAGAGAGAGAGAGAGAGAGAGAGAGAGAGAGAGAGAGAGAGAGAGAGAGAAAGGAGAATGGTGTGCATTTCATGTGTTAATAATAATATAAATCAAACTCCTAAGACATTATTCATATCCGATCTGATATTAAACAACGATATTGTTTAACATACTTTATCACCTTCTGTTGTCTATGTTGGAGTTGATTTTCATATACAATCACAATCGTGATTGGTTTTCATGTACAATCACAGGCATCGGATTGGATTTCATGCCTCACTGTTTTTGTTTGTTATGCTTTTTCTTTGCTTCTCAGCATGAAACAAGCCTATTTCACCACTCTCCCCTCCCTTTTAACAAGCCTATTTCACCACTCTTTCCCCCCTCCCTTTCAACAAGACTATTTCACTACTCTTTCCCCCCTCCCTTTTAACAAGCCTATTTCCCCACTCCCCCCTCCCCTTTTATGTTGTTTCATTAAATTCCATATCAGGCACAGACATCTGGAAGCTACAATTCCAGTGTGGAATCGTCATTCTCCTATATTCAGTCAACAACCCATCATCTGAATGGTGTGTGTTATCTATGGCTGCTCTGGAGGGGCCTTAATTCATTACTGATGTGTATAGGCCTGCATAGATGAAATCGCTTAAAGGCTTTCTGACTCATTTGCCTGTAACAGATGGGCTGGTGGCTGCTTGGGTCAAACCTACTGCCTACATGTTAGGGAATCAGCAAAAATATGAACCCTAGGAAAGACTCAGATTCACTCTGAAACCTTCTGGGGGGGGGGGGGGAGCAATGGCTCCCATAAGATTCTAGGAAGCTATTACCCTCTCAGCATTCTGTGTCGACGCTGCACTATTTAAATGCCTTAGAGTCTAGCAATGATAGCAGTTTGCAAGGTCTTTCAGGTTTTTATGGCATATAGATGCACTCTTTTGGCCATTGATTTCAGATCTTGGATTCCTTCCGGTTGAAGATTATGTTATAAATCCCTTGGTACTTTAAGTGTTTGGCTCAAGGTGTCCCAACAGTGTCAACGTAAAGGACTTAGGGGGAGCATCACAACTCACTGTTACAATCTGTCTCAACTGGCACTTAACTGTTTATGTGTTGATTGTACAGGTAGAAAATAAGATTCCATTTTTATTGAGTCAGATGTTTTCGTAACAGCAAGATCTTCCTTGGTTGATGATATGTCTCTGGTTACTGTACCAGTGTCTGATGCAAAATCCATTCCGTTTAGGTCAAACTCATCAAGTCCCCCTGAGCCAATAATGGGTTAAAGATTGATGTGATGGCAAGTTTAGAGGGAATGTAAGCACAGTTAATAATTAATGCTGGTGCACTTTGTCAAATATGCCCTGGTGCAGGCCAAAGGGGCTGCTATAGTACAGTACATAAGAGGTTAGAGCACACTACATTCCCAAGATGAGGCATCCTAAATCAGAATCAGAATCATAAAACACGGGACGAGATGTTAAAAACTGTCCATTGTACCAATAGATGGTATGCACTCACATGAGATTTGCCGTGATGTTGACAGAGTGGCATGGGAGGTTTATTTCTTAGACTGGGTTAAGATGTCAATTTTGGGACACATCCTCAGTAGTGTGCCTTCAAATCAGTGGGTGTTTCGGCCTTTAATCACTAAACACCCTCATCAAAGGTGGCCAGCTAAACGGTGATCAAGCCTTAGCTTGTGTCCCATGCCCAATTAAGATTTCCCACGGGACTATGCAAGGCAGGGGCGTACTCTTCCTAGAGCCAGCACCTACAGCTGACCGCATACCTCATATGCCCTCCTCAAGATGGAGGGATCTTAATTGGGTTCTCAGGTGTGGGTGGGGGGTCATAAAGTTATAGCCCAGCAAGGGTCCTTCCGTTTGATCCAGATCCACTGGCTGCCTCTTTCAGCTGCTTGAGAAACTGCTCTGACAACCTGATGGTGGAAGAAGCCACGAATCCTCTGCATCCCACTTCAACTGGCCAGACTTTTGCATTCCAGCCACGCTGAGTTGCGTCTGCTGTGTAACACAGTTTCGTACGCTCGTAGGCCTCTTCAACAGAGTTTTCCCACAGGACTGTGAGCTCTATGATGTACACAGCCTTTTGTGAAGGGGACCAGAGTATCATGTCAGGCCTAAGGTTGGTAGAAGCAATCTCAGGTGGAAAAATGAGTTGCTGGCCAATATCGACAAGCATCTTCCAGTCTAGGACCATGGCTAGGTGTCCAGTTTCTGGCTTCGTCGGAGGATGCTTGGGCCTTTTCTGTCCCTCCCGGATGAATGTTGTTGTTTTGACGGGATTGCTTGTTTTTGGAGGTAATGAATTGGTTGCACTCATCTTGTTCTTAAGTGCTGCAGCCAGGTTCTTGAGGACCTGATTGTGCCTCCAGGTGTAGAGGCCTTGTGAGAGGCTGCTCTTGCAACCTGTCATTATATGCCTGAGAGTCGCTGGAGCTGGGCAGAGGGGGCAGGTTGGGTCCTCGCCATACTATTGATGTAGGTTTTTTGGTGATTGAATCATTAACAGCTCTTATGATGAAGCTGATGTTGCCTGCCTCCATTGGCCAAAGCTCACTCCAGTTGATCTTTCTCCTCTCCAGGCCTTCCCACCGTGCCAATTGCCCTTGTTTAGCAAGAGAGACAGCCATTGCACTTCTTGCAGTCTCCTCCTGTCTGCGCACCTCCTCGACCACCAGCTTCCTGCGTTCAGATGTTGTTGCCTTATGGAACGTTGGTTTGCTTGCTGCCAGGCCAAAGCCTCCTATTCGATGCTGGATATTCCACACAATGTCTTGGTGTCTCAGGGCTGATGTTGATTGCTGCACAGCCTTGGATGATGTCCATTTCCGTCCAGTTTGTTGGGGAGGTGCAGCCTTGCTAATGGTCTGGTCTTTGTGTAACAGTATAACTTTAGACCGTCCCCTCGCCCATACCCGGGCGCGAACCAGGGACCCTCTGCACACATCAACAACAGTCACCCTCGAAGCATCGTTACCCATCGCTCAACAAAAGCCATGGCCCTTGCAGAGCAAGGGGAACTACTACTTCAAGGTCTCAGAGCAAGTGACGTCACCGATTGAAACGCTATTTAGCGCGCACCGATAACTGAGCTAGCCGTTTCACATCCGTTACATTTGGAGTCCTTTAATGTCATCTGAAGTCTTACTTTAGAGCACTTGTACTCCTCCGTTGTAAGAGGTAGTTCAAGAGGTAGTTCAGCCATTTCTTCACGTATGAGGTAATGGTTCGCTCCATCTTCTCCACTGTTGTTATTGGGATCTCATAAACGGTGATTGGCCACATTACCCGGGGGAGAAGTCCAAACTGTAGGCACCAAAGCTTGAGCTTCCCAGGCAGTAGGGTCTGCCTTACTTGCTGCACTTGATCTTTATCCCGGAGGCTTTCGTTGTACCATCTACCCAGGCTCTTGACGGGTTGCTCAGACACCGTTGGTATCGGGTCATCTCCAATGCAGAACCTCACATCTTTAAGCTGTCCTTTGACTATGAGCCCACTTGATGATATCCTGCAGTTTTGCAAGTAGCCGCTTGGTGCATACTGCAGTGGTGGTCAGTGCAGTCATGTCATCCATGTATGCTCGGATAGGTGGGAGATGGAGCCCTTCCTTATTTCTCTCACCGCTGACCACCCATCTCAATGCCCTGATGATGACTTCCATGGCCATAGTGAAGGCCAGAGGTGAAATTGTACAGCCTGCCATTATGCCTACTTCCAAGCTTTGCCATGTTGTTGTGGTCTTGGAGGATTGCAGGTCTTGGAAATAGGCTTTTACCAGCATAGTGATGGGTTCTGGTACGTGGAAAATGTTGAAGGATTCCCAGAGGAGTTCATGGGGAACTGAGCCAAAGGCATTGGCCAGGTTGAGGAAGATGACATAAGGGTCTCTCTTGTCCTTCTTAGCTGTTTGGATCTGATGCCAAATCATACTAGTATGTTCCAGGCAACCAGAGAAACCAGGGATTCCTGCTTTCTATACAGATGTATCAATGTACTTGTTCCTTTCCAGGTAAGTGGACAGCCTCTGTGCTATTATACTGAAAAATATCTTCCCTTCGACGTTGAGAAGGGAGATTGGTCGGAATTGACTGATGTCTGTCGCATCCTTCTCTTTCGGGATTAGCACACCACCAGCCCTTCGCCATGCCTTTGGTATTATTTCCTTCTGCCACACTATCCTCATGAGCCTCCAAAGAAAGCGTAGAACATCCGGGGCGTTCTTGTAGAGCTTGTATGGTACTCCATTAGGCCCAGGAGCTGAGGCCGCTCTTGCTCGTCGGACAATGTTCTCTACTTCCTTCTATTTTGGAGGGTCAGTGTCCAGATTGAATTCTGGTGGTTGAATAGGTGGGATGTCATGTGGGATGATTATCTGCTCATGCCTTTTTGTGTCCTGGTGGACCTTTTCCAGATGTTCTTCCAGTTCTGGCTTTGGAGTTTTTAGGATTCCGCACTTTTCCTTTGCGAAGAGGTCTTTGACAAACTTAATTTTAAAAAAAATTCAACGTTGTTCTTGAGTGTTCCTTCTTCCTACGAAGTTTCCTTAAGTTTTCCGCTCTTCGCAAGGTTGCCAGCCGACATTTGATGTCTGCTTGGAGTAGCATGAGACCCTCTCTCTCTGCATCAGAGGCCTTCTTCCACCGCTTTCTCAGCTGCCTTCTCTCTCTGAAAAGTATCTCGATCTCTTGCTGCCTCCTAGATTTGGCTGGCGCGGGTGGTGTCTTGCCACTTCTCCTTTCGTTTACTCCAAAGCGCTCTTCTCCATAGTGGTAGATAATGTCTCCCATCCTTTCAAGCTTTTTCTCTGTTGTTCCAAGATTTTTGTCAGGTCGTTGTTGATTGTTTCCCACTCTCTATTTTCAACAGCTTTGGGCCACTTCACACTCGGTCTGTGCCCTTTGATCTTTTCCTCTTTTAGAGGTCTCTGTGGTTGGGTGAGTTCATTCACCGGCATTTCTGTGCTTGTGTTATCCTCCTAGGTTACAGGGGTGCTGATGCTCTGCGAACATTGGTTTGTGTCCCGTCGCTGTGCTTCATTCGACTGATTTGACTGGCTGCTTCGTAAGAAGTACAGGTCAATGCGACGTCCCTGTCTCTGCTCTCCCAAGCACCTTTAACTCCCTTGATGGATCCTTAACCCCCTTGCTGATGTTACTCTCTCCCAACCACAGCTGCACAGCTGAAGTGTGTGTCCTGCTGCTGTTATGGTTGTCTCATGTGCTGTGTTCCTACTCGTAGTCGTTTCCGTTCCTGGGTCCGTAGCCGTGTGATCAGTCGTTGAGCCATCTTGCACCCCAGCTCTCGCAGGTTCTCGCGGGCTCCTTTGTTGACTTTCAGTAGCACTTAGCGGGTGTCTCCAACATACTGAAGCAGCGTCGGAGACTGCCAACATGGGTAGCTAGCCCATGACAGCCCCAGTGGGGTCTAGTCCCTCCGGTCAGCTGTCTCTCCAAGCTGTCACACAGACTTTCCTATGTTGTCAGCTGTCCTTTCACAGCAGTCACTGGACTGGTCCAGATAATCAGAATCATTAAACACGGGACGAGATGTTAAAAACTGTCCATTGTGCCAATAGATGGTAAGCACTCACATGAGATTTGCTGTGACGTTGACAGAGTGGCATGGGAGGTTTATTTTTTAGACTGGGTTAAGATGTCAATTTTGGGACACATCCTCTGTAGTGTGCCTTCGAATCCGTGGGTGTTTCGGCCTTTAAAACCTCTTTTGGATAGGCGGGACGCAAATGTCTCAACTGGCCAATTGCCAGGGAAAATGCAGAGCGCCAGATTCAAATAAAAAAATATAAAATTCAAACTTTCATTAAATCACACATGTAAGATACTCAATTAAAGCTATACTCGTTGTGAATCAAGCCAACATGTCAGATTAAAAATGCTTTTCGGCAAAAGCATAAGAAGCTATTATCTGATTATAGTACCAGCAGTAAACAAAGGGGTTAGCATATTTCAACCCTGCAGGCGCTACACAAAACGAAATAAAATATAAAACATGCATTACCTTTGATGAGCTTCTTTTATTAGCACTCCAATATGTCCAATAAACATCACAATTGGTCCTTTCGTTTGATTAATTCCGTCCATATATATCCAAAATGTCCATTTGTAAAGCGCGTTTGATCCAGAAAAAAACAGCTTACAAAAAAACGCAATGTCACTAACAAAATATTTCAAAAGTTGCTTATAAACTTTGCCAAAATATTTCAAACTACTTTTGTAATACAACTTCAGGTATTTTTAAACGTTAATAATCGATCAAATTGTAGACGGGGCAATCTGTGTTCAATACAGGAATGAAAACAAACCAGCACCACTTTTAACGTCTTGCGCAACTCACAAACGTGTTACCCAGTTCCTAGTTGGCCTACTGCTTCATTGCACAAAGGAATAACCTCAACCAAATTCCAAAGACTGTGTGGAAGCGGTAGGAACTGAAAACAGGTTGCTAAGAAATAACCCTTGGCAATAACAAATCAGGGAACAGAGAGAGGCAAAAAAATACTAATTCTGAACAGTTGTCCTCGGGATTTTGCCTGCTACATAAGTTTTGTTATACTCACAGACATGATTCAAACACTTTTAGAAACTTCAGAGTGTTTCCTATCCAAATCGATGAATAATATGCATATCTTATATTCTTGGCATGAGTAGCAGGAATTTTAAATTGGGCACGCTATTTATCCAAAAGTGAAAATTCTGCCCCCTAGCCCAAGAGGTTAATCACTAAACACCCTCATCAAAGGTGGCCAGCTAAAGGGTGATCAAGCCTAAGCTTGTGTCCCATGCCCAATTAAGATTTCCCATGGGACTATGCAAGGCAGGGGTGTCCTCTTCCCTGAGCCAGCCCTACAGCTGACCGCATACCTCACTGTTACGATCATACATCCCTTTGGTTCACAAGCTTGACTAATGGCATTGACGTAACACCCGACCACTGGCATGATGCCTACCTCACTCTCGAGTGTTCACATAGCTTGCTGCAAGCAGCTGTTTTGAGTCAGTTTGTCAGAGGGATTTTTCAGTAGAACCAAATCCAAGAGCACAACATCAACACATTCTCTCGGTCTGCACTGTGATACGAAACACCTTGACAACTGAACCTGCCAATAAAAGTAAATTACTTAATTATATGAACTGCCCTTCATTTAAAAAATGATGTTAGAACTTTTTCAAAAAACTAGTGATTGCTTCAGCTACCGCCTTCTATCACATCTGTATTCAAAACTCTCCTGTTATGGATTGCAATTCACTGACTCGTGTACAGTATATGTTATTTCACAACTCCAATCAATTTACTTGATGGTAGAAATGGACAGTTAAATGAAAGCATACCTTTTTCACCAAAAGAATGTCTGATACACTCTCTCAACTCATTCATTAGAATAATAGGCTACAACAAAGGTGCTGTAAGGTACGCCGAACTCCCTCTGAATTTGACAACAGCAAATACTATGTTATTGCAATTATCCATCTCCCAAGGACCCTGTAGTATACTGTTTTCATCAGACTGAAACGTGTATGTCCATGAACACAATGCAAATACATTTGAACGCAATCTAATCAAATGCATCACAATAATACCTCCCTCTTTACTTTCAGCGCTATCTTGCTTATTTTAGTTCCCTTTAAGCTCTCATATTATTTGTCAAAAGCTCCAGTTGCTTTAATTGGCTTTGCTGCCCTGCATCTCGATGACTTATCGATTCATGCCTGGAGCTTGCACTCGAGCTAATCATTTAGCAATTCAAATTTGAGGCAGAAGGCAGCATCTTAAGAGGGCGCTGCGTTTCTGAGCACGTCTCCCGGCGCTGCAGGCACAGGAGCCTGGAGGTTTGAAGTACCTTCAGCTGGTGGGAAGTGTTGTCTTAGCACCGGGTCCCAGGAGCGAGCACAGAGAAAATAACCATCGGAGACCTCCGATTCCCACAAGTTGGAACTCATTGCCCTCAACACCCTCGAAGGTGAGCTCTCAGGGAGCAGGCCTTGTCTCAGGCCGACCCCACCGAGTACTCTATTTCCAGATCTACTGGCCCATATGATGGGTTTTTCCACATCAATGGGCACAGTCACAAATATAGCAATGAGAAAGGTGGGGGCAGCAGTATTGGTGGGTGGAGGAGATATGATGCGGTCGGTGGTGGTAGGAGTATCATGGAAGAGTGAGTCACCCTCTTGGCAAAGACTCTCCATCTGGTCAGATAGTTGAGTTGCACACTACACGGAAACACTTCACATAGGATACATCTCAATGCTGTACTGTACAGCAACAAACAGTAGAACAGCAAAATGACTTTTTCAGCCATGCTTGTTGTCTCACCAGCGATATGGGGAAGACCATCTAAAGGAACCATTTGAACACCCATTCACACCTACCCTGGTTTATCCATTTGATCCAGGTGAAATGGTAAGCTCTGTGTGACTAGAGGGGTGTCCCTGTTTTCCCAGAAGACAGCAGGAGAATAAAGCCTCACAACTACAGCAGACATCATGCCTTTGGTGTGAAACTGCTGTCCTTGGGCACTATTTTTCTTCAATTGGGGCTACATTTCTCCACAGACCTTTGGCTAAATAGGACATTTTGTGTTGAGTGAAGTCTTATTTGAGGTCATAAGGGTGTGCTGTCCCGCCATTGGAGAAGAATAGAATGACATGACCCCAAATTTGTCAAAATAAATTAAAAAGATGCATGGTATTATTAGGAGGTGGATTCAGAGAAGAAATAGGCTTGGTATTTCCGGAACACCAGGCTGTATCACAACCGGCCGTGATTGGGAGTCCCATAGGGCGGCGCACAATTGGCGCAGAGTCGTTTGGATTTGGCCGGTGTAGGCCGTCATTGTAAATAAGAATTTGTTCTTAACTGACTTGCCTAGTTAAATAAAGGTAAAAAAACAAACACCAAACAATGGTTACATGGAGTGGAATCCAGTACCTAGTCAGTAAGTGATGTATATGTTATCTACAGAACAAGTGGACAGTAGCTTCTGTGCTAATATACTGTATGTTATCAACAGTCAAATTAATTGACAGTAAAGAATGCTGAATCCTGATATACAACCACTATTTGCTCAAAACAGTCAATGTAGACTCAGGAGTCATTTACTTTTCACTTACAGTGGTTGGTAGTTAAAATACTATGTCAAAACACTGGTCTTGGTTGAACAAATTAGTTTAATTGCTGCAACACCCTTCAACACTGCCTCTCGGAGCCAGAATAACTTTGTTACTGAGAACAGGGGCCTCTCCTCTCCCCCTGACTCTGTCTCTGTTGACAAACCCAGGTAATTAAACAAGTGAATATTTCTGACTTGACTCGCTAGTTCTCCAGCTCTTTCTTACTGTCCAAATGTTGACAATATTCCTTCCAAATACAGCTGAAAACATGGATTTTCGAGAAGGTTCATGTGAGACTTGCAAGAGACTATGAATTCACTCAGTTTTGTTACCCATTGCTCATTTATTTCATTTTCAGTTCTGATCTACCCGGTTAAATCATAGATGTATTGCTGTATGTCGGCAGAAAGTTAGATGCCATCCTTCATGTTCTTGTCCTTAATGTTTCTAGCCATCCACGCCACGGATTTCACTTTATTACTTCAATCCATATTTCCATAGATCCTCCTGATTATTCCTCAAAATCCATCAGACACAGTGGGAAATGAACACACTGATTATAGCCGTCTAGCTATTTTGGGCGTAATGATTTATCTGATAAACATCAAATTAATTGGTTTGAAATATTCCAGGGACATGAATCAAAGGCTGAAGTGGAGTGAAAGTAAATTAAAATCACTTGACTGGAAGAAATGTTAAATTAGCTTGAAACACATTGTTGTAGCACATCCAACCTTAATGCCCTTTAGCTATGGTGAGAAGGGATTTACATTTCCTCCTAATAGAACATGATTGTAACCACTTTTGAGGGAAAGTAAACTATGGGGGTGTGTTTCACAGTCATGTTACGATTGTTCCTGCCACCGCTCTTTTTAGCTCAACAATCCCGGTCAAAGATGTAAAATCACTTTTGGGGGATATTGCTCAAAGGAATGTTTTAACATAGTATGACTTGCAAGATAAAACACATCCTGTAGTACCTAAAATTGTATTTAAAGAAAAATAGCTAGCGTTTAAACACCGGAAGGAAATCTGGAATAATTGAACGCTCAAATTAATTCTCTCAACCCAATTTGTCTACAGGGAAGATTTGATGTGGGTAATTACAGCAGATCAGAGTGGTTGGTTAATAGTGATTCTAAAAGCACCGACATTTCCCACAGAGAAGGAAACATTCCCTCTTAATTGAAATCCTGGACATAATTATTTACTGGCTGCTGAGAAGAGAATCATTCTAGCACTTTGCTGATCAGAGATCAGTCGGCTCTGAGTACACAGCTAACGCCACACTGTGATTGGGTCGTCTGATTGGGTACATACTCATTACTGGGAACACAGCCAGGGGCAATGTCACAGGAGCTGGAGCCGTATCTGTGTGTGTGGGTGGGTGTCCGTCTGCATGCATGACCAACACATGCAAATACACAGACCCATCCCAGGTGTTCCTTCAGCAGGTTATCATGTATGAGAATGCTAATGTGGGTGGGAATATTAACGTTGCCATATAACCCCCTTGACTCTCTGCAGCTGCACCCACCATCGATGACGCCTGAAAATGTTTTCCACATGTTGCAGCATACACACACCTTTACATTTTGAACATAGGAGATTTTAATCTAACTATTTACAGATTTGCCACTCCAGATTAACTAAAGTTGGTGCTACTTAATTACTGTAACTGTACATGCAATAGTTATTGTTCACTGGATTGCAAGTGCGGAACAAAGGGAACTACACCACCAAGACACACATATTATATCCCACATGCTAATGTCCTCTATCCTCTGCTCTCAAATTATGTAGATTATAAAGGCTGATCTCCCTGTCAAATATTTCAATATGCTTGGCTCTACACAACTCCTCTCCTTTCCCTATGCCACTAATGAATTTGCTTGTTATCACTCTACTAAGACATTGTGTTACACAAAGACATTGATATTGAAAGTGACACAGAGAACATGGGAAGAACATGTCTTAACTCCTAAAACCTGAACATTGATATGTTTGATATGGCTTTGGGAAATTCTGGTAGTAGTTTCTTAATTTCCGTTGATCTAAAATGACCTCTAGCGACAACATAAACCGTGATTGATTCCAGGAGCGCTAAGGTTTGCCATGCATAACTAATCTAGGAATTAGAGATGATGTCAAAGTCTGAGGTTATGTCAAAGAGATAATGAGATATTGTCAATTAATAACAAAATTACTATCGGAAGAAAATTACAGTGACACTCTTTAAATTATTTATTCAAACATTGATAGAGATTATCACTAGAAAATATTTTTTTTTTCTGCTCTAGGGGAGTTGTTTGTAATGCCATAGCTAACGTGTTTTACATGTTGTGGGTGTCTAGGTGTGTGTCATTGTGAAGTCTGCTGATTACTTACTTAATCCTCTTCATGTCTTGGAGGCACATAAGGCATCCATGGGAGAACTCCCAGTCTGCTGCCATCTTGGTGAGGGTTCCCCAGGTCAGGCCACACTCCTTCAACTCCTTTTCTAACGTTCTTCTCCATGTTACTTTTGGGCGTCCTGGCTTTCTCTTTCCATCTAGTTTCCAGCATAGGGCAGTCACAGGGTGTGCATCAGATGGTAGTCTGCATATAGTCTGGTGATAAGGATCCAAATCAACGCTGAGACCCTAACTCTGTCCTCAATGTCCTCTAGAAATTATGGCCCACACACTCAATATAGAAACTAATGGAGTTGAGATTTAGAACATTGATGTCACGCCTTGTCCTTAGAGAGCATTTTTATTTCTCTATTTGGTTAGGTTGGGGTGTGATTTGGGTGGGCATTCTAGTTTTTCTATTTCTTTGTTGGCCGGGCATGGTTCCCAATCAGAGGCAGATGTCTATCGTTGTCTCTGATTGGGGATCATACTTAGGCAGCTTTTTGCCCGCCTTTAGTTTGTGGGACCTTGTATGTGTGTAGTTGCTTTCTGCACTGCATGTAGCTTTACGTTCGTTTTTTGTATTTTGTTGTTTTTTCGGTGTCATTTAATAAAAGTAAAATGTACGCCTACCATGCTGCACCTTGGTCCAATCCATCTCTAAACGATTGTGACAATTGAATGCAGTTTATATCTTTATATCATTCCAGCAGCAAGGCTGATGGGAGTGCATGAGCAACAGTAAACCATTCACTAACAACAACAAACGCCAACCGATTCTAGGAAAAAAAGACTCTAGACTTGTTTATTACTGACGTTTCAAGTCAATGTCCATGCTTTCTATTGTTGTCCTTCTGTAAATGAGCAATGACTTGGGAGAGGTGCCTCTAATCAAAGGCAGATGTAAAATGGCTCTGGTTCCTCCCCAGGAGGGAAAGATAGCAGGGAGCTGCGTAGAGTGTTGAATCATCTTGCCAAACTGAAAAGAGAGAACTTTGAAAGGAAAAAAATGACACCACATGAATCAGATGAAGGAGAGAGAAAGCTGTTGGATTGGATGGTGTTTCTCTTTGCTTAGACCGAGCTTTGATTCCCAGCGTTTTTCCACCCTCATCTTTCCTATAGCTCCTTTGTATTCCAGCAGCAGGCTTATTTGTTACCATCCCCCAAAACAAAGCTGGCACTCGCCACATCAATGCTGCACACAGTTTATAGGGAGAGGGAGGCCAGAGCAAGAAACCGGGGGAGAACCAAAGTGAGAGAGACAGAGAGATCAGCACAAAAGGAAAAATAACTCCAAAACCAACACCTCGAGGTTCTTCCAATCAAAGGCAGAGATTTTCAGGCGCTGCAGACAACAGATTCAAAAACAATGCTCAGGTCGGAATGGTGTCACCCCTGATTGATTCTCCCAGCCTGACTGATAGGTTTGCTGTGGTAGTCATTCTGCAGAGAAAATAATGTGTTGAGGCAAAAGGCAAAAAAGGCAAAATAATGTTGGAACTTTGCATCACAGCAACGCTGGTTCTGAGGCAGTGCCATTGGAGAGGAAAGCAGCGGGCACCGATATGATTTGTCAGGACATAGAATCGCATGGTAACATGTGAATGTGATATCTACGATGTATTACATTTCTACTACATTTAAATTCTCCAAATGTACAATTGTCATGAACACAACTTACCATGTCATGGTAGACCATGTGTTGAGAAATCATGATTACTAAATATTCCCCTTGAATAGTTTTCTGTGTAGACCTTTGACATCTGACATCACATACATGTAATGCATTTAGTGGCCAGTTAGCTGCCCCTGGTGCTGTCTTACTTAACACCTGGGGAAACAACCATGCTAAAATGGTTGATCACTCAAAAGCCTTCTGTTAGAGAAGCTTTTGTTAAGGGCATGGCCAGAGGGGAGCTGGGTAGTACAGTCAGACATCCGTTCTCTCCTGTTCTTCTCATCTCTCTTGCAAGCTTCCTATCTTCTCAAATACAGATTCCCACCCCCACATACTAAATGAAAACCAAATGAAGACAGGACTAATAGGCTGTGTGGGAGCAACACTCATTTCATTTGTTCTCCTTCAAGCACTGAGTGCACCTTGTGAGAGAAGAAAACGGTCTAGCAGCTTCCCGTCAGTCTTCTATCGACACAGAGACTCAGGAACTGCTCCAGGCGCCAGCGACACATCAGGAGATTTGTATGCTACAGCCATAAGAAAGGCAGACGCCGTGGCAAACAAACACACACAATTAGGAGATAGCGGATGGTGTGGATGGCGCGGATGGGGAACAGGGAACGGTAGATCTCTGGGAGGAGATGTGAGGTGTTCTCGGGGCTCATTACAGGATAGGGTGACAACGCTGGACAGTCAGGAGGGGGGTGAGGGGATTGGGGAGGAGGTGTGGGGTGGGGGAGGTGGTTGTTGGTGATGTATTCAGTGTCTCATTAGGAGAGACAGACCGGGGCACAGGGGAGCAGGGAGCACACAGTCACCAGGCCTCATTACAGACTGGCAGGGGAGAGGACCGGGCCAAGCTATGGATTCTGCCAGGGTTACATTACTGCCAATACTCAGAAAGAACCAGGTGGAGCTATCGTCTATGTGGTGGGACCAGGACAGCTCTCTGTACTCTGACTGGCATTCAGTGGCACTCTATGTGATCTTCCTATGTAAACATCACACAGGATGAGCTTAAACACACCACATAGTAGGGATTTCACAGCTGTTGGCATGCGGTCCTGGTTTGAAATGGGTATTGGTTGGGTGCTATGAAAAAAATGCATGGTGAGTGTCGTCGGCACATTGGCAGGAATATAGCTCCAACTCAGGAAGCTGGTTGAGAAACGGCCCATCCGCCTTTATCCTGAAATTCATGTGGGTGTGATCGGTGTGTCCATGGTGACACACTGTATACCCATACAATGGGATTGGCTGGGTGGCTAAAAGGGAGCCAATTAGGATGGGGCATCTCGACGATGGGAAGCGGGCCAATTGTGCTGATGGAGCTGAAACTCCTGGGCAGGGAGGGAAGCTGGCAGGGTGTGGGAGCCGCAGGAGCCACAGGGAGCAAAGCGAGGCTCACGCTCGCTTTAGCCCACTCACCAACTGCACTCGGGTGTGAAGTGACACCACACAGCCCCAGAAGAGGCCCCCTTTTGAGGACGGAAAACAATAGCTAAGTGTAAATGTGCTTTATACGTGCCTTTTACTCCATTTTCCTCACTTTCCGTCGGATGTCCTCTGAAATATATGTAAGAGCAGCGAGGATCTGTTAATTAGTTGGAAAAGCAGTCCTGTAAAACAAAAGCACCTTGTCTCTTCCCCTCGTCTCTCCAGCAGAACCCTTGTGTGATGTTGCCTTGGATGTCTCACCTTCAGATGTATTATTCATTAGGCTTTTTCTAAGGACATGATAAGGGTCCCCGAAATAGGAAATGCTCATTAAACTGTCATTGAGAAAGCCAGGCAGCAAATAGAAGCAAAAAAGTCAAAGAGAGCAACATTGTAAAATAGAGTGAGTGAGTGAGTGAGTGAGTGAGTGAGTGAGTGAGTGAGTGAGTGAGTGAGTGAGTGAGTGAGTGAGTGAGTGAGTGAGTGAGTGAGTGAGTGATGGGGAGGTAGTATAGAGATCTATAGAGAGAAAGCAGGAGAGGAATATGCTGGCAAAGGGAGCCTTATCAACCTCTGACTCTGCATATAAAACACTAAAGTGAAATTAAAGGAACATTTTCAGAAACCAGATCTAGAGATTAGAACCCCTTTTCTACTATGTAGAGTATTCTTTAATTAAATAGAACGCAGCCCCAATGTGGGAAAAGTCTGAGCAGAGGATTAACAAAGAGACACATCTGACTGGGCATGGCTCTCCCCTTCCCTCCTCTTGGCTCTGCACCCTCATCTAATCCCTCCCTGTCTTTGGAATTCCACAATTATTCTACATCGCCACTTTAATTAAACAGGCAGATTTATTTCTTTATTTAGTTTCTTCCCTCTTTCTGCCCTCAGTGGACTAGATTCTATCAATCCCATGTGCACAAATCACATGTGGAGGCATCAAGGTTAAGTCTATATCTTTTCACAAATCTCCAAACACAAATTAATTATGCATGTCTACCTTCTCTGCCTTCTTTGTCTCCTATGATTAATTGGAATTGGGTTATGTATGAAATGCTGTGTATATATAATGCGTATTACTATGTTGAAGTTGACGTGAATAGCCTTGGCGTCAAACTGAATTCTGTTTTCTTTCTCCTCTCTAATAAAAATAAACATGTCTACCAAGTAGGCTACGCAGCGCAAGGTCAGTCAAAATCGCTGACTGGTGACTTAAATTAACGACAACTAATTTGCAGAGTCAGATATTGTTAGATCTCTTGGAAGGATATGTTTAGCAGGAGGTGTGAGAAAAGGTTGACTATTGCTTTATATCCAAGTTCATGGGGTGAAGGTAAAAAGCAGATTGGACTTTGCTTCTCTCTCTCACAGGTAAAGGATTTCAAATACAAACGTATGGGAAGCACATGCTCAGGGTTGCTTAAAATTGATGATTGTGCTATTTTAGTGACTCATTTGTACGGTTAAACCCCAGCTTTCAACTGGATTTAGTTTTTGTTTAGTGTTCTTGAATGAACTTTTTGCACTAGTTCTTAGGCAATGCAGTATATTCTGTTTAAGTGTTTCCTAGAGATGTTGCCTCATGGAAAGTTTTATCAGGGTGATGAAGATAATCTCTTTTTCACATTTATGGTAACAGTGCAAAACCTCATAAAATGTGACCGACCGACTCAATTCAGACTAATGTAGCAAAATTTGTGTTTTCTTTACATTGGATTAAAGTAGAGACTCAGAGCTAGACAATGGAATATCATACACTATAATTTAGGAATAATGGGAAAGTAATTATGCTTGAAAGTTGATAAACTTGTAACTTTTGGGAAAATGGCCCTTCAATGTTTTGGTACACCTACTGGAGAGCCCTTCTTTGTCTAAATGGGTGAATGGGTTTTCAGCATCGTTCACACCCTCTTAGCCTTAGCCCTCTAGCTAGCTAACGTTAAGTTATCTGGCTAGCCTATTAAAATAATGACCATGTCGTATACAGTACATACGGAAAGTATTCAGACCCCTTGACTTTTTCCACATTTTGTTTTTAGGTTTTAAGAAATTTTTGCAAATGTATTAAAAATAATTTTACATACGTTTTTAAACTGTACCATTTACACCTTCTGTACCCTGTGCATGTGACAAATAAACTTTGATTTAAATGTATATAGTGTGTGTTTAAAAGAGATGGTAATGTGAAGAACAATGAGTGCAAAGAGACCAGAATGAGACCAGAACTTGAGCTCAGGTGCATGCTGTTTCCATTGATCATCCTTGAGATGTTTCTACAACTTGATTGGAGTCTAAATGTGGTCAATTTAAATTGATTGGACATGATTTGGAAAGGCACACATTGCATGTCAGAGCATAAACTAAGCCATGAGGTCGAGGGAATTGTCTGTAGAGCTCAGAGACAGGATTGTGTTGAGGCACAGATCTGGGGAAGGCTACCTTCCAGAAGGACAACCATCTCTGCAGCACTTCGCCAATCAGGCCTTTATGGTAGAGTGGCTAGATGGAAGACACTCCTTTGTAGAAGGCACATGACAGCCCGCTTGGAGGCACCTAAAGACTCTCAGACCATGAGAAACAATATTTTATGTGCTGCTGAAACCAACATTGAACTCTTTGGCCTTAATGCCAAGTGTCATGTCTGGAGGAAACCTGGTACCATCCCTATGGTGAAGCATAGTGATGGAAGCATCATGCTGCGGGATGTTTTTCAGCATCAGGGATTGGAAGACTAGTCAGGATTGAGGGCAAGATGAAAGGAGCAAAGTACAGAGAGATCCTAGAATTAAACCTTCTCCAGAGCACTCCGGACCTCAGATCGGGCAAAGGTTCATCTTCTAACAGGACAGCAACCCAAAGCACACAGCCAAGACCATGCAGAAGTTGCTTCGGGACAAGTCTCTGAATGTCCATGAGTGGCCCAGCCAGAGCCCGGACTTGAACCTTATTGAACATCTCTGGAAAGACCTGAAAATAGCTGTGCAGTGACTCTCCCAATTCAACCTAACAGAGCTTGAGCGGATCTGCAGAGAAGAATGGGAGAAACTATTTCCATTTTTTATTGTAATAAATGTGCCAACATTTCCAAAAACCTGTGGGGTATTGTGTGTAGATTGATGATGAGAAAATACTATTTAACACATTTTAGAATAAGGCTGTAACGTAACAAAAATTCAAGGGGTCTGAATACTTTCTGAATGCACTGTATCTGTATCATCTTAACTTCAGCTAATTTGTTTTGATTATTACTGGAAAACAAACTCACAACATAATCTTATTTACAAGTTAATGGTGAGCTAATTACAGAAAGTAGCTTGTGTTACGAAATAAAAACAGGGCATTCTACCGGAGGATTTTAGAACTTGGACACTGTCTCATTGGCTTAACATTGTATCCTAATTTCATTTTGGCTGCAGTTCATATTGTTCTTCACATTACCGTCTCTTTTAAACACACACTACACAAAATTAACTCAACGTTTATTTGTCACATGAACAGGGTACAGAAGGTGTAAACGGCAAAGTGCAATGGTTACTTGCATAGTGGTCTTTTGTTTCAACATGTAGCTGGCTAGCTAGCTAATCATTGAACCATAATCCCAACTCATAATATTTCTACCATGCATGAATCTGCTGGTAGCTAAAACTAACCAACTAGGTCCAATGTTAGCTAGCTAGCTAACATTAGGCTATAACTAGCATTGCAAATGGCTCTGAAATACAAATAATAGTACCACACATATAAGACACGTAACATTAGCTATATATGTAGTGTTATTTGAATGGTTCCAAGCCCAAATATGCCAAATGTATGATTAAACTCACTGTCATTTGTGAATTACAGCCTTTTCTGTATCGTACTATATTTAGTCTGTGGACACATCGAGTTACTGTTTTTTACACATTTCATGAATCAGTAGGTGTCCATTTTAAATAGGAGGGAATTACAGGCACTGTGGGGACTCAGATAAGCTCCCCAGAGCTGTCCCTCCTGGTGGTGATTGAGATGCAGGGGGAGTTGAAGTGGGGTCAGTGGAGAGCTGGGTAGAGTTTTATCAGAAAATGGAAAGGTTGATTCCAGCCCCTGAATTATACATCTCTCCCCATCAGAATCCATGTTGAGTCAAGTGCTGTGTTTCTCTGTGGGACGCTTGGGGGCCCAGGGGCTCAAGGTTGCTCTCTAAACCCAGGTGGAAGGGACTCTGGAGGCTGAGGAGAACCATTCAGATTGGTGATGATTGGAAGAAATGGAGCTGGGTCAGTCCAGAGAGCATTAGCTGTGCTAGACGCCTCAGGTCATGAGCTACTGTACATGTCCAAATGTAGATAATCATTTAACCTGAAGAATATCCTGAAGGGTTTAAATGGAATGGACTCGGATTCTAGAGTCCATTTCCCAGTAACCTTTTCCCAGTTTCATCAGACATTTCCAATTTCACATTTTAAAGGTCTTGACTTTTAAAAAAAATTCACCTGAAATGACATACACAAATCTAACTGCCTGTAGCTCAGGTCCTGAAGCAAGGATATGCATATTCTTGGTACCATTTGAATGGAAACAAGTTTGTCGAAATGTGAAAGGAATGTAGGACAATATAACACAATAGATCTGGTCAAATATATATATATATATATATTTTTTTGTACCATCATCTTTGAAACACAGGTGAAAGGCCATAATGTATTATTCCAGCCGAGGTGCAATGTACATTTTGGCCACTATATGGCAGCAGTGTATGTGCAAAGTGAAATGCAATGAACCATTGCATTTCTGTTCAGAATTTTGTATCAAGACTGCCCAAATATGCCAATTTTTTTTAAATTAATAACATTTTACGTTCAAAATTGTGCACTCTCCTCAAACATTAGCATGGTATTATTTCACTGCAATAGCTACTGTAAATTGGACAGTGCAGTTAGAATAACAAGAATTTAAGCTTTCTGCCAATATCAGATATGTCTATGTCCTGGGAAATGTTCTTATTACTTACAACCTCATGCTAATCGCATTAGCCTACGTTAGCTCAACCGTCCCGTGGAAGGGACACCGATCCTGAAGACCAATTGCCCAAAGTGAGCTCTATCCACAACTTGGTTACATTACATCTCTACTTATAGAACAGGAATAGAAAGACAGAAAGATAGTAAAACTAAAAGGTTCAGGATGAGAGGGGATAACAATGAAAAATAGGAGAAAATAAGATTGTTAACAAAACTTACATCCAATAGACATTCACCCCGACATTCAAAGCTGTGTAATGTGGTACAGGGGAGAGAGGCACATTTAAAATATTCTCTGAATTGCAGCAGGGCGAGCCAAGACTAAATAGACGGCTAATTCAGACCTGTTTTAATGCACATTCGTCACATTATCCCTCCGTTTTACTGTCAAGTAAATTAAGTTAACCAGAGTCTTTAGTTTGCATTGCAATCCTGTCTGGCATCCATCGCACTGACTTATCCACACCTCAGTAACCAGCAGACAGTGTGATTCTGGGTGTTAATTCTCTGCTCTAATTAAAAGATAATGGTTAGCATCCAGTGGTGTCAATGAGCGCATGCAAGTGCACACCTTAATCAGGAGATAATGACTGTGATTCACTGGGAGACATTAACAGAGCTACTTATAGCCCACTCTCTCTATACTCTGGGAGCTAACTGTCCATTCGTGAGCTTGTTCTGAAGTCTCATATGCATCTGCATGTAAACTCACAACGACACACAAATATAGCGAAATACAAATCACTAACACTCTACATTGTCACTTGAACTTTGAACTTTTGCCACTCTTGCTTTTTCATATACCACAGTTGCACTGTTTTATATTTCTTCTGAATTCAAATAGGTGAACAGACAAAAAGCTCGTACATTGAACCAAATGCTCCCTTCATATGTGCAGCATTCCTTTTTTATTTCAGGAGCTATTAGTTCTGCTATCCCAGTGTGCAAAAGTTTGAGCTGTATTCGTTTGTTTTGAAAGTGCTTTCCAAATGACTGTGCAGCAGGCCTACACTCACATGCTTGCCCAGATCCACCCAGCTGTCATAGTAACCTGTTCACCAGTTCATACCAGCAGCACTGTCTGGTGGACTTCACTCCCTAACCAATTTCAATGAGGTTAAATATACACCTGTTACTTTTCAATTTTCCACCTCCATTTCAATAAAATGTGAAAATCAATAAACAACCCGCCCACCGGGAAATAGGAAACAATTGTATTTAATACAATGCCCCACTGGGCACATACTGGTTGAATCAACGTTATTTCCACGTAATTTCAATAAAATGATGTTGAACCAATGTGGAATAGACATTGAATTGATGTCTGTGCCAAGTGGGGCTTAACTGCAACCCACTTCCTACAGTAGAAGGGGGGAATGTTTCAGCTGAGGACTGAGCTACTTTTCTCTCAAACGTTGGTAGAAGACATTATTTCCATGGCCAGGAGGGGAGGCCATTATCCGAAGGCTGCCTTTCCGTTTTTTACATTGTCACTTGAACTTTGCCGGTGAATAGGAAATTGCTTGAAAATGTCACTTGTTCCTCAGGTTTGTGTCTCGAATCAAAAACGTGGACATTGGCCTGGCGCTATTTCCAACCTTTCACAGACATCAAGGCTCGCCAAAGCATTCAATAAGCCATCACACCATTTCTCCCAGCGGCTGCTTTGCTATTTTCTGTTTCTTTGATAACTCTGTCAGACAGTAAGACATACAGTGCGTTCGGGAAGTATTCAGACCCCTGTCATGAAGTTGCCTTGTTGGGTGAGGTTCATGATCCGCCCCCATAAATACCGTTTCCCCTTTTCTCTCCACTCTACAGTATGGACTCTTGGAATACCCTTTGTTAACAAAGTATTTAACAATAAAAAAAGGTTGGGGAATGGAACAATATTTCCCTTTCTCAACCAGTCGAAAGTGTCCCTTGGTACTTAAAGAATATGATGTCAGATCAGTTGATGTCTGGGACATTTTATCTGACGATAGGATGGCATAGATTGAATCTTGGAAAGTCTACACATTCTAGTTATCAGATTCACATGGAATTGTTTGCAATTGAAATGTTTAAATATTAAACTATTTGTGAAAAGAAGAAATGTAATTTTAGCTTCTAAACGAGAGAAATGTTTTAATAAGTAAACGTATGCTCACTCAGTGTCCATGCCCAAGTGAACAGACAATGGTTGAGAACTATGAAACACGCCTTCTCTCCCCCAGTACAAAAGACCGTTGACGGAAGTCAACTTCAGTTCCCGATGATGTGAGGACTGGTGTCCACATGTTTAAAAGAGCTAATTTCAATTACAACCTAACCAAATGAACATTTACTTCCAGAAATGTTAGGACTGCTGTACTAACATTTTAAAGGGTGAATTTCAACGTGAAGGTGACGATCACCACGCTGGAATGGTGAATTTCGACTAGACCAGCCATGAAACCGTGCAAGCTGATTATGGAAACTTGGTATGAACTTTGAACGATTATTCACGAAAGAAGAAGTGATGCCTCCTAGACGTCGAGTTATCAGCTGCAGCTGTAAACGTACGTGGCTTAGGAAAGGACAGACGATCTCAGAAAAAACGACAGGGTACTTTAAAGTATCCGCTCGACAACACTACGACCGGAAAGATTCTTCAAAGGTCAATGGTGATCTCTGCTAGGTAAACCAGTCTTCCATCTTCGACCCATCCATCGAAGCACAGCTCAGAGTAAATATATATGTCTTGCATTTTCCTCTTCCAAATTGGCTGTTATTAGAATGCATAAGATTCTGTATTTGGTGTAGCATAGCTTCTTAAGGTCCGATAGAGATTCAACTCCTTTATCCTTCAGTCTTCCCGCTCTTTCATTCAAACCCAAACCCCTTCCTTTGTGTAACCAGCTGTCATATCGGGTTTGCAGATAACCGCTCTATAAAAATGTGTGTTTCCATTGTGCCCCAGGTAATTAATGGTTTAAATGTTGCATGGTTTAATTCAATCACGTAATGAATTAAACGCTAGGTAATCGATATGATAAAATAGCATGTTATATAATTTAACCATAGTCAGGCACGACACTCCAGTACTTTTTTCAAATTTTGTTACATTACAGCCTTATTCGAAAATAGATTACATCATTTTTTCCCTCATCAATCTCCACACAATACCCCATAGACATTTTTGAAATTGTAAAAAAATAAATAAACTGAAATATCACTAACATAAGTATTCAGACCCTTTACTCAGTACTTTGTTGAACCACCAGCATAAGTACTTTGAAAGGCTGGTCATGGCTCAAATCAACACCATTATCCCACTCTAATTTGAATACCACCCCAACAGATCCACAGATGACGCAATCTCTATTGCACTCCACACTGCCCTTTCCCACCTGGACAAACACCATAGTGCCCTCAACGCTTATCACTAAGCGAAGGACCCTGGGATTAAACACCTCCCTCTGCAACTGGAACCTGGACTTCCTGACAAGCTGTACCCAGCTGGTAAGGGTAGGTAACAACACCTCTGCCACGCTGATCCTCAACACAGGGGTCCCTCAGGGGTTCATGCTCAGCCCCCCCCCCCCCCCCCCCCCCCGTACTCCCTGTTCACTCATGACTGCATGGCCAGGCACGACTCCAACACCATCATTAAGTTTGCCAATGACACAACAACAACAATGAGACACCCTATAGGGAGGAGACCTGGCCAGAGACCTGGCTGTGTGGTGCCAGGACAACAACCTCTCCCTCAACATGATCAAGACAAAGGAGATGATTGTGGATTACAGGAAAAGGATGACCAAGCACGCCCCCATTCTCATCGATGGGGCTGTAGTGGAGCAGGTTGAGAGCATTAAGTTCATTAGTGTCCACATCACCAACGAACTATCATGGTCCAAACACACTAAGACAGTTGTGAAGTGGAAACAACAACACCTAATCCCCCTCGGCATTTGGCATGGGTCCTCAGATCCTCAAAAGTTGTACAGTTGCACCATCGAGAGCGTCCTGACTGGTTGCATCACCACCTGGTATGCAACTGCTCGGCCTCCGACCACAAAGCACTACAAAGGGTAGTGCGTACGACCCAGTACATCATTGGGGTCAAGCATATTGCCATCCAGGACCTCTATACCAGGAGGTGTCGACTAACCTGTGCCCCCACATTGGCTCTGTATCTTCTCCGAAGATAATCTCAAGCTCTGTCAAGTTGGATGGGGAGCATTGCTGCACAGCTATTTTCAGGTCTCTCCAGAGATGTTCGATCGGGTTCAAGTCCGGGCTCTCGCGGGGTCACTCAAGGATATTCAGAGACTTTCTCCTGCGTTGACTTGGCTGTGTGCTTTGGGTGGTTGTCTTGTTGGAAGGTGAACCTTCGCAACAGTCTGAGGTGCTGATAGCTATGGAGCAGGTTTCCATCAAAATATCTCTGTACTTTACTTCGTTCATCTTTCCCTCGATCCTGACTAGTCTCCCAGTCCCGGCCGCTGAAAAACATCCCCACAGAATGATGCTGCCACCACCATGCTTCACCGTAGGGATGGTGCCAGGTTTCCTGCAGACGTGAAACTTGGCATTCAGGCCAAAGAGTTCAATCCTGGTTTCATCAGACGAGAGAATCTTGTTTCTTATGGTCTGAGAGACCTTTAGGTGCCTTTTGGCAAACTCCAAGCGGGCTGTCATGTGCCTTTTACTGAGGAGTGGCTTCCGTCTTTCTGTAAGTTTCTCCCATTTCCACAGAGGAACTCTGGAGCTCTGTCAGAGTGACCATCGGGTTATTGGTTACCAAGGCCCTTCTCCCCTAATTGCTCAGTTTGGCCGAGCAGTCCGTTCTAGGAAGAATCTTGGTTGTTCCAAACTTCTTCCATTTAAGAAGGATGGATGCGACTGTGTTCTTGGGTTCCTTCAACGCTGCGGAAATTTTTTGGTACCCTTCCCCATATCCTTGCCTCAACAAAATCCTGTCTCAGAGCTCTATAGACAATTCCTTTAACCTCATGTCTTGGTTTTTGATCTGACATTCAGTGTCAACTGTGGGACATTATATAGGCAGGTGTGTGCCTTTCCAAATCATGTCCAATCAATGGAATTTACCACAGGTGGACTCCAATCAAGTTGTACTAATATCTCAAGGATGATAAAGTGAAACAGGATGCAACGGAGTTCAATTTCGAGTCTCATAGCAAAGGGTCTGAATACTTGTGTAAACAAGGTATTTCTGTTTTTTACTTTACTAAAAACAGTTTTTGCTTTGTCATTATTGGTTATTGTGTGTAGATTGATGAGGAACAATTTAAATATATATATATATATATATATTTTAGAATAAGGCTGTAGCGTAACAAAATGGGAAAAAAGGGAAGGGGTCTGAATACTTTCCGAATGCACTGTATTTCATACACCTTTCCCTCTGGGGTTACACGGGACAAAGGGTTTGCGGGAGAAAGGGTCTGTGGAAACAACGTCTTGTTTCAAAGGAGAAATTAACATTGTATTCATTATCTCAAGAGACAGGAGACAGACTGACCTGACCTTGGGTTAATATCTGTACTAAAGGTATTCTGAATTGTGCTGATTGTTTATCTAAAGGGAGGAACTGTACTGTGTGTCATATGGCATGTTGGATTAGTCAACATGTGTCTATTTATAATTTGATTATCATTATTAAAATAGCTGGAAATAGCTTTTAGGTTTACTACAGTACTGGGCAGATGGATTGGTAATGGTCACTGAATTAAATAATAACCTTGGCAAATTATACTCCAGATTCTCCAGAGAACATACAACAGGATATGCAACCCAGTCTTGCTGAGAAAAAAACAGTATTGCATCAGCGCTGTTAGAACATTCTGACAAGGCCATTAACTTCCACAGAGGCCCCATTAAGTCAACTGACAAACGGATGGGATATAAACAACAAATTAATGTTTCATTATGATAATTTTATAATTTCATTTATTTTCAATTACTTGTTATCTATCTCTAATTATAAACTGGGTGGTTCGAGCCCAGAATGAGGACTGTCTGAATGCCATGGAAAATGAGACCTTATACCAGGGGTATGACAAAACATGTGTTTTTACTGTTCTAATTATGTTGGTAACTAGTTTATAATAGTTATAAAGCACTTTGGGGGTTTGTGGTGTATGGTCAATATACCACAACTAAGGGCTGTATCCAGACACTTCGCGTTGCGTTGTGCATAAGACCAGCCCTTAGCTGTGTTATATTGGCCATATGCCACACCCCATCAGGCCTTCTGCTTAAACATAATGCAAATGAAAACACTAATCTTTGTACCGAATATCTTAGATGGATATGTTAATTTTCATTCTACAGGTGCATAAACCTGTGTATACCTTTCATTAATGTCTTAATGAATGTGTGCAATTTATAGCCATCATGACTTTATGTCCAGGAGTGTGATGAGGAGAAATATGAGTGCATGACATGTTGAACAACTGACAGGCAAGTCCATGGGTTAGAGACTACTTACTGAGGTGAGCTTGCATACTGTAGTAATATTAGTCAGACTAAAGGATGTGTTGGAATGCAGAGCCTGGTGCCAATCGTAAACCTGTTTGTATGTCCCACCAATAAATGATCAAATCTACACAGAAACAGTTCTCTTTTGTCTTTGTTTTAATGGTTAGTCGCCCTTTGAAGTGTCCTGTTTTTCAAGTCCCACAGTCAAGTGATTCAATTTTTGTTTTAGCTGTGCTGAAGTGCGTTTGGCTACACTCTCTTTCCCTGGTGCCAATCATGTTTGGTTACAGTAGACTGAATACGTCAGCGTTGTAACCAGGTCATCAAGTAAGCCCCTGTGCTGACAGTTTGAGTACAGTCTCACAGAAATGAGGCGACATAATTACTTTTGCACTAATTAATAAAATGGTCTTATCGCAACCTTTATGGATCTAAATTAATGAGTTGTATTCATGATGGGTACCTGTGAAGCTCCGTTTACTTCCACGATCTTTAATCATGTCTCACCTTTTTTTGCAAAGTTGTCATAGTTTTTTAATTGCTAGGAAACATGCAAAGGCTTATTCATCACTGACTCGTCACATCATATATTCAGACTTGGGAAAATCTGTTTGAATGGTAATACATGTGTTGTAAATACTAATTGAATTTGCATTAATCTTCATTTTATACACTGAGTTAATAATGTGAATGACCCACTTGATTAACATGAACTTTCACTGGCATATTAATTCAATAAATATTATTCATGAGTCTTCAGCATTAGAGACAATATGTAACATTAGCTACAATGCTTTTTCTTTTCACCTAATCTTTTTCATTTTTTTCTTTCTTTGATCAAGTTTAATTGAGCAGTTAAGCAAGTTATAACTTTCAAACCTTAATAGTTCTAAATAAGCATATTATATATTTTGTCAAACTTTTGAAATCTCAATAATCAATTTACAAGGAACGGACAGGGTTTTACTTGTACTATATTGAGATCAGTTACTAGACTAATGAAAGTGGAATGGAACTTTGTGCTACAAACTGTATATGTAGCAATATATACTAGGGACCTTTTGAAAATGAGCTGCTTGATTGAAAGCTGTAATAACAAGTTAGCATTCAATTGGTGTAGCGATATCAGCTTAAGAAAATTAAAGACGGGTATGCAAATGAGACGTAAGATGCTTTGCTCAATGAAAATACTATTGGGTGGAGGCAATGGGGCATTTGTTACCAGATTGAATCAATGTTGTCCACGTCAATATTATTACCTAGCTTTAATTAATTAATTAACAAACATTTTTACTCAGCAAGGACCGTAAACTGTATTGTTTTGTTAATTGACTATATTGCAGTAGCCATTTAAGGCTGCAGGTATAGGTGTGGTTGGAGGCGTGTCTAACCCACACCACAGGTGTTATCTTGAGTTAGGCCCCAGGCCAACTGTTTTGAGATCATTATTTGCTACAAAGAGGAATTTCAGGACTCTTTTCTTCATTATTCAATGCTGCTTTAGTTGAAAATAGACAATGAGTTATTCAGTCTTCATCTTCCATTGGACGGTGGGAGAGGAATATATCTATTTCCTTGGATTTGGATTTAGACTTTCTTTCAATGTCAATCAACCAGTTTTGAATTTGAATACCAAAATAGTTAGGAGATACTGTATTTGTAACTACTTTGTAAATCCTTTGAACATTTGAGTCTAAATCCAAATCCAAGGATATAGATATAATTCTCCCCCCCAAAAAAATAATAATAAAGGAAATCCCAAAGCTATTTTAGATATAAAGTCAATAATCCAGCTGAAAATCTTATGGGCCAATGGAAGATGAACGATTCAATGTCTATTTGGCACTAGAGTAGTACTGAAAATGCTAGGCTCTCCAAACAATTGGCCGGTAGCCTAATTCAAGATGGCACCTTTGGTGTGGGTTAGACATGCCACCAACCAAACCAATACCTGCAACCTTAAAGGCCTACTGCAATATAGTCAATTATCATCTAAATACAGTGTGATAACATAGTCTTGGCCAAGTACATACATAGACACATTATTTTCATAGTTTCATCATTTCATTTCTTTTTTATTTAATTTCCAATACATGCTTTCATGGTAACGCATGTTGCATAGTGATTAGGGTGCCATTTCAGACACAGCTCTTGACTTGATGGAGAAACCTGTTGATTACAATAGGCTAGCAGTATTCAGTGTTAGATGGAAGGTGAAGGAGGTTTTCTCTTGCCATTTAGAACGTAGATTTTATCCCTTCTTTAAAGTTAGGAAAACAGGAACTAAAATGCTCCTAAATTATTTTCAGCGATGATGAAGGTACTGTAGTAATTGCAACATCAATAATAGATGTGGTTACTTTTGTAATGGGCATCCAAGGATAATTGCCAGTTTCACGGAGAGTGGCCCAATGGTTCCGTAGTACATTGAGAGTGTGTTGATAAAGTCCATGTGGACATTGTTTTATCATACATACACTGGTGTAGGTGTATAAGGTCTAGGGTAGTGGAGACTGGTGGGAGGAGCTATAGAAAGATTTTTGATCTGTTTGATCCATTAATTCCATTCCGTCCATTACAGTGAGCTCGTCCTCCTATAGCTCATCCCACCAGCCTACACTGGTCTAGGAGTCAATATGAATATGACCTATTGTATTTTCCACTGCCTAAAAAATGACTATAAGAATGAGCTTATTTCAGCAATTCTATGCATTTTCTGTGAGTTACAATGAATCTGCTTTCATTTCATAAGGATCAGATAATAAGTCATGAAAAAGTGAATGTTGGATTACTTTATGTCTCATAATATCCTCTGTAACCTCTGCAACTTTACATTCTACCCTTCACGCTATCAGATTATGTGTTCATTTCCCCCCCATTCATAGCTCGCTCAAGGGAAAATTGCTTCACTGTTTTCAATGTATTGTCACTTAAGCCTTTAACTTTAATTTATTATCCTGTTTTCCATGCTTTGAGAAATTGGTTTACAAATTTATGAAGTTGATTCTTGAATATTATTTTTTTTTCCAAAAGCTTATATCAAAATTGTCCACTCAGCTGAACTGTATGCTCTGATGGAGAGAAAAGTGCAATATACATTATTTTCCTCTCCTTCAGGTAAATTGGAGATTAGAGTTTGTTATTGTTATTAGTGTAGCATGGGAAGACTATTTTAACCAATATCAAGCATATTTTCACACAATTTACCTGGATGGTATTTTGAACCAGGGGTCTAGGGGTCTACTTTAGGGTTTTGACAGGATTTTCCATATCAGATGTTTGTATGACAACAAATGCATTCTAATATGGTGCAGATTTCTTTATGGAACATATGTATCTCAAAATAAGTACAGTATAGAAGCAAACTATTTTTCTCTATATTTGAAAAAGTTCAAGACAAACAGAACAGAATGTTTTTTTGTCCTCTTCAAATGTTCATGGATTTGTGTCAATTCCAATGTTATTAAAATCATCCAGAATTTTGACTTTGGAGGGGTTTCATCAAATCAGACCCTCCTCATAGAAATCTGCTGTGTATGACGTCTGCTTTACCTTCATGCTATTGTTTTTACCTCGGGGGTGGGGGGGGGCACCTGCACTCCTTCAAATGGAAATATGTCATCCTTTCTTCTTTTTGGCTGTTTAATTTCTGTTTTTATAGTTTCCCTGCTGTACAGTCCCTAATATGCATCACATGCATTTGCTTTGAAGTGCAAATTACCAATTTATCTAGTTTGGAGTATTTTGTTTTTAAGCTTACATTTCTTGACCTCTAAATGTAAACCCTCTAAAACAGGAAACGGTTTGTGGTGCTACATGATATGACTTAATAACAACCTGACATACCTTTTCTCCTAAACCCAGGAGAAATGCCAACACAAAATATACAGAGCAAAAAATATACAACGCAACATGTAAAGTTTTCCTTATAGGAACTGTAACTGTAACATTTTAGAAATGGTTGCATTTATATTTTTGTTCAGTGTACATTTAGTCCACATCTGAGTGTGGATATGTTTCCAGCTGTGGGAGCCTACAAGGCCGAGGCACCCGTTGATCATACAAATAGTAGGTTATGAAGAGAACATGATAAAGTGTTACACAAAAAAATGTTGTAATTTCTCCAGAACATGATGGGTGAACTGACAGAGCTAACTCTCGCTACAGCCATAAGGGATCTCAAATCGAAGCAGGTCCCTGATGTCTGTTCCTGCTTACGCAACAACACATATGAGTCAGATGCTCATCTATTGAACCAGAGGGAAGAACATAGCTTTCTAAAGGGAGGCTCTGAGCATTTTAGATGTGTTTCAGTCCGTTTTTTCATCTCTATATTGTGGGAGTTTAATCTCATTCCAATTGACATATCCCCAGGCAGGGGTTTTCAGATAAAAACGAAACAACAGAAATTAGGACAAGAGTGAAGATAGAATGCATTTTTTCCAAGCACTGATTTTATTTTGGATGGTGTTTTTTCCCTCATCTCTCTCTCACTCTCTGTCTCCCTCTTTCTCTCCAGACCATTTTTACAGAGATTATTTTATCTTATTTGCCTGGTTCTGGCCACGCTGGCCTTGGGGCTGAGAGGGCTTTTATGGACTAATCCCCCACAAAGCCAGTAATAACCTGTCAGTTCATCCCCAGCCACCCCTCTACCCCTCCTCTCTCTCCAATCCAAGTCTCACTTCCATCCACAGACAGAGATCCCAATCTGGGCAAGATGGCCAGAGGAGGTCGAGGCTGAGGGAGGGAGCAGTGAGGGGTTAATGTGGGGCCTTGGGCGATGCTGCTAAGTCTGAACTGAACTGAACCATGAACATTTTACAGGGAATAGATAGATCTCTTTCCACAACGAATACCATTTGTATGTCTTTGCGTACAGTTTGAAGGAAGTGGAAAGAGATAGAAAAAGAGCTTCTCGCACTAACCTTTTAAACTAGGAAACCAACAGTAGTGTATTTATGGTTCACCAAATCCCTCAACGTGTATGGGGCAATGAATAACACATTTCTGCTCTTCATAATGTTTTTAGTGAGTTCAGAATCTTAATTGTACCTCTTCCTCTAAAAGCAGGACTTTAAACAGTAGAGCCGTGTGGGGGACTATCCCATCTCTCCCACACTCTCTGCTAAATCTGTTTGTAGGCAAATATCTCACTTTTACAGAATGATGTTTTTACACGTTCAAAACTACGCCAACAATGCTATTGGAGGGATGTTATGCAATGATGTCAACATCAAATTCCTTAATCAATTTGGATATGTTATTTTAACTGTGGGGTTGTCTATGATACTCTGAATAAACACAATCAAAATCTACATGCGCCGAATACAACAGGTATTATTATTACCTTACTGGGAAATGCTTACTTGCAAGCCCTTGACCAACAACTCAGTTTTAAAATTTGCTAAATTAATTAAAGGGAAATATAGTAACACAATAACATAACAACAACGAGGCTATATACAAGGGTTACCAGTACCAAGTCAATGTGCAGAGGTACGGGTTAGTCGAGGTAATTGAGGCAATGTACATGTAGGTAGGGGTAAAGTGAATATGCATAGATAATAAACAGAGTAGCAGCAGCGTATGTGAAGAGTGTGACTAAATGTGTGTGTGTGTGTGTGTGTGTGTGTGTGTGTGTGTGTGTGTGTGTGTGTGTGTGTGGTTAGAATCCAGTGAGTGTACAGTGAGAGTACATCGACTGTGCAAGAGAGTCCAATACATTGTTGCTAGGTATTTCCCCTTATACCAACAAGATTTGAACATACATTTTTAGTTTATTATCTATTTGATATGGCAGTTTACCAAATTAATAAAAGCCATATTGCTTTAGTAATGTAGACTTACATGATGAGAAGGTTGACTGTGATCCTTCTAAAACTCCAAATGACAAATTAGATATTCCTCCAGTAGATTTAAAGTATGTATCATTCAGATATACAGTGCCTTCGGAAAGTATTCAGACCCCTTGACTTTTTCAATATTTTGTTACGTTACAGCCTTATACTAAAACGGATTACATTTACATTTCCCTTCATTAATCTACACATAATACCCCATACTGACAATGCAAAAACAGGTTTTTAGACCTTTTTGCAAATGTAATAAAAAAAAAACTGAAATACCTAATTGACATAATTATTCAGACCCTTTGCTATGAGACTCTGAATTGAGCTCATGTGCATCCTGTTTCCATTGATCATCCTTGAGATGTTTCTAGAACTTGTTTGGAGTCCACCTGTGGTAAATTCAATTGATTTGACATTATTTGGAAAGGCATGCTCCTGTCTATATAAGGTCCCACTGTTGACAGTGCATGTCAGAACAAAAACTAAGCCATGAGGTCGAAGTAATTGTCCGTAGAGCACCGAGACAGGATTGAGTCGAGGCACAGATCTGGGGAAGAGTACCAAAAACAATTCTGCAGCATTGAAGGTCCCCAAGAACACAGTGGCCTCCATCATTCTTAAATGGGAGAAGTTTGCAACCACCACCTAGAGCAAGCAAACCTTGTAGCGCCATACCCTAGAAGACTCAAGGCTGTGATCATTGCCAAAGGTGCTTCAACAAAGTACTGAGTAAAGGGTCTGAATACTTATGTAAATGTGATATTTCCATTTTATTTATATTTTTTATTAGAAAAAATTCTAAAAACCTGTTTTTGCTTCGTTACTACGGGATACTGTGTGTAGATTGATGAAAGAGAAACTATTTAATCCATTTTAGAATTAGGCTGTAACCTACCAAAATGTATAAAAAGTCAACGTGTCTGAATAGTTTCCGAAGGCAATGTATATGTACAACACAATATAGCCATGGCATGGTCTGAAAATAACATTTACCACTATCTTTTTTTGAACAGAGATTAACTGATGGATAAGCAGACAGCTCTGAGTGTGCAACTAGTTTTTTTTAATAAATAAGCTTTACAAATGGCATTGTGCTGCTATATACTTATTAAACTATATAGGAATAAAACTAAACTAAACCACAACAAAAGAGGCCGCATGTTTACCATCAATGTCTTCTACAGTTCATCCCTGATTTACCAGCACCTAGCTGCCATTTTTTTTAATCCCGGCCAGTCACATCTCCCATATTGTACAGTTACAGTACCTACCCAGCTCGTTATTTTTACCTCCCGTACTCTCATCTCATTGGAGCCAGATGGAGGCTGGCCCGCAGCATGTGTTTTGGCAGAGCTGCACTCCTGGTTAGCCTCTGCCTCACTCACCATTGAAATGAAGCCTGTCATAAGGCATCAGTGTGACTCATCTCAGGAGGGTGTGTTAACACATCATTGCCCCAGACTTTGACTGCACATTTCTGTGGAAGTTGATTGTCCATGAACAATGCAGTTCCCATCAAGAGCGTGCATGATTTTCATTCGTCATCACCCGTATGGTGTGAAAGGAAAAAATTCTAGAATGAAATTGTGTGACGTTTGTGCCTGTTTGCCTTGACTCACGTTGACATCTGCATTCAGTTTGTAAATGCATGTTTTGATTAACATAAACTAAAATGTGTTGTCATATTGGTGTGTCAGCTGTGGACTTACAAAAACATAAAAAGAGCAATGAACATGGCTAAAATTAACATTTTACCCAAACATCCTCAGCACACTGTCACGTTCTGACCTTTATTTCCGTTGTTTTGTATTTATTTAGTATGGTCAGGGCGTGAGTTGGGTGGGCAGTCTATGTTTGTTTTTCTATGTTTTGGGGCATTTCTATGTTTTCGGCCTAGTATGGTTCTCAATCAGAGGCAGGTGTCATTAGTTGTCTCTGATTGAGAATCATACTTAGGTAGCCTGGGTTGCACTGTTTGTTTGTGGGTGATTGTCTATGTTGATGGCTTGTTTCAGCACAGTCCATATGATTAGCGTCACGGTTGTTATTTTGTTTACTGGTTTTGTATAGTTTTCAGTGTTCACTACTTTCTTTATTAAAGATTGACCATGGACACTTACCACGCCTCGTATTGGTCCTCAGATCCATCTCGCCTCTCCTCTTCAGATGAAGAGGAGGACGGCCGTGACACACATACTCGAAACACTGAGTCACCAACTAATACAATAAACCTCTAATCTTAGAGCTTTGTCACGAATCAGAGTAGCCACCTCATAAAAATACAACGTATGTCAGAGTGCTGGGCTTACTATTTCTTGATTTGGAGAGGTGGCAGAAATAAACATTGTAATTATTGCAGACATCGCTTCTAAAACCGACTGTGTCGCAAAACAACTTTGAAAACCACGTGGAACAAAACAAAATGTCTAAAAGAGATGAGATGTTTCACACCAGACATAAAAATTCTAAGAATAAATAGCACACATGCCCACTCTAGTACAAAATAAATTACCAAGTAGCTTAGCATGTTCCTGTGAGCACTGCCTTATTTTCTGGATCATTTATTGGGTTGCTAACTGCCTGGGTTAGTAATATTTTACTGGCATATCATATTCTCAGAGCATTGGCTAATTATTTCTAATATGTCTTGTTTGGGCTCTGGGTATAAAACACAAATACTCTTTCTCTGGTGCATATAAAGAATGTATATTGTTCGATCCAATTCCCACTGCATATAACCCCCTCATCTCTAGGGATTCATGAGCATTCATTAGTTAAATGTTTATGCTAATTCTAATAAAAGGAAATAGGTAAACATGTTAAAATGAAACAACAGTTAAGTAATGTGTGAGGAAATCACTCTGCATGTTAATTGAGCACACAGTAGTCGGTTCGTAGCTACTGATCAATAGAGTAACTTGTTAACACAATCTGAATTATTTTGTCATGTGTAAGCGTTTAGCCTTCATTTAAATAGGCAAGTCAGTTAAGAACAAATTCTTATTTACAATGACGGCCTACCCCGGTTAAGCCCAATCAAGGCCGGTTGTGATACAGCCTGGAATCGAACCAGGTCTGTAGTGACGCCTCTATCAAATCAAGGTTTCTTTGTCATGTGCGCCGAATACAATAACCTTACAGTGAAATGCTTACTTACAGGCTCTAACTAATAGTGCAAAAAAGGTATTAGGTGAACAATAGGTAGGTAACAACAGTAAAAATACAGGCTATATACAGTAGCGAGGCTACAAGCCCTGCCACATAAGATGAGCGTCGGAGCCTGTGTAGTATGATTCAATCTTATCCCTGTATTGACGCTTTGCCTGTTTGATGGTTCGTCGCAGGGCATAGCAGGAATTCTTGTAAGCTTCCGGGTTAGAGTCCCGAACCTTGAAAGTGGCAGCTCTACCCTTTAGCTCAGTGAGAATGTTGCCTGTAATCCATGGCTTCTGGTTGGCACTGAGATGTAGTGCCTTGCGCCACTCTGGAGCCATTACTGTTAATGTTCATATTCGTGTCTGTTAAATATTTGTTATTTCAACCTTTGGGAGTGGCATTAAACATGAGTGCGATGTTAGTAAATGCACTGTAAAAGGAAGGTTTGTAAACCAAATCTTTTTTCAAACAACACATTTTACTGTGATTTTGTCAACTGTGTATCTTTCCATTGTTTGCCGTATGTTTTAAACATTTACTTTTTGTCAAAGCAGGATGGAAAAAATATTGCCTTGAGAAAAAATGTTTGTTTTGAGGAAACACACTATGCCTTAGAGACACGTTCTTGTAATGGACTGATTATTCAACAAACAAAAAAATCAGCCAGGCTTGTATATGAAATCCACAACCCTAGGCAACAAGTACAACAATTCACTAACAAATGTAGTTTATGTCTACACCAATTGAGAAATGTTATGCAGGCTTATTGGGAGAAAAAAATAGAGACTTCTGTAATGGTAGGGTGGGCGTAATATTATGTCATTTCTCTCTGCTCTTATATTTCACATTAATTGAAATCATACCATGAAAAATATTTATAATGCTGATACAACACTATGTAAAGAACACACCAATTACATTAACACACTTCCTGGACTCTGCATCAGGACATGCAGGGTTCTATACATCCTCAGGGTTCACGGACAGCCAGAGCAGAGTGAGATACACTTAAGCCATGATGCAGTTCCATTCCAACTTCATTAGCATGGTTAACTCATTCCATGGAGAGCAGCAGCCCTCATCTTGCTACTGTATATATATGCTGGAGTGGAGCACTCACCAACTAGCTGAACACTGCCTTGCCTTGTCTTGAAACTTTCCACTGCAGACACTGTAGAGTAGAGAGCATGGTACCTTGAAAGGCCGAGTGAATAGGATGAGAATAGGATGAGAAATAAAAATAAAAATATTGTTGTATTGTTAGTACATACACACAGACAAATCAAATCACATTTTATTGGTCGCATACACATATTTAGCAGATGTTATCGCGGGTGTAGCAAAATACTTGTGTTCCTAGCTCCTACAGTGCAGTAATATCTAACAATACACAACAATACACACAAATTATGGAAATGGTGTCGGGGGAGATGGCTGAAGTTTTTCAGGCTCCTCACCAATTGTGCTATTTTGTGTATTTTTCTGCGTTGTTTGTAACTTATTTTGTTCATAATGTTTCTGCCATGGTCTCTTATGACTGAAAATAGCTTCTGGATATCAGAACAGTGATTACTCACATCCAACTGGACAACAATGTTTTCTTAGATAATCGTCTTGTGTTCGTTCCTGTGTCATCTAAAGAAGAAGATGTATGTTGTTCCTTGGGAGATTCTCATTGATTGTGTTGGAGTATTTGTATTGTCAGAAATATCTCAATAGAGAACTGTATTCAATCAAGAAAACCTACTGCTGACTCGTTTATTCGACCTTTCCGCTTTTAGAGTGAAACCAAATTACTTGGTCTGCTCACATTGGTGGAGAATGCTGGCAACTAGGTGGATGAGTGACACAAGGATAAGTGAGTAAATCAAAATTCTTCCAGTAGACACAGCGTAACCATTCAAGAACAATGGACAACGCCCTACTACAACAGTTGATCACGGCACAGCAGACAACCATAGAACTCCTGCAACAACAGCTGAGTCGGCGAGAAGAACCTAGAGTTAAGCCAAGAGCGGCTGCTCACGCCATCTTACCTCATCTATTCAATGAGGATGATATCGAGGCCTTCCTCATGACCTTCGAAAGGACGGCCATCTTGGAAGAGTGGCCGCCCACAGAATGGGTGAGCGCATTCGCCCCTCTTTTGACCGGATTGGCCCAGGAAGCCTATTTTGACCTGGATTCCTGCAAAGCTGCGGACTATAGGCGACTAAAAACAGAGATCCTGTCCCGGTACCAGCTGACTGTCAGAGATAGAGCTGTAAAGTTCCATAAATGGACCTATACGGCTGACCAACCCGTCTGTGCCCAGAACTTCGCACTAATATGACTGACGAAACAGTGGCTGGAACCCGGAAAGGGAGTAGGACATGTAATAGAGACCCTCGTAGTGAACAAGATATTGAGGGAATTACCCAGGGACTTAACCTGTCTACGATACTGGTTCCCAATTGGGAATCAACCCTCCCACGTTCAGCTGAAACGTGGCGCATGGAACGCAAAAATATTCTTAAAAATAATTAACCTCCACACATTAACAAGTCCAATAGCTCAAATGAAAGATAAACACCTTGTTCATCTAGCCAGCAAGTCAGATTTCTAAAATGTTTTACGGCGAAAACATAGCACATATATATGTAAAACCACCACCAGACACAGCTCATTTCAATAGCCAAAACATGCAATCAACAAACGCAGGATTAAAAAATAAATCGCTCACTAACCTTTTGAAAATCTTCATCAGATGACAGTAATATGACATGTTACACAGTACATATTATTTTTTTTTCAATAATATGCCATTTATATCCATAAATGTCCATTTACAGTGAGTTCACGTTCAGAAATTACTCAAAAATGCCCGCAGGAAATCTATGTAGCGCGGCAAGATAACGTAAATAGACATCATAAACTTTGACTAAATATACATGTTCTACATATAGTTAGAAAGATACACTGCTTCTTTATGCAACCGCTGTGTTAGATTTATTTTTAACGTTACAGAAATCGCACACTATTCCATATGCTGAGACAGCGCTCAGTTCCAAGCTACATTTCCACGTAATGTTGGAGTCAACAGAAACACAGATTTAAGCATAAATATTCCCTTACCTTCGATGGTCTTCGTTCAGAATGTTCTGGAAGGCTTCATACTTACCCAATACATTGTTTGGTTTCAAGTCTTGCGTCTTTGTATTAGCTACTGCTAATAACATCAGCTGAAATGCACCCAAAACGTCCTCTGGTCCGGAAAAGTTGCGCATCAAAACTTCAAAATTACATATTATATGTCGACTAAACAGGTCAAACTAAGTGCAGAAGCAAGCTTTATGATGTTTTAGACACGCAAAACAAACTTCAATTCAATCGGCCATCGTCTGCTCTTCTCTTGAGTGCTGGAACAAAGGAATGGCTGGGACCAATTCGCGCCCATACGCACAGCCTATTCTCTCGTGGCACGCACTAATTTCACTCCCATAGGGTCAATTCTCGCGGGATTTGAACGATTCAAAGCTCTAATGAAAGAGGACATCTAGCGGAAGAGATAGAAAGTGTCCCCAGAATCATAACTGGTTGGGAAGGGTGGGGGCCATGACGTCAAAGTTGCTCCAACTTTCATGGCCACAAAAACTAGTTTGGAAGAATGCCTGCCCTGTGAGTTCTGCTATACTTACAGACATAATTCCAACGGTTTTAGAATCTTTAGAGTGTTTTCTATCCAATAATAATTTTTATTTGCATATATTAGCAATTTTTGACAGATTTTTTTTCCAGTTTACTAGGGGTACCCAATCTCTCCAAAGGGGGCGTATGTCTGCCATATCCTTAACAGGTTTGGGTCATGGGGCAAGCCAACCCGTTGTCAGCCGACAACATAGCCCAGGCGGTGGAAACATACCAATCTACAGGGGAGATGTTAAAAGGTGACAAGGAGAAATGGAAGGATTCTGCAAATCCCGTACCATGACTCACCCCAGTGCGTCCGCCACCGAAACGTCCAAACCCCCTCCGGAGGTGGGAGAAGTCATCCCCACACAGGAGGGTCGGTGTTATAAATGTCCGTCTCCAGACCATATGCCCCACAATGTCCTAGCAAGGACGAGTCCATGGTCACAGAGTCATCGCTACCCATCCCCACGCATCCCGGTTCGAGAGGGCAGGATCAACACTGTTGGTTAGCAGAAATATCCCAGCCGCAGAGATTCCGGTTCGAGTAGAAGGACAAGATGTGGTAGCCCTTCTCACCTCGGGAAGTATGGTTACGTTAGTAGAGGAGCGGATGGTGACCTCCGCAACACTGCTACCAGACAAAGTAGCCGTGTCCTGTATCCATGGAGACACCCACTATTACCCCACCGTGAACCTGTCTATTCTCACTCCGAAAGGAAGGTGTACAGTCAGGGCAGGGAAAGTACCCAAGCTGAAGGTGCCATTATTGATCGGCAGAGACTGTCCCCTATACAAAGAGCTTCGGAAGATGACGTTGTGCACAGGAAGAAGGGGGACTAATCCAAGCCCGAGGTAGTATTCTTACAAGGAGACGTAGCCTCGTCCTCGTCCTCTGGAGCAGAGGAAGAAATAGCCACCCAACGTTTACGACAGATATTCCAGGAAACCACAGATGAAGACACCTGCGAAGGGTTATACACGACGCAGGAAGGAAGGAGCACCCAGGCACTAAGGGATATATTTGAAGCCCCATCCGAGGAGAGAACCTGGAAGGGATTGTCCTCGGTCACCCCTGGCAGGGAAGGGGAACAACCTCCACACCGCTCTACCGAGGTTGACCTGCCTCAGGAATTAAAGGGACAGTTCGGCACATCGCAGCATAGAGACCCAGACCTAAGGGAGGCCATGAGGAAGGTGAAGGTGATCGACGGGAGGAAGGTCGACGGATCAGGTGAGCCCTCTCTTCCTTACTATTCAATCAGGCGGGGTCTCTTATATTGGGCCGTGCAACGAAGGGGGGAAAACCAGGAATTAGTAATGGTGCCTAGACCATACAGGGATACAGTCCTACATTTAGCCCATTCCCACGTCCTAGGAGGATACCTGGCACGGGACAAGACTATCAACAGAATCATGCAGAGATTCTATTGGCCCCTTCTGTCACCCGGGATGTGGCCAGGTATTGTAGGACGTGTGATCAATGTCAGCGTACAGCCTCACTGCCACACCTACATAACCCTTTGATTCCTCTCCCCATCATAGAGACCCCCTATGAATGCATAGCCTTGGACCCCGTGGGACCCCTCCCAAAATCCGCCAGAGGACACGAGTATATCCTAGTGGTAGTAGATTACGCTAACAAGTTCCCAGAGGCCATACACCTGCGTAACATGTCGTCAAAGAACAAACTAAGAACAGATATAGCCCTTGGTTCAATCCAGACCTGACTGCCCTTGACCAGACCAGACCTGACTGCAATAGCATCGAAAAGTCCCCACGATATGCAACTGTTCAGGGAAGTCAGGAACCAATACACGCAGTCAGTCAGGAAAGCAAAGGCTAGCTATTTCAAGCAGAAATTTGCACCCTGTAGCTCTAACTCCAAAATGTTTTGGGACACTGTAAAGTCCATGGAGAACAAGAGCACCTCCTCCCTGCTGCCCACTGCACTGAGGCTAGGTAACACGGTCACCACTGATAAATCCATGATAATCAAAAATTTCAATAAGCATTTCTTAACGGCTGGCCATGCCTTCCTCCTGGCTACTCCAACCCCAGCCAACAGCTCCGCCCCCTCCGCAGCTACTCAAATCAAATCAAATCAAATTTAGTTATATAGCCCTTCGTACATCAGCTGATATCTCAAAGTGCTTTACAGAAAACCCAGCCTAAAACCCCAAACAGCAAGCAATGCAGGTGTAGAAGCACGGTGGCTAGGAAAAACTCCCTAGAAAGGCCAAAACCTAGGAAGAAACCTAGAGAGGAACCAGGCTATGTGGGGTGGCCAGTCCTCTTCTGGCTGTGCCGGGTGGAGATTATAACAGAACATGGTCAAGATGTTCAAATGCTCGGCCAAGCCTCCCCAGCTTCTCCTTTACCCAAATCCAGACAGCATATGTTCTGAAAGAGCTGCAAAATCTGGACACGTACAAATCAGCTGGGCTAGACAATCTGGACCCTCTCTTTCTAAAACTATCCGACGCCATTGTTGCAACCCCTATTACCAGCCTGTTCAACCTCTCTTTTGTATCGTCCGAGATCCCTAAAGATTGGAAAGCTGCCGCGGTCATCCCCCTCTTCAAAGGGGGTGACACCCTAGACCCAAACTGTTACAGACCTATATCCATCCTGCCCTGCCTATCTAAAGTCTTCGAAATCCAAGTTAATAAACAGATCACTGACCATTTCGAATCCCACCGTACCTTCTCCACTGTGCAATCCGTCATCCGAGCTGGTCACGGGTGCACCTCAGCCACGCTCAAGGTACTAGACGATATCATAACCGCCATCAATAAAAGACAGTACTGTGCAGCCGTCTTCATCGACCTGGCGAAGGCTTTCGACTCTGTCAATCACCGTATTCTTATCGGCAGACTCAATAGCCTTGATTTTTCTAATGACTGCCTCACCTGGTTCACCAACTACTTTGTAGACAGAGTTCAGTGTGTCAAATCGGAGGGCATGTTGTTTGGACTTCTGGCAGTCTCTATGGGGGTACCACAGCGTTAAATTCTCGGGCAGACTCTCTTCTCTGTATACATCAATGATTTCGCTCTTGCTGCTGATGATTCTCTGATCCACCTCTACGCAGACAACACCATTCTGTATACATCTGGCCCTTCCTTGGACACTGTGCTAACTAACCTCCAATTGAGTTTCAATTCCATACAGCACTCCTTCCATGGCCTCCAACTGCTCTTAAACGCTAGTAAAACCAAATGCATGCTTTTCAACCGCTCGCTTCCCGCACCCGCCCGCCCGACTAGCATCACCACCCTGGACGGTTCCGACCTAGAATATGTGGACAACTACAAATAACTAGGTATCTGGCTAGACTGTTAACTCTCCTTCCTGACTCATATTAAACACGTCAGAGTATTTTCTTTCCAAAGCTGTCAATTATATGCATAGTCAAGCAGCTTTTCGTGACAAAATATCTTGTTTAAAACGGGAATATTTTTTTATCCAAAAATTAAAAGAGCGCCCCCTATATCCAAGAAGTTAAACATCAACTATCTGAGCAGCTAACCGGTCGCTGCAGCTGTACATAGTCCATCTGTAAATAGCCCACCCAATCTATCTTCCTGATCCCCATACTGCTTTTATTTTATTTACTTTTCTGCTCTTTTGTACACCAGTATCTCTACTTACACATCATCATCTGCTCATCACCCCAGTGTTAATCTGCTAAACTATTCGCTCCTATGGCCTAATATTGCCTATCTCCTCATGCCTTTTGCACACATTGTATTTAGACTTTCTTTTTTCTACTGTGTCATTGATTTGTTTATTGTGTTATTGGCTTGTTCATTGTTTACTCCATGTGTAACTCTGTGTTGTTGTCTGTCACACTGCTTTGCTTCATCTTGGCCAGGTCGCAGTTGCAAATGAGAACTTGTTCTCAACTAGCCAAGGGGTGTTCTCCCAGGTGGGCCTTCCCAAGACGATCTTAACCAATCAGGGAACCCCGTTCATGTCCCGGTTCATGAAGGACTTGTGTTGGTTATATCCGGTTCAACAGATACGTACAAGCATATTCCACCCTCAAACAGACGGGTTGTGCGAACGCTTGAACAGAACGATTTAAAGCATGTTGAGAAGAGTGGTGTCCAGAGACAGGAAAAACTGGGACATGCTTCTCCCACACTTAATGTTTGCCCTGCGAGAAGTACCCCAGGCGCCCACTGGATTCTCTCCGGTTGAATTGCTTTACGGGAGACCTTGACGAGGGATCCTCGACTTAGCCATAGGGTCTCACCGGTCAATTACCTCATCAAGTAACCTGACAGGAGGAAGAAGGTCCAACTCTATCATATAAACCTGTTGAAGAAGTACCATGGAAGTGAAGATGAGGTGGCTTTGATAGCCCTGGAGGGCAATGGAAAAGAGGAGGCTCTACCACAGGTGTGCCGTGGCCAAACTCTCCTGCCGGAGCAGTTGAGACGGCTAGACAAGCTGATTATGAACTTCGGCCGGGTATTCCCAGGACAAACAGATGCCCTGTTCCACCATATCCACACTGAACCCGGCAAGAAGGTGCATATCCGTCCTTACAGGATTCCTGAGGCTCGCCAAGTCATCTCTAAGAACGAGGTAAGGGAGATGTTGAGGATGGGTGTGATCGAGTGATTGGTCCAGTCCCGTAGTCCTGGTCCCCGAACCCGAGGGTAGTATGAGACTCTGCAACAACTTTAGGAGCGTAAATGCCATCTCTACATTCAACGCATATCCCATGTCCCGCGTGGATGAACTCCTGGAGCGCTTAGGAAAGGCCAAGTTCATTATCACCCTGGATTTGACGAAGGGATATTGGCAAATGCCGGTGGCACCGGCGGATCGCCCAAAGACTGCCTTTGCCACATTGGAGGGGCTTTTTCAGCATGTGAGAATGCCCTTCGGACTGCATGGTGCCGCTGCAACTTTCCAACGTCTCATGGATGCCATTCTACGGCCCCATCTAGAGTACGCAGCGACGTACATAGACAATGTGGTCATCCACAGCGAGGACTGGGATAGTCACCTCCTATGACTACGGGTGGTGCTCGTGAGCCTGGAAGCCACAGGGTTGACAGCCAATCCCAAAAAAATGCTGCCTGGGTCTGTCCGTAGCAGAATACCTGGGGTACACCGTGGGAAATAGGAAAATACGCCCACAGGCATAGAAGACAAGGGCAATTCGGGACTGGCCTCGACCCTGTACCAAGCGGAACGTTCGGGCCTTCTTAGGGATAATGGGATATTATCGCCGTTTTATCCCTAGATATGCAACCATTGCCAACCTCATCAAGAAAAACTTGCCAAACCGGGTAGAGTGGAAAGACGAGACGGAAGATGCCTTTCATTTGCTAAAAGATGGCCTGTGTTCTGAACCCGTCCTACAGGCTCCGGACTTCTCAAAGAGTTCTTGTGCAGGTAGACGCCTCGGATACGGGGCTCGGGACCATACTAACTCAGGGTGAAGGCGAAGCAGAGAGGACAATTTTCTTCATAAGTAGGAAGCTCAGCGATAGGGAAAAGAGATATGCTACCGTAGAGAAAGAGGCCCTAGCTGTTAAGTGGGCCCTCGATTATCTCCGGTACTACCTACTGGGTCGGAGGTTTGCATTAGTTACTGACCATGCTCCCCCCACGTGGATGGCTGGTAAGAGAAACAGTAACAACAGAATAGTCAGATTGCTTTACAATCGTTCTCTTTCCATGTCGTCCCCAGGGCCGGATCGAGGAACGGGAATGCTTGTGCGCTGTCCCGAAGCGACCAAGACGGTGCATCTGGCGCCCGACCCTCCGGTCTGGTCCTGAGGGGGGAGGTATGCGGAAGGACCACCAGAGGGCAGGCTGGGCTCATGGATAGTAGCCAAACAAGGCATGTGAGACAAGGTAACCAGAGGCAATTAAGCACAGCTGATGGTACTAATGACATATTCTCTTTCCCCTATAAGAGAGAGGAGAGAAGGGAGGGGGAAGACAAACTCTCTTTGTAGAATGGCTACCAAGAGAGGGGAGCCATCCAAGAGGATCCATGGATCCTTCTTGAATCTACTTGAGACGCATATGTCCCAAGTAGGCACCTGGAAATGCAAATGCGCTACGCTAAATGCTAAATGTACTCGTTAAAACTCAAACCTTGATCAAAATTCACAAGCAGGGTATTAAATTAAAGCTACACTCGTTGTGAACCTAGCCAGCAAGTCAGATTTTTAAAATGCTTTTCGGCGAAAGCATCAGAAGCTATTATCTGATAGCATGCACCCCCCAAAATGCCAGCTCGACACGTAAACAACAGATTTTGCGATAGACGGCGCTACCCAAAACGCAGAAATAAAATATAAAACATTCATTAACTTAGACGAGCTTCTTTCTTGGCACTCCTATATGCCCCATAAACATCACTATTGGGTCTTTTTTTCGTTTAAATCGGTCCATATATACCCAAAATAGCTTTGTATAGAAGTAGTGTCATTCAGAAAAATTCATCGTTTTTAAACGCTGCGTAATTTTTTTAAATTAAAAAAGTCGACGATAAACTTTCACAAAACACTTCGAAATCCTTTTGTAATCCAACTTTAGGTATTAGTAAACGTTTATAATCTATCAAAACGATTACAGGGCGATGTCTCTTCAATAGGTCCTCACTTCAAAAACAATGCAATCTGATCTCTCCCTAAACTGCATCCGGGTGAAGACTGGAAAACTTGGGGTCAGACAGATGGATTTTCCAACAATTAATTCGATTGAAAATTAGTACAATGGCGCCATCGTGCGGAATTTGTAGACGGTGCAGGCAAATTCCCATTAAATTCTGTTCTCCTTTAACAACTGGTGGAAGTGACTTATGGAAATTATTTTTTGCTTTCAGAGAGCAGTTTTTCTTGCGTTTTTCAATGAAACACACGCTCTGTTATAGTCACAGCCGTGATTTAACCAGTTTTATAAACTTCAGAGTGTTTTCTATCCACACATACTAATCATATGCATATACTATATTCCTGGCATGAGTAGCAGGACGCTGAAAAGTTGCGCGATTTTTAACAGAATTTTCAAAAAAGGTGGGGGTAGAAGTAAGAGGTTTTAATTAAGACGGTGACAAATCTGTGATTGTTGTTATAGTTGAAACTCTCTAGGGGGTGTGGGACGCTACCGTCCCACCTTGCCAACATCCAGTGAAATTGCAGAGCGCCAAATTCAAAAACAGACATACTCATTATAAAAATTCATGAAACATACAAGTGTTATACATCGGTTAAAATATGAACTTCTTGTTAATCCAACCACGGTGTCAGATTTCAAAAATACTTTACTGCGAAAAAACAACATGCGATTATCTGAGAACAGCGCCCAGCAGACAAATCATTACAAACAGTAACCAGCCAAGTAGACAAGTAACAAAAGTCAGAAATAGCGATAAAATGAATCACTTACCTTTGATGATCTTCATATGGTTAAACTCACAAAAATCGCAGTTACCCAATAAATGTTTGTTTTGTTCGATCAAGTCCCTCTTTATATCCAAAAACCTTTGTTTTGTTAGTGCGTTTTGTTCAGTGAAACACTGTCTCAAACAACATCCGGTGAAATTGCAGAGCGTGAAACTCAACAAAACAGAAATTCTCATAATAAACATACATAAAAGATACAAATGTTATACACCAGCTTAAGGATAAACGTCTTGTTAATCCAACCACTGTGTCAGATTTCAAAAAGTCTTTAAGGCGAAAGCAAACCATGCGATTATCTGAGAACAGCGCCCAGCAGACAAATCATTGCAAACAGTTACAATCCTTAAGGGTACGGTTTTCCAAACTTGCAGTAACTACAAAACAGTCCAAAAGTACATGGCAAAATGTTCAATAATCTAAGGTTTAAGACTTACTGATACTCCAATCTGCCTCCTATGCTAACTGATGGGGCACTTTAAAGTACTATTCTAAATACAGATATGTATTCCCGTCCAGAAAATTGTCCCACAATGCACCATCATTTACAGTAACACGTTTCAAAAGCATTTTACTGTTGATAATACCCAATTACAATATCATTTACAGTTGTCCGTTACAGTGTGGTGTCTTCCTTCTCACCTCCCCATGCTCATTAACCCTCAAGGGAATACGTTTCAGGTTGTAGGTCCCTAGAGGAACTCACCTTAGAGACTCCAATACCGATGAAGTGTCTTGTTACAGATGATTGACTTTTGACTAGATGATCCTATTATATGAGGAAGCATCAGCTACATCAGCCTCACTAACAAATCAGCTCCAACTCTCTCTCTTTTCATCTGAGCTTCACCAGGCCTGGGCTCCAGAGCTGGGGGGAGTAAAGAAATAGGCCTGTCACAGCCACATCCACCTGTTTTGCTTATGGTTTCAGCCTATTGCAATAGTATCAGTCCGGTGAGTCTCATCAGTTGAACGATATGGAATCTACCAGGCCCTCTATGCAGATGAAAATCAAGCCTTCTATTCAGAGTCTCTCTAGGATGTGGAATATCTTCTGTGTTTTGACAAGTGGAGCCAACAGTAGACAGGCTGTGTGATCAACCAGGAAGAATAATTGTATGGTCTGTATCTATAAAGGGGCATTTAGGTTCTAGCACTGTTTTATTGGCCCCGGTGTGCTAGCCTCTCCAGTTTCTCACATTGAGCCTGATCCGAAGGTCAGATATTAACCTTAATATTATTATTATTATCCCAGTCATTAACCTACTGAGGGCATAGGGAGACCGTGGGGGACTGGGGGAATGGGATCCATGGCAGGGGAGACACCAGGCACAAAGGGGCTGCTTTCAAGGAGCGGCCAATGGCACGCAGAGGGCTGAGAAGCCAGACTATTGCTATTGATCTGGGTGGATTAGGACCCCTTGTTTGTGGGGGCATCTCCCTCAGTTGACAGATTATTACAGGCTTTTCTGGGATTTGGGCCTGGAAAAGACTCCCAGCACAATAACTGTGTATGGCAGAGACATATCTAATAAGATAAACTTCATAAGCTTAGAGAAAAAAAATATTTCTGGGAAGCTTCTGGCAATGGAAGCAATCTTTTTTTTCTTCTATATTTTTTATTTTCTTTCACTCTTGTTCTCCATTCATTTAAAAAATAGCAAAAGCGGGATTTACAAAACAGATTGACTCTCTTTAGTAGTTTCAGTATGCCGCAATTAATTTATGAGCTCTGACCATTAAACATTTTGTGTTGGAGGATTGTGATATGGAGGGACTTATGAGTATTAAAATAAGAGAGGGAGAAAGAGCCTCACATCTGGCTAGATGGGTCTGAGGAATCAAAAGGTCCAACTCCAGCCCTACTCTTCCAATCCTTGATCTGAACTCAAACAGCAGGGTGCCAGCCAAGTGCACCAGCACTTGCCAGGCATGATTTATAACGCAATTAAGGTTCAGCTCAGTGGTGGCCAATCAACTTCTCACAGTCAGAACACACAGAGTCACAGCACAAAGACTTATGAAGAGTAAACACAATTGAGGTACTTCCTTTTTAACATAAGTCCACATTGAACAAACCAAGAAAACGTAATGATTATGTAGATGGATATATTAGGCTTGGACATGAACAGAGAGTGGGAATAGGTACAGTAAATGGCTTAATCTCGGTGTAGTCAGGTCATACAAGCTCCATACTGATCAGGGGTTGGAGGGGTGGTGTGGGCTTCAGAGCTATGGCCCTTGTCAAATCAAAAGACTGATGAAAATATTAACTCCATCAGGATCTGCCAAAATTGCTGTGGATATATGGTCTATAGTCTCTCTCTCGCTCTCTTTATCTCTCCCTCTTTCTCTCTCATTCCCATTCTTTCTACCCCTCTCTAATTCCTCATCAGACATCAACCTCCGCTGATGATGCCGTGAAGGACCTGATGGAGGGCATGTGTGTGATACATACAAAGCAGAACAGCACCTTTTCAAACAGGCATCCAACGAGGGAGGCTGGGGTATCAAAAACCGTGCAAAATATGCATATACACTGAACAAAACTATAAATGCAACATGTAAAGTGTTGGTCCCATGTTTAATGAGCTGAAATCAAAGATCTCAAACATTTTCCATACGCACTAAAAGCTTATTTCGCTCAAATGTTGTGCGTACATTTGTAAGTCAGCAATTCTCCTTTGCCAAGATAATCCATCCACCTGACAGGTGTGGCATATTAAACAGGGCACTTTTTGCTAGGGACAAATAAAGGCCACTCTAGAACATACCGTTTTGCCACACACCACAGATGTCTCAAGTTGAGGGGTCATTGCATGATCATTGAAGTTCATTTTTCTACCATGAGGGGAAAGGGGGATACCTAGTCAGTTGTACAACTGAATGCATCTTCTGTGTTTAACCCAATCCCTCTGAATCAGAGAAGTGCAGGGGACTGTCATAATCGACATCCACAGTGCCAGAACAGTGGATTAACTGCATTGACAGATTTCTGCTTTGGCAGCTCAGGGATTCGATCCAGCGACCTTTCGGTTACTGGCCCAATGCTCTAACCACTAGGCTACCTGTCGCCCATTTGCCACTGCTAACGTCGCATTAGAGAATTTGGCAGTACGTCCAACTGGCCCCACAGACCACGTGTATGGCATTGTGAGCGGGCGGATTGCTGATGTCAACATGGTGATCAGAGTGCCCCATGGTGGCGTTGGAATTTTATTTATAAAAAAAACATCACCTTTATTTAACCAGCTAGGCCAGTTGAGAACAAGTTCTCATTTACAACTGGCCAAAATAAAACAAAGCAGTGCAACAAAAACAACAACACAGAGTTCCACATAAACAAACGTAGAGTTAATAACACAATAGAAAAATCTATGTACAGTGTGTGCAAATGTAGAAGAGAAGGGAGGTAAGGCAATAAATAGGCCATGTAGGAAAAATAATTGCAAGGCTATTTTGTAAATGACATTGCCGAAGTCAAGGATCGGTAGGATAGTCAGATTTACGGGGGTATGTTTGGCAGCATGAGTGAAGGAGGCTTTGTTGCAAAATAGGAAGCCAATTCTAGATTTAATTTGGATTGGAGATGCTTAATGTGAGTCTGGAAGGAGAGTGTACAGTTTAACCAGACACCTAGGTATTTGTAGTTGTCCACATATTCTAGGTCAGAATCCGTCCAGAGTAGTGATGGGTTTCGGCGGGAGGGTGCGGGCAGCAATCGGTTGAAGAGCATGCACTTAATTTTACTAGCATTTAAAAGCAGTTGGAGGCCACGTAAGGACTGTTGTATGCCGTTGAAGCTCGTTTGGAGGTCTGTTAGCACATTGTCCAAAGAAGGGCCAGATGTAATACAGAATGGTGTCGTCTGCGTAAAGGTGGATTAGAGAGTCACCAGCAGCAAGAACGACATCATTGATATAGAGAGAGAAAAGAGTCGGCCAGAGAATTGAACCCTGTGGCACTCCCATAGAAACAGCCAGAGGTCTGGAAAAGGCCCCCGATTTGACACACTGAACTCTATCTGAGAAGTAGATGGTGAACCAGGCGAGGCAGTCATTTGAGAAGCCATTGCTATTGAGTCTGCCGATAAGAGTTCGGTGATTGACAGAGTCGAAAGCCTTAGCCAGGTAGATGAAGATGGCAGCACAGTAATGTCTTTTATCAGTTATGATATCGTTTAGGACCTTGAGCGTGGCTGAGGTGCACCCATGACTAGCTTGGAAACCAGATTGCATAGTGGAGAAGGTACGGTGGTATTTGAAATGGTCGGTATTCTGTTTGTTAACTTGGCCTTCAAAGATTTTAGAAAGGCAGGGCAGGATGGATATAGGTCTATAACAGTTTGGGTCTAGAGTGTCTCCCCCTTTGAAGAGGGGGATGACCGCGGCAGCTTTCCAATCTTTGGGGATCTCAGACAATACGAAAGAGAGGTTGAACAGGCTAGTAATAGGGGTTGCAACAATTTCGGCAGATAATTTTAGAAAGAGAGGAACCAGATTGTCTAGCCCAGCTGATTTGTAGGGATCCACATTTTGCAGGTATTTCAGAACATCAGCTGTCTGAATTTGGGTGAAGGAGAAGCAGGGTGCTTGGGCAAGTTGCTGTGCTGAGATGTTGGCCGGGGTAGGGGTTGCCAGGTGGAAAGCATGGCCAGCCGTAGAAAAATGCTTATTGAAATTATCGATCATTGTAGATTTATCGGTGGTGACAGTGTTTCCTATCCTCAGTGCAGTGGGCAGCTGGAAGGAGGTGCTCTTATTCTCCATGGACATTACAGTGTCCCAAAACTTTTTGGGATTAGTGCTACAGGAAGCAAATTTCTGTTTGAAAAAGCTAGCCTATTATATAGGTATATTGGTTCCTGACTTCCCTGAAAAGTTGCATATCGAGGGGGCTATTCGATGCTAATGCAGAACGCCACAGGAGGTTTTTGTGCTGGTCCAGGGCAGTCAGGTATCAAATCAAAGTTTATTTGTCACGTGCGCCGAATACAACAGTGAAATGCTTACTTACGGGCTCTAATCAATAGTTCAAAAAAGGTATTTGGTGAACAATAGGTAAATAAAAAAATAAAAGCAAAAGTAAAAAGACAGTGAAAAGTAGCGAGGTTATATACAGCAGCGAGGCTATAAAAGTAGCGAGGCTACATACAGACACCGGTTAGTCGGGCTGATTGAGGTAGTATGTACATGTAGATATGGACTATTCATATATGATGAACAGAGAGTAGCAATAGCGTAAAAGAGGGGTTGGCGGGTGGTGGGCAGAACACAATGCAGATAGCCCGGTTAGCCAATGTGCGGGAGCACTGGTTGGTCGGCCCAATTGAGGTAGTATGTACATGAATGTATGGTTAAAGTGACAATGCATATATGATAAACAGAGAGTAGCAGCAGCATAAAAAGAGGGGTTGGGGGGAGGGACACAGCGCAAATAGTCCAGGTAGCCATTTGATTACCTGTTCAGGAGTCTTATGGCTTGGGGGTTAAAACTGTTGAGAAGCCTTTTTGTCCTAGACTTGTCAATCTGGTACCGCTTGCCATGTGGTAGTAGAGAGAACAGTCTATTACTTGGGTGGCTGGGGTCTTTGATAATTTATTGGGCCTTCCTCTGACACCGCCTGGTGTAGAGGTCCTGGATGGCAGTCAGCTTAGTTCCAGTGATGTACTAGGCTGTACGCACTGCCCTCTGTAGTGCCTTGCGGTTGGAGGCCAAGCAATTGCCGTACCAGGCATTGATGCAACCAGTCACGATGCTCTCGATGTTGCAGCTGTAGAACCTATTGAGGATCTGAGCACCCATGACAAATATTTATAGTTTCCTGAGGGGGAATAGGCTTTGTCGTGCCATCTTCACAACTCTCTTGGTGTGTTTGGACCATTCTAGTTTGTTGGTGATGTGGACACCAAGGAACTTGAAGCACTCAACCCGCTCCACTTCAGCCCCGTTGATGAGAATGGGGGACGTGCTCGGTCCTCCTTTTCCTGTAGTACACAATCATCTCCTTAGTCTTGGTTACGTTGAGGGATAGGTTGTTATTCTGGCACCACCCGGCCAGGTGTCTGACGTTATCGGTGATCAAGCCTAACACTGTTGTGTTGTCGGCAAACTAAATGATGGTGTTGGAGTTGTGCCTGGCCATGCAGTCGTGGGTGAACAGGGAGTACAGGAGGGGATTGAGCATGCACCCCTGGGGGGCTCCATTTTTGAGGTTCAGCTGTATTGCTACCTACACTCACCACCTGGGGGGCGGCCTGTCAGGAAGTCCAGGATCCAGTTGCAGAGGGAGGTGTTTAGTCCCAGGATCCTTAGCTTAGTGATGAGCTTTGAGGGTACTATGGTGTTGAACGCTGAACTGTAGTCAATGAATAGCATTCTCACACAGGTGTTCCTTTTGTCTAGGTGGGAAAGGGCAGTGTGGAGTGCAATAGAGGTTGCAAGTCTGGGGTGAACCAAGGGCTATATCTGTTCTTATTTCTACATTTTTTTGAATGGGCATGCTTATTTAAGATGGTGACGAAAGCACTTTTAAAAGAGCAACTAGGCATCCTCTACTGACGGGATGAGGTCATTATCCTTCCAGGAATCCCAGGACAGGTCGATTAGAAAGTCCTGCTCGCTGAAGTGTTTAGGGAGTGTTTGACTGTGATGAGAGGTGGTCGTTTGACTGCGGACCCATTACACACGCAGGCAATGAGGCAGTGATCTCTGAGATCCTGGTTGAAGACAGCAGAGGTGTATCTAGATTGCAAGTTGTTTAGGATGATATCCAAGTCGGTGCCATGGTCACGGATTTAGGGTTGTACCTGATAGGTTCCTTGATAATTTGTGTGAGATTGAGGTCATCTTGTTTAGATTGTAGGCCAACCGGAATGTTAAGCATGTCACAGTTTATGTCACCTAACAGTACGAACTATGAATACAGATTGGGTGCAATCAATTCACATATGGTGTCCAGGGCACAGCTGGGGGCTGAATGGGGTCTATAACAAGCGCCAACGGTGAGAGACTTGTCTCTGGAAAGGTGGAATTTTTACAAGTAGAAGCTCAAATTGTTTCGGCAGAGTCCTGGATAGTATTACAGAACTCTGCAGGAATTTTGGTGGCCTTCGTAAGCCAGGATTCAGACACGGCTAGGTCATCCGAGTTGACGAAATGCGCTAAAGCAGTGAATAAAACAAACTTAGGGAGGAGGCTTCTGAAGTTAACATGCATGAAACCAAGGCTTTTACAGTTACAGAAGTCAACAAATGAGAGCGCCTGGGAAATGGGAGTGATGCTGGGGGCTGCAGGGCCTGGGTTAACCTCTATATCACCAGAGGAACAGAGGAGGTGTAGGATAAGGGCACGGCTAAAGTCTATAAGAACTGGTTGTCTAGTACGTTCGGAACAGAGAGTAAAATTAGCAGATTTCTGGGTGCAGAGGAATAGATTCAAGAAGAAAATGTACAGACAAGGGTATGGTAGGATGTGAGTACAGTGGAGGTAAACCTAGGCATTGAGTGACGATGAAAGAGGTTTTGTCTTTAGGCAAAACCACCATTTAAGCCAGGTGAGGACCCCGCATGTGTGGGGGGTGGAACAAAGGGGCTAGCTAAGGCATATTGAGCAGGGCTGGAGGCTATACAGTGAAATAAGACAACAATCACTAACCAAAACAGCAATAGACCAGGCATATTAACATTTGGGTGAGGCATGTGTAGCCGAGTGATCATAGGGTCCAGTGAGTAGCTAGGCGAGCTGGAGACATGGCGATTCAGACAGCAGATCGGGACTAGCAGGCTAGCAGATGGGCTTCTGGGGGACGTCGCAGAGGAAGAGCCTGTTGAAACCCCCTCGGACGATTACGTCGGCAGACCAGTCATGATGGATTGGCGAGGCTCTGTGTCGGCAGTAAAGGGTTCAGGCCAATTGGCAAAAGGGTTATCGTATGGGCAGACATAAGCTATGGACAATGAACACAATTGCATTTTATTGATGGCAATTTGAATGCACAGAGATACCGTGATGGGATCCTGAGGCCTATTGTCATACCATTATTTCGCCGCCATCATCTCATGTTTTAGCATGATAATACAAGGCCCCATGTCACAAGGATCTGTACAGAATTCCTTGAAATTGAAAATGTCCCAGTTTTTTCATGGCCTGTATTCTCATCAGACATGTCACCCATTGAGCATGTTTGGGATAGTCAGGCTTGATGTGTACAGCGTGTTCCAGGGCCTAATTTATTCATTTAAATTGATTGATTTCCTTATATAAACTCTAACTCAGTAAAATCTTTGAAATTGCTGCATGTTGCATTTATAGTTTTGTTCAGTACATAAATGGCCTGTTCAGAAATACTGTATACAAATAGCTAGTATGTGAAGAGGATTCATCTTTCAGGGTATGTTTTAAGCACATTTCTGTTCCCATGGATGTATTGCATTTCTGCAGCATACACCACTTTACAAAAAGTGTTTAGAATTACTTGGTTTTGGGAGATTTATCTATTCAGTTTGTCTAGTGAATTGCATATTTAGAGAACTGAGTAGGCCAGAGGCAACATCCTTGTTAAATGGGAACTGCCTCTGACTGGATCAAAATATTATGCATGCACAATGGGACCAAATAGTTCAACAGTTCCTCTCCTGCCTTTGGAACGGCAAGTTTCAAGTATGCTTGCTGGTCAGCAAGATATAATCAAAGGAATTGAAGAAAGGTGTGTGCTTTTTTTTCTCTCAGCACATTTTATACCTAAAGCAAATTAAATTGTTTCCGTCTTCCTCTTAACTTTATCTCATCGTTTGTTTAAGACAGTGGATTGCCTGATTGTGACTTGTTTGACACCTTGAATATACTGTACGTATATATTTTTTCCAGTTTTAACAATTCTCATTGTTGAAATTAATTCTGGGAATGAAAAACAACATAACAACGACCTGCCAGTATTATTCATGATTGATGAATCACAAGTAGAAATGATTGGACAGTATTATCATTTCAATTGTTGGGGTATAATGCAGTGCATTCGGAAACTATTCAGACCCCTTGACTTCTTCAAAATGTTGTTACGTTATGCCTTATTCTAAAATGGATACAATTATTTTGTACCTCCTCAATCTACTAACTAAAAACAGGGTTTTAGAAATTTCACATTTATATAAGTATTCAGACCCTTTATTCAGTACTTTGTTGAAGCACCCTTGGCAGCGATAACAGCCTCAAGTGTTCTTGAGTATGACACTACAACCTTGGCAAATCTGTGTCGTGACGTAGTATTGATTAAGGTGACGACTGCTGCGCGTCAAATTATTAACGGTTTATAATTACGTGATTAAATGAATCAGGCAATTATTAACTTATTAACCTAGCTTTATTGAGTTTCTATTTCCCAAACTAACTCAAGAAATATCAGAATATTGATTTTACAACAGTCGCTAGTTAATCAATTTCCTCTACAGTCTCATTCTGAATGTCGCATCATCCGGGCATCTGCACATACCCGAGTCTCACCAAATTAGTCCGTACCACACCAATTGAGTTGATTATTTATTTGCTGACAAGCTAAAATGTATATATTAATATAATATATAATATTAATATATTAATATAATATAAGATACACAAACACACAGTCTAGGCTATTGATTAAAACAGGTCCATAGCAGGCCAACACAATATGACACGTGTTACACAAAATGGGGATTTCAACAGACAGAGAGCGTGCATAAGAGAAAAACACACTTGGGTGCATTTCTCAGCTATGCTTATTTTAACCCTAACCTTGCCCAGGACTGCAGCTCTTATGGGTCAGAATATAATGAAAACATGCAGACTCTCCTTCACTGCAGCCGAGGTGAGTAAAACATTTAAACGTGTTAACCCTCGCAAGGCTGCAGGCCCAGACGGCATCCCCAGCCGCGCCCTCAGAGCATGCGCAGACCAGCTGGCCGGTGTGTTTCCGGACATATTCAATCAATCCCTATACCAATCTGCTGTTCCCACATGCTTCAAGAGGGCCACCATTGTTCCTGTTCCCAAGAAAGCTAAGGTAACTGAGCTAAACGACTACCGTCCCGTAGCACTCACTTTCGTCATCATGAAGTGCTTTGAGAGACTAGTCAAGGACAATATCACCTCCACCCTATCTGACCCCCTAGACCCACTCCAATTTGCTTACCGCCCAAATAGGTCCACAGACGATGCAATCTCAACCACAATGCACACTGCCCTAACCCATTTGGACAAGAGGAATACCTATGTGAGAATGCTGTTCATCGACTACAGCTCGGCATTCAACACCATAGTACCCTCCAAGCTCGTCATCAAGCTCAAGATCCTGGGTCTCGACCCCGCCCTGTGCAACTGGGTACTGGACTTCCTGACGGGCCACCCCCAGGTGGTGAGGGTAGGCAATAACATCTCCACCCCACTGATCCTCAACACTGGGGCCCCACAAGGGTGCGTTCTGAGCCCTCTCCTGTACTCTCTGTTCCCCCACGACTGCGTGGCCATGCACGCCTCCAACTCAATCATCAAGTTTGCGGACGACACAACAGTGGTAGGCTTGATTACCAACAACGACGAGACGGCCTACAGGGATGAGGTGAGGGCCCTCGGAGTGTGGTGTCAGGAAAATAACCTCACACTCAACGTCAACAAAACTAAGGAGATTATTGTGGACTTCAGGAAACAGCAGAGGGAACACCCCCCTATCCACATCGATGGGACTGTAGTGGAGAGGGTAGTAAATTTTAAGTTCCTCGGCATACACATCACAGACAAACTGAATTGGTCCACTCACACAGACAGCATCGTGAAGAAGACGCAGCAGCGCCTCTTCAACCTCAGGAGGCTGAAGAAATTTGGCTTGTCACCAAAAGCACTCACAAACTTCTACAGATGCACAATCGAGAGCATCCTGGCGGGCTGTATCATCGCCTGGTACGGCAACTGCTCCGCCCACAACCGTAAGGCTCTCCAGAGGGTAGTGAGGTCTGCACAACGCATCACCGGGGGCAAACTACCTGCCCTCCAGGACACCTACACCACCCGATGTTACAGGAAGGCCATAAAGATCATCAAGGACAACAACCACCCGAGCCACTGCCTGTTCACCCCGCTATCATCCAGAAGGCGAGGTCAGTACAGGTGCATCAAAGCTCGGACCGAGAGACTGAAAAACAGCTTCTATCTCAAGGCCATCAGACTGTTAAACAGCCACCATTAACATTGAGTGGCTGCTGCCAACACACTGACTCAACTCCAGCCACTTTAATAATGGGAATTGATGGGAAATGATGTAAAATAAATCACTAGCCACTTTAAACAATGCTACCTAATATAATGTTTACATACCCTACATTATTCATCGCATATGTATACGTATATACTGTACTCTATATCATCTACTGCATCCTTATGTAATACATGAATCACTAGCAACTTTAACTATGCCACTTTGTTTACATACTCATCTCATATGTGTATACTGTACTCGATACCATCTACTGTATCTTGCCTATGCTGCTCTGTACCATCACTCATTCATATATATTTTTTGTGTACTTTTTACACTGTGTATAAGACAGTAGTTTTGGAATTGTTAGTTAGATTACTTGTTGGTTATTACTGCATTGTCGGAACTAGAAGCACATGCATTTCGCTACACTCGCATTAACATCTGCTAACCATGTGTATGTGACAAATAAAATTTGATTTGATTTAATGATGTAATTACGTGTTGAAGGTCTCCGATGGGGTGTCTCTGCGTGGACCGGATTCCGTCTTGTCTGATGACGGTCCGTCTTTGGTTACCTAATATAATGTTTTCCTTATAACGTCGTCCTTTAACTTTTAATAACATAACAAAAATGACATTCATTTTTATATTCCATCTATCGTCATTACCCCCATTGCGGCTGACGAAACCTATTGTCCCAGAGTCCATTTATTGCATGTTAATGTTCTGAGGCTGGTTCTCCATAGTGAGGACAAAGGAATTTTGTCTGCTGCCTTAAGATTTACAATGGGCGTGAGGTGTCATGAAACCTCCCCATCTCCATACCTCATGATCTCTTCCCCTCTTGTGGGTGTGAGAGATCTCTCTGTAGGATAGTGGTCCACAGTAACCTGATCCGAGCAGGCCAGTCGTGAGACCTGTATTTTGGGAGTTTCTCCCATTCTTCTCTGCAGATCCTCTCAAGCTCTGTCAGGTTGGATGGGGAGCATCACTGCACAGCTATTTTGGGGTCTCTCCAGAGATGTTCAATCGGGTTTAAGTCCGGGCTCTGGCTGGGCCTTTCAAGGACATTCAGAGACTTGTCCCGAAATCACTCCTGAGTTGACTTGGCTTTGGGTCGTTGTCCATTTGGATGGTGAACCTTTTCCCAAGTCTGAGGTCCTGAGTGCTATGGAGCAGATTTTCATCAAGGAACTCGCTGTACTTTGTTGTGTTTATCTTTACCTCGATCCTGACTAGTCTCCATGTCCCTGCCGCTGAAAAACATCCCCACAGCATGATGCTGCCACAACCATGCATCACAGTAGGGATGGTGCTAGGTTCCCTCCAGACGCGATGCTTGGAATTCAGGACAAAGAGTTTATATTGGTTTCATCAGACCAGAGAATCTTGTTTCTTATGGTCTGAGACTCCTTTAAGTGCCTTTTGGCAAACTCCAAGCAGGCTGTCATGTGCCTTTTACTGAGGAGTGACTTCCATCTGGCCACTCTCCCATAATGGCCTGATTGGTGGAGTGCTGCAGAGATGTTGAAGGAAAAGCAGCCAACAAGAGCTCAGCATATGTGGGAAATCATTCAAGAATGTTTGACAAGCATTCCAGTTGAAGCTGGTTGAAAGAATTCCAAGAGTGTGCAAAGATGTCATCAAGGCAAAGGGTGGCTACTGTGAAGAATGTCAAATATAAAATATTTTTTGATTTGTTTAACACTTTTTTGGTTACTACATAATTCCATTTGTGTTATTTCATAGTTTTGATGTCTTCACTATTATTCTTCAATGTAGAAAATAGTAAAAAATAAAGAAAAACCCTTGAATGAGTAGCTGTGTCCAAACTTTTGACTGGTACTGTATATACAGTATATATATATATATATATATATATATATATATATATATATATATATATATATATATATATATATATATATTGTGAGAGTCATATAAGAACGCGTTGTATGAAACATCCAAACTAACCAGAAGTACTCTGTCACAGAAATAACACATTTTTGTTCACTTCCAGCAGAAGAAGCAGACAGCAGCTATATGTCGGCCCCAGTGGGGGGGTTAACACTGGCCTAATCTCCAGTCTGCAATGCATGTAAACCCACTCCTTCCCTGGCCATGGCCCCTTCTGCCTCTCATGATGTCACACCATAACTCTCCAAATGTGATGCTTCCCAGAGGCTTTGTCAGCATCTTCGTTGCCTCTCACTTTCACCCACTCCCCATGCGGCCTCATGCTCCTGCCAGTGTTGGCAGTCAGGCCTAGACCTCAACAGTCCCTCCCTCCAAGAAAGTTCTCTCTCCCTCCACTAGCAGGCTGTGTCACAGCTGATAGATTCTTTGCTGTGTTTTTCTTGCTTTCCCGCTCTGCTTTTCTGTTTTAAAACCGGACATTCTGTTTACTGTAGGATTACTGCTTATGTATGTTTCAAATTTGACAGCTGCTTCATTCAACTCCCCATTGTGGAGGCACTGTGATAAGACAGATATGGGATTCTAATTTTTCCCTGCCTAAATCCTTTCCAAATCTTCTATTTATCTCTCCCTTCCCAGCATTCCTGCTTTAAGATTAGAGAGTGTTCCGGCAGCACAACTCTAGGATTTTTGTGGAGGCCTGGAACATTCCTGCAGGACTGCTAATGACTGGTCTGCTCCTCTGACAGCTGTTGCTTCCACAGCAAACATTTCTCAATAAAGGCCCCAATCAAACCTCCTCCACTCATTCAACCTGTCTGTCTTCCTCTGGCTAGACACCACTGGCATTTAAAAAAGAATCTAGGTGTCATGTAAACATGACACTGAAACAGGGTTGCGATGTGGAAGATACTAATTTTGTGCAGGATCTAGGGTGTTCACTGTGTGCAGTTGAGACAGTCCTATGACATTACAATGTACTGACAGAGGAGTAACATGATTCGAAATGGAGTTGTCACCTAAATACCCACTTGCAAAACTCCATTCATTCACAGATTGCATGAGCAGATTAATTCAGCAGAATAGCAGGTGCATGTCTGCTGTATCTCTTCAGAGGCCTTTCAACGCTACGCACCACAATAGCCTGACTGGAATAGTGATGGAGGCTTAGACTTTCAGGACTGATGGATTAACGTGAGTGAAGAGCCAGAATTTAGCAAAAACATATCTATCATAACTTTTACATGAATAATGAGTACCATGGGTAATAGCCAATTCCAGAACTGGCTGCAGTGAACTGGCTGACTGTACTGGCTGGCTGTACTGAACTGGCTGTAAATTAAGATGAACTGATAATTTGTACATTCATTCTGACAAAGTCTACATTACTTTAGAATACTTTGAGGCTTGACCTACAACCAGGTCTCATCCTGAAATGTCATCAACTAAAGAACCTGTCCCATCAAGCACACATCAATGACAAAGTGTTAATACTTTAATTTATTGTTAAATGTGACATGCTTTATGTTCTATGAGTCTATTAAGTATGCCTGGAGATATGATGATTGGTGGAATTCAAAATTATGGCCTCATCATGTTTACGATCATGGCATTGTAGATTGATTAATTGCAAGGCCATGGCCCTTCACGGCTTCACTCTTATCGTCTGAGACTACGAGGACATGTAGCCTGTATCTTTGTTCTACCTCCGTTGGTTTGGTGTCTCTCACCCATGTCTCCATGGGTTTGATATCTTATCTCCCACACACACAGGTATGGTCTCTGTATGATGTGTCAACACGCTGCATGACTGTGTCTGGACACAGCTTCCAAACACACACAACGATTTCCCATACAAATGAAAATATACTTTGTACAGCCTAAGCCTCTGACGAATGTCAGACATCCTCGGCAAAGTGTCATTTGGGTGATTTACAAGCATAACCCAAGGCTAACCTTTCCTTTGATGTGGAATAAAGAAATATATCGAAATCAGAAGAGAGATGCTGCATTTTCTATCCAGGACTCTGCAGAGTACACTACTCTTATTGTGGGATTTGTGAAAGGGGTAGCAAAACTGCATATTTTAATGTAAAAATAACACTGTATGAATATCAATTGATGCCTTTTGTCAGGCAAACATATTTCCTAATTAATGAGCTAGTTAGTTGAAATTCTTGTATTACTTATTGTTAGTGTAGGATTATATGCTGATGAGATCTTGGGGGTTTGAACTACAGACACTGACATTCAAAGGGGTATAAATAAAGCCTTCATAGAGAATTATATGATCATCTGTGCTGAAATTGAATTCAACAAATAAAATGGTCGCTGTGGAGATTTTCTTTGACATTTTTGATTATCAAATCATTGCAGTTTAAATTAATTCAGGGATAAAGAGTAGGCACTTTTTTTTATCTGTCACTTTTTAGAATAAGTGAAAGCAAAAGCTTATCCAAAGTCTGAGTTTCATCCTCAAAGTTTAGCACTGTGGCACAGTCATGTGTACAAGAGAAAAAGGCAAAGAAATCCCTCTGAATACAGCTCAAAGTGCTGTGGCCAATGCTCTCATTGTACAGATTGCATTTTACATGACAAATGCAGTGCAAAGTAGACCACTAAATCTTCTCAGTGTACCCAAGATCCTGGCTGAAGGATGACAGTGTGGAACTGATTTACACAATCGGATGACAATCCATAAAATATTGAGCCTCTTGATCAGCAAAATACAACAGCTCCCTGCTGCCAAATCAGGGCTTTCGGACACCAGATGGGTGTGTACCACTGAAATATCCTTGGACCTTATCACCTTACAGCCAACCCATCATTTGTCTTACAGTATCATTCAGAAGTGGGGGCCTTGGGAAATAGATGACCACTGTCACGACTTCCGCCGAAGTCGGCCCCTCTCCTTGTTCGGGTGGTGTTCGGTGGTCGACGTCACCGGCTTTCTAGTCACCACCGATCCATGTTTCGTTTTGTTTTGTTTTGTCTGTATTATACACACCTGGTTTCAATTCCCACATCATGTTCCTTATTTAATCCTCTGACATACATTTCTGTTCTGTCCGTGATTGTTGGTGTCTTAGTGGTTGTTGTAGGTGTTAGATTGTATGTATTTTCCTATTTGTATGTATTTTCCTATCAGTTGTGTTGCTCCACTACATCTCTGCACCCAATCGCTGACAACCACGTGTTAGTGCTGTGCTATACAGTGGGGCAAAAAAGTATTTAGTCAGCCACCAATTGTGCAAGTTCTCCCACTTAAAAAGATGAGAGAGGACTGTAATTTTCATCATAGGTACACTTCAACTATGACAGACAAAATGAGAAAAAAAATCCAGAAAATCACATTGTAGGATTTTTAATGAATTTATTTGCAAATTATGGTGGAAAATAGTATTTGGTCACCTACAAACAAGCAAGATTTCTGGCTCTCACAGACCTGTAACTTCTTCTTTAAGAGGCTCCTCTGTCCTCCACTCGTTACCTGTATTAATGGCACCTGTTTGAACTTGTTATCAGTATAAAAGACACCTGTCCACAACCTCAAACAGTCACACTCCAAACTCCACTATGGCCAAGACCAAAGAGCTGTCAAAGGACACCAGAAACAAAATTGTAGACCTGCACCAGGCTGGGAAGACTGAATCTGCAATAGGTAAGCAGCTTGGTTTGAAGAAATCAACTGTGGGAGCAAATATTAGGAAATGGAAGACATACAAGACCACTGAGGCTCCACGCGAGATCTCACCCCGTGGGGTCAAAATGATCACAAGAACGGTGAGCAAAAATCCCAGAACCACACGGGGGGACCTAGTGAATGACCTGCAGAGAGCTGGGACCAAAGTAACAAAGCCTACCATCAGTAACACACTACGCCGCCAGGGACTCAAATCCTGCAGTGCCAGACGTGTCCCCCTGCTTAAGCCAGTACATGTCCAGGCCTGTCTGAAGTTTGCTAGAGAGCATTTGGATGATCCAGAAGAAGATTGGGAGAATGTCATATGGTCAGATGAAACCAAAATATAACTTTTTGGTAAAAACTCAACTCGTCGTGTTTGGAGGACAAAGAATGCTGAGTTGCATCCAAAGAACACCATACCTACTGTGAAGCATGGGGGTGGAAACATCATGCTGTGGGGCTGTTTTTCTGCAAAGGGACCAGGACGACTGATCAGTGTAAAGGAAAGAATGAATGGGGCCATGTATCGTGAGATTTTATGTGAAAACCTCCTTCCATCAGCAAGGGCATTGAAGTTGAAACGTGGCTGGGTCTTTCAGCATGACAATGATCCCAAACACACCGCCCGATAAACTTTTGTTATTGACCAAATACTTATTTTCCACCATAATTTGCAAATAAATTCATAAAACATCCTACAATGTGATTTTCTGGATTTTTTTTCTCATTTTGTCTATCATAGTTGAAGTGTACCTATGAGGAAAATTACAGGCCTCTCTAATCTTTTTAAGTGGGAGAACTTGCACAATTGGTGGCTGACTAAATACTTTTTTGCCCCACTGTATTTCTTATATTTTCCACTTTGATAGAGGGAGTATTTTGTGTAATCACCCTCTAACTTTGGGAATTAATGAGCCATTGGAAAACAGCTCCAATTGTCAGATATTTCTGAATCTCCCCCCCAGTCCATATCTCAACTATAGTGATGGCATGATGTGCCAATTAATCTTTGTTAAACTAAACCTTAAAATGATACTGCTTGATCAAGATATAATATAATTATATTAATATCTAACCGTTTGGCTTATATTGCTTTTTTAATTCACCTGATACTATATTATGTTCTGTATGGCATACTTTGGGTGTGTCCTCATTTTGCATGGTCATCAGGGAAATAAGTCTGCTGCTATTGTATAGTAATAATCACGATATCTCCCTAAGGTTTCAGCCTACTATATTACTCACGGACACTTTCATGGGAGAACAAATCATATTAAAAGTTTCTTGCCAGCACTAAATTAAAATATCAACCATGTGGACTTTTCACACCGACTTTAACAGCCAACACCATTTACCTCCCTCTTGCACCTCAATAATGTTTGCTTATCCTTCTCTCCTGCCCTTCATATACTGGACAGGTAAAAGCACATTTCTATGTAGGCTTTGTCCATACAGCTTTTACCTGTCCTGTCTTCTCAGCTCAATGCAAATGAAGGAGAAGAAGCCACTTAAGGCTATTGAAATGTTCTCTTCCTCTCCCCTCCACCCTCTCTCTCTCTGATTGACACCCTCCACCTCAGAACCCCTTCTCTCTTTCTCCTACATTTGTCTCTCATTTGAACAAAGGAGGAGATGCCTATCTGGGGGCCCACAAGTGGCCCATCCCGAGGGCTGGCTGAGATTGATGCCTGTGATCCAGCTGTGCTGATATACTCCCCGGACCCACGGGAGAGTGGAGATTACACTGTGGCTCGGCTGGGGGGGAGAGAGAGGCAGCAAAACTGACAGAGAGAGAGTGACAGAGGGAGATGGAGAGACAGAGCGATAGAGAGAGACAGAGAGACAGAGCGAAAGAGACAGAGCGATAGAGAGAGACAGAGCAATAGAGAAAGCGAGAGAGAGCTATAGAGACAGAGCGAGAGAGACATAGTGAGAGAGAGAGAGAGATATAGAGACAGAGCGAGAGACATAGTGAGAGAGAGAGAGAGAGAGAGAGAGAGAGAGAGTGTAAGAGAGAGATGGGGAGAGAGAGTGAGATGGAGAGAGTATGTGAGAGGGGGAGAGGCTCTCAAGACAAGCTATGTGCACACTGCCCACAAAATGAGGTGGAAACTGAGGTACACTTCATAACCTCCTGCCAATTGTATGACCATATTAGAGACACATATTTCCCTCAGATTACACATAGCTACAAAGTATTCGAAAACAAATCCAATTTTGATAAACTCCCATATCTATTGGTAGAAATACCACAGTGTGCCATCACAGCAGCAAGATTTGAGACCTTTGATTTGATTTGCGAGCGAGAGCGAGAGAGAGAGAGAGAGGAGCAAGAAAAAGAGGAGTGAGATGAGAGCTGCAAGGGCTGCTTCGGATCACCATTTGCTCTGTTCTAATGGTTGGCTGTGCTGCATACAACACCCCACTGCATTACTTCTCCAGTGATCTAATAGGCCCACCGACATATGCTCCAAATGAAGGTAATGCTGTACAGTCACAGTAAGAAATATCAATCACAAAAATAAATATTGAATCAGTCAAAGATTGAAGTAGTAGCCTTGATTGTACAGGGTAAATAAATTGGACAAAAAAAAGTCAGAAAAGTCAGCTATCTATCTCCCCTGTAATGGCACAATTAATCTACAGCAGTAATCTAAACATTGATTCCAACATTACTTCAACAGAGTCATCTGTATTCACCTAGCGTGGAGCACGGTCCTAAATTTGCCCTGTCTCATTGTTGACTCGCAGAGCCTTCATTGGCTATCAGCATCAAATTGAATGTCGTGATTGATCGTGGATCATGAAGGAATGATAACACTCCATCACACTGCAACTACATCACTGTACTCGGCCTAAATAATATATTACATTGTGTGACAGAGGAAAATTAGCTTCTGACACTTAAATCTATTGTATACCAGTGGATTAAGCATTGGCTAAAATGGACTGGAAAAGACACTTTATACAAGAGTTTTTGTAGATCACCTTCACACTTCCTCTGTACAAGTTTTCAGTTGAACTTTGGTGAAAGATTGGATAACTTGAACATAGTTAGATTCAGGACAGCATGAGGAAAAATTGACATGAATGACTTATTTTATTGGATTGAAATGCCATTTATCATTTGCTAGATTTATTCAGCGTTTGTTTCACAATGTGGGAAATTGAATTTATCTTCATATCTTTGAAGCTGGTGACAAGAAAAATATTATATGTTTTGAACTTTTATTGACACTAAATCCCATATGCCGATCCTGCCAAGGCATAATCTTGGAGGATGCAAGATTTCTGAGTTTTAGTCTGCTGAGTTTCATGCACTGTATTTATAGTTGACAAAAATAAGCTGACAGTAACCTGCCTAGCCTGCCCATCTCACCTTTAACAAGATAGATGCCGGCATAGATAACATTCCTTGGAGCAAGGTCACATCACAAAGGCTCAAAACTATGTGCGGTGGTGTGCGTGTGTGTGTGCGTGCATCCATGTGCATTTGCCTGTGTGTGTGCCTGTGTGTATGGGCGTGTGGGTGTTTGTGTATTTTTAGGGGTGGAAGGGTACAATTTACATTTACATTACAGTTACATACATTTGAAGTAGGAAGTTTACATACACTGAGGTTGGAGTTATTAATACTAGTTTTTCAACCACTCCACAAATAACTCGTTAAAGAACTATAGTTTTGGCAAGTCGGTTAGCACATCTACTTCGTGCAAGACACAAGTAATATTTCCAGCAATTTTTTACAGACAGATTATTTCACTTATAATTCAATGTATCACAATTACAGTGTGTCAGAAGTTTACATACACTAAGTTGACTGTGCCTTTAAACAGCTTGGAAAATTCCAGAAAATGATGTCATGGCTTTAGAAGCTTCTGATAGGCTAAATGACATAATTTGAGTCAATTGGAGGTGTACCTGTGGATGTATTTCAAGGCCTACCTTCAAACTCAGTGCCGCTTTGCTTGACATTATGGGAAAATCAAAATAAATCAGCTTAGACCTCAGAAAAAAAATTGTAGACCTTCACAAGTCTGGTTCATCCTTGGGAGCAATTTCCAAACACCTGAAGGTACCACGTTCATCTGTACAAACAATAGTATGCAAGAATAAACACCATGGGACAACTCAGCCGTCATACCGCTCAGGAAGGAGATGCGTTCTGTCTCCCAGAGATGAATGTACTTTGGTGCAAAAAGTGCAAATCAATCCAAGAACAACAGCAAAGGACCTTGTGAAGATGCTGGAGGAAACAGGTACAAAAGTATATATATCCACATATCGATATAACCTGAAAGGTCGCTCATCAAGAACGAAGCCACTGCTCCAAAACCGCCACAAAAAAAGCCAGACTACGGCTTGCAACTGCAGATGGTACAAAGATTGTACTTTTCGGAGAAATGTCCTCTGGTCTGATGAAACAAAAATATAACTTTTTGGCCATAATGACCATCGTTATGTTTGGAGGAAAAAGGGGAGGCTTGCAAGCCGAAGATCACCATCCCAACCGTGAAGCCCCTCGGGTGGCAGCATCATTTTGTGGGTGTGCTTTGCTGCAGTAGGGACTGGTGCACTTCACAAAATAGAAGGCGTCATGAGGAGGAAAATTATGTGGATATGTTGAAGCAACATCTCAAGACGTCAGTCAGGAAGTTAAAGCTTGGTTGCAAATGTGTCTTTCAAATGGACAATGACCCCAAGCATTCTTCCAAAGTTGTGGCAAAATGGCTTAAGGACAACAAAGTCAAGGAATTGGAGTGACTATCACAAAGCCCTGACCTCAATCCTATAGAAAATGTGTGGGCAGAACTGAAAAAGCATGTGCGAGCAAGGAGGCCTACTAACCTGACTCAGTTACACCAGCTCTGTCAGGAGGAATGGGCCAAAATTCACCCAACTTATTGTGGGAAGCTTGTGGAAGGCTACCCAAAACATTTGACCCAAGTTAAACAATTGAAAAGCAATGTTACCAAATACTAATTGAGTGTATGTAAACTTCTAACCCCCTAGGAAAGCTGAAATAAATCATTCTTTCAACTATTATTCTGACATTTCACATTCTTCAAATAAAGTGGTGATCCTAAATGACCTAAGACAGGGAATTTTTACGAGGATTAAATTTCAGGAATTGTGAAAAACTGAGTTTAAATGTATTTGGCTAAGGTGTATGTAAACTTCAGACTTCAACTGTGAGTAGTGAGCCACTGTGGTCTTTATTAATTTGGTAAACATAGAGAGCCATTCAGTGAACTTTTGGGAGCAGCCCCTCAGTTTGTCTGTGGCTCAGAGGTCATGAAATAGGTGGCAAAATAAACAAATGACTTGCTGTTTGCGGTCGTTATGGCAAATGAAATCAAATGTTATTTGTCAAATGCGCCGCATACAGCAGGTGTAGACTTTACCCTGTAATGCTTACTTGCGAGCCCTTTCCCAAACAGTGCAGGAGTTAAAAAAGAGAAAATAGAAAAAAAACGGTCCCTCCCACAGAATGAACCCAAGTATGTGTGCTTGTGGAATGAAGTGACGGCAGATAAACACTGTGGCTTTGCAATGTCCCCTGTGCATCTTGGAGATCTTAAAGCCTAGGTCTGATGAGACGGGCCGTATCGAGCAGTTTGCATAGCTGCACGTTTAGGCGTGGAGTCACAGAACGTTGGACAATATGGTTTCCACAGAAACTTGATATACAGTGCATTCGGAAAGTATTTAGAGCACTTCACTTTTTCCAAATGTTGTTACTTTAAAGGCTTTAAAACAACTTCTACCCCGAAGCCATAAGACTCCTGAACAGCTAATCAAAGGGCTACCCATACCCCTCTTTTATGCTGCTGCTACTCTGTTTATAATCTATGCATAGTTACTTTAACTCTACTTACATGTACATTTTACCTCAATTACCTCAACTAACCGATTTGATTCATTCTAAAATGGATTAAAACTATTTTTTCTCATCTGTCTACACACAATAGCCCAAAATGACAGAGAATTGCTTTATTTATAAAATGAAATACCTTACTTACATAAGTATTCAGACCCTATGCTATGAGACTCAAAATTGATTATCCTTGATATGGTTCAACAACTTGATTGGAGTCCACCTGTGGTAAATTCAATTGATTGGACATGATTTGGAAAGGCACACACCTGTCTATTTAAGGTCCCGCAGTGCATGTCAGAGCAAAAACCAATCCATGAGGTTGAAGGAATTGTCCGTAGAGCTCCGAGACAAGATTGCGTTAGGCACAGATCTGGGGAAGGGTACCAAAACATGTCTGCTGCCCGGCCAAACAGCATTCGGGAGAGAAGGGCCTTGGTCAGGAATGTAACCAAGAACCCGATGGTCACTGACAGAGCTCCAGAGTTCCTCTGTGGAGATTGGAGAACCTTACAGAAGGACAACAGTTAGGCCTTTATGGTAGAGCAACCAGACGGAAGACAATCCTTGGTAAAAAAACACGACAGCCCTCTTGGAGTTTGCCAAAAGTAACCTAAAGGACTTTCAGACCAGGACACCAACCTCTCCCTCAACGTGACCAAGACAAAAGAGATGATTGTGGACTACATGAAAAAGAGGACCGAGCACTCCCCCATTCTCATCGACGGGGCTGCAGTGGAGCAGGTTGAGAGCTTCAAGTTCCTTGGTGTCCACATCACCAACAAACTAACATGGTCCAAGCATACCAAGACAGTTGTGAAGCGGACACGACAAAACCTTTTCCCCCTCAGGAGACTGAAAAGATTTGTCATGGGTCCTCAGATCCTCAAAAGGTTCTACAGCTGCACCATCTAGAGCATCCTGGGTGCATCACTGCCTGGTATGGCAACTGCTCGGCCTCCGACCGCAAGGCACTACAGAGGGTAGTGCGAATGGCCCAGTACATCACTGGGGCCAAGCTCCATGCCATCCAGGACCTCTATACCAGGTGTCAGAGGAAGGCCCTATAAAATATCAGACTCCAGCCACCCTAGTCATAGACTGTTCTCTCTGCCACCGCACAGCAAGCGGTACCGGAGCACCAAGTCTAGGTCCAAGAGGCTTGTAAACAGCTTCTACCCCCAAGCCATAAGACTCCTGACTCCTATCTAGTCAAATGGTAACCCAGACAATTTGCATTTTCCCTGCCCAACCCTCTCCACACCACTTCCACTCTCTGTTGTCATCTATGCATAGTCACTTTATTAACTCTACCAACATATACATACTATCTCAACTAACCGGTGCACCCCGCACATTGACTCTGTACCGGCACCCCCTGTATATATTGATATTTTTTACTGCTGCTCTTTAAATTACTTGTTACTTTTATCTCTTATTCTTATCCATATTTTTTTTAAACTGCACTGTTGGTTAGAGGCTCGTAAGTAAGCATTTCACTGTAAGGTCTACACCCGTTGTATTCGGCGCATGTGACTAATACAATTTGATTTGATTTGGCAAAGGTGAAGGTTAACCTTCCAACAGGACAACAACCATAAGCACACAGCCAAGACAACGCAGGAGTGGCTTCAGGACAAGTCTCTAAATGTCCTTGAGTGGCCTGGACTTGAACCCCATCGAACATATCTGGAGAGACCTGAAAATTGCTGTGCAGCGATGCTCCCCATTCAATCTGACAGAGATTGAGAGGATCTGCAGATAATAATGTTTTAGCTTTGTAATTATGGGGTGATGTCTGCAGATTAATGAGAAAAACAAAACAATTTAACAATCTCCTGACCCCTCCTGTCTCAGCCTCCAATATTTATGCTGCAGTAGTTTGTGTCGGGGGGCTAGGGTCAGTTTGTTATATCTGGAGTACTTCTCCTGTCCTATTCGGTGTCCTGTGTGAATTTAAATGTGCTCTCTCTAATTCTCTCTTTCTCTCTCTCTCTCGGAGGACCTTAGCCCTAGGACCATGCCTCAGGACTACCTGACATGACAACTCCTTGCTGTCCCCAGTCCACCTGGCCGTGCTGCTGCTCCAGTTTAAACTGTTCTGCCTTATTTTTATTGGACCATGCTAGTCATTTATGAACATTTAAACATCTTGTCCATGTTCTGTTATAATCTCCACCGGGCACAGCCAGAAGAGGACTGGCCACCCCACATAGGCTGGTTCCTCTCTAGGTTTCTTCCTAGGTTTTGGCCTTTCTAGGGAGTTTTTCCTAGCCACCGTGCTTCTACACCTGCATTGCTTGCTGTTTGGGGTTTTAGGCTGGGTTTCTGTACAGCACTTTGAGATATCAGCGGATGTACGAAGGGCTATATAAATAAATTTGATTTGATTTGAATACATTTTAGAATAAGGCTGTAACGTAACAAAATGTGGAAAATGTCAAGAGGCCTGAATACTTTCCGATTGCACTGTATGCCCTCCACCCCTTTTGAAAAATCTATCCTTCAAACAAGCACAGGCACACGCATGCACACATACAACACAGTCCAGGTAGGATGCTACAGTACACATCAGTGGCTTGATGACTTTGATGGTCCAACAGAAAACTACTGGCAGTGTTGTTTTTCATTTATTTTTATTTCACCTTTATTTCACCAGGTAGACCAGTTGAGAACAAGTTCTGCGACCTGGCCAAGATAAAGCAAAGCAGCGCGACAAAAACAACAACACAGAATTACACATAAACAAACGTATAGTCATTAACACAATAGAAAAATATATGTACAGCGTGTGCAAATGTAGAAGATTAGGGAGGTAAAGCAATAAATAGGCCATAGAGGCGAAATAATTACATTTTAGCATTAACTCTGGAGTGATAGATGTGCAGATGATTTTGTGCAAGTCCAAATACTGAGGTGCAAAAGAGCAAAAAGATAAATAACAATATGGGGATGAGGTAGTTGGGTGTGCTATTTACAGATTGGCCGTGTACAGGTACAGTGATCGGTAAGCTTCTCTGACAGCTGATGCTTAAAGTTAGAGAGGGTGATATAAGACTCCAGCTTCAGTGATTTTTGCAATTCGTTCCAGTAATTGGCAGCAGAGAACTGTAAGGAAAGGCGGCCAAAGGAGGTGTTGGCTTTGGGGATGACGAGTGAAATATACCTGCTGCGGGGGGTGCTACAGGTGGGTGTTGCTATGGTAACCAGTGAGCTGAGAAAAGGCGGGGCTAAACCTAGCAATGACTTACAGATGACCTTGGGTTTGGCGACGAATATGTAGCGAGGGCTAGCCAACGAGAGCATACGCATACAGGTCGCTGTGGTGGGTAATATATTGGGCTTTGGTGACAAAACGGATGGCACTGTAATAGACTACATCCAGTTTGCTGAGTAGATTGTTGGAGGCTATTTTGTAAATGACATTGCCGAAGTCAAGGATTGTTAGGATAGTCAGTTTTACGAAGGTATGTTTGGCAGCATGAGTGAAGGATGCTTTGTTGCAAGCCAATTCTAGATATCATTTTGGATTGGAGATGCTTAATGTGAGTCTGGAAGGAGAGTTTACAGTCTAACCAGACACCTAGATATTTGTAGTTGTCTACATATTTTAAGTCAGAACCATCCAGAGTATTGACGCTAGTCGGGTGGGAGGGTGCGGGCAGCAATCGGTTGAAGAGCATGCACGTAGTTTTACTAGCATTTAAAAGCAGTTGGAGGCCACGAAAGGAGTGGTATATGGTGTTGAAGTTTGTTTGGAGGTTTGATAACACAGTGTCCAAAGAAGGGCCAGATGTATACAGAATGGTGTCTTCTGCGTAGAGGTGGATCAGAGAATCACCAGCAGCAAGAGCGACATCATTGATATATACAGAGGAAAGAGTCGGCCAGGGAATTGAACCCTGTGGCACCCCCATAGAGACTGCCAGAAGTCTGTAAAACAGGCCTCCGATTTGACACACTGAACTCTATCTGAGAAGTAGTTGGTGAACCAGGCGAGGCAGTCATTTGAGAAGCCATTGCTATTGAGTCTGCCGATAAGAATGCAGTGAATGACAGAGTCGAAAGCCTTGGCCAGGTCAATGAAGACGGCTGCACAGTACTGTCTTTTACTGATGACGGTTATGATATCATTTAGGACCTTGAGCATGGCTGAGATGCACCCATGACCAGCTCGGAAACCAGATTGCATAGTTGATTCGAAATGGTCGGTGATCTGTTTGTTAACTTGTCATTCAAAGATTTTAGAAAGGAAGGGCAGGATGGATATAGGTCTATAACAGTTTGGGTCTAGAGTGTCTCCCCCTTTGAAGAGGGGGATGATCGCGGCAGCTTTCCAATCTTTGGGGATCTCAGACGATACGAAAGAGAGGTTGAACAGGCTAGTAATAGGCGTTGCAACTATTTTGGCGGACCATTTTAGAAAGAGAGGGTCCAGATTTTCTAGACCATCTAATTTGTAGGGATCCAGATTTTGCAGCTCTTTCAGAACATCAGCTGTCTGGATTTGGGTGAAGGAGAAGCGGGGGGGGCTTGGGCAAGTTGCTGCAGAGCTGTTGGCTGGTGTAGGGGTAGCCAGGTGGAAAGCATGGCCAACCATAGAAAAATGCTTATTCATGAAATTCATGCACTGTTTCTTGCCTTACTGCACACAAGCTGGGCATCATTCACAAGTGATAGTATGTCATTCACAAGTGAAAGTCTAATATTGTCACCCATCAGACTGTTCTTGATTTAATCTTGTCTTTACATATACTAAATAATACATGTATGAAATTTGTTTTGATTTAGAATGGACCATTATCCTGCACCTGTTTCGAAATGGGCAGGGAATATGTAATCTATGAAATGTTCACCTCATAGCGAATGGAGGATGCTTTTCTCATGGTTCATTTTCATGCCAGCCAGGTAGGCTATACTAATACTAATAGGCTATACTATACTAATTGTGTAAATAGAAGCAATGTGCTTAATATTAGGAAGGTTGAGAAATAAATGTAGTAGCCCTAGCCTATAGAAAGCTGATGGGATCCTCCTCTTTTTAATAGAGTCCATCACTCTGTTTTCTCACACAATTGTATAGCCTATAGAAATGTCGCACAACATGAGCTCATGGGCTCTCCTGAAGTGTTTGATTACATTTCCGATACATTTGCATTGATGTCAGACTGATTATAGGGACAATAGAGTGCTGAGAAACAAACAGTTACCAAGTTTGGTAGGCTACTAATGACCATCCGCAGCATCAGAGCTTGGAGAAGCCTAATTACTGTGATTATGGAATTTGACTGCTGTCATGTCTCTTGACCGCTGGTGTGGCAGTAATACGGTCACGGTAGCAGCCCTATATGGGAGTCCTCTTACATTTGGGAATTTTACAGTCCTATTGATCACACAACCATGAAAAGGTAGGGTCTCTATCCCTCAGTTATGCACATCAACAACAACAAGATCAACAACTAATGCCAGCCAGAGGAAGATCAGCTAAAATTTAACAAAGGAACATTAGATAAACCCTCTCAAACAGTTTTTATCAAAATTGCACTGATAAATGATGGGGAAATGTAGCCCACTCACCCTTCTGCAGCTTGCCTGCAAACAAGCACCCAAGCTAACTGTCTAAAGTCGGCTAGCTTGCTTGCTAGATGAGAGATTACCTCACTCTGACCATTTTACTCGCAGTAGCAGAGCTGGTTAGCTAGGTTGTTTACATGTTATCTAGAGTGTTCGTGGCTATAACTTTTTTTTCCTACGTTTACTGATACCGGTCATATTCAGCTGGTGTTGCGCATTCGTAAATTCATCAGTTATTCTGTGCTCTGGCACACTGAGACAAGTGTGCTCTGAAATCGGAATAGATAGCTAGAGTGAATTTGCAAACACAAGAGATATACTAACTGGATAACAATCATTCAAGTTCTTGCTAGCTAACCAAATGACACCTGCATCTCTAGCTGTCACTCACTCACCTACTCCTCCAATGCCATGACATTCTCCTAGCAGCTAGCTAGCTAACAGATATGCTAGCCTAGTAGACATGTTTTGACTGACTTGTGATCGCCGCCCTTGTTAGTTTGATTGTACTAACGTTCCTATCCTTGGTGAAATGTCAATTTTTGTCTTTTTTTTGTTGTCATGACAGCAATATTTTTTGGACTACCAAGGAAAGTATTGGTGAATTAGATGACTCATCCATTGAACTGCATCCATCTCTTCTGCCAGCAATGCCTTAGTGTACGTCATGGAATGTTGAGTCAAATATAACCAATTCTGGGGGGTTTTGTTGCTTAAACTGGGAATTTGATATTTTTATACTGATATTATGATTGTCTGGGTGTTTCATATCTGCAAAGTAGTTAAAATGCTGTCAGTTCCACTTTAAATTACCATGGGAGCATACCAGAGTTACTGACATTCCTTTTTCTTTGATATGTTCTTCTGTCCTGCACCAGATAAATTGAATGTGCATATGCTTTATTTTTTTACTTGACTGTCTTGACACTTGCTTCACAAAAGCAAACAAGGCCTATTCGAGTTGGCTTTTTTATTGGAGTTGGCTGCTTCAAAGGCAAGGTATGCATTTTCTTGTCTTATAACACAATGCCCTATGACGTCTTTAGTCTTTAGACGGCATACTTCCCAAGGACGGCATTTCTAAGAAGATTGAGGCACCTAGATTTGATTTAGTTTCATGCATCTAAACAAATCCAGTATTGGCATATGAAGAGAAACGCAAAGCCTTAAAGCGTCCTTCTGAGAACAGGACTGGAGGGGGTTGAGAAATGACAGAAAAGCATAATGTGTCAACTCCTTGCTGTTCTGAAAGAAAGGCCGTCCAATTTCCATGCTAAACTGAATCGGTCGAATACAGACACAGGAAAGTCATGCCATTAACTAATGGTTCATGCCTTACAAGTAATCAACAATGATATACAAAATTGATTCTTATATAACTCCTAAAGGCAAGTATTGAGGGATGCTGAGAATAAACAAGTAGTCTTCAAACCTCAATGTTTTCCTACTTTATCCAGTAAACTAAACTTTCCAGTAAACTCAACTTAATATCCCCACACCATGGGGATAGTACATGTACTACCTAGTATCACATCCTTTCATGAAATATACATATTTATGTTATTTTAATTTTAAGACTGATAAGGGGTAGGGTCACACAACTCTGCGAGGAATGAATTACATAAGCAATCTCATGACCTTGAATTACTTTTCCTTGCTCTCTCACGCACGCACGCTCACACACACACGCACGCACGCACGCACACACGCACACTATGACACAAACACACAGACTCACACACAACAAATTTTCAGTGGCAAAGAAATGATAACATTCGATATAGTGATGAACTGGAGGCATCCTGCGGTTTCACAATGAGATTAGAACAGCAAGACATTAAGAGGGTTGTAAACATGTCTGTTTGCTATCACTCTCAGCGGGGTTAACGTTAACTGGAAACATCCCATTTTCAGAGATACAGTATCTTCAACATAGCTTCCCTTTCCCCTGAAAACTGTATGTTAGACCCCGCTTAGGAGTTATTTTACGCCTGCTATGTTATGTTAGTTTGTTATCGACCAATTCACTGCATCACATATACAGTAAATCTCCAACCCTTTCCCTGCCCAGTAATGTGATCCTTGACATGCAGTTTAGGCCGCTTAGCTGCTCTTTAATCTGTTTGAGCTTCCCCTGGTTTATCGGTCAAAGGAAATCAAATAAACAGATGGTATTCAAACCAAAATTAGAGCACGGGTAACTCCTCCAAGCATTAAAGTATTGAATTATATCACGCTTTACTCTGCTGGATCATCTTCTCATAATGATGGTTTGTAAAATATGTCATCTGGGTGTAAAAACACTATAACATGATTAAGGTTTTCATCAATGCAAATGATCGTCATCTGGTATTATTGTGAAGATCAGTGACGTACGTCATAGTTTTTGTTGTTGACTAAAATCTGCAGGTGTATGTGTGTGTGCTTGTGTGTGTGTGTGTGTGTGTGTGTGTGTGTGTGTGTGTGTGTGTGTGTGTGTGTGTGTGTGTGTGCGTGTGTGCATGTGTGCATGTGTGTGTGTTTGTGCTTGTGAGAGTCTGTGAGTGCACACAGGCCTATGTGCATATCACAGGAGGCTGCTGAGGGGAAGACGGCACATAATAATGGCTGGACTGGAGTGAATGAATGGTATAAAACACACGGAAACCATGTCTTTGATGAGTTTGAAACCATTCCATTAATTCCGTTCCAACCATTACTATGAGGTCGTCCTCTCCAATTAAGGTGTCACCAACCTCCTGTGGTGCATATGTGTCATGATGCCTGTTTGCTGTTGTTTTGCCAGTTCCCTGAGTAAATGCAAAGGGTCCCAGCTAAGCAGGCATAAGTAGATGATGATTTGAGGCACCCCTGGGATCCACTACCATACTAATCTACGTCTGTTCTTAGGTGTCGTACAGGTGGCTCTCACGGAAACCCAGACAGGGGAATTTGGCTAATTAAGCAGAGTAAACAGCGGATAAAGCTGTGTTCCTGGAGGGATTGGTGAAGCGTAGGGCCCCAGATATACAATCCCCCTATCTCAGCAACATGCCAGTCCATTCACTTTAAAGTTATTGTTGGAATTTTATTTACAGATTTGGGTAATAGAGGTTAAAGCTACTCTATAGAGTGATCCAGGGAACTGTGTTCCATGATTCCATGGTAACGTTCCATTCTTGGAATGGTGTGGGAGTTTGTTTTGTTACTGATGCTTGTAATGCATGCCATGCCGATCGCTCTAGCGATTAAATCAACCAACAAGTGGCGCTAATTAGGATACTGGCCACCAGTGTTCAATGGAGAAATAGATATTTGGAGAGGAATGTGTGCATATGGTATGCCTCCATTATCATTTAATTGAATGTAAATTAATCATATTCATGAAAAATGTATTCACTCGATTAAAGCAACATGTAATTATAGTGGATAAATTGTATAAATTCTATTGTTCAACTAATGTTTAGGCTATATCATAGGATGACCTTGATATTGTTGTTATATTGACACAACATAAAACAGCTCTGTAAATGTCAATACCACCACAGAACCACCTCATCTATTTCCACTTATACAGATATCCTCATGCTATTACACCAGACATATACAATCTAACACTCAAATAAACATCCTCGCTGCTGTTGACTTCATTATCTATGAGACAAATACAACTTAGTGGTGTCAAACATGTTCTGTTGATGCCTATACTGCAATGCTGCCTCTAAGGATGAAGTAGGTGAATCAGGCTGTCCCTGTCACCCGGCAGGCTCATGGGTCCAGGGTGATACTGAGCCCCTCTCTCTCCGTCCTTATCAGGACCTCTGTGAATGTGCTCACCTGGCCGTGAAATGGAAATCATTGATGGCTCTCTCTCTGTCTCAACGAATAGCCCATCACTTCCTCCCTACACAGCCATTTATAGCCTTATTGAAAGACATAAAAATATGACCATTTTCTATATCATCCAGGTAAAACGTCCCATAATTGCATTAACGCGCTCATATTTCTTTAAACTTGGGCTGTACTTCTTTCCTCCGTTCCTCTGGACATTGATGCATTAGCTCATATTTCTGCGGTAATGAGAGGCCTATGTTCTCAGTTGAGGTGACACAGTGACCCAAATTAAAGGGAAGGGGGTTGTTTGAGGGGTGTAGCTCAGAATTGCAACTCTTCTCCAGAGCTGGAAGCACTCTGTATCCGAGTTAGGCCTGCGAGATTGCAATCAGCACTGATAAATAGGAAGCGGCGGCTGTGTTGGGAAGCGGGATTGTTGGCGTGTAGTTGGTGTGGCAGCGGTCCAATGCAATGTGGAGGGGCTGATAACCGTAGCAGGGCTCGAGCTTCGAGGTGACCGCACTGTCGAGAAGTGAGAATTGTGGGATTACCACTGAGAAAATGTTGTGTGTGAACCATGTGGGGTACGGCAGATGCTGCGTAACAGCATGAATACCATTTACAGTAGATTAGACATACATGGCCACAGTGGGCAAAGCCAAAGCAGTTATGAACATTTGAAAGAGGATTAGGAAGTGAATCCCTTTGCTCATTCTCTGGTTCAAGATTTCTTGGGCATAATACTTATGTTATAAAATGTTATATTTTGGTGCAGCACATTCCAATTCAAGGGACATTAAATAACACAAGCACAGCCCTGATTTGCTTAACATGGGCATGTGTTTATTTCCTATTGTGTATTCCAGGGCATATAATGTGGTGTTATAATGCGTGATTATTTGAATTAGATTTACCTAGTTGGAACCCCCCCCCCAAAAAAAAAATGCATGTCTAACTGTCTGTTTACCCGTTTTTTTGTGTTGGCACCTACAATGTGATTATAGATTCATTCTTATCCCTTGTGACATTGCAAAATGTGTGTCAGTTACGACACCATTTCAAATATCCCATCAGCTTTACTTACATTACTATTCAGGAGGAGAAGTTGGTGTTTCAACACTAACCTCAAATGTTGTGATCTCGTGACTGGTCGATGCCTCCTCATATTAAAGCTACACTACAGACGTGACAGAAGGACATTTCCATCCTCCTCTTTATGCTCGCGGGCACACCTCGACAAATGTCTAAGCCACCATGAACAGTTTGCATTCTCTCCCCTCAGCTGAGCGCCGTGCAGCATTTCCTGCTCTGACAGGAGATGTTTTCCGCTTTTCCTCTTTCACTGTTCCAAAACGGGAAAGCACACACCCCCGGCTGCTTTTGTTTCACCTATCCAATTTGTCCCTGCCAATTTGGCTCAGATGGATGGCGTTTTATTATCACGCTGCAGAGACAGATTGAAAGATTTCCTTGTCGTACATTCCATCACTTTTGTGTGTGTGGCAGCATGTGCCCTGGATCTAATCAGAAACAAGACACATGCACACAGGGGGAGGAATTGGCACCATTGTGGCTGATCAGAGAGCTAGGAGAGTCCCCAGATTCCAAATTAGGATTTTCTGCCGCTTTACACATTAGCACGGAAACATGTTTCGTATTTACACGTCTCACCTCTTGGCAAACAAGTGTTCCCTTCTCAACCCAGACAAGGTCCTCTCAGTAATTTGGTTTTATTCCCCAGAATAAACCAACAAAAGGGGATTAAAGCAGACAAACGTCACTACCTACAATCCCGTCTGCTCCCACTTAGGTCCCAACTCATTTGATCTCACTTTCGAAGTTGGCCCACGTCAAAGCCGACAGCAATATTCCCTGTTCTTGAAAAGCTAGTGAGTTGTCCTACTTGGCTACTGGTGGGCTGTGTCTCCACCCTCCTTCATGGCTATGAAGAAGTCAATGGGCAACGTGTAGACAGCGTGGCCTCTGATAGAGGAGATAGAGGAGGGTTGTACATTTCATCACAACACAAACACCCAGGGATGGGAGAAGAGAGTCATGGGTCCCCACAGTAATCTCACATTGCATGGCAACGATGACAGAAATGAGTTCTTCCCCAGCTGAATACTAAGACAGCTCTTTGTGTCATTTTGATTTCCCTTCTCCTCTGTTGAAGTGGGAGGAAGAAACGCCTTTGTGTCAACCCACACAAGTTAAAAGATAGAGGGATCCGGATGCATTCACTGTGTGTGAGCTCCTTCGTGCGTGTGAACATGAGTGTGTTATCCCCTCAAACCAAATATTTTTCTCTCCAACATTAAAAACATATTCAAACAGTTTGTTAGCATCCTAAAATGCAATGATGACGTATCGCTGAAAACTATTCTGATTTCAGGTGGAACCATTTTGCATAATGCTTTTCAAAACCTTTCCTTAATTTCCTTAATAAGTTTTGAATATGCTATTGACAATTCATACTGCAACATTGCAGTTGTGAAGGATAGAAAGGGTGTTCTTTCTTCATGCAATTCATTATTAATCATTATTATTATTTGTCAAATTAAGAAGGACAGTAAGAGAAGTCTGAATCCATCTACGTCACTAGCGGTTTCTATAAAAAGGCTTATCATTGCGGTAACACAAAACTTGAATAAACTGAGTTTTCAATGACTAAACATTGTGTTATAATTACCACAGGAGAGAGTGTGATTCTAAATGAATAGTGGAGACATGTTGATCTATGTGTGCTCTTAATGGGACTATTAGTGATGCTTCATGTTTTAATTAGTTACAGCTCTCATATCACTGAAAATAGGTTAATTAGCTTCCTGAGCTAAGAATACACCTCACTGGAGGAAGGTCAATGGGCACCTCACCTGGTTTGCGCTCCTCCAAATTCTGACCAGAAGACCGGTCCGTCTTCCTCTTCTCCGGTGACGTTGTTTTGGGTCAGCCTCTGGGATCAGTTAAAATGTGGAAAAAGTATCCGCTTCGGGAAAGTCATGTTCCTGGTCGTAGTGCTGGGCGGAGTGCTGGTAAGTTGGCATCGCTCTGATATCCAATAGTACTTCCCGGCTGTATGTAATAACACTAGAATCACAATAGATTCTAGACGATTCTGTGCATCCAACTTTGTGGCAACAGTTTGTTTCAGCAGGACAATGCCCCCATGCACAAAGCAAGGTCCATACAGAAATGGTTGTGAGTTCGGTGTGGAAAAACTTGACTGGCTTGCACAGAGCCCTGACCTCAATCCCGCTGAACACCTTTGGGATGAATTGGAATGCCGACTGCGAGCCAGGCCTAATTGCCCAACATCAGTGCCCGACCTCACTAAAACTCTTGTGGCTGAATAGAAGCAAGTCCCCACAACAATGTTCCAACATCTAGTGGAAAGCCTTCCCAGAAGAGTGGAGGCCATTATAGCAGCAAAGGGGGACCAACTCCATATTAATGCTCATGATTTTGGAATGAGAAATTCGACAAGGAGTTGTCCACATACTTTTAGTCATATAGTGTATTTTTGTTATATAGAAGTCTATGTTTGTACCAAATCTGAACCAAAAATAGATGTCTGTGTTTGGGACAATTCAAGGCTGCTCCAGACCGGACCAAATCTGTACCAAACACTATGATTGGTCTATGATTGGTTGTGCTTACTGGAGTGTAGCCTATCGTTTCGGCCCGCAATTAAATGGTATAAATGCCCATCCATGTGGTAGGCCAACCGTTTGTAAAATACCAAAAAAAGACGGCTGGTCCGGACAGGATATGTTGTCATTGGTCTGTGCTTACTGGGGTGTAGCCTAGAGTGTCTGGCGCAATGGAATTTTATGAATGCCCACATGTGTTAGGCCTATTGTTTGTAAAACAGGCGCTTGCATTGGCTCTATTAGTCCTGATTTCTGTGACTAGTGAATTTAGCTATCAGCTACCCAACTTTAACAGGAGTTATCAAGATGCCTATTTGCAATGAGAATCAATGTGTCAACACAGCGGTAAATGCAGAAGTATGCTATTTTCTTTTTCACTATGATCAGATCATGAAACATTTACAGAAACAAACTTAAAACCATTGATCATGACAATTTATGGACAGCGGTAACTCATGGACAGCGGCTGTGAGTAGCCTGATTGTCCCCTCCATATTGTCCATTTTGCTTTTACCTGTCCAGTTTTTAGGATATGATGCTTGTTAACATGTCAGCAAATGTATTTATTTGATTGGGCCCATTTAGGTTAGGCTATTTGATCTGAGAAACGTGCTTGACATAAAATCTGTCCATCTCATTACATTGTCATACATTTTATCTCCAGTCTGTAAGCTACAGGAAACGCCGCATACTCTTTCTACCATAAGCTACACTACCGTCTAAAGTTTGGGGTCAGTTAGAAATTACCTTGTTTTTGAAGGAAAAGCTAACATTTTGTCCATTAAAATAACATCAAAATCTGTAAGCTACAGAAAAGGCTGTATATCCTTTCTAACATACGCTACACTACCGTTCTAAAGTTTGGGGTAATTTGAAATTTCCTTTTTTTAAAGTACATTATTTGTCCATTAAAATAACATCAAATTCATCAGAAATACAGTGTAGACATAGCTAACACAGCATACTATTGGAACACAGGAGTGATGGCTGCGTATAATGGGCCTCTGTACGCCTTTGTAGATATTCCATTAAAAAAATCTGCCATTTCCAGCTACAATAGTCATTTACAACATTAATTTTTGATCAATTTGATGCTTTTTTTATAGACAATAAAAATGTGCTTTTCTTTAAAAAATAAGGACATTTATAAGTAACCCCAAACTTTTGAAAGTTAGTGTACTGTATATGCTACATAATTTATATTTGATGATTTTTGACTGAACGTTGGTGCTGTGCCACAGTGATGCATCTCTCAAAAAGCACCCTGGAGAGGAACGCTGTGAATGGACATGCAGAATATTTTGCGCCCCTGCCTTTGACAAAGTGGACACTGATCGGCGCTCACCTAAAAAGGCCATGATTAAGGGCAGAATTCTGTTAGGTTATATGTGTTGTTGGAGGTGCATCTTGGTCAGTTAAGCTCGGAAAATGCCGCTGTCGTCAATCGGCCACCTAAACCTGCCTAATGGGCGGGCCGGCCCTGGATATACAGACAATATTGGACAACAGTCAGAAGGGCTAAGTTGAGGTTACATACAGGACAACCTTACAGTAGAATGTAAACAGTGAACTCCTTCACTCGCTGGTGAAGAGTTTGAGGTAACATGAGAAGATCCTGCCCACAGTGCCAGAAGACACAATCGCTGTCATCGAAGCATAACGACTACACTCAAAACCACTTGTGTATGAGTGCAAGGTGAGAGCTCCGTGAATATTACAGGGTCTTTTAATGGTCCCACACTGACAGCCGTTGGGCATTTGGCTGTGCAGTCACTCAGTGTCCTTGTAAGGAAGGTTTGAGAAAGAGCAACTGAACTGTTTTGTTTGAGGTACTTTCCATTTTCATCTAGGTCATACAGACAATATTTCACAACACACGTCATGTTTCTTTTAAGCACATCTTAGAAGTATGACATTTTCCTATCTCCCTCAGGAATAGTTCTGCTGTAAATGTTCAAAAGGATGAACTTATTGATCTGTGAGTGAGTCTGAAAAGGTCCCATGTATGTGTCATTGTTGTCAGCTCCCATATCCTGTTAAATGTTTGGAGATACATGTCAATTCTCATTTTAATCATGAGCTCCTTTTTATCCTTTTATTTACCTTTATTTACTCTTTTACATAAAATAAAAAATAAGTAAAATATAATTTTGGGCTGTCAAGGACTATAATCAGAAACATTCTTTTGCTGAGAAGATACTTGTTTATTGTTTACTTTTCTGTTAGACATTTGGCTAATTGAGTGGGGCGTAATAGTGACGGGTGTACAAGTTGTGCTAAGGGAGAAAGGGAGAAAGGTTTGATAAATAAATAAATGTTGTCTGAGATTGATGTTTCTTTAAATGATGCATTCACACATGCCACTTTTGACAGATAATGTCCATACTCTCTCAGAAAATGTAAATGAAGGTGGTAGAAAATAACTCATAACTTGTAATTTGAACGATGGGTAATTGAAGAGGAAAGTGGAACTTCCAGACATGCCAAGCTAAAATGATTTTGTCAGTCAACAAGATATCCTGAAATGACTAAAACTTCAATGATAAGTCAACCAGAGGGCAAGGTGAAAAAACAAAAATATTTGTGCACTGTACAAATTAATAAATGTATTATATATATACAGTATATCACAAAAGTGAGTACAAGTGTACTATCACAAGTGTATATCACAAAAGTAAAGTAGTGAGTGTACAGCTTGTTTAACAGTGTAAATTTAGCTGTCCCCTCAAAATAACTCAACACACAGCCATTAATGTCTAAAACGCTGGCAACAAAAGTGAGTACACCCCTAAGTGAAAATGTCCAAATTGGGCCCAATTAGCCATTTTCCCTCCATGGTGTCATGTGACTCGTTAGTGTTACAAGGTCTCAGGTGTGAATGGGGAGCAGGTTTGTTAAATTTGGTGTCATCGCTCTCACATTCCCTCATACTGACTGGTCAGTGGAAGTTCAACATGGCACCTCATGGCAAAGAACTCTCTGAGGATCTGAAAAAAATAATTGTTACTCTGCTATAAGATTGCCAAGACCCTGAAACTGAGCTGCTGCATGGTGGCCAAGACCATACAGCAGTTTAACTGGACAGGTTCCACTCAGAACAGGCCTCGCCATGGTCGACCAAAGAAGTTGAGTGCATGTGCTCAGCGTCATATCCAGAGGTTGTCTTTGAGAAATAGACGTATGAGTGCTGCCAGCATTGCTGCAGAGGTTGAAGGGGTGGGGGGTCAGCCTGTCAGTGCTCAGACCATACGCCGTACACTGCATCAAATTGGTCTGCATGGCTGTCGTCCCAGAAGGAAGCCTCTTCTAAAGATGATGCACAAGAAAGCCTGCAAACAGTTTGCTGAAGACAAGCAGACTAAGGACATGGATTACTGGAACCATGTCCTGTGGTCTGATGAGACCAAGATAAACTTATTTGGTTCAGATGGTGTCAAGCGTGTGTGGTGGCAACCAGATGAGGAGTACAAAGACAAGTGTGTCTTGCCTACAGTCAAGCATGTTGGTGGGAGTGTCATGGTCTGGGGCTGCATGAGTGCTGCCGGCACTGGGGAGCTACAGTTCATTGAGGGAACCATGAATGCCAACATGTACTGTGACATACTGAAGCAGAGCATGATCCCCTCCCTTCGGAGACTGGGCCGCAGGGCAGTATTCCAACATGATAACGACCACAAACACACCTCCAAGACGACCACTGCCTTGCTAAAGAAGCTGAGGGTAAAGGTGATGGACTGGCCAAGCATGTCTCCAGACCTAAACCCCATTGAGCATCTGTGGGGCATCCTCAAACGGAAGGTGGAGGAGTGCAAGGTCTCTAACATCCACCAGCTCCGTGATGTCGTCATGGAGGAGTGGAAGAGGACTCCAGTGGAAACATGTGAAGCTCTGGTGAACTCCATGCCAAAGAGGGTTAAGGCAGTGCTGGAAAATGATGGTGGCCACAAAAAATATTGACACTTTGGGCCCAATTTGGACATTTTCACTTAGGGGTGTACTCACTTTTGTTGCCAGCGGTTTAGACATTAATGGCTGTGTGTTGAGTTATTTTGAGGGGACAGCAAATTTACACGGTTAAACAAGCTGTACACTCACTACTTTACATTGTAGCAAAGTGTAATTTCTTCAGTGTTGTCACATGAAAAGATATACTCAAATATTGACAAAAATGTGAGGGTTGTACTCACTTTTGTGATATACTGTGTTCCGACAGTTGAAGTCGGAAGTTTACATACACCTTAGCCAAATACGTTTAACCTTTCTTGTGCAGGTGTTTCTGCTAGCGACCCACCTCGACAACATCCAGTGAAATTTCACAGCGTGAAATTCAAATTACAGAAATAAATATAAATATTTAACATTCATGACAATACAAATGTCATACATCAAAATAAAGCTTACCTTCTTGTCAATCCAGCCACTGTGTCAGATTTCAAAAAGGCTTTATGGCGAAAGCAAACCATGCGATTATCTGAGGACAGCACCCCGCAAACAAAAGCATGAAAAACATTTTTCAACCAGGCAGGTGCGCCACGAAAGTCAGAAATAGCGATATAATAAATGCCTTACCTTTGAAGATCTTCTTCTGTTGGCACTCCAAAAGGTCCCAGCTACATCACAAATGGTCCTTTTTTAAAATAAAGTCCTTCTTTATATCCCCAAAAACTCAGTTTAGCTGGGTCGCTTCATTCAATAATCCACCAGTTTCCCTTCTTCAAAATGCATACAAAATGAATCCCAAACGTTACCAATAAACTTCTCCAAACAAGTCAAACAATGTTTATAATCAAACCTCAGGTACCCTAATACGTAAATAAACAATAATATTTAAGACGGAGAATCGTTATTGTCTTTACCGGAGATAAACAACAAAGAACGCGCTCTCATCCACGCGCATGAAAACATTACAGCCAAAATGGGAGCCACCTGTAAAAACTACAAATTCTAGCTCATTTTTCTAAAAACAAGCCCGAAACTCTTTCTAAAGACTGACATCTAGTGGAAGCCCTAGGAACTGCAATCTGGTAGGATTTTGTCTCAAAATAAATATGACAGCCATTGGAAATAGTGGTAGGCTGAATTATTGGTTTTTTTTGTATGGTTTGTCCTCGGGGTTTCGCCTTCCATATGTAATGCCTGTTGGAAGGAGAGGACCAAGGAGCAGCGTGGTAAGTGTTCATATTTATTTATTGAACTGAACACTAAATACAAAAATAACAAGAGAATAAATTATACCGAAACAGTCCGTAAGGTGCAAACACTGATACGGAAAACAACAACCCACAAAAACCCTGTGGGGAAAAGCTACCTAAGTATGGTTCTCAATCAGAGACAACGATCGACAGCTGTCCCTGATTGAGAACCATACCCAGCCAAAACAAAGAAATACAAACAAAATTCCCACCCAAATCACACCCTGACCAACCCAAAGATAGAGACATAAAAAGCTCTCTACGGTCAGGGCGTGACACCATGTCAGTTCTGTTATACTCACAGACATTATTTTAACATGTTTTAGAAACTTTTGAGTATTTTCTATCCAAATCTATATGCATATCCTAGCTTCTGGAGTAACAGGTAGTTTACTTTGGGCACGCTTTTCATCCGGACGTCAAAATACTGCCCCCTAGCCCAAAGAGGTTTAAACAATGTTTTTGACAATTCCTGACAATTAATCATAGTAAAAAATCCCTATTTAGGTCAGTTAGGATCACCACTTTATTTTAAGAATGTGAAATGTCAGAATAATAGTAGAGAGATTTATTTCAGCTTTTATTGATTTCATCACATTCCCAGAGGGTCAGAAGTTTACATGCACTCAATTAGTTTTTGGTAGCATTGTCTGTAAATAGTTTGACTTGGGACACACATTTTGGGTAGCCTTCCACAAGCTTCCCACAATAAGTTGGGTGAATTTTGGCCCATTCCTCCTGACAGAGCTGGTGTAACTGAGTCAGGTGTGTAGGCCTCCTTGCTTGCCCATGCTTTTTCAGTTCTGCCCACAAATTTCTATAGGATACCTTAACAATACCTTAACTTTGTTGTCCTGAAGCAAATTTTGCCACAACTTTGGAGTTATGCTTGGGGTCACTGACGATTTGGAAGACCGATTTGCGACCAAGCTTTAACTTCCTGACTGATGTCTTGAAGTTACTTCAATATATCCACATAATTTTCCACCCTCATGATGCCATGTCTTTTGTGAAGTGCACCAGTCCCTCCTCTTCACAGTTGGGATGGTGTTCTTCGGCTTTCCAGCATCCCCCATTTTTATCCAAACAAAACGATGGACATTATGGCAAACAGTTCTGTTTTTGTTTTATCAGACCAGAGGACATTTCTCCAAAAAGTGCGATATTTGTCCCCATGTGCAAACCGTAGTGTTATATAAATATTCATACACATAGCTCATATAAACAAAGACATTCCGTCGTAAGAACACATACACCCAGCCATAAGACTGACCCCCTCTTCCTTATATAAACACACATCTCATCTCCCTCTAACTGGCCTGTCCCAAGAGCAAAGAACTTTTGCTGTGCACCAATGGGGCCCGCTCTGGCTAGAGCAAGGCCCCGCCTCCAACCCTCCGACCAGTCAAGAAGACCGAAACGACAAGACTCCACCTACTTTATTCTATGTATAAAAATGTATGTAACCATTGTATAGGCCTCTTTTTCACCTGGCTCCTTGCCGAGTTATGTGAACTAGGTCCGTGCACGTAAAACTGCGGGACAAGATATCTCTGACTCATTAAAACTGTCTTTTGTTACAACTGAAATCCACTCTGTCCAGCGTCCGTGATTTGGTCTCAACTCTCCATTATTTGAACACTAACAGAATTGGTAGCAGAGTTTGGTTGTTCTTGAATTCGATCTATTATAAGTTAGTGTGAGAGGACGAGACTGATCACGGCTAAAAAATCAGACGGAAGAGTGACTTCCCCAGCCATTCATCTTGCCTCAGGAAATCTGATCGGAGCGCTCTATATAAAGGTGAGCAGAGCCCGTTATATCGAAATCTGCATATTGTATTATAGCCTAAACCAAATTTTGATCAGAAAGTACTGGGCGTGAGTATGAATCGGTGCCCAAATTTTTTACATAAGAACCTAAGACATTGATCGGGGAGATCTTGTTTTGCTCGTTTTTATTTTTTATTTGTATTTTTATTTTTTATCAATTGGCCTATTATTAGAAGTGTAGTATGCATGTAAAAGTTCCTATTAAATAAGTGCTTACTGTTTAATTGGTTTTGTTTAGAAGTGTAGTATGCACGTAAAAGTTCCTATTGAATAAGTTCTAAACTGTTTAATTGGTTGTGTTTAGAGATTTAGTTAATTAATAGATCGACTGAATCTGCATGTAAAAGATCCTATTGAATGAGTTGTAAACTGTTTAATTGGTTATGTTAGAGGTGTAGTCGAATAGATATAGGATATGTAAGTTTGGCCTTCCACTAGACAGAGATCAGGAACGATGTGGCTATTGCACATCAAACAATAAACATAAGATGAACCAGAGTTGACATTCCATGATTTGGAGATGGGGGAAATTAAATTGAAAGAAACGTTTGTCGCGGAGTAGGTTGGGATACGTAACTGGGCTATTATGCACACGTGCTGGTAGACAAAGCCACCTTAGTATCGAATGGAATACTGATTTTCGTTTTTTTCATTCCTGTTGATATTGCCTAAAGTTTAAAATTATTCTGACAATTGCTATAGAATCGCTCGAATTTACTGATATAAGTTCATAAAGGAATTTACTGAATTGTTTACAGAAAGTATTTAAATAATTCACTGAACAACTCTTAGTTGTCTAGACATTCTATCTATATTTCCTAAAGAGCTAGAATTACTCTGAAAATTGTTATAGAACCGCATATATTCACTGATATATTGTTCCAAAAGGAAATCGCAGAATAATTTATAGAAAATACCTAAACGAATCGCTGAACAAATTCAAATAAAATACCGGTGAAATACACACGTGGCGGGCGTCACATACTGATAACCCCCTTTGTCTCGACCAGGGACAGGCTAAGCATACAACGATAGAAATAAACACCACATAGTAAGGATTGAATATACCTAAATAACGCATTATACACATTATCAGACGAACTAGATAAAATGTCTGCAGCTACCACGCCCAAACTAAAATTCAATGATTATTTAGATCAGAGTATGATTGATAGAGCGGGAGGTAAAAAACAGTATGGGAAAGTGGAGAAAGTGTGGAAAGGATTACGGATAAGATGGACACAAGCAGGTTATTTTAGCGGAGGACCACCTACAGGGGGGAAACTCCAAGATATGCAGACAGAATTAGAGGACGCAGTAGAGCATGCAAAAGCGAGTGAGGCGGAGAGAAACAACATACACAGGTTCAAAAAAGTAGGTACAAGAGAGAGAGAGAGAGCAGAGGGGGAGCTCAAGATAGGTACATGGGCCATACAGGAGAGTAGGAGGGTGCTGCCCAAAAACACACCAGACATGATGGGCGTGGCTATTGTGGCGTCGGGGGATGTTAAAGCTCCGCCTGAGAACTTGCCCACGGCTCCCCCTGTGGCCGTTTCTCCCTCACTATATCCACAATTGACAATGGAGGCAGTTCAGCCCCAGCCATACTCAAAGGGACAAAATTACCGAAGCCCGTCACACAACCCATTCCTGCCCAGGGCACCTCCCACAATACAGGCTCCAGTTCTGAGAATAGACCAAGGGGAGTTAAAAGGAGAAATTACCCTGGGGATAACGGCTGGCCATATGGTATGTGAACAGTTCGAAACTGGGATTCCAGGAGCAGGAGACCTCCCCCAGGAACGGAGGCCGCAATGCTCCTCTGTGAACTCTCTCACCTCTGAAACCAGAGGACACTTACAAACAAGATTAGATTCAAACCACTTCTATCAGACGGATAGGGAGGACTGTCATCAGAACATGGATATCGAAAACGAAGAAGAAATTGACATGGTGCTCACCCCAGCTCCGATGGGAGCTCCAAACGTGACTAAGATGCAGGAGCTGCTGAAATCATCAATAGCTCGAGCTAAGGAACTCAGGGAGCTAATAGCTAACCAAGATAACAACAGAGAGGGATCCTACCGTGTGGAAGGCATAATGAGAGGAACAGTAACCAAAGTTACCGAATCAATGGGGTCCGAAACACTCCGTCGGTCCTCCAGAATTGCTGATAGAAGAGAGCGAGAGCAGGAGATGGCAGGACAGTACCCCCTGCGACCGACACCAGGTGATGCACACACTGTGGAGTACCAGCCCTGGAAAATGACTGATTTAACAACACTGATGGGACAGATGCCTAGCCTACATGGAGGAGCTTCAGCGTGGCTACTTCAACTGCAGACACTTACGTCAGGCCTGCAACTCTGCCTAGGAGACATGAAAGCACTTCTAGCAAGAGCCACCGACCACGGAACCATGGAGGCCCTCATGACAGCAGCTGACCTTGGATGGCGGGCCCCAACACTGCCCATAGACCACTTCCGTACCAGATTATGGGAAGTTCTACGGAGAGCATACCCTACAGAAAGAAACCATGCCACCTTATCCTCCTTTACAATCAACCCAGGTGAGCAACCTGCAGCATACCTGGACAGGGCTAAGACCACATGGAGATCGGTCCACGAAGAACCATTCGATCACACTGATACCACACTCAGCATGTGGAAGGAAATGGTGGTCAACGGGTGTCCCGGAGATGTTAAAACCAAACTCAGAGGAACGGTAGGGTTGTTTGCACTTCCTCTGACCCAATTCAACACTCATGTGCACCACCATGTAACCCAGCACAACAAGGAAAGAGGGGGTGCTGAGAGCCAGGTGCAGTCCCTCCAGGTACAACTCCTGAAACTCCAATTGAAGGAAGCACAACAAGGAGAAAAACCTAAGAAACAGATGGTGGCGGAAGAAACGAAGGAGACGGGCACCAAAACAGACATCTCTCAAATAGTGGCCCAGACTATCTCCCAGATGATTCAACAGCAGGCCGGTCCTCAACCAGCCAACCCGGGGCCTTGGTATCCCCCGCAACCACAATTTGCATACCAGCCGCAATGGATACCAGGCCATCCAAAAAGAGGGGTTTGTTTCAACTGTAGAACTCCAGGGCACTACTCACGAGAGTGTCCATACCCACTCACACCACAACAACGCCAGTGGAACTCTACGAGAGGTCCATATGGGAAGGAAAGGGGTGGAAATAGACCTCAACAGTACGAACATCAGCAACCAGGACCCACACCCATGCATCAGCAACCCGCATACAACCAACCGCAGTTCCAGGGAATGACTGGGAGCACCATCCCCTGGTCATAAAAATGCCCACCACCCACGGCAGAAGAAGGAAACAGCAACTCCCAGACGGTTCACATGTCACCCTTCAATCAGCCATCAACCCTCAACCAGCATCGGCCAAATTAGCTGAAATCATCGGATTGACGCAGGTCCTCATCAGAGGAAAAGGAAAGACTGAATATCTATACAGACTCAGCCCATGCCCATGAAGCAGGCCACACTGATGGACCCAGAACTTTTATGAGAAACACATGGCCCCACACACGAAGGCAAACTAAAGACCCTCCAAAAAGGCCTCGCACATCTGGTGGCACCCTCACATAAAAAATATGACTGACTTATTTTATGACGATGATTTATTTTGTGACGAATGCAATGGTTGTGACAGACACAACCCAAAGACACCATATCAAACACCAATGGGCTCATACGTAATACCTAATGCATGTTTTCAGGATATTAGTATAGACTACACCGACATGGGCCCCGAAAATGTATCTAAAGGCAAACTCTATCTCCTAGTCATAGTAGATAGGTTCTCCAAATGGGTAGAGGCAATACTAACAAAAGGGGAGGATGCTAGGTCAGTCTTTAAGTGGCTACAAACCAAACTAATACCCAGGTATGGCATCCCAAGACAAATCAATTTTGACAAATGGCTTACATTTAACAAACACCTGAGACAGGTGGAAGAAAGATTTGGCATAACCCACAGATTTGGATCTGTGTACAGGCCCCAATCCCAAAATCTGGTGGAACGTCAAACCAAAAGCAAAAGCTAAGATAGCTAAAGTATGTGCCTCATGGGATAATGACTGGTAGAGTCATGCATGGTCCACCAAGGGAGGGAGGTCATATGCCCGCCCTTGATGTACAACAAATTGTAATGTCTAATTATGTGAAAAAACTGACGGTTCTCTCTGCAGCACTCTCTACCCAGGTTCACAAGGTCCAGGAGGGGGAGCTGCCGGGGGACACGCCACTACTGAAGGTAAAGGTTGGTGACGGGGTGAGGGTTACAGTCCACAAGAGAAAGTGGCTGGAACCCAGGTGGACTGGACCGTACGAAGTGAAGGAGGTTACTTCACACTCAGTCCAGGTCAAAGGTAAATCAGGCACACCTTGGCACCGCCTTACACATTGCACCCCAGCCCCAATTCCTTCTAGAACACTGACTGAAGTCAGAGCTGATTTGAGCGGCCTAAATTCGATTCCAAATGAAGACACTCCTTCCTCAGGTGATGCGGCATCAAACTCCGCCTCCCCTGAGAAGGGAACCTCGCCCAGTTAGAGGGAAATTTCTCCCTCTCTGGGTGAGGCTGGGGATATCTGGTCCCTTATTTGTGATATTCATACTGATATTTGGAGTAACCCTAGGACTTTCACATGGTTAATTGAACAACTACTTCACCCTGCCACATCACATACACCAACCCCTACACATGTCCCTAACTCCTTTCCTGATATCACTCCCTCCAATCACTCCCGTCCCAAACGTAGCACTACACCTACAGACCCACCATGCAAACCAGACAAGGTTAGGAGCACCACCTTATGTATACCCACGATTGCAACCGCCACCTTTCTGCTATAGTTTTCACGTCTAATAGATGTGAAGAGGGGGATTTGTTATATAAATATTCATACACATAGCTCATATAAACAAAGACATTCCGTCGTAAGAACACATACACCCAGCCATAAGACTGACCCCCTCTTCCTTATATAAACACACATCTCATCTCCCTCTAACTGGCCTGTCCCAAGAGCAAAGAACTTTTGCTGTGCACCAATGGGGCCCGCTCTGGCTAGAGCAAGGCCCCGCCTCCAACCCTCCGACCAGTCAAGAAGACCGAAACGACAAGACTCCACCTACTTTATTCTATGTATAAAAATGTATGTAACCATTGTATAGGCCTCTTTTTCACCTGGCTCCTTGCCGAGTTATGTGAACTAGGTCCGTGCACGTAAAACTGCGGGACAAGATATCTCTGACTCATTAAAACTGTCTTTTGTTACAACTGAAATCCACTCTGTCCAGCGTCCGTGATTTGGTCTCAACTCTCCATTATTTGAACACTAACAGTAGTCTATTTTTTTTGGGTGGCTTTGTAGGAGTGGCTTCTTCCTTGCTGCCTTTCAGGTTATGTCGATATATGACTTGTTTTTACTGTGGATATAGATACTTTTGTACCTGTTTCCTCCAGCATCTTCACAAGGCCATTTGCTGTTGTTCTGGGATTGATTGCACTTTTCGCACCAAAGTACATTAATCTCTAGAAGACAGAATGCATCTCCATCCTGAGCTGTATAATGGCTGCGTGGTCCCATGGTGTGTATACTTGCGTACTATTGTTTGTACAGATGAACGTGGTACCTTCAGGCGTTTGAAAATTGCTCCCAAGGATGAATCAGACATGTGGAGATCCACCATTTATTTTCGGAGGTCGTGGCTGATTTCTTTGATTTTCCCGTGATCAGATCAAATCAAAACAAATTGTATTGGTCACATACACATGGTTAGCAGATGTTATTGCGAGTGTAGCGAAATGCTTGTGCTTCTAGTTCTGACAGTGCAGTAATATCTAACAAATAATCTAACAATTTCACAACAACTAGCTTATACACACAAGTGTACAGAATGTATAAGAATATGTACATATTAATATATAGAAGATACTTATTTTCCACCATAATTTGCAAATAAATTCATTAAAAATCCTACAATGTGATTTTCTGGATTTTTTTTCTCATATTGTCTGTCATAGTTGAAGTGTACCTATGATGAAAATTACAGGCCTCTCTCATCTTTTTAAGTGGGAGAACTTGCACAATTGGTGGCTAACTAAATACTTTTTTTTCCCCCCACTGCATACATGAGGTAATCGCCCCGTAGCGCTCACTTCTGTCATCATGCAGTGCTTTGAGAGACTAGTCAAGGATAATTTCACCTCCACCCTACCTGACACCCTAGACCCACTCCAATTTGCTTACCGCCCCAATAGGTCCACAGACGACGCAATTGCAATCACACAGCACACTGCCATGACCCATCTGGACATGGCTGACTAAATACTTTTTTGCCCACTGTATATATACTGTGGCTTGCGAAAGTATTCACCCCCCTTGGCATTTTTCCTATTTTGGTGCCTGGAATAAAAATGGATTTTAGGGGGGGTTGTATCATTTGATTTACTCAACATGCCTAGCTGAAGATGCAAAATATTTTTTCTTTTTTGAGACAAATAAGAAATCAGAGAAAAAAACAGAACTTGATCGTGCATAACTATTTCCCCCCCCCCCTCACCTTTTGCTGAAATTACAGCTGCAAGTCTCTTGGTGTATGTCTCTTTAAGGTTGCCACATCTTGCCATGGATATTTCTGCCCATTCTTCAAGGCATAACTGCTCCAGCTCCTTCAAGATGGAGGGATTCCGCTGGTGCACAGCAATCTTTAAATCATACCACATATTCTCAATTGGATTGTTGACTGTGCTTTTACCTGTGCCTAGGCCATTCCAAGACATTGTTTCCCCTTAAACCACTTGGTGTTGCTTTAGCAGTATGCTTAGGCTCATTGTCCTGCTGGAAGGTGAATATCCATCCCAGTCTCAAATCTCTGGAAGAATGAAACAGGTTTCCCTCAGGAATTTCCCTGTATTTAGCGCCCTCCAATTTTGTTTCTGGTGTCCTTTGACAGCTCGTTGGTCTTGGCCATAGTGGAGTTTGGAGTGAGTTTGGAGTGTGACTGTTTGAGGTTGTGGATAGGTGTCTTTTATACTGATAACAAGTACAAACAGGTGCCATTAATACAGGTAACGAGTGGAGGACAGAGGAGCCTCTTAAAGAAGAAGTTACAGGTCTGTGAGAGCCAGAAATCTTGCTTGTTTGTAGGTGAACAAATACTTATTTTCCACCATAATTTGCAGATAAATTCATAAAAAATCCTACAATGTGATTTTCTGGATTTTTTTCTCATTTTGTCTTTCAGAGTTGAAGTGTACCTATGATGAAAATTACAGGCCTCTCTCATCTTTTTAAGTGGGAGAACTTGCACAATTGGTGGCTGACTAAATACTTTTTTGCCCCACTGTATACTGAGATCATGTGACACTTAAAAAAGTCCACCTGTGTGCAATCCAACTAATTATGTGATTTCTGAAGGTAATTGGTGCACAAGATCTTATTTAGGGGCTCGAATACATATTCACTCACCTATTTTAATTTTGGAACGTTTTTTATTTTTTTATTTTTTGAAATAAGGTATTTTTTTTCATTCCACTTCACCAATTTGGACTATTTTGTGTATGTCCATTACTTGAAATCCAAGTAATCAATTTAAATTACAGTTTGTAATGTAACAAAATAGGAAAAACACCAAGGGGGATGAATACGTTTGCAAGGCACAGTACATGTGTATATATATATATATATGTATTTCTTAGTATTGCACACACACACAAAAGAATAACCTCAAGAATAACCTCAATAGCCTGCTTCTTTGTGGTGAATACAGCATGCATGGCAATCAATCAGGTCCAATAAGAAAAGTCCTTGCTCACAGAGACACGTACAGCAGGATCTATTAGCCTGAAAAAAACTAAGCAGTGAGCAAAGAAAAGTTGCTAAATTTGCCAAGCAAAGTTTCGTGTAAATTAACTCCCTATGGAGTTCCTCCCGTGCACACTGTGCACAGAGAACAGAAGATGATTATATTTAACAATGGAAAAGTTCCTCAATGGAAGCCAGTAGTCACTGTTGCTCTCTGTTAGCGCTGCACTTTTGTTCTGCTTTGGCGCATTTGTTTTATATGTGTTATTATTGCCTGTCATTGTTACCACCATTGAACTGGGGCTTCAGTTCTCTGAAAGTCACTGTTTGTTCCCTGGGAGAGGAGAGAACAGCAGGAGAGCAATGCAGATAATTGATACTCTGCTTTGCATGCCGGGGACATAGGCTTTAAGAACATTAAGGAAATGAAAGCCAGAGTCTTTGGCTCGATCAACAAATCAGCGACCGGAATGGAACAACACACCGACACAACACACTGCCATGTGTGATGAGCATAACTTGTTTGTGTCTACATCTGTAAAGTAGAGAGGTGCCTTTGTTTCTTTGCAACATTACAGGGGAAGAGGTGTTACCTATTAATGAGGTGTTGTTTTCAGTCCTGCAGCAATATAAAAATACTGTGTTTTCACTGTGGAGATAGACTGCAACCACCCCATCCACCAATGTGTGTGTCTGTGTGTTCATTTGATTTATTCCATTCCCCTTTTCACCTGAAAAACAAAGCAGCTCAGATGTTGCAGATGTGAAAAGCAATCATTATCTCCCCGATTCTATCAATACAAAGGCAATTAACAGGCCAATGAGACTCCTGGTGTAGTGCCATGTGAGTATCCCCTTAACTAGCATTATGGGTTGCTCAATGATTGGGGGAAAACAATAAAGCAGTGATTCTGGCCTTGAGTCCATTGTAGTAATGCTGTGTGTCAGTGTCCTCTATTTTCCTCTAATGGCTGCCCGGTCACATTTGAGTTCTTGTATTTTCAAGGGGCTGGAGCTCAACACTCACTAAACCCGAGAAATAACTGAGACTTCCTGTTGTGCTGCACATTGGCTCCTCTCTCCTGGAGCCTCCAGAGGAACAGATGTCCTGGCACCACCCCCTTCCCTCCAGCCTGCAGCCTGCCCAGGCCACGGCTGTCTGTCTCTTAGCATTGGACTGAGAGACCTAATCAGAGCCAAAGCCACCAAAGAAAGAAAGTGGCACACTAAAATTAGACAGACACAAAGTATGGGCTCGATTCAACTGGCAAACAAACACTCAATGAGGTTAGACTATGTGGAGTGTGGAGCAACCCTGGGGATGTTCCTTCATCTGAAACAATCAAGTGCACCCAGCACGGTTTCCCTTGAGGGACAGGCTCCATTAAAATGTGACCAAAAAAAACAAATAAACAAATTAGCTTCAGACAGTTGGTGTGAAATGCCTTTATTTTGTCTGGCTTTATGTCGGCACCAGGTGAGACCTCACCAATGCTAGTTGATACTAACAATCCCTCAAGGTTTTGCTTCTGACCGCAAGGTGCTACAGCGGGTAGTGTGTACTGCCCCGTACAACACTGGGGCCGAGTTCCCTGCCATCCAGGACCTCTATACCAGGTGTCAAGAGGAAAACCCTAAAAATGGTAAAAGCTTCCAGCCACCCAAGTTATAGACTGTTCTCTATGCTACCGCATAGTAAAGTGGTACCGACTGGACCCTGAACAGCTTTTACCCCGAAGCCATAAGACTGCTATTCTGTTCTCTATTTTTGCATATTTTTGATACTGAATGTTATCAGATCTTCAACCAAAACCTACAATTAGATATAGAGAACCTGAGTGTATATACATTTTTTTGTTATTTTTTATTTAACTAACAAAGTTATGCAACACCCAATTCCCATGTTTGAAAAAGTAATTGCCACCTTACACTCAATAACTGGTTGTGCCACCTTTAGCTGCAATGACTCCAACCAAACGTTTCCTGTAGTTGTTGATTAGTCTCTCACATCGCTGTGGAGAAATTTTGGCCCAGTATTACGTGCAGAACTGCTTTAACTCAACGACATTTGTGGGTTTCCAAGCATGAACTGCTCGTTTCAAGTCCTGCCAAAACATCTTCATTTGGGATTAGGTCTGGACTTTGAAAAATGTGTTGATTTTCAGCCATTTTCATGTAGACTTTATTGAGTGTTTTGAATCATTGTCTTGCTGCATGACCCAGCTGCACTTCATCTTCAGCTCACTGACGGATGGCCTGACATTATCCTGTTGAATTCTCTGATACAGAGCAGAATTCATGTTTTCTTCTATTAAGGCAAGTTGTCCAGATCCTGAGGCAGCAAAGCATCCCCAAACCAACACACTACCCCCACCATGCTTGACCGTTGGTATGAGGTTCTTACTGTGAGATGCAGTGTTTGGTTTTTGCTTGGTATAATGGGACCCATGTTGTCCAAAAAGCTGACTCAAGTTTGCCAAAAAGAACCTGGGTCTAGCAACCCAAAGGTTGTGTGTTCGAATCTCATCCAGGCCCCCAGTGTCCGGTCTGGAGAGTGAAGTCACGAGCCCTGGTCTGCCCTAACTTACGATTGCCAAAAAAACACACACAAAAAAACATTTTTAGATGGCCATTTTGGACTGTGTTTATTATGATCAAGTTTGATCCCCACAGTGAATTATTTAAAAGTTTGCTACAAATCGAGATTTTTAATTAAATAGTGATCCATTCTGACTACTACATTTGTCGTCACACAGGACCACGTGCTGACACAGACCAATCACAAGATACAAGAAGGCTCAGGTAGGATGAAAACAATTGCATCGATCATGATCCTTTGCTGGTTATGGCCACTTTCAACATGATATTTTGCAATTATTTTGGTGCCATTCAGACCCATTCAGCAATATGGCACGCTATCAAATTCAAATACTTGCGCCATCGGGACTTCTCCATAGAAATACTTGGATGACATCAACGCCATCACTATCTACTGGTTTTAATGTCTATGATTTGATCATGGACAACTTTAGCATTTTAGCTAATCAGCAACTTTGCAACTACTTACTAATTTTTAGCTACTTTGCAACTACTAAGCATGTTAGCTAACCCTTTCCCTAACCCTTTAACCTAACTCCTAATTCTACCCTTAAACCTAACATTAACCCCTAACCTTAACCCCTAGCCTATCTAACATTAGCCACCTAGCTAACATTAGCCACAACAAATTGGAGTTTAACATATCATACTTTTTGAAATGTCTTGGCATATTGTATGAATTGCAATTGGTAACATTTAAACAAATTGCAATTTGTAATATATATTACGAAATGGATGATGGACATCCACAAAATAATACAAACAGTACCATACGAAATGAGTGTCTTTGATTTACATTTACTATGTTACGTCTACCCCTAAGTTCAGGTTGCTCCATTATAAAGCAAAATGTAAAATATAAATTTCTGTTTGCACATGATTTTCAATAAAGTGGACTATTCACTAGATAATGCTTCTCAGTCTACTGCATGATGGATCACACCGATTTAAAGGACTAATGATGACTAATGATGACAAAGAAATTCATAGAATAAGCTGGTGATCCTGATAGCATGACCATACCAACGTTCTTTGAGTGTGTAACAGAGCCACACAAATTGGAGTAACGTGTGGATCTATGCTAAATATCATTACTCAAATGCATAGTTTAAACTTCAGTATTTATTAAAAGAATTCATAACATGTATAATCCATGCTTATTCATCATTCCTCAAACGTATAGTTTAAACTTCAGCATTTAGAAACAACAAAAAGTTATCTTGTAACTTATCTGTAGCCACAGAAGGTACAGTGGGGCAAAAAAGTATTTAGTCAGCCATCAATTGTGCAAGTTCTCCCACTTAAAAAGTTGAGAGAGGCCTGTCATTTTCATCATAGGTACACTTCAACTATGACAGACAAAATGAGAAAAAAAAATCCAGAAAATCACATTGTAGGATTTTTTATGAATTTATTTGCAAATTATGGTGGAAAATAAGAATTTGGTCACCTACAAACAAGCAAGATTTCTGGCTCTCACAGACTTGTAACTTCTTCTTTAAGAGGCTCCTCTGTCCTCCACTTGTTACCTGTATTAATGGCACCTGTTTGAACTTGTTATCATTATAAAAGACACCTGTCCACAACCTCAAACAGTCACACTCCAAATTCCACTATGGCCAAGACCAAAGAGCTGTCAAAGGACACCAGCAACAAAATTGTAGACCTGCACCAGGCTGGGAAGACTGAATCTGCAATAGGTAAGCAGCTTGGTTTGAAGAAATCAACTGTGGGAGCAAATATTAGGAAATGGAAGACATACAAGACCACTGAGGCTCCACGCGAGATCTCACCCCGTGGGGTCAAAATGATCACAAGAACGGTGAGCAAAAATCCCAGAACCACACGGGGGGACCTAGTGAATGACCTGCAGAGAGCTGGGACCAAAGTAACAAAGCCTTTCATCAGTAACACACTACGCCGCCAGGGACTCAAATCCTGCAGTGCCAGACGTGTCCCCCTGCTTAAGCCAGTACATGCCCAGGCCCGTCTGAAGTTTGCTAGAGAGCATTTGGATGATCCAGAAGAAAATTGGGAGAATGTCATATGGTCAGATGAAACCAAAATATAACTTTTTGGTAAAAACTCAACTCATCGTGTTTGGAGGACAAAGAATGCTTAGTTGCATCCAAAGAACACCATACCTACTGTGAAGCATGGGGGTGCAAACATCATGCTTTGGGGCTGTTTTTCTGCAAAGGGACCAGGACGACCGATCCGTGTAAAGGAAAGAATGAATGGGGTCATGTATCGTGAGATTTTGAGTGAAAACCTCCTTCCATCAGCAAGGGCATTGAAGATGAAACGTGGCTGGGTCTTTCAGCATGACAATGATCCCAAACACACCGCCCGGGCAACGAAGGAGTGGCTTCTTAAGAAGCATTTCAAGGTCCTGGAGTGGCCTAGCCAGTCTCCAGATCTCAACCCCATAGAAAATCTTTGGAGGCAGTTGAAAGTCCGCGTTGCCTAGCAACAACCCCAAAACATCACTGCTCTAGAGGAGATCTGCATGGAGGAATGGGCCAAAATACCATTAACAGTGTGTGAAAACCTTGTGAAGACTTACAGAAAACTTTTGACCTCTGCCATTGACAACAAAGGGTATTTAACTAAATATTGAGATAAACTTTTTATTGACCAAATACTTATTTTCCACCATAATTGGCAAATTAATTAATTAAAAATCCTACAATGTGATTTTCTTGATTTTTTTTTTCATTTTGTCTGTCATAGTTGAAGTGTACCTATGATGAAAATTACAGGCCTCTCTCATCTTCTTAAGTGCGAGAACTTGCACAATTGGTGGCTGACTAAATACTTTTTTGCCCCACTGTATCTCAGTCACATTCCCTTGCCCCATCCATGAAAGAAAATAAAGAAATAGAGATAACTAAAGAGAAGAAGAAAACAACATGTAATTAGCAGCTCTGATTATTGTTGTTAAGATGTACCTTGTGATTAGGATGCCTTAGAGCTGAATGTGTTGGTATGCTTGGGAGATGACCTCTAACGAGCTGTGGGAAGAATGCGAGTGTCAAAAGGAGGACATTCACATTTTGAATATCTGTTTGCCTAAAAAAATCCTATTTTAAAGTACAAATATCTCAATTTTCCAACTCTTACATGGTGCCCCATATTTGTATAATACCTTGCAGTCCACAACATTACGCAAACCACGATTATTCTCAGGAATCAAATTACAACGTCAATTAACAGTAGATTAATTCTTAAAACAGTGGTCAGTCAAACACGACCACACAGTATTGATTTCTTAATAATTTGAATAGGTCTGCTCTAATGCAGCTTCTTCTGCAAATGTTATTAAGATAGCCTTTGATTGGTGAAGGTTGTTAATTTCTTCACACTCTTTCTAAGAACCAAGACATGACTCTCTTCAGTGGAAAAAAAAAGGTCATTTTCGTCACACTTTAAGTAGTTGTAGTTGTAATACTGGAAGTTTTGTTCAAGCGAAGTGGAACCAACTTGTGTGAGAAAGAAGAAACACAAAAGACAAAAGATAAAGAGCTAGAGAGAGTGAATGAGAGCCATAGTGATAGAGCGAGACAGAGAGCTATAGAGACAGAGCTATAGAGACAGAGCGAGAGAGCAAGAGAGAGCTGTAGAAACAGAGGTAGAGAGACAGAGCGAGAGAACAATAGAGACAAAGGGATGGAGAGCAAGAGAGCTATAGAGACAGAATGAGAGAATGCTATGGAGACAGAACAAGAGCTAGAGGGAGAGAGAGCAAAAGAGACAGAGCGAGAGACAGTGAAAGAGAGCAAGACAGAATGTGAGAGAGCTATAGAGAGCGCGAGAGAGAGTTAAAGAGAGAGCGAGAGACAGTGAAAGAGAGCAAGACAGAATGTGAGAGAGCTATAGAGACAGAGCGAGAGAGAGCTATAGAGACAGCAAGAGAGCTATAGAGACAGAGCGAGAGAGTGTGATAGCGAGTGAGCAAGAGAGAGTGAGAGAGCGAGAGAGATAGAGAAAGAGCTATAGCGGCATAGCAAGAGAAAGTGAGAGAGAGCGAGAGAGAACACGAGAGAGCTATAGACAGAGCGAGAGAGAGCTAAATGGAACTGTAGAAATAGAGCGAGAGAGAGCGAGAGAGAGCTATAGAGACAGAGAGAGCGAGAGGGAGCTATAGAGACAGAGCGAGAGAGAGCTAAAGAGACAGAGCGAGAGAGAGTGAGAGATATAGAGACAGCAAGAGAGAGCTATAGAGACAGAGCGAGAGAGAGTGAGAGAGAGCTGGAGAGAGAGAGAGGTATAGAGACATAGCGCGAGAGAGGGCTATTTAGACAGCGAGTGAGAGCTATAGAGACAGAGCAAGAGAGCTTGAGAGAGAGCGAGAGGGAGCTATAGAGACAGTGCGAGAGCGGGAGAGAATAAGAGAGAGCTATAGAGACAGAGCGAGAGAGAACGAGAGATATAGAGACAGCAATAGAGAGAGATATAGAGACAGAGCGAGAGAGAGAGAGCGACAGGAGCTATAAAGACAGAGTGAGAGAGAGCTAGAGAGAGAGAGCGAGAAAGAGCAAGAGAGAGTGAGAGACAGCTTTAGACAGTGCGAGAGAGCGCTATATAAACATAACGAGAGAGAGCAAGAGATGGCTATAGAGACAGCGAGAGAGAGCTATAGAGACAGAGCGAGAGAGATCGAGAGAGCGCTATAGAGACAGAGCGAGAGAAAGCGAGTAAGAGCTATAGAGACAGAGAGAAAGAGAGCTATAGAGAAAGAGCGAGAGAGATTGAGAGAGTGAGAGAGATCTAGAGAGCGCTATAGAGACAGAGCGAGGGAAAGCGAGTGAGAGCTATAGAGACAGAGAGAAAGAGAGCTATAGAGACAGAGCGAGAGAGATACATACTATAACAGACGTTCAGACCATTGAGAGAGCAGAGAGAGAGAAGAACACCACCAGTGACATGCCCTCCCACAAGACAAACTCCACCAGCACCACCCTCATCCCTACTCTCCCCACCCAAAAAGGCAGATCCAGCACCTCTCTTCCCACCATAGTGGAGGACACGCCCCAGGAGGAGAGCGACCCCCTCAGTGCAGAGCTAACTCAGGCCCTCCTCACCACCATGGCTGCCATGAGGGATGAGTTCACCAAACTGGAGGGGGAGATGGTCCTGCTGAAGGAGAGCAAACAGCAACCAGACAACCACACCTCCAAGGAGCTACTAACCAAGGTAAGGACAGGACAGCAGCCTTGCAACACAGCTGAAAGAGGTTCAGCAAGAGAGAGACGGACTCAAGACAGAGTTGGCTGATCCAACAAAGAAGGTGAGAGAGCTACAAAAAGACAGGTAGAACAGTAATAACGATCTGACCACACTAAGAGAGGAGCTGCAGGAGAGAAAGAGAACAGAGGACAGGCTGCAGGAGCAGCTAGATCACCACTCTATGACCTGCCCTCACACAGCAGAGGAGCCCAGCTCAACCAGCCAGGCCTCCCCAGCCCTGCCTGCTGCACCCCTCCTCCCCGACCCACAGAACAGCCTCCCACTGACAGCGGCACCGGCACAGACCAGCCACACCCCAGCTCCAACACCCACCAGCCCCCCCTCTGCCCCCTCCAGTCCAGAAGAAAAACTGGCTGACTTCTCCCTAGACACAAAACGAGAAAGGTGTGGTGCCCAACAACGCAGAATGCCATGTAGCTGCTTGATAAGGCCAATCTGGGGTCGCCAAGCCACATAATCATACATACCGGAAGCAACGACCTGCGTGCTCAGCAGGAGAGGGTGGAGACTTCACTACGGGGAATGATTGAGAAGGCGTCCGCAATCTTCCCCAACTCAAAAATCATGGTGTCAACCCTTCTACAGAGGAAGGACTTCCACCCTGCCACAATCCAAAGATTAAACGCCAGCCTATCCCGGGACTGTGCCCTGCGACCAAATTTACACCTGGCCCACCATCCCACCCTCGATCTGGACTGTCTCTATGACCATGTTCACCTGTACAGGGAGAGAGTCCCCATCCTTGCCAAGACTCTAAAGGACGTCGCTTTAAACCGCAGTCCGACCTCTCCACCCAGGAACAGCGGAGCAATCTCCACCCCGCCAAGATCACCAAGACAACACCCCGAACCACACCCTGGAACCCCCAGCCACGACCACAGCACCACCAACCTCAATGCCCACCACAGCCAGCACAGCACAGACCACCCCATCCCAGCTTCAGAGCCACCCAGACGAGGCCTCCCACCCCCGGCCCCCCACCGCAGACCCACACTTGGAGGAGCCACAGCCCAGCAGGCAGAGCTACGCACAGGCTGTGAGAGGAGCAACTGGCCCAGCCCCCACCAACCAAATGTGTGACATTAAACAAATGCTGAGTCTACTATGCTCACATGTGATAGGCTGAGGGTCATGGTAAGATGAGCACAAGAACTCCACCATCCTCACACTACACCCACCCAAGTGGCATGACACAAATTCTATCTTAACCTCGCTGCGCACCGAACCCGTTAGCGGGATGAAATTCGACAACAAGATAACAGCTCTATAAATATTATTTTGTGGTGACCGACTCTCTAGTTAATTACATTTACATGATTAGCTCAATCAGGTGATATTAATTACGGATAAATGATTTTATAGAATAGCATGTCATATCACTTTATCCGGCATAGCCAAAGACACAACAGTACAGACTCAGTGAGCACAGTCTGACTATAGAGACCAGTCGTCACAGACAAACCTGGCTGCCCAGAGATGACAGGCTGTGCTCACTCTGCTCCAGGGGAGTGGTAGCTGCACTTCCTATTACACCGTGACAAATACTCAGACCTAAGAGAATATTTCTTTCCAAAAATTATAATTCAATACAAAGGATTTGAAATTATAAAAGATGCTGAAAAAAATCAAATATTTATTGGGTGAAAAGCCAAATTGTGCAGCTTTGGCAGCCAAACATGTGTCCTCCTCGCACAACCTGAGGGACAGCCAGTGAAAAGTGCAATGTAATGTTGATAATATTTCCCATCTTGTTTTGTTTTGTCTTTCATACCACGTCATGTGTCTTCTCAGTCATGTTGACACTGGTCTACTACCATTGCTTTAATGTATTGTTGTTCTGATTAATATTGTTGTTGTAGTTGTTGTTACTGGTAATCCCATGTCCACTACTACTATTATTATTGCTGTTGGTCCCACCATTCATTTATATATATATATATATATATAAATATTTTTTTCTATATGTATTTTTTTCTATATGTATTCTTTGACAATGTAAGTGATAATGAACTTGCCATGTCAATAAAGTCAATTGAAATTGTGTGAGATAGAGCGAGAGTTAGATAGCTCTTGAGACAGCGAGAGAGAACGAGAGAGGGAGAGAGAGCAGGAGAGAATGAGAGAGAGCTTTAGAGGCAGAGCGAGAGAGAGAGCGAGAGCTATAGAGACAAAACTAGAGTGAGAGAGAGCTATAGAGACAGAACGAGAGATAGCTAGAGACAGAGAGAGTGAGAGAGAGCTAAAGAGACAGAGCGAGAGACAGTGAAAATAAATACATAATATATCATATTAGGAAATTGGGCAGTATCACTGTTATGTGAAATAAGGTCCCCCCACTGCAGGTTGGTTCCAGGCAGTAAAATGATACACGAAGAGGATAAAAGACTAGTCAATTACGGCAGCGCATTATTAACCTAAACTAATTAAGACCTCTGGGTAATGTGGGAAATGAAACACTAGCCGTGCCTTCCACAATGTGGAGTCCCATGGCTATGTCATACCGAAGCTGTCTTTGTTCTGCATGTCCCTCTCCCCGGCTCTACTGGCATCTTCTGAGCTTGTGTCTGTGTGTGTGTGTGGCCAGCAGTCTTGGCTGAGTAGTGAAGGGATAACCATGGAATGAGGACTTGCAGTCTGGGCAGCGGCAGAGAGACAGGCTCACTAATCAAACATTCTACTCTCCACAATTCTACTGCATACTGTACATAGATTTTCCTCCCGCACCAAATTGCGCTTCACACTCAAAAGGAACGACCTCCATCAACTCTATTGTGTGAGAGAAATCCACTCATAAGTGGGTTTGGGGAATGTTCAAAGAGGACATAGGACTAATATAAACAGTGGAGGAAAAAAGGGAAACCTTACAGGCTCAGATATTGATTAACCACAAGCCAGTGCCTTGATTGATTTTGTGTGTTTTCCTCAGTGCTACCAACAACAACAGAGTGGGTTTGGAATGTAGAAACACTGTGAAAACAAAGGTCATGAGAATTCAGTGGTCATGACCAAGTCACATGTATATGGCCTGTTCTCAATCTAAAGTCTGAGTACCCAGATTGAGGAAAACGAATGTTTTCAGACAAATAATCTATTTTCACCAATTTAGAGCCGCATTCACAACTTTAAATGGTCTTCAACAAGCTTCACTAAGCTGTGACCTTGTATAGAGATTGTTTCGAAGTCTGTGAAAGCTTGTATGGTATATTGTCATTGGATAGAGTATAAAGTGTGGCTTGCTCTTATTGGATAGATTGTGCTGGTTAAACTCTTACAAAAAATTTGCTATTTTAATCCTTAAACAGTTCTTTGACTGTCCCAATAGGAGAACCCTTCGAAGAACCCCTTTTGGATACACTTTTGTTTCATGTAGAACCCCTTTGTGTTCCATGTAAAAGTATTTCTACAGAGAGTTCTACATGGAACCCAAATTGATTCTACTTGGAACCAAAAATAACCCTTTTGGAACCCTTTTTTTTTCTAAGAGTGTAGCTTCCCAAGCAAACGTTGACTGCATGATGTCAAGTAGTAGCTGAAACATAGTGTTATGATATCTGCTAGAGTGATAGCAACACTGCACCACTCTGTAACAGTCCAGTGAGGGAAAAGGTCAACAGTATATCACTCTAAAACACTTACCTGAGTAAAAAGATGGTTATGATTGACTAGATAGTCCGTGTGTGTGTGTGTGTGTGTGTGTGTGTGTGTGTGTCCGGCCCCAAACAGTTTTTTGGGCGGTGTAAATTACATCTCCAACATGTTATTCATGCCTCCGTCCACTCTTACTGCAGACAACATTTTCTAGACGAGATACGTTCTACATACTTTGCATATTAGGTCTGGGTTGGAGGAAGGAAACACTCAACTTGCTGTCATACAGCATGAAGTCATGAATTAAAGCATCCTGTCATGCTAATTGCGCTGCTGCACTTCAGAACTGCTTCACTAAAATTACAACTTCGTCTCCTTCTCTGTCTCCTTCTCTGTGAATGACTCCTTCTCTGTGAATGTCTCCTTCTCTGGAAATGAATGCCAACTATAACCTGTTGGGTCCAGCAGCTCCCTGGAGCAGTGTTGTAAGCCATGTACATAAGCGATGGAAAGCCATCAGTGCAAACAAACGAGTTTGTCTACGGACACAAATGTAACCTGCAGACATGAGCAAGGCTTGGTCACTGAATTTGAAAAACAAAGCTGATGAGGCTAGTCGCAAACGTGATCTCTTGGTGTTACTGCTACTGATTCAGTCTCAGTGGTGATTGGTGAGGTGCTTTCCTTTTTGAAAGACGTTATGCTGCAGTCACATAGAGGGAACATGACAAACTCACGGAGCTAAGTGATGCAGATCCATACGTCCCTCTCTAATCAGGAGGTTCTAATGCAAATGGTGTCTCACAGGTGACCTGAATCCAGCTCGCTTTGAAGTTCTGTGTCAGTGATCTTGCTAGTGATCAATTTGTGGAGCTTATATCATTTCTAAAACTTCCTCTCTGTCCAGTGAATTGCAGCAGGCCTTTTCTCCTCTCCATGATGTGGTTATGATGCCACTGTAGGGCTAGAGAAAGTAAATTGCAGACGTCAGCGAATGCATCTGGCATTTCCTAATCCTTCCTTAAAACTATCCATTTATTTACCAAGGGATGCCTCCATGTGCACCAGCGGGCTAAGATTTTCTTAGTCATGAATTATTATAGTTTTAATATGTAACACGCCAGAAGTAGCATCATTAATTAGCTCATGCCGAACAATTCTTGTTGCTCAGATCATTTTCAGTGTCACGAAAGTCAAGAGAGTAGATTTTCTGAAGACATATTCAAAGCCATACTTCCAATTAAAAATAGACAGACACGGCTGTGTCAAGCTTTCAGTATGTCAACAACGATCTTGACTTTTTAACAACATACAGTACTGTACATACTTCTCTGGAAGAAAACCTTTAACATTCATCACCAGTACTGATTTGAATTCTGCTACTTCGTCTGGCACTACTTTGTCACCCTCAGGCATAGTTTACGTCAGTCAAACAGTGGCAGGATGTGAAGTCTGGACAGGCCCTCACTAGATCTTCACTAATGATAGGATTCTATGACATTACATTATCTTGATTGATTTATTCCCCAAAAACCTGTCTTTCACACAGCTATTCTTTGACTTTCCTAATGATGTGATTTTCTATTCAGGTTGTGACCTATCCAAATGCCGTCTTTTTCATATTTCATATTGATATTTCCATGTTCAAACGTCAACTTCCAGTCCCTCTGCCTTCGATATCTACACCATATTAGTCTGAGTGGACTAATTAAAAAGGACTGCATGTGTCAACAGAAATACATCATCATGTGTCAATGGATTTCACCATCGATACAGTATTTGAAGCAAGTGTGAATGTGATCAGAAACACTACTGAGCAGAAACTATTGCTATTGTAATGTTTGGTTTGTTGGCATATTCTTAGGTACTAATCTGTACATTTCCAGATAGGAATTCTCCAAAATGAACTACACACCAACAGAAACAGATTTTTCTTTTTTTGACAAACAACGATCAGATCCTTACAGTACATTGTCTACTCCTCAAATGAAATCCCACTAAATTCCATAGACACATGTACTCCCACATTGCTGCTCTATAACATTCCCTTCACTAAATTGATTGTATGAAGCTGAATTATTAATAGCTAAATGATTTTTCAAATGCTCTATGAAAGTTTCCAGACTTACATCTTCATGTTGTTAACTTGTGAATTAAGGACTGCCCGTGATCCAGGCCTTTACATGTGTTGAGACAGTAATACACCTAGACCAAGACACCAACGTAGCTCTGCTCTCCGATCCTAACATGGCTCAAAGTGGCTAGGCTGGATTATAAGGAAAGCCCTGAGCTCTGCGTTTGTTGCTTGTGTTCTACGTATTACTCTAAGCCTGAAGCAGCAGACACAGGATCCCACAGCAACCATGGGGATTTGAACCTGGAAAAGTGATTTCAACTGCAGACGTATTACATTAGGACAGGCAAAACTTTTCAAGACAATTTTCTGACCTGCAAAAATCCTATCGTCTCGCACTCTTGTCTGATCCTCTTTGGGCATGTCGACCGGTGTAACGGGATGGTACCTTTAGTATTATTTGTGTGGGTTACTAAGTTGAAACCATCCAAGTAAACAAAACCCTACCAGTTTAAAGGACAGTTTCGACCATGAAACACATCTGAATTTATAAATGTACCGGTGTCCTGTTGGTAATAACCAAAATAATTCAACTTGTAAACTCATATTTTTTTTAAATGCCATTCCCCTTTATTAGTTTGACTTTATTATGACATAGACTGTTCAGTAGTTCCTTAATGAATCTAACCAATGTTGATAAAATTACTGGAAATACTGTTTTCCCTGTGTAATATTGAAATGAAGTGTTGGTAGCTCTATATACAACATATTATTGGGCCTCCGCCAGACTATTGATGTCTGAGATCCGTTGGGGATACAACACATCTTCTTTACCTCTCTGCCAACTGACAGGTCCTTCAGGATTACGTTTAGAGGTGGATAAGATGGGAGTAATAGTTTTAGAGTAATAGTGTTACAATGTGCGTTAATGCTTTAGAACGAACACTCTCTGCTGGTTGAACAGATGAGATGTGGCAGCAGACAGCCTCTGTCATGAACAGTTAGACACGCTTCATTACTCCAACCATTCCCTCTCTGTTTATGATTCAGTGATACCTGTGGACACTGCCAGTCACTGGACCATATTTCCAGTTTACATAGCTTTACTCACAGAAAGGGCATCTGTGTTTACTTGCTTGAGTAGTAGTTGCACAGATTAATTCAAATTAGACAGAATATTTGAGAACTGCTTTAGTTTTTGTGCATGTAATTACTGCCTTCCCATAATGCTCTGTTAAGCCCCAATGAGAGGGTATGAGGAGAGGGGCGTGTAAGGTTCTAGTTGGTTTTCTGAACAAAAACAAATTAGTTTAATGGTATAAACCCATTTGAGTGCTTTGATCAGGAAGCAAGGAATGTAGGGATACTTTTTTTCACTTCTGAATTAACGTCCCTACTTTATTAAGCTTCTCAAAAATTGGACCGAACAGTAAAGTAGTTCTAACGCTGCTAGTCCTAAAAGCTACAGGGATTTTAAAAACGGTTTCAAAATTCTGCTTTTCTTTTTGCTTCATTACGTTACAGTTTGCCCGTGGTGTTTGAGTGAATAATCTAAAGGAAAGATGTGGAGATGTAAGCCTCAATTGAACCATAGATGAGGGTGGTCGAAAGAAGTGAACAACAACTTTTCAAATAATGGCTGCCCATACACTATACTCTCTTTCACAAACCATGTCTGTATTTCTAAGAATCAGCAAGTCCCATTCTTCTTGCTGCTTTTTTAAAACCATTTTGTAAACAGCCATTTTAAGCCTTGGAGTTTAAAGACAGGGGTATACACAAGCCAACCAGAGCACCTGGGTAGACGTCAGACGAGGAGTGTTTTGTTGTGTCAGTGCCATGTATGTGCTCCACTCTCTAGATCATTCAGACTTTCATTATTAATTCAAAAGGAGAGTTTTCCTTTCATGTCCTGCAGTCTATTAAAAGAGAATAAGTTAACTATACAGGGAGGTAAACGGTCAACAGACCTTTTGCTCACTGAATTACCCAGCCCACATGCTTCTCTGGGATTGCGTGATACTCCGCTCCTGTTTATCGTCCGGCATTGCCTAATGAAGCAATTGCTCCCTGACACCTAGTAAAGTAAGAAACAATAAGCACTCTCAATCCCACAAGGTTAATGGGATATTTTATAAAGTGAGAGTTGCACAGCCACTTTCCAGTTAATACTCTGGAAAAATATGAGGAGAAGGTAGCGGAGATACGATAGGCAGTAATCAGGGAGACATCACTAGGACTGAGGGAGGGTTGGACACAAGAACATTAAGTAGAGAAGATTTTGAAATGAATTGAAATGGTGGCGCCTCACACAAGCCAAGCGTCTCTGTTTTGATGGAGGTGAGACCAATGAAAATGGCCCGCTCTACACACAAAGGCGGGAGGGGGTAAGTGGGGAGAGGGGAGAGCAAAACCTCTCCAGAGTACCGGTGACTGTGCTCTGTGCCTTTTGCAGGAGAGGAAAATACCATCAGGTCAAAGGGTAATGAAAAAGAATAAGCTGGTTCTGTGTATCCAGAATTGATTCATTTGATCCTGAGACCTGCTGTGTATCATCTGCAACCCAGCAGCAGCAGGTGGTCAAATGACATTTACTAAAAGAAAGTATACCTAGACACACACATGCACACACAGATGCACACACACACACAAATATGTTCTCTTGTTTTTGACCTGAATTATATTTGCTTTGATCTAACCGTTATGAGTGCTTGAACATTTAATTATCATTATTAAAGCTTCAGCGGTGAAGATACACATGTTAAGAAATACATGTTAGCACCCCTGCGGTTGCTGATGTTTATATTTGTTTATTACTTTTACATACAGAAGACTTAAGACAAATGGCATTTGTGACCTATGTCATTTGAAACTATCATTTAAGCATCTACAATCACTTATGGACACATACTCTATTCATAAAGACAAGTCCAGCTCATTGAATATTGCAATTCAATATATTTGTTGAGCTGACCAATGCAGTCAATGGCCAATGGGCACTAAGTACAGTGCCTGTACTCAAACCAGTTCAGAGGAGTGGGTCTAGGCCTCTAATGAACTGTGAAATTACGTTTCATAAAGCAAAGACTGGGCTGAGATTGTCGTGGTGCCTAGTGCTATGAAACTGACTATAGGATGAGGAGGGTCAGGGCTACTGATCTAACTTAAAGCTAGGGGAATGAGAAGGAGACACTACCGCAGTGGGTTTGGTAGCTTACCTCGCTGTTATTGTTTAAATTGAAGAACTTCCTTGAGATTTGAGATTTAATGGATGTGTGGATAGCGATGGTTGGCTTCCCTCTTCCCTAAATAGGGGGGAATCGTTAAGCAGGGTTTCAGGTGGGCAATTGGCGGATGAGAAGAGGGGTATGTGAAGCCAGCACATGATTGACATTGTAAGAAGGAATTCTGACTGACGCGGTGAAACCGGGCTCTTCTTGGAGGGATTCACTAGGATTCATTAGGATTCACTAGGATTCACTAGGATTCACCTGCCTTTCATTATTTCACTGCGCTGAAAAGTTACTGGCAAAATCCCAGAATTTAAAGTATTATACATTTAACAATATATTATAGAAAGTACAGAACATGAGACAAAGTACGAGTGTCCACAATGTGGACAATGTTTGAATTGAATTGTCTTACAGCATGTTATATTCTGTTTGATTTTAGTTAATGGGGAGTTGAGCACATTTGAAGCAAATGCCCTTTCAGACTCATTCCCCTTGATGTAATGCTCACAGGTATGGGTATGGAATTTTTATTTTTGTTGTTCCTTCTCAGTCTTGAATGACTCCATCAATATCTGCCGTAGAGGCTGATTATGTAGCAACTAAAACAGACTCAAGTATTGTTAGCTCTTGCAAAAAAGGAAAGACACTGAACTTCTTATCACACTCAATTGTTTCTACCTGTAGATAAGGCTGTGGCGGTGCCGTGCTTTTATAATACTGTTTACTGAGATCCAAGGGCAAGTGACTCAGCTGGCTCTCTGGTAACAACTGGGCCAGCTCATCTTGTTGCGAACAGGTGGAGAGCGTTGAGGCAGAACACACTCCCTGATTCGGGTCACTGTGGTTATTTAACTTATTTTTATTTATTTTTCTCCAGTGAGACTCCAACAGTCCAACATTCAACCCTCATTTCAACGATTACGGTCCCCCTAGGCCCGTGGGTGGTGCAGATAATTTGCTTAATTTTTTGCCATTCACTTTTAGGACATGGATCAAAGAGCTGTTAAATTGCACTGACGTGGCTACTAGGAGTGACTGAGAGAGACGCATTGAGCCCTCTAGCTGAGGGAGGAGACTCTAGTTCACTAATATGTGTATGCCAGAAGAAGATGGAGCCACCTACTCATTCCAAACCAGGCCAAACTCCATTACTGACTGGATAATAGTGACATCCAAATCACATGACATCAAGGGAATATACACTACATTCGTGCACAAGTACGTTTCTTCAGTATTTTCGTATATATAGTCCCTAACATGAAGATAAAGTACTGTGTATTACAAACTCATACAAGCTTCTCTAAACCTGATCTCACTCTGGTCCAAAAACTCATTCAAACTTGAGATCAGCGGTTTCTCTCTACTTTCTTTCCACAACCTTTTCTTCTTGCTAATTAAAAGAATTAGCTACATAAATCATCAACTTAGAGAGTATGATCATAAAAAGCACCATTCGAATGATGCAATTAGCCATACGACTCCGATGAGAGATATGCAATCAAAGTATAAAGGCAGCAGTGAGTTGGGGGAATGAAAGCAGGAGTCTTCAAAGAGCTGGAGCCCATTGAAAGCCCAGGAGAGGGAGCTGGTGCATGCTGCTGGAGGGTGGGATCAGTTGTCTTCTTAGGAGAGAAGTGACAGAGCTCCTTCTGGACTAGAGGACACAGGGAACCAATAATCAGCAGGGATTGTGTGTCTCTCTCTCTCTCTCTCTCTCTCTCTCTCTTTTGTCTTAAAAAGTGCAAGAAAGTAGAGGGGCCTGCGAAGTAATTAAAAGTGACAGTGTGACCTGTCACTTGAAAGACTAGGACACTCCAAGTACCGAGTCAACAACTAAAATGTTGATAGGACAGCATTTTGAGATGAACCTCCATGTCAACTGGGCTTTATTAGCTAGTCCAACAATCAAGGGCATTTATAAAAGGAAGAAACAGTTTAATAAAAGGAGGAAGTTCAAAAGAGTGGATGTCTAATAGCAGATAGGCCTTTTTTAGAGACACAGGTAATGTGCCTCTCAATCTTTAATCACACAAATGGTCTGATTTCTGCACTAGATGCCAATTTCTGAATTAGATTCCAGTCTAGGGTATTTCAGAAAATGCTGTTTGTCTCCACTGCTCTGAAATAATCACATGGTAGGAAAGTGACAGGAGTCATTACTGGCAGCCGCTAATGATGAGAATGATCACCTAGCTGAGAGAGGAAAAAAATGTGCTTTCAAGTCTATTTAGACTCTTACAAATAACAGATAATTGCTGCTGCTTTAGCACATAGGCCTAATTGTGTTTACTGTGTAAATCAAGTAGCCTATGTGGTAATTAATGTGATATTTCTCTAAGCATTAGTCTTGTGGCCTCTGTTTGTCAGAGTAAGACAAGATGAAGAATATTGGCATTGCAGTTAATATAGCAGTGGTGCATAATAGGAGATATGAATTTATTAAAACAATGTTCTACGCTAGACTCTGGTGCCCAGAGGACTCTGATATCCTGAGGGTCAAAAGGTTGCAATAAATTTAAACTAGTGTAGTTTACCTGGAATTATGCCTCATTATGGTGTCGTAACAGCTGTGGGAAGAGTGCTTTAGTGACAGGTTAACTGGAAAGGTCACAAGCACACACACAAGTGCAATCCTATTTTGAGAATAAAGCATAAAAAAGAAAAATCCCATTGATAACATAACAAGAGCTGAAAACACAACAGTGACACCAAAATGTATTCCTCGACACATCTAACATCTGGCTTTTTGGAGATGTTTGCAACATCATGAATGTGTGAACAAGGTATTAGTATAGTCATTCTCTTATGGAGGAAGTGTTTCATTAACACGTCCCAAAAATGTAAATGATTCAAATTATGTCTCCTATAAGCAAATAGTGAAACTAACATATTCCTTAGTTATTACACTGACAAAAATAATACCTTATTTGCATTAGACATGTAGTTATAGGTAAACAAATAATTATAGAATCCAATCACATTTCAACAAATCCTTACTTTAAACAAATTCAAACAAATATAACAAATCCTTACCAAACAGCCTTGATCACATAATATCAGTTTATTCTCAAAAAAAACATAGTTGACTTTGCATTACATGGCTTTTACAACAACACATCCCATTACAGGCACTGTACTTAGTGCAGCATTGCCAATACAAGTGTGGTTAAAAAGTGCGCAACTTTATCTCTTATTTATGACATTTCTCTTCTAATATTTTTTTTTTGTTTGTGTATAGCGAAAGTATTCGGCCCCCTTTAACTTTGCGACCTTTTGCCACATTTCAGGCTTCAAACATAAAGATATAAAACTGTATTTTTTTTGTGAAGAATCAACAACAAGTGGGACACAATCATGAAGTGGAACGACATTTATTGGATATTTCAAACTTTTTTAACAAATCAAAAACTGAAAAATTGGGCGTGCAAAATTATTCAGCCCCTTTACTTTCAGTGCAGCAAACTCTCTCCAGAAGTTCAGTGAGGATCTCTGAATGATCCAATGTTGACCTAAATGACTAATGATGATAAATACAATCCACCTGTGTGTAATCAAGTCTCCGTATAAATGCACCTGCACTGTGAGTCTCAGAGGTCCGTTAAAAGTGCAGAGAGCATCATGAAGAACAAGGAACACACCAGGCAGGTCCGAGATACTGTTGTGAAGAAGTTTAAAGCCGGATTTGGATACAAAAAGATTTCCCAAGCTTTAAACATCCCAAGGAGCACTGTGCAAGCGATAATATTGAAATGGAAGGAGTATCAGACCACTGCAAATCTACCAAGACCTGGCCGTCCCTCTAAACTTTCAGCTCATACAAGGAGAAGACTGATCAGAGATGCAGCCAAGAGGCCCATGATCACTCTGGATGAACTGCAGAGATCTACAGCTGAGGTGGGAGACTCTGTCCATAGGACAACAATCAGTCAGTCGTATATTGCACAAATCTGGCCTTTATGGAAGAGTGGCAAGAAGAAAGCCATTTCTGAAAGATATCCATAAAAAGTGTTGTTTAAAGTTTGCCACAAGCCACCTGGGAGACACACCAAACATGTGGAAGAAGGTGCTCTGGTCAGATGAAACCAAAATTGAACTTTTTGGCAACAATGCAAAATGTTATGTTTGGCGTAAAAGCAACAATCAATCAATCAATCAATCAAATTTATTTTATATAGCCCTTCGTACATCAGCTGATATCTCAAAGTGCTGTACAGAAACCCAGCCTAAAACCCCAAACAGCAAGCAATGCAGGTGAAGAAGCACGGTGGCTAGGAAAAACTCCCTAGAAAGGCCAAAACCTAGGAAGAAACCTAGAGAGGAACCAGGCTATGTGGGGTGGCCAGTCCTCTTCTGGCTGTGCCGGGTGGAGATTATAACAAAACATGGTCAAGATGTTCAAATGTTCATAAATGACCAGCATGGTCGAATAATAATAAGGCAGAATAGTTGAAACTGGAGCAGCAGCACAGTCAGGTGGACTGGGGACAGCAAGGAGTCATCATGTCAGGTATTCCTGGGGCATGGTCCTAGGGCTCAGGTCCTCCGAGAGAGGGAAAGAAAGAGAGAATTAGAGAGAGCATATGTGGGATGGCCAGTCCTCTTCTGGCTGTGCCGGGTGGAGATTATAACAGAACATGGCCAAGATGTTCAAATGTTCATAAATGATCAGCATGGTCGAATAATAATAAGGCAGAACAGTTGAAACTGGAGCAACAGCACAGCCAGGTGGACTGGGGACAGCAAGGAGTCATCATGTCAGGTAGTCCTGGGGCATGGTCCTAGGGCTCAGGTCCTCCGAGAGAGAGAAAGAGAGAAGGAGAGAATTAGAGAACGCACACTTAGATTCACACAGGACACCGAATAGGACAGGAGAAGTACTCCAGATATAACAAACTGACCCTAGCCCCCCGACACATAAACTACTGCAGCATAAATACTGGAGGCTGAGACAGGAGGGGTCAGGAGACACTGTGGCCCACTCCGAGGACACCCCCGGACAGGGCCAAACAGGAAGGATATAACCCCACCCACTTTGCCAAAGCACAGCCCCCACACCACTAGAGGGATATCTTCAACCACCAACTTACCATCCTGAGACAAGGCTGAGTATAGCCCACAAAGACCTCCGCCACGGCACAACTTAAGGGGGGGGGGGGGGGGGGCGCCAACCCAGACAGGATGACCACATCAGTGACTCAACCCACTCAGGTGACGCACCTCCTCCAGGGACGGCATGAGAGAGCCCCAGTAAAGCCAGTGACTCAGCCCCTGTAATAGGGTTAGAGGCAGAGAATCCCAGTGGAAAGAGGGGAACCGGCCAGGCAGAGACAGCAAGGGTGGTTCGTTGCTCCAGAGCCTTTCCGTTCACCCTCCCACTCCTGGGCCAGACTACACTCAATCATATGACCCACTGAAGAGATGAGTCTTCAGTAGAGACTTAAAGGTTGAGACCGAGTTTGCGTCTCTGACATGGGTAGGCAGACCGTTCCATAAAAATGGAGCTCTATAGGAGAAAGCCCTGCCTCCAGCTGTTTGCTTAAAAATTCTAGGGACAATTAGGAGGCCTGCGTCTTGTGACCGTAGCGTACGTGTAGGTATGTACGGCAGGACCAAATCAGAGAGATAGATAGGAGCAAGCCCATGTAATGCTTTGTAGGTTAGCAGTAAAACCTTGAAATCAGCCCTTGCTTTGACAGGAAGCCAGTGTAGAGAGGCTAGCACTGGAGTAATATGATCACATTTTTTGGTTCTAGTCAGGATTCTAGCAGCCGTATTTAGCACTAACTGAAGTTTATTTAGTGCTTTATCCGATATATACACAGCTGAACACACCATCCCCACTGTCAAACATGGTGCTGGCAGCATCAAGGTTTGGGCCTGCTTTTCTTCAGCAGGGACAGAGAAGATGGTCAAAATTGATGGGAAGATGGATGGAGCCAAATACAGGACCATTCTGGAAGAAAAGCTGATGGAGTCTGCAAAAGACCAGAGACTGGGACGGAGATTTGTCTTCCAACAAGACAATGATCCAAAACATAAAGCAAAATCTACAATGGAATGGTTAAAAAATAAACATATCCAGGTGTTAGAATGGCCAAGTCAAAGTCCAGACCTGAATCCAATAGAGAATCTGTGGAAAGAACTGAAAACTGCTGTTCACAAATGCTCTCCATCCAACCTCACTGAGCTCGAGCTGTTTTGCAAGGAGGAATGGGAAAAAATTTCAGTCTCTCGATGTGCAAAACTGATAGAGACATACCCCAAGCGACTTACAGCTGTAATCACAGCAAAAGGTGGCGCTACAAAGTATTAACTTAAGGGGGCTGAATAATTTTGCACGCCCAATTTTTCAGTTTTTGATTTGTTAAAAAAGTTTGAAATATCCAATAAATGTCGTTCCACTTCAGGATTGTGTCCCACTTGTTGATTCTTCACAAAAAATACAGTTTTATATCTTTATGTTTGAAGACTGAAATGTGGCAAAAGGTCGCAAAGTTCAAGGGGGCCGGATAATTTCGCAAGGCACTGTATATATTTATATAGGACACAGGGAACCAATAATCAGCAGGGATTGTGTCTCTCTCTCTCTCTCTCTCTCTCTCTCTTTTGTCTTAAAAAAGTATTATATATTTGCATTTGAGGTTGGCAACAGAGCCTAGAACACATAAAATATTTGTTTTCAAGTTTGGATAAATGTCTTCTGGAATGTTCTATTCCAGCGCCGATAAGCGATCCTAACAACTTGGGGCTCCAAGCTTTAATATTGAACTCCTGAAATCTCATAGCCTTCAGATGCTGGCTTCTGCTATATGAGACATCCAGCAAAATCAATGGAAAACAACTTGTTTAGGCCTGTACAGAATACTAAATGCTGCTTTCACCTTTGCTTTCACTCTGATCACACACCCGTTGTACATTAGCAAAACCCAATAGTCTTCAAGTGTAGCAGATGTTCTCTTCATGAACTATATTCCTGCCTCTGTTCCATTATGGACTTTGTAATTGTCAGACTATTTAACGACTGTGCTATTGTCAGACTATTAAAGGACTGTGCTATTGTCAGACTATTTAATGACTGTGCTATTGTCAGACTATTTAAGGACTTTGCTATTGTCAGACTATTTAATGACTGTGCTATTGTCAGACTATTTAACGACTGTGCTATTGTCAGACTATTAAAGGACTGTGCTATTGTCAGACTATTTAATGACTGTGCTATTGTCAGACTATTTAAGGACTTTGCTATTGTCAGACTGTTTAAGGACTTTGCTATTGTCAGACTATTTAATGACTGTGCTATTGTCAGACTATTAAATGACTTTGCTATTGTCAGACTATTTAATGACTGTGCTATTGTCAGACTATTTAAGGACTTTGCTATTGTCCGACAATTTAGTGATTCTGCTATTCTAAGACAGTTTAATGACTTTGCTATTGTAAGACTATTAAAGGACTTTGCTATTGTCAGACTATTTAATGACTGTGCTATTGTCAGACTATTTAATGACTGTGCTATTGTCAAACTATTTAATGACTGTGCTATTGTCAGACTATTTAATGACTGTGCTATTGTCAGACTATTAAAGGACTTTGCTATTGTCAGACTATTTAATGACTGTGCTATTGTCAGACTATTTAATGACTGTGCTATTGTCAGACTATTTAATGACTGTGCTATTGTCAGACTATTAAAGGACTTTGCTATTGTCAGACTATTAAAGGACTTTGTAATTGTCAGACTATTAAAGGACTTTGCTATTGTCAGACTATTAAAGGACTTTGTAATTGTCAGACTATTAAAGGACTTTGCTATTGTCAGACTATTTAATGACTTTGCTATTGTCAGACTTAAAGGACTTTGCTATTGTAAGACTATTTAAGGACTTTGCTATTGTCAGACTATTTAATGACTTTGCTATTGTCAGACTATTTAAGGACTTTGCTATTGTCAGACTATTTAATGACTTTGCTATTGTCAGACTATTTAAGGACTTTGCTATTGTCCGACAATTTAGTGATTCTGCTATTCTAAGACAGTTTAATGACTTTGCTATTGTAAGACTATTAAAGGACTTTGCTATTGTAAGACTATTAAAGGACTTTACTATTGTAAGATGTATGATGCCAATAGAGCAGATGTCCACATGATAGCTAATGATGTCCAGTACATGGATCATACACAGTATCTATCTGCAACCATATTGACTTTGTCACAGTAGGACACATTTGCTTGCCCAGTACCCTCTTCAGTTTTGGGCAAAGAGAGAGGGAGGGGGCTTTCAAGGGAGCAGGCAAGGGATTATGGGTCGATGATCTTAGGTAAACCAGAATCTACAGGGTGCATGATATGTTTTGACCTTCATAAAATATTGATTTACTGTTCACCTGTGAACATGCAGAGGACAAATAACAAAATAAAACGCTTTGAAGTTGTGCAGTTGTGTGTCACATTGTTTCACAAACACAGTAGCTTTTTCTTAGGCAACCAATCAAGTCTAGCAGAGAATGTATCATTATAATTGGAATGCAAGGACCATAGTAATCGCTGTAGTTACTTAACAAAATAATTGGATCAACATCAACACTGTGCCAAGCATGACATGAGCAGACTAGTATTTTCTTCTTAAATGCATAAAGTGGGCTGTCATATATTGATTGACAGGATCCCATGTCAATCAGAAAATATGAAAATTGTATGAATACTGTATGAGTGACATTCTGTTTAGAATACTGAGCAGTCGGAAAATCTGTTGGATTCAAAGACAGTATGTTAAATTCCCCAGATACTTCCAAACACAGGGTACAATAAGTGCACAGTTATTGCTGTATTTTCAGCTTGCATACTCTGAAGTGGGCTTACTAGCTCACATATACATGAACTCACTGTGTGCTAGATTCTGTTAGTCAAAATTCTAGTACATTTATGGACCTCAACACTGAAATGATTGTGGAGGAAGTCAGGAAGTGGTTAACATAATCCATGGTATGTATCTATTTTGTCTTATCTTACATAATAATAATTACAGATGAAAATGTGTACTTTAGATGATGTGTGCTTTGTTATTATTCACTACATCTGGAGAGTTTTATATAAGAAAATAATTAAGTATATTTGAAATTCAGAACGAAGAAAATAACTGTAAATCCGAACGTCACGTAAAGAGTGGTTTTTGCATTGATCAGCAAAGGTTAAGTAGAAGATGTTGATGAATCTTGAGAACTTTGATAAATGAATATTGATTTTATTTTTAAAAAATTATCCTGACAATTATAGCTGGGCTAGATAATTCCCTCTAGACGAGAGCAGAGTGCATCTATTTTTGAAGCAGCTTTAATATTGTTGAAAATAGTCTTGGGCAGCAGTCCTGTATGAATCCTTCAGAACCTTATCTCTCTTCTGAACACCCCACCAAATTATATTAGATACACAAGAGGGTTTGACGCCGTGAGCCATTGTGGAGAAAGCAATAAATAGCCTGGCAATGTCAGAGATGTCATAAATCAAAATTCAGAAATGGCTGAGTGCTGTTGGACATTTTCATCTCCAATACTGTTTTATCCCGCTGAATAATGAATAAATTAGAGAGATGCAAGGCAGGGGGGAGTGTTTGAATCTACAGTACATGTGTGTCTTTACCATTTATGTTTATGTGTATGCTTACCGGCGGGTGTGTAAATGTGACCGACCGGCTCAATTCGGTGTTACGTAGCAACATTCGAAAAGGTGTTTTTTACATTGGATAAAAGTAAAGACTCAGAGCTAGAAAATGGTATATCATACACTATAGTTGCGGAACAATGGGAAAGTAATTCTGCTTTGAAAGTTGACAAACTTGTCACCTCAGTTTTTGAGAAAATGGCCCGTAAATATTTTGGTACACCTACTGGAGAGCTCTTCTTTGTCTACACCCATTCAGCATCGTTCACACCCTCTTAAGCTTTAGCCCCACCCAGCTCTTTAACTTCTTGACGCTACCCATCCCGTTAGCGGGATAATTGTCATCAACAACTGCTGAATTGCAGAGCGCCACAATCAAATAATATTACTACAAATATTTATATTCATGAAATCACAAGTACAATATAGCAAAACACAGCTTGGCTCTTTGTTAATACACCTGTCGTGTCAGATTTTGAAAATATGCTTTACAGCGAAAGCAATCCAAGCATTTGTGTAAGTTTATCAATCACTAGACAAAACATTATGAACACCTAGCATCAAAGTAGCTTGGTCACGAAAATCAGAAAAGCACTTAAATGAATCGCTTACCTTTGATGATCTTCGGATGTTTTCACTCACGAGACTCCCAGTTACACAATAAATGTTCCTTTTGTTCCATAAAGATTATTTTTATATTTGTTTTGGCGCGTTATGTTCAGAAATCCACAGGCTCGAGCGGTCATGACAACGCAGACAAAAATTCCCAATAGTATCCGTAATGTCCACAGAAACATGTCAAGCGTTTTTTATAATCAACCCTCAGGTTGTTTTTAAAATATATAATCGATAATATATCAACCGGCACTGTCTCTTTTTCAGTAGGAGAGGGAGACACATTGGCTGCCCAAGCTCTGTTGCACAAGCAAAACTCAAGCGAACACCTGACGCGATGTTATCTTTCTCCCTCATTTTTCAAAATAAAAGCCTAAAACTATGTGTGAAGACTGTTGACACCTTGAGGAAGTGATAGGAAAATGAATCTGGTTGATATCCCTTTAAATGGAGCGAAGGCAGGCTATGGAACATGGAGCTTTCAAAATAGAAGCCACTTCCTGGTTTGATTTTCCTCAGGTTTCGCCTGCAATATCAGTTCTGTTATACTCACAGACAATATTTTGACAGTTTTGGAAACTTTAAAGTGTTTTCTATCCTAATCTGTCAATAATATGCAAATTCTAGCATATGGCCTGAGAAATAGGCTGTTTACATTGGGAACATTATTTTTCCAAACATAAAAATAGTGCCCCCTAGCTGAAAGAGGTTAAGAATTGACATGTGAGGCCATGTGCTAAACAACCAAAGATTTCAAGACTAAAGGCTGGTTTACGCTACGGGTGTGTTCATTAATTTAATCTGGAGTGCCAGAGTGTGCTCTGGGTGTTCTTAAACTCAGAGCATTGTCAGATTGCCGTTTGTAAAATCAGAACCTTTCATTCTTGGGGCTTTCAGAGCGCACACTGGATGCTCTGGCCGAGTAGTAGGGTTGATCCGAGCGTTCTTATCTAACAACAGCAGTCAAGAACACAAGCTAACTCGCTAACATTGGCAGCTTGCTAACTACTTCCAGACACAAATGAGAGAACAGCTCACTCTGACCATTTTATTCACCGTAGCAGAGCTTGTTAGGCTGTTTTTTGTGTTGGTGTTGGTGACTGCAACAATTGGTGCTGGCAACAATTTAATTGCGCGTTTTGCGTTTTTTTGCCAACGTTTACTGACACCTGCCATATTCAATGGGTGTGAGTTCATAAGAGTTTGTCAGTTATTCTGCACTCTGGCAAACTCAGACGAGAGTTCTCTGAAATCGGAGTAGACAATTTACAAGCTACGTCTATCAACACGACAGTTGTTGCAGTGCCATCATGAACATTATATGGAAATGGTTAATTGCATAGTGTAGGCTTTTATTTAGACATGTAGCTAGTTAGCTAAACAATGAACCATAATCACAACTCATAACATTACTACCCTGCATGAATCTGCGGGTAGCTAACCAACCAGGTTCAATGTTGGCTACCCAAAATTAGGCTATAACTAACAATGCAAATGGCTCTGAGATACAAATAATATTACTACACAGATCATACACATAACTTTAGCTTGCGAGCCAGCCAGCTAACGTTAGCTTGCTAGCTAACAGTACACTAACTTGAAATGAAAAAAACTTTCTGACAAAATTAGAAATGTGTAATGTTTTGAAAATGTAGCTAGCTAGAGTCTCTAACCTATATACATGGATGGATGCTTCTACCTCTCTGTCATGGATGACATTGTTGCCCTTAGTTTGAAGATGTTCTGTAATCTTCAAGACAGGTGTTTCATACAACAGTCTTCTGTGTGTTCTATTTTCGACTCCGACTGCAGGTCTGCAATCACACACTAGCCTTTTCTCCATCTCCTTAGCAGTCATACTCTAATTCCACTGATTTCAAAACGCGGTCCTCCAGAAAGTGGAGAGCAACACTTATGCAGTTCTACTATGTGATATCTTTCAAAAAATATGCTTTAGAAAGGATTACCTAAAAATACAGACCAAATCATGTTGTAGAAAGAAGAGTGCTCCATGGCAGACCAATCTAAACTCATCTCTCAGCTTGTCCAGCCCACTCATTATCTCAATCAATCATGGCTAGCGGGAAGGTTGTTGGCTTTTTCTGTAGCTAAACCGACTAGGCTCGTAATTTAACAATTGTATTTGTATTTACAGATAGCATACAAGTTTGTTATTATGGCACATGAAAGTTCACATGTTCCAGAAGGTATTTCTGCAACAAAAAAAGCATTTTGATAAAAAATAACGTTTACGTTCAAATGGCTCTCGCGTGAAGTTGTGAAGCGTGACACACGCGTCGTTTCCTGAATCGAGTCACATATGTGTGTGTGTGTGTGTACATGCGTGCATGCGTGCGTGCATGCATGTGTTTTTGTGTCTGTGTGCATGCATGTGTGAGTAGGCCTATGCGTACTTAGCTTACAATGACTGTAAAGTGAGACAAGCAAGGGCCAGGTGTGTATGGACAGTCCTAAACATGACCCACACTACAAAGGCTACATGTGTCACAAAGGATTCACATTTCCCACTGTCAAGACAATTTACAAATCAGGCAGACTCTCTATGCGGAAGCACTGAGGAGGATCGGGATGGTTATTTCCAAATCTGTCACGCTTTCATGACAGTGTGATACTCTCCTCTGTGACTTAGCTGTGGTGTCTCAGAGCCTCTCTGCCTTTGACGATATTTCCCAATGCCAACCCACCCCAAAATAATCATTCATTCTATTCTTATTTTGTAGCAAGTCATGTCCGTGAGTAAGTGGCAATAACATGAACATTGACTATGATGATTGCAGTTTTCACTCAACTGTGGTTTATCTTCTGACTCGGGGAGCTGTTCTCTGCTGTATTTCCAGCTCATTGCTTCACACTTCCCGCCTCCATCACACACATGCACACACACATGCGCACGAGCACACACACACACACACACACACACACACACACACACACACACACACACACACACACACACACTTACATTGACAGGGTTGCTCTTCTCTGTCAAACCAGGCAGAACACTCAGAACACAGTGTGCCACACTGTACAGCATAACTCTGTCTAAACTCTGCCAAAGCTAAGTGGTAACAGTAATTTTCTTTCAACTTAGTGTTCAATATACTTCTGAGTTAATGTACCAAGGGTGACTTTGTCCTCTCATTTATTACTTGATCCGCAAACAATCTATTCAATTTACACTACCGCTCAAAAGTTTTGGGTCACGTAGAAATGTCCTTGTTTTTTAACGAAAAGCACATTTTGTGTCCCTTAAAATGACATCAAATTGATCGGAAATACAGTGTAGACATTGTTAATGTTGTAAATGACTATTGTAGCTGGAAACGGCAGATTTTTTATAGAATATCTACAAAGGCATACAGAGGCACATTATCAGCAACCATCACTCCTGTATTCCAATGGCACGTTGTGTTAAGCTATTCCAAGTTTATAATTTTAAAATATTAATTGATCATTAGAAAACCCATCATAGCACTGAGACTGCACTTGTGAAGGTGGGAAATGACCTTTTAATGGCATCAGACCGAGGCTCTGCATCTGTCCTCGTGCTCCTAGACCGTAGTGCTGCTTTTGATACCATCGATTCCCACATTCATTTGGAGAGATTGGAAACCCAAATTGGTCTACACAGATAAGTTATGGCCTGGTTTAGATCTTATCTGTCGGAAAGATATCAGCTTGTCTCTGTGAATGGTTTGTCCTACGACAAATCAACTGTATATTTCGGTGTTCCTCAAGGTTCAGTTTTAGGACCACTATTGTTTTCACTATATATTTTACCTCTTGGGGATGTCATTCGAAAACATAATGTTAACTTTCACTGCTGTGCGGATGACACACAGCTGTACATTTTAAATTAAACATGTTGAAGCCCCAAAATTGCCCTCGCTAGAAGCCTGTGTTTTAGACATAATTAATAATCAATTAATCTTGATGGTTGTACAGTCGTCTCAAATAAAACTGTGAAGAACCTCGGCATTACTCTGGACCCTGATCTCTCTTTTGAAGAACATATCAAGACTGTTTCAAGGACAGCTTTTTTCCATCTACGTAACATTGCAAAAATCAGAAACTCTCTGTCCAAAAATATTGCAGAAAAATTAATCCATGCTTTTGTTACTTCTAGGTTAGATTACTGCAATTCTCTACTTTCCAGCTACCCGGATAAAGTACTAAATAATCTTCAGTTAGTGCTAAATACGGCTGCTAGAATCCTGACTAGAACCAACAAATTTGATCATATTACTCCAGTGCTAGCCTCCTTACACTGGCTTCCTGTTAAGGCAAGGGCTGATTTCAAGCTTTTACTGCTAACCTACAAAATCATAACATAGGCTTGCTCCTACCTATCTTTCTGATTTGGTCCTGCCGTACATACCTGCATGTACGCTACGGTCACAAGACGCAGGCCTCCTAATTGTCCCTAGAATTTCTAAGCAAACAGCTGGAGGCAGGGCTTTCTCCTATAGAGCTCCATTTTTATGGAATGGTCTGCCTGCCCATGTGAGAGACGCAGACTCGGTCTCAACCTTTAAGTCTTTACTGAAGACTCATCTCTTCAGTGGGTCATATGATTGAGTGTAGTCTGGCCCAGGAGTGTGAAGGTGAACGGAAAGGCTCTGGAGCAACGAACCGCCCTTGCTGTCTCTGCCTTGGCAAGGTGCAGCATGGTAAGCGTACATTTTCTCTTTATTGAAAATGACCCCGACAAAACAAAGAACAAAACCAAACCGTGAAGCTTTGGGCTATGTGCCCTGAACAAAGTCAAAGTTAACTTCCCACAAAACAGGTGGGGGAAAAGGGTACCTAAGTATGGTTCTCAATCAAAGACAACGATAGACAGCTGCCTCTGATTGAGAACCACACCCAGCCAAACACATAGAAGTAGAAAATCATAGAACATAGGCTGCCCACCCAAATCAAACCCTGACCAAACCAAAATAGAGACATAAAACGCTGGGCGCAGGGCGTGACAGCAAGGGTCAGTTAGTTATATCTGGAGTAGTTCTTCTGTCTTATCCGGTGTCCTGTGTGAATTTAAGTATGCTCTCTCTAATTCTCTCTTTCTCTCAGAGAACCTGAGCCCTAGGACCATGCCTCAGGACTACCTGGCATGATGACTCCTTGCTGTCCCCAGTCCACCTGGCCGTGCTGCTGCTCCAGTTTCAACTGTTCTGCCTGCGGCTATGGAATCCTGACCTGTTCACCGGACGTACTACCTGTCCCAGACCTGCTGTTTTCAATTCTCTAGAGACAGCAGCAGTGGTAGAGATACTCTTAATGATCGGCTATGATAAGCCAACTGACATTTACTCCTGAGTTGCTGACTTGCTGCACCCTCGACAACTACTGTGATCGCTATTATTTGACCATGCTGGTCATTTATGAACATTTGAACATCTTGGCCATGTTCTGTTATAATCTTCACCCGGCACAGCCAGAAGAGGACTGGCCACCCCTCATAGCCTGGTTCCTCTCTATGTTTCTTCCTAGGTTTTGGCCTTTCTAGGGAGTTTTTCCGAGCCACCGTGCTTCTACGCCTGCATTGCTTGCTGTTTGGGGTTTTAGGCTGGGTTTCTGTACAGCACATTGAGATATCAGCTGATGTACGAAGGGCTATATAAATACATTTGATTTGATTTGATGACTTTGCAATTATGTTAGCACACCTGAAAAACATTCTGCTGATTAAAGATCCAATAAAACCGGCCTTCTTTAGACTTGCTGAGTATCTGGAGCATCAGCATTTGTGGGTCCTCTTGCTCAGTTGTGCACCAGGGCCTCCCACTCCTCTTTCTATTCTGGTTAGAGCCAATGTGCGCTGTTCTGTGAAGGGAGTAATACATAGCGTTCTTCAGATCTTCAGTTTCTTGGCAATTTCTCGCATGGAACAGCCTTAATTTCTCAGAACAAGAATAGACTGACGAGTTTCAGAAGAAAGTCTTTGTTTCTGGACATTTTGAGCCTGTAATCGAACCCACAAATGCTGATGCTCCAGATGCTCAACTATTCTAAAGAAAGCAAGTTGTTTTGCTTCTTTAATCAGTACAACAGTTTTCAGGCTTTTAAAATTATTAACTTGGATTAGCTAACTCAACGTGCCGTTGGAACACAGGAGTGATGGTTGCTGATAATGGGCCTCTGTATGTCTATGTAGATATTCCATAAAAAATCAGCCGTTTCCAGCTACAATAGTCATTTACAACATTAACAATGTCTACACTGTATTTCTGATCAATTTGATGTTATTTTAATCAACAAATTATTTTGATTTTCTTTCAAAAACAAGGACATTTCTGATTGACCCCAAACTTTTAATAGTAGTGTATGTTGTAGAGGCTGTTAACTCATGTAACAAATGTATGGGTTTTGTATGGGTCTCTGTATGGGATCCATTCAGAACCATGTATGTTCATGTCTGACGGTTTTTACTTGAGCGTCTCTGCATACTTCTAAATAGTGTCAGCATACACACATGATCTGATAATGACAATGGCTGTCAGGATTTGACATTGGCATCTCAGCCCATATCCTAGTGGGAGTAGCTACGTGAGGAAACGCACAAGACTAAGCAGTGTTTGACAAGAGCAGAGGGACCAGTGGTTAGACACTCAATCAGAAGGGGACAGAAGGGGTACCAAACCTCTGGGGGTCACACACAGCAGCTGTTGTCTGTCATTTTGATGTCCCACCAACCACATATACAGTACCAGTGAAAAGTTGTGACACAGCTACTCATTCAAGGGTTTTTATATATTGTTACTATTTTCTACATTGTAGAATAATATTGAAGACATCAAAACTATGAAAGAACACATATGGAATCATGCGGTAACCAAACAAGTGTAAAACAAATCAAAATATATTTTCAACTTGAGATTCTTCAAAATAGCCACCCTTTACCTTGATGACAGCTTTGCACACTCTTGGCATTCCCTCAACCAGCTTCACCTGGAATGTTTTTCCAACAGCACTTGTTGGCTGCTTTTCCTTCACTCTGCAGTCTAGCTCATCCCAAACCATCTCAATTGGGTTGAGGTCGGGTGATTGTGGAAGCCAGGTCACCTGATGCAGCACTCCATCAATCTCCTTCTTGGTCAAATAGCCCTTACACAGCCTGGAGGTGTGTTGGGTCATTGTCCTGTTGTAAAACAAATGATAGTCCCACTAAGTGCAAACCAGAATGAATGGCGTATTGCTGCAGAATGCTGTGTTAGCCATGCTGGTTAAGTGTGCCTTGAATTCGAAAAAAAATCACTGACAGTGTCACCAGCAAAACTCCCCCACACCATCACACCTCCTCCCCCATGACTCATGGGGGGAACCACACATGTGGAGATCATCCGTTCACCTACTCTGCGTCCCCCGGCGGTTGGAACCAAACATCTGAAATTTGGACTCATCAGACCAAAGGACAGCTTTTCACCGGTATCATGTCCATTGCTCGTGTTTCTTGGCCAAAGCGAATTTCTTATTATTATTGGTGTCCTTTAGTAGTGGTTTCTTTGCAGCAACTCAACCATGAAGGCCTGATTCACACATTCTCCTCTGAAAAGTTGATGTTGAGATGTGACTGTTCTTGAAGCATTAATTTGGACTGGTAACTCTAATAAATGTATCCTCTGCAGCAGAGGTAACTCTGGGTCTTCCTTTCCTGTGGCGGTCCTCATGAGAGCCAGTTTCATCATAGCGCTTGATTGTTTTTGCGACTGCACTTGAAGAAACTTTCAAATTTTTGTATTTACTCACCTTCATGTCTTAAAGTAATGATGCACTGTCATTTCTCTTTGCTTATTTGAGCTGTTCTTGCCACAATATGGACTTTTACCAAAAAGTGCTATCTTCTGTATACCACCCCTACCTTGTCACAACACAACTGATTGGCTCAAAAGCATGAAGAAGGAAAGAAATTCCACAAATTAACATTCAACACACCTGTTAATTGAAATGCATTCCAGGTGACTACCTCATGAAGTTGTTTGAGAAAATGCCAAGAGTGTGCAAAGCTGTCATCAAGGCAAAGGGTGGCTACTTTCAAGAATCTCAAATATAAAATATATTTTGATCTGTTTAACACCTTTTCGGTTACTACATGATTCCATATGTGTTATTCATAGTCTTGATGTCTTCACTATTATTCTTCAATGTAGAAAATAGTAAAAATAAAGAAAAACCCTTGAATGATTAGGTGTCCAAACTTTTGACTGGTACAAGAAAACAAGCATGCACACTCAGACACACACACACTCACTCACGCACACACACACACACTTACACACAAACACACACAGAGAGAAGAGAGTAGCTGGTAATGAGAAACGTTCAACCATTGACTAGGATTTTGGCCAGTGAATTAGTGGACACATTCAAATGAGAGAAGAAATTAGCAGCTTGCCCCAAGTGGTTGTCAAGCTGAGGATGGGGTTAGCTGAGGGGTAGTTAGTGTCTGCCTGTGCTGCTCTACAAACCCATTGGATTTCTTCAAAACAAAATCAAACCTTCATTTGATACCCAAATGACCAAACCTCTCTTTTAGGTTGTAGTACAAATATATCTGAAACAGACAGCTACACATCAAAGCACACTTAGCTTCTCCTCTCCTCTCTTCCCATCTTATCCTATCTCTCTCATTTTAAACATGAATTTCATAGACAAATGGAGAAAGGTAGTCCCTTCAACCAGGGAGCAGCATACTGATGGAGAAAGGTAGTCCCTTCAACCAGGGAGCAGCATACTGATGGAGAAAGGTAGTCCCTTCAACCAGGGAGCAGCATACTGATGGAGAAAGGTAGTCCCTTCAACCAGGGAGCAGCATACTGATGGAGAAAGTTAGTCCCTTCAACCAGGGAGCAACATACTGATGGAGAAAGGTAGTCCCTTCAACCAGGGAGCAGCATACTGATGGAGAAAGGTAGTCCCTTCAACCAGGGAGCAGCATACTGATGGAGAAAGGTAGTCCCTTCAACCAGGGAGCAGCATACTGATGGAGAAAGGTAGTCCCTTCAACCAGGGAGCAGCATACTGATGGAGAAAGGTAGTCCCTTCAACCAGGGAGCAGCATACTGATGGAGAAAGGTAGTCCCTTCAACCAGGGAGCAGCATACTGATGGAGAAAGGTAGTCCCTTCAACCAGGGAGCAGCATACTGATGGAGAAAGGTAGTCCCTTCAACCAGGGAGCAGCATACTGATGGAGAAAGGTAGTCCCTTCAACCAGGGAGCAGCATACTGATGGAGAAAGTTAGTCCCTTCAACCAGGGAGCAGCATACTGATGGAGAAAGGTAGTCCCTTCAACCAGGGAGCAGCATACTGATGGAGAAAGGTAGTCCCTTCAACCAGGGAGCAGCATACTGATGGAGAAAGTTTGTCCCTTCAACCAGGGAGCAACATATTGATGGAGAAAGGTAGTCCCTTCAACCAGGGAGCAACATACTGATGGAGAAAGGTGGTCCCTTCAACCAGGGAGCAGCATACTGATGCAAGGAAAGTATTTTCTTCCCTCGGAAAGTAAATTGTAAATAATTTACTACGCTACAACTAAGCAAACTTATGAAATAATGATATGACTTCTGTTTATTGCAAGGCTGGGTTTTATTATTCTACCACAAATAAGAGAGACGAAAGCAGCGAGCGTCTTTAAGTGGTACATTTAAACAATTTTGTTTGCTTGTCTCGTGTCACTCAAATTGGGTATTTAAGGCTCAAGGCTTTCAGGAAATTCCCCTGTGCCAAGCAAGCGACTACTCATGAGGAATATGATCAACCTCACACTGTACTGTTTACTCTGGACTGAGAGAAAGTACATTAGCATGGATTTGCATAAGTTGAATGTTTTTTTTCTCTCCATTAATATTTAAAATGTACAAATTTGGCATCCATCCATACTGTATCTGGACATAAGAGACCGTTTCTAGATTGTCCCTGTATTCTCAACTTAATGACTTTACCAGGTCAGTAGTGAAGTGTGGGAAGTATGTGTGTGAGGAGGAGGTGGTAGATTCAATCCCTCATGCTGAGCATTGTCAAGTAAATTTAGGGTTTGTGAGTGTCCATGTGTGATAGCTGTGTAGGTAGGTGGAGGTTGCATTTTTTGTCTAAACCAAAATGTGTATATGATATGTGTTTAAATGATTGAGTGGGTGTGTTTCCGACCTGTGCAGTCTAGTCTACGTAGCTACCATGATGCCTCAGAATGCCAGTAAAAGGGGGGAGCTGAGCCTGGCTGTGCTGCCACAGAGCCGCGGCGGGGCTAATCTCTTTGTGAAAATGCTTATATGCCTTGAGACTCCACATTAGGAGGCCATCCTCCCCTGTCATCAGGGCTTTAATTGCCACAGCCAGGTGCAAACAGCATGTAATCTTGTTTGTCAGCTCTGGCATTTTATTTCTAATTTCGTCCCTTTGACAAGCAATTTGGGAATAGAGACGGATTTGGAAGAGCAGGCTGCTGTACACTGGAGGGGTGGAGTCTGATTTAGGGGAGAGAGAGAGAGAGAGCGAGAGAGGGGGGAGACATAGAGAGAGAGAGTGTGTATGTGTGTGTGAGCATGCATGTGTGTGTGCGTGTATGCTCCCTTCATCACTCCTGCTCTGCCTTGTGATCTATGTATCTGCCCAGCCCCAGTCTTGCCCTGAGGAATCCCTGGCTCAGTGAGTGCAGAAAATGACCATCTTGTTCCTAGGCCTCATGAATAGAAAGCCCTTGCTTTGGCTCATCTGGCTAGAACACTATAGGATGTGAAATTGGATCATTCCTTAGCCTGCTTTTCGTGGACGTTCCCTCCAGGCTTTGTCTAAAGCTCACACAGACAACAAAAACATCACAACAGCCAGTCAATAATAATACACAATACATATGCAGCGACAACATTGCATTGACAGAGGATTGGAGGGCAGTGGTGCCACATCTCCAGCATTGAGATGTGAAGCAGTTGACCGTAGCTGAGGGTTTGAATGAGGTCCCAGGTTGGAGAACAATACCTTTGCTCCCACAATGCAACAGAGCTGGTGGCCCACAGAGTCATGGGAGCTTGGTCCTGGTCGGGCATGAGCTGCCCTCAAATCCCCTCCTATTGTCCCATTGTTGTGGCTGATAGTGTGTTTGGATACTCAGGTGCGCCTCCTCTTGTGGCTCACCACGCTCCTATGCCCTTCGGGTGCCCCCGACTCCCCGTCTTCATTTTTGCCATTGTCACATTGTTTAGCATAGGGAAGAGGTCCTTTGTGCAGAGGACCAGGAGGTATCTTCTGCTGTGCCTGTACAGAATGATGAGGGTGTTTTAGTAGCTGGAGTGCTTCCTCTGCCTTAGTATTCAAATGGAGGACACAGTCTTTTGTGAGAGCAGCCTCAGAGATAGAGGGCACGTTTAACAAATGAGCTGATGTAGTTTACTCCATATGTGATGAGGAACATCCATGGAGACGAGAGTGGGAGCATGTGACAAAGAGTAGAAGAAAAGAACAGCAAGTCACCGTGGCACACTGCTCCTGCATGTCTTATGACAACAGCACGGCTTTCTCCATACAACCAGCGACTGCACTGGAGGTGAACGGAAATTAATTTCTCAGTCTACGAAGACAAGAGGGGGGATTCAGATGGAATTGTGACAAAGAGCGCAAAAGCTCATGCTCCTGCTCACTTCACATACAGAACATTAGCTGTGTGTGTGTGTGTGTGTGCGTGTGCGTGCGCGTTTGTGCGTGTGTGTGTGTGTGTGTGTGTGTGTGTGTGTGCGCGTTTGTGCGTGTGTATGCACGTGCTCTCTCAGGGTGAAGGCAGGGTGCTTCATTTCATTTGAAAGTATACTCTTCCATCTGAAAACTGTGGAGTATAATAAGATTTTTAATTAAGTCCCCTGCTTTATCATGTTTTACAAAGGAGACTGGGGGTGCCATCATGAATGAATGCCATTAATTAATTGTTTTGGAAACTTTTCAGTGTGCTTGATGATAGCGCTTTAATCTGTCTGCAATTTGGGAAGAAATATGGTATTTTTAATTCTACAGAGTTTTTCATTGGCTCACATGCACCAAATCCCTGACCGTACCCACAATTCCTCAATTATTGACGTTGTGGTGTTGGTTACTGTTGATTGTAGCCGTGTGGCTTTTTTCTCTGGGAGTGCAGAGTAGCAGTCTGCTGTCCTATGTGCAGTGAAGCAGTCAGCACAGCTCCTTATGGAGCAGAAGCAGCATAGAGCAGAGTGCTGTTTCCCCTCAGGGTAGGTAGAGCTTATCACATGACTGACTGGAGCACCAGGGACATTCTGTACCAGAGGAGGAAGAGAGATAAGGAGAAACCGGCTGAGAAGGAAGACACTCTTCCCATGAGACTGACTGTTTTGGCTTACCTGGACTACTGGGGATACGGTGACTACTGGGGGCATGATGCTGTGACACATGTCTAAGGTGAACTTTTACTTCTTGGCTCTGCTACCCAGAGAGGTGATGCAATCAATGTCATCTTCCATTCAACATATTGTTTGTCATCTGAAACTGTCAATCTGGCCTAATGTTATGTTCTTGAAGACTTGGATATCGGTTCACATATGGAAGGAGGGGGAGAACAAGGGAGTTATTTTTCTGAAACAGTGTCTGGGAGGAGGGGATATATGTACTTTTAAACCTCTGCTTGCCAAACTCTCAGCTAAGTGTATTTACTAATTCTGGTCCAACATTCAACTTCCAAGCTCTCATAGATTGCCCAGCTATTACTTTCTACTATCTGGACCCCTCTTCTTCTCTGTCGACCACCACCTACAACTTCAGAGCAATGGACATACTTTCCTATTCCAGCTGTCCCATTTCACCCTTTAAAGCCTCCATCTTGGGTCAATTCAAAATGCATGTCTTCCCACTGAGGTCCTCCACCCAGGAGTCAAAACTTCTGAAGCTGGTTATTGATTGGTTTCTATTGAAGTCTATCGCCTCTGGCTAGAGGCAGGTATTCTATGGTCTTTTGGTTATTGTAATAATTCTTCTTCACATTCGATCAATGTTTTCTTTTGGATTCTGTCTGTCTTGCAAATGCCTTACATTTTTCAACAATGTTGTGTGATATACGGTACATCGCTGGCAGTCAGTCAGTTTGATTAATGAGTACTATACATGGTCATTAAGTTACTGTCATTATTACAGTTTTTCTCAATTGCTAAAACACAATTTCTGAAACCTTGCTCCATTTCCTGAAAACATTAAACACAAAACCTCATCTTCAAGCACTATTTACATAACCTCTGACTCCTCTTGCAAAATGAAACATTCGCTTCAAAACAGTTTTACCTGTGTTCAAAATCAAACACTGCTCTCAAATCATAAACAAAGTGATCAAAATGATATACACTCTCAAGCAGTCAGTAAACAATACACAGAAAAATAGAAAACACATTGTTCAAAACATACAATTCTCAGGGAGAAGTACGTTTTTAATCTAAAATAATATTCATATTTTTCCGTCATTGTATTTTGATGAACGAAAACATGTTCTATCATAGTAGCTCAAAATTGATCAGAAATTACTACTCTGCTTTGCTCTTTTCAATTTTGTTTTTTGTTCTTCCTCCTCCTTCTACCCCTATTTTTACAGTACTGTACCCTGCATCTCACAAACTTGTCCTTTGTCTCTGTGATACAGTAATTCTTGTTCTTTGTTGATATGAACCTGCAACCAATCAAAATCTATTGAGCAGTCAGTACTGTTAATAAATGGAAAGCACAATGTTCAGGGCCATACAATTTGTCCATTGTACAGTATACAGCCTACAATGCACTGTACTACAGTATCCATTCTCAGACTTTCTCCTTCCCACCTTCAACAACCTGTTTGCTCTCTGAACTGGCTTATATTGGTTGTGTCGCATCATTTGAAACAGGTTAAATCAGTTTTGAGTGGTTGTGTTCAATTAATGACATATGTTCTCTATTTGTATTTGATTGTTGTCACTTGTGTTTACCAGTATGAATGACATGTGCATTAGAGTGCAGAATGTGTTTTGAGAATGAGAATGTGTTTAGAGTTTTGCTGAAATGTCTAAGTGAGATCTGCAAATTGTGTTTTATCATGTGAAATTGTTTAAGGTATTGACCACAGACTGCATAATTAGTTAAATGAGTCCAGGTAACTGAGAACTTTGTTCAGCCAATGGGTTTTAGTGTTTTAGCAATTGAGAAAAACTGTAATGTCACTTACTTTTCTCATCTGACCCTCAGTGAGCTATGTTCCCCTTTATATTTTGATCAGCGTCTCAGCTCTTTTTTTTAAATGTATTTTTTATTTCACCTTTATTTAACCAGGTAGGCAAGTTGAGAACAAGTTCTAATTTACAACTGCGACCAGGCCAAGATAAATTATAGCAGTGTGAACAGACAACAACACAGAGTTACGCATGGAGTAAACAATAAACAAGTCTATATACATTGTGTGTAAAAGGCATGAGGAGGTAGGTGAATAATTACAATTTAGCAGATTAATACTGGAGTGATAAGTGATCAGATGGTCATGTGCAGGTAGAGATACTGGTGTGCAAAAGAGCAGAAAAGTAAATAAATAAAAACAGTATGGGGATGAGGTAGGTAAATTGGGTGGGCTATTTACCGATGGACTATGTACAGCTGCAGCGATCGGTTAGCTGCTCAGATAGCAGATGTTTAAAGTTGGTGAGGGATATAAAGGTCTCCAACTTCAGCGATTTTTGCAATTCGTTCCAGTCACTCTAGTGTCCTGGGGTCCCAGCATATCAGAAACCTCAACCGGACCAATGCTTTGGATGGCTCGCCCTTTCATTTCTGAAGCGTACTAAGCGCATGCAGAGCAACTTTTCCTCCTTCTCCAGACGAGTCTCGGGGATGGTCTGAGCCTCCCTGCGATGCCACACGTATTTGTGCCAGAAAAAGGCCAAAGCGATGGGTGCATTGTCCCTGTGACATCGAAGGCCAACACATGAAACGCTTTGGTGTCCGAGTCTGGTCTGCCTTCTCCTTCAGCCTGATTCCTGATCAGGCCCTTCCGTCCTTCAGCCAAAGGATGTGGGAGGCTGGCTGCAGTCCCACGGTGGCCAGCCTTGTCTTCATCCTGTATGCCCTTTAAGCCTGGCGTGCCGCTCAGACTACTATTTACTTTGTGCTGACTATTTTAGCCATTCATCCATCCATCCATGGATCCGTCCCTCCACTCATCTGCCTGTGTGCCTGGCAGCTATGATACCCACAACTTCTGTCTGGTCTGGTTCCAAAGCTCCAGCCTGGAAGTCCCATAGAGGGAGGGATAGGGTCGGGGGCTTGATGTCTGTGGAGAAAAACTGTTGCAGGGATTCTAATGAGACCATAGAGGAGGGGACAAGGTGTAGAAGAGAATGAGAAGTCGTCACGTCATAGAAAATGAAAGTGGAGGGAAGGAAGGACCGGGAAGATAGCTAGATAGATATATGGCGGGATCCATGCAGAGCCTCGGGAGGATTCAGGCAAGAACAGACAGGATTTGGGAAAACAAAACCTCACTGTGATTGACATGAGTGGTGAAAAAACAACAAATCAAAGATTGAGGCTGTAAGTACATGGCATCATAGGCATCAGCACTCCTTTGTTCTCCCCTTACCTGGGCCCAAACAGGATGCATCCCTGGAAGAAGAATGGCTAACTTCTACTACCTCGTGGCAAGTAGCAGGTGATGTCTGCACTCACAACACCATGGGTGCATCCTGGTTCCATTAGAACACATGATTCAATTATCTGAAGTTTCTGAACATGCAAACTTCTCTAAGGTAAGCTCTATTTCCCAATCAGAAATATTACATTTCATTTTTGAACCCCTGCTGATCTGATCATTACAAAGACAAGAATAATGTGTTGTAGTGTTGTAGGTGAAAATATAGCAGTTGATTATTAGGTGACATGACAGTACTGTACACTGAGTATACCAAACATTAGGAACACCTTCCTAATATTGAGTTGCACCTACCACCCTTTTTTATTTGCCCTTAGCATGAAAAGCTTTCCACAAGGATGCTTCCCACAGTTGTGTCAAGTTGGCTGGATGTCCTTTGGGCGGTGGACCACTCTTGAGGAGCACAGGAAACTCTGGAGTGTGAAAAAACTATTAGCATTGCAGTTGTTGACACAAACCGGTGCTCCTGGCACCTACTACTGTACCCCCTTCAAAGGCGCTTAAATATTTTGTCTTGCTCATTCACCCTCTGAATGGCACACATACACAATCCATGTCTAAATTGTCTCAAGGTTTAAAAATCCTTCTTTAACCTGTCTCCTCCCCTACATCTACACTGGTTGAAGTGGATTTAACAAGTGACATCAATAAGAGATCATAGCTTTCACCTCGATTCACCTGTTCAGGCTATGTCATGGAAATATAATCAGTGTATGTACAGTTGAAGTGGGAAGTTTACATACCCTTAGGTTGGAATCATTCAAACTTTTATTTCAACCACTGCACAAATTTCTTGTTAATACAAACTATAGTTTTGGCAAGTCGGTTAGGACATCTACCTTGTGAATGACACAAGTAATTTCTCCAACAATTGTTTACAGACAGATTATTTCACTTATAATTCAATCTATCACAATTCCAGTGGGTCAGAAGTTTACATGCACTAAATTGACTGTGCCTTTAAACAGCTTGGAAAATTCCTTGAAAATTATGTCATGACTTTAGAAGCTTCTGATAGGCTAATTGACATCGTTTGAGTCAATTGGATGTGTATCTGTGGATGTATTTCAAGGCCTACCTTCAAACTCAGTGCCTTTTTGCTTGACATCATGGGAAAATCAAAAGAAATCAGCCAAGATCTCAGAAGAAAATTGTAGACATCCACAAGTCTGGGAGCATCATTGGGAGCAATTTACAAACGCCTGAAGGTACCATGTTTATCTGTACAAACAATAGTACGCAAGTATGAACACCATGGGACAACTCAGCCGTCATACCGCTCAGGAAGGAGACGCGTTCTGTCTCATAGAGATGAACGCAGTTTGGTGCGAGAAGTGCAAATCAATCCCAGAACAACAGCAAAGGACCTTGTGAAGATGCTGGAAGAAACATGCACAAAAGTATCTATATCCATATCCACAGTAAAACAAGTCCTATATCAACATACAGTGCCTTGCGAAAGTATTCGGCCCCCTTGAACTTTGCGACCTTTTGCCACATTTCAGGCTTCAAACATAAAGATATAAAACTGTATTTTTATGTGAAGAATCAACAACAAGTGGGACACAATCATGAAGTGGAACGACATTCATTGGATATTTCAAACTTTTTTAACAAATCAAAAACTGATAAATTGGGCATGCAAAATTATTCAGCCCCCTTAAGTTAATACTTTGTAGCGCCACCTTTTGCTGCGATTACAGCTGTAAGTCGCTTGGGGTATGTCTCTATCAGTTTTGCACATCGAGAGACTGAAATTTTTTCCCATTCCTCCTTGCAAAACAGCTCGAGCTCAGTGAGGTTGGTTGGAGAGCATTTGTGAACAGCAGTTTTCAGTTCTTTACAACAGATTCTCGATTGGATTCAGGTCTGGACTTTGACTTGGCCATTCTAACACCTGGATATGTTTATTTTTGAACCATTCCATTGTAGATTTTGCTTTATGTTTTGGATCATTGTCTTGTTGGAAGACAAATCTCCGTCCCAGTCTCAGGTCTTTTGCAGACTCCATCAGGTTTTCTTCCAGAATGGTCCTGTATTTAGCTCCATCCATCTTCCCATCAATTTTAACCATCTTCCCTGTCCCTGCTGAAGAAAAGCAGGCCCAAACCATGATGCTGCCACCACCATGTTTGACAGTGGGGATGGTGTGTTCAGCTGTGTTGCTTTTACGCCAAACATAACGTTTTGCATTGTTGCCAAAAAGTTCAATTTTGGTTTCATCTGACCAGAGCACCTTCTTCCATGTTTGGTGTGTCTCCCAGGTGGCTTGTGGCAAACTTTAAAAAACACTTTTTATGGATATCTTTAAGAAATGGCTTTCTTCTTGCCACTCTTCCATAAAGGCCAGATTTGTGCAATATACGACTGATTGTTGTCCTATGGACAGAGTCTCCCACCTCAGCTGTAGATTTCTGCAGTTCATCCAGAGTGATCATGGGCCTCTTGGCTGCATCTCTGATCAGTCTTCTCCTTGTATGAGCTGAAAGTTTAGAGGGACGGCCAGGTCTTGGTAGATTTGCAGTGGTCTGATACTCCTTCCATTTCAATATTATCGCTTGCACAGTGCTCCTTGGGATGTTTAAAGCTTGGGAAATCTTTTTGTATCCAAATCCGGCTTTAAACTTCTTCACAACAGTATCTCGGACCTGCCTGGTGTGTTCCTTGTTCTTCATGATGCTCTCTGCGCTTTTAACGGACCTCTGAGACTATCACAGTGCAGGTGCATTTATACGGAGACTTGATTACACACAGGTGGATTGTATTTATCATCATTAGTCATTTAGGTCAACATTGGATCATTCAGAGATCCTCACTGAACTTCTGGAGAGAGTTTGCTGCACTGAAAGTAAAGGGGCTGAATAATTTTGCACGCCCAACTTTTCAGTTTTTGATTTGTTAAAAAAGTTTGAAATATCCAATAAATGTCGTTCCACTTCATGATTGTGTCCCACTTGTTGTTGATTCTTCACAAAAAATACAGTTTTATATCTTTATGTTTGAAGCCTGAAATGTGGCAAAAGGTCGCAAAGTTCAAGGGGGCCGAATACTTTCGCAAGGCACTGTAACCTGAAAGGCCGCTCAGCAAGGAAGAAACCACTGCTCCAAAACTGCCATACAAAAGCCAGACTACGGTTTGCAACTGCACATGGGGACAAAGATCATACATTTTGGAGAAATGTCCTCTGGTCTGATGAAACAAAAATAGAACTGCTTGGCCATAATGACCATCATTATGTTTGGAGGAAAAAGGGGGAGGCTTGCAAGTCGCCGTGAAGCATGGGGGTGGCAGCATCATGTTGTGGGGGTGCTTTGCTGCAGGAGGGACTGGTGCACTTCACAAAATAGATGGCATCATGAGGGAGGAAATTTTGTGGATATATTGAAGCAACATCTCAAGACATCAGTCAGGAAGTTAAAGCTTGGTTGCAAATGGGTCTTCCAAATGGACAATGACACCAAGCATACTTCCAGAGTTGCTGCAAAATGGCTTAAGGACAACAAAGTCAAGGTATTGGAGTGGCCATCACAAAGCCCTGACCTCAATTCTATAGAAATGGTGTAGGCAGAACTGAAAAAGCGTGTGCGAGCAAGGAGGCCTACAAACCTGACTCAGTTACACCAGCTCTGTCAGGAGGAATGGGCCAAAATTCACCCAAGTTATTGTGGGAAGCTTGAGGAAGGCTACCTGAAACCTTTGACCCAAGTTAAACAATTTCAAGGAAATTCTACCATATACTAATTGAGTGTATGTTAACTTCGGACCCACTGGGAATGTGACGAAATAAATAAAAGAACCTACAGAGTGCATCATACTCCCAAGGCCAACAGATTATGGTGTTGATTTGAGATTGTGAATTAATCTCCTACCACATTTGCAATCAATAAACAGCAAAGCCATCGACAGGATTTTACGTCCATCCACCTCCTACTGTCAAACGTCCTCCCAAGCTCTGAGCTCAAGCTAACTTTTGGTGGTCAGAAGAAAATGACAATTTTTGGCATGCTTATCTTGATATGCTTATCCTGGTCCCTGGACCAGGAACAGAGATCTTCAGAATCAGAAATGGATTCCTGCTCCCTCAGTCTGCAGTTAGTGAAGCTCAATTTGAAATCCTGGTTTTGGAACTGTCAGATAGACAGAGGTGTGTCCATATCTGCTGAAGGACAGTCAATGAGGCATTGATTTAGAGAACCGGGCCTTTGTCTGAGATGCCCAAGTGATCTAGGGGCCTCATCATAAAAAACTTCTTAGGGCTGAGATCCCGCTAACGGGATCGATATGACAACAGCCAGTGAAAGAGCAGGGCTCCAAATTCAAAACAACATAAATCCCATAATTAAAATTCCTCAAACATAGAATTATTTCACACCATTGTAAAGAAACACTTCTTGTTAATCCCACCACAGTGTCCGATTTCAAATAAGCTTTACTGTGAAAGCACCACAAACGATTATGTTAGGTCAGAGCTAAGTCACTGAAAAACACAGCCATGTTTTCCAGCCAAAGAGAGGAATCACAAAAATCAGAAATAGAGATAAAATGTATCACTAAACTTTGATGATCTTCATCAGATGACACTCATAGGACTTCATGTTACACATTACATATATGTTTTGTTCGATAAAGTTCATATTTATATCAAAATATCTCCGTATACATTGGCGCGTTATGTTCAGTAGTTCCAAAAACATCCAGTGATTTTGCAGAGAGCCACATCAATTTACAGAAAAATATATCTGCTATATTGTGCAGTCAACATTATTCAGAAATAGCATTATAAATATTCACTTACCTTTGATGATCTTCATCAGAATGCACTCCCAGGAATCCCAGTTCCACAATAAATATTTGTTTTGTTCGATAATGTCCCTCATTTATGTCCAAATAGCTACTTTTGTCAGCGCGTTTTGGAAACAAATCCAAACTCACGAGCGCGTTCACTAGGAGCAGACGAAATGTCAAAAAGTCCCGTTACAGTCCGTAGAAACATGTCAAATGATGTATAGAATCAATCTTTATGATGTTTTTAACATAAATCTTCAATAATGTTCCAACCGGAGAATTTATTTTTCTGTAGAATTGCTATGGAACAGAGCTCGCTCTCAAGTGAACGAGCGTCACAAGCTCAAAGCATTCTGCCAGATCTCTGACTCATTCCCCTCTCATTTGGCCCCACTTCACAGTAGAAGTATCATACTAGGTACAAAAGACTGTTGACATCTAGTGGAAGCCTTAGGAAGTGCAACATGACCAATATCCCACTGTATCTTCAATAGTGAGTGAGTTGAAAAACGACCAACCTCAGATTTCCCACCATATGAGTTCTGTTATACTCACAGACATCATTCAAACAGTTTTAGAAACTTCAAAGTGTTTTCTATCAAAATATACTAATACTATGCATATATTAGCAACTGGGACAAAGTAGCAGGCAGTTTATTCTGGGCACCTTATTCATCCAAGCTACTCAATACTGCACCCAGCCATAAGAAGTGTTAACCTGTCTACGATACTGGTTCCCAATTGGGAATCAACCCTCCCACGTTCAGCTGAAACGGTGGCGCATGGAACGCAAAAATATTCTTACAAATATTTAACCTCCACACATTAACAAGTCCAATAGCTCAAATGAAAGATAAACACCTTGTTCATCTAGCCAGCAAGTCAGATTTCTAAAATGTTTTACGGCGAAAACATAGCACATATATATGTAAAACCACCACCAGACACAGCTCATTTGAATATCCAAAACATGCAATCAACAAACGCAGGATTAAAAAATAAATCGCTCACTAACCTTTTGAAAATCTTCATCAGATGACAGTAATATGACATGTTACACAGTACATATTTTTTTTTTTCAATAATATGCCATTTATATCCATAAATGTCCATTTACAGTGAGTTCACGTTCAGAAATTACTCAAAAATGCCCGCAGGAAATCTATGTAGCGCGGCAAGATAACGTAAATAGACATCATAAACTTTGACTAAATATACATGTTCTACATATAGTTAGAAAGATACACTGCTTCTTTATGCAACCGCTGTGTTAGATTTATTTTTAACGTTACAGAAATCGCACACTATTCCATATGCTGAGACAGCGCTCAGTTCCAAGCTACATTTCTACGTAATGTTGGAGTCAACAGAAACACAGATTTAAGCATAAATATTCCCTTACCTTCGATGGTCTTCGTTCAGAATGTTCTGGAAGGCTTCATACTTACCCAATACATCGTTTGGTTTCAAGTCTTGCGTCTTTGTATTAGCTACTGCTAATAACATCAGCTGAAATGCACCCAAAACGTCCTCTGGTCCGGAAAAGTTGCGCATCAAAACTTCAAAATTACATATTATATGTCGACTAAACAGGTCAAACTAAGTGCAGAAGCAAGCTTTATGATGTTTTAGACACGCAAAACAAACTTCAATTCAATCGGCCATCGTCTGCCCTTCTCCTGAGTGCTGGAACAAAGGAATGGCTGGGACCAATTCGCGCCCATACGCACAGCCTATTCTCTCGTGGCACGCACTAATTTTGAACGATTCAAAGCTCTACTGAAAGAGGACATCTAGCGGAAGAGATAGAAAGTGTCCCCAGAATCATAACTGGTTGGGAAGGGTGGGGGCCATGACGTCAAAGTTGCTCCAACTTTCATGGCCACAAAAACTAGTTTGGAAGAATGCCTGCCCTGTGAGTTCTGCTATACTTACAGACATAATTCCAACGGTTTTAGAATCTTTAGAGTGTTTTCTATCCAATGATAATTTTTATTTGCATATATTAGCAATTTTTGACAGATTCTTTTTCCAGTTTACTAGGGGTACCCAATCTCTCCAAAGGGGGCGTATGTCTGCCATATCCTTAACAGGTTTTAAACAGGAACATAATATCAAATAAAATACAAAGCAATTAAAATATGAAGGTATGGTTGCATGATCTGGAACTTTGGTTTTAGGACCAACTACCATATGCAATAAACTCTTGATAAGTGTGTGTATTTCCTGTTTACTTTTGATGTGTTTCCTAATTTAGTACCATGATTGATTATGTTTATTCTCTGATAAGCAGAAAGTCCATATGCAGTCCGCATATTTGATGGAAATAATTATCCTCAAAGACCTTAGTTGGTTAATGAATGCAACGTGACATAGACACTGGCTGTGTGTAGCAGAGACACACACCACGAATGATCCACCATTATCCTATTTTATTATCAGCCAGGTATTGAAATGTTGCCACTTAACTACAGATTTCATTTTCACTAATTCATGGCCACTGCTTTATAGGATATACCTGGACTGAGATATGAAGTGAATGTCAAATTAAATTCATAAAATACAAATAGCTGTCCCTGGCTGTCAAAGTGAGACGGTTAATTAAGCCATGTTTATTCAGGTTTGTTTAGGATGTATTTTTGTGTGTACGCTTAGATGTGGAGTTTATCAAGTCACAGCGAAATCCAAATTAAGCCAATTGATGCGGCACCAGCTCAAAGCGTTGGCTTGTTAGTTCAACACTGGGTTAGCCGGAAACACTCCAACACTCATTATTTCGGTCCTTTGTTTATTCTGGGTCAAAAATAGACACTGTTGCGTGTTTCTGAAAAATGTGTAAATAATCTGTTGGGGGGGGGAATCTTCTATCTCCAGCACTATTGTATCAGTTGTGTTTGTGTTCCCGGTAGTGTTGGCTGGACTCATAGAGATTAATCAGGCCAACACACAGTCCTCAGTGTGGCCTCAGGTTCTCTACTGGCACTTACTGAATTTTACAGATACCCTGCTTTCTCCATCCCTGACAAACCGTTACGGACAGGCTTCATTTAGCCCTTAGATTGATGAACAGGAGTGATGTTCATTGTCTAGTATTGTGTCATTATCATAGATCAATATTATTAGTTGTTCGCCACAGTCTGTGTTGTGCTCATTTGTTGACTCATTAGCAACAGAGATGCAATTTGTTGATCTTATTTCAATGGACCAGCAATAGTAACTCAGCCTTGTGTCTTCCATTATTTTCTCCCATGGGCATAGTGGTAAATGTTTCACCCCCATCCATCCATTCATCTCCTCCTTTCTGTTCGCAGCGAGGGGCTGAATGTAGATTAAAGCTACTGTACAATGAGCAGCAGTTGATTGGGAAGAACCCGGGCTTCCATGTGATGAAATGGGCTTTAAATGATATAACCTGATGGATTAAGTCCCTCTATTCCTCTTATCACCCTCAGCCGTGCACATTAGAGTAAGTGCCTTGATCATCCATGTGCGAACCCGCTGGGGAAGGTGCAATACGCCGAGCATATTCCTAGCATCACATGAAACTCCATTTCACGGCCGGCTAACCTGATTGAAAGTAATAGTGGGGCCAGGACGTGATGAAGTGACATACCCAATAACTTTCATTACGTGTCTGTAACCTTGTCCCAACCAGCTAATTCATTTTCCTGTGGCAGTCATATGCCGTCAGTGTGGTGTGCTGCCTTGGCCAGAGAGAAACAAACCTCCATTTCACCTCCCACTGTGGTGCCTGGGAATGAAAATATAACATTGGTCATAGCTGTCTTGGTGGAGTTTTCTTCGTATGGACGATTTAGAACCAATATCGGTTTGCTTTGGAGACATGGATTTTTCTATGGTCGCTGCCTCCTCACCCTTACATAAAACCTCTCCCTCTTCCTGATGAATAGGGTTGCTCTGTCCCATTTCACTGTGATAGTCTAGCCATAAAACCAGCTCCTCTTCAAGGTCTTGATTTAGTATCCCCCAAGGATGTAAACACTATACATTAGAACTTATTCATCAATGGGCTTGTTTTCTATAAGATGTTGTGGGTTTGAAAGAATTGGATGAATGAATAATACATCACAAGACCAGGTCCTAAGATGCCTTAAAAGAAAGTAACATGTTTACCAGCACTAGACTTTATGGCCATGTTAACATTTCCACTGGTATCTCCAGTACCACAGAGTGGGAAGGTTGTGCGCCTGTCCTCTGTTGAGTCTTACCTCGAATGCTTGGAATATATTATAGCTTTATTGTGTTGATCATGTTATTGCAGCTATATTTTACTTTATTTTTCTTCCAAACCACAATTAAATCGGAGACTATTACTTTTTCCACAGCACAACTCTCTCCAGCCTTGGTGATCCATGCAGCCACAGACATGGAGGACAGCATATGAGCACCACCTAGTGTTGGCTTCCCAGAGAGGACAAAGTCACTGCTCAAACAGGATTAGTGTTGGTAAATACAATTCTGGCAAACAAATTTCTTCACGATAGATGCTAAAAAAACGGCAATTCCCCTGGCAGCTCACCAGAAACGACACAGAGGTCAGAGAGCTGTATGTGTCTGACGCAGTGACAGTATTTCAAAGGTCACCGGGGCGGTTTGTGATGAAAATCCGACAGACAACCTTGATTGCAGCAGTAAGACAAATGTGTGTCTCCATAGTTGACTCTTTCATAGCCATTTACCTAGCTTGGGTTGCTTCATCCATTTTGGACTTGCCTCATGAGCTACGTTCAACTGTCGTACCCCATCAGAACCCAAAATATAAGCTTGTTTTACTGCAATGTTTGTAAACAAAGTAAATGTAAAAGACCATATAGCCTCAAAACATTGTTAAAACTATAATGTTGATATCATGAATGGTCAGTCCTTGCATCTCTGTTTATGAATTGAAGTTACTCATTTCTTCAGCACCATGCCTCAGCGTTTTGCTAAAACGGGCAGGGATTACACTTTGTTACTATTTAAACTGCTGATTGCCTCTTTAAAACAAGTGATATTAGCACAAAACCTTTATCTGAGATGGCAATGAAAGTAGTATTCCATTAAATGCCATCGTTGTTGATTTTGGTTCTTTTATAACATTACCCCTGGGAATATTACCAGATCAGAAATGCTGCATGTTGTCATTATACTTATTACAGGTCTAATGTATTGTTTTGTCCTTATTGCAAAGATAACTGCGTCATTAACAAAGGTTTATGTTTCCTATAGTGTATGTCTGTCATCGTTGACAAAAGCCAGAGTGAGGAAGGACTGTTTTCTCCACCTTCCTAGCTCACACTCCATTCCTCTTCCTTTTATCTATTGTGTTTTCATGTTAACGCTCAAAAATGTCTACATTTGTCACGTACAGTAGAATATCTTCAACTCAGAGTATTTCCTTAATGACAGCATTGCCTTTATGGAGCTGTGGCTCCTCTGTTTCCTCTCCCTCCACTGATATCAGTGGAGCAGCCTCTCTCTGCCAGTGCCCTCGCTACCTCTTCCCAAATAGTGTCTAAACTACAGACAGCAGAGGAAAGTACAGACACCTCCACTATGGGGCTTTGTTAGGTTTCTGTGTACCTCTGAGACAGGAGCTAAAACACGCTGGTGATGAAAAAGAAATGTCCTAGATTTGAAGGGAAGGGGGCTGGGATAGAAGGCAGAATAAAGGGTATGTATGACAATGGCATTCTGCTTCCGTTGGAGTAGCTCCACTATTTTCTCCCCATCTCTTCTCTCCACATCTCCCAGCAGATGGAGATCCAGCCATGACATAGACTCGTAAATCCCCTCTCGCCTCTACCCTGGTCCCAGACTAAGCGCCCAGCCTCCCCAATGGTAGTGGGCATCTGTCTGTCACTGAGCTATGCCCCCCTCTCCCTTTAATAATAAGGCTTTAATAAGGTAGGGAAGTCAGCGTGCCTCTTCATCACGCTCAGCCCCATGGTCCCGGCTAGACCACTGGGCTGTCTGCTAAGCGGCCCCTTGCAATGAGGGAGGAATGGAAGGGGGGCAGAAAGGCTGGGAACGAGGGCTCAGCTATTTCAAGGCTTTCATGCATTATGCTGTCCGGGGCCCGTCAACACATGGTCGTCTTTGCATTTGCCTGTCCTCAATAGGAATGGCTATCAAAGAGAGTGGCTTGATACACAGAAACAGGTGCAAGCTAGGGGAATGCAAAGAGCTGAAGCTAATTATTATGACTGCAAGGGGATTTCAAGCCCCTGGACAGTTCCTTTTAGAGCTGTTGGTGATCAACAACAATAGGTCATTTTAGAAGTTACTGATATCTATTGGTTACACTCAACATGATGTCATTGACAGTAGGAGATGATTGAAATGGGGTTTTATAGTCTTTACTTTAGTTAACTTAAGAGTTCAGTGTGGTAGGCAAGATCAACATGCATCTGCTACTTATGCAGCTATTGTCTACTTTAGTGGTTGATTAGTGATCATAAATTCAGGCCAGATTCTTTCTCTCTCTTTCTTATTATTTCTATCCTTCCTCCTCTCCATCCCACTGGTTGGAGTTTTGTCTCAGAGGAGGAAGGAATATAAACACGCTCTAGACCAGAGAGAAGGCCAACAGTTGCATGTCCAGAACATTGTGAATGGGGTGGCCAAAGTGGGACACAGACCAAGTTTAGGGGGAATATAACATTTTGATGATTTTTGTTACAAGGTAGATTTCTTTCAAAGTAATTATGATAGTTCAATGCATTAAATGCTTCAGCTTAGGTTTGGTACATTTCCCTGTTCAAATAAATCAGAAATACATTCCAAAAGTCTTCTTACAGTTTGCATTCAATATTAGAATTGAGCATACATCAGCAAATTCACTTGAAAGTGAGTTGTACTGTGACATTTTAGGGGGGGGTCTTTATTTTTTACGGAACCTCCTATGTGTGCACGCGCTTGCGCATGCCCGGAAATGTTTTATGGGCTTCAGAGTAAAGACATGTATTATTATTACCTTTTAATGTGCCAGGAAAACAACCAGTTATGTTTTCATCTGATTGTCAAACAAATCACTTAAAAAAGTAGGTTAAGTCTATTCCAAAAGAAGTCCAGCATCCAAACTCAGTTTTGGTGCACTGGAAAGGGAAATCTATTACAAAGGTGTACCATAGGTGTAATGACCTTCAGCCTACAAAGTAGCGTGTATTCATGGATGCCAAGGAAAGCCAGGCTTCCCCAAATGTTTTGATAACTTCTCATTCAGTGTCTTTCTGTGTTTGTTTGCTCTGAGGCTTTCTTGGTGAGATTAATGAGTCTTGCTGCTGGTGCGTGTTTTGGTCAAGATTTCCATGGGGGAGCGAAGGTCAGAGAGCGCAAGCAGTGGATCATGTACCATTGTACTGCTGCTTTGTTCACATTTCCCATTCAGCTTTCATTTTTACGACTCAAAGGTCAAATCCTTTCAGAGGGAAAGCCGCATAATGACACATAATAATCCATAATTGCCTCACATTTGAAGAAAAGAACACGGATCCTATTGGAGTTTTATTATAACTGGCAAGGAGAATAGTCTACTAAAGGACGGAGGGGAAACTGATGAGATGAGATCATGTGACGAACGGTTAGTGGTAAGGTGCCAGCGATACAGACACCCCATGTCAATAGCAAGCTCATTATTCTGCCTTGGTCTGTGAACATTGTAAAAAAAGGCAGAGGACTGGAGACTGAAGTCAAAAGCTCCCAGAATAAATGACTGTAAATCAACTGCATATTCCACTCATCTACTGGGGAGAGGAGGGTGGTAGGGGAGGGTGGGTGGTAGATGTTTGTCGCTTCACAGGGTACGCAAAGGTTTTACATTTCACATCCCAAGTGACTTTTGGATGGTTGGTGTCAGAGGCTTTTGTCTCCTCTTTATTAATGTGGTGTGGGTTGGCTGAGTCTTGGCGGTATGCTGGGGTGGACTGATTGTCAGCGGGCTGCCTGCTGGATGCCTGCCTCTCTGAACACTGTGCTAATTGAATTCACTAGACCTACTATCAGGGTGCCTAATGAGACAAAGTGGAAGTGAGGTCTGGGACCTATCGACAACCCCCACCCCTACCAGCTCCCCTCCCCCATCCCTCACACACCAGGCAGTGCCTGGTGCAAAAGCTTCACTCAGATCTGCCTCAGATCTGTCAGAATTCACTCAGATCTGTCAGCGTGGGGCTTGTGAAGAGGACCACAGTCAAAGGCCTGGCACACAACAGCCACCCTGGAGCTCACCTGAGAGATCACAGCCGACGTGGACTCTGGACAGGCCACTGCATGCTGCTGGAGAGGCTGAGGTGTGGAATCACTGTAGAATCAGAACAAAGCAGTCTTGTTATTAGTATTAATATCAAGCATTTGTTTTAATATCAGCATCTACAGCAGAAGCAGCCACAACAGTCATCACCATAATCAACATAAGGAATCAGTGTCAGTATCACTAGCAGTAACTACTGAAGGGGTGGAACATTTACATTTTTCACAACAAAAGTCAAAACTGATGATAAGAAAAATCTATGTCAGTTGATATACAGTATTTGCATGTATGTAAGTAGCACAAACATTATTTTTGGAGCTTTATTGTGTGATTGCCTAGTGAGCCCAGACAGCATGAAAAGCAGCGGACCAAGCCTGATGAAAGCGATCCAGCAGCCCACACAAAGGAAGTGTCACGTAAAGTGTTCCTAAAATAAGAGAAACTGAACTAATTACGCTCTGTTGTTGTTTATATGTCATTTGTGCCTCCATGTTTTATTCATCAGGACGCCAGGCGGCTATGCCATTTCTTTTTTTCCTCTATTAAATCTCATTTCAAACGGGACCGTTGAGCCATGGAAACGCATTCCGAATCCCAATGAATGTGTTTCTCCATGGTGAAGGAATAAAATATATATCTTTGTGAGAGTGAAGCTTCTGCATGGCAAATAGATTGAGAGGGCTTTCTAAGTGTTACCTGACAATCACTGCCACACAGCAAGCCAGGCCATCTGAGGCCGCGGGTTAAAAAACTGGAAAGAGATTACTTGTTTTGGTACTAAGACACCTGGTTCAGAGTGCCTCCAGAGCACTAATTGCTCAAAACACTTTGATGTTTGTTGTTATTCTGAGCAGGATGCTCCACCATCTTGACAGGCCAAGCTTTAAAACATGTTGAGTCCCCAATTACAGAGAAATACAGGAAAGACAGAGTATTAATTGGCTAAGTCAATCTTCTATGGCTCTGGATGGCTTCCCTTGGTCCTCACATTATCTGGTAAGCTGTGCTTTTTTATCGAGGGATGCAAACCATGCTCAATAACTACCTGTAGGATCTCTCCCAGTTAATATGCCTGTCATATTCCCTGCAGACTGTGATATGTGTATGGTGTGCACCAGCTTCTCTCCGGGAGTGATCAGAGTCGCTAGGGAATGTCTACCTGTTCGAGCAGCACCATATCAACACCCACCATAAGCTATAGTAAAGGTTACACATGAATACTGGTAGTGTACATTTTGAAAATAAAAAGTAAGGAAAATTGCAATGTAAGGCATCTCTCCTACAGGTCTACAGAGGATAAGGTCAAACACATGGTATACATGCTCACAATAAACCAAACACACACTCTCCAGGTCTCAGAGCTCATATGAAACCTTTCTACTTTCCTCCACTGGGCTTTCATTAAGCATTTCTGAGCAGCCATCTGGCTGACTCTCAGTTGAAGGCTCTGCTCTGAGCCCAACACCTGATACTGGGATCACAAGGCCTGTCTCGGAGCCTGTCTCAGTCCAAGAGAGAGAAAGCATAAGAGAAAGATAGAGAGAACGAGACAGAGAACATGAGAGCGAGTCAGAGAGAAAGAGAGATAGCGAAAGCATGAGAGAAAGCGAGAGAGAGATAGAGGATGATAGAGAGAGAATTAGAGAGAGAGAAAGCATGAGAGAGAAAGAAAGAGAGAGAGAGTCAGAGAGAGAGAGAGAGAGAGAAAGGGATGTGGAGACTGGAGCGGGAAAGAGAGAATGAGAGAGAGAGAGAATGCATGAGAGAGAAAGAGAGAGCGAGAGAGAGAGAGAAAGGGATATGGAGACTGGAGAGGGATATGAGACTGGAGAGGGAAAGAAACAGTGAGAGAACGAGAGAGCGAATGAGAGGAATTGAGAGAACGAAAGAGAGAATGAGAGACAACGAAAGAGAGAATGAGAGAGGGAACGAGAGAGAAAGAGAGAGAAAGAGAGATGGAGAAAGAGTGAACAAGTGAGGGAACGAGAGAGAGAATAAGAGAGAGAGACAGAGCTACAGAGCGAGAGAATGAGAGAGCGAATGAGAGAGAGAGAGAATAAGAGAAAGAGAGAGCGAATGAGAGAGACAAAGATGTACTCAGTAGGAGAGGATGTACTTAGAATAAGAAGAAAAGGAGAGAGGAGTGGGGCAATAGAGTAGGGAGGATAGTGTAAAGTGCCCATTGTCTTCTTTCCATCAGGAGCTACTTCTGGGGTAAACCTAGCCAAGCATTTTCTACCTGCAAAACCCACTGTGAAGGTGGGCAAAGCAAAGCCTATATTGTGGGCGTTGAGTGGAGCTGCACCTCAGCACAATAAATCCCCTACTCAATGCTGTGGGTGTGTACCAGGCTTTAGTCTACGCATTATCCATTTTCTCTTTCCATTTTGGCGTGACAAGCCGACTGGCTAAATGCGGAAAGACAGTTTCACCTTAGATACACCTGCATACCTAGTCTGAGGTGATTGGCAAGGCTCTGTGACCAATATAACTTAAGGCTTGACTTAGCATTCCTTTATTCCCAGCAGAAGTGCGTGCACAGGGGAACAGGGTAAAACAACAGTGCAGCTTTCTCGCCACAGGATCCACAGGGGAACAGTGTAAAACAACAGTGCAGCTTTCTCGCCACAGGATCCGCAGGGGAACAGGGTAAAACAACAGTGCAGCTTTCTCGCCACAGGATCCGCAGGGGAACAGGGTAAAACAACAGTGCAGCTTTCTCGCCACAGGATCCACAGGGGAACAGGGTAAAGCAACAGTGCAGCTTTCTCGCCACAGGATCCACAGGGGAACAGGGTAAAACAACAGTGCAGCTTTCTCGCCACAGGATCCACAGGGGAAATAACAAGCTTGATTCATCCCAAATGATCATCATAATGATGATAACCTCTAATTGTTTATCTGCAGGTGTACTCTTCTGGAGAGTGGAGGGGGAAAGGAGTTAATCGTGGGAAGCGATGGAGCTGGAGAAGGGAGGATTAGAGAACGGGCCTGAGCTCCTGACTGCTGAAACATAAGAAGGATTTTGTCTGATCAAAGAGAGCACTTAATTAAGCCTGGGGCAAGGTGGTAATGGATCTGTACCACAGAACAGTCATCTGGCGGTCTACTCTCCTTGCTCATAGCACTCTGATCACTTAGAGGAGCACAATCAGGTTCACGGACAAGACACACTAACACACACAAGATACACCAACACACACCATCTGAACCCATCTCTTGGGAGATTCTGAAAAAGAAAATGTTGCACTATGAGCAACAAGCCTTGAGGAAAGAGTAGGGTGATACAAATTACAGCCACACAATGTAGGCCTATTTCTTGTACACATTAATATGTGGAAGAAAATGTTCTACCTTTATCCACAAACCTGCTAATGAAATGACTTTTGTTATTTAATGGCTTGTCATTTTATAACAAATGAGAACACCGTTATTGAACTTGTACTTAGTTTTGTCTGCTTTCATTAATTAGGAGGAATTAACAAAAACCATTAAAAGTGTGGTTTAGTATTACCAGGATCCATTAATTAGTCTATCCTGGTGTTTTCTAAAGCACACTCAGCAATGCTAATTGGAACATAGAAGGTTTAATCAAAATAGCTCCTTTCTTTCTTGGAACACATTAAATATTTATTTTTCTCAATGTTTACTTGTGTTCCACTCCATGATGATAAAAAAACATGGTGACCTAAATGCAAGAGTCGTAAAGAAGCTTAATTATATGAATCTGTAGTACTCCTCGCTGCCTAAGGACTATGAATATTGCACTGCAAAATTGACTGTCTCTTTGTATTTCAAAGTTCTCATTAAAGAACTTCACATTGCCTATTTTCTCTTTTTCTCATCTCTTGAACAAATAAGATGGCGTAGAACAAACCCCAGGCTGATCCCCCACCCGTTGGCTTCGTGATTTTGCTCATATGAAATCGTAATGATGATAATTTATCAAGCAAGCCAAATCAGAGGAACACAGATGGTATTTACTACAGTAGTTATTTAAGGAACACGTTGAATGAGTGACAATAGAAAGTTTCCCCCCAGCTCTGTGGTAACTTCTGGTCCCTGTAGTAAAATTCAGTTTTACTCAGACCTCATCAACATTTTTAGTCTACTAGGCAAGTCAGTTAAGAACAAATTCTTATTTTACAAACCCGGACATTGCTGGACCAATTGTGCATCGCCCTATGGGACCCCCGATCACGGCCGGTTGTGATACAGCCCTTTGTCAATTTGTCTGTTTTTACACTGTGTATTTTTTTTGAGCAACTGCAATCATCATTTCCCCTAAAGCCCCCCTTTGGTGAGCCACTCCAAGCAGTGTCCCAACTCCCACCTCACTCTGCCCTACCGCCTCCCCTCTCCCTCGCTATCCCACCCCCACAGTCTAATTTCAGAGCTGATGACTCCCAAATTGATTACGGTCGGTGCCGATCAACCATCGGGAGGAAGGAGGGGAACCCATCTCATAATTGCCCTGAAATTTGAGCATAATAAATTTGAATGTGTGTACTCTTCCCAGAGCTCTCTGTTAGGGGTAAAGTGGCTGTGCACACGTAGGCAAACAGGCACACTCCACATGTCAAGAGGACGCAAGGCCCGCTTCTAGACACGAGTTAGCAGCACAAGCCGAAACCTGTTCTGTTCTGCTGGCCTCAAGGGCATCCATATTGAGTCTGGTTGTCTTGTCCCCCACAACCCTTGGAGATAGGATCAAACAATCTCCTTCTGTCTGTTGAGAGGCCGGCATGGCTTGTTAACATCTGATTCTCACACCAACACAAGGCAGAGACACAAGCCTACAAGTTTTCATACAAACAGTATGCTGGTAGAAATGAGCAGTGACTGGGTGAAGATGGACAAAAGCCATATCAATGGTATGGTCTTGAATGTGTCCTTGGACTCCAGGATGCTATTTGAAGGTCTTAGACACATTATTGTACTGGGACTTGCTTTACAATATTGGTTGAATACAAATTGCATGGCTTGTGGATGGAAAATATCTATCTGTGAGATGCAACTCAATATTAGGTATGTGTTCCTAATGTTTTGTACACTCACTGTATGCTCTACTTTTCTTCTGTTATTTTATTCCACAGAGGAAGCCCTATGATTTCTAGATCCTGTACTTGGTGTCCAAGGTGAAATGTACATTGACATAATCTCTCACAGATAGATATTTTCCATCCACAAGCCATGCAATTTGTATTCAACCAATATTGTATTACAGCCATTTACAATGCATGTCTGTTCCTTTGTAAAGCAAGTCCCAGTACAATAATGTGTCTAACATCTTCAAATAGACTGTACTGAAGAACAGCCTCAATTCGTTGGGGTATGGACTCTACATGGTGTCGAAAGCATTCGACAGGGATGCTGGCCTATGTTGACTCCAATGCTTCCCACAGTTGGCTGGATGTCCTTTGGTTGGTAGACTATTCTTGATACACACAGGAAACTGTTGATTGTGAAATACCCAGCAGCGGTGCAGTTCTTGACACACTCAAAACGGTGTGAGTACTACCATACCCCGCTGAAAGGCACTTAAATATCCTGTCTTACACATTCACCCTCTGAAACGCACACATACAAGGCTCAATCCATGGGTCAATTGTCTCAAAGCTTAAAAATACATTTTAACCTGTCTCCTCCCCTTCATCCACACTGATTGAAGTGGATTTAACAAGTGACATCAACAAGGGATCATAGCTTTCACCTGGATAGTACATATTTTTTACCTTCATTTAACTAGGCAAGTCACTTTAAGAACACATCCTTATTTTCAATGCTGGCCTGGAAACAGTGGGTTTTAACTGCATTGTTCAGGGGCAGAATGACAGATTTGCACCTTGTCAGGTCAGGGATTTGATCTTGCAACCTTTCGGTTACTAGTCCAACGCTCTAACTACTAGGCTACCCTGCCACCCAATATTATGGAAAGAGAAGGTGTTCTTAATGTTTTTTACACTTAGTGTATGAAATTCACAGTGCACACAAAAAAAATGTGCAGTTGCTGTTTATGACTTGTGGGTTCCACATGATTTCTTTATTCTCAAGTCACTGGATTCATTGTTCAGCGTTAGAGAGCTATACAGTTTGATAAATAGAGTTGTGACTGGGAGGATATTGAATAATTGCTCAGAGAATTTGTAAACCTGTGTACCTTATACTTATCAAGGTTGAGTAATATTTTCTGACAGTACAACCAATGTATAAAGAATACCAAATACAAACAATCGTCAAACAGTTGAATCAAGCAACAGAAAACAGAGAAAATCCTAAGCATCTTCATGTGTCACTGTTGTGATGAAAGCAAGGAGTAATTCATGCAATTCTGGAAAAGGCAATTAAATGTGGGGAAAAGCTTCGAGCAACACTAAAGCATTAAAATTGCATTCAAATGTTTTTTTTTTTTTTTACCAAAATAAATAACTCCCTAAATATGTTTGGTTTAGTTTTTTACTTACAATACCTTGTTGTCTTTTTCATTTGATTTCCAAAGTACAGCCAGTCAAAAGTGGACATACCGACTCATTAAAAAAAATATATATATATATTTTTTAAACTATTTTCTACATTGTAGAAGACATCAAAACTATGGATTAACACATATGGAATCATGTAGTAAGCATAAAAGTTTTAAACAAAACAATATATTTTTTATATTTATATTTGAGATTCTTCAAAGTACAGTAGCCACCCTTTGCCTTGATGACATCTTTAAATAAGGTTATAAATAATGATTTTTCATTTAAATAATTATTGTGTCCTTCAAACTTTGCTTTCGTCAAAGAATCCTCCATTTGCAGCAATTACAGCCTTGCAGACCTTTGGGATTCTAGTTGTCAATTTGCTGAGGTAATCTGAAGACATTTCATCCCATGCTTCCTGAAGCACCTCCCACAAGTTGGATTGGCTTGATGGGCACTTCTTACGTACCATATGGTCAAGCTGCTCCCACAACAGCTCCATGAGGTTGAGATCCGGTGAATGTGCTGGCCACTCCATTATAGACAGAATACCAGCTGACTGCTTCTTCACTAAATAGTTCTTGCATAGTTTGGAGCTGTGATTTGGGTCATTGTCCTGTTGTAGGAGGAAATTGACTCCAATTAAGCGCAGTGCACAGGGTATGACATGGACATGTCGTTGCAAAATGGAGTGATAGTCTTCCTCCTTCAAGAGCCCTTTTACCCTGTACAAATCTCCCACTTTATCACCACCAAAGCACCCCCAAACCATCACATTGCCTCCACCATGCTTGACAGGTGGCACTCCAACAGCATCTTTTCCTTTTTTCTGCGTCTCACGAATGTTCTTCTTTTTGATCGTGACACCTCAACCTTAGATTCGTCTGTCATAACACTTTTTTCCCAATCATCCTCTGTCCAGTTTCTGTGTTCTTTTGCCCATCTTAATCTTTCCTTTTTATTGGCCAGTCTGAGCTATGGATTTTTCTTTGCAACTCTGCCTAGAAGGCCAGCATCCCGGAGTCGCCTCTTCACAGTTGACGTTGAGACTGTTGCGGGTACTATGTGTGTGTTGCGGGTACTATGTGTGTACTATTTAATGAAGCTGCCAGTTGAGGACTTGTAAGTGTCTGTTTCTTAAACTAGACACTAATGTACTTGTCCTGTTGATCAGTTGTGCACCGGGGCCTCCCACTCCTCTTTTTATTCTGGTTATAGCCTGTTTGCTCTGTTCTGTGAAGGTAGTAGTACACAGCGTTGTACAGCGTTGTACAGCGTTTCTTGGCGTTTCTTGGCAATTTCTCACATGGAATAGCCTTCATTTCTCAGAACAGGTATAGACTGACAAGTTTTAAAAGTTCTTTGTTTCTGGCCATTTTGAGCCTGTAATCGAACCAACAAATGCTGATGCTCCAGATATTCAACTAGTCTAAAGAAGGCCAGTATTAATCAGGCCAGTTTTTAGCTGTGCTAACATAATTGCAAAAGGGTTTTCTAATGATCAATTAGCCTTTTAAAATTATCATCATGGATTAGCTAACACAACGTGCCATTGGAACACAGGAGTGAAGGTTGCTGTACACCTATGTAGATATTCCATTAAAAATCTGCCGTTTACAGCTACAATAGTCAATTACAACATTAACAATGTCTACACTGTATTTCTGATCAATTTGATGTTATTATAATGGGCAAAAAAAATGCTTTTCTTTCAAAAACAAGGACATTTCTACATGACCCCAAACTGTTGAACAGTAGTGTATATCTAGCACCATCTCAATGGGGTTGAGCTCAGGTGATTGTGGAGACTAGGTCATCGGATGCAGCACTCCATCACTCTCCTTGGTCAAATAGCCCTTACACAGGCTGGAGGTGTGTTGTGTCATTGTCCTGTTGTCCTGTTGTAAAACAAATGACAGTCCCACTAAGCGCAATCCAGATGGGATGGTGTTTCTCTGCAGAATGCTGTGGTAGCCAATCTGGTTAAGTGTGCCTTGAATTCTAAATAAATCACAGACAGTGTCAACAGCAAAGCACCCCCACACCATCAAACCTCCTGCTCCATGCTTCACGGTGGGAACCACACATGCAGAGATAATCCGTTCACCTACGCTGCATCTCACAGAGATGGTTGGAACCAAAAAAACATACCAATGGACAGATTTCCGCCGGTCTAATGTCCATTGCTCGTGTTTATGGCCCAAGCAAGTCTCTTCTTATTATTGGTGTCCTTTAGTAGTGGTTTCTTTACTGCAATTTGACCATGAATGTTTGATTCACACAGTCTCCACTGAACAGTTGATGTTGAGATGTGTTTGTTACTTGAACTCTGTCAAGCATTTATCTGGGCTGCAATTTCTGAGGCTGGCAACTCTAATGAACTTGTCCTCTGCAGCAGAGGTAACTCTGGGTCTTCCTTTCCTGTGGCTGTTCTCATGAGAGCCAGTTTCATCATAGCACTTGATGGTTTTTGCGACAGCACTTTAAGAAACTTTCAAAGTTCTTGAAATGTTCCAGATTGACTGACCTTCAGGTCTTAATGTAATGATGGACTGTCTTTTCTCTTATCTTATTTGAGCTGTTCTTGACATAATATGGACTTGGTCTTTTACCAAATAGGGCTATCTTCTGTATATCACCCCTACCATGTTAGAATAAAACTGATTAGCTCAAACGCATTAAGGCCAGGCACCACAGGCAAATATTGTGATTTTGCTTCCATCTGTCAATTTTCAGATTTTGGGATATTTTTCAACTATAAATTCCATACTTACATAAAATGCACAAATGAATTGGCATGAATAATGTATATAAATACTTTACTTGTAGAATTGTATCCAAACTCCATCAACTACACCTACCATAAATCTTATTCTTGATAGCATGTTTCATGTAGAACTTAAACTGCTTCTAGCTTACTAACTCTCCATGTTGAATCATATATCATTCAAAAGCTTGTTTTCCGGAGCATATCATTAGCTATTCCATACATGGCTATATCCTTTGTAGACGTAGTGCTTCGTGCTGAAAGATTAGTAATTTCCTGACATCCGATTGGTTACTGGCATTTAAAGGCTCTTTCCGGCAACCTGAATGTTTTTTTTTTTATTTTTTTATTTCACCTTTATTTAACCAGGTAGGCAAGTTGAGAACGAGTTCTCATTTACAATTGCGACCTGGCCAAGATAAAGCAAAGCAGTTCGACACATAAAACGACACAGAGTTACACATGGAGTAAAACAAACATACAGTCAATAATACAGTATAAACAAGTCTATATACGATGTGAGCAAATGAGGTGAGATAAGGGAGGTAAAGGCAAAAAAGGCCATGGTGGCAAAGTAAATAGAATATAGCAAGTAAAAAACTGGAATGGTAGATTTGGAATTGAAGAATGTGCAAAGTAGAATAAAAATAATGGGGTGCAACGGAGCAAAATAAATAAATAAATTAAATACAGTAGGGAAAGAGGTAGTTGTTTGGGCTAAATTATAGGTGGTCTATGTACAGGTGCAGTAATCTGTGAGCTGCTCTGACAGTTGGTGCTTAAAGCTAGTGAGGGAGATAAGTGTTTCCAGTTTCAGAGATTTTTGTAGTTAAAGGTTAAAGTGCCTCACAGCAGCATTTCTTTGTCTCTCAACGTAAAGAGAGACAAAATGAGAAAATCTCAAAGAATATACCTACAGTATGTGAATAAAAATAGGTGATCTGTTAGCCAATGTGAGAAAAGCAGTGAATGAAGCAAAAATATTGCCTGATCTGCCGATTGAGGCAGTGGCAGTACAGGTAGAGGAGGAAAAGGAGGTAGCCCACAGCATCTCGTTGAGACGCAAATTAGTTGAGATGAAGCAACTAGCAGCGATTGACAACTAGCAGCGATTAACCATTACCAGACAGCAGCCAGCCAACAGTGGCTTTTATTCCACATCACAAGTAAACCAACTTGTATGTGATTTGAATTGCCCCACTGGACTGAAAATCACCAACCAGTGATTCTGTAATTCTGTCATGATAGAATGTACAGACTGTGAAGGTGATCGTGATGCATTTAGGAGGGTTGTGTACACTTCCTCCAGGCTACAGGAATGCAACAGTGGAGATGTGTCATTTGATAAAAATGTGAGGATGGTTCTTCTAGCCCACAAACATGTACTTGGTTATGCAGCTCTAAAGAAAATAAGCAAAGTCCTAGGGATTCCTTCCTTGCTTATCAGCTCACATTAGAGACATGACAGGAGAGTGACAGGAAATTAAAAGTTAGAGTAGCACATCATTGTCAAGTGACTTGCTGTGTATGAATAATGTTATTTTCCTTGCTCCAGCAAATGTATTCAAAGTTAACAAAACAGAGTGACAGGAAAACATAACTCTACAATGAGACTGCCACATAGGCCTACAGTGTCATAGGGCTGTAGCCTAATGTGAATAGTGAGAAATTAGCTTTACGTAAAGTAAATACATTTCTGATATGCTAATATTTACATAGGGTAACATGCTGATATTTAGTCCTGCAGTTATCTCTGTAATGTCAACAGACATAATAAGTATTCCCCCCCCCCCCCCCCACACTTTAGTTGCAGAGATTCAGAGAGCTACAGTCAACGGTTAGCGCTGCAAAGATAATTAGAAGAGCATACACAGATATAGACCCAGACATAGCAGAGATTCTGAAGGAGGATAAGGATGCCATCATAGACATTCATGTGTCCTTCGATGACACGTGGCACAAGAGAGGATTTCCTTCCAACTACGGGATGTGTGCATTGGTGCTGGTACGAGTGAGCCATAGAAAATGATGAAGACCCACCCTGTCACAAAAACCTTGGAGGCCATACATTTTTTTAATAGAGAGGCTGCACAGAAAATGGAACCTGTATATGATAGTATGTCAAATGATAACATCCTCAAAAGAATGTAGCATGGAGGAACCCAGAATGCAAATGAATGTCTGAACTCTGTAATATGGTCGCGATGCCCCATGATCGCGATGCCCTTTTTCTTTGTGGGAAAAAGCCACATTGACTGAGCAGCCAGTATGGTAGTAGCAATGAGGGAGACACTGCTATAACAAATGTGATGAACAAATTATGGTTTGACAGCACTTTGGTGACACTGGAGCGATCGGAGAGGAGATGTGAGAGCTGATGCTCAAGCGTAGGTGCAGGTCCCATGCCACAGTCAAGAAAGTAAAGTGTCACCAGCAACAACTCAAAGAGGGTCTTACATATGGGACAGGCATAACTAATTATTAATGGTCTGCACATTTCAACAGCCATACAAAATCTTTGTACAGTGTGTGGCGGCAGGGTAGCCTAGTGGTTAGCGTGTTGGACTAGTTAACCGAAAGGTTGCAAGTTCAAATCCCCGAGCTGACAAGGTACAAATCTGTCGTTCTGCCCATGAACAGGCAGTTCAGGGGCACTGTTCCTAGGCCGTCATTGAAAATAAGGATTTGTTCTTAACTGACTTGCCTAGTTAAATAAAAAAGTGATGTGACAATTTGACCAGTATTCAAAGCATATGTTATATTGCTTGAAACAAATGTATTTAAAATGCTAATGTATTTGTAAAAGGTAAACAACAGTTTGGGGTCACTTAGAAATGTCCTTGTTCTTGAAAGAAAAGCACATTTTCTTTCCATTAAAATAACATCAAATTTATCAGAAATACAGAGTAGACATTGTTAATGTTGTAAATGACTATTGTAGCTGGAAACGGATTACTTTTAATGGAAAATCTACATAGGCGTACAGAGGCCCATTATCAGCAACCATCACTCCTGTGTTCCAATGGCACGTTGTGTTAGCTAATCTAAGTTTATAATTTTAAAAGGATAATTGATCATTAATTGATCACCTTTTTGCAATTATGTTAGCACAGCTGAAAACTGCTGCCCTGATTAAATAAGCAATACAACTGGCCTTCTTTAGACTAGTTGAGTATCTGGAGCATCAGCATTTGTGGGCTCGATTACAGGCTCAAAATGGCTAGAAACAAAACACTTTCTTCTGAAACTTATCAGTCTGTTCTTGTTCTGAGAAATGAAGGCTATTCCATGCGAGAAATTGTCAAGAAACTGAAGATCTCGCACAACGATGTGTACTACTCCCTTCACAGAACAGCCTTTTGCAATTATGCTAGCACAGCTGAAAACTGTTATCCTGATTAAAGAAGCAATAAAACACAGCAAACTGGCTCTAACCAGAATAGGAAAAGGAATGGGAGGCCCCGGTGCACAACTGAGCAAGAGGACAAGTACATTAGAGTATCTAGTATGAGAAACAGATGCCTCACAAGTCCTCAATTGGCAGCTTCATTAAATAGTACCCGCAACACACCAGTCTCAACATCAACAGTGAAGAGGTGACTCCGGGATGCCTTCTAGGCAGAGTTGCAAGGAAAAAGCCATATCGCAGACTGGCCAATAAAAATAAAAGATTAAGATGGGCAAAAGAACACACACACTGGACAGAGAAACTTTGCCTAGAAGGCCATCATCCCGGAGTCACCTCTTCACTGTTGACATAGAGACTGGTGTTTTTGCGGGTATTATTTAATGAAGCTGCCATTCATATAACACAATAATATATTGTATTTATGTTTTCTTTCAACTGGTAAAGTTTCAGTCTGATGAGAGTAAAGAAAAAATATCCCTATTAGCCTGTGGTGCCTGGTCTTACGAAGGAAAGAAATTCCACAAATTAACTTTTAACAAGGCACACCTGTTAATTGAAATGCATTACAGGTGACTACTTTGTGAAGCTGGTTGATAAAATGCCAAAAGTGTGCAAAGCAGTCATCAAATCAAATCAAATTTATTTATATAGCCCTTCGTACATCAGCTGATATCTCAAAGTGCTGTACAGAAACCCAGCCTAAAACCCCAAACAGCAAATAATGCAGATGTTGAAGCACGGTGGCTAGGAAAAACTACCTAGAAAGGCCAAAACCTAGGAAGAAACCTAGAGAGGAACCAGGCTGTGTGGGGTGGCCAGTCCTCTTCTGGCTGTGCCGGGTGGAGATTATAACAGAACATGGCCAAGATGTTCAAATGTTCATAAATTACCAGCATGGTCCAATAATAATAAGGCAGAACAGTTGAAACTGGAGCAGCAGGACGGCCAGGTGGACTGGGGACAGCAAGGAGTCATCATGTCACGTATGGTCCTAGGGCTCAGGTCCTCCGAGAGAGAGAAAGAAAGAGAGAAAGAGAGAATTAGAGAGAGCACACTTAAATTCACACAGGACACCGAATAGGACAGGAGAAGTACTCCAGATATAACAAACTGACCCTAGCCCCCCGACACATAAACTACTGCAGCATAAATACTGGAGACTGAGACAGAAGGGGTCAGGAGACACTGTGGCCCCATCCGAGGACACCCCCGGACAGGGCCAAACAGGAAGGATATAACCCCACCCACTTTGCCAGTCATCAAGGCAAAGGGTGGCTACATTGAAGAATTTCAAATGTAAAACATTTATTGATTTGTTTTTACACTTTTTTGGTTACTACATGATTCCATATGTTATTCCATAGTTTTGATATATTCACAATTATTCTACAATGTAGAATACAGTTCAAATAAAGAAAAACCCTTGAATGAGTAGGTGTGTCCAAACTTATGTGTAATTTGTTTTCTTATACTCTTTCTTAAACACAATATTATATTACTGGAGAGAACAAAGAAGAACAGAAAATAGAAGCTGGAAACCAAGCTTCTGACACACCGATAGGGTGGACAGGTGAAGTGGGCTGCAGGTGTTTAAAGAAGAAGTGTGAATAGATGACACCTTGGTGACATCTGTCAATGTATTGTTACAGTCTTCTGCATCTTCAAATTCCTTCCTGAACCATCTCTCATTCACGGAATGTGTGACCAGCTGTTGATTACACAAGGCACTCTGCTCACTCCTTGACCCCCCAGGTAAGATTTAATCAAATAAACGTGGGAAATAAATGTGAAACCTGAACTTCATGCATGTTGTATGCATGGAGACCGCAAATACAACACCTTCCCCTGTGTTTCACTTATCATACAGAGGATCTTCATATGCTATTATATGTGTTATCCCAAACATGCTGGTATAAAATGTTACTGTAAAGATTCATGGGACATTGGGGGTGGGAGTTAAGCCGCTATACTGTAGATGTACAATATACAGTGCCTTCAGAAAGTATTCACACCCCTTGACTTTTTCCACATTTTGTTGTGTGACAGCCTGAATTTATAATAGATGCATTTTTTTTGTCACTGGCCTACACACAATACCCCATAAAGTCAAAGTAGAAGTTTGTTTTTCAAAATGTTTAGAAATTACAAAAAAATGAAAAGCTGAAATGTCTTTAGTATAAGTATTTAACCCCTTTGTTATGGCAAGCCTAAATAAGTTCAGAAGTAAATGTGCTTAACCTGTTAAAGAGGCTGCGAATTTTCGCAGCTTTTTGTTAAAAATCGCGCAACATTTCAAAGTCCTGCTACTCATGCCAGGAATATAGTATATGCATATGACAAGTGTGTGTGCATAGAAAACTCTGAAGTCTGAAACTCTGAAGTCTCTAAAACTGGTTAAAATCGTGTCTGTGGCTATAACAGAGCGTGTTTAGGAGTAAAAATCCCAGGGAAAACTGTTGACCAAAAACACAAAAAAAAAATTAATCCGCCAGTCTTTGAATTGTCTAAGGCGATAGAAAATAGATCCGGTTACGTTTACAACGCCTACAGCTTCCACACGATGTCGCCAATACTGGTATTTCTTTGCACGTTTATCCTTGGTGGGATGACGTATAGGCATCCTGTCTTGAGGTGCACCCAGGAAATTATGAAAGTGAAAAAAATGGAGGTGATTTCAAGACTTGCTGCTATCGAATACAGATCGCCCCGTGATCAATTTGATTGATTATTAACGTTTATTAATACCTAAAGTTGGTTTACAAAAGTCGTTTGAAGTGATTTGTAAAAGTTTATAGGCAACTTTGTTCATTTTAAAAGTGACGTTGCGTCGTGTAAAGCTGCATTTTCCTTGGATCAGACGGCCTTTATAAATTTACATTTTGGGTATACAATGACGGATTTAATCGGGAAAAAGACCCAATTGTGATGTTTATGGGACATATAGTAGTGCCAACAGAGAAGCTCGTCAAAGGTAATGAATGTTTGATATTTTATTTCTGCGTTTTGTGTAGCGCCGGCTACCGCAAAATCTGTTGTTTACGTGTCGTGCTGGTATTTTGGGGGGTGCATGCTATCAGATAATAGCTTCTCATGCTTTCGCCGAAAAGCATTTTACAAATCTGACTTGGTGGCTAGATTCACAACGAGTGTAGCTTTAATTCAGTACCTTGCATGTGTGTTTTAATGAAAGTTTGAGATTTAACGAGTACTAAGTAAAGTACTATAGGTGGCGCTCTGAAATTTCCGCTGAGCTATCCCTGTGCAGGGACCACCTCCATAAGAAGTTTTAATTCAGTACCTTGCATGTGTGTTTTAATGAAAGTTTGAGATTTATCGAGTACTATACTATAGTACTATAGGGGGTGCTCTGAAATTTCCGCTGAGGTGTTCCTGTGCAGGAACCACGTCCGTAAGAAGTCACATAATAGTTTCCATGGACTCACTCTGTGTGCAATAATAGTGTTTTTTGTGTGTTTTTTTTTTATTTGACCCCTTCCCCAATTTCATGGTATCCAAATGTTTTTAGTAGCTACTATCTTTTCTCATCGCTACAACTCCCGTACGGGCTCGGGAGAGACGAAGGTTGAAAGTCATGCGTCATCCGATACACAACCCAACCAAGCCGCACTGCTTCTTAACACAGTGCCATCCAACCCAGAAGCCAGCCGCACCAATGTGTCGGAGGAAACACCGTGCACCTGGCAACCTTGGTTAGCGCGCACTGCACCCGGCCCGCCACAGGAGTCGCTGGTGCGCGATGAGACAAGGATTTCCCTACCGGCCAAACCCTCCCTAACCCGGACAATGCTAGGCCAATTGTGCGTCGCCCCACGGACCTCCCGGTCGCGACCAGTTACAACAGAGCCTAGGCGCGAACCCAGAGTCTCTGGTGGCACAGCTGATGCTGCAGTACAGCGCCCTTAACCACTGTGCCACCCGGCTCATTTTTGAATGACTACCTCATCTATGTACCCACACATACAATTCTCTGTAAAACATATTCCAAAACAGTCATCCTGTTTGCAACAATACAAAAGTAAAACTGCAAAAGCATTACCTTTTTTTCCTATATACAAAGTGTTATGTTTGGGTTAAATCCAATGCAACACATTACTGAGTACCACTCTCCATATTTTCAAGCATAGTGGAGGCTGCATCATGTTATGGCTATGCTCGTAATCGTTAGGGACTGGGAGTTTTTTAGGATAGAAATGTATGGAATGGAGCTAAGCACAGGCAAAATCCTATAGGAAAACCTGTTTCAGTCTGATTTCCACTAGACACTGGGAGATTAATTCCCCTATCAGCAGGACAATAGCCAAAAACACAAGGCCAAATCCATACTGGAGTTGCTTACCGGGAAGACAGAAAATGTTCCTGAGTGGCGGAGTTACAGTTTTGACTTTAATCTGCTTGAAAATCTATGGCAAGATCTGAAAATGGTTGTCTGGAGCTTGAAGAATTTTGAAAAGAATAATGGGCAAATGTTGCACAATCCAGGTGCGGAAAGTTCTTAGAGACTTACACAGAAAGACTCAAAGCTGTAATTCCTGACAAAGGTGATTCTAACAAGTACTGACTCGGGGTTGAATGCTTATCTAATCAAGATATATTAGTGTTTTATTAAACAAATGTTCGATTACATTTTTTGACTTTGACATTAAAGTATTTTGTGTAGATTGTTGACCAAAAATCTCAATTAAATCAATTTGAATACCACAAAATGTGGAAAAAGTCAAAGGGTGTGAATACTTTCTGAAGGCACAGTACATGCAGTGGATTGACGTAGTACTGTAAATGGAATGCTACAAGCTGATCTTGAGCATTGAAGTAAAACAATTCATTCTGTAGATATTAATCCTAGAAAAAAGGGATGTCAGAGGTTAATCAGTTAACTCAAGTTAACTTATTGTAATTTTAGTGCACAATGATTATTTTTAAAGATGAACACATTCACAATACACTGCAAACATCCCAAATACATAATCAATATAGCTAAAAACAACAATGCAATGTAAAAACAAGTTTACACCGAGATATCAGAAAGTTTGCTTTCACAATTCCTTTTTGTTTTCTTCTCACCATTACTTCAGAGAAAATCAAGACAGTTATGTTTTTGTAATGTTTTCGTAATAAAAATCTTAGATTACAGTGTAATTGAATGGTCTAAAAATGCTTTCGTTTTTTTTTAAGTCTAAAAATGCCACTCTTTCGAAGATCAGAGAAATTGGATCCACTAAAATGTGCATGACGCCAACTAAGGGGATTTCATTTTCCAATCGACAGACAGGACAGATCACTTATCAGAATGGATTAACACATTTAATGGTGTGGGTTTGGGGGACCATAACACTGTATGTAGGACACTCAGTAATCAGAGACAAAAATGTTATATGCCAGATTTAATGATGTCTTACGCCCACCTACCCTGGCTTTATTTCAACGGGATTAGTTTTATAAAGAATTATCCACGCTCTAAATGTGTGCTGCCAATGACAACCAAACAGAGTCATTACTGTAAGATGGGCAGCTCTGGCTGCTGGGGGAGGCGGACTGGTTCTCACTAGGATTTCTTCACCATAATAGAGTTTTCAGACATCTCCTTTACCATAGTATCTAGTAAATTGGTGTATTATGGGGTATCATTAGGCATATGGAAGAAATTTGAAGGAATCTCTCAACAACTGTCAACAATCAACAAATACACCAGACAAAGTCTCTGAAACAGATAAGGTCCTCTCTCATCTGATTTTGATCCAATGTGACCAGCAGTGGTGTAAAGTATTTAAGGAAAAATACTTTAAATTTATACTTAAGTTGTTTTTGGGAGAATCTGTACTTTACTTTGCTATTTATATTTTTCACAAATTTTACTTTTACTCCACTACATTCCTAAACCAAATAATGTACTTTTTACTACTTACACCGAAAGGTACTGGGCTTTACTGCTACAGAAAACCACAATATGAATGCACAGTATATAGTTATTAGGATGGTATTGATTCTAATCCTTCTTTGTCTGAGGAGAGTTGGAGAACTACTTTGAAGCCAGAATGTGTTGGTTGTATTGGTTGAGCATATAACAAAGGGATTGGTAGGGTAATTATTTCAATAGGACTTACCCAAAACACAGGGCACATATAATGTGAAACACTAAGCTTACAGTCTGCACACAGATATGAATGAACACATTTATTCTGTGAGTGATGTTAGAGGTATGTTGGAAATGCGGGAAGTACGTAGGGGTTGTGTGGTACTCACAAACAGAGTACAGGACTCCTCAGAGCCGCTGTAGATGAGCTCGGCATGTTGGATGACCCATTCCAGTAGTTTCTCCTGGGAGATGGAGGCACAGTGTGTGATGCTGCCCTGCTTGTTCTTACAATCTAGAGGGACGCCCAGGGAGAGCAGACAGGGCCAGAGCAGCACTGCCCACACATCACCCTGCAAGACTGAGTACTGAAGACACACACACACAGATTTAAAAATACACAGAACCAATCTATCTGTAGTTATTGAATCTAATAACTACTAGCAATATACCTACTGCTAGCAAAAGGATGTATCCAATATCTTTCTAGGAATTTTATTAAACGCATCATAATATTATTGATCATATTCTACATTCTCTCTGAAGGGGTATAAAGTACCTTGTATCATGTTCATTATGTCAGGACAGTGGTCTTCCTACTATCATCTTTGAGGATACCAAGGACCTTTATATGGATTCAACAGGCCATGAGTGAGACAAACGAATGGTGTCTTGCATAGGACATGTTCCTACCCATCCAACATACTCTGATGGAAAAAGTACCCAATTATCATACTGGAGTAAAAGTAAAGATACAGTTGAAGTCAGAAGTTTACATACAATTAGGTTTGAGTCATTAAAACACATTTTTCAACCACTCCACAAATTTCTTGTTAACAAACTATAGTTTTGGAAAGTCAGTTAGGGCATCTACTTTGTGCATGACATAAGTAATTTCTCCAATAATTGTTTACAAAATGATTATTTCACTTATAATTCACTGTATCACAATTCCAGTGGGTCAGACGTTTCCATACACTAAGTTGACTGTGCCTTTAAAGAAGAAAGGATCTAAACCATCTGACCCAGATGTTTTTTGGGGGTCAAGTTTCAGGAGCTCCTTTAGCACCTCAGACTCAGTGACTACCTGCAGGGAGAAAATTTGTAGCGGGGCAGGGGAAAAGAGGGAGGAGCATCGGGGTAGTTGCATTAGAAGGGATGGAAGATGGGCCTCCCGGGTGGCGCAGTGGTCTAGGGCACTGTATCGCAGCGCTAGCTGTGCCACCTGAGACTCTGGGTTTGCGCCCAGGCTCTGTCGCAGCCGGCCGCGACCGGGAGGTCTGTGGGGCGATGCACAATTGGCCTAGTGTCGTCTGGGGTAGGGAGGGTTTGGCCGGTAGGGATATCCTTGTCTCATCGCGCACCAGCAACTCCTCTTCTTTGGGTTAGACATACAGAGAGAGAACTGCTCCTTAAAGTATAGCCTGAGTGCACTTATTTCTAATTTACCTGAACAAGAGTGAGTCAACCTGAGTATGTGTGTGAAGAGACTTATGCCAAATTCTTGAGGTGGAGTAACTCTGCCAGATCACAGTCGAACCAGGGTCTGAACTTGTTTTTAAATCTAATTTTCTTAATGGGGGCGTGTTTTTTAAATATAAAAAAATAAGGGCCAAGTGTCTTCGACAGAGGGGGATCAAGCTGATTCTTTACCAATTTATAGAGGTCAGGTCAGGTCAGGTCATGCTTGCTCATTAGAGTTTTTAGCAAACGTCTATGACAAATTGTTTCACTGAGCAGGCTGTAAAACAGTGATCACTAAAGTCATTACAGAAAACACCAGACTGATACCTGTCAGGATTATTATTGTTGAGGATAACATCAAGGATAATAGCCTTTTCTGGGTGTTTGGAGTGTTCCCTTATGGGATTTGTAATAACACACACTTTCAATTCATACATTTTAGATAATAAGCTTCTAGAGTTAAAGTGCAGAAAACACAGGCTTTTACGACGGATGAAATCAGTGAACAGATATCAGAGCACAAGTCAGAATTGTAGATGGGCCAGGTGGTACATGCACATTTCCAGATATCATTAGCGGTAATACAATCAGGACACGGCAGAGGACAGGGAGAGGTCTGCAATGTTGTTTTTTTATGACATTTAAATTTGCATCAGATGGCAACAAGTTCATATGGTACAGCAAATCATGCAGGAGAGACATGCATGAGACCAACAGATAAGAACAAGGACATGGGGGGAACAGAGGGTTAAATACACAACATGTAATGATGGAAATTAAACCAGGTGTGTGGGAAGACAAGACAAAACAAATGGAAAATGAAAGGTGGATCGGCGATGGCTAGAAGACCGGTGACGTCGACCGCCGAACGCCGCCCGAACAAGGAGAGGGACCGACTTCGGTGAAGTCGTGACAACAGCTTTGTGGATGTTACCTGTGCTGCTGATGTTCAGGCCAAAGTATGTAAAGTTTTTGTGTGCTCTAGGGCAATGGTGTCTAGATGGAATTTGAATTTGTGGTCCCTGCAACTGGACATTTTTTGGAACACCATTATCTTTTTCTTACTGAGATGCACTGTCAGGGCCAAGGTCTGACAGAATCTGTGCAGAAGATACACGTGATGCTGTAGGCCCTCCTTGGTTGGTGACAGAAGCACCAGATCATCAGCAAACAGTAGACATTTGACTTCAGACTAGTATGGTGAGGCCGGGTGCTGCAGACTGTCCTAGTGCCCTTGCCAATTTGTTGGTACATATGTTGAAGAGCATGGGGCTTAAGCTGCATCCCTGTCTCACCCCTCGGCCCTGTGGAAAGAAATTTGATTTTTTTTGCCAATTGTCGTATGTTTTTTCCCCAGCACCACTTTCCATCAATTTGCATGGCAGACTCTATATTTGGAGAATGTGTTCTGTGTGTTCTGGTAGTCTTTAATAGTTGATTCTAAGATTTGTATTTGATCAGGTACACTGCTCAAAAAAATAAAGGGAACACTTAAACAACACAATGTAACTCCAAGTCAATCACACTTCTGTGAAATCAAACTGTCCACTTAGGAAGCAACACTGATTGACAATACATTTCACATGCTGTTGTGCAAATGGAATAGACAACAGATGGAAATTATAGGCAATTAGCAAGACACCCCCAATAAAGGAGTGGTTCTGCAGGTGGTGACTACAGACCACTTCTCAGTTCCTATGCTTCTTGGCTGATGTTTTGGTCACTTTTGAATGCTGGCGGTGCTTTCACTCTAGTGGTAGCATGAGACAGAGTCTACAACCCACACAAGTGGCTCAGGTAGTGCAGCTCATCCAGGATGGCACATCAATGCGAGCTCTGGCAAGAAGGTTTGCTGTGTCTGTCAGCGTAGTGTCCAGAGCATGGAGGCGCTACCAGGAGACAGGCCAGTACATCAGGAGACGTGGAGGAGGCTGTAGGAGGGCAACAACCCAGCAGCAGGACCGCTACCTCCGCCTTTGTGCAAGGAGGAGCAGGAGGAGCACTGCCAGAGCCCTGCAAAATTACCTCGAGCAGGCCACAAATGTGCATGTGTCTGCTCAAACGGTCAGAAACAGACTCCATGAGGGTGGTATGAGGGCCCGACGTCCACAGGTGGGGGTTGTGCTTACAGCCCAATACCGTGCAGGACGTTTGGCATTTGCCAGAGAACACCAAGATTGGCAAATTCGAACTGGCGCCCTGTGATCTTCACAGGTGAAAGCAGGTTCACACTGAGCACATGTGAGAGACGTGACAGAGTCTGGAGATGCCATGGAGAACGTTCTGCTGCCTGCAACCTCCTCTAGCATGACCGGTTTGGCGGTGGGTCAGTCATGGTGTGGGGTGGCATTTCTTTGGGGGGCCATGTGCTCCATGTGCTCGCCAGAGGTAGCCTGACTGCCATTAGTTACCGAGATGAGATCCTCAGACCCCTTGTGAGACCATATGCTGGTGCGGTTGGCCCTGGGTTCCTCCTAATGCAAGACAATGCTAGACCTCATGGGGCTGGAGTGTGTCAGCAGGTCCTGCAAGAGGAAGGCATTGATGCTATAGACTGGCCCGCCCGTTCCCCAGACCTGAATCCAATTGAGCACATCTGCGACATCATGTCTCGCTCCATCCACCAACGCCACGTTGCACCACAGACTGTCCAAGAGTTGGTGGATGCTTTAGTCCAGGTCTGGGAGGAGATCCCTCAGGAGACCATCCGCCACCTCATCAGGAGCATGCCCAGGCATTGTAGGGAGGTCATACAGGCACGTGGAGGCCACACACACTGCTGAGCCTCATTTTGACTTGTTTTAAGGACATTACATCAAAGTTGGATTAGCCTGTATTGTGGTTTCCACATTCATTTTAAGTGTGACTCCAAATCCAGACCTCCATGGGTTGATAAATTTGATTACCATTGATCATTTTTGTGTGATTTTGTTGTCAGCACCTTCAACTATGTAAAGAAAAAGTATTTAATAATAATATTTAATTCATTCAGATCTAGGATGTGTTATTTTAGTGTTCCCTTTATTTTTTTGAGCAGTGTATATGTTTTAGCTGATTGTGCTTTGTTATAGGGCCAAAAAGAGTGGAGCAGTGGTTTCCCATACATCTCTGGAGCCCTTCGAAAGATGATAACCCCAAATTATTATTTTTGGATATAAAGATGACGCTGTATCAACAAAAAATGGATTGCAACTTGCAAAACATGCGGGAAGAAAATTACAGACGGAGGCGCAACAATTTCCAACTTTGTTTGACATTAGAAGCTGCGCAAAGAACGGTAATTCGTGGCTAAAATAGCCGACAGTTATATATTTTATTACTTTACTGGAGTATCATTTAGGCAATTGTAACGTTAAATCAAGGACCCTCCACACAGTCAGTCAGTGCGGGAACCTGATCATTGCACCCAATATTGAGCTACAACTGGCTAAGCAGTTGGAAGCCTAAATCCTGCCTGATGTTACTGCTGTTCCTAAAACCATTGACATACATTAGCCTACTGTAACGAGAGAGAGAGAGAGAGAGAGAGAGAGAGAGAGAGAGAGAGAGAGAGAGAGAGAGAGAGATAGAGAGAGAGAGAGAGAGAGAGAGAGAGAGAGAGAGAGTCGGTTGGGTGATTGTGTACAAGCCTACATTGCCCGATTGCACCCTATAGCAATCCTCGATAGTCGAACACTACTGGGGCGGTCTTTCTCATGGCTACCCATGTATTTCCACTGAAATATAATGTTTATTTGGAAAGTAATATATATATATAGATATATTTAAAAGCCTTCATGATTTGTGTAAATGTAATATACTAACTATTACTGTTGTTAAAAATATGAAATGGTATTACATTTGGTGAAGAGCACATTATGACTTGTTTAGGACTCGAAACTCAAAGTTTAGGACTTGAGACTTGACTTGATAGTTGACGGTCTTGGCTTGAGAATTGACTCGGACTTGCCTGTCTTGACTTGGGACTTGAGTGCTAAGACTTGAGACTTACTTGTGACTTGTAAAACAATGACTTGGTCCCACCTCTGGTGCTGAGGGTGTCGGGTTCTTGTCCAGTTCTGGCATTTAGGTCGCCACAGACTAGGGTAGCACACATAGGTAGCATACATGATGACATTTTTCTCTGTTGAGATAATTTCCTTATTAATTTCTAGCCAGATGTAAAATGTTCTTGTTTTGACTAATTTAATAGAGTGGGTTAGGTCTGCTCTATATCAACTTAGCATACCCCCTAAGTCTCTCCCCTGTTTCACACCTGGTAGTTTGGTGGATGGGGACTACCAGATCTCTGCAACCTAGAGGGCAACCAGTCTGGGTTCCTGCTCTTTAGGCCATAGACAGATGACCTCAGACCTTGTATATTCCAGGATGAGATAGTAAAAACTTTGTGTTCCATAGTGTCTAGTGTTGTTTTTGTGTGGTTTTGTGTCGCAGGATGGGGCTTGGGCGGGTGAAATAGTGGGGGTTGGGCCTGTTGCTCTGCTAATGACCTGGGCATGTGTCCTGCTGTCATGTCGAGGTCCTTGCTGGGGGGGCATGGGGTGGGCAGAAGGGGCATATGTCTAACATGGGGGGGCTTATATACGGTGTGGCCAGGGTTTTCTTGGGGGGGTCTTAGCTGGTTGGGATGTGGCTGGTGATGCTGTGGTCTCGGTGCAGGTACTTCGGGAGAGGTTCTTGCAAGTCTGGGAGGGTGTCTCGATGGTCTGGCTGGGGTGTCCGTTGCTCTGTTGCTCCTGTGTGAGGTGCTGGGGCTACGGTTGAGGTTGACGTCCTTCAGGGTCCTGGCAAAAGTTGTGATTGCTGCCTTGTAGAGGTGGACCTGGTCATAAATGCTGTTCAAGTCCAGGGTGGAGTGGTGGGCCAAGTAGACATTAGGTTTTGAGGCACAGTCTCGCGAAATGCTTGCATTCACCCTCTGTATGGTGGTAGCAGGGTGGAGATAACCACTTGTGTGTTGGTGAATGTGGAATAAGCTTTTTTAATCACTCCCTTGAGTGCTGTGGCCACCCTTTCCAGCTAGCCCCTCAGGTCATTTGCGGCTGTGTGAATTATGATGTTTCTGGGGGGGACCCTAGTCTTTTCTCTGACAATAGCTCCAGGGAATGCCTAGTTTTGGGGCACCAGTGTTTAGCCACTTTGTGTTTGGGAAAAAGTTTATTTTCTTGAATGTATTTGCCATTTGAGTCAAAGAGGTGCACACCTTCAGGCTTTTGTGTGTCCTCAGTGGTTGTGGGTTGTCAAAAGGGCTATCTGGGGATGTCTCTCTCTCTCTCTCTGTGTTTGTTTGGACTTTTGTCTTAATTTCTGGTGATTGAGATGTCTTCCTTCTATGATTGTGTGCATGATTGTGGGACTCCACACACACGCACGCGCGCACACACACGCACACACACACACACACACACACACACACACACACACACACACACACGTGCCTCTATGTATAGCCCCATAGCACAAAACAGCCTTGGCGGGACATAGAAACAGTGCGTAGCTTTGAAGTTATGGTCACTTAACATATGAGTGAGTCTTCAGTCCCTGTCTTCTGTGGTGGATTATTTCACCCGATTGAATATTAGTTGTGCCTAATTATTCTCGTACCTTGTTCCCACCATTGTTAGAATTATTTGTGTTTTATCTACCTTTATTTTGACAGGGAAGAAATACTGACACTAGAGTCTCTTTTACAGATGAGCCCTGCTTAAATAATTCAAACACATACAATATACAATATCACAAAACACATTAAGAAAAACAGACACGTTTATCAACAGAGGTCCAACTCTGAACTGACCAAGGGGGACCGAAACATCTAATTTCAGAGAGCTCTGGAAGTTGTTCCACATACAGGGCTAAAAAAATAAAAATAATCAGCTTCACCCAACTCTGTGGAGACCGAAGGGGCCTCCAGTGTTATCCAAGCCTTAGACCGGATTTGGTCATTTGTAAGTCTAAATTGAATTAATGATGACAGATACATAGGATGTTTCTGCATGAGTGCTTTGTAGATAAACACAAGAAAATTCTGCTCTCTCTTTACATACAAAGAGGCCCAAACTACTTTTTGATACAGAACACAAAGGGGAGTTTTATAACCGTCATCAGTAATCAACCTAAGGGGACAATGGAAAACAGCATTCAGTGGTTTAAGTGTAGATGCTGTTGCATGCCTATAAATAATATCCCCATAATCTAAAATAGATATTAACAAAAGTCATAGATGCTTTGTTTCTGTAAAATAAACCTTCTTTGAACTTCTTCACCAGCTCAGTGACATATTTTTAAAATTACAGTTTATCATCAAGCCAGATACAAAGATACTGTATTGTAGGAAGTAACTCACCCAATTTTTGTACCGTTCAAACTAATTGCAAATTTCATTTAAATCCAGTTTATGGGATTTAGAAAAAAATCATGCATTTTGTTTTGCTTGCATTTGGCAATAACTTTAGATTCAATAGTGACCTCTGCAGTGCTTAACAATCAGACTTAAAATGTGAAAAGGCTTGGCCAATCTATGGAGCAATGGAATACTATACTGTTTCATTTGGATGCAAATTAACATATGTATTTTTTACAGTCAATCAATCAAATTTATTTTTTTATATAGCCCTTCGTACATCAGCTGATATCTCAAAGTGCTGTACAGAAACCCAGCCTAAAACCCCAAACAGCAAGCAATGCAGGTGAAGAAGCACGGTGGCTAGGAAAAACTCCCTAGAAAGGCCAAAACCTAGGAAGAAACCTAGAGAGGAACCAGGCTATGTGGGGTGGCCAGTCCTCTTCTGGCTGTGCCGGGTGGAGATTATAACAAAACATGGTCAAGATGTTCAAATGTTCATAAATGACCAGCATGGTCGAATAATAATAAGGCAGAATAGTTGAAACTGGAGCAGCAGCACAGTCAGGTGGAAGTTGAAACTGGAGCAGCAGCACAGCCAGGTGGACTGGGGACAGCAAGGAGTCATCATGTCAGGTAGTCCTGGGGCATGGTCCTAGGGCTCAGGTCCTCCGAGAGAGAGAAAGAGAGAAGGAGAGAATTAGAGAACGCACACTTAGATTCACACAGGACACCGAATAGGACAGGAGAAGTACTCCAGATATAACAAACTGACCCTAGCCCCCCGACACATAAACTACTGCAGCATAAATACTGGAGGCTGAGACAGGAGGGGTCAGGAGACACTGTGGCCCACTCCGAGGACACCCCCGGACAGGGCCAAACAGGAAGGATATAACCCCACCCACTTTGCCAAAGCACAGCCCCCACACCACCACCACAGCAATACCAATGTTATTTATATAGATTATAAACAGTAGTGACCCTAGTATAGAACCTTGGGGTCGCAAGACAAGGACGCCTGGGAATGGATTGACAATTATCAAGATCATTACTATCCTTATGGAGTGGTAGTGCAAAATATTATTTCCACACTTTTGGAATATTCCATGATACTTAAGTTAAATAAATAATGTGTGTTACTGAGCCAGCAATGAGAGGTGCTGCATTCTTAAGCAAAGAGGGGTCCAAATTGTTAGCCCCTAATGACTTTTTGGTGTCAATAGCTAATAAGGCAGCAAGAACTTCTGTTTCTGTGAGTTGCCGAAAATAAAAAGTCTGACTACCATTTCACAAGTCATGTGAGGTTGACTGATCATCCATCATGGCAACTGGCCCAGCCTTGATTTGTAATCAAGAGGAAGTCAGAGTATAGGAGAGTACCATGGATTAGTTAGTTTTTTGACACTGAGTGGCATGTTTATCAGCCAGAGAGGTAAAATGGATGAGAAAAAATGTAAGTGCCAAAACAGGGTCTGGTATACAGCTAGTAGAAAAAAGCTTGCCACGGGTGAGAATTCAAAATAAATATTTTCACAATTATACGAGGGTCAGAGTTTTTCAATTTGGTAACTAATGCAAGCATAGGGCAGTGGTCACTGATATAATCAGCAAAAACACCACTAACCAAATACTTACGGGAATGGTTAGTCAGGATAAGGTAAATTAATGAGGAGTTTTCTAGGTTATTTCATCTGAGTGGGTTCCATTATCAGACAAGTCAAGTTGAAGTCAAGACAGTTATTCTTAAACTGATCTGAGACACGTGTAAGCAAATCAAGAATTAGATCTCCTAACACACCAGAAAGGGTTTTAAATAATCCAAAATAATATCAACAGCCTCCGCCAAAGTAGCTGGGGGTGGTAAACCGCAGCAATAAATATATGCATATTTTGACTTATGGACTCTTTTATAACCAAGAGCTCACACAGTGTTGGGACAGAGATGCTAAGAAAGCATGATGCCATAAGGTAAGATCTTACATAAACAGCCATCCCCCTACTTATTTGTCTATCACATTTGAAAATGTTGTTGTCCGCAATGGCAAAGTCCTTATCCATAATGAAATTATTCAGCCAGATCTCTGAGATAACCAAAACACCTGGTCTAGTGTCATGCACCCAGACATCCAGATAGTCTAGTTTAGACATCAGGCTTAAAACAGCAGGAGTATCCATAGTGACACAGGATAATAGAACAGGATGAGCTAGCCACAACATGTTTCCTAATTGGATCCAAACTTTGAAAGCTAATTGTAGAATTCTAGTAAATGTGCAAAGGATTACTATTGACTACTATAATTACTATAATACCCCTATGCTGATGAGCACATGTAGCAAAACAATAGCTTGATATAAAACTATTAATAGTATCACGTTTGTGGTTTGACCCAGATGTAGACAACAGGGGCAGGCAACGACAGGCCAAGGCAGGCAGAGAAGGTAAAAAGGGTCCAGAACGGCAGGCAGTCTCAAGGTCAGGGCAGGCAGAACGGTCAAAACCGGGAAGAACTAGAAAACAGTAGGAGTTGGAAACAGGCGCTCGTAGGTTTGATGAACAAAACGAACTGGCAACAGACAAACAGAGAACACAGGTATAAATACACAGTGGATAATAGTGAAGATGGGCGACACCTGGAGGGGGTGGAGACAATCACAAAGACAGGTGAAACAGATCAGGGTGTGACAGTACGGGGAGTCCCCCCCTAGGGGTGCCACCTGGCATCCTACCTTGGTGCATACCTGGTTGGTACGGTCACGCCTGCTCCCGCTCTTCCCCACTGGCGCTCGAAGGATCCAGGCTCCCCAGCATTACGCACTCCTGCCACCATCATTATGCACAGCTGCCTTCCCCCGTCACGCAGATCAGCGATTATTGGACTCAATCACCGATGTCATTACCTCCCCTATATCTGTCTGTTCCCCGCTTGTCCTTGTATACCCGTGCGCTGATGCCATTCCCTGTCTTGTTTCATGTCTGTTCCTGATTAAATGTTTGACTCCCCGTACCTGCTTCTCTACTCCAGCGTAGGTCCTTACAGAATGCTGAAGCCACCAAGCAAAGCATCGGGGGAGTGCTGGCTTTCCAGTTGGTGGTGACGTCTGGTCCGGGGGCCGCCACCGATGGAACCGGGGATGCCTAAGCCAGATCATCGGGCTGTCACGCCTTACCTGGCTCGAGAGGTTTCTTGCCCCGGTTGGCTCGGAAGGCGCCCATCCCGTCAGGCCTCAGCCGGATCATCAGGTTTTTACACCCAGCCGGCTCGTCAGGCTCCGCCGGATCATCGGGCTCCCACGCCTCAGCCGGGATCAACAGGCCTTCATGCCTCAGCCAGATTGTCAGGCTCCTATTGTCTCAGCCGGCTCGCCAGGCTCTCACACTTCTGCCGGTTTCATCGGGAAAATAGCCGGCGAAACGGAATAGGAAATCTGCCCATTCTTACGCCTCGCATGATTCGGAAGACCCATCGAGAACTTGCGAGAGGCGGAATCTCGCATGTTCACAAGTCATGGCATCCGGTTCGAGCCTCCCACAACTAGTGAAGCCTCATTCATGTAGACGCCACCAGAGAGGAAGTCAGGACAGGGGATGAAGGCGAAGGTACCTCCGGATCCAATCTTGAAGCGAAAGCCACCAGGGATGAAGGTGACGGAACCTCCAAATCCAGGGCGGCAAAGCTGTTTGAAGTCTGTATCCAGTCCAGGCTTCCCACTGCCAAGGAGGCCCCAATTGCCAAAGGCCGCTACTTTCGACTTCCATGGAGGGTGATGTGCCTCCATGGCTGGTTGGCAAGTTCAAGAAAAGGAATCATCCACTAAGTCATTCAGAAGCATCCTACTAACTCCATTTTCCAGCAACTGGAGTAGAAGAGAAAGGGAAAGTACATGGACGTGGATTCCCCAGTAGCTAATGTAAGATAGCTACTTGTTTGCTAAGAGTAGCCACTTCGCCTCTGTACTCCTCTGCAAGCAAACAGTTGCTACATTGAATGTCCGGAAGGTCCACATTGCCCCGGAATAGAGCAAAAGAAACACAGCTCCTGCAGCATTGAAACCATTCGTTAGCGACCTCCATTTGAAACTACAGGATAGCTAGGCTAACTGAGCTTGCATGTATCTCTTCTTGACAGGAATGTACTAAATGTACTTTGCTATAAGCTACAGTGGGTTTGCAAATACTGCCCGCACCCCATCTCCTGAAACAAGCACACCCCATGAAATGGCAAACAGACAAGCAACAAACACCTGTCACACGACCAGTATGGCAAACAGAGAGAAAGTGGAGGATTTGATCACTGTATGGATCGTGGCTGCACATACACCATGCAAGCGGGAGATGACCAGCTCACAAGTTGGTACTGTAGAAACAAGCAGTAAATTGTGGGGCAGTAAGCCAAAACACCGGTCAAGTTAAGGAGAGCAGGTAGCAGGAGCATTCACTTACCAATGAGCAGTGTAGCATTGCGAGCTAGCAGCATTAGGACATGTAAAAGCATTAGGACATGCTGTTAATGGGGATTTTTTTTCAAACGCACTAATCCAATACCATTGAACAACAGACCACTTTTAACTGTGATCCAGCCAGGGCTCTTTAGCTTTAAAGCTTCTTCAGAATCGGTGTCCCTTCCATGGAATGGTTGAGCTAACATAGGCTAATGCATTTAACATAAGGTTGTAAGTAACAATAACATTTCCCAGTACATAGACATATCTGATATTGGCAGAAAGCTTAAATTATTGTTAATATAACTGTACTGTCCAATTTACAGTAGCTATTACAGTGAAAGAATACCATGCTATTGTTTGAGAAGAGTGCACAGTTTTGAACATGACAAGTTATTAATAAACAAAGGCACATTTGGGCAGTCTTGATACAACATTGAACATAAATACAATGGTTCATTTGATCAGTCTAAAACATTGCATGTACACTGCTGTCATCTGGTGGCCAAAATCTAAATTGTAGCTGGGCTGGAATAATACATTATGGCCTTTCTCTTGCATTTCAAAGATGATGGTACAAAAGACAATACAAAATAAAGGTTGTCTTTGTATTATCTTTTACCAGATCTAATGTGTTATATTCTCCTACAGTCCTTTCACATTTTCACAAACTTCAAAGTGTTTGCTTTCAAATGGTACCAATAATATGCATATCCTATCTTCAGGGCTTGAGTAACAGGCAGTTAGTTTTGGGTATGTCATTTTAGGCAACATTTTAAAAAAAGGGGCGGACCCTTCAGCGATTTTAAGGTCAGCTAAGTCTGTGAGTTGGAAACTAAGCAGCAGCACTCGTATAAAGGTTGAGGTGGGAAGATTTGGATTGCTCAAACAGGCATCTTTATAATTAATCCTCTACATTGTACAAATGGCAAGTGCAACGCTGTGAGTTTGGAGCAGGGAGACGATAATTGTTCAGTCCGTTAACTGCGAGTTGAAGACCAGATCCCCCTCGGCTAATTTCTGACCTTGCATTCTACACTGAATGCCAAAAAGTTTAATTGAGTACAGAAAAACCCTTTCCTTGTACTTTTAGCACTGTAATGTTTCTGTCAGATATATTGATGACTTTACTGTTGAAGGTATTGCCTCTGTGCCTCTGTGATTTGAGAGTAATTATTTTTAGGTTAGTATATAATTGCTTTAGCTGAATCCAGTTACATGACTATACTAAAACTGCACAATAGCACAAATGCAAATCAATTATTTCTAATATACAGTACTGTTCAGTACACAATAGTCACAAAACTCAAACTGTGCTCCCTAAACTGTGTTGTGCAGGACAAGTGGCTCCTCCACTCAGTCCTAATGCTGGTCCAATCATGGTTTGAGCCTGCAAACTACCTTGGATAATTATGACGACGTTCCTGACACTACTCAACAAGACCAAATGGGTGTCGGAAAAACTCCTTAGTTTGGAGAAAGGAGTGGTGGTCCACATCAGGAAGGTACTTCAGTGTCATTACGCATTGTCCTCTTAAGCCCAATGCATGTTCACATAATGTAAATCCATGAGCACTCATTTGCTCACATCTCGTAGTCCTCTATCAATGGCTCATTTCCTTGACTTCACCCCTCTCCCTCTCTCCCCCTCCCTCCCTCTCTCCTCCCCCATCCCCCATCCCTCTGTCTACTCTGTCCTGTCCTTCCTGTGTACTATAGATGCTGGATGAGGGCATGCTGACCACCTCCTACTACGAGCAGGACGTGACTCCTTACAACCTGCAGCCTGAGGTGCTGGAGTCAGTTCTGAGGGACTACACTCTGTTCAGCTGCTTCAAGAAGGACCCGCACAAGATGGAGACCTTCCTCAAGCTCCTCAAGTGTCACCAGACTGACAAATATAGCTGTTTCCTTTACGAGAGAACAACTATTTGCACCCCATTCAAACCCCTACTATTATATGCACTAAACAAGACACTACCCACCCACAATGAGGCTAGCATTGAACATTTTCCTCCCTGCTTCTGGTGCCCCCGCACTTGCCTTGAACACGTAGAGAGGTCGACTGATATGACCTCTGCCTTAGGGTGTCTAACATCATCAATCAAATGTATTTATAATGCCCTTTTTACATCAGCTGACGTCACAAAGTGCTATACAGAAATCCAGCCTAAAACCCCAAACAGAAAGCAATGCAGATGTAGAAGCACTGTGGCTAGGAAAAACTCCCTAGAAAGGCCGGAACCTAGGAAGAAACCTAAAGAGGAACCAGGCTCTGAGGGGTGGCCAGTCTTCTTCTGGCTGTGCAGGGTGGAGATTATAACAGAACATGGCCAAGATGTTCAAATGTTCATAGATGACCAGCAGGGTCAGATAATAATAATCACAGTGGTTGTAGAGGGTGCAGCAGGTCAGCACTTACTCAGGAGTAACTGTCAGTTGGCTTTTCATAGCCAATCACCGAGTGTGTGCCTGGTGCATTACAGTATGTTGGCAACTGACTGCTTCCAAACATTTTTGTACATACAACACTAAGTAGGTGTAATGGTTTGCCACTTTATTTGAAAAGTTGCATTTCATATTTTCCTTTATATTTTTTTAACATGGCAAAGCGTTGCAGGGTGAAGTCCCAAAGGGGGATTTGCATCTTGCTCTTTAAAAAAAAGAAGAAAATCTGCATATTTTATGATTGATTTCCATTTCCTTTGTTCTTAACTGGAGTTTGTATTCCTATCTGGTTCTGCAGTGTTTCGATTATTTCTGTGGCCCCTTGTGTATTCGGAGAGATCCTGTTCTTCTAGTCGAGCTGGCTTCACCTCTGCATTAGTGAAATGGAACACACTCAGTAGGAGACGGGAGTCAAAGGAAGCTACAGACAAAGAGAAGAGCTAAAGATATTCTGACAGGGAGAGAAGAGATAAAAATACGAGAGTATTGCAGGAGGAATGTAGGGGAGAGTAAAATAAATATATGGTTTGTTGGACAGGATATGAATTAGCATTATTTTTAGTTATGCCCATACCAGATTGTATTTATCTCAAATTTACACAGAGGTCAGAATGAGGACTAAGTAAGGACTATTTTTAGAGTGTAAAATACCTTGATGATTAGTGTAACTGGCAAGACATAAATAGGATACAATTTTGTCATCAAATCAAATCAAATGTATTTATATAGCCCTTCTTAAATCAGCTGATATCTCAAAGTGCTGTACAGAAACGCACCCTAAAACCACAAACAGCAAGCAATGCAGGTGTGGAAGCAGGTTGGCTAGGAAAAACTCCCTAGAAAGGCCAAAACCTAGGAAGAAACCTAGAGAGGAACCAGGCTATGAGGTGTGGCCAGTCCTCTTCTGGCTGTGCAGCATGGAGATTATAACAGAACATGGCCAAAATGTTCAAATGTTCATAAATGACCAGCATGGTCCAATAATAATAATCACAGTAGTTGTCGAGGGTGTAGCTAGTCAGCACCTCAGGAGTAAATGTCAGTTGGCTTTTCATAGCCGATCATTAAGAGTATCTCTGCCGCTCCTGCTGTCTCTAGAGAGTTGAAAACAGCAGGTCTGGAACAGGTAGCACGTCCGGTGAACAGGTAGGGATAATCACTAAACATTTCTTTGAATCCTAGTTTTGGAACTTTTTGTCAATTTGATGGAAAATCAATTTGTCTTTATTGTTCGAAATGGAACATTGCTTGAGGGTTAGCATGAAACTGTACCATTGGTCCAATGGTAATGCATAGCAAATAGTTGAGGTATTCATGTGCCATAAACAAATTAAAGGACATAACTATCAGTCAATGAAGAGTTGCAAGAAGGGAATACTCTCTGAACTGAAGGGTTGTCTTTGTGAGAATGCTTTTGGTCAAAGATATGGTTCAAAGATATGGTTCAATGAATCTTTTTAGCTATGGCAAAGAAGCTATAGGAAGTAACTTGGAAGGACGACGATATGGAAGAGGGGGAAAAAACTGCCTGACAGACAGACAGACAGACAAACTACAAACTTGGATTAAAAGCTCCTGTCTGCAACCCCAAGGCACCATAATAAACACATCGTCTAGAGTTTTTGTATCCTATGGCAACACTGATGGTCTGTTATTACGGGGAAAAAATTATGAGGGTGGAAAAGGGTACAGTGCCAACACCCCTGCCCTATAACCCATCATCGTTTCTCCTAATATTACATCTGGTACATCTCGTTCCATAAAAATTACTCACCTTTTCTGCTGTAAGAGCTCAAAAGCTTCCCTTCCAGTAACTAGGCAATATGTAAAAATGTTCCCTTTTCTAATGAAAAATGTGTTCCTCGAAAATGGTCTCCGTTGTAAAATGATCTGTGGATAAAAAAATAACATGCATTTAATCCACATTACCAAATTACGGATTGACTAGAAAAAGGCAAAGTATGTTTGTGTTTATCAATAAGGACAATAGTTTATGTAGCAAATTTGATATTATGTAAATGGTGTTTCATTTTATTGGTGCGTTGATATCTCTTTTGGACTACATCAGTGGTTCCCAAACCAAGAGGTTTTGTTGTAATGTTTGAGTCACTCAGATATCACATTAACACACATTCGACTGGGTGGGTGGGAGGGGTGGGGGGGGGGGGGGGGGGGGTTCCCCAATGATGGAAGGGGGGCCGAGTGAAAAGGTTTGGGAACCGTTGGGTTACATGATTGTCCTCTCCTTCCCAACCCATTGCACCAGGTGGCAGCAGTGCTCTGTCTTCAAGGTCTTTTGATCTGAGAAGATTGCAGTTTGGTCAGTCCATTTAGAATACACTCTTTGATCTAGGCCTACATGTACACCACCATTCAAACGTTTGGGGTCTCTTAGAAATGTCCTTGTTTTTGAAAGAAAAGCACATTTTTTGTCCATTAAGATAACAACATCAAATTGATCAGAAATACAGTGTAGACATTGTTAATGTTGTAAATGGCAGATTTTTATGGAATATCTGCATAGGCGTAAAGAGGCCTATTATACGCAAACCATCACTTCTGTGTTAGCTAATGCAAGTGCATCATTTTAAAAGACTAATTGATCATTAGAAAATCCTTTTGCAATTATGTTAGCAAAGCTGAAAAGTGTTGTACTGATTAAAGAAGCAATAAAACGGGCCTTCTTTAGACTAATTGAGTATCTGGAGCATCAGCGATTGTGGGTTCGATTGGCCAGAAACAAAGTACTTTCTTCTGAAACTCATCAGTCTATTCTTGTTCTAAGAAATTAAGGTTATTCCATGCGAGACATTGCTAAGAAACTGAGGATGTAGTACAACGCTGTGTACTACTCCCTTCACAAAACAGGGCGAACTGGCCCTAACCAGAATAGAAAGAGGAGTGGGAGGCCCCAGTGCACAAGTGAGCAAGAGGACAAGCACATTAGAGTGTTTAGTTTGAGAAACAGATGCCTCACAAGTCCTCAATTGGTATCTTCATTAAATAGTAACCACAAAACACCAGTCTCAACGTCAACAGTGAACAGGTGACTCTGGGATGCTGGCCTTGGCAAAATGGCTTAAGAACATCAAAGTCAAGGTATTGGAGTGGCCATCACAAACCCTAACCTCAATCCTATTGAAAATGTGTGGGCAGAACTGGAAAAACGTGTGCGAGCAAGGAGGCATACAAACCTGACTCAGTTACACCAGCTGTCAGGAGGAATGGGCCAAAATTCACCCAACTTATTGTGGGAAGCTTGTGGAAGGCTACCTGAAACGTTTGACCCAAGTTAAACAATTTAGAGGCCAAATACTAATTGAGTGTATGTAAACTTCTGACCCACTGGGAATGTGATGAAAGAAATAAAAGCTGAAATAAATCCTTCTCTCTACTATTATTCTGACACTTCACATTCTTAAAGTAAAGTGCTGATCCGAACTGACATAAGACAGGGCATTTTTACTAGGATTAAATGTAAGGAATTGTGAAAAACTGAATTAAAATGTATTTGGCTAAGGTGTATGTAATCTTCCGACTTCAAGTGTATGTCGATATTCCAGCTACAATAGTCATTTACAACATTAACAATGTCTACACCGTATTTCTGATTAATTTGATGTTATTTTAATGCACAAAAAAATGTGCTTTTCTTCCAAAAACAAAGACATTTCTAAGTGACCCCAAACTTTTGAACGGTAGTGTAACTTAAGATGCTTCCTATTGAGAGCAAAATGTAAATGTTTCAGTGGAATGCTGACGTATAATACAACTGGACACATGCTTTTGAACATTTGACACATATTTAACGCAAACATTTATCATTTAACCTACTGCTTCAGGAAGGAAGGAAAGTGAGACACATTGCGACATAAAATCATATTCAGAGGAACTAGTATGGTCCCTCTCTCTGCGTATTCGTACAATATATATTTACTGCATATTTTAGAGTCAGAGGGAATTTGTCTCACAGCTTCACGTTCTCAGAGAGGCTCATGTACATGAGACGACCAGGGTTTGAGCATGCTTATGAGGAAATAATTGTATCCCTAACAGGAAAACTCCGGACTGCATCAGTGACTATGGTTGTGAGTGATGGATTGTCAAAATAAAGTAGAGGTACTGTTCGTCCTGCTCTCTGGAGAACGGGCCTAAATTGGCGGTCCTTATTGTATGTTCCTGTTTACACCCGAACATCACACTAGCAAGGAGCAACACAATAAAGGAAGCGGCCAACAAAGACGGTTGTTCCTTGTCTGGGTTTCCTGCCAGTAATGCAATCCTCTACGATTGTCTTCTCATCTATAGCTCCTCCACGTCAATACCACCCCAGCTCCCTTCATCACAAGATGTAAATCAGCCAGTGGTTGTCACGGCGAATCAAGTGTCAGTGTGGCGAGGGTTTTGCAGGCAGGATGTGGCGGTGGGGCCTAGTGTCAGCAATGTCAGGTTCAGCTTCCTGTGCCTTAATCACTTCAGTATGGGGGCCTAGGCCTCGGGTTGCCTGCCCTGCTCACCACCACCACCCAGGCCAGTCCACTTACAAAATGCAGGGAGCAGTAGACCAGCCCCTCACCCCCACCCGCTCCCCTGGCTTTGCATCCATAAATATTAAAGATCTGCTATAAGTGACTGGGGGAGGAGGGCGGTATGGATGATTTCACAGTCTAACTATTATAACCTGAGGTAAGGAAATCCAGACTGCTGGGATGCAGGAGCGGAGCGGAGCAGAGAGAGAGAGAGAGACAGAGCGACAAAGAGAGAGAGAAAGTGAGAGGGGGCAGAGGAGAGATCTGTGTGAGAGAGGCAAAGATAGGGATCAAGGGAGAACATGGATTGCTGGAAGGCAGGTAGTTGGAAGAAGTTTGGAACTAGAGCTAGAGCTGGCTTGATATGGAATGAAGCCTCGGTATTCAATTGCACCTCATGTTCTGACAGCCGGGCTACAGCTCTTCACTACAAAGCCATTTCTATCACGCCACCTCAGACCAGAGGGAATGTGATTCAGGCCATGAAAGAATGACAGAGGGCTTCTTATCCTCCCTCCAAGAACCCAGGACCACTGGGTCTGCTGCGCCGCGCAGAGCTGTCAGACAACACTGTGTGTGTGTGTGTGTGTGTGTGTGTGTGTGTGTGTGTGTGCATGTGCATGTGTGTGTGCGTGTGTGTGTGGTGAAAAGGTCCAAACCAGGAGTAAGGGGCCCATTCAGCTCTGACCCCCCCAAACCCCTCTCCCCATGTCTTCCCTGGGGGCATCTCAGGGAGGCTGCATGTACGTGTTAGTAGAGGTGAGGTCAGGAGGTCAGGGGGTCAAGCCCCTTCTAACCGTTCCAGTGTGTTGGGAGATGTCAACCCGAGTCCGTCAGATTGTAATAGCAGGCTAGGGTTTCACCCAGGAAAGCTGCTAGTAAGAAAGAGGAGATATGGGGACGGCTTAGAACAGAGTGAAGTCCGTGAAACATTTTGAAATCCTATATTGATCCTCCAATAAGGCAGTGACTGAGGTTTGGTGTGACACATTGGTCAAGGAAATGATTTGAATGTAAATGACAAATCATGCATTACTGGAATGATATAATGCAAAAGATGGTCAAATATCCTCTTGCTTCCATTGTTTCTTTGTTTTATCTCCAAGGCCACCTGTATGTGCTGTTTACTTAGAGAGAGAAATTCCATCAGTCAACCATTCTTTGACATTACCATTGTGTACTGTTCTGTGTCATTTACAAGAAGCAGTGGGGACAACAATGGTGCAAAACAGTTTGTTGTTGTTTTTAATCGCAGGCAAACAGATGGGCATGCTGAAACGGCCCTGTGGGTGTCCCCCATTTGTGGTGAGTGCGGCGAACTGCAGGATTTACGCCACAAGGAAATGAAGCGATTACCCAGGAGGTTGCAGGGAATGGGCGATGGGCTGTGAACTCAGCGGGGTAGGGACCATCAAATCGTCCCTATGTGAAGCCCTGGCGTCCCTCCACTGTTCTTCTGGTCAACTATCTTACCCTGCACTACATTCCCATGCCACAAATAGAAGAAGGGAGGAAAGAAACCTAAAAAAATATAGATGGACTGAGTTACTGTCAGGAAGTCTCACAAACCTCTAGCAAAGGCTAACTCGAGCAAGTGTCACTAACTCGAGAAAGTTTATCATTTTAGGAAGCATATACAGTGGTAACACAAATGGGTGTCAAAGGTTACTGGAGAGTAGTGGTCCATTATCTACTCAGCGCCACTGAATGGACAGATTCACTTTTTTCATCATCAGAAAATGATTTTTTATTTAAATCCCCTTTTTCAGAAGCAGCAGCTACTCTTCCTTGGGTACACACAAAACGTGATGAGTGTCAAAACACTGATAGACAAGGACAGTCACAAACATTACATTTACAATGATATGCAAATAATGAAACAAAATAAATATGCTATTACAACTTAAGCCTTTGTATAAACCTTTGTGCATTTAGAGTCTTACATCCTGAAACCCTCTCATGAATGAACAAACTAGTACGTGTGTGTATTTCTGTAAGACTGTTCACCTTTTTCTATATGGTAGCAGTTCAGGTTAAACAACGCTAGCTGGTTTAAACCAGGCAGCCTCTGTCACATCCTCTTACCATTGCCATGGATATATAAAAAAAAACACACAAAAAACATGTTACACTACTGTGTCTAAACCAAACGGCCTGGAACAAACGTTCTCACTTAGGGAAAGAAAACAAAAAAAGGACAGATGCCAAAAGAAGCTGAGCTTAAATCAATGCAATTTCCTCCCCTCACTTCTCTGGCCAGAGGAAACCTTTGGAGTTTTCCAGCCTTTTTTTCCTCCTGACATAAATTGCAATGCATATAGTGGGACTGAGGTAGCAGGTGGGGGCTGAAAGGGTGGCAGGGGGGCGGAGGGGGATATATTTGTCTGTCTGCCAGGATGCTCTGTGTTTTTCTTAGATCAGGACACAAGCATAAAAATCTAGTGCATTTCCCCCACTTCAGGAAGCTCTGCTGCCATAACTTCAAATACAATAATTTCCTTTTTGGAAAGAGGGAGGATTATCCCACTTTCATTTATTTATGTATTTATTTATTTCTGCCTTGAAAGAAAAGCATTGGAGAAAAGGGGGGATAGATGGTTGGACCTCTAAATGGTTGGACCTCTAGCCTGTGATCCTAAAAGAGTTTTGATAGGTGTGTTGCTGAATTTAGTTACGGTTCAGGGATTAAACCTGGCTGACTCTGTCCCTGGTGAGGCGCCATGGAGGTGGGTTGGGATGGGACAGCCGAGCCTCTGAAGACAACAATAATACTGGGAGCTGTCAATACAGTGAACAACACAACACACTGAACATCTAAGGTATGCAAAGAACCGCGACCCTTTATTTCAAATGGGTGGATTGTGTGTTTCAACTTTGACAATGTATTGCTTTTTTCGAATAAAAATGTAATTGATAGGGACATCAAATAGAGAATGTGATTTAAAAACATAATACTATGAATGTGAATATGTGCTCTCATAATACTGAAAATGCTAAGAAAAGGAAAGAGGAACCACAAAAAGGTTATGTAGGTTGTTTTATAATCAGTGAATAGAATAGTAATCATTGGGTCTCCAGTGGTCTCCTGTATAGCATCTCAGTCTGTTGACTGGTTTTCAGGGTAAGACAACACTTTGAACACATTGCAATGCTTTCAGCAAGAATGAGTGGCAGAAAATGTAATGATATTATGTCCTCTCGATTTGACTGGATGTCCACTGGGAAGGCCTGTCTGTGTAGCCACTCTCATTCATTTAAGCTCGTGAACGTTTTGAATTATATCTTGTATACTTGTTGTGGTTTCCCTGCTCTAACCCCAAATTAGTGGCTTCCTCACATCTCCCCCACAGCTGACCAGCCTTGTCTCTGCGGTCTCAACCCCTCCGAGTAGACCATGGTGCTCACTCCCACATGCTGTTGGTTTGCAGCACATACAATAGACACACTGCCTTAGCAAAACTGAAGGGTCTGTGGGATGAGGGCTTTGTCGGCCAAAACCAGCAACTCCATACATTCCAGTGTTGGTCTAGTCTAGCCCAGTGTAGAAGTGGAGGTTGGGGGGGTGCAGGGTAGTTAGCATTCATCCCCATGGGATGCTCCAGACGTGTTTCCATCAACAGTGGGAATGTGAAGGCAGGGTGGGAGATCTGTTCCCCTCAGACTCAGATTATAAATACAGACATTACGTCAGTGGCGTGGTGTGTCGCGGAGGTGGCGGAGATGGGGGAGAGGTGAACTGGGGAGAGAGGCCTTGTCTGGTTTTTAATTTGCATTATTAGGATACCCATTTGCTGATACCAAAGGCGACAGCTAGTCTTACTGGGGTCCGACATACATTTACCCCAGTAAGACTAGCTGTCGCCTTTGGTATCAGCAAATGGGTATCCTAATAATTCAAATTAAAAACCCTGGACATACATTTAAAAACATTAACATGTAGTTTGTGTGTGCATCTATCAGTTACACATACATGGCAGTACATACACACAATATTGGGAGAGGCATTGTGCTGTGAGTTGTTGCTTTATGTGTTTTTTGAAAACAGGTCTGCTGTTCACTTGCACTATATAAGATGGAAGGGAGCTCCATGCACTCATGACTCTGTATAGTCCTGTGCATTTCCTTGAATTTGTTCTGGACCTGGGGACTGTGAAAAGACCCCTGGTGGCATGTCTGGTGGGGTAAGTGTATGTGTCAGAGCTGTGTGTAAGTTGACTATGCAAATAGTTTGGCATTTCCAACACATTCATATTTCTTATAAAACAAGAAGTGGTGCAGTCAGTCTTTCCTCAACTCTTAGCCAAGAGAGACTGACATGCATATTATTAATATTAGCCCCCCGATTACAATGAAGAGCAAGACATGTCGTTCTGTTCTGGGCCAGCTGCAGCTTAACTCAGTCTTTCTTTGCAGCACTTGACCATGTGACTGGACAATAATCAAAATAAGATAAAACTAGAGCCAGCAGGACTTGCTTTGTGGAGTGTGGTGTCAAAAAAGCAGAGCATCTCTTTATTACGGACAGACCTCTCCCCATCTTTACAACCATTGAATCTATATGTTTTGACCATGACAGTTTACAATCTTAGGTAACACCAAGTAATTTAGTCTCCTCAACTTGTTCAACAGCAACACCATTCATTGCCTGATTCAGCTGAGGTTTAGAACTTAGGGAATGCGGGTACCTAATACAATGATCTTAGTTTTAGAGATGTTCAGGAACAGTGTATTACTGGCCACCCACTCCAAAACAGACTGCAACTCTTTGTTAAACAATTTAAAAGCAATGCTACCAAATACTAATTGAGTGTATGTAAACTTCTGACCCACTGGGAATGTGATAAAATAAATTAAAGCTGAAATAAATAATTCCTACTACTATTATTCTGACATTTCACATTCTTAAAACTGACCTAAGACAGGGATTTTTGCTGGGATTAAATGTCAGGAATTGTGAAAAACTGAGTTTAAATGTATTTGACTATGGTGTATGTAAACTTCTGACTTAACTGTACGTCTAGAACTGAGAAGCAGCACCCACCCTCATAGAGCCATCCAGAACAGGCAGACTTTTTCAGTAGCTGTGTTGATGACTGCATGTTGAAACGGAACCTGTTATCTAGTATATTAATTCCACTTGGCATGTGGAGATAATAGTATACTATGCAGCAAGGACATAGACAATACAATTAGAAATGAAATAGTTTGTTTCTGAGTTGTATTTTGGGAATGATTTGTGTGCCAGTGGATTAGAATAGTGTCTGGGTCCGGGATTCACTAAAGCCTCTCTGCTCTCCTGTCCTGTCATTCCTTTTTTATTCCTACTGCTTCCTCTCTGCCTATTGTTCATGCGGTGTGGTGTGGACGCAGCTTCCTGGATTCCCGCTCAGCGAGGCGAAGGCCGAGGCTCCGACTCCCTGCCAAGACACCTTATCTAGACCTGGCAGCCTGAAAACAGGATGGGAGAGGACAGAGGGGCTGGCTGCATGGGGAGGGCTGGCTGCATGGGGAGAGGGGGCTGGAGGGGACAAGGCTACAGGAGAGAGGCATGGTGGTCTGCCCTTTAACACTGGGGGGGCTTGGGGTCTGATGACATTGAGTCTGGAGGATCTCTCTCTCTCTCTCTCTCTCTCTCTCTCTGAGTGAGATCTCAGCTCATCTTCGGCCAGCTGCAGCCCCCTGGTCCTGGAGACTCAGAACAGGGCAACGCGGCTGGCCCTTAATTGTACACAGAGAGTTAACTAATAATATGCATGTAAATCTGCTGTTCACTTGCACTATATAAGATGGAAGGGAGCTCCATGCACTCATGACTCTGTATAGTACTGTGCATTTCCTTGAATTTGTTCTGGACCTGGGGACTGTGAAAAGACCCCTGGTGGCATGTCTGGTGGGGTAAGTTTATGTGTCGTGTTGATTCGTTATTATGCATGCTTGCATCCTGGGAGAAGGGGAGTGTGTACTTATGTTTTGCCCTGCGTGCTCATGCTCAAATAATTTTGATGCACAGAGAGGTAGGCACGCTTTTTCTGTCTTCAGAAAAGTTTGATTATTTTCAGTACAAAGTATATGTATATTAGAGATAACTCATAAGGGGATGGTATTGTTAAGATGCACTTGTAATTGTACTTTTTAGGATGATATCAAAATTCTGAATTCAACATGCGGATAATAGCTAGCTAAGGTATTAGCAGGTGTGAACGATGGCTAGCTCCTCGAATGATCCCAGTCCCTTGTATTGTGCTTCTGTTGAAGAAAGAGGCGACGATTCGCAGAACATATGTGCTCTACAAATGTTTTATTTCCTTTTGGATGCAGATGCAGGATGCAGAGTGAGTTCTGCTTAATTAAGACTACCTGATCTCCAAAGTCCACGTCTATAGTCTCAATCAACCACACACAACGCAGAGTTACAGCGGTGCAGTATAGCACCGGTTACACAAGCAGGAGAATCAGATTTAAAAAACAGATCAAATCAAAGTTTATTTGTCAAGTGCGCCGAATACAACAGGTGTAGACCTTAGAGTGAAATGCTTACTTACAGGCTCGAAACCAAAGTGCAAAAAAAGGTATTAGGTGAACAATAGGTAGGTAAAGTAATAAAACAACAGTAAAAAGACAGGTGATATACAGTAGCGAGGATATAAAAGTAGCGAGGCTACATACAGACACCGGTTAGTCAGGCTGATTGAGGTAGTATGTACATGTAGATATGGTTACAGTAACTATACATATATGATGAACAGAGTAGCAGTAGCGTAAAAGAAGGGTTGGCGGGTGGTGGGTGGGACACAATGCAGATAGCCCAGTTAGCCAATGTGCGGGAGCACTGGTTAGTCGGCCCAATTGAAAAACACTAATGGTAGCCATTAGATTACCTGTTCAAGAGTCTTATGGCTTGGGGGTAAAAACTGTTGAGAAGCCTTTTTGTCCTAGACTTGGCACTCCGGTACCGCTTGCCATGCGGCAGTAGAGAGAACAGTCTATGACTGGGGTCGCTGGGGTCTTTAACAATTTGTAGGGCCTACTTCTGATACTGCCTGGTGTAGAGGTCCTGGGTGGCAGGCATTTTAGCCCCAGTGATGTACTTGGCCGTACGAGCTACCCTCTGTAGTCCCTTGCGGTCAGAGGCCGAGCAATTGCCGTACCAGAAAGTGATGGACACAGTCAGGATTCTCTCGATGTTGCAGCTATAGAACCTTTTGAGGATGCCAAATCATTTTAGTTTCCTGAGGGGGAATAGGCTTTGTCGTACCCTCTTCACGACTGTCTTGGTGCGTTTGGACCATTCTAGTTTGTTGTTGATGTGGACACCAAGGAACTTGAAGCTCTCAACCTGCTCCACTACAGCCCCATCGATGAGAATGGGGGCATGCTCGATCCTCCTTTTCCTGTAGTCCACAATCATCTCCTTAGTCTTGGTCATGTTAAGGGATAGGTTGTTATTCTGGCACCACCCGGCCAGGTCGCTGACCTCCTCCCTATAGGCTGTCTCGTTGTTGTCGGTGATCAGGGCTACCACTGTTGTGTCGTCTGCAATTAATGATGGTTTTGGAGTCGTGCCATGGCCATGCAGTCATAGGTGAACAGGGAGTACAGGAGGGGACTGAGCACGCACCGCTGGGGAGCTCCAGTGTTGAGGCTCAGCGTGGCAGATGTGTTGCTACCTACCATCACCACCTGTGGGCGGCCCGTCAGGAAGTCCAGGATCCAGTTGCAGAGGGAGGTGTTTAATCCCATGATCCTTAGCTTAGTGAAGAGCTTTGAGGGTACTATGGTGTTGAACGCTGAGCTGTAGTCAATGCATAGCATTCACACATAAGTGTTCCTTTTGTCCAGGTGGGAAAGGGCAGTGTGGAGTGCAATAGAGATTGCATCATCTGTGGATCTGCTTGGGCGGTATGCAAATTGGAGTGGGTCTGGGGTTTCTGGGATAATGGTGTGAGGTTGATGTGAGCCAACCTTTCAAAGCCCTTCATGGCTACGGACGTGAGTGCCATGGGTCTGTAGTCATTTAGGCAGGTTACCTTTGTGTTCTTGGGCACAGGGACTATGGTGGTCTGCTTGAAACATGTTGGTATTACAGACTCAATCAGGGACATGTTGAAAATGTCAGTGAAGACACCTGCCAGTTCGTCAGCACATGCCTGGAGCACACGTCCTGGTAATCCATCTGGCCCCGCAGCCTTGTGCATGTTGACCTGTTTAAAGGTCTTACTCATGTCTGCTATGGAGAGTGTGATCACACAGTCGTCTGGAACAGCTTATGCTCTCATCCATGCCTCAGTGTTGCTTGCCTCGAAGTGAGCCTAGAGGTGATTTAGCTCGTCTGGTAGGCTCGTGTCACTGGGCAGCTCGCGACTGTGCTTCCCTTTGTAGTCTGTAATAATTTGCTATCCCTGCCACGTAAGACGAGCATCGGAGCCTGTGTAGTATGATTCAATGTGTCCCGCACCTTGAAAGCGGCGGCTCTACCCTTTAGCTCTGTGTGAATGTTGCCTCCATGGTTTCTGGTTGGGGTATGTACGTACAGTCACTGTGGGGATGGCATCCCTGATGCACTTATTGATAAAGCCAGTTACTGATGTGTTGTACTCCTTAATTCCATCTGAAGAATCCCGGAACATATTCCAGTCTGTGATAGCAAAACAGTCCTGTAGTGTAGCATTTGATTAATCTGATCACTTTTTTATAGACTGAGTCCCTGGTGCTTCCTGCTTCAATTTTTGCTTGTAAGCAGGAATCAGGAGGATAGAGTTGTGGTCGGACTTACCAAATGGAGGGCGAGGGAGAGCTCTGTACGCATCTCTGTGTGTGGAGTACAGGTGATCTAGAATTATTTTCCCTCTGGTTGCACATTTAACATGTTGATGGAAATTTGGTAGAACTGATTTAAGATACACCTTATGGAACCGCAGAGACTGTGAAGAGACACACATAAACATGATAAGACACGGACTCTACACACACGTAGACATGGATTTTGTATTGTAGATATGTGGTAGTAGAGTAGTGGCCTGAGGGAACACACTGAATGTATTGTGTTATGAAGTGTTATGAAATGTCAAGTAATATTTTAAATTGTATATAACTGCCTTAATGTTGCTGAACCCCAGGAAGAGTAGCTGCTGCCTTGGCAGGAACTAATAGGGATCCTTAATTAAAGAAATAATAAAGAAAGGTCCAAGGCCAAACATACCAGCTAGCCAAACACAGGTCTTTACAAGGCAGCCGTCTCATTACAGGGACATAATAAACAGTGCTGTTGTTTGTTGGTCTGTGATATGGCTCACCACCTCTTTTCAAGGCCCAGTCATTGTTGTGTTTATTTTGGTTCTCACTTCTCACTTTGATGAGAAGATTGAGATTTGATGAGTGAATGAGATGTAGGCCTACTGTTGTTCAAAGTTCACTCTCTCTCATCAAGATCAAGCTAATTTTATGTTATGTGTGAAGCTTTCTTGTCACAATGAACACCCAGAAAGAGAAAGGCAGGGATAGCGGATTTCTAGAGGGTTTGGGGACAAGCAGTCAAAGTGAAAGAAGATTGGCACATGTTGAATCAGAAGTAGTGAAAATTCATAGCCTCCTGAGACCTTGGGCTTAGACTTCAGGATGAAAATATGTGAGTTGTCTTCAGGTTGGCATTTTAACCATTACTTGGTTCATGAATTTTCCAGCATTATCTGTTTCAGGAGCAATCAGTCATTTACTATTTTCAGGTATTTGATGTATAACTTCAGATATCATGTGTATTTGGCAGAGACACCTATCCAGAGCAATTTTGTCAGTGCATTCAACTAAAGTAGGGGAAACAGCCACATATCACATTTTTTTTCCTAAATTCTCAGCTGAGGCAAATTAACTCACTTTGCCAATTAGTTTGCCAATTTCAAAAAAATTATAGTCACTTTACTTTGAAACACACAATGATCTAGGCTACACTACATGGTGAACATTCCCCATGATTTTAGTTATGGATTGAAAGAGGAAGAAGTATGTTTATTAAAATGGCACATCAATTGATCTTGCCTTTTACATAATCGGGGGGTAATTATGACTTGTGTGTTGCTGACTGACTAAAGCCATAACTATACTTTGAGCCAGAGGGAGCACACAATAAGAAGCCTTGAGAGTGAGACATCAAACACCTCCACAGGAGGTCCTCATCCTATATCCAAATCTTCTATATCACCTGCCTCTGGAATACATGGAGCAACTCCCCAGGAAATTGCCTAACTACAAAATTAAGTTCATACTTTTGTTGCGGCTGGCAGGCAGGCGTGCGTTTTGGAAGGACGATGCAGCACAGGATAGCCTGGGGAGTTTACTTTACCAGTGAATCGGGGACACTTGGAACCAATTAAAGATGAGAGGTCTGCCAGCGTTCCTGTCTTTCCTCTCCCCCATGTACCGTTTTAAATCTTGTTTCCCTCTCTACCTCTCTCTTGTTCTGCTGTGCAGGTAGGGTAGCTTCCTTCCACCTTTTTCTGTCTGTAGAAGATGGTGCAGGGAGGGGAGGGGTGGTGGGTTGGAGGTTGAGATATATTAACCCCTGGCTGCTCCCTTGTATCCTGCTGTTTCCACACACACACACACACACACACACACACACACACACACACACACACACACACACACACACACACACACACACACACACACTCTTTGTAGAACATGGCCCAGCCTCTTACAGTAGGAGAACCCCAGCAGGGCAGCAGGCCTGTGTTTAGGCCTGAGTCTCTCTGTGTTCACAAGCACTTGCACTGTATATAATACTACCATCAGGTGATCTTCTGAAAGACCAGGAAAACAAACCAAGTTGCAATTTCTCAATGATATGAGTGAAAAATGAGCGAAACAATACAAAGAAAGAGAGTGTGGAGGGATTTAAACATTGTCAGGTTAACAGGATGAGCTCTTAGCACCTAAGTCCACTGCATTTCACACTAGCAGGTTTGCTAATGGACCACAACGCCTCTGCGAGTGCTGTGTGAAGCCGGGGAAATCGCAATTAGCATCCCCATGTATGTGTACAACCTGTGGGATGACATGCAAGTACCACCACCTAACACTAGATGGCAGGCAAGCCCTGCACATTTCTACTTGTAGATCGCTAGGCCATAAGCAATAGCATTCAACCAGGAAGATGTATTAAATGGGGAGGTATGAAATACAAGGAATGCATATGATTAGAGTTAGTATTTGTGAAGCCTTCTTGATTTTTTTATTTGATGGAATATGCAGTCGGTTGATTTAGGCAAAGTATGTGCACATGACTTCTCAATGACTTCTCCAGATGTGTGTGTGTGTGTCTCTCTTTCTGCCAGACTGTTTTTGCAGAGCCATCTTTGAGGGTTATCAAAAGCTTAATTATATATTTAAACAGGCTACCAATTCCCATCAAGTACTTTGTCCTTATTGTTCTGATCCAAAGAGAGGGAAGGAAGGAGCCCAACGTGACATTACTCATCTAGAGTTGAGAACATGGAGTCCCTCAGTGCACCTGCCTGTTCCATGATGTCTCCAGGGTTATGTGTAACTTGGGGGAGAAGCACTATTCCAACATATTTGATTGCATTGACTAAGAGCTTCATTGTGCTTTAAAAAATGTGTTGTACTTTGTAAAGAATGACCTCTTAGATAGATAGACAAAGATACCGGCATTTCTGCTGGGGTGGCAGGTAGCCTAGTGGTTAGAGTGTTGGGCCAGTAACTGAAAGGTTGCTGGATTGAATCCCTGAGCTGACAAGGTACAGTTTGTTGTTCTGCCCCTGAACAAGGCAGTAAACCCATTGTTCCCTGGTAAGCTGTCATTGTAAGTAAGTTTTTGTTCTTAAATAAAGGTTACATTTAATTTAAAAAAGAATGGTCTTATTTGGACATCATTCTCAAGGGTCCTTGTTCGTTTCATTCTTAGAAAGCATCTCTCAGCAGGCCTTGTGCAAACACTGGCCTCTTGTTTAGGGCAGGGTGTGTTCTCTCATACCACTCCCTGGGTCTAATTACCACAGAGTTCTTTCCAAATTGCAATTACAGATAAACAGAGTGGGTGATGGGGACGGCCGATTGTGGAGGCCGAATGGGCATTATCTGGCATCAGCCTAATTGTTCCAAACAATCTGCCCAGTTTTCTTTACCCTCCCCTCTGCTGTGATTGTGTAGTGCGTACTACAGGGGCAAACTGTTTATGAGCCAGCTCATTTGGGAGCACTTTGAAGTCAGCGCCCAGCCTTTCAGAAGCATTTTTTCAACAGCCTAGCTGCGTTCTGGGATCCTTTTTTAAACAGTTGTTTTTGTTGGAGTCAGACGATAAACAGTCATTTGGAAGTTGTTTTTGATTCGTCATCGGAGATGGAGGGAATGCTAAGAGCATGACATACACTTAACTTTTGATGTCATGTTCCCAAGACACCGAAAGCACATTTTTATGTTTCAATCTGTTTTCCTTTATCCTGATTTTGTTGTATCTTCAGGGATTGCTTCGGCTGTGTCATTCACAGAGCCAATGTGTTCTCCCTTTCACTCTCACACTGTTCCATTCAAGGCACATGTGCAGCAGTTTGAAACATGCTACATGTGACGTGTGGTTTTCTCAGGGTGTCACTGGTGAACAGATGCTTGGACTGTCGGAAACCCCAGACAGCGGTTTGGTCTCTACATCATGTTGTGAGGGAAGGAGAGAGGGCGTTAAGGTAGAGGTAGAGAGAAAGAGACAGGGAGACAGGGAGAGAGAGAGAGAGAGAGAGAGAGAGCTGGGAGTGTTTCACAAAGGGGGGGTGAAACCAGGAAACTGTGGCCTAGTCTTTCCCTCGTTCTCTCTATTCTTTAGTCACAGTGAAGAATAATCATCAGACCCTCCTGCGTGGGGAGAACAGGAAATGACACAATCCGAAGAGGAAGTGCTGCATGGTGACCAGTAGCTAGCCAATTCGGGAGGGGGGTGAGTGAGGGGGTTTGTTTGTCTTGGCCTAACCCAGGGCCTAGCTACGCCACTGTTTCAGCAGTTTGGAGGAAGGAAACAGCTGGATAGGGGAGGCAGCTAGGGGCAACAGTCTCCAGACAGCCGTTGGCTTGCTACAGTTTGAGTGAACATCAATCAAAAGCACAAGGTCGGACCAGACCTCTGCTATATTTAACCACAGCATGTTAGCACATTTACACGAACATACTGTCACTGTCTCAGAACAGAACAGTAGCCTAAACTCGCACACACCTTGAGGAGCAGGAATAATGGAATTAAAGCTATCCAGGTGTTCTCAGACAGGCATAGTTTGCATGATTGTTTTTTTAAAGTAAAGGTATGATTAAATTAGAGGTAAAGTTAAAAGTCGTTAATGAAAGCTTGTAACTTTCCCAGTCAACCGTGCCACCGAGCCGCCCACATCATCACAAGCAGGCCAAATGGGTGGGTTGCTTCTCTGTGGCTTTCTACCAGCCAGCCTAGCTACATCTATGCCATTTGGTTATGAACAACACATCACAATGTATAGATGGAAAACAAAATGCAACGTTTATATTGTGTGCATTTCTGTGTGTGTAATGGGTGCGTGCTGGTGGCAGGGAAGTCAGGCGCAGGAGTGTGAACTTGGTATGAACGGAGCAGTTTAATAAAAATTCAAAAACTCCGGAAACCAACATGTACAAAATAAAATAAGCGGATGCAAACCCGTCACGCACCAGAACATAACTAGCACCAATACATACAACAAACAATCACTGACAAGGACATGAGGGGAAACAGGGAGATAAATACACAACATGTAATTGATGGGATTGGAACCAGGTGTGATGGAAGGCAAGACAAAACCAAAGGAAAATTAAAAATGGATCAATGATGGCTAAAAGGTCAGTGACGCTGACCGCTGAACACCGCCCGAACAAGGAGACCGTCTTCGGCGGAAGTCGTGACAGTGTGTGTGTGTGTGTGTGTGTGTGTGTGTGTGTGTGTGTGTATGTTTGTGTGAAAGCGGGAGAAAGAAAAAGAGAACAGAATGCTGACCAGACCTGTCAGTTGTGTTGAACCTTGGCTGTGCTGTGACTGACTGTGGTCCAGAGGGGAGGCTGAGCAGGTAAGAAGAGAAGGCCCTCAGGGATAGGGTTAGGGTTATTGGGGGAACCCTGGGTGCCCCGGTGAAAGATGCCGTCAGTTCCACATCCATGACCTCAGCGTATTATTCCTTCTAAATCTCTACATAAACCAGCGCAATAAGACAGACTTCACAAAAACAAAAGCCTGTCCCAAGGGATGTCCTTGAGGCCCCCTTATGCTGAGAAAGGTTATTAATAAGCACGGTGTAATCTGTGGCACATTTTAATAATCATCTGATATTAATTAGAAGCAGCTGGTTTTGGTATTTATAGGATGATATTACATTTCATTGAATCTGTCACCCAGCTGCAGCGAGTACATCTGGCAACCGGACTGCTCTGCCTTGGATGCAGCCTCTCTCCTCTCCCTCGCTCTCTCTCTCTTCCGCCCTTCTCTCTTCTCTTGTTCTGCTCAGCTGTTTTTCATTTTTAAATGCTACAAAAAAAAGTCCCTTTTTGGATGGATAATAAAATGGCAATGTTGCACTACTTGGCTTCTAAAGAAACAAAGTGAGGCCTGGAAAGAATCGCAGTGCATTTGTTGATGAACGAGACCTTTATCTTCACTTGTAAAGTCACCCTGGATAAGAGTGTCAGACAAATGAAGGTATGTTTAAACAGATTATAATATTAACTACGGATCCTAAAGTGTCACAACAGCTAGGCCTAATATCACAAGTTATGATGAAACAGTGCTACGTCCACAAAGGCAGTGACTAACATCTAATATATACACTCTCACATTGTCAAACAGCCTTTCTGTCTTCTGTCTCAAATCATGTCGTACCTTGATTACAATGAGACGTGATCAAATGTCTATTTTTTTTATTTGTGGGAATACTTGAGAAGGGATTTCAAAAAACTAAAATCCCACAAAAATATATGTTAGAATAATAATGAAGACATCAAAACTATGAAATAACACATATGGAATCATGTAGTAACCAAAAAAAAGTGTTAACAAATCAAATTATATTTTATATTTGAGATTCTTCAAAGTAGCCATCCTTTGCCTTGATGACAGCTTTGCACACTCTTGGCATTCTCTCAAGCAGCCATGACCACAACCCCATCGAACACCATTGGGATGAATTGGAACACAGACTGCGAGCCCGGCGTAGTCTCCCAACATCTCACTAATGTTCTTGTGGCTGAATGGAAGCAAGTCCCTGCAGCAATGTTTCAACATCTAGTGGAAAGCCTTCCCATAAGAGTGGAGGCTATTGTAGCAGCAAAGGGGGACCAACTCCATGATTTTGGAATGAGATGTTCGACGAGCAGGTATCCACATATTTTTGGTCTTGTAGTGTATTTATGTCCCTATAATAAATCACAGTCAGTGCAGAGGTTCAGATCTGGCTACAGACTTGTGGCTCTCACGATTTGTTGGATTGCATTTCTTTAAAAACAAAATCGGACTTAATGTTCTCATCCTATAAACAAGGACGCAAAGACAAACATGTAAAAGCTGTTTCCATTGTCACATATAGACATACACAAAGACATACACACAAACATATGCAGAAACACCCCCCACCCAAAACACACACACACACACAGCCTTCTCCTCCTAATAATGCTACCCGGGCCTGATTTACACTCCCCATGATGTGTGACCCCGACCCACAACATGCTAAACTGAGAGCTAATATTTACAGACTGTCTGCTGTGCCTCGCCATGGAGATTTTCACTGGATCCTCACGTGTCTGGGTCTGGCAGAGAGAGTCTCACGCTACATCCACAAGCCCTGGGCTGAGGCTGCCACTCCCTGCTCCATTATCAGCCTGTCTGCTTGTGGCTCAGACTGCTGTAGTGTAGCCTGTAAAGTACAGACATCCTGACCCAGTCACTACTCACTACAGGACAACAGGTAGGTACAGGAGCTGTCTGTCCTCACAGATTCTCTTCTTATCCTCTCCTTTTCCATTGGCAACCTTTCTGCTGGCTTCCGCAAACAGTACATACCCTCTTGTACGTAGGTTAGTGGGATCTGTCTTCACTGGAAAGGATGGATAAAGACAAACATTGGGATCAATATAAACTGATGGGTAAGGAGGGATATTGAGTGGCCTGGCTACTAGTTCAAATTCAGTTCAGGGTGACTATCTCTTCAACTCACTGGTCCAATTGTTGAACTGGATACGGTGTGTCATCATGAGGCCATGACATAAATGGTGTGTAAAGAGTTCAGAACATGTGGTCCTGTCTGACTTACTTTAGGGTCACTGAGACAAGAGCCAGCGAGGTACATAGAAACGATGTGCTGTTGGAGCAGCGGGCCACATATTTTGGGCCAATGTATTTGAGCAGAGTGGACCCAAATGGAAGACACATTGGATCGCAAAAATGTTGCATTTGCAGTTGCACAAGTGACTGTGAAAACAGGATGGCTGGTCGAAAATAAACGAGGACGAATGTCAGGGCTGAGTACTCTGGGCTTGTACTCCAACACAAGGCTAAACAGTTCATCCTGCATTGTGAGTTTGATTTACTTTGCATTATTGAAAAGCCTGATAAGTGTGTCTAACACATATAAAGGGATCCAAGCCTGCAGTGAGGCACATAGTTTGACAGGGGGCAGCAATAAGCTGCTGAGAGGATGATGCGGTTTAAATGGATCTCCAGCGAGTCGACAGCCACACACTAAGGACATGAAGTCATGAACTTAAGTAGATCACACTCTTCCTAGTTTTTCCCATTTTGTCTCCATTTGATTCTCCCCAAGCAAAAGAAAAACATTTTTTGCTACATCTTTAAAAAAATAGCATCTGCCAGCACTTTCTGGGTTGCACTCATTTCACCAAGAGAGGCAATTTGTCACCTCGGAACACAGCGTAACTTGAGATATGAAAAGGCTTGTAGTCTAGGCATTCCAGTATTGTGCAACTGTTCCCTGTTCTAGAAAAACAGTGGTGGAAAAAGTACCCAATTGTCATACTTGAGTAAAATTAAAGATGCCTTAATAGAAAGTTACTCAAGTAAAAGTGAAATTCACCCAGTAAAATACTACTTGAGTGAAAGTTTTAAAGTATTTGGTTCTAAATATACTTAAGTGTCAAAAGTAAATGTAATTGCTGAAATATATAAGTATCAAAAGTAAAAGTATAAATCATTTCAAATTCCTTATATTAAGCAAAGCAGAGGGCACCATTGTCTTGTTTTTCAAATGTATGGCTAGCCAGGGGCACAAACGAAGCATTTGTATTTAGTGAGTCTGCCAGACCAGAAGCGGTAGGGATGACCATGTGTTAAGTGCATGTAAGTAAGTATGTAAGTGCATGAATTGGAGCATTTTCCTGTCCTGCTAAGCATTTATCATGTAACGAGTACTTTTGGATGTCATGGAAAATGTATGGAGTAGAAAGTACATTATTTTCTTTATGAATGAAGTGAAGTAAAAGTAAAAGTAGTAAGAAGTACTTTAAAGCATATTTACTTAAGTACTTTACACAACTGTAGAAAGGGGGAATATAGTGCTGAAGATGTGTTGAATCAGACACATTGTTTGCTCTATATCTTTCTCATTAAAATTATTCAGATTGTTGTGCAGGTCCTCAAGGCCATTTTATCACCAGGCCTTTCCACATCGAAGAGACAAGCTCTCAGCTCACAGGCTTTATGAGCCCACAGAGCCACCTGCAGAGTTTACATCACCCCAAAGACACAGACTGTGAAAGGTGATACCCTCTATGACAGGGAGTAAAGACGGGGCAGCACACAGCTTTCTGCTTTTATTTCCCTGTCTTCATCCCACTGCACTGGCCTTCTGTGGTGGTGCAGGTTACACATGTTTCCAGGGTCTATGCCTGAGCTCCACTTAGGTTTGATTTAGTTGACGTTCAGAAAGTGTACTACTGTTCATACAGATCAATCCTTTACGACAGTGTTATAACCATAGGTAGAAACACTACCAGGCTATTTAATTCTACATCATCAGACTTATCGTTGAAATAAAGGCAAATGTTATTCCTCCCAGTATAAACATATAAAAGCAGTTGGATGATTTTTGGTGATCATCAACAGCCTCCAACAGTCTGGAATGTGGGTCTGTTGTGAGACTGACCGGATCTCCTCAGTGTTGGCCTCCTTCTAGCTCCCTATCCCTCACTTCCCTCAGTGGCAGCCAACCAAGATGGATGCTGTGTTGCCAGGTCCAGGGGGTAGGAGAGGGAGGCAGCTAATTATAAGGTCCAGGGAACTGGCCGTTCTAACTGGCAACCCTCCTCTACTGTACTCTCCTATTTAGGTCTGTAAATGGAGGTTACGATGGGCCAAAAGATCCACGCAAGAGTTCATGCACTTGAGCTTGGCATTTATCATAATATTTACATTCCTTGATAATCTCAGTAGATCTGTTTATGATATTTCTCCCTCTTTGATTGTTTTTAGTTCTTTTTCCTCCAGCCTCATATCAGGACCTACGGCGAGGATTGCCATGACTTGATTTGGACTTGATGTTGTTTTACTGTGTTAGAAATAACAGAGTATATTTGTCCTGTTCATTATTTTATCTATAATAGATTATAATATATGATCAAGGTCATAAAATTTGATATTTTAAACAAATTCCACATATTTCAGTGTGCGTTAGTGTTTTACACACTAGAGGTGAAAATATAAACACACAATATGAAAACAGATCCATTGTTGTATTTCTGTCATGTCTATTATCTAATGATTCTGAAAAGCACCTTGTTTGGACAAAAAGTTCAAAGGTTTGACCAGACCGTTGTAGATGCTGTGGCTTTGCTCTAAGCAGACAGAAAGCACCGGCTCTCTACCCCTGGAAAACCTGTAAAAAAAACCTGGGCCATGTAATTTAGAGGGGGATCCATTTCCACCGCGCTCCATTTACTTTTAACTGTTTCAGCCGCTCTGTCCCACACCTGGCCTCTGAGTGTGGCACTGAACAGAGCGTGCACTGTTCTGCACCCAGACAGAACTGCAGAGCCATGCAGAAAATAAATCAGATCCATGTTCATTACACAAAAGCTGTGGGCAGATTTATTTCATTGTTGGACCTTCTCATTGAGCCACGACTTCTCCTCTTTTTTTTCTCCTTTCCCTCACAAGTGAACCTCTAGGGGGGGGGGGGGGGGGGGGGGGGGGGGACCGTCTATTGGTTTTGCGTCTCCACCTCCGTGCTATCTTGACTCTGTGGTTTTGTAGTGGTCTGAAAAATGCTGGCCAAGCCACCCAAAGGACTCTGTAATGGCTGTGAAATGGCCCTATCTGGAGCGCCTCAACTCCCTGAAACAACATAGACAAACCTGCATAAATACGCTTCTCTCCGCAGATCAAGAAGGAAGAGCCCGTGGATATAATCGGCCTATTAAGGTCAAGTTTTTCAAAGTGAGCTACTGTACCACACCCACTCCCCTCATTCTGATACAGCAACCCCCAGGCCCCAGGCCACTGCAAGCGCTTGTGATAAAATCCAAGGGCTGACTCTCGCCCTCTCTCAAGTCATAGCACATTGATGAAAGTGTTGACTGAATATCTTTCTGTCATTATATAGCTGCTGAGTCTAGGTCACAGGAGAGAGAAACTGTGAAACCACAGAGCCCAATCTACCATCCTAACAGAAAAAAAACAGGAAGACGTTTCTTCAGGTAATCCGACTGAACAAAACCTGGAGAGTATAACATTAAATATTTCATTAGTTTGACATTTTCTTCTCAATGAGTGAGAAACGGGATCAAATGGAATTATCCAATGAGGCAGCAAGATGTGTCCAATATACTGGCCAGAGAAGCAATATAAAAATGTCTTAAATGGCAGCACGATGTGTCATCAATAATGACAAGAATCACAAACGTACAGTGGATTTCAGCACACATTCATACAGTGCACAACTTTTAGCTAATACTGCAGGCACCAGGGGCTCTACCAGAGGCTCAGAGTGTCAGCAGCGGTAGTGAGAGACTGAATGGGTAGCCTACGTAAAGTCGCTATCAGTGCGAGAGCATCCTCTCAGGAAGGAAGCAAGCTGCGTTAGTGCCTCTCTGGCTTCACAGCATCAGCTCCAGCAGTGACAGCGGTTATTTTTGGACTGGGGGTCATGTTACGACTATGAGAAGAGCCTTCGGACAGGAACTCACCAAGCGAGACACCCAGCAGCTCTAGAATTCTTGGCACAATGCCGAGGTGGGGCTAGCTCACCCCAGAGCTGGACAGTACAGGAAAACCAAAAGAGGCCCATCTCATCTTCAACTCTAGCTGAACTCTTCTCAACAGCCTCAGCCCTATTTCTAGTAAGTTGAACTCAAAGTCAATAAAAAATGTTATGCGGTACTGACTCAAAACTAAATGAGTAGTCACATCAACTACATTTAAGTTATAACAAATTAACTATTTTCCCAGCACACTACTGCAGGTAGTTTTTTTTTAATTGTTTTTGATATGTGTTTTTGCATTTCAATTGAGTGATTCGTCAATCTTAGGCTACACAAAGATACAAAAACTAAACTTTTTCTTGTAAAGCATGAGAGTCGGGAAGCAAGTTCAGGGAGTGAGTGTTTTAATAAAATAAACTATGAACACGAAACACAAACAACGCACCGACATGAAAACAGAGTCAATAACACCTGAGGAAATAACCAAGGGGAGTGACAGATATAGGGAAGATAATAAAGAAGATGATCGAGTCCAGGTGAGTGTCATGAGGCGCAGGTGCACGAGATGATGGTGACAGGTGTGCGGGATAATCAGCAGCCTATAGGTGACAGTACCCCCTCCCCGACGTGCAGGACGCCGTCAGAGGGGACGAACCCGGGGGATCAGGAGCGGACCGGTCACCCCTGCTGATGCGCGAGAACCTGTCACGCTAGCTGAGGAACGGGAACCTGTCGAGTCAGCTAGGGCGCGGGAACCTGACAGATCGGTTGAGGCAGGGGAGCCTGGCGATCCAGCTGAGGCATGAGAACCTGAGGAGCCGGTGGAAGCAGGGGAGCCTGACAATCCGGGCGGAGGCATGAAAGCCCAACGAGCCGGCTGAGGCAGGGGAGCCTGACGAGCCGGATGAGGCAGGGGAGCCTGGAAATCTGGTTGAGGCATGAGAGCCTGACGAGCCGGATGAGGCAGGGAGCCTGGCGATCTGGTTGAGGCATGAGAGCCTGACGAGCCGGATGAGGCAGGGGAGCCTGGCGATCTGGTTGAGGCATGAGAACCTGGCGATCTGGTTCAGGCATGAGAGCCTGACGAGCCGGATGAGGCAGGGGAGCCTGGCGATCTGGTTGAGGCATGAGAGCCTGTAGCAGTTCCCGGACCCGCAGTCATTACTCTGACACACACAAAACAACACTCCCTGATGCTTCCCTTAGGTGAGGTGATATTCTGTAACGAGCGAGCTGAGAGTCGGTAAGCAAGTTCAGGGAGTGAGTGCTTTAATAAATAAAAGAAACAATGAACACGAAACAAACAACGCACCGACAAGAAAACAGAGTCAATAACACCTGAGGAAAGAACCGAGGGGAGTGACAGATATAGGGAAGATAATCAAGGAGGTTATTGAGGCCAGGTGAGTGTTATGAGGCACAGGTGTGCGAGACAATGGTTACAGGGGTGCAGGATAATCAGCAGCCTGATGACCTAGAGGCCGGAGAGGGAGAATACGTGACATTTCTGCACACCTGTTAATTGAAATGCATTCCAGGTGACTACCTCATGAAGCTGGTTGAGAGATTGCCAAGTGTGCAAAGCTGTCATCAAGGCAAAGGGTGGCCACCACCACATGACTCCATATGCGTTGTTTCATAGTTGTGATGTCTTCACTATTATTCTACAATGTAGAAAATTGTTTTGAAAAATAAGAAAAACCCTTGAATGAGTAGGTGTGTCCAAACTGTTGACTGGTACTGTATGTAATGTCATAAAGAGTTTAATTATAATGATAATGTTCACCTAGGAACTAACTTAGTGAAGGCCACGGGACTGAAAATTAATGAATTTAACAACCATGTCTCTGTCCTTTACAAATACAGTCATGAGTGATAACTCCACAATTCACTTTAAAAGTCAAGGCACACTGGCAAATGATATTTGGGGCGTGGCTTAGTGCGGGTGTATGTTCAAGCTGATACAATTTTCATCTGGACTCCATACACAGTTACTCTGTCGGTTTAAGGAATGACTACAAAATGACTAAGTAACTGTACTCAGATTAAGTGCAACGGGTTTCCTCAAAAGTTTGGTGTAATGACAGCACATTGGGGTTTACAGTGTGGACATGGAGAGATCAAGTGTGTTGTGGTTTGAGGAAACATTTTTAGGTGATACCTATGGTTTTGTAAGGGATCTAGTGAAAGTTAGAGTTTGACATGAATCAGATGTCTTCTGGATCACCACATGGCAAAGCAGTGACATATTGTGATATGTTTTTGGAGAAAGGCATTCCTGAGGCTGGGTTAGGAACCGCAGAGTTACTACGCGAGAAATATAAAAGGCCTAGCACCCACCACTGCTGTAGCAGAGAATATGGGAGGTTTACAACAAACCCTGATCCTAACCCATTCACCCTGCAAATGTGTGTGTGTGCCTGTGTGCAGACGTGTGTGTGAGAATATACGTACGTGTCTGTGTTTCCAAAGTAGTAATTTATTGGCATTTCCATTGATCTGACCTCAGGGTGTAGAGGTTGTTTCTCCAGAGCAACTTCAGCAGCTCAGGTTACACTGTCCACCCTGATAGAAAACAAGATGGAGAACACTCCCCTGAGACGCCTCCATCTCCCTCTCCCTCTTGTGCCCCGTCTATCCCCCCACAACACAACACAACACAACATATGGGATCCATTAACCCTGGTAGGTAGGGCCACATAAAAGTTTAGTTAAATTTTCTACAACCCCACTCCTCACTGCGGCCCCAGCAGCCAGTAAATGAAATGCTCCAGGGCCCACGATGGCTGCTAGTGAACAGCAGGGGCCATTTGGAAGGCTGAGGTGACACTTCAGATCAGCTGACTCACTATAACTACTACACATACATGGGAGGGGAAGGTTGTTGACCTTGGAAACAGATATCTGGATTTGATCTTCTGACAACAGCCGACCAACGACAGAGTTTGCATTCAACTTTTCCTGACAGAAGTATTTTATGGAAACATGTTTTTTTTGTATTAAGATCAAATGTCAACACACAATGACTCAGTGGAGTGATACTTGACACTGTGATAGATGCTGTAAATGTGTGTGTCCTTATGAGACTGAGTAGTACTACCCCAGCTCTATGAGTCAGTCCACAGTGTGGGGTTTCAGTTCAGAACAATGAAAAGCAGTAGGTGTTTTCAGGGTCTATGAATATTACTGACACAGCAGGCATTTCATAGTATTTATTGGTCTGGTTTGTTACTCTCAAACCACAACTCTGCTCATGGCATTCACCTTCTTTCCAATAGAATTGTATGGATGGAAAGGGAATATGATAAGATTGGAGGAAGCTGAAAACAAATGAGAAGAAATTCAGTTAAAGTTGTAGTCACTTGTCTGAGATCTGGCTCAGGTATCATATTCATCGGACGGGGGTTGAGGTGGAATGGGGGTGGGGGAGTTGACCCTCCCTCCATCGTCCTCCCACACTCCCCTGGCCTAGTAGTGAAACAGCCTTCATTAAAACCCACTGGAGGGTTATGAATGGGCCTGTCTGGTTCTCCTACACCCTTGAAGCTCCAGCTGCTTCCCATTACAGAGAAAGAGAGAGATAGAGAGAGAGGGGGGGGGGGGGTAGCACAGGTCCCAGCTCTAATCCCTGGCAGGCAGGTAGCTCTGCTCTGATGAGGCCCAGAGTTCAATGCTCTGAGAAGGAGGAGGCGGGGGGCGGGCTTCACTTCCGGAGCTAGTGTCCATCGAAGTCTAATATCTCCCTTTTTTCCTACTCCTCTATTAATATCACTCATCTGTTTTATTGCTTTTTCTGCCCCACTTTTTTCACTTGATGATCCTCTAATTTATACTAATAAATGAAGTGTTGTCTTTTTCTGGTGAGCCGTAACCATTACTTTCCTGGCAGCGGCCCAAAGGTGAGAATGGGAGATTTGGGCCTGCCAGACTGTTTGGGCCAGTTTTATGAAAGTGTATAAATCTGAGTGGCAGTAGAGAGGTAGATGCTAAGTCCCCTGGCCTTATGTTCTCATGTTTTTTTATGCAGCAGACAGTGGGGTGGTTGGGGAGTAATGAAACAAAAAAAATGAACAGATGAACCGAATATAATGTCATGTTATCTCACAACGAAGAAAGAGAGCTTTAATTTGATGTACTGTATGTTTGGGTTTATGGGTAGATCAGACTATCCAGCAAATCTCAGATTAGTAAAATACTTTTTAGGTCTTATATTTTCCCTTTAGATTGATGGGGAGAAAACCCATAAATGTGCTTCACCACAAATAACCTAAATGGGAACCATCATGTAACAACCCTACACACCACCACCACTGGTACAGTCCATATTTAGACCATCTGCAGATGTTTATGAGTGTCAGAAAGCACTGAGTGACTGACATTGGATAGCAGATCGTTGTGGTCATAGTGGGGCAGAGATCATGTCCAGATTTATGGTTTGATGTTATTCTATTGTTTATTGGACAATGTGGTTTAGATTGAGCTCACTCAAAAACACCATTCCCCCTCGTGAGTTCCCATGGACTCAGTAGGGGTTTACATTCACATGCCCTTCCAGCCACCAGCTACCCTCCTCCAAACCATGTTTTTTGTCTTTCTCACATCAGCAACACGCTCATTCACAATAGCAGCACCCGCTTTCTCCACCTCCTGCACAGCACAACACAACGCTGAACATGTGCCTCCAATGAGCTTTTCATTTGTTATAACACACACACATAAAATGCTCACTGAACAAATGTGTATTTATTTTCTAAATTGATTATAGGATGTCATTGAGATTTGCCCCTGGAGATGTAATGTAAAAACAACATGTAAAAAAGGACCTAACAGTGGGAATCTGACTGAAGGCCCCCTGCTTCATGATGCAATTCTCATACACACCACTAGAGGAGCCCCTACCTCACCAGACAAGTTCAGACAACCACTACCATTTTTAGTTGTGAAAAGCACAAAGCATTGCCAAGCAGGAAACATAACTTCAACTACACAACTTAGTGATATTGATAAATACTTGTAAGAAGTTTCCAAAACTTCCTTCACATGATATGGATGTAACGTCAGAGCCATGTGAAATAAATGTGCTACTTTCTAACAGGCAGGCTAATAATGAGTCAGAACGTATTTACCTACCCCATGACAATAGTGGTGTAGTGGATAACTTTCAACAGGTAGGCTACGTTATTTGTATATTTGTTTAGAGTGACTAATCATAAATTAAGAGTGAAGGTGCATTAGGCAAGCAACAGCTCACTGACATAATCTTACCTCTCTGGTCCCTTCAGTGGCCAAACTGAGGCCAAGATGGCGTAGTTGTAAGCAGGAACCAAGATGGTGTAGTTGTAAGCAGGAACCAAAATGGCGTCGTTGTAAGCAGGAACCAAGATGGCGTCGTTGTAAGCAGGAACCAAGATGGCGTCGTTGTAAGCAGGAACCAAGATGGCATCGTTGTAAGCAGGAAACAAGATGGTGGCAAAACGTCATCATTTCAAACAGAAATGTAAAAGTTGCCACCAACTATGTAAGGCATGGATAAAAAGATGAGACAAACAACTTCTCTCATCGATGATGAATCTAACTTTTAGCTTCAAATGACAAAAATAGTAGTTTGAAGACAACCATGCTGTATTCATGACTTCTCTCACAAGCGTGCGCGAGGGTCGGGTGTTCTGGTTAACTTCCACCAACATGGCGTCGCATTTTGCTTCGGTTACTTTGGCTTTCAAATATAGCTCCGTGCTCCCAAACTGAATTGCTATCAAAGGCAGTGGCCACTATATGGTATTGATTTCTGCTAATGTGCTAATTTTGAACATTCAAAATAGTGGTGGAGTGCTTAACTACCTACAGACATGTCTTCTGCTTATCTGTTTGTTTACAATGAGTCATAAATGACTGAAGGTAAAAACAGAAAGACCTACAGTTCTGTGTAATGCTATTGATAGGTCTTACCTCAGTGTCAACAGCTTAGCTGGAACACTAGGTGAATCTCAAGGGCCACACATATTTCAAATCTATATATCTCTCTGAAATAATGAGCTTGCCAAGAGGTTCATCAAACCATAGCTACAGTGGTCATTGTACTGCAGGCCTTGTGATTTGCCTGCAACTAAAAGAATAGCCCTTAGGCAGGTCTTCTTGGGTCTCTCTGCATACTTGGTGGATGAGACTCCATGTCCATGGTATGTCCACTGATCATCTAACCATAGGGGTCGAATAATAAACCCTTGTGTCAGAAATCAGTTTGATAATGTAAAAGTCAGACTGCATTACTAACATTTACAATAACCCTGGTTAATAGGTTAACTCAATTCAGACATTGAGTGCATGTAGCATCATAAAAGGCTTCTTTTTCTCTCAACATCATTCAATGTTCATACTTACGCTGCTTTTTGCATGAAGCACATCATAGGTTTGCGTAAAGTAGTTTATTCTAGGCCAGCGTTGCACACGTGATTGAATTTGTTGTTGCTAGTACGATGCTCTAATTTGGCCCTTGTTGTAGACATTGTGGTGTACAGCAACAGGTGCCTGTTATTTTGGTCCTCTTGTTGCAAGGTACTGTGTGTGTGTGTGTGTGTGTGTGTGTGTGTGTGTGTGTGTGTGTGTGTGTGTGTGTGTGTGTGTGTGTGTGATTGTGTGTGTGTGTGTGTGTGTGCGTTACCTTTGTGCCTTCAGAAGGACTGAAATACACGCCCGCAGACTGAGACAAGAGGGAGCAAATGAAGGCTCTGTGGTTCGCCGAGCACCGCACCCAAGGGATCCACAGCATTTGTTTACCGGCTCCCTGTGAAGGTGCGAGGCTTGAAAAAAATGTGTGTGTGTGTGCTGAAACCTCAATAAGCACACACACACTGCACATATAACGCCTAGTCCCTTTTCTACCTCTCTCCTATTCACACTCTGAAGAAGTAACCAACCGCCACCCAGCTTGACCTTTCAATGTTTCCATTGCACTACTCAGGCGAGGAGGTGCATGCTAGGTTAGATCAGAGATTATGTGGGTGACAGGGTGTTAGTCTCTAGACTGGTTATAGTGCGGACTTATACTACTCTGCATTTGAGTGGGACACGCTGCTCTGCACTGGGCTTGTACAGAGGACATGCTTATTTCAGCCTCCCCATCTTGATGGATACCATGGATATATTCAGCAGTTAGTGGTTTACAAATACTGCAAATGTTCTTTTTGGAATATCAGACTCATTCTTTGACAACTTTCTCTTTTGCCAACTGTGCGCGTGCTGTAAATAGTTGTGCGACCACTCAATATGATACCATCTGAGTTTACAGTAATTGCTATCACCTGGAACAGACTGGCAGAGTGTTCCATGTCAGGTGTGAGTTAAAGGGCCACGCTGCCAGGAAAGAGATGGGTTAGGTCAGAGAGGAAGAAGCAAAAGATTTTACTACACCCAAAATTTGTCCACAAAAATATGCCCACGAAGTGAGAAATGTTTGTATGGAGGTCTAAAAAAATCAACAACAAAAAATCTATGAGACAGTGAAGAATTTGGTTAACAAAATATGTCATTGTTAATTTGCTACGTGAGGCTTATTTTATTGAATACAAGTCTCATAATGGTTAGGTTGTTACAAATACACTGATATAAGTGGACGCACATGGCATTTCGTCAACTTTGGAAAAACAAATACAAAAATCGGAGTTGTGCCTGTTGTCATAGAGATATATAGAGGACTCATCATGGATATAATCTGTTTTAGCATCGACCTTGCCATTGAGGGCTTCCACCATTTTAAAACAGTCAACTGGGTGTGGATTCATATGAGTTGGGAGTGTTCAGCTGATGAAAATGCTGTCAGAGACGCAATTGTGGCACAGATACAAAGATGAGTCCTCTATCTATCTCTATGGCCTGTTGTGCACATGCGTATCTGCTCTCTCATTGGCTAGAAGGGTCCCACCTAATCTCGCCTCCTCCCGCCTGCCTTCCATCTTTGAGCATATGTATTTCCATTGTTAGACTGGTCACTTGACTATCCTGTAAATATAATACACAATCATTGCTTAGGCCCAGATTTGGTTTTAAAAAAGCGAACTTCTCCTTTAAGTCTCTAACATGGAGGCCCATTTTTGTTCTAATTGGTCTTCAGAAGTACCACAGCTTTCTTATTTTAAGGGACTGGGGTCTACCCAGGCCCATATTTTGAACTATAGCCACTGAGTGGCGCAGTGGTCTAAGGCACTGCATCTCAGTGCTAGAGGCATCACTACAGACCCTGGTTTGAATCCGGGCTGTATTACAACCGGCCGTGATCGGGAGTCCCATAGGGCGGTGCACAATTGGCCCAGCGCTGTCCTGGTTAGGGGAGGGTTTGGCCGGGATAGGCAGTCATTGTAAAATAAGAATTTGTTCTTAACTGACTTGCCTAGTTAAATAAAGGTTACATTTTAAAAAATGAGTTAAGGCCTGGTGTCTGTGGTCCAATATGAGTGGGGAAAAGGAGAGTAGTGAGTTGGTATGAGGGCTATAATATTTATGACCTGGTCTGGCCTGCATGCCTGATGCTCTGCTCTGGGCATGGCCCTGCCTTGGTAGTTAAGGCAGACGGCGTGTCCACCTTTGAACCGCTGATCTCCTGGCTAAAGCCTGACACGTTTGGGTCTGTAACTCAAAAAGCCCCTCCCTCTCTTCTCTCCCGGGTCTCCTGGCCCATCTAAAGTCTCTCTGTGATATACGCTTCCAGGGAGGAGGACTCCTCTGACCCTAACCCAGCCACCCTGAGACCCCTCCCCATGACCCTCTGCAAGAGCACAGAGTTGGGTTGTGCCCATGCTGCGTGAGGCACCACCGGTGTTCCCTGCTCTGTTATTCCAACTCTCTGGTTACAGTCCTAAACCCTGGAGTGTCTTTAATGTCCTGGAGATCAGGACCCTGGCTGTTAACAGCTACAAGGGGAAAGGCCCTCTACATTCTGCCCTAGACTCTCCCCATGTTACCAAACCTCCTCCCTCTCAGTAAAGGAACCCCCTTGTAGACATATTTGATTGCTTAAACCAGGCCATTGAGATGTTGGTTGGCCAAATACATGTAGGATGAGGAAGTATTTGCTATGCTTACCCAAAATTCTTAAGCCACTAAATCCCACACGTGGTACAGGTCAGACAGGTAAGATTATGTCACGGCCAACCACTGATTTACAGTTTTATATCTTTATTTCATCAGATATTGAGTCAAAAAGTTGAGTCATAATTATATTAAGGCTACCATACAGTTAAAATAAATAAAAATGTACTTAGATTTCACAGTTAGAATAAGATGTTTTCCAAGGTAGTTTGCAATGTAAAATTAAATCATGATCATTCAAATATATGCTAAATGCATGGACAAGTTTTCAACTGAATATTCCGTTTGAGTTTTGACCCCTGTTCTGACCTGGCCATTTGTCTTTTTGACAGTGGCAGTTTTCAACCCAGTTTGAAATTTCGATTATCTCCCAGACTATTATCATTTTATGTACCACAGTTGAACTTGTCAGAGCCAATTGAAATGCTGTAATTGAAGCTTGATCCGAAAAATGCCCAAAGACCTTTTGCTATTTTTGTCAAAATGGCACCTGTCATTTTTTATCTATGAGCATGTCTTTCAAGATAACGATTGTACGTTGGCCATGTCATTTGTGGTGATCTCAAGTTCATTCACAGTGATAATTTAATCTCAAACGTATTCAACAATAAAAAGTGAGAGAGCTTGACAGCAGGTGCTCAACTGTAAAACATTCACTTTCTGTACCCTCAGAAGCTCATTGACTGGAAGTTACTGGAAGTAAACTTTGTTTTAAATAAACTGACATCATTCTAAAAGAATGACTGACTAGATAATGTGTCCATATAACAGAACAACTTGATGCAGGCTAATGCCATCTACTTCAGCAATGTGTAGGCAGTATCTTTGCTTACAAATCACTACCAATGCAGTAAGACAGCGCATAGTGAGAAAGTGCAGAATGATTACATGTTACGTCTGGCTAGGCAGGGCGAGGATTTCCTCCTGGAAGTGTCCGGTTAGAAAAGTTGTGATGATGCTTCAGTGGAGTGCTGGTTGGGGTAAATAGCCCCCCAAGATGAGGAGCTGAGCCGGGGGCTTCTGGCTCCCCCTCTCTGGCCCACCCCCCATCTCCCACACCTCCACCGGCCCTCTCCCCTCCTCAGTCTCTCCTATTGTCTCTCAGCCACCGACCATGACTCCTTGACCCCATGCACCGTATCCACTGTGGGGTGGTTCCGGTTGCTATTTATAATGGTGGATTTCCTCCTATTCTTTTGTCGTCATCCCATCCACCTCATTCCGCAGCCCCCCTTCCTCTTTTCATTCGTTGTCCTTTCCTCCACTTCCTGTTTGTGAGCTAGCGGGCAGTCATCTGGGGGCTGTTTGGTCGTCTCTCCTAATTATCCAGGGCTATAGGCAGGGTGTGTTGGAGAGAGAGAGCAGAGCACAGACTGCCTCTGGACCACCAGTCATGTCTGGACCTGTTACATTCTATACTCATCTTCCTGGCTGGATCACAATGAGTTGGGATGGAGTAGGCCTATGTGCACACACATCAATGGAAAGTGGAAACTCCAGTCAACATCCACTTGATTGGTCATGCTACTCCTAATAAATCAATTTGGTCGTGTCTCTGCTTAAAGGTCATGCTTTGAATTGAATGTAGCCTCCTCTTATTTTTGAATATTCTATTTTATTCACTTTAATACTGTTGTCTCTTAGTATATGGAAAATATGTTCTGTGAATGTACTGTAAATAGGTCTAATTATTTTCTAAAATGAAAATCACGGGGGTGGCAGGGGTGGAAAAACATAGCTTTCGCAATTGCATATGATTAATGGTTGATTATTTTTATTTTTTTATGACATGATTTAGTGTATCCGAATATGGATAGGCTTATACCATGTCATGTCCATATACCAAACAAAGAAGTCTGTGTTTGGAAAGCAAGGAGACCTTTATTTATCAATCTATAAAGAATAAGGCTAGTGCTAGCAGCATAGTTGTCTCTGATTACAGAGATTTCAGCCAGTCTCACTTAAGATCTCAGGTCCCCAGAGAGGCCTTTTTATAGTAAAACAGGAACCTACCTTCCCCTGTGGGCTTTGCTTCATCTGTGGGCATGACACAATTTCTTTATATTGTCTGCTTTTTTCTCCAATGTTTTGACGCCTTCCATTTGTGAAGTGATCGACAGCTAATCTGAGCCAAATTCAAAAATATTACTATTTTTGTTAATGAGACGACGGTGTCCAAAGATGTTTTAGAGCCTTAATTCCAAAACTCAAAAAGTTTAATGTAAACATCACGTGCTGGAATGCGGTGTTTTCTCAACGATTGCGGTGTTTTCTCAACGATTGAGAAGGAAGAATGCAAAGTTGATACAAGAATTCAATAAAGAAATTCAACAAATTCATTCAAACTCAACAAAGAGCTGTGGAATGAGGATAATGCATGAATGGTGGACCATTGATACATATTTAGTTCTTTGTTGCACCCCCCACCCCCATCAACTAAACTATGAAAGGAAATGATGCAAACACCTGGATAAGCAAAAACATTGTTAAAAAGGGCCCCCAGAGAGGCTGTCTGACAATGGATCAAAATGAGACCACAGACAATGAGCCCCCAAGTCACTGACAACATCCAGATCCAGATGCTTGTCCCGTCCCGGAACTTGTGGGTGTTTGAGCCAAGGTTACGGCCCACCTGGATGTAAAAACGCCCAGTCAGACAGACGGGGACGGGGACGGGGACGGGGATGGGGGGGGGGGGGGTAAACTCTCTCTGCTCTTATCTCACACAGGCATCAGTTGCTGTGAGCCTCCCAGATGTTTCCTGCCCGGCTGGGCGGCTGCTGCTGGTGTATGGTAGTGGTAGTAGTGGAGCACTTGGCTGGAGTCTGCACACTCTCCTGTCCTCTCCAGAGTGGGTGCTAGACCTCCAGGTCTAATTAAATGTGTTTATCTGAGGCCTTTCATGCTGATAGTAGCTTGGCAACTTGACCAAACAATTCCAAAATATCATCATGCGTTGTAGGGAGTGGAGGACGTTGTTATTTTTGTACTCAATATGACCAGCATGCCTTCCATGAGGACAAACAGGAGGGTTTAATGTTTCATTTTGAAGCGTTCTCATCCACAGCACATTACTATACGTAATTGTACTAAGAACCAGTGTGTCAAGTTGTCAACAACACCACGAATGCTTAGCTAAAATAAGATAAATCAAGAATTAAGCTTGTTACAGTAATCTGGCAGGTACTGTATATCAATGTAGGCCTACGTGACAACCTCCACACCGCTCTCTCTCCTCTATAATGGCCTTTGTTTTGTTTTGTTTTATGGACATGACTTGGAGAAGCACCAAAGTCACCTTTGCCTTCCAGACTGGAAGGTAAGTGATTATTCAGCCATCATATTTAATATGCACAAACAGAGATGACTATCTACATACTACCTTTATTAGAATGAGTCATTACATCAAATCTTCATAAAATGTGTTTTCAATCAACTTCCTTTGAGCACATGAACGTATAGAAGACTAGGTTTGGACATTTATCTACCCAGCCATTATTAGATATCCATGTCACCGCAATATACATTATTATTATGATCATATGTTAACATATTATTATTATATACATTACACTGATGTATTTGAGGTTTAACATGTTTTATGTATTTTCATTTTTATAATCTAACACAAAGTGTTTTCAAATTAATTTATTCTGCTCCCATTCTTTTCTGTTACTGTGCACACCAACAGTTTATCCAGTCAGGCTAAATTATTTAAGTGATAATGCCCGAGAAGCCGGTGTATGGAGGTTATACTGGCACGGGTGTTGTTCGTCTCATCTCTGGCCGGTGTTGTGCCGAAAATCTGACGAATTTTGGCAAAAATATTCATTTATAGATTAATACACTTGAAACAAATAACCAAACTGAAAACTGCAGACATTACTAGTGCCTCCCCTGCGATCAAACCGCACCCCCTCATCCATAACAATGAGCTAATGAGGCACGATTTCGCTTGGCATAGAAAATGTGCTCTCTCGTTAGGACACAAGAACACAGTTAACACAATAACTTCAAATTGAAGCTGGAAAGACTGCAAACTAGCTGCACTTAATTTCCTTTTACCTTTTTTTCAATTGCCATTTCTTTGTATCCATAAACATGATTCCAGCTGATTCATGATTTCGACTGGCTGAGAAACCCTGCCTGCCTCTATCTCGTCCTGACTCCCGACCCCTACACGTTCATTATTATGGGACAGTTGGGGATCAAATTTGAATATTGAAACAATGTTGGAAATGTCGGAGCGACAGACAGCAATGTTAATACAAACCTCCGCTGTTGAAAACTAAATGTTGGTCTAAAAGAAATGTGAGATAATGATGTTTTTTATAGTGGAGATGACGTTTATAATTTCCCTGCCTGGGTTGATGAGATAGTGGATTGCGCAGTCAGATGGAACAGAGTAAATATGCATTTTAACATCATAGATTTAGCCTGTGGTAACAAGTGGAATAGACACCAGCTGGAATGCGCTTTTAACCAATCGACATTCAGGATTAGACCTACTCATTGTAAAAAAAATATATATTTTTTAAATAGGTACAGTCTTTGGATAACTGGGCCAGGGCTTTGAACATTGAAGTAATTTCCACAACTGTTAAGCAAATTGGCTACTTCAGAAGTGTGCATGTACTTTACAGTTACCGCAGTCTGATAGTAGGATATCTTACGAAAGGGAGAGCCACTCTATCATCTGTCAAGTCTGGAGCCTGTCTGCCTCTCTCCTCCCTAGTCTCTCCTCAGTCTCTTCCCAGTCTAGGGTTCCGGAATGAGGAGGAGCTATCTATGATGGAGGGGGACAGATAACAGTGTCTGGAGCCCAGAGGGAGCCATGATTCCATACAGTACACAGTGGCTAGAACCACATGAATACCCATAGAGGTATAGATACATTGGTCTCGATCTGTCTAACTATAGCTTCATACCCCATATCCTGCCAGTATTGTTCAATGGTTGTTTGTTTATTTCAGCCTGTAACGACCTGTAGTGTATAGCTGTGTGGGTGAAGTACCTGTATATAGATCTTGTTTATATACAGCTCTACAGTTTGATTATCCTATCCATTAATGTACAAACAACCTCAACGTGTGGTTTGATCGCATTGCCCCAGCAAACTAGTAGCATCCCCTGTGAGATTTTCCCATTGCTAGTGGTTCTTTGGCCTGGCATGTTTCTTTGTATGTTTAACACATTCCACTTGTTTGCTCTGTCACGTAGTGGAAAATAACATGTGGCTGAGTGCACGGAGCAGCGTGAGGTGTCTGTCACACTAGTCTGCAACCTGCAGGCACGAAGCCGCTGCTGCGGAGGATATGCACCATGCATGATGACATCATCACATGGTTTCTGCAGAGTTCTATATCTACGCAGATATCAGAGAGAGACATAGTGTTACTTTTTTTCTTCTTTTTTTTTAGCTTGCAGATTTTGCAGAAATGTAGCCGCCATCTCTCCTCTCCTCGCCCACACTTGAAGAAAAAAACTCACAGGCTCCTAGTCTGAATTTTCATTGGTTCATTTTCTTTTTTAGTGTAGACATGTTTCTGAAGAATGACTGTTATGAGTGTGACTCTGAGATTGTTCACCTTCTCTGATGTTGGCAGACAGCCATGATAGACTTGGATGCGGTTGTTTACTCTAAAGTTTGATGTTCTATATCTTTCCCATATGGTTAATGATTTTGCAATGTTTTGTCACTGAGGTTTTTGTCATTGTATCACCCCAGGCTCAACGTCATTTATAACTTGGATTTCACTCACCACATCACATTTTTCAGGTAGCTCAAATATGCGTCGCTTGATTACAGTTATTTGCATATGAGATCTGAAATAAATATTCAAATGAGCAACCAAATGTTGACAATGTTTGGTAGATGACGGTTGACAAGACAATGTCTGCCATACACGTCCAGTGTGCATGCTTTCAGGTATCTACAGTGTGACTAGTTCAACCTGTGCATTTTCTGAACCGTTTTTTAAAGGTACTGGCTTGGAGGAACTGAAGACCGTTTGAGGTGCTGGTAGATGTGAATCTGTGATGGATTCAGAGAGAGTTATTTCCACTGAGCATCTATTTCTAGCGAGGAACTGTACCTACTGGCATTGATATACAGGGGCTTTCAGGCAATGGGATCTATTTAATATCCTCCTACGTTTCATTTGAGTTCTAAGGATCACAGGATATTTATAGTACTGCCAAGATGTGTGATTTTTTCCAGACTGTTTGGCTGGGCTTTGGGGAGTGCCCAGGCCCAGCAGATGGTTATTTTATTCACCTTCTTCTCTCTCTTCTTTTTCTTCTCTCTCTCCCTCTATGTACTTTTTCATGAAAAGAATCAGCTGAGTTTTTTGGAGAAGGAGAGGAAATCCATCAGATCCGCAGCACAGCACCCAACCCCAGTGCCATACATTCTGGATGCTTCAAAGTAGCAGGAAGTGGAGACCTAATAAGGTGTATCCTCCAGGCTTCCTGTTAGGCTAACCCCGGAACCCTGGGCCCAGGGTACTTTAGATCTGCCACTAGATCCTCACATTTGACCCCCACACTTAAACTGGGTCCATTATGTGGTCAAGGCTGCAAACTCACCACTCAACAGGTCTCAGTGGTGATTTTGCTTTAGCATAGACCACCAAGGTAGATCTTTGAGTCATTGTTCATTAAAAACGCAATCCCATTACACATAATGCAACGTCTAGAATTACTGGAAGAATGCACTTTATATTATTTTCGAAGAAAACACACAAAAGCCTAAGAGAGGTCCATGATTTACTTCACATGATCCTCTGCTCTCTTCAGACTGCATACTGGTGATGAAGGGGTTAACTGCTTCCATCAGCAGGAGACCCCGCCCACCCCAGGGGAGGAGATCAGGTGCCCATCTGGATCCAATCCCACCTGGACCCATGTAGATAAAAATAGAGGCTGCAGGGTGATGGGCCGTAGCTAAGGCACACCAGCCGCACATCAAAGCCCTTGAGACAAGGTACAGAGCTGGGGCGAGGGTCGAGGGCTGGGTTGGAGCAGTGGGCAGCCGCGTGCGTCCACGCTCATCTCAACTGGGCTGGAGTGTCTGCACGGTCTCATCTCCAAATTGAGCTTGGCTTTGAACCATGGGGATCAGCCTCTCCTTGCCCGTTTCACAGATAATATGCGTAGATTAGACATGTTGAAAGGATATGTTTCCAATTTGACTCGTGCCACCCTCCTCCTCCCCCATCTCTCCCCTCTTTCTCTTCTCATCCCTTCCTCCCTCTGTCTGCCTCCCTGTCTGCCTGGGCCATGTGTCTGACAGCTGATTAATTCTCCTGTGGAGAGGGGGAGCCAAACGGTGGATTGATAAATCATTTCTTTATGCATCCTCAGGTAAATAAAAAAACCTGGCCCTGGTTAAAAATACATTGATCCTCTGTCTGACGTGCCACAGATGCTCCACATTAATGTCTTCCTGGCCTTCCTTGGAGTAGCTCTGTAATTTATTAACTGTTTTTACATACAGACCCAACAGACGTGTTTTATCTCTACAATAGCACAGTGCTTTGCAGACCATTAAATCAAAAGCAATGTTCAACATATTTTTCTCAAAAACAAGCTGTAGCTAGCTAGCTTGTGTGTATGTGCGTGCATGTGTGTGTGTGAGAGAGAGCATAGGTGTGTGTTGCACATGTATGTACTGTATGTACATGTAACGGCCGTCCTCGGTGGAAGAAGGTGAGGACCAAGGTGCAGTGTGGTATGTGTCCATATTTATTAAATGAACACGGAAATAACAAAATAACAAAGTGAAACGACCGAAAACAGTTCTGGCTGGTGCAGACACACAACAGAAAACAGAAAACACCCCCGACAAAACACAATAGAAACCAGGCTCCCTAAATATGGTTCTCAATCAGGGACAACGATTGACAGCTGCCTCTGATTGAGAACCATACCAGGCCAAACACAGAAATGGCAAATCATAGAAAAACCAACATAGATAACCCACCCAACTCACGCCCTGACCATACTAAAACAAAAGACAAAACAAAGGAACTAAGGTCAGCACGTGACAAAGGTGCGGACTCCGGCCGCAAAACCTGAACCTATAGGGGAGGGTCTGGGTGGGCGTCTGTCCGCGGTGGCGGCTCTGGCGCAGGACGTGGACCCCACTACACCATAGTTTTTCTCCGCCTCCGTGGCCTCTTAAGAACGGCGACCCTCGCCGCCGACCTCGGACTGGGGACCCTAGCCCCAGGTCCCGGACGGACGGGCGATTCCGGCAGCACCGGACAAGCGGGAGACTCCGGCAGCTCCGGAGTGAAGGGCGATTCCGGCAGCTCCTGGCTGTCTGACGGCTCCGGCAGCTCCTGGCTGACTGACGGCTCCGGCAGCTCAGGACAGACGGGAGACTCCGGCAGCTCAGGACAGACGGGAGACTCCGGCAGCTCAGGACAGACGGGAGACTCCGGCAGCTCAGGACAGACGGGAGACTCCGGCAGCTCAGGACAGACAGGAGACTCTGACAGCACTGGGCAGGAGGAAGACTCTGACAGCACTGGGCAGGAGGAAGACTCTGACAGCACTGGGCAGGAGGAAGACTCTGACATTACTGGACAGGAGGAAGACTCTGGCAGCACTGGACAGGAAGGAAGGAGAGACAGCACCTGTAGGAAGGAGACGGAGAGACAGCCTGGTGCGGAGACCCCGCTCACCCCAGGGGGCGCGCCTCGTATTGCGCCTCGTACCGCACCAGGCTGTCTCTCCGTCTCCTTCCTACAGGTGCTCCCACCTGTCCAGTGCTGCCAGAGTCTTCCTCCTGCCCAGTGCTGTCAGAGTCTCCTGTCTGTCCTGAGCTGCCAGAGTCTCCCGTCTGTCCTGAGCTGCCGGAGTCTCCCGTCTGTCCTGAGCTGCCGGAGTCTCCCGTCTGTCCTGAGCTGTCGGAGTCTCCCGTCTGTCCTGAGCTGCCGGAGCCGTCAGTCAGCCAGGAGCTGCCGGAGCCGTCAGTCAGCCAGGAGTCTTCCTCCTGCCCAGTGCTGTCAGAGTCTTCCTCCTGCCCAGTGCTGTCAGAGTCTTCCTCCTGCCCGGTGCTGTCAGAGTCTCCCGTCTGTCCTGAGCTGCCCCCGCACCAGGCTGTCTCTTTTCCTCTATTTCCGACGATTGCTCCCGCCTGTCCAGTGCTGCCAGAGTCTTCCTCCTGCCCAGTGCTGTCAGAGTCTTCCTCCTGCCCAGTGCTGTCAGAGTCTTCCTCCTGCCCTGTACTGTCAGAGTCTCCCGTCTGTCCTGAGCTGCCAGAGTCTCCCGTCTGTCCTGAGCTGCCAGAGTCTCCCGCACCAGCCTGGTACCCCGGCCCGAGGAGACGCACTGGAGACCAGATGCGCTAAGCCAGCTTCATGGCACCTGGCTCGATGCCCACTCTAACCCGGCCAATACGAGGCGCTGCTATGTACCGCACCGGGCTATGCCTGCGCACCGGGGACACCGTGCGGCTCACGGCATAACATGGTGCCTACACGGCCCCTCTCTCTCCACGGTAAGCACGGGAGTTGGCTCAGGTCTCCTACCTGACTTAGCCACACTTGTGTGAAAACACCCCCCACAAAACACAATAGAAACCAGGCTCCCTAAATATGGTTCTCAATCAGGGACAACGATTGACAGCTGCCTCTGATTGAGAACCATACCAGGCCAAACACAGAAATGGCAAGTTAGAGAAAAACCAACATAGATAACCCACCCAACTCACGCCCTGACCATACTAAAACAAAAAGACAAAACAAAGGAACTAAGGTCAGAACGTGACAGCACATCTGTTACAGCGGAGATGCAGATATAGAAGCTATTCAGATTGACAGTGGGCTAGTGAGTTGATAGTGCACAGAAAAAAAAGTTTTTTTAAGTCGTTTTTTTTTCTCATAATTTGCTTCTATAAGCCTTGCTAGTAACTAAACTTCATAAACGATCTAGCCATGGTTGGGTAAATCCAACACAAGGTCTGAGTTTTAATTAATGTGTTTTTGTGTGACTCCCTTTAAGGACTAAATGACTCAAATGGAGTAAATTACTTAAATGGAAGGCTTCCCTAATTACATTTAACAAGGTCTGATATATTCAAGAATCCAAGAGAGCTGTGTTTAGTCAATTTATTGAAAAGCCCAAGTGAGTTTTGAAAATGTTTCCTATGAGCAAGGCATGCTGTTCAGTACCCCACCTGCACACACCCTTTGTCCCTCCAGATGTTCTCTCAAAGCAATGCAGTGTAGGGAGATATGAAGCTCTGGCTTTGGTCTGGTAGCATACTGACAATCATCACTTACAGTATAGTAATGACAACACACTCGTCTCATTGGAGCTCCTCAAGCCCCAGAGTTTACTTTCAAAGCAGCTCCCATCGCTGGAGAGTCTGTGCTATAAACAAACGTCTTTAAGTTGAGAACAGTTTGGTTTGACACAATGTGTTTACACAACCAATGTATGGTCCTGGTGTTAGTCAGGGTAGGTTTTCAAATGATATGAGATTTAGTTATGAGATGCAGATGGGAGTCTGCAAATTAATTTGTGTGTAACACACTTATGTTTACAGCTGCATTACATTTTCTTTAAGCTTCTTACGGTCCAAACAGACTTGAGAATACATTGGGGTGCAGGTCCCAGAGAGTGCTTTTGTTTTAGTTCAAACCCGGTGAGGGCACAGCGCTCTGTTTTGTGGTGCGCTGCAGAGATGTCTTCTGGGGTGTTGTAGCGCTGCGATGTGTGTCTGATAAAGGTGGTTTCCTGCCACTGCTCCACTTAGGTGGGAGAGATAGTGAAAAGTGCAATCACAGCTGAAAGGGAAGATCCAGTGTGTGTGTGTGCGCGCGTATGTGTGCTTGTATGTGTGTGTTTGTGTTTGTGTGTCTGATTAGCGGAGCACATCCTCTGGCCAGCCCAGGGAAGGAGTGTCCTTTCTAACAGCCCCTGATTACAGTTCCACAGCAAAACACTAATGGTTGCCAGGTCATTGACCCAAAAACAGACCTTTTCTCTCTCCTCCCCCTTATCTACTTTGCAGCACAGAGGGGAATGGGGGACGGGGTGTTCGAGCTAAAGTAGTACTCTTGTTGGGTGCACGTCTGTCCTTTGTCAGTGTTTTGGCAGTGCAGTGTCTTAGTTTGGAAAGTTGGCGTATTTGTAGTCTGCAGAGTATATAAATGCAAGTATTCATCAGCATGAACATTTCAGGAAGAGTTTGTTCTTGTCAACCCAAGCTGCTGTAACAAGATAAAACTCCTCTTACTTGTCTGTACACTGCGGTCAATGACTGTCCTGTTCTATATTAGTCTCCTTATCACCTGACACTACTCACACCCCTGCTGCACTGGTTGGCTCTCCCATTCCCTGCTTCTCTCCTCTGCACTGGGGCTGGAGGCTGGGAGCACGGGCCAAGTCCCCAACCACACATCTGCCTCTGGGCTGCTCCGAGCCTCCTTGCTGTGCTGCAGGGGGAGAATGTGAGAACGGTGGGCCCTGGCCTTTCCCAGCCAACAGCCATGGCCCAGGAGATTGCCATGGAGTGAGTCTGCCTCTCCTCGCTCAACCCCGCGATGTGGGAAATGGAATAGCCTGGGAGGGAGGGAGAGAGGGAGGGAGTTTGTCCCACTGAATAGACTCAGGCACCCAGCCCGGCCCGTACAGTTAAAGATAGTTAGCTCTGTGTGTGTTTTCTTTTCTGTTGTTTCGCCTTGCCTCAGAGACTTAACAACAGTGCCACACAAGTGGTTGGTACAGGAGTCTATGCGGCCAAGTGGTTCCAGGGGTTATGACCTCTTTGTGACTTCATATAATAGCAGTGTGTAAACGTGGTGGCATTGTTTCAGAAAATGGTCACTCCAGGGTTATTGATTAATGTTATTCCCCCTTATGCCCCTCAGTTGTTTTTCTGCCCTTTGTCCTTTTTCAACTCGTTGCTATAGTTTCTCTTTCTTCAGTTACCACCTCTCTTGTTCTTACTACAAACAACTGTCAGAATTATTACTAGTATCACAAACACTTACACTGTGTTATGACTCAGATCCACCTACCTCAACAGACTGTTACTGTGTGTTATGACTCATATCCAGGTACCTCAACAGACTGTTAGTGTGTGTTATGACTCATATCCAGGTACCTCAACAGACTGTTAGTGTGTGTTATGACTCATATCCAGGTACCTCAACAGACTGTTACTGTGTGTTATGACTCATATCCAGGTACCTCAACAGACTGTTAGTGTGTGTTATGACTCATATCCAGGTACCTCAACAGACTGTTAGTGTGTGTTATGACTCATATCCAGGTACCTCAACAGACTGTTAGTGTGTGTTATGACTCATATCCAGGTACCTCAACAGACTGTTAGTGTGTGTTATGACTCATATCCAGGTACCTCAACAGACTGTTAGTGTGTGTTATGACTCATATCCAGGTACCTCAACAGACTGTTACTGTGTGTTATGACTCATATCCAGGTACCTCAACAGACTGTTAGTGTGTGTTATGACTAAGATCCAGCTACCTCAACAGACTGTTAGTGTGTGTTATGACTCATATCCAGCTACCTCAACAGACTGTTAGTGTGTGTTATGACTCAGATCCAGCTACTCAACAGACTGTTAGTGTGTGTTATGACTCAGATCCAGCTACTCAACAGACTGTTAGTGTGTGTTATGTATTACACAACCACTATCATAACTGAAGAGACTACAGGTTGGTTTAGTGACTAATCTCTAGTCTAGCGCCACCATGTTACACTGATAAAGAGCAGGACTGTCTGCTCTGGCTCAGACCTGAAAACTAGACCCTCCTCCTCCACTCTTCCCCTCCCAACACCTCTCCACTAGACACCACACCCCCACGGAGAACACTGAGGGCCACCCAAGGGCCAAACTTAGACCAGCAACATTCATCTGGGCTTAGTGAGGGGTTTCAACATCCCTGTTCAGTCTATAATATGCATTCATGCTATGAGAATCAGGAGGACTTCCTCCGTCGCCTACACCTTCTCTTGGAACATAGCTGCTTTTGGGCAGTCACACACACGCACACACATATACATGATACACACAACAACACACATATACACAGACAGACACACATGCACTCACACAAGTTATGGGAAGTTCTGTTCTTCCAGTCGATGAGCAACACTAACTCGAATGTCCATATGTCACTGTGATCCTTGTATGGGAAAGTCGGTGACCTGAGGTGAGTTTGTCTCCTATGCAGCGTGTAAAAAACTGCCTTCCACCCTCCCCCTCACGTTCCCTCACTATTGATGGTATGTGTTACATTGTATTTTCTCTCTTGTCTTTTAAAGTTTCATTGACTCAGCGGGGTGGTACCCAGACGCCTGACTCTGGTTTATATTAGGCCATAGTCACTTGGAGGGCCCTGTTTAAATTGCTGCCTGATTCTGGGGAATGCAGGCTTGGGAAGCAGGCCCAGAGAACTTTTCCTAATTTCTCCCCCCCCATTTTCTCTCTCTGGCTTTTGTGAAATACACACATGTAGGCCTAAGCGCCTGGGCGGGGGAGGGGGGGGGGGGTGCATGCAGGCACTGCTAGGTCGTAGGAGGGAGTTTGGACAGTGTCATCTTGTTGGACAGTGTCATCTTGTTGGACAGTGTCATCTTGGACAGTGCCATCGTGTGACATCACACTGAGACAGTGAGAGAGGGCTGATGTGTCTACTTAGTCATATAGAACGATTCTGTGGAAAAATACTACTGGCAACATGGCTTAGTTGATTGCATGATTTCAGCTTCCTTGGAAAGAAGTGGTGGTACTTACCAAGCTTAATTCTAGGTATTGTACACTGTGGGTTTGTGGAATGTTGCCTTCCACTGAAAATAGCCATGGTAGATGATGATTTTTTTGTGTGTTCTGAACAAGCAAAAAATATGCCACTGACTAACTTTAGAGCTTGGAGGTCAAACGACTCCAGGAATGACTTCAAGAAACCTCTGTTTCCAAATGTAGACAGTGTTAACCTTTGAACTACAGTGAAACGAGAACATGTTTCCATGTTCTTGCCAAACTGAAACCTTATCTAGCCATAATCACCTGTCTATCAACTCCTTCAGATGTTTCCAACAGTAAGGTTGTGACATTTTAAATACAGAAAATAAATAAATGAAAACGTAAGGGTGACTATCATCTCTGACCTTTAGGAGCTCTTGAGAGTTCCCTTGAGAACATTGTATTTCCATTAGCAACTGCAGCCCCAAAGAGCAATGATATGCAACTCTGCCTATGACCATCTGTTGCCAGTTTAGGGCTCATAGCTGTCCATCTAGATGCCCACTCATGGGCAGCAAACCACTCAGAGCACCTCCCAAGTCCCAATGGCCTTCTCCCCTGCCGGCCTGGCTGCCCTAACCACTGGCAAAGCCACCGGCCAGCAGACCGATCAATTTAGGAATGTTTTCTTGTGTAAGTTTACGCCCACCTAGTTTATGGCTCAAGGCAGACGAGATATTTTAATGTGTTATTGCAAGAAAATGTGTCAATTAATGTTGTGTGAGTTCATTCATGTTGTGTATGTCTGCCTTCACACAAACTCTAAATGCTCTTGTCCTTTCCCACAAAGCTTTAACCTCTGAGATGCCAAAGGTTGTCACAGATTACTTAACTCAGTGTGGCCATTGGAAGAAAGACGGGGGGTTGAATTCCTCACAAGGACAATATCTGCTGTAACGTTCTAGTGTTTTAAATCAAAGTAAGACTTTGTGAACATTTTGCATTTTATTTTCTAAACGGCTTACATTTTAAAGTGTCACCCGGTTTGTCCTTTAGCTTCAGTTGAGGAACCATTTGTAAGGTAGCTATAGAGATGTATTATAAATTAACATAATTAATCAGCCTTAAAAATATAGAAAAATACTTAGGGCTCTATTCAATCCCTATTGCGGAAGCGTTACAGATTTTGCAATATAAATGGGAAGGTAATTTCTGATTGAGCCGACATATGCAGCGTTTACCATGAATGCCGTCTCCGCCAACGAGGGAACAATGCCTTTAAATTCTTATTTGGCATTAGCGTAGAATTTCCGCAATATGGATTGAATAGAGCCCTTCCTGTGAATCAAGACAAGAAGCAGGTAACCAATTCCCCATGAGTTACTAAGGATTGTGGGATAGCAGGTGCAGAATATGACTTTATTTTCTTTTTCCCCTCTTCTGCTTAGTTAGCACAGGCTGCAGTCACACACATTCACCCATGCTTGTTCTGTGTCCATGTTTTTATTTTTGGTTATGGCAACTCTTGCACTCTTGCATCCTGGTCAGCCACCTCTGAGAGGCTGATGGATGGTGAGAGTAGACTGGTGAAGTGATGAGAGGTGGAGGGGTGAGAGACCACTGTAACCAGAGACCATAGACCAAACATGACCTGGCTGTCTACTGCCTCCTCAGCTCTGCTCTCTGCCAAGGAGACCGCAATTCCTGCAGTCAGAGGTAACCTAAGGTTTACTCAACTCTTCTACTTTCACAAGTGCCTGTGCAGGAAATACAGGCAAGAAGACGGTCCATTAAAATATATCTCGTAATGTTTTACTTGCATTCAGTCCAGGTTGAATCAATGCGATTTACCAGAAAATGTCTTAGGCAAAGGATACAACCTAAGAACCCTGTCTGCAGTTTGAACCCTATCTCCCTAGACAGAGACAGTAGATTTACTGCCAGGCCAGGTCCAGGCCAGGCCCTGGATTACCCAGGAAGAGCAGTCAGCACTACTGGGCACTAAATCACAACAGCTTCAGCAGGAGCAGGCCAGAGAGCCAATGATGTTCAGGGTCAAAGGTCAATGGGAAGGAAGCTCAAGAACAGTCTGTCTCTACATCTTAGGTCACTAGAAACCCATGACTTGTGTTTGTGCCTTAGAGCTAACATGTTTGTTATAGCCTTTATCAGTGGCTGTTAAATAAGTGATGGTAGTGTGTGGTTCACTCCTGGCATCACAGCTACAGTGTTCATTGTCCTTGATTTATTGATGTACAGAATTTGACATTCATTGTTTGTCAACAGCACATGTACTGCACAGTACAGGTTGTATAGCACATGTTAGTGTGTGTTGGAAAAATCCTTAACCTTTCTCTGACTAACTTTTCTCTCCAGGAAACTTGTTTCCCATGTTTAGCCTTGAAGCCTCAGAGGCAGAAATAATACAGTGAGACAACCTCCTGCGAACGCCGCTGAGAACTCCAGTAAGAGCTCCTTAGGTTGTGTGTTTTTCTTTGACTACAGTGATTCACCATGCTTATTTCTGAATATGTATGGAAAGTGCCTGCTTTGATAAGCAGGGTTTTCACTGTTTATTGACTCTCTCTGCATGGTTGAAAGTCACGCAAGAAGAGCTACAACTGACCACACATGAGGCTGAAGTAGTTTAATTAAGGGGGAGGGGCTGGGGGTTGAAAGCATTAGTAAAGGGGGAAAGGCAAGCTACATACAAGAAGAAAGAGAAAAGACAGAGAGTGGAAGCAATGGGGCTTTGGTGAAGAACGAAAAGGGTTGACTCTGTTTTCTCAGGGAGAGGGTGGGAGTGGGGTGCTGAGAGCAGCAGTTCCATGATGCAGCTGTGCGTGTGCGTGTGCGTTAGTGTGTTAGTGTGTTGGTGTCTGTGTTCACTTTACCTTCATTTAAGACATCCATATCTGATCCACTCTCTTTTCACCCACCCACAACTCTCACACCCACAATGGAAAACATCTCCTCTCAAGCCAGTTATATTTTTTACCAAGGACATTAGAAGATAATATTGTTTTGATTTATTGTAATAATTACTTTATAAAATGTAATGAAATCAGCTTAATTTGCTGACAGACTTAATGAACCTCAGACAAAGCTGCACAATTAACACTTTCCTCAGTTGTAGAAGGTTATTTGAAAGCTTTCAAATCCAAACCATGGAAAAAATCATACCCATCATGAATGTAATGCAAGGAGTCATTACAAGCGAGGGGGGAATAGAGAGGGCTAGGGAGTGGAGAGTCCATAACAGAAAGAGAGAGGACTGTGGGCCTTTGAGGGGTGGGCGGCAGCAGTGGCAGGAGTTGAGGGGGTGGCCAGCATGGGACTGGTGTGTGTTTGTAAGAAAGCCAGACTGGGGGAGGGTGGGGGGGGGCTACTCGCTGACTGTGATTGGAAGCAGATGTTGGCGAGAACCAAGGCAGAGAAGAAAATGTTTCGGAAAATTCTCAGGCCTTCCCTTTCTGGGCCCTGGCTCCAGCTGCCAATCAAAGCACGCACACACTGGTCTGAGGGGCGTTCAAAGCCGTCTGATTGGCCAAGGGCTCTAACGTGGGCGCTCTGAGCAGATGTCCTGGGAAAGTTGTTGAATCCCAACCGACCCGCTGTAAAAGAGAAGTGAAAACATTCGGTCCTACAACTGGACAGTGACCAAAACCTGTTCTAATCCAGCTGCACACACACACACAAACACCCGTGCATGCTCACACACACACAATCCACTTGTACAGACAGAGGAACACATGCATGGAATCACATTCTTACAGTATGTCCAACTGAAACGCTTCTACACCTATAAATATCAAATTCAGTGTCTGTATTCAAGTCAAGTAATAAATTGGCCTCTTAAGAACCAAATTTGAAAATGACCTTTATTCAGGAAAATAAATTATAGCGTATTACCGTTCCCCTTTGTTCTTGTGGTCTGGAGAATACATTTTATAATCAATGCAGGAGAGTGGCTCCACACATTCACGACCATCCCTTCACCCCACCAACCCTCCTCACTCTCCCCTTAACCGGGCAAGACCACTCCACTCATTCCTCAAACACACATCTACTCCTTCACCTCCTCACAAAGAAGCCACCCCCCTCATTGTGGCCCTGTATCTGACAGGTACTGTAGTGCCTGGGTTGTAAATCAATCACCATTACTAATGGAAAGTCCACATTACCATGTGAAGCCAGTCCATTTCCTGCCCAGAATGCCAGGTCCCTGGTACCCAGGCCCTCATGAATGCAGGGCGGGCAGTCCACCAGCCCCAAGACTGCCTCTCATTTCAACAGGGCTACCACGAGGACCAAGGGTGCCTTTGGGAGTCAATGGCATATTAACTGGGGATGCGACAACAGCAATAAAAATGCAAATTGCAGCCCAAGCTGAGGATGCCCCAGCCGTGACCTTCATAAACCTGTATAATACAGTCCTCCACCTGCAATGACATGTGGGTCAACCCATCTCCTCCACTACAATACACACAGATGAATGAGAATGAAAATAAAAAAGCAGGAGATTGACTACCTCCTTTTCCCCGAGTGGGAAGTCATAGTAAATACAATGTCTTCTTTTGTATGTCAATCAAGTTTGTTAATTACATGAATGTTCCATAAATGTCAAACATCTTAAAAGTGTCACTGCTTTCTGGGTGTTTACTCAGTCTCTGACAACTGTGGCGATTGTGTAAATCCTTCGTCTCTGAATGATGTTTGGTCACAGCAGTAACCATGAGAAGGGTCAGACCGTTGGAAAAGATACTGTCTCTTGTAACGGACATGGGCCAATGTGTTTATGTGTTCACCAGACACCACTCCTACCCTGGGTCCATATTGACTCAAACAAGAAAACTCTACCATGGAGAACAATAAGACCAGAATAGAACCAACTCTGTTGTGTTACTGCCAATGGGGGGCCAAGGGGAATGTTGGTCATATTTCATGCCTTCTCTGCGTAATGGAAGCAGTGAGCTGTATCTGTCTGCGTCACACTCTCCCTCTCTCCCTACAGAGGAGCTGTGATTAAGTACTGAGAGAGGCAGAGATCAGGGAGGAATCATGGGCCCTACCATCCTAGACAAATTGCTTAACCAACTACGCAATAGGCCTGCACAACATACAGTGCTTACTAAGTAGGACCAGGAGTTTTGCCTGGTAAGGTTCGGCGGTTAGGAGAATCTAATGGCAGTAAACACAGCACACAGCTAGTCAAAGGTCCTATCCCACTCCTCATCTCAGTCTTTTCATCTTAACAGAACATGTCATCCTGAACCGTGTTGAACAACACATTTCACCAACCTCTGTAGTGCAGCTATCTCAGTCTGAACCTTAGTGTGCTCTATCCTCCTCCTCCTTTCTCACTCCTGTTTAAAAGACTAGGCGTAGGAGACAGATGAAGCTCTGCAAGCGAGGCCTTTAGATAAATATTTGGGTTGAAGTCTGACAAATGCGTCTCTCTCCATTTCTGGAGTGGAGTAAGCTGTGAGCGACATGGGGTCTCAGACAGGGAGGCAGACATCTCCGTCTCCTGACATCTTGGTGCCACCACCAGGCGCTACAGTTTACTTTTCTATTCCGCTGTTATGTTCTCTCTCTTTACTCTTTGTAGCAGTGATTTGGTTTTTGGGGTCTCTGAGTTGATTGAGATACAAACAAATAACCATGTGAAGTCCACACCTCATCTGAGTGCTTTGTCTCTCTCTCTCTCTTTGGATGTGAAACCAACAGGTGTGGATGGTATCATGATGTGTTGGGTTTTGTTCCGGGTTCTTTGGCACGAGGGGCCTGGTTATAGTGTCTGGTCTGGATCACAGATCCAGGGGGTGGAATCTGAAATGTTAGAAGAGCCACCTGCATCACCTAAGCCACCCTCTGCACATGCTCCTCCAGTCCATTAGAAAATTAGCCAGTGTGTCTGTGTGTAGGTGCTCATATGTGTGCATGCATGAGTGTCAGCATCTACATCCTGTCTACTGTATTTATAAAAACTTGCAGGTACAAGATGTTTTAGTCATTTTGCATCCAAGTCCCAGTAAAAATGATACCATTGTTAAGGAGTCTGAGACTATAGTTTTAATACTAAAGCTCTAACCTAAGCTTCTCCCCTACAGCTTATTTGAACCATGAGCATACTGCACGCTATTGAACATCTCAGCAAGGATCTTCCTACTTGGTTTTTGATGTACAAAACGTCTTAAATAAGGTACGGATTTCAAGGATTTCAATCTCACACCAAGCCATTATACATTGTCATCCCGGTAAAGGAATATAACATTTTTCATCTTTATGCCAACAACTGATAAAGCTTAGTTTGGTAGAGACAATTCTGTGACTGTGGTATGAAGACACTAGTCTCTATTGGGACTGGTCCTTGGCCTTTTGTCCAGTGTGCTGTTCTAGAGGAGCCAGACAGCTGTGCTGTGTCGGCCAGGGCAGCGGCTGGGGAGCGGGCCACGGCCTGTATGGTTTTTATCTGAAGTGGAATTGCTAGGACCCTAGGGTTACAAACACATGAATGGGCCCAGTGTGCCTGCTTCTGCTTTGACGTCACCTATCGCCGTGGAAGTGACAGGCTCGTTAACCAGGTACCCACCAGCGACATCCCAGCATGCCTTTCAGATGGGACCTGGATCTGCCACCAGGCCCAAACTGAGACCAAGACATACTATTGATCTGCACATTGTAGATGTACTGTATTCAGCTGCATTTACACAGGCAGCCCAACTCTGATCTTTCACTAATTGGTCTTTTGACCAATCAGATCAGCTCTGAATAAGATCTGATGTGAAAATATCTGATTTTATTGGTCAAAAGACCAATTAATAGGAAAAAGATCAGACATGGGCTGCCTGTGTAAACACAGTCTTAAGTGTTATCATGGTTGAGTGATATACCGACTTGCTCAGGCAGGTTTTGGATGTGAGTTATTAATATGCAATGTGTGATGTGTATGGGCCTAGTATATGCCCAGGTAGTTATTAAAATGAGTACACAGAAATATTTTGAGGATAATAATGTGTACAAGAGACACTTCTGTATCTACCTTTATTGTGTTTACAAAGAGCCTACTAACCTTTCTTTTGGCATGTAGTCAAGGCCAGGAAGCCAAGTAAGACTGCAATTTCTGATTTCTTTCATGTTAAGAGCTCAATGTACTATAAGTTACAGTATAGATGTAATGTTTCAAAAGCCTTTTTTTGCTCTGGTAATATTAGAAGAAATAACCACACCATACACACAAAGTATGAAATATTTGTTCACATATATTTTTTTATGACATAATTTTTTTTCAAAGTACATTAAGAAATAGAAGCTTCAGTTTATAAAACTTTCCAGCAGAAATCAATGATGGGCCAGCATCAGCCTTTTTCTTTAACAGAAAGGTCTATTCTCTATATTGAAAGAAAATCGCTACATTTTTTCCTGTGCTACCTTTATTTCCCATGAAAGCACCAGCTGTCTGTCTTTTTCTTTTATAAAATATAAATTATTGAAAAATATTCAAATGTTTGTGAACTAAATACATAAAAAGTATCTCATTAACAAAAATACAGAAACACTATAAAATATACAAAAACAACACCATCCATAACAAAACAGGTTTCCTAATGGATCAGTTTGAGATATGGTAATATGGTAAGGTATCTGTGTATGTATGTATTTAGTCCATTTAGAAATAGCTGTGCAATACTTATGTCCACAACTTAACGTATATGACATTTACTGAAACAAACTCGACTTTGAAGTCCAAACAGACACAGTATATGTTCCATTTAAACAGACAAAGATATTATATTCTGATCTACTCAAAATGGTGACTGGCTTGGAGCTGGAAGGCATCGTCAACAACAAGTTAAGCATATATTTAAATATCTGAACAGTTGTCCTAACATTTAAAAAAAAAAACATTCTTTGAAGTAAAAGCATCTGAACAGTAATAATCTAACAGTGATGTGAATCCTGGACATGTAGCGTGCATAAATGACGGAACCACAGAGACTGGGTGGATTGACTTGTTCAAGAGAATTCAATCTTCTCTACACAATTACATGTTTGTGTGTGTGGGTGTGTGTTTATGCTGACCGACACTTGAAGTACCAACTCTGCGGTTAGTTGCCCAACTAAAAGTAACTAATATGGAAAGAAATCGCTTTCCTATAATCTCAAGGGGGAACTACAGTCAGTCCAGCCAAATCTCTTCGCTGAGTCCTAACGCTGAGTGCTTTCCAACAAATCAAAAGATCAAAGCAGAAACAACACTTTGAACGCGAGGGAATAACGGTCCCTGTCCTCCAAGATGGTGGACATACCCAAAGCGTTATCTATCGCCCAGACCTCACATGGGTTTGGTTATTATTCCTGCTTTGTCTCTTGTTTATTTGTTTCATCTGGGTCTTAATAAATCGTTAGGAAATACAATCTGTACAAATAGACATTTCAAAACCTATTTTCATCAATATGGGTAACATTCAGCCACTGTAAACAATAACATTTGTATTTTAAGATGATATTTCTTGACTTCGGCTTTTCCCATAATGCCTGCGTACAGTCATGTTCCCACTGACGAGCAACCAGCAAAACTACTGTGGATCTTCAGCAAGCCGCACAAGTACATACAGTTTTCAGGGCATATAATTTCATTTATCCATTCCATATACTGAATGGGATGTCCTTTTGTCTTAGAAACAATATAAAAGCATGTACAAAGCATGGTAAGAAAATAGCATACAATGCCACATCTATCCAAGTAGTCCTTTAGCTCAACTGTTTATGGTAGTCCTGTTTCCTATAGATCTCTACCTCCTCCGACAGTGGTGAAAGGGAGCATCTATACAAACACTTCAGTTAACAAAAGCCTCCAAGCTGTGCAACGGCACAAGCATTAATCTCATCCTCATGCCATAATGATGATCATTCTCTTCAACTTCACAACTCGACGGTTCCCTCCCAAAACCACCCAGTCCTCTTCTTCAAACAGTCATCCAAAGTTTATACTCCTTGCTTCGAACCCTTATCTTTTCATCCTACTACCATCATGCACCTCGATATACCTCGATATACCTTACCTATGGCAGCTTCCCTTCATTCAGAGAACACCACATAACACACAAAAATACAGTACACTCTACATTCCTAAGCTTTCCGACAAAAACAATCCCTCATGTACATGGCTCGCAATTCAATCTGTCGACAACAGGTCCCTCCCTCTTTGTTCTCGTCTAAAACAATGCTAAAATGGGGGCATGGAAAACCACTTAATATACAGATTGAGCACGTTTGACTCTTTTGTGTCCAAATACTTTCAAAACTCACCACAGAAAGGGTGTCTAAGGACTTGTATTACTGGTGGCAGGACAGTAATGTATGCAATCTGCAAAGTCCTGGTGGCAGACAGTATATTTCTATAGCGAAGCGGCAAATGTGCAAAGGAGAAAGCATCAGTTTTAAAGCAACGGTTACTTTCAGTTGTCTATCAACCGTTCTTGGTATGAGTAAGTTATTCTCTATCCAACCTATGAAAATGAGTAAAAAGGCCAGTGTCTAGTGTCGTCTGTATAATCAAATCAGCATGTTTCAGTTATTGGGCTTTCGCAGAGAGGAGACAGGACTAACTTAGCCTTAAATGGTGCAATGTTTGGTTTCAGAATAGCTTCATCAGCATAAAAAAACTAAACAGGGGAACCCTGGTCGGACTGAGACTTAACAGTACAATCTCAACGATAATACTGGCACAAACATTATGCTTCTGAAACAACAGTAAAAAATAAAAATACTTTTTTGGTCCAAGCTGAGAACTCTACCCAATGCCTATTGTGTGCAGTGGCATAGAAACAGTGACCTACTTCCACTACTTTCCATTTTTAATTTGGCAACAAATTCCATAGAAGGAATTCTCCATCCATGCAATGTCCTTCCCTAAAATGAATCCTTCACTGTCTCTTGGCCCTCTTCCTCAATGACAGTTCTTTGTCCTACTTAGGCTAAATGGCCACTCTATTCTAATTGATGGCTTTCCATGTGCCTTGAGTTACTAAGTAATACCTGTATCTATCTCAAATGCAACAAATTTGCACATTTGGCATAGTGATTTCTTTCTGAACATCGTTTGACAACAGCTCAAAATGATACAGACCACAGTTTAGGTGTTAAGAATGAACATGTTTGGTCCCAAAATGGACGCCCCCTTTTACCGGAAGGTAAATATCAATCTCTGAGCCCCAGTCCCCGCGGCTCCTTTACTCTCCTCTTCTCCTCTTCTCTCATCCCTCTGTTTTCACTCGTCCGCATCAGGCTTGACGTCCAGCATGGCGTGGAGCTCCTCGGGGGTGTATCCAAGCAGGCTTTTTAAGTCACAGACAAAGCGGTAGACATAGCGCTTCCCTGATGTCTTGTGGATGATGTTCTTGTCGTAGTAGTAGCGCAGGCCTCGGCTCAGCTTTTCATAGTTCATCTTGGGCTTGTTTTTCCTCTTCCCCCACCTCCGAGCCACCTGAGTCACAGAGGGAAAAGGCACCCTGTTACACTGTGTATCAAACTTGAGACAGAGCTCTCTACTAACCTCACAATACAATGTTATCGTGTACATGTCTTCTCTTGACATGGATCGATATTTAATGTAGCTAAATGTACCTGATACCATTAAGGTTCCTTTAAGTCTATGTGAGGCAAATGACAGTGTTGTTGGCATCACATTAAAAAGAGATCAACCTCCTCTGTCTAACTGTTTAGGGCCCCCATGCCATGTAAGGTCAGTGGTGGGGGGGGGGTCATGACCTCTCACCTCGTCAGGGTCGGACAGCTTGAACTCCCAGCCGTCTCCCGTCCAGCTGATGAAGGACTGACAGGATTTGTCCGTCAGAAGCTCCAGCAGAAACTGCCACAGCTGGATGGGGCCACTGCCTGCAGAGCAGAACCAGGAGAAGGGAGAGAGACGAGCACAAGGTTAGAACACAGAGAGAGGAGTCTTGTTTTGAGTATAATACAGATCAGTATGACAGAACATGCCATCATCAGCCACATGCAAACACAGCATGACTGACTGTTCTCCTCATGCTTCTCATTAACTACTCGTCTTAGGGTCATTCATTTCCTACTATAAAAAGACAAATATTCAATTCTAAATCAGACGTGCACAAGGCACGATAGTGGAGAGAAATCAGTGTTTTCACAGACAAGGGTCCCATTCATCATGAATCCCTTTGAGTACACTTTACCCTCTGCAGTATCTGGAGCTGGAGTTCACAGCATATTTTTGTCTGACTGTATGAATTCCATGGCAATGAAATCACCGTGGTTTAAAAATAAGAGGGGGTCTTCATATGAGGCCGTGTGTGTGTGTGTGTGTGTGTGTGTGTGTGTGTGTAGACATTTAATCTAATTGGTAAATAAATGTTGCTTGCCTTCTGTAATGTTCAGGTATGCACTGATAATGCAATATACTATAAAAGCAGTTTAATGCATTTACCTACAATTTGAATACAAATATATACGTATATATTTGTACACTTAACAAACGGCCTAAATGTGACAACCAGAACTGCTGGGGTTATTACATGTGTGTTGAAAAGAAAGAGAAAAACAAAGCTTCGGTACTCTTTGATCTTGTGGTTTTCTGTACAGACAGAAAACCCCACTCAGTTCAAATCACACCTGCCTATGCAATGGCTGCTTAGCAAAGCTGTAGCAGAGCGGAGCTGTTACCTCCCAGAACTGGCTCATAAACGCACCCTTATACAACACAAACCAACGCTTTCAGAGAAATGGGACCGTAGGTTGAACACTTGAAAGCAAAATAAGTAATTTTCAATCCAGGCCTTCTTCCCTCTTCACTCAGTTATGAACGTGAATGCAAAGACGCAACACCCAAACTTCAGCAAATAATCCTCCAGATCAAGTCACATTCCAAAAATCCCACTACTGTAACAGTGGGCCCACATAAGGATGATACAACAGTGCCCGTTTCCAATCCCCTCGAGTGCTCAGACGAAAATGTTGGCGACCCCCCCAAAAAATATGTTATAAGCCTCCAAGCAGAATGGGCCTCATTGAAAAAACATCTACGGTGGAGAAAGGGTGGGGGGGGGGGGGGGGCTGGCATTCATAGTACTGTTTAGGATCTGCCCTTAGGCTTTACAGATGAGGCTGTAGCCTGTGCAGGGTGGACAGAGAGAGACAGAGAGAGAGAGAGAGAGAGAGAGAGAGAGAGAGAGAGAGAGAGAGAGAGAGACAGAGACAGAGACAGAGACAGAGACAGAGACAGAGACAGAGACAGAGAGTCTTTATTGTTTTGAAACTTCTGTATGTGTAATGTTTACTGTTAATTTTTATTGTTTATTTCATTTTTGTATATTATCTACCTTACTTGCTTTGGCAATGTTAACACGTTTCCCATGCCAATAAAGCCCTTTGAATTGAATTGAGAGAGAGAGAGAGAGAGAGAGAGATAGGAGGAGTAGGCTGTAATTGTCCAAGGCACTGTGGCTGACTATCCCAAGAGCTGACAGAAGTGTGATTGGTGATGAGAAACACAGTCAACCCCTGAGTTGACGACTGACTGAGCCTCACTTATCTCACACCTTCTTTATCACACCAACTCATCACTGTGTGAGACAGAGAACCGTGTGTGTGCCTGTCAGTGCCCAGCTACTGGGACAGGAAGCCAAAACACGTTTTCATCAACAGCTATTTGAGATACTACTGTACATACGTCTTACTCTTTTTTGGGGGCAGATTCTCTCTATTATCACATAGTAAGAAAATGCATGTGTTGCTTGGGGGCCTAATGGGGGTGATCTTTCTCTTGGCTGCAGGACTGGATACAGGGTGCTAACCGTTAATAAAAATGGTTGTTGCCAGCTAGACATAAGCATATTGAAGTCTTGTGTTTATTTTCTTCTCTTTAGTTCTGCATGACTAAAAGCTCTGAGAAAGTATTCTGACTCCAATGAAAATATATGAACATGCATTAGCCTCTGAACATGAGTCTACGGTAGCTTTGTATCTAATGCTACATCATTGTACACATAGGGAAGTGAATTACTTTGTGAATTAAATGTATGAATGATGACATGCAGCAAATAACCTACAGATGTAGGATCTTAATTTGAGTCAGTTTACTACAGCAGGAAAATAATCCTGCAGCAACAGGAAATGTGAATTATTATGTGGATTATAATTAATGGACATTTTTGTAGGGGATGATACATTTTTCATTAGGGAAAACCAAGTCTGAAATTTCTAAGTGGAAATTGCAAACTTCAGAAGCCTTTTAAAACCATTGCAGGAAAGTTCTCCTTCAACAGGGTGGATCAAATTAAGATTCTACATCTTTACCACAAACTGGCATTATATTATTAATGTCAAAGGCTTCAATGAGGGCATGCCAATTGTTTATATCTATCTTTCACTTTATCTTATCATCAAAAGATGAATGCATAAATTAGGTAATTGACATAATTGATTAGTACAGACAACCTTGCAGATCAAAAATGACCTTGAGATGCCAATTGTGGGCAATGCCTTATGCAATCTGAAGTAAGTGACGTGTGTGTTCTGGCATTTCCCTTCTTCCCTACTAACGAACTTGTGACTGCAATTTAACACAGAGGGGAGAAAGTCCCCAAAGGACTAGTCTTTCTAGTGCATTAAAGTTATTGAGAGACTGTTTCCCCTTAAATTGCTTCTCAGTCTCCATAGATGTACAGTGCATTAGGAAAGTATTCAGACCCCTAGACTTCTTCCACATTTTGTTACGTTACAGCCTTATTCTAAAATGGATGAAATCGTTGTTTTTCCTCATCAATCTACACACAATACCACCAAGCAAAAACAGGTTTTTAGATTTTTTTGCAAATGTATTACAAAAAAAAAACTGAAATGTGACATTTACATAAGAATTCAGACCCTTTACTCAGTACTTTGTTGAAGCACCTTTGGCAGCGATTACAGACTCGATTCTTCTTGGGTGTTACGCTACAAACTTGGCACACCTGTATTTGGGGAGTTTCTCCCATTCTTCTCTGCAGATCCTCTCAAGCGCTGTCAGGTTGGACGGGGAGTGTTGCAGCACAGCTATTTTCAGGTCTTTCCAGAGAAGTTTGATTGGGTTCAAGTCCGGGCTCTGTCTGGGCCACTCAAGGACATTCAGAGACTTGTCCTGAAGCCACTCCTGTGTTGTCTTGGCTGTGTGCTTAGCGTCATTGTCCTGTTGAAAGGGGAACCTTTGCCCCAGTCTGAAGTCCAGAGCGCTCTGGAGCAGGATTTCATCAAGGATCTCTCTGTACTTTGCTCTTTTCCTCAGTCCTGACTAGTCTCCCAGTCCCTGCCGCTGAAAAACATCCCCACAGCATGATGCTGGCACCACCATGCTTCACCATTGGGATGGTGCCAGGTTTCCTCCAGACGTGACCCTTGGCATTCAGGCCAAAGAGTTCAATCTTGGTTTCATCAGATCAGAGAATCTTGTTTCTCATGGTCTGAGAGTCCTTTATGTGCCTTTTGGCAAACACCAAGCAGGCTGTCATGTGCCTTTTACTGAGTTGTGGCTTCTGTCTGGCCATTCTATTATAAAGGCCTGATTGGTGCAGTGCTGCAGAGATGGTTGTCCTTCTGGAAGGTTCTCCCATCTCCACAGAGGAACACTGGAGCTCTGTTAGAGTGATCATCGGCTTCTTGGTTACCTCCCTAAGCAAGGCCATTCTCCCCTAATTGCTCAGGTTGGCCGGGGCGGACAGCTCTAGGAAGTCTTGGTGGTTCCAAATGTCTTCCATTTAAGAATGATGGAGGTCACTGTGTTCTTGGGGACCTTCAATGCTGCAGAAATGTTTTGGTACCCTTCCCCAGATCTGTGCCTCGACACAATCCTGTCTCGGCTCTCTACGGACAATTTCCTTCGACCTCATGGTTTGGTTTTTGCTTTGACATGCACTGTCAATTGTGGGACCTTACATAGACAGGTGTGTGTGCCTTTCCAAATAATGTCCAATCGAATTGAATTTACCACAGGTGGACTCCAATCAAGTTGCAAAAATACAATTTGTAATAAATGCGCAAACATTTCTAAAAACCTATTTTCGCTTTGTCATTATGGGACATTTGTGTGTAGATTCATGAGGGGGGAAAAAACATTTTATCCATTTTAGAATAAGGCTCTAATGTAACAAAATGTGGAAAAGGTCAAGGGGTCTGAATAATTTCTGAATGCACTGTATATATGTGGTATATGTGCTCTACTTTGAAACATGGAGAATTCCCCTCCCTTACGGAAAGACCACATGGATTTCACGTGTTCACACGTGAAGTATTCCAAAAACACGTTTTCAAATTATTTCACGAGAAATCATGTGATTTTCCACATGTGAAATCATGTGGTTTTTCTGTATAGGTTCCAAAATGTCAAATGGTGAATAGGGATTTATGTAGCAATGAACTGAAAACCTCATAAAAGGAATACTAAAATAGAAATGTGCCAGACCTTGGATATTTTTTTTTCACTTCTAAAATGTGTTTCTTTCTGTTTAAATAGAAGAAAGAGTCGTTTTTTCATCAGGTAGGCAGAAAGGAGCTATAACAGATGAACAGATAAATCTACTCAAGTGTTAAGTGCACAGGGCAGGTATCGTTTTGTGTTTGCACCCGGGTTGCCAAGACGACCTGGAAAATAGGTTGAGATGCGGCCACAGATAAACCGGTGCAGATGAAAAAGTCAGAAGTGCAAGACAACGCGAGATGGAGAGAAGAAAGAGAAGAGTCTGGGAGCAAGTGTTTCCTGTAAGTGCATGACTCTGGGCCTGCAGTGCCACAGAGGCTGATATAGAAGAGTGTATATAAAACGCTCTCAGCCAGAAGCTGTGCTGCCAGTTACGGAGACCCAGTTACATTGAGGTACACCTACAATATGTACAACTGCTGCAACTGCCTGGCAAACATGTAACATAGGGCCCAGTTGGGTGGCATAAAAACGCCTGTAAGAAGTAAGAACGTTTGGCCATGCCTATTGTAGTTGATCGCACATTTTTCAAACTGTAACCTGCATTTAGTCATCTTATCTATCAATATAGAGAGAGGGCTCTAACTCCTCTAGCTTCACAATGAGATAGGGTGCAGGCCAGGCAGCAGGCTGCTACCCAGCCTGACAGCTTAGGGGAGTCTGCCACTTGCACAGTCAGTGTAGTCAACTCAGCAATCCCCACTGAGACCATCTCTGTGCCTCGATCTAGGTTTGGCAAAACTAAACATGGCGGCGTTTGCCTTAGCAATCTCACTGAAATAAAGAACTCCTCCATGCCTGTCATTATTGAATGAGATGTGATATCTCACATCTTAAAATAGGGCTACTTAATGTTAGATCCCTCACTTCCAAAGCAGTCATAGTCAATTAACTAATCACTGATCATAACCTTGATGTGATTGGCCTGACTGAAACATGGCTCAAGCCTGATGAATTAACTTTGTTAAATGAGGCCCCTCCTCCTGGTTACACTAGTGACCATATCCACAGCGCATTGCGCAAAGACGGAGGTGTTGCTAACATTTACAACAGCAAATTTCAACAAAAAATAAATCAAATAGTGTTTTCATTTTTTTGAGCGTCTAGTTATGAAATCTATGCAGCCTACTCAATCACTTTTTATAGCTACCTTTTACAGACCTCCTGGGCCGTACACAGCTTTTCTCTCCGAGTTCCCTGAATTCCTATCGGACCTTGTAGTCATGGCAGATAATATTACATTTTTTGGTGATTTCAACATTCACATGAAAAAGTTCACAGACCCACTCCAAAATTCTTTCAGAGCCATCATCGACTCAGTGGGTTTTGTCCAACATCTCTCCGGACCTACGCATTGCAACAGTCATAACCTGGATCTAGTTTTGTCCCGTGGAATAAATATTGTGGATCTAAATGTTTTTTCTTATAATCCGTGACTATCGTACCACCATTTTATTAAGTTTGCAATGGCAACCAATAATCTGCTCAAACCCCAACCAAGGATTGTCAAAATCTGCGCTATAAATTCTCGTACAACCCAAAAATTCATAGATGTCCTTACAGACTCCCTCCACCTACCCAAGGACGTTGGTGTACAAAAATCAGTTAACCACCTAACTGAGGATCTAAATTTGACCTTGCACTACACCCTAGATGCAGTCTCACCCCTAAAAACATTTGTCAAAAGAAATTAGCTCCCTGGTATATATAAAATACCCAAGCCCTTACACAAGCTTCCAGAAAATTAGAATGGAAATGGTGCTCCACCAAACTGTAAGTCTTGCGTCTAGCATGAAGAGACAGTACCGTGCAATATCGAAGTGCCCTCACTGCTGCTCGACCAGCCTATTTTTCCAACCTAATTGAGGAGAGTAAGAACAATCCAAAATGTACTTTTTATACTGTTGCAAAGCTAATTAAAAAGCAGCATTCCCAAAGAGAGGATTGCTTCTCCTTTACTTCAGCAGTGATGAATTCATGAACTTCTTCGACAAAAATATATTTATCATTAGAAAGAAAATTCGGGACTCTTTGAATCTGTGTATTTCTCCAAAGCTCAGTTGTCCTGAATCTGCACAGAACTGCCAGGACATAGGATCACTGGAGAAACTCAAGTTTTTTAATGCCGAATCTGTTGACACATTCACACAAATAGTCATGGCCTCTAAACCTTCCAGCTGCATACTGGACCCTATTCCAACTAGACTACTGAAAGAGATACTTCCTGTGCTTGGCCCTCCTATGTTGAACATAATAAACGTCTCCCTGTCCTCCGGATGTGTACCAAACTCACTAACCAAGGCAGTAATGAAGCCTCTCTTGAAAAAGCCAAGCCTTGACCCGGGAAATGTAAAAAATGATTGGACTAAATTGAATCGCCCATTCCCCTCCCCCCAAAAAATTAAAAGCTGTCTTCATGTATACAAAACGCTACACTCTAGCTGTAGACCCCATCAAAACACGGAGACTACACTCGTGAAGGTGGTAAATTACCTTTAAATGGCATCAGACCGAGGCTCTGCATCTGTCCTCGTGCTCCTAGACCTGCTTTTGACACCATCGATCAACATATTCTTTTGGAGAGATTGGAAACCCTAATTGGTCTACACGGAAAAGATTCCTTGGTTTAGATCTTATCTGTCAGAAAGATATCAATTAATCTCTGTGGATGATTTGTCCTCTGACAAATCAATTGCAAGTTTTGGTGTTCCTCAAGGTTCCGTTTTAGGACCACTTGTTTTCACTATATATTCTGCCTCTTGGTGATGTCATTCAGAAACACAATGTTAACTTTGACGACGACACACAGCTGTACATTTCGATGAAAAATGGTGAAGCCGAAAAATGGCCTACCCTGGAAACCTGTGTGTCAGCAAATGTTTTACTTTTAAACTTGGACAAAACAGAGATGCTAGATCGAGATCCCAAGAAACAAAGATATCTGCTGTTTGATCTGACAATTAATATTGATGATTGTACAGTCGTCTCAAATAAAGCTGTGAAGGACCTCGGCGTTACTCTGGACCATGCTCTCTCTTTTGAGGAACATAATAAAGAATATTTCAAAGGGAGGTTTTTCCCCATCTTCGTAACATTGCAAAAATCAAACGCAGACACGGTCTCAACCTTTAAGTCTTTACTGAAGAGTCATCTCTTCAGTAGGTCCTATGATTGAGTGTAGTCTGGCCCAGGGGTGCGAAGGTGAACGGCAAGGCACTGGAATGACGAACCACCCTTGCTGTCTCTGCCTGGCCGGCTCCCCTCTCTCCACTGGGATTCTCTGCCTCTAACCCTATTATGGGGGCTGAGCCACTAGCTTACTAGTGCTACGCCATGCCGTCCCTAAGATATGTGCGTCACATCGTGCCAGGCTTTTTTTGCTCTACTCGACTTGAGTGGGTTGTGTCACTGACGTGATCTTCTGGTCTTGCTCCCCCACGGGCTTGTGCGGTGCAGGAGATCTTCGTGGGCTATACTCGGCCTTGTCTCAGGGTAGTATGTTGGTTGTCTGTTGCTTTGGCAAAGTGGGTGGAGGTATATCCTGCCTGGTTGGCCCTATCTGAGGGTATCGTCGGCCAGGGCCACAGTGTCCCCCAAACCCCCCCATCTCAGCCCCCAGTATCTATGCTGCAATAGTCTGTTCAGTGGACGTGCTACCTTGTCGCGGACATGTTGTTTTCGACTCTCCCTCTATCTCGCGCTCTACTGCACCTGCTGTCTTGACCTCTGAATGCTATGGCTATGAAAAGCCAACTGACATTTACTCGTGATGTGCTGACCTTTTGCACCCTCTACAACCCCTGTGATTATTATTTGATCCTGCTGGTCGTCTATAAACATTTGATCATCTTGAAGAACAATCTGGCCTCAATGGCCATGTACTCTTATAATCTCAACCCGGCACAGCTAGAAGAGGACTGGCTACCCCTCAGAGCCAGGTTCCTCTCTAGGTTTCTTTCTAGATTTCTGCCTTTCTAGAGAGTTTTTCCTAGCCACTGTGCTTCTATTCTACATTTGCATTGCTTGTTGTTTGGGGTTTTAAGCTGGGTTTCTGGCATAAGCACTTTGTGACATCTGCTGACGTACATTTGATTGATGGATTTATTGATGACATCATTTATTTATTAATTTCGTCTGACCTGTGTATCCTGCGAGTGCTGCGGCGGGGATAACAGGTTTGTCCTTGCTGAGGTCTGAGCGCTCCCTGACGTAGTCCTTGAAGGTTCCCTTGGGCTTGTGTCCGTGTAGGGCGTTGGGGTAGTCCTCGGAGTCAAAGTTGTCGTAGGATGGGACGCGCTGCAGACTGTTGAAAGAAGACTGGCTGCTCCAGGACTGGGTCAGACGGTCACAGCTTTCAAAGCTCTCAATGCTCTCAAACGAGTCCTGGCCTCCCAGCTTACCTGAGAGGGGGAGAGGGGGAGAGCAGAAGCTGTTAGTTGTATTTTTTATTTATTTTATTTATTTTACCTTTATTTAACCAGGTAGGCAAGTTGAGAACAAGTTCTCATTTACAATTGCGACCTGGCCAAGATAAAGCAAAGCAGTTCGACAGATACAACAACACAGAGTTACACATGGAGTAAAACAAACATACAGTCAATAATAAAGTATAAACAAGTCTATATACAATGTGAGCAAATGAGGTGAGAAGGGAGGTAAAGGCAAAAAAAGGCCTTGGTGGCAAGGTAAATACAATATAGCAAGTAAAACACTGGAATGGTAGTTTTGCAATGGAAGAATGTGCAAAGTAGAAATAAAAATAATGGGGTGCAAAGGAGCAAAATAAATAAATAAATTAAATACAGTTGGGAAAGAGGTAGTTGATAGGGCTAAATTATAGGTGGGCTATGTACAGGTGCAGTAATCTGTGAGCTGCTCTGACAGTTGGTGCTTAAAGCTAGTGAGGGAGATAAGTGTTTCCAGTTTCAGAGATTTTTGTAGTTCGTTCCAGTCATTGGCAGCAGAGAACTGGAAAGAGAGACGGCCAAAGAAAGAATTGGTTTTGGGGGTGACTAGAGAGATATACCTGCTGGAGCGTGTGCTACAGGTGGGAGATGCTATGGTGACCAGCGAGCTGAGATAAGGGGGGACTTTACCTAGCAGGGTCTTGTAGATGACATGGAGCCAGTGGGTTTGGCGACGAGTATGAAGCGAGGGCCAGCCAACGAGAGCGTACAGGTCGCAATGGTGGGTAGTATATGGGGCTTTGGTGACAAAACGGATTGCACTGTGATAGACTGCATCCAGTTTGTTGAGTAGGGTATTGGAGGCTATTTTGTAAATTACATCGAGTCGAGGATTGGTAGGATGGTCAGTTTTACAAGGGTATGTTTGGCAGCATGAGTGAAGGATGCTTTGTTGCGAAATAGGAAGCCAATTCTAGATTTAACTTTGGATTGGAGATGTTTGATATGGGTCTGGAAGGAGAGTTTACAGTCTAACCAGACACCTAAGTATTTGTAGTTGTCCACGTATTCTAAGTCAGAGCCTTCCAGAGTAGTGATGTTGGACAGGCGGGTAGGTGCAGGTAGTGATCGGTTGAAGAGCATGCATTTAGTTTTACTTGTATTTAAGAGCAATTGGAGGCCACGGAAGGAGAGTTGTATGGCATTGAAGCTTGCCTGGAGGGTTGTTAACACAGTGTCCAAAGAAGGGCCGGAAGTATACAGAATGGTGTCGTCTGCGTAGAGGTGGATCAGAGACTCACCAGCAGCAAGAGCGACCTCATTGATGTATACAGAGAAGAGAGTCGGTCCAAGAATTGAACCCTGTGGCACCCCCATAGAGACTGCCAGAGGTCCGGACAACAGACCCTCAGATTTGACACACTGAACTCTATCAGAGAAGTAGTTGGTGAACCAGGCGAGGCAATCATTTGAGAAACCAAGGCTGTTGAGTCTGCCGATGAGGATGTGGTGATTGACAGAGTCGAAAGCCTTGGCCAGATCAATGAATACGGCTGCACAGTAATGTTTCTTATCGATGGCGGTTAAGATATCGTTTAGGACCTTGAGCGTGGCTGAGGTGCACCCATGACCAGCTCTGAAACCATTGTCTCATAGTGTGAGAGGGAATGATAATATAATTGTCTGAAAGTAAATAGTTTTGAGCAGGGACATTACGATTTGACAGAGGACAATATTTATAGCAGGAATACACATTAGACATTGGCAGTAAATTACACTCTCACTGAGCTTCTTTGTTCTGTATAACGCAATGTATGGTCTTGGCCCCTTCATTTCACACCTCAGTTTAGCATACGCAACTGGCATTTGATTTTGTCTAATTGGAAGAAGATCAATACAAATTGAATTGCTATTTCTGGCCTCGGCAAAGATAAGAGGAGCATTTCAACTGAGAGCTATTAAAGAATGAAAGATAATCCAGTGCCTCGATTGATGCTGAAATCTTCAATTGCACAAATTGAAGCCACGTGTGGTTTTCGGTGGTGCCACAAATACTTTCCCACATTGAGAAAGCAAAATGCGCTGCCAAAAACCCTGGGATTTATTATGTACGAGGCCTGGACATACCTTGCAGGCGAATGCCCAGTCAGTCCACTGAATTGGTCCTGTGTACAGTAAAATCCCTGATACCCCCTATTCATTTGTTCAGCTGGGGGATTTGAGAAGAAAATCCCAGCTTTATTGGTATCAATGTAAACCACCCTGTTAATTCTTCTCCAAACGATCAGTGGGAAAGCAACCAGATGTGCATGTGATAAAGTAAACAGAGCGGTTCATGAGAAAGAAAACCCACGCTCTCTGACACTCTGTCACTCTCTGTCCTTGCTTGCTGAGAACAACCTCAAGGTTGAGATGTGAGAAACAGAGATGAGAAAGTTGAGAGAGAAAAAAAATGTGGTTGTTTTTTAAGGTTACCTCCCTTGAGCTGTTTTACATGAAAGCTATAGGGACAGACAGCTCTAATGAACCGTGTGGCTTTATTCACTTCTCACTCTTGACACAAACAATTTATTTATTTTCTCCTCGAGGTGAGTTTGCTTGATCCACAAGCCAGCTATAGGGCCTCCTTTCTACTATCCTGGTACATGCAGTGAAGTGGCAGGGCAAGACTGGAGAACATCAGCAAAATCACACACACACAGTGATGTTCACGAACCCAACACAATTAGCTAGACCTCAACTCACACAAATCATATCTATCATAGAATCATACTGTATGGATTGAATCAGAGTCTCAGTCATATGCAGAACTGAGACATGGACTAAAGGCCTACTCAAGTATTGGTCCCAAGTTACCCAAGTTAACTTGTTCCTCTTTGAGATAGGGCACTTACAATAGAGCAGCTGTCACAGCCACACTACACTAAACCTTGATTTCCAACCATTTCCTTCACTATCTTGTGTGTAACCCCTCACCTCTGCTGATGCGGCCCACACACATGTTGTCGGGGGAGACCACCTCCTGTTTGACGGAGAAGTAGTCCCCCTGAAGTGGGTTGAGGGGCATATCCCGGAGGATGACGTTGGGGTATTCACTTTCGTACTTGAGTGACAGCAGGTCCTCTGAGCTGATTGGGTGAAGGGTCTGGTAGGACTCTGTGATGAAGCCCGGCTCGGAGTATTCAGAGGGAGGAACGCACTGGGCATGTTCAACGCCATAGCCTGGAGAAATACAGGAGTAGGAGGCAGATGAGGAGAGAGAGAGGGAGGGGGAGAGAGAAAGGGAGGAGGAGAGAAAGATAGAGAGGGATTAACAGACCATTGGATGCATTAGAGCCAGTTTATTTACAGTACATAGGATGTAGTCCCCTCAGTGATACTTACTGACAAAGTAGTCTGAGGTATAGTGGGACTCCTGGAAGGTAGAGGTCAGGCCGTTGACAGGGAAATGCTTTGTGTCTTCTTCATGAAAAATAGATATCAACTGTCACTGACCCCGTCATTGATTTCATGTATCGTATAATAGCCATAAACACACTGCATCCAGTATGGTTGGGCCTAGCTGATTAAATATCAGGAGGACCAGGAGGAAAGGGAGGTCTTCCTCTTCGTCTCAGATTTCCATGTAAACGCTAACAGCGCTAACACTTGAAATTGTTTTGCACAAAGATAGACAACGCTGTGCTTCAATACACACTACAGCTAATGTGACAGGAACAGTAAGCATTTCTGAGGCTTGTGATTGATACCAGGGTTGGGTTCAATTTTTCATTGAAGGTAGTCAATTCAGGAAGTAAAGAGAAATCACAATTTAATAATATATCAAAGGCATTTATTTTTTAAATTACTTCTCAATAAATTGAAAAGTATTTATTTAAAAAGTTTTGACATTTCTGAATATTAAATTACTACAATTCGAATTGAGCCCAACGCTGATTGATATGTTGTACGGAGCATTATGGGTACTGTAGTACAATCATGCTACAGCCTGGGCCTACCTTTCTGAAGCATCTCTAGATGTTCCCAGAGAATGTCGCCCACAAAGTCAGGCGCTAGATCCAGGAAGCGTTCCTTCCCCAAAGCACACAGACTGGCCCCGTTCATACAAAACTTGTGGAAGTCCACACTCTTCAGGCTGAACTCATTCACCGTCCACGTCAGCCACTCTCCCACGTGGCTCTCTGTCCACTGCCTGGGGTCTGAGAGGGACATGGGGGGAGAGGGAGGGACATGTCACTGAAGTGCTACCCGAGGTCACAGTCATATACATGGTCACAAAATACCTACACTCCACTCCTCTGGTTTAATCTACACTCCCCTGAACTAGAGATGAGGTATTATCAGGCCACAGAGCCATTTCACGAGCACATTCATTTTCATTAGCAGTTTCAGTGGGTCATGATTTTAGACCTGTTGTTGCTATTAGAGGTAAGAGGAGAAGTGGTGCAGATACGTGGTGACAGCAACAATAGACTGTCAGTGAAACCCCAGCTACTTGCAGACTGCCTGGGAGGGCTGGACTGGGGAATCCCAATATAGACCTGCTAATACCAAAATGATGAGCTCTGTGGTATGCCTCAATCGAGGAACCATAATGAATCATTTTTGTCTGTCTCTCTACCCTGGCTTTCTCTGATTCCTACAGTCTGTCTGACAACCAGTACACTCAATCTGTCATTTTGAATATAATGTCACCACTAAGCTATCTTTAGTCATACTGAGAGGAGGGGTTTAGGTTTTGAGTGTGTATATGGAAACATGTCACAGTGGTTAATCTAAAAATATACATGTAAAGTGAGAGGTAGAACAAGAAACAGAGGGAGAGAAAGAGAAATAGAGAGAAAGACACAAAAAGAGAAAGTAATCCCTTGTTTAAGTGCCTTACCTTTGGGAATAGCCAGTCGTTGCTGTTCCTTTGTGAAGCCGCTGAACGTGTCCTTCAGAGCCTGCGACATCATCTCTTTACTCCCTGGAGTGAGCAGGGGCACGTCTCCACACTCCAGATCTGTCAGTCACACAGGAGAGGGAGACTAGCAGTCAGAGACAGAGCAAAGGGCCACACACACACACTGTCCAGACAGACAGTGTATCAACTTGGGAGGGAATCAATTATATTATAAGGTAGCTGCCGCAAACACATTGGTCAGATACGTGTGTACACAAACAACGCATGCTCCAGCTTCCACTCTCCTTGTTGTCACAGTGCCTCAAAGGGAAGGGTGGTTTGTTTGGCAATATAATACATGAATGACTCACACATGGACAAGGTAGAAGGGCTTTAAGAGGCTTTCAGAGGACATTCTCACTGACCTGGTCACACCCTGGGTGGGACTCACAAGGTGGGGTTAATACCTATCAGTGGCCACTGTGACCTCCTAACTATGTCCTCCCTTGACACACAGAGGGTTTACTATCACCCCGACACCACGGTGGTCAAACGACAAGGGTCAGGGGTTAGGGACGAGGTGATGATGTCACCCTGAGCCCTGCCAGGCTAGAGGGGGTCGAGGGGGTGTATGGAGGGTGAGGGGTGTCTCTGGGGTCCCAGACACACAGTCTCACTGTTCTTCCCTCACAGCCAGTGGGCCCACAGCAGGAGACAGAGCACTCTTTGATGGCTTTAAACAGTGCCTGATGACTCGCACTGATCTAATTCAACTCTACCAGATTACAGAGGGGTGGATGGAGGGAGGGGGAGAGGGAAAGCCCCCAGGGCAGGAGAGCTAGACTAGAGTGCTAAAACTCTACTTGGAACCAGACGGCAACAGTCTGAAAAAACAAAGACATGAAAAGAGAGAGAGAGAGAGAGAGAGAGAGAGACAAACAGACAGAGAGACAGACAGAGAGACAGACAATCTACTGTGAATAAATATAGAAATCCCCACATCACATTTCATAACAAAGAAAGGCATAAATGATTACCACGGCTGTATGTCACTCTGTCTCTATCACCCCTCGCCGTGTGAGGTAAACTACCAGATCACAAGCAGGCCCGGAGGGAGATTGGAAATGTTTTGTCACCACTCTGCTGTCTCTCAACGCCACAGATGTTCTGGCATCTCTGCCCTGGTTTGATCTGCCAGCCCAGCGAAGGGGAGGCCTTGGCGATGTGCAGTTCATGCGTGTTTTCAATGCTCGTCAATGTTCCCGACTTCGTATGGAATGCCCAACAGCCATCTCTCTCCTCTTTGGGCTGTGCACTGTAACCCAACACTGCCTGACTGGAACCCAAGGCTCTCTCTCTGTCTAACTGCTGGAAGCTGACAGGCCACATTATGCAGAGTGCCCAAATGGAGGCGAACCGTAACACTGCCGGTGTGTGATTGGATTAGGCCTCCATGCTCCCTCTCTCTCCATTTGGAAGACCTGATTATACTGCATATTAGAGTATCCACTCTGTTGGCTAGGTTACACGTTTCTACAGTATCAAGCCATTTTAGTATCATATTGCAAAAGACTGAAGAGGCGTTTGTCAGAGAAGGCCCTCGACATCACACAGCAAAACAGGCTCCGATTCTGAAAGCATTCTGAAATGAAAATAAAACGAGACCTGACTGTATAGCGTACACCATGTCCCTGACTGCACGGTCATCTTGACCGTCTTCACCAAGGCGGCTGGTTGTTGAGTAACTATGTAGTGTTAGATAGCACTAGCGGAGAGCGGTCGCAGTCTGAGATGAGATGGAGCATGCTCAGAGTCAGAAAGTTATCAAAGCCCAGGCACAGTCTAAGGCAAAGACTGAGGGAATGTTGCATTTTATTTTAGATGGATCGAGCGGAATTTGTCTGCACTTTCAAACCAACTCAAAGCAGGTGGGGCTTCAAATCATTCAGATGTCCACCAGCTGAAACAGGCGGTTTTAAAAACCTAGAAAAGACAGGTGTCCTAGTTGTGACTTAACCAATGTGCGTGTGTCTGTACTTAACCAATGTGCGTGTGTCTGTACTTAACCAATGTGCGTGTGTCTGTACTTAACCAATGTGCGTGTGTCTGTACTTAACCAATGTGCGTGTGTCTGTACTTAACCAATGTGCGTGTGTCTGTACTTAACCAATGTGCGTGTGTCTGTACTGCATAACATTCATGTTTTAACTTCAACATGATATTTCCTGGTGCATGAAGCTCCTATAGTCTGAACTGAATATGATTATGTTTAACACGTTACAAATGATTATATTTCATACAGTATACTGAGAATGGTGCTCACTCCCTCTCTAAACAGCCTATGCAGTTCTCTGTAAGATAGCTAATGTACTGTCCATCCATTAACTGGGGAGGCTGGCTTGGGTCTAGAGTCTCTGCTAAAAGATGATTTCCTGATATGGTTTCAATGCCTGGGAGTCCCATTATGGCAGGCTGGGCAGAGCAGGTCACTTTAATAAGCATCCGCCAGCCACCTCTAACACAGTGGTAGTCTATCATAGGATAAGACCCTTCCATTTAGTGGCCTGACAGTGTGATTTGGTTTAATATGGGGTGTGATTATGACAGAAGGAGGGTAAGATTGGTGATCTATGACACCCACAACTTAGATTACAGAGTGGAGAAAGGAAGGACCGTGCCTGCATGTGGCTTGTGGTAAATTGTTTTATTGCCTGCCAATTAAGAGAACATACGGATCATTCCAATTTGAATTAGAAGTGGTATGTAAAATGGGACTATATAATCATTGACAGACATTGGGAGAGTGATGTGCTGTAGATATACTGTAAAATATATTGACAGCCACTGCTCTGGTGTCATCCTGTGAGTAATGTCAGTGAGTGGTTGGTGTGCGGAGTGCCACTATGATATCTGTCCCGAGAGACACCTACTGAATGGATGCTGTGCGTGCCGGAATAACCATCGCCCTTCCCCCACTTAACCTTCCCTGCAGACAAAAGGTTCCAGTCCACACCTCTGGCCCCCAGGTCTGTTAGCAGTGGGGAACAGGAGGAGGAGGGGGGGCACACGTGAACCAAATTAGCAGCCTTCTTCGCCTGTGCGCCGGAGCGAGGGCGTGAAATTGGGATTTTGTGGCCAGGGCCATGGCCCTAAGGAACCGTGGTGGGGCTGGGGTGCGGCAGACCAAGGCGGATGGGGTAGGGTGGGTGAGGGGAGTGCAGGGAGACTGGAAGGATGAGTCATTGAGCAGTAATGTGAGTTGATCACAGGCCTCAAAGTGCTCCCTCTGCTCTCACACACTCTCAGTGTCTGGAACGGTGCCTCTCCTCCCTGCCTCTCCTCCCTGCCTCTCCTCCCTGCCTCTCCTCCCTGCCTCTGGCTGAGACTGCTGTGCTCATTCATAAACCCCCTGCTATGACGCTGTCTCTGGCTGAGACTGCTGCGTTCATTCATAAACCCCCTGCTATGACGCTGTCTCTGGCTGAGACTGCTGCGTTCATTCATAAACCCCTTGCTATGACGCTGTCTCTGGCTGAGACTGCTGCGTTCATTCATAAACCCCCTGCTACGACGCTGTCTCTGGCTGAGACTGCTGCGTTCATTCATAAACCCCCTGCTACGATGCTGTCTCTGGCTGAGACTGCTGCGTTCATTCATAAACACCCTGCTACGATGCCATCTCTGGCTGAGACTGCTGCGTTCATTCATAAACGCCCTGCTACAATGCTGTCTCTGGCTGAGACTGCTGCGTTCATTCATAAACACCCTGCTACGACGCTGTCTCTGGCTGAGACTGCTGCGTTCATTCATAAACCCCCTGCTATGACGCTGTCTCTGGCTGAGACTGCTGCGTTCATTCCTAAATCCCCTGCTACGACGCTGCCTCGATATGCATGGAGCAGGCAACTTCCACCCACACAATGGGAGAAAGAGACACTGTGCTATCATGTGGCTATAAATAGTCCTAGACTGAATGTGTACGAATGTGTGCGTGTCCATTTAGGTCTGTCACTGTGTGTGTGTGTGTGAGAAAGACAGTGGGTGTGCGATCAAAGTGGGTAGAATGTCTATGGGGCTATTCAGTGGACTGTCAAATATTTCAGCAGTGAAATGCTTTTAAAGCCATAAAGGGCTGATTTATTTCAGTCCGTTGTGAGATTAACATCCGTGGCTGACAATACACCTCTCTTTCTCGCTCTCTGCAGCACTGTAAGGCTGTATTTAAGTATGCAAGAGGATCCACTTCCTGAGGCTAAGGTGTCACTTCACCGAAAGAAAGAGAGAGGTTAGTTGTGGGTTGAGCGGGTCGGTCATTTCAGGGCCAACCCCGGTTAACCCCTTTATGGAAAATATCCCTACACGACTAATATAGGTTATTAGGCAGCGTGGTGGGTACCACCAGGGGGTCCTACTCACTCAGGGACCCCATGTCCAGAGGTGACACCGCTATCTGAGAGAGCTTTGATGGGGATTCCTATCAGTCCCAGTCTGGGAGCGAAGGGTCATAAACCCTGCTGACATAAAGAGAGACCATTCAGCAGGGGAATGAAGTTGGGGGGTGGGGGTTCAGAGGGCAGTCTATGTCCTGAGAGGACCGCTTGTTCTACCGCTATTTGGATTCCCATGTGAAGGCCAGAGACAGTAATAGAAGAGGCGACTCGGCACTCGCTAGAGGAAGCTGCCGGGCAGGCAGAGTAGTTGCGTTACAGCAGGACCGACCATGGGCCAGGGCCAGCCCAGGTCACAGGCTGGGGCTCTCTCACCATCCATCCATCCCTCCCTGTTGGAACACTGCAGCTATTCTTAGGTCTCCACTGCTGTCTGCCCACTCCCTTCACAAGCCTGTGGTGCTCAGCCTCCAGGCCTGTAACTACTACTACTACTGTTGACCAGGCCTGTAACTACTACTACTACTGTTGACCAGACCTATAACTACTACTACTACTGTTGACCAGACCTATAACTACTACTACTACTGTTGACCAGACCTATAACTACTACTACTACTGTTGACCAGACCTATAACTACTACTACTACTACTACTACTACTACTACTACTGTTGACCAGACCTGTAACTACTACTACTACTGTTGACCAGACCTGTAACTACTACTACTACTGTTGACCAGACCTGTAACTACTACTACTACTGTTGACCAGACCTGTAACTACTACTACTACTACTGTTGACCAGACCTGTAACTACTACTACTACTACTGTTGACCAGACCTGTAACTACTACTACTACTGTTGACCAGACCTGTAACTACTACTACTACTGTTGACCAGACCTGTAACTACTACTACTACTGTTGACCAGACCTGTAACTACTACTACTACTGTTGACCAGACCTGTAACTACTACTACTACTGTTGACCAGACCTGTAATTACTACTACTACTGTTGACCAGACCTGTAATTACTACTACTACTGTTGACCAGACCTGTAACTACTACTACTACTACTGTTGACCAGACCTGTAACTACTACTACTACTGTTGACCAGACCTGTAACTACTACTACTACTGTTGACCAGACCTGTAACTACTACTACTACTACTGTTGACCAGACCTGTAACTACTACTACTACTACTGTTGACCAGACTGTAACTACTACTACTACTGTTGACCAGACCTATAACTACTACTACTACTGTTGACCAGACCTGTAACTACTACTACTACTACTGTTGACCAGACCTGTAACTACTACTACTGTTGACCAGACCTGTAATTACTACTACTACTGTTGACCAGACCTGTAACTACTACTACTACTACTGTTGACCAGACCTGAAACTACTACTACTACTGTTGACCAGACCTGTAACTACTACTACTACTGTTGACCAGACCTGTAACTACTACTACTACTGTTGACCAGACCTGTAACTACTACTACTACTACTGTTGACCAGACCTGTAACTACTACTACTACTACTGTTGACCAGACCTGTAACTACTACTACTACTACTGTTGACCAGACCTGTAACTACTACTACTGTTGACCAGACCTGTAACTACTACTACTGTTGACCAGACCTGTAACTACTACTACTGTTGACCAGACCTGTAACTACTACTACTGTTGACCAGACCTGTAACTACTACTACTGTTGACCAGACCTGTAACTACTACTACTACTGTTGACCAGACCTGTAACTACTACTACTACTGTTGACCAGACCTGTAACTACTACTACTACTGTTGACCAGACCTGTAACTACTACTACTACTACTGTTGACAAGACCTGTAACTACTACTACTACTACTGTTGACCAGACCTGTAACTACTACTACTACTGTTGACCAGACCTGTAACTACTACTACTGTTGACCAGACCTGTAACTACTACTACTGTTGACCAGACCTGTAACTACTACTACTGTTGACCAGACCTGTAACTACTACTACTACTGTTGACCAGACCTGTAACTACTACTACTACTGTTGAACCAGACCTGTAACTACTACTACTACTGTTGAACCAGACCTATAACTACTACTACTACTGTTGACCAGACCTGTAACTACTACTACTACTACTGTTGACCAGACCTGTAACTACTACTACTACTGTTGACCAGACCTGTAACTACTACTACCACTGTTGACCAGACCTGTAACTACTACTACTGTTGACCAGACCTGTAACTACTACTACTGTTGACCAGACCTGTAACAACTACTACTACTACTGTTGACCAGACCTGTAACTACTACTACTACTGTTGACCAGACCTGTAACTACTACTACCACTGTTGACCAGACCTGTAACTACTACTACTACTGTTGACCAGGCCTGTAATTACTACTACTACTGTTGACCAGACCTGTAACTACTACTACTACTGTTGAACCAGACCTATAACTACTACTACTACTGTTGACCAGACCTGTAACTACTACTACTACTACTGTTGACCAGACCTGTAACTACTACTACTACTGTTGACCAGACCTGTAACTACTACTACCACTGTTGACCAGACCTGTAACTACTACTACCACTGTTGACCAGACCTGTAACTACTACTACTGTTGACCAGACCTGTAACTACTACTACTGTTGACCAGACCTGTAACTACTACTACTACTGTTGACCAGACCTGTAACTACTACTACTACTGTTGACCAGACCTGTAACTACTACTACTACTGTTGACCAGACCTGTAACTACTACTACTACTGTTGACCAGACCTATAACTACTACTACTACTGTTGACCAGACCTATAACTACTACTACTACTGTTGACCAGACCTGTAACTACTACTACTACTACTGTTGACCAGACCTGTAACTACTACTACTACTGTTGACCAGACCTGTAACAACTACTACTACTGTTGACCAGACCTGTAACTACTACTACTACTGTTGACCAGACCTGTAATTACTACTACTACTGTTGACCAGACCTGTAACTACTACTACTACTGTTAACCAGACCTGTAACTACTACTACTACTGTTGTCCAGACCTGTAACTACTACTGTTGTCCAGACCTGTAACTACTACTACTACTGTTGACCAGACCTGTAACTACTACTACTACTACTGTTGACCAGACCTGTAACTACTACTACTGTTGACCAGACCTGTAACAACTACTACTACTGTTGACCAGACCTGTAACTACTACTACTACTGTTGACCAGACCTGTAACTACTACTACTACTGTTGACCAGACCTGTAACTACTACTACTGTTGACCAGACCTGTAACTACTACTACTGTTGACCAGACCTGTAACTACTACTACTACTGTTGAACCAGACCTATAACTACTACTACTACTGTTGACCAGACCTGTAAAAACTACTACTACTACTACTGTTGACCAGACCTGTAACTACTACTGTTGACCAGACCTGTAACTACTACTACCACTGTTGACCAGACCTGTAACTACTACTACTGTTGACCAGACCTGTAACTACTACTACTGTTGACCAGACCTGTAACAACTACTACAACTGTTGACCAGACCTGTAACTACTACTACTACTGTTGACCAGACCTGTAATTACTACTACTACTACTGTTGTCCAGACCTGTAACTACTACTACTACTGTTGACCAGACCTGTAACTACTACTACTGTTGACCAGACCTGTAACTACTACTACTGTTGACCAGACCTGTAACAACTACTACTACTGTTGACCAGACCTGTAACTACTACTACTGTTGACCAGACCTGTAACTACTACTACTACTGTTGACCAGACCTGTAACTACTACTACTACTGTTGAGCAGACCTGTAACTACTACTACTACTGTTGACCAGACCTGTAACTACTACTACTACTGTTGACCAGACCTGTAACTACTACTACTACTGTTGACCAGACCTATAACTACTACTACTACTGTTGACCAGACCTGTAACTACTACTACTACTACTGTTGACCAGACCTGTAACTACTACTACTACTGTTGACCAGACCTGTAACAACTACTACTACTGTTGACCAGACCTGTAACTACTACTACTACTGTTGACCAGACCTGTAATTACTACTACTACTGTTGACCAGACCTGTAACTACTACTACTACTGTTAACCAGACCTGTAACTACTACTACTACTGTTGTCCAGACCTGTAACTACTACTACTACTGTTGACCAGACCTGTAACTACTACTACTACTACTGTTGACCAGACCTGTAACTACTACTACTGTTGACCAGACCTGTAACAACTACTACTACTGTTGACCAGACCTGTAACTACTACTACTACTGTTGACCAGACCTGTAACTACTACTACTGTTGACCAGACCTGTAACTACTACTACTGTTGACCAGACCTGTAACTACTACTACTGTTGACCAGACCTGTAACTACTACTACTACTGTTGAACCAGACCTATAACTACTACTACTGTTGACCAGACCTGTAACTACTACTACTACTACTGTTGTCCAGACCTGTAACTACTACTACTACTGTTGACCAGACCTGTAACTACTACTACTGTTGACCAGACCTGTAACTACTACTACTGTTGACCAGACCTGTAACTACTACTACTGTTGACCAGACCTGTAACAACTACTACTACTGTTGACCAGACCTGTAACAACTACTACTACTGTTGACCAGACCTGTAACTACTACTACTGTTGACCAGACCTGTAACTACTACTACTACTGTTGACCAGACCTGTAACTACTACTACTACTGTTGAGCAGACCTGTAACTACTACTACTACTGTTGACCAGACCTGTAACTACTACTACTACTGTTGACCAGACCTGTAACTACTACTACTACTGTTGACCAGACCTATAACTACTACTACTACTGTTGACCAGACCTGTAACTACTACTACTGTTGACCAGACCTGTAACTACTACTACTACTGTTGACCAGACCTGTAACAACTACTACTACTGTTGACCAGACCTGTAACTACTACTACTACTGTTGACCAGACCTGTAATTACTACTACTACTGTTGACCAGACCTGTAACTACTACTACTACTGTTAACCAGACCTGTAACTACTACTACTACTGTTGTCCAGACCTGTAACTACTACTACTACTGTTGACCAGACCTGTAACTACTACTACTACCACTGTTGACCAGACCTGTAACTACAACTACTGTTGACCAGACCTGTAACAACTACTACTACTGTTGACCAGACCTGTAACTACTACTACTACTGTTGACCAGACCTGTAACTACTACTACTGTTGACCAGACCTGTAACTACTACTACTGTTGACCAGACCTGTAACTACTACTACTGTTGACCAGACCTGTAACTACTACTACTACTGTTGAACCAGACCTATAACTACAACTACTGTTGACCAGACCTGTAACTACTACTACTACTACTGTTGACAAGACCTGTAACTACTACTACTACTGTTGACCAGACCTGTAACTACTACTACTACTGTTGACCAGACCTGTAACTACTACTACCACTGTTGACCAGACCTGTAACTACTACTACTGTTGGACAGACCTGTAACTACTACTACTGTTGACCAGACCTGTAACAACTACTACTACTGTTGACCAGACCTGTAACTACTACTACTACTGTTGACCAGACCTGTAATTACTACTACTACTACTGTTGTCCAGACCTGTAACTACTACTACTACTGTTGACCAGACCTGTAACTACTACTACTACTACTGTTGACCAGACCTGTAACTACTACTACTGTTGACCAGACCTGTAACAACTACTACTACTGTTGACCAGACCTGTAACTACTACTACTACTGTTGACCAGACCTGTAACTACTACTACTACTACTGTTGACCAGACCTGTAACTACTACTACTACTGTTGACCAGACCTGTAACTACTACTGTTGACCAGACCTGTAACTACTACTGTTGACCAGACCTGTAACTACTACTACTACTGTTGACCAGACCTATAACTACTACTACTACTGTTGACCAGACCTGTAACTACTACTACTACTGTTGACCAGACCTGTAACTACTAATACTGTTGACCAGACCTGTAACTACTACTACTGTTGACCAGACCTGTAACTACTACTACTACTGTTGACCAGACCTGTAACTACTACTACTACTGTTGACCAGACCTATAACTACTACTACTACTGTTGACCAGACCTGTAACTACTACTACTACTGTTGACCAGACCTATAACTACTACTACTACTACTACTGTTGACCAGACCTGTAACTACTACTACTGTTGACCAGACCTGTAACTACTACTACTGTTGACCAGACCTGTAACTACTACTACTACTGTTGACCAGACCTATAACTACTACTACTACTGTTGACCAGACCTGTAACTACTACTACTACTGTTGACCAGACCTGTAACTACTACTACTACTGTTGACCAGACCTATAACTACTACTACTACTGTTGACCAGACCTATAACTACTACTGTTGACCAGACCTGTAACTACTAATACTGTTGACCAGACCTGTAACTACTACTACTACTGTTGACCAGACCTGTAACTACTACTACTACTGTTGACCAGACCTGTAACTACTACTACTACTGTTGACCAGACCTATAACTACTACTACTACTGTTGACCAGACCTGTAACTACTACTACTACTGTTGACCAGACCTATAACTACTACTACTACTACTACTACTGTTGACCAGACCTGTAACTACTACTACTACTGTTGACCAGACCTGTAACTACTACTACTACTGTTGACCAGACCTATAACTACTACTACTACTGTTGACCAGACCTGTAACTACTACTACTACTGTTGACCAGACCTGTAACTACTACTGTTGACCAGACCTGTAACTACTACTACTGTTGACCAGACCTGTAACTACTACTACTGTTGACCAGACCTATAACTACTACTACTACTGTTGACCAGACCTGTAACTACTACTGTTGACCAGACCTGTAACTACTACTACTGTTGACCAGACCTGTAACTACTACTACTGTTGACCAGACCTGTAACTACACCTTCTACTGTTGACCAGACCTGTAACTACTACTACTGTTGACCAGACCTGTAACTACTACTACTACTGTTGACCAGACCTATAACTACTACTACTACTACTGTTGACCAGACCTATAACTACTACTACTACTACTACTGTTGACCAGACCTGTAACTACTACTACTACTGTTGACCAGACCTATAACTACTAATACTACTGTTGACCAGACCTGTAACTACTACTACTACTGTTGACCAGACCTGTAACTACTACTGTTGACCAGACCTGTAACTACTACTACTGTTGACCAGACCTGTAACTACTACTACTGTTGACCAGACCTGTAACTACTACTACTGTTGACCAGACCTGTAACTACTACTACTGTTGACCAGACCTGTAACTACTACTACTACTGTTGACCAGACCTATAACTACTACTGTTGACCAGACCTGTAACTACACCTACTACTGTTGACCAGACCTGTAACTACACCTACTACTGTTGACCAGACCTGTAACTACACCTACTACTGTTGACCAGACCTGTAACTACTACTACTACTGTTGACCAGACCTGTAACTACTACTACTACTGTTGACCAGACCTGTAACTACTACTACTACTGTTGACCAGACCTGTAACTACTACTACTGTTGACCAGACCTGTAACTACTACTACTGTTGACCAGACCTGTAACTACTACTACTGTTGACCAGACCTGTAACTACTACGACTGTTGACCAGACCTGTAACTACTACTACTGTTGACCAGACCTGTAACTACTACTACTGTTGACCAGACCTGTAACTACTACTACTGTTGACCAGACCTGTAACTACTACTACTGTTGACCAGACCTGTAACTACTACTACTGTTGACCAGACCTGTAACTACTACTACTGTTGACCAGACCTGTAACTACTACTACTGTTGACCAGACCTGTAACTACTACTACTGTTGACCAGACCTGTAACTACTACTACTGTTGACCAGACCTGTAACTACTACTACTACTGTTGACCAGACCTGTAACTACTACTACTGTTGACCAGACCTATAACTACAGTATGCCTCTCTCTCTTTACAATACAAAACACACAGCTCTCCAGGGTCTGAGGCTAACATAGACTAATGCCCCCACAGCTTCTCTTCTCTATTTCTCTCTGTTCTCTATGTTTGAAATTCTAGCTTCTGATGTGTGGTAAGTACATTAACTCATCCATATTGTTTACCAGTCTCAGTTCATGTGTGATGATATTAGTTGCCTTTTTCAATTGATCCAAGGCTATGCCTGGTGGATGCTGAGTTTTTCTCTTGAAAGCTGGTGGAAATTCCCTGCTTACTGCAGAGGGGGAAAAACAGAGACAAAGCTCTTACTAATGGCTCATGCTCACCATCCATGCTCACCATCCATGCTCACCATCCATGCCCACCATCCATGCTCACCATCCATGCCAGCCGCCTACATGTCTTGCTACTCACGATCATACACTCAATACTTCAATCACATAGACAGAGCAGATGGTTTTATACGTCTTCAAAGTAGAAATGACGACTGGGTTGCAAAATGGCTCACTCTGCAAAAATACATACACATTTTGCAATGCCCCAGCTCCCTATGAAAAACGCCTACAGCAAATTTCAGAACACTTCAATCTACCCAAGACAAAAAAACATGGGGAAAAAGCAGGAAAAGGCTACTCCGTGTTCTTTGTGAGTTAGCAGGGCTCTCGCTAGCTGTTAGACTACCATGCCAGAGAGCAGAGCAGGTGGTGTGAGCTTAGCGGCATGTAGCAGCTTTCCCTGGCCCCAGCCCAGTTGTAAACACACAGGGGATGCTCTGAGGGAACTGTTTAGGCATTAAATCAAACACACAACATATCTGACAAACAGTTTACTTGCTCGCTTGCATTCTTCTAACAAACCCACCATGCCTGTCCCGTTTTCAGCCCAAACTGCAACATTCCGTGAGTACAGTTTCCTGACACTGTTCTGAAATGTGGCGGGAAGCGTTACCGCCTGAAAGTAGAGGGAAGCCATCATATTAACAGAATATTAATTCATTCCACAGTTCTGTTTGTGACACTCTACGCACACAAACACTATATGGATACAGTTCTACATCATAGAGCTCAATGTGCTCTGCTCATTCTAGAGCATGGGCGACAGATGGACAGTGGATAAATACATTCCCTCCAGACCACATTGTTTTCATGTTGCGTGCCATACATTCCTCTTGTGTTTAACAATCACTAATGTGCTTCCCACAGCTTTCTTGTGTGCCTCTAATGAGTCAGAGAATGACTGTGGCCCCTTAGAAAACGGTTGGAGTTCAAATACATGAATTCATCTCTATTTTCGATGGAACAGTGATGTTTTAGAGTTGAAATTGATGTTTGAGTATTTGTAAAACATATCAAACAATCTACTTACTTTTCACCTCTATCTCAATGTAGGTGTTTTTTTGACGCAATGCAACACTTCAGACAAAATGAAATAGCTGTGTGTGTGCTGATCAAATGATGTGTAACAGATGGACAACAGCAACTCATGGGACACATGCACACGAGCGTGCAAACACTCACACACACACAGACTCATCCAAAACATTGAGTAGATGTGACTCACACCGTCAAAGAATGACTGAACTTAACATTGTGTTCCTCTTGACGTGAGTAAACATAATGCAAGCAATCAGTCTATCTAAATAAATGTCATCATTTACTCACTATTTGTCATTTCTTCCTAAGAAGTTCCCCAAAAAAACATACTGGAGTCTGAGCTCTGAGGGCTGAGGATAGGAGCACGTAGAGAGACCTCTTCATGTGGTTTTATGAGAAACTGCCAGTGGACTGTGTCCCAGCAGCTCTGTAGTGATGGAAGTGAACGCTGTCAAGTTCTCATTAGGACGGACCCTTGGGCCTCCTCCAGACGCCCACATTAATTGTCGTTAGCAACACTCAGTCTGGAGATTGCCAGGCCAGGCCACTCACTCCATCCCAAATATGCAGATATGAAGAAAGAGAGAGAAGGAGCCAGGCCAAGCTAAGGCATCCAGCTGTTCCAAACACCCAACTCTCAACCAACCACAGCCCTGGCCCCAACCTCCCCTCCTTGGGGTCCAGAGCAGAGCAAGGTAAGGGCACATGCGCCTCCGATTTGACTGTGCCTGTGTCACTGAGGACAAACTCGACATGAGAGTGCCACAGAGCCTCACCTACATCATAGAACTCTCCTCTCCCACCACAGCTTTACTTATTGTTCCCTGCTAAGTAGATACCCCTGCTTGTCAATACCCCTCTGATATAGTAGGGTTGACATACATTAAAGCGCAAGCTGTGGCTCATGGGACGTTCACTACTAGCCTGATTACAAAAGCAGCACTCATGCTGACTCCAAAAACAGGTGGTCTGCAGAAAACAGAAAATGCATACAAAAAGGAAAGAGGAAAATCTGGGCCGATGGCCGTAAACAAAAGACCGGGCTGGCCTCGGAGGACACCAGATTGATGTGTATACCAGGCAAAGTATTCTTACTCTGGGCAAACAACCTCCTGATGAGGAACTGTAAAACAGCAATATGGGGACAGAAATACATGTAGTGCCACGCACAGGGAATGGTGGGATGCGTGGGAGGTGGTTGGCCATGGTTTGGTGAGGCAGCGTGGACCACCACTAGTCAGTTCCCAGTCAGCTCTCCCAGTCAATCCAGTAATGTGGAGTAATGGGGAAAGGAAGGGCCTGTGGCGGCAGGAGGCAGCCAGTGGCATGCGGTGGTGTGGCTGGTGCTGTGACTCAGTGATTAGCAGAGACTGACAGACTCCTGGAATGAGAGACGCCGACGCCACATCAAGGCCTGAGGTGACGTTAGACTGAGAGATGCTCATGTGGCCCACAGAGAGGATGGAAAAGAGGAGGGAGAGGGGGAGAGGAGGAGAAGAGGAATGAGAGGAGGGAGGATGTAAAACTCAGGAACGTGCTGTTTCTTTGTTTTGGTTGCAGTCTCGAGAAGGCTAATTGGTGAAGGCTACACTCCAAGAGATTAATCTTCTCTGATGTTTCTGACACGGTCAAAATAAATTATCTTTCAAGAAGTTCACATACCGTTATACAACCAAATTACATTTTTCATCTTGATTCCACACATACCTATGCTTCAGCACATCTTACAGTATGTCACACCTTCAAATGCCTTTCTTGCTCCCTCTCTCTCCACATATGCTTACTATTTAGTACACTGATGTATCCACAAGGTAGCACACCTATTTTATATGACTAAACTCTAAAAGGCTAAATTAATGCATGCAGTCATCCCAATATTGCCCATTCATGATAACATTTCACAGATTAACAGGGGGAGACCACGGTCAAAGAGATGAATGAACGAAGGATGAGGAGGGAGGAGGAGATACCCATTTAATTATATTATAGGGTGACATCACAGCCCATTCACAGCAGAGACACTGGGTCATTGTGGCCAGTAGTAAAGTACTTCTCTTCATAGACAACCATTCTACCAACGTCTGCTCTGCATAAAATTAGACTGTGGCCCATTCAGGAGACTGGGCATCCAATGCGCACTGGGCACAATGGCAGCCTGGCATCATGGAGACATTGTTTAGGTAAACACTGTCTAAATACTATGGGAACAGCACCAAATACCAGGCACCGAAAAGTGCTCTTGATCTAACATCCTGGTTGGCCATTATTTGACTCAGCAAAGTGAAATGGACCTGAGCAAATGTGTTTGTTCTGTTGGGTCCAGAAGCAGCAGCCCACATCAGAGGAGGCTGAATCGTCCCACCACTGTTTGCACAGCTGCCAAGTGGCCAGGCGGGATCAAACACGGGCACATTTAGCATTTTATACCCCACTACTGAAGGAGCGCTGACACCGTCAAACCAGCCTTCAGCCGACACACGCTTATTCAAGCCACCATGCCCAGGAGGAAAACACACCTCACCATGCCAACAGGCACCCACCCGGGGAGAGATGGGTCGCGCCTCTGGCTCCTGGCCCATTGAGGGCCCTGGCTGGCTGTGTGTGGCTAGGGTGCGTGGTGGCATAAGGGGTTCTGAGTGCAGCCGCCCGGCCCGGTAGTGCAGCGTGCCAGTGAAGACAAGCAGCGCCTTAATCAGATAAAAGGGAGACTGCGACCGAGCAGTCCTGCCTGCCGCACACATTCCTCTCAGTCAATTAACCCTGACCTGCAGACCTGACGAACAGAGAGAGCGGGATCTTAGACCATGCAGGGAGGACTCAGTCAGTACAGGACAGCACATGTTCTTATACAGGATGGTAGGAGTAGTGTATATACAGTACTGTAAAGAAGCCAGAAGCTACATTCTTTTTGAAATCAGAAAAAGAGGCTGTTATTTTGCAATCCGACACCCTCCATCTTGAGAAGAAATTGGACTTATCTAAGCCTTGGCAGCTCCACTCCATAGCTTTCTAGTTTTGTTATGGCTACTTGATACATGGGGTAATCAGCTACTGCACCATGCTCTACGTTATACTGAGCTTACAGTACACATCTAATTCAATATAGCAGCACTTTATTGCCAAGTGTTCACTTGCATGTGGAAAACTTTCACTTGTATTTCCCAATATATCATTGGCACTACTTTTTGGAATCCCAAAGAATCTGACTTGTGTGTAGGAATGAAGGATCTACTATGTCAGTACCACTACTGTAACTCAGGAACCTGCTTTGTGGAATATAAACAGCTTTGTTTTGGATCACCCCTAACCTCCACCACAGCCTGTAGGCACTTAAAAATAATTACCTCAGTGGGATAGAGTGAAAAAAAAGCTTCAGTAAACTGACACTCACTGCACCTTCACAAGGATAGAAAAATAAACAAGACAATGAGATGTACTCCAACCACTTAATCCTATTGTCTTGCTGTGTGCGTGTGTGTGTGTGTGTGTGCACGCATAGAGAGAAAAAGAGACAGAAAAAAAGTTATACCTGTATCTTAGTGTAAATGTTACTAACCAAATCCTCTGCCTAAGTGTCATCACTCTATAGCTCACTTAACCATTTCCACCATTCACAGACAAAGGGCTGTTCTAGTATAAACCAACCACGAGGAACATTGCAATTTCCTCTTTGGATCAGAAGGAGCAGGAAGGGTTCAGTTCATCAGTGGGCCATTGGTCTACTGTCCTATTTGCAGTGAGAGAAGCTAGCTACATGGAAACTGGGAAGGAGTAGACGGAATGTGTATGTCTGATGTAGAGTCTTGGCAGCTACAGCCTGACCCCAGCACACATGGTCGGCAGAGGAAGAGGGAGCTAGCATTGCGAAATGGCTTTGCAAGATAGCAGTATGTTTTGGCAACCCCACTGCAGCTGTCAGCAACTTTTTTATATGAGTGTGTTACCATTCCTGTGTGTGTTTGTTTCTGTGTGTGCGCGCACCTTCTGCAGGTGTAATCTGAATTAAAGTGGTGAACACATCACCAGTGCTTCACCTCAAGGAGTCATTACACGTTCTTCCTTTTTTTCAGCGTATCGGGTTACGGTGTAGTGTATGTATTATGTTTCCATGACGTCTCAAGCCTTTGCCACCTTAACAGCTGGCACACTTCTGAAGCTAAAAACTGGTCTGATTATTAGCCTGATGTTAGCTACTAAAGCCCAGTCAGACCTATCAATGAAGGAAGAAAGAGTGAAATCAGCCTGATTCTCTGTGTAAAAGAACAGAGTCACTTTGAGGGGAATTAAACCACAAGGATCTAAATACAGACACAAACACTGTTGTGTGGGCTTGTCTCCATGCCACAGCCTAGTGCAACCTGGCCTTACGGGCAGCAGGCAGGATATCCAGCCCTTAGGCCTGCACACTCATCACCACCGTCTGCCTCTGGTTCTCTCTGGAGACGCCAGCTAAACCACTCAGCACAAGGAGATGAGAGGGGGAAAGGAGAGGGGGAATACTGATGACTGGGCGTGGTCTCCCATGCAGACAGAGCAGCATGCCTGATATGACACACACACCCCCCCCTCCCTGTGCTGGGGCTGGGGCAACTCTGGGTGGCCAGGGAGGGAGACTGGGAGAGGCCGTTAGATGGGCTGTGATTGGGAGAGGAGATGGGACTGTGATAGTAGGTGCCCGGAGAGGCATGATCTCAGGATGAAAGAGAAGGCTTACTCTCTAGAGGGAAATCATTTGGACAGATTTTTTTATTTTTACTATTATACCAAAGGCATACACAACAGGCACAAGGCTACTGTAAACCTCCATAAATAATCATGTGTTCAAATGAACAAACTTTTTATGAATGAGGAAATGTGTCAACTGTCAAATTAAAATATATATTTTTAACACGCTTATGCACAATGTCACACTGATTGCTTTAGTTTTATGTTATTTACCATAGCTGAAGTAAGTGTTCATACAGGTAAAATAGTTAAATCATGTCTCCTCATAAATGAACTGTTCATCCTCTGAAATATGATTGTCAGTCTAGTGCAGGGTTCAGCAGCAGCCTACAGTCTAGCCTTGTGATACAGAGCTTTAGACCGGTATAGACAGAATAGTCCCTGCATCATGTTTACTGAACATGAGATAAAAGATTAAGAAATACAACTATGTAAACGGGGGATATCATTAATTTTGTAGGTTAGGAGTAGGTTATGAACCAAGCATAATGTACTGTAACCTAAATTGCATAAGAGTAATGTAAAACATGCATTTTCCCTTGTCCATTATTTTATCCAACACAACTGTCTGGAACCACAAACATTTATCGAAACATGTTGTCTTGTTCAGGCATACACAACGATTATTGACATTATGTCCCGTTAGGCTACATGATGGCTTTATCATAGGGAAATACTTATCACCTCCACTGATACATGTTGCACTACTTAGGACGGCATTTTGGCTTACAAAAGTTTGACATGCAAGCCGCTAACTGGCCGGGAAAAATATGAAACATACGGAGCATTTTCCCGGCCAGTTAGCGGCTACTGTAATGACAATGTTATATTATGTCAAAGTTCAAAAGTTGATTTACTCACCGTCCATTCTTTCAGACTTTATGATGGTTAACGTCGGTTTCATATCGACAGCTGCCGTCATGATCATCAGATCAATTTGTTAGATAACGGGATGCTCTATTTGTGTCTCTCTAACACAATAGTTCATAAATAAAGTTATGATTTACTCAAAAACAATATTGCGTTTTTTCTTATCCTCCCGCTTCAATTTATCTCCACCAACATTTCTCCAGTAGGCTACAAACTTCTCTCTCCGCTACTCTCTCTCTCTCTCAATTCAATGGCTTTCTCCGTCTCTCTCTCTCTCTCCTTCCCTCCCTCCCTCTATCTCCGTCAGGGCGTTTCTGTCGTTCTGACTGAGAAACACGGAAAAGATTGTTCCCTCTGTGGAGCCTAAATGTACGATTTGACATCTGAAGGGGCGGCGTTTCGATAGCCCGTGCTCAAGTTCGTTTTGCATGGCCCGGTTCCCCGGGTGAGGAGAGTTCTCATTTTAGAACATTCCATTGGTCCCTAAGTGACATCTACACTCAACCGGAGCACCAGGCGATGCAAAAGGAACTCCACCAGTGATTCACAATTCAATTACGTTCTAGTCCACTGTCTTTCTGTGAGAAACAATGATCCACATGTTTCCGCAAATTAGTCAAATTCAATGGCTGACAGTAGGCTATTTTGGACATCTGATTTGTTAGGCTACTTCTTGTATTTAGAGATTAGTTATGTTTAGAGTTTTTATGCACAACAATAGACCTACAGAAGTTCATCCATGTTCTATAATCCCCATAACGCAATTTTTATGAAACATTATAGGAAGGTCTTCAATTAAAATGTTACAAATGACATAATTATGCAGATAGAGACCTAATACAGTGAGTCAATAACCCTATACAATTCGCATTGTTTATGAAACATTCTCATTGTCACCCTTAAGCACAAGGTAAAAGAAAGGCGTGGGAGAATTGTTAAACATCTGATAGACCAGCATACAGAGCAGTATACAAAGCATCCCAGGCTAAGGGGTCCGTCTGTGTCCAATTCCAAGGGTCCAAGCGTCCTCATAACATGCAACCGGCCCTCATAAACACCTCAGATTATTTCCTGTTCACCTTGTACTGATCAATAAAAAACAAGGATGCCTATTTACAGAACTACCTCTCAGGCTTTAGAAAAGGGATGACGTTTTGGAAGAATGCACAGGATTTGATGCTGCTGAAACTTGAAACACATCCAAAAATCACCCAGTAGACACAGAGAGTTCAAAATAACTGGATCAATCGTCTCTTTTATCGACACAAATAAAATTGGGGCCCCTGTCATCATGGCCATCACTGCTAATCTGGTTTGTAAGTGTTACTGTTTAATCTATGAAATCCTTTTTATACTTGAGTCTGTTTTTTAGGCTACTCTGATGAGGGGCAATCAACGTGTCATTTTGGATATTGAATCAAGATTTAGTTATGCCTCTTGTAGGAGAATGACTGAATATCTGAGCGAGAGAGAAAGAGTACTGGTGCTCCACTTGAAACAATGACGACCACAAGGAAATTACCTGCCATGGCAACAGATTGTCATTGCAATTTGTTTACATGCAGGTTGCCCTGCTTCTTTAGTGGAACCTAGTTATGTTGACAACAGTAGGAGGGTCTGTCCAAGACAATATTACTGGTAGAAGTAGACAGATAAAGTACAATAGCTGTAGAATTAATGCCTCAAACAAACAATATAGTGACATAGGATTTAGCCAATGTATCAGCATCCAATCTACACAGATCTGCATAGACAAAATAACATAGCTAGATAAGTCAATATGGTCCATCCTAATTTGCAAGGCAATATGATTCTGCATATACGTAGCTATATCTCCAAATGGGATTGGGAGGTAGGGAAGCCAGTGGTATTGATCATGTATGGATTTTTAAATAGAGATCTTTCACCATCTCCATTAGCAAACCTGGATATGAGCCATAGTGGAAATGCCAGGCAGAGATGTTGTGTGGCCTCTGCGGTCTCACTGCTCCTCACAAGGGCCTGTCAAGGGGGTGGGTATGAGGGGAGGGGTGGTTTAAAGGTACGCTTACTTAATTTCAGTCAGTCAGTCAGTCACTCTCTCCCTCTCACTGCCCTCTTTGTTTTGGCTTAATGAGCTCCTTGTATCTACTCTTAAAAGGACAGCCCATGTCCTTTGTGCCTGAGGGCAGCCATTAAGACTAATAGTGTTGCTGACTAATATCTGGACCGGAGCTAGCTGAGTGGCCTTTTCAAGGCCACTTTTCATTATGCCCCCTCTCGCTCCCTTATAAGAAACATCCATGTGTTAATGGTGAACATTTAAAGTAGGTATTAATCTATCTATGTACTTAATATCTTAGTTTGAAACTTACTAAGTTCTAGAAATAGGTCAAGTTGAATATAAACTTTTGTTTAATGTTTTGAGAGCTCCACAGACACATATAAGCACAGGCAGACAAAAATTTAGAGGGGATGTACCCATTTCCACTTGGTTAATACACTCCGGTTTTCATTCAGTATTATATTTCTGACAGGCTAAACTAATTTCCATGAGCGTTACAACAGAGGGAATAAGAGCTGGGTCTCCCTTTACTAAAACCAATGGTTCAAAGAGAAACTCTGAGAGGAAATATTAAAGTTGATTTATTTATTACAAAAGCCAGTTACAGATGTAGGATCTTAATTTGCAGGATTGCAATGCAGGACATGTAAAATGTGCACTGTATTTGAGGTTTAAAAAGGCTTCTGAAGTTTGTAATTTCAGACTTGTCCATTAATTATAATCCACATAATAATTCACATTTCCTGTTGCTGCAGAATTATTTTTCTGCTATAGCAAACTGTCTCACATTAAGATACTACATCTGTAAGAACTGGGGCTGCTGTTGTTAACCACACAAACAGTTTCCTGGACACTACCACGTCAAGTTAGTCACTGGTCATTGTACTGTAATTTATACATTGTACAGTTACGGGAAGAATGGTTATGGGAATGAAAATGTCTATCTATGTCATTTTAAGTTTAAGTGACAGTCCTCCCAATGAGACTGAGCAGCACCACTGTCATGTCCCACAAATAAGGCAACATGTGCACTTGGGTTTCAATGTCTCGCTTCTTCACCTGGCAAATGCTGTTGCCATGGTTTTGACAGTTAGGGGTTCACGCAATGGCATTGCATTTTATCACCCATAGCTAAAGCAAAGCTGCTCCTCGGGCACATCTGTGATGGCTGACTGCCTCTCTTTAATCCAGACATGTAACTGGTGCACCTGCTGCTGCTACCAGAGGTTAACTGACAGCTAGCTAGCTGAAAGGACCTGCTGCTGCTACAAGGGGTTAACTGACAGCTAGCTGGCTGAAAGGACCTGCTGCTGCTACCAGAGGTTAACTGACAGCTAGCTAGCTGAAAGGATCTGCTGCTGCTACAAGGGGTTAACTGACAGCTAGCTAGATGAAAGGACCTGCTGCTGCTACAAAGAGGTTAACTGACAGCTAGCTGGCTGAAAGGACCTGCTGCTGCTACCAGAGGTTAACTGACAGCTAGCTAGCTGAAAGGATCTGCTGCTGCTGCTACAAGGGGTTAACTGACAGCTAGCTGGCTGAAAGGACCTGCTGCTGCTACCAGAGGTTAACTGACAGCTAGCTAGCTGAAAGGATCTGCTGCTGCTGCTACAAGGGGTTAACTGACAGCTAGCTAGATGAAAGGACCTGCTGCTGCTACAAAGGGTTAACTGACAGCTAGCTGGCTGAAAGGACCTGCTGCTGCTACCAGAGGTTAACTGACAGCTAGCTAGCTGAAAGGATCTGCTGCTGCTGCTACAAGGGGTTAACTGACAGCTAGCTAGATGAAAGGACCTGCTGCTGCTACAAAGGGTTAACTGACAGCTAGCTGGCTGAAAGGACCTGCTGCTGCTACCAGAGGTTAACTGACAGCTAGCTAGCTGAAAGGATCTGCTGCTGCTACAAGGGGTTAACTGACAGCTAGCTAGATGAAAGGACCTGCTGCTGCTACCAGGGTTTAAATGAGGGCTAGCTAGCTGAAAGGACCTGTTGGTGCTACCAGGGGTTAACTGAATGCTAGCTAGCTGAAAGTTTAACCTATGACCTATACTATATCCTGGGGATTGAAGCTCACCTTCTTTTGACATCGGTCCCTCTCTTTAAGTTTTGGGTGTCATTCCTTGATTACATCATGATGACATGCCTTCCCCTGGTTTTAGATATGATTCGATTTACAAGGATGTATTACAGTATGCTTTGCTTAGAAACAATGGCTAGGCTGGGGAATTGTTGGTGAGCTGTTGTTTCTTTATGTGCCTTAAAATGCAACACGTTGACATGTTTATCTTTTTGTTACAATATGAAACCCAGACACTAGGGTTTGGAGGTAGTGGAGAAGCGTACTGAAATGAAAAATACTATTTTGTTACCACCAGCCAATCGGTATGGTATGACTGGATTGGCGTCCCTGTTCTTAGGTACCACTTAGCGAGTTATTGACCAGTCATTCATACACACACACACACACACACACACACACACACACACACACACACACAGTGGGATCCTTGTTGTCCCTTGTCCCTTAGCCTTCTGGGGATGCGACAGGCTGGATGGAGTCCTGCTGAGATCACAGGCGTCCAGTAGGGACAGAACCACAGGCTGTGTATTTGTGTGCATCTGTGCGTGCGTGCGTGAGTGAGTGCGTGGTGAGTGACCGCATGTATGTATGTTTGAGTGAGTATGTGTGTGGGTGGTTCTGGGCCTGCCTGAACATAAGTTCAGCTCTTTCTGAACAATTAGCTTCGATAAAAAGAACATCTCTTTCTCCATTAGCGCCAACACGTGCCCTCCATTGTGCAGATAATTCAATCCCCCTCAGGCCTTCCTCCTTCTCTCTCACAGTTAGAGAGCTCACTGATAAAGCTCCACCATCCCCTGCAGCTAAAGGAAAGCCCCTCATCTCCTCAGCTACACTACAGCCTGTTTATTAGAAGCGCGTCTTCATTACATTATTGTGTTAAAATCATTAGCTGGATTGATTGGTTGACTATAAAAGCTCACTCTATTCCAAATGTGATATGATTATGATACCATTATGATTATAACAATGACATAGTTATTACCTGTTATCGACACTGATGCATTGTTCAGTCCTGACACACTCATAAGGGTGTAATGACAGTATGTATTACTAAGCCACACAATGGCATTTTTACAATAGTGATCTTTACCCACATTTTCCACCTTTCCAATGAGTTGGCATTAGTTGCATCACCGCTCCCAGTGATTGTACTATATGTCCTTGAAGACTGAATGTTCTGTATATGTAGTCACTGGTTAGTCACTGTAGAGGAACTGACCCCACTTACCTTTCCCAGGACTAGTCATTGCCACTACATACAGAGGCTCTCTAGAGAACAATTTTGAAGTATGCCTGATGGTATTATCAGCTATCACGACAAATAAAGCCAATGTCACTACTACAACCACTCGCAAAAAACATAGCCTAGTGAAGTGGGGCTGCGCTGTGACCCTCTGCTCCAGAGTTGTCTCTCTTTTTTCCATTCTCCCCTCATTTTGTTTTATTGTCGGGGGAAGTGTGTGCCGGCCTGATTAGCATCGCTGTTTCCTCCTTTCCCATAACCTCCAGACCCCCGCAGGCTGCCTGTTTACTCGTAGAAAATACGTGCCCCTCATCAGAGGCGACCCCCCCCCCACACAATCTCTACCCCCTCCCCTCATTTACTCTCCTCCTCCCTCCCACCACCCCCAGCCCTGGCCCTGTGAATCCCCCCCTCTATCCTCCCTACTATCCAGCTGTTAAATCACATAAATTAAAACCTAGGCCAATGGTCCCTGGGTTCCATATCACAGCTGTGTGTTCTAAATGTGAGTGCATGTTTAAATGTACAGTGAGATCATAGGTGCCTGGGAGTGGAAGTGGGCTTTTTACTGAATGGGAGGATACAGTAATACAATACATGCCAGAAAACTGGTGTGAATTTAATGAATGGATATGTGTGGTGTGAGCGACTACCGGAAGTAAAGTGTGTGTGTGTGTGTTTGTTTGTGTGTGCATTTCTGTGTTTCAGTGAGACTGTGCAGCACACACACCATGGATCTAAGTGGGCGTTTAAGATCAGACCCAGTGGTGTGAGAGTGGCCAGGTTTCTGGAAGTGGAGAAGAGCGGAGCATAGAGTGGAAAGGAGACGGGTGGAAAAGAGAGGAGAGTGCGGGTGTATTGTAAACAGTACTATGGCATGGCGGATGTCAGGAAGCTGTGTGTGACAGTGGGCTCAGGGCCAACCATGCAAAGGCCCTTCAACATACAACATCCCTTCACCACATCTGCTCTCAGCTCTCTCTCACAGTTACTGTAACAGCACGCTATAAATCCAAAGTCCAAGAAAGTCATCTCATGTAAACTAAAAGGGTGTTACAGTACTGAATGAGGAAGTCAGTCTTTCAAACTTTGAGTTGTGCTCCTCAATTAAAAGTAGAGAACATTTTCATTACTGGCCCCAGTACTCAGTGCACATGTGCTGATATTATGTAGCTGTCATCTATGTGAAAGGGAACCAGGGCAGTTTGTATTGGCCATACACATAGTGAAACAGAAAGATGTTCTTCATAATTTGTATACTGTATTGGACATTCTAGGTGGATACTGACACACAGACAATAATTTTCCATAATGTTAGCCTGACTCAACAGCAGTTGAGGTGGTATCTGTGTTTAATTGCATTGGTTCCATGAAAGGAAACATGTAATGCATGTTCATTAGCAGAAATATGGCATTGATTAATCGTGCGCTGTGACTTGGGCTGTAAAATATGAAAGGGAAGCACACACAAATGTTTTCAAAGCTAAGCAAGGTGCAGGAGTGGCCTCATAAGCAGGCCAAGCTTACACACATGGTAAAGTGTGGCTTCAGGAAAGAAAGAGCACGTCTACTGGTGGCACAGTCAGCCAAAGAAGACTTCTTCATTATACTTACTAGTTGATTTTTTCAGTAGGTTATTGAGATGACCTCAAACGACTATCGTTAAGAAGTCAAAATATTTTAATTTGAGAAACATATGGGTCAGATCAATGGTTTCAGGCAGTGGAGTGTGTCAAGGGTTACTGACCTGATTTTGAGATTTCAGCTCCATATACTGGGAGGCTACACAACAACATGCAAATGACACTGACTGGGGTCACTAAATAACTCTAATTTCGTCTACAGGTGGTTGCATTGCGCGGACGAATGTAACGGCATTGGTTTGCATGATCACCATCATGATGGAGAGGAGGTCAACTGGAGGTTGTTTTTTTCCACTTGATAATGTTTATGTCAACAGTTTAGCGCTGGAAGCACTGGAGGCTCCAAAGGAGTGTGTCTCCAGCAACAAACATCAGCAAATCCCATCAGATCCAGCCCTGACCCAATCCCCCCGAGGGGAACCAGAGGCTTGGGAAAAATATGGCCGCCCTTTGGCCCTCCTGCCTCCTGTGCCCCTGCATCCAGTCTGGGTGGAGATGGAAGAAAGATGGCGCCCGGCCTAAGCAACACCCCCTTCCCCTGGGCGTGTGTCCCAGTCCCCTGAATAAATCACTCTTAAGAACGAGGGAGGCCAGAGTCAAACAGAGACAACGCACTGGGAGGAATGTTCCAGTTTAAAATAATCGGTAGGAAAAAAAGAGTGCAGGAAGAAAAATGCGGGGCATGTGGCGGTCCCCAGAGGAGGAGAGGAGGAGGCATCTTGGTAAAGGCCCTGGGGTCAACGTCACCATGGTCCCCAGGGAGGAGGAGACCCACAGGGGGCCCCGGGCCACTCAGCCGGTCACTGTGCATGCAGCACTCTGGAGCAAGACAGACTGCCTGGACTGGTGCATGTGTGTATGTGTCCATGTAAGATGTGGGGATGGGGAGGTGGGTGCTTGTGTGTGAGTCACAGTTCATTTACCACGCCCCTCCACATAAAGTCCTTTGTTTCCAGTGAACACACAATTCACAATGAACAATATATTTCACCCCCAATCTCATTTCCGTTTTTACCCCAATCTAGTTTCCCTTTATGAGGCAATACATGTGTTCCTTTGTGAAATTTAAAAGGCATATTTTACTTTGCTTGGTTAATTTACTGTTTTAAGTGCAGTGACGTGAGAAAACAGGCAAAAAAACTGTGTTCTGTAGGATTTGGTTTTAGTCAGAGGCTTACTTTGGCTCCTACCTGTGGGTGCGAGGTCGTGTCCATTGGGGACCTCCTGCAGGGTGACATCCTGGGGGTAGAGGGGTCTGGATGGGGGGTAGTGCTGCTGCTGCTGGGGGTGAACCACCATACCAGGGAGCTGGGTCAGTGGTCCCATAGCCACCCCTCCACTCTGCCTCTGTAAAGGCAACACACAGCAGGGAGTTAACTCACTGGGCCTGGACATGATCTAGGGCTGGGCGATATTGCCAAAGTATAATATCACAATATGCTTCTTATTTTAGATGATACGGAGGTATTTGGTGGTATTTTATGTTTCTGAATAATATGTTGTTTTATGAGTAGTGCATAATCCGAGGATGGCAACACATGAATTATAAGTTGTTTTAATGGGCTTTCTCCATTCCAATTGTTTTATACTCAGCCAAACTAGGACAAAACTGACATTGAAGTACTCAAATTCTTAGAATTTTTCATTTATGAAGCAGTGTACTAAATCACCTTTTTAGATGGTATTATAAAGATCCTTACCAGTATACCTTAAAAGGCGATGTATGGCCCAGCCCTAACCTGGTTCCTACAGCAACAGCAAGGCACAGATGCAGTATACCGTATCTCAACCTCACATCTTGTTTACTTTCAAACAGTGTTAACTTGCTGTACATAATGTGATACAACAGTTTACTGACTTACTGCGAGAACGTCAACGAGCTTGATTGTAAGGAAAGAAGAGACCAAACTAGAGTTTAAAAAATACTATTTTGGAGTGGAGCTGGCTAGTTTTGTTTCATGCTTCCCAGACACAATGAAGGCTAAATTTGATTCAATAGGTTTATCTTTGTTTCATCCTGTTGATCACATGTGAGATTGGACTGAGGGGAGGTCCAAAGTGAATGAGTAGTTGGGGGGAGGACCAGATACTGTATGTATGTGGATACACAATATATCAGGTGAGTAGATAACGGTCAGGACTATTCTGAGAAAAACGTCCATCGACTCAAAATCACACTAAGCAAGCTAATGGATCAGGATGCAGTTCTGATGCAGTACTTCAAGATATGGGTGTTCACACTCTGAAAGTGACATTTGATGCATACCTGGCAGGGATGTGATGACCAGTAGCAAGAAGCATAGGAACCTCTCCAGTATCAGTTTCCATCTATCACCTCACCATAGGGACAATAGTGGTGGCTCCTGTCACCTCACCACTTAACTGACTACTGTCTGGTCGGTCTTCACTACAGGCCTGGTTAGGAGCAGAGACCTCAGATCAGGGTACCTGACTGACTGCCCATCTGATAAGGACTCTTGTTAAAGCGATGCTGGGTTTATCAGTAGGCTGTCAGCTTTACAGCCAGCTAATAGTGAGTGAGAGGGGACTAGGGAGCCTAATCTAGGGAAGTCTCTAGGGGGTACGTGGGCCGATGACGGCAGTATCAGTTCAGTCTGGTAGGGAGAGGGGAGTGATAGCCAGCGGAAGTGGGGCAGTCGTATCGGCACTGTAAAGCAGAGGAGGTTGGGGCACCTTAATTGGGGAGGATGGGCTCGTGGTAACAGCTGGAGCGGAATAAGTGGAATGCTATGAAATACATTGAACACACTGTTTCCATTTGTTTGATGCCATTCCATTTGCTCTGTTGTAGCCATTATTATGAGCAGTCCTCCCCTCAGCAGCCTCCACTGCTGTAAAGTGATATTGGAGGTCCAGCAAAAGTAGGTTGCTTGGAGTTTTCCATTCCTTTTGTGGATGATCCTTTGAGGTCACACATCTGATTTATAAAATTAGGAGAGTCAGGGGCAATTCAACTACAGCATCTCCCACAGTTATTCCTTTTTTAAAAACCTTTATTTAGCTAGGCATGTCAGTTAAGAACAAATTCTTATTTTCAATGACGGACTAGGAACAGTGGGTTAACTGTCTTGTTACAGGACATGGTCACAAAACATGGAAACCTCTGCCATTTCCTTCACATAAACACCCTCTTTGCATCCAGAATAACATGGAAAATTACCAAGGAAGAGGGCAGGGGAATCAGAGGCCTTTTCTCTACTAATACATGTCAATTCGTAGGAAAAGCAGTGGCAACCCAGGTTCATCTTTCAAGCACGTCTGGCCTCGGGTACAGTAATCTCAATTTCAAAGGCAAACAGAACCACCTGAGCCAATTAGAGGCGAGGGAGCTTTATCCCTCCATGTTTTGTACCAGAGCCAGGTTGGGTTGATATTTGCATGTGACCTCGTCCTCTTTGTCTAACGGGGCTGCATTCTGCATACAAATGGCAACATTTCTGCCAACGCTTGTCAACCTTCACCTTTCAGAGCCCAAATGACAGGAATCCCAATGTCCCTGATTCCTGTGATCTGACAGGCTGTATTCATATGGTCCTTTCATTTGGATGGTGTTAAAAACAGCCTGCTCTATAGCACATCAAGATGGCATTACTTGGTAAAGTGTTGTGTCGTTCTGTGGGGCTGCTCTGCATGGCTCTAAATAGACTCAGTGATGGTTAGGCCCCACACAGATATTTACTGCCGACATGGTTAGGAGGTAATAATTGTTTTGTAGAGAAGGTTGTGCAATCCAGGAGGTGATTGAAACTATAGTCTATTTTTTATTTCACCTCAGCCTCCGAAGACAATGTGGTCCATAGTGGTCTAGAATGAAGAACTGATTGTGGATTTTTTTTAACAACAAATTGTGTCCATTTTTTATAGTAAATCTAACAACACCCCAGTGTTGCACTAAGTTGACATGGACAGTCCGTATTGCGGTAGCTAGGTTGATGGAATCCAGAGGTACTGTGCTAACACACTCTGCCTACACTGTGGCGTGTGGTAGGTAGCTAGCCCATCCACAGGCTGTAACAGCAGTGTGATTTATGGTGGTTGGGGTCTTACCATCGCCCCCAGACGGTCACAGGGGTGAAGGGTCGGGTAGGAGGAAACTGGATCCATGTAGTAACTCATCCTGGGGTTTGGATGGAGCAGCAGGCCTGTGGAAGGGATCAGCATACAAACAGACGGGTGGGGCCCCTATCAATCACGCGCTGTTTACACTGTGTTTGTGTGTGACTACAATAACCTGCCACCACAGGTCAACATAGAGTGGCACCACCCCACACTACCCTGTGTAACAACTGATGCAGACATCCCAAACAACATTGTCAGAATTCTTCCTTTTTGCAATGTTGCCTTTAAATGACAATCACTTGATGGAAAAGGTTTTAGAAATATAGGATCGTTAATGAACAAGAACTCCCCCCTCCCAAATTTAAAATTTGCACGGACAATGCAATAACAGATACTAAATTCTAGCCTACAACATTCCAGTCAAAATTATAATGAATTCAGTTGCTATTGTCTCTCCATATTTGGACATTTATATTAGGCAGATTTTTTCAATATTCAGAATTGAACATGTTTAGTCACACTGTCTCCAGTGTTGATAGGTGATCACTTAACTGACTTGCCTAGTTAAATAAAGGTTCAATTTGCCTGATGTTCCACCCCTCCTTATCCTCTCTCTCTCCCCCTCCCTCCCACTCTCCTTGCTTCCCTCCCACTCATTTTGGGAATCTCTTTATCAAGTGTTTACTAACAGCAACATCCACAGACAGGGGGAGCAGAAACCCAGCTGAGAGGAGAGCTTTTCCAGGGGAGCTGACTGACTACGTGGGCAGGGACAAGTAGCCTAGCATGTAGACCTCATTTAGCACACATAACAAAGACTTTGTAACTTTCAAGTGATAACTAGTGTAATTGACTACTAAGAGAAAAATAGGTTATCTGTCGATCACAAAATTACATTAGGACACAAATACTTCGCAGTTCATTGTGAGGTACTACATTTTAGTAAATATATTTTCGAAAAAACAATTGTCTTAATATTAAAAATAAATATAATTTGGCTTTACGACTGTGTTTGGAAATATAAACATGTTTTCCAAATGACTGAGTCAGTGGCCAATGGTACAGCAGAGAATCCAAACAGATACGCACGTGATAATGCTATTGCATATGAATGCACATATACCAAAAATATTATTAAGCTGTAATATTTTTCTTGTAACTATTTTAATGTACGTTTGAATAAAGAAAAACAAGGACTTCTCCGTTTCATTCAAAATGCAACAGATTGTACTGTTCATGCACGCTCCAACAGCATTCCTCACGGGAAGCGCAACAGCACTTCAAAGCGAGCTTTACAACACGACACATCAAATTCCGATTTTTTTCACCTATTTATATGTAAACAGTATTATTTTCTACCAACATATATCTACTGGATTTGTAAAATTGGTAAGAGTATATAACCTTACCGTGTGTTGTGAGTGAAACTTCTTGCAGGCTGGTTGAGTGGTGCGCTCTGCACGCTACTTGGCTGTGACAGTTCAGCGATAGACAATGCACTGATGCTGTACCTGGGCTTGCCGTGAGTCCAAGGAGGAAGGACAATGCACTTGCCGGATTTAAGTCCCACCCTCGAATCCTACCGAGACCCACTCAAAATAAATGTGGGGTTTTCCATACATTCGCTAAGTAACCGAACTGCTGTTGTCCAAATAGAAAAACGTATAATTGTTTCGTGATCCATCTGGGTTTTCATTATCAACCCTATACAGGTTTGTCAATCGTGGACTTTACAAGTCAACTTGTATTCTTACTATCAAGCCAATGATTTGATCAGCTCGGTTGGTTTTGCACGTGTAGTTGGAACTTGTAATTATGAAATTCATTTTTATTTCCAGTTTAGGTTGTCATAAGTAGGATGAGGAGACAGGAACATACCAAAGCAAGAGTTAAAGGGAAGCCAACTGAGCTAATAAGAGTGACAATGGATAGGCTTCCTGTGTGGCCTGGAATAAGCCACCAGTTATGTGCACACAGGCCACACAGAATCACATCGGGGAAGAGTCAAGCCAGGGTGAGACCAAGGGAGTGGTCAGTCAGTTGTTAGAACATACAGGCCAAGAGCTTTTTCTGTCCTGCCTGGTGTCAGGAAGCATGTGCTCATCAACAGTGTGTCACCACCAAGGTGTCGCAAACAGCACATGTCGTTGTGGCTCATGGCTGCCTCCGGGTCACTAAAGGATACCCTTTAATATTTGTCATCTATTTGCCCCTCCAGAGCTCTCTAGTGGCTGGTGCCTCAGCGCCGTTCATCCCCCTCCCAGGCCATGCATGTGTGACGCTGATTAGAGCCCTGACGGAAACCTCAGCCACTCGTCTGCGAAATGAGAAGAGGTGATTCCACGCTCTGTAAAATCTACAAGCCCTCTGTGTCTGATAGGGTGCTGTTATACACAGGTAACAATAGGAGATGTATCTATTCATTTGGTTATTAACTGTACTATATGTATTTGTCTATCTGTAAAAAAAACATTCTACTGGAAAACATCATGGTGAGGAGGGAAAATCAGGGTTTTATCAGCTCAACACTTGCGACTCATCTGAAACACCATTGTTCTCCTGACCCTGGTTCTCTTGACCCTGGTACAACATTTGTTTGAATTAGAAAGTGCACGGTCCAAGCCCCTGGCAGTGGCTGCCACTTTAAAGAAATATCTTGGGGGTGCTTTCAAGTCCAAGGTGAGAGGCGTGGAAAAAGTGCTGTAGACAAGGAGCCCAGTGGCAAGCTGGGCTGGGGTGGGCGGCCTGTACTTTCTCAGCTCCCTGTTTGAAGCCCTGACGCGGGCCTCTCACCCCAGGCCCCCCCTTTTCTCCCTTGGCCCCCTTAGGGCACACATGGGCAACACGTCGGGGGCAAAAGGGGAGGGGATGAGTTATTGCCATGCGGAGAGAGGAAATCAGGCTCGCCCCTCTGATGAGCTAAATTTAATAAAGGGGGAGGAATGCGATCCAGATCTCTTCTGATGCCCTCTCAATGCTGTTTCAATTATCGACGTTGGGAGTTCAAAGGGGAGGCCCCGATACACTTCTGCTCCACATGAAGCAGCTCTCATCACTTGGCCTCATGCCTTTCACCTCCCCATTATTGTGCCACCTTTTTCCGCTCAGCCACTCTCTCTGTCTTTCCTTCTCTCTTTGGCTCAACTGCAGTCATGCTTTACATTAAACAGATAGTGAACACCCTGCCATCGTCACCAGTAAACCCCATCATTCAGTGGGAACTTTTTTATTGCTAAATGTACTTTCACCAAAGTCATGGTGTTACTTGACATTCACAGTTTCCCTCCTGATTTTTGTCTTCGTGAAACTACAAATATACAGTGCATTCGGAAAGTACTCAAACCCCTTGACTTTTTTCACATTACGTTAGGATACAGCCTTATTCTAAAATTTATTAAATAGTTTTCACCTCGTCAATCTACACAGAATTATTCCTACTGGCAAAGCAAAAACAGTTTTGTCAAAATGTTTGCAATACATTTTTTAAATAAATACAATTTGACATTTACATAATTATTCAGACCCTTTACTCAGTACTTTCTTGAAGCACATTTGGCGGTGATTACAGCCTTAAGTCTTCTTGTGTATGACGCTACAAGCTTGGCACAACTGTATTTGGGGAGATTCTCCCATTCTTCTCTGCAGATCCTCTCAAGCTCTGTACGGTTGGATTGGGAGCATTGCTCCTCAGCTATTTTCAGGTCTCGCTAGAGATGATGGAGGCCACTGTGTTCTTGGGGATCTTCAATGCTGCAGAAATGTTTTGGTACCCTTCCCCAGATCTGTGCCTTGACATAATCCTGTCTCAGAACTCTATAGACAATTCCCGCTACCTCATGGCTTGGTTTTTGCTCTGACATGCACTGTCAACTGTGGGACCTTATATAGACAGGTGTGTGCCTTTCCAAATCATGTCCAATCAATTGAATTTAGCACAGGTGGACTCCAATCAAGGTATAGAAACATCTCAAGGATGATCAATGGAAACAGGATGTACCTGAGCTCAATTTTCGAGTCTCATAGCAAAGGGTCTGAATACTTATATAAATAAGGTTTTTCTGTTTTTTATTTGTGATACATGTGCAAAAATGTCTGAAAACCTGTTGTTGCTTTGTCAATATGGGTTATTGTGTGTAGATTGATGAGGAAATTGTTTTATTTAATCAATTTTAGAATAAGGCTGTAACGTAACAAAATGTGGAAAAGGTCAAGAGGTCTGAATACTTTCCAAAGGCACTGTATGTACTCTTGTTATTTATTTCACAATGTTTTACTTTAGGCATCAGGAGAGTTCTGCAGGTCTCAGTCCTCAATGAATTGACATAGGGTTGGGATGGTATAGTTGGCACGCTTTCGATTTTGGGGTGAACTATTGTGTTTAAACTGAGGTAAAAAGTAAGAGCAGTACTTCCCAGGGTTCCTTCCCATGGATCAGATAAGCCAGAAGAACATCAGAAATCATTCAGAATATCATTAAGAAGATCTCTCAGTCAGTCCTGTTCTCATCTCTCATTGACAATATGCGTCTGTCATCCCAATTCCCAATATTGTTTTAATCAACACCCTCCCCCTCTCCCCAACGGTGTCATGTGGTGTGTTGAGTGGGTGCAGACCATGAAGCCTTTGTCTCACTTTCTCATTTTTGGATCTTCTAAAGATAGCACTGACAGGTGATATTAATGGTCTTTTATTAGCAGTGTTCTGATTGCTTTAGGTTGGGCTGCGTTCATCCCTTTCTAAGGAGAGTGAGAATGGGGAGTTCTCCTCCCACTCCCCTCACACAGGAGATGGCCACTCTCTTTGATATGATGCCCGAATCCTTTCCTTTCCCCCCCTGAAGAAACTGGCCCGCAGATGTTGCTACGCCGACTACAAAGAAGAAGCTCTTTATGAGGAGAACGTCTATTTTGGTCCCTGTGTGTTTCTGTTTCCGAGATGTGGTGCTTTGAGAGGTAGAGACCTGATCTTTTAGCTCAAGACTTGTTTTATTCCTTGCCGAGATATTTTTTTTTATTAAATCCCCAATTCAAATTACTGAAGTGAGGATGTCATATTGTATTACATTATCCATGTGCGATCACTGTGGTAGAGTTTTAGGTCGTTGAAAAGGCTAAGAAGCTATACTGACATTGGGAAAAAGAAAGTGTGAAACACTGGAGTACTAAACTCAATGAATACTCAAGTCATAGAAAGGCTCTCTGTATTGGTTTGAGTGTGTTTATACAGAAGCGGCAGTGGTTAGATACAGTGACTTGCGAAAGTATTCGGCCCCCTTGAACTTTGCGACCTTTTGCCACATTTCAGGCTTCAAACATAAAGATATAAAACTGTATTTTTTTGTGAAGAATCAACAACAAGTGGGACACAATCATGAAGTGGAACGACATTTATTGGATATTTCAAACTTTTTTAACAAATCAAAAACTGAAAAATTGGGCGTGCAAAATTATTCAGCCCCTTTACTTTCAGTGCAGCAAACTCTCTCCAGAAGTTCAGTGAGGATCTCTGAATTATCCAATGTTGACCTAAATTACTAATGATGATAAATACAATCCACCTGTGTGTAATCAAGTCTCCGTATAAATGCACCTGCACTGTGATAGTCTCAGAGGTCCGTTAAAAGCGCAGAGAGCATCATGAAGAACAAGGAACACACCAGGCAGGTCCGAGATACTGTTGTGAAGAAGTTTAAAGTCGGATTTGGATACAAAAAGATTTCCCAAGCTTTAAACATCCCAAGGAGCACTGTGCAAGCGCTAATATTGAAATGGAAGGAGTATCAGACCACTGCAAATCTACCAAGACCTGGCCGTCCCTCTAAACTTTCAGCTCATACAAGGAGAAGACTGATCAGAGATGCAGCCAAGAGGCCCATGATCACTCTGGATGAACTGCAGAGATCTACAGCTGAGGTGGGAGACTCTGTCCATAGGACAACAATCAGTCGTATATTGCACAAATCTGGCCTTTATGGAAGAGTGGCAAGAAGAAAGCCATTTCTTAAAGATATCCATAAAAAGTGTTGTTTAAAGTTTGCCACAAGCCACCTGGGAGACACACCAAACATGTGGAAGAAGGTGCTCTGGTCAGATGAAACCAAAATTTAACTTTTTGGCAACAATGCAAAACGTTATGTTTGGCGTAAAAGCAACACAGCTGAACACACCATCCCCACTGTCAAACATGGTGGTGGCAGCATCATGGTTTGGGCCTGCTTTTCTTCAGCAGGGACAGGGAAGATGGTTAAAATTGATGGGAAGATGGATGGAGCCAAATACAGGACCATTCTGGAAGAAAACCTGATGGAGTCTGCAAAAGACCTGAGACTGGGACGGAGATTTGTCTTCCAACAAGACAATGATCCAAAACATAAAGCAAAATCTACAATGGAATGGTTCAAAAATAAACATATCCAGGTGTTAGAATGGCCAAGTCAAAGTCCAGACCTGAATCCAATCGAGAATCTGTGGAAAGAATTGAAATCTGCTGTTCACAAATGCTCTCCATCCAACCTCACTGAGCTCGAGCTGTTTTGCAAGGAGGAATGGGAAAAAATGTCAGTCTCTCGATGTGCAAAACTGATAGACATACCCCAAGCGACTTACAGCTGTAATCGCAGCAAAAGGTGGCGCTAAAAAGTATTAACTTAAGGGGGCTGAATAATTTTGCACGCCCAATTTTCAGTTTTTTATTTGTTAAAAAAGTTTGAAATATCCAATAAATGTCGTTCCACTTCATGATTGTGTCCCACTTGTTGTTGATTCTTCACAAAAAAATACAGTTTTATATCTTTATGTTTGAAGCCTGAAATGTGGCAAAAGGTCGCAAAGTTCAAGGGGGCCGAATACTTTCGCAAGGCACTGTAGGTCTCACTCCGACCCAAAGAACTGTGAGTTTGTTGCAGTCTGACTGTGAAGCAGAGGTCTTGGGAGATATATTATCTTTAATTAAGGCACCAATCCCTTTGGCAAGTTGTCTAAACAGGCCTAAATAGGCCTACTAAATCAGACTAACATCCTCAGTATTTGATGGTTTGGGAGCGTGCAATCGCTCCAGATGGTTCATGTTTCTGGAGTGTTTCATGAGGGATGGCCCAGGACAGGGATCTTCTGTTTAAGCATTGCCTTGACAGACCTGGTTCCACAGAATCACATGCTGAACCCCCTCCCTCCCTCTCTCTCTCACCCCTTAGTCAGGGGCTGAGTTCAATGCATTTGACTGTTGCTATTCTCAGCTCACAAGTTGTTGTCTTGAAATATCTACAGGGTCATGACACTGTCACAGTACTATTAAAACAAATGCATCCCATTTCACCTCTTGAGTAAAGGGGACAGAAAGTAAAAGTCTTTTTAATGCCCCTTAAACTTTGGTAGAAGAGCAATGCAAATGCATTTTTGGAAGTTGTGGCACGTATACAGAGTTTGATTTTGACCCAATGGAATGTTTGTTCTCAGCCTTTTAATTCAAGATCAGCAAATGTACCAACTAACCTCAAGTTGCAACACAGGTATTGAAATCATCCCCTCCATAGGTCTCTTCTGAAATACAACAGTGTGGTAAAACATTTCAGAGTTAACTGACTGCCTTAAACTTAGTTTTAGCTCAAGAAGCAGAAAATAAAGATGAAAGAAGGGGAGAGAGGGGGAAAGGAGTAAAGAGGAGGAAGAACAAGATGCTGAGTCCAGCGTGCCCTTGATAAGCTGCTGGCAGAGCTCCAAAACGAACACCCACGCAGCCCCCTCCTCTCCTCTGTCCAGTCCCAGCCTGGGCCCCGGTCCCAGCACCGGCACTAACTATTCCTCTTCATTAGCTGCCTAGAACGAGATGCTTGCCATGTAATTAGAAGAGGGGTTTTCTGAATGCTTGTGAAACACATACTGTCATTAGAGACGTGAGAGAAAGCTGGTGAAGAGAGAAGAGGGTAAGAGAGCAGCACAACGTGAAGCTGGAGAGAGAGGGGTTGACAATGTCGTGTGTATAGGTGACAGGGAGGTCAGGCGCAGGAGAGTCAAAATGGAGTGTAAATGGAGTCTTTTAATAAATGTCCACGTAACATGCTCCATAACAAAAACATTTACAGACTTAAACAAACATGGGTACGAGGACCCGTCACGCACCTATACAACATAAAACTACACTGACAATAAAACAATCTCTGACAAAGACATGAGGGGAAACAGAGGGTTAAATACACAACAGGTAATGAATGGGATTGAAAACAGGTGTGTGGGAAGACAAGACAAAAACCAATGGAAAATGAAAAATGGATCAATGATGGCTAGAAGACCGGTGACGTCGACCGCCGAGCACCGCCCGAACAAGGAGAGGCAACGACTTCGGCAGAAGTCGTGACAGGGGTCAGCTGGAGTGGCTTGCCTGCTTTGTAAAGAGGGAGATGACAGTGTAAAACAGCCTCCCTTGTGACCCTCTCTTTGGTGTGTTTTGGACAATCAGTAACTCCATCCTAGTCCCGTTGTGTTAGCTCTGATAGCAACATAAGTGACACAAGTAGATCTGCCAGGCTCACTCAGCTCATCTATGCTGTGATCTGTGAAGGTGCAGCGAGGCTTATCAACGGCAGGGCGATGAGAGGGAAGATGTTGATGCTTGTCAGTGAGTGATTTTCACCAGGGTCTGGGTAGTGTCCAGTCCAGAGCCTATGCTTTCTTCCAGTCTGCCCTGGGAAAGACATCACTCCTGCCACCCCTCACTCATACGCTCCCTTATTCTTACCAGGCCTTGGTTTCATTAACATATCTGAAGGGATGTAAACTTAGCTCTACAACCCCCCATAATACTATAGGTACTCCAGCTGCTACAACGATGGAGGCCTGCTAATGCTCACCCTGAGAACAGCAGAAGCCCCTAACCCATGGTTCCCTCTTCCCTTCCCTTCCCTCCGCTCCCTCCCTCCCTCCACCAGGTCGGGCTGAGAGAAGTGTTTATAGAGCCAGAGCCTATAATTAATGACAGGATAGTTCATTTGAGTCCTCGTTCTGTTCTGTGGAGGTAGATAGATACAGCCAGGGGGTTAGATTACAACTGCTTAAATAATACCCCCCCCCCCCCCCCCCCCCCTCCCCTCTCCATCTCGCCCCTTTTCACTCACACTCAGTCTTATCCCAACATAACCGTCCTCTGGAGAAGTGTTTCTCACTAGCTTTCCTCCTGACTATCCCACTTGGCTCCCCTTCCCATGCCCCCCTAACCCCCACCCCATTTCCACCCCGCCCCCTTACTGTGCAGCGCAGGAGATATTTTTAGCCCAGAGTTGATGTTTTAAGGATGTATAGTACATCCTGTGCCATGATTCTCTCTGTGAGGAAACGGGATGCTCTCTGTCTTCCCCCATTCTTCTTTCCATCCTTCCCTACCTCCCCTCACATTCTCTCTCCCTCCACCCCTCTCTTTGCTTAGCCCCCCCCCCCCCCCTCTCTCTCTCTCTCTTTGTCTCTCTTTCTCTTAATTCAGTTCAAAGATGCTTTATTGGCATGGGAAACATGTTTACATTGCCAAAGGAAGTGAAATAAACAATAAATAAAAGTGAGAAGAAACACAAAACAACATTAAACAAATGTACAGTATTGCATTCATAAAGGTTTCAAAAGGATAACGACATTTCAAATGTTATATTATCAGCTATGTACAGTGTTTTGACATCTTGCAAATAGTTGTTGTCACACAGCTAGGAGTGGTGGGTGCGGAGTCAGGAGCAGAGAGCAGAGGATTCATAGAAAACCAACTTTATTTTGGTGAACGGGTAAGTGATCAACACCAACACAAAAAAATATGACCGACCCAAAACAGGACACCAAAAAGGTCAGAGAACATACTACACGCAACCATCCACAGACAAACAGAAAACAAGCCCGCACAAAAGCAGGCGGGCCTAACCCGACTTAAATAGCCCTAAAACAAATCTCAAACAAGGAACAGGTGAAATCAATACAGACATAACCAACAGAAAAGGAAAAAGGGATCGGTGGTAGCTAGTAGACCGGTGACGACGACCGCCGAGCAGGAAGTCGTGACAGTTGTGGTATTAATAGTGAGGGAAGATAAGTAAACAGATTCATATTGGTTGTATTTACAGTGTTGTTTGTGCTCCACTGGTAGTTATGTTTTCATGCCAAAGGGTCACAAATCTTGCTGCTGTGTTACTAGTCCAATGCTCTAACCACTAGGCTACCCTGCTGCCCCAAAGTATGGAAGTTCAGCTCAGTTTCCACCTCATTTTGTGGGCAATGGGCACTTAGCCTTTCTGCTTTTGAGAGCCACATCTGCCTACTGCGGCCTCACTCAATAGCAAGGTTATGCTCACTGAGTCTGTATATAAACAAGGATTTTCATAATTTTGGGTCAATCACAGTGGTTAGGTATTCTGCTACTGTGTACTCTCTGTTCAGGGCCAGATAGCATTCCAGTTTGCTCAGTTTTTTGGTTGGTTCTTTCCAGTGTGTCAAATAGTGATCTTTTTGTTTTCTCATAATTTTGTTAGGTCTAATTGTGTTGCTGTCCTGGGGCTCTGTGAGGTCTGTTTGTGTTTGTGAACAGAGCCCCAGAATAAGCTGGCTGATGGGATTCTTTTCTAGGTTCACCTCTGTAGGTGAGGGCTTTCTCTGCCTGGCCGGTTCCCCTCTTTCCACTGGGATTCTCTGCCTCTAACCCTATTACAGGGGCTGAGTCACTGGCTTACTGGGGCTCTCTCATACCGTCCCTGGGAGGGGTGCGTCACCTGAGTGGGTTGAGTCACTGATGTGATCATCCTGTCTGGGTTGCCCCCCCCCTTGGGTTGTGCCGTGGCGGAGATCTTTGTGGGCTATACTCAGCCTTGTCTCAGGATGGTAAGTTGGTGGTTGAAGATATCCCTCTAGTGGTGTGGGGGCTGTGCTTTGGCAAAGTGGGTGGGGTTATATCCTTCCTGTTTGGCCCTGTCCGGGGTGTCCTCGGATGGGGCCACAGTGTCTCCTGACCCCTCCTGTCTCAGCCTCTAGTATTTATGCTGCAGTAGTTTGTGTCGGGGGGCTAGGGTCAGTTTGTTATATCTGGAGTACTTCTCCTGTCCAATTCGGTGTCCTGTGTGAATTTAAGTGTGCTCTCTCTAATTCTCTCTTTCTTTCTCTCTCTCGGAGGACCTGAGCCCAAGGACCATGCCTCAGGACTACCTGACATGATGACTCCTTGCTGCCCCCAGTCCACCTGGCCGTGCTGCTGCTCCAGTTTCAACTGTTCTGCCTCATTATTATTGGACCATGCTGGTCATTTCTGAACATTTGAACATCTTGGCCATGTTCTGTTATAATCTCCACCCGGCACAGCCAGAAGAGGACTGGCCACCCCACATAGCCTGGTTCGTCTCTAGGTTTCTTCCTAGGTTTTGGCCTTTCTAGGGAGTTTTTCCTAGCCACCGTGCTTTTACACCTGCATTGCTTGCTGTTTGGAGTTTTAGGCTGGGTTTCTGTACAGCACTTTGAGATATCAGCTGATGTACGAAGGGCTATATAAATACATTTGATTTGTGGTGGAATGTGTGTGCATTGCTTTTCTGGATTTGTTAATTAGTTGGTACCATCCTAATTCTGCTTTGCATGCATTGTTTGGGGTTTTACGTTGTACAATAATGTTTTTGCAGAATTTTTCATGCGGTCTCAATTGGGTGTTTGTCCCATTTTGTGATTTCTTTGTTGGTGATTGGACCCCAGATCTCATAACCATAGAGAGCAATGGGTTTTAGAACTGATTTAAGTATTTTTTGCCAGATCATAATTGGGATGTCGAGTTTTATGTTATTTTTAATGGCATAGAAAGTCCTTCTTGCCTTGTCTCTCAGATCGTGCACAGCCTTGTGGAAGTTACCCCTTGTGGAAGTTACCAGTGCTGTTGATGTTTAGGCCAATGTAGGTACAGTTCTTTGTGTGCTCTAGGGCAGTAGTGTCTTGTTAAAAAAATGTAGTTGTTGTCCTTCCAACAGAACTTTTTTGGACCAACATTACTTTTGTCGCACTGAGATTAATCATCAGGGTCCAAGTCTGGCAGAATCTGTGAGCTGCTGTAGGCCCTCCTTGGTTGGGGACAGAAAGGGAAACTGAATGCATTCAACCGAAATGTGTCTTCCGCATTTATGAATCAGAGAGGTGTGGGGGGCTGCCTTAATCGACATCATTGGCCCCCGGGGAGCAGTTGTTGGAGGATAACTGTCTTGCTCAAGGGCAGAATAGCCAAAAACAAATTCCGCCTTGCCAGCTCGTGAATTTAGATCCAGAGACGTTTCGGTTACTGTCCCAATGCTCTTAACATTAGGCTACCTGGCGCCCATAGAATTACCAGATCATCTGCAAACAGTAAACATTTGACTTCAGAGTCTAGTATGGTGAGGTGTGGTGCTGCAGACTGTCCCATGCCCTTGCCAATTCATTAATATACTGAATATGTTGAAGAGGGTGGGGCACAAGCTGCATCCCTGTCTCACCCTACAGCTCTGAGGAAAGAATTTTGTGTGTTTATTGACAATTTTAACTGCACATGTGTTGTTTTTGTACATTGGTTATATAATATCATATGTTTTTTTCACCAACACCACTTACATCAATTTGTATAGCAGACCCCGATGCCAAATTGAGTCAAACGCTTTTTTTGGAATCAGCAAAGCATGTGAAGACTTTGCTTTTGTTTTGTTTTGTGTGTGTCACGGATCCCTAGGAGTGGTGGGTGTGGAGTCAGGTGCAGAGAGCAGTGCTTCCAATGAATATGTTTTATTCAGCTGGGTCCAGCCAACAACCAGGCAAAATGACAAAAAAAACGATAAGTCCCCGAACCAGGGAAGATAACCGACAGCAAACACGTAAGCGCAAAACAATAATACACCACTGGCATAAAGGATAAGCCCGCACAAAAGCAGGCGGGACCTGGGAGTTTAAATAGCTCCTAATTAACAACAAATAAGATACAGGTGAAAACAATCAAGACGGTGGCAGGTAGTAGACCGGTGACTACGACCGCCGAGCGCCGCACCTTCGGTGGAAGTCGTGACGACAGTGTGTTTGTCAATTAGGGTGGGCAGGGTGTATACCTGGTATATCATACAATATTTTGGTACAAGTGGAAGTTACCCCTTGTGGAAGTTACCAGGGCAGTTTGAAGTTTGAGTCTGCTGTTGATGATAGTGCAGAGCATTTTTCGCGAGGTTACTGTTGATCCAGATTCCACAGAAATGATTGGCGTTGACTTTTTCTCTACTTTTGTGAATTAGGATGATCAGACCTTGGTTCCAAATATTAGGGAAGATGCCAGAGCTGAGGATAATGTTGAAGAGTTTAAGAATAATCCATTTGAATTTCTGGTCGGAATATTTTATAATTTCGTTTAGTATACCATCAAACCACAGGCCCTTTTGGGTTGGAATATTTGTATTTTGTCCAGTAGCTCATCCAATGTAACTGGAGAATCCAGTGGGTTCTGGTATTCTTTAATAGCTGATTTTAAGTTTTGCAAATGATCATGTACAGTATATGTGTTTTCTTTTTGTTCTTTGTTATATGGCTGAAAAGGTTGGAGAAGAGGTTTATCCATACATCATACATGGGGCGGCAGGATAGCCTAGTGGTTAGAGCGTTGGACTAGTAACCGGAACGTTGCCACTTCATATCCCCGATAGGGTCGTTCTGCCCCTGAAAAGGCAGTTAACCCATTCTAGGCCGTCATTGAAAATAAGAATTTGTTCTTAACTGACTTGCCTAGTTAAATAAAGGTAAAATATCCATACATCTCCATTTTGGATAGATAGCTCTTTGTGGTGTTTGTTTAGTGTGTTCCAATTTTCCCAGAAGTGATTTGATTCTATGGATTCTTCAATCACATTGAGCTGTTTTCTGACATGCTGTTCCTTCTTTTTTCTTAGTGTATTTTTGTACTGTTTTAGTGTTTCCCCATAGTGTAGGTGTAGGTTCTGGTTTTCTGGGTCTCTGTGTTTCTGGTTGAATAGTTTTCCGAATTTCTTTCTTAGGTTTTTGCATTCTTTATCAAACCATTTCTCATTGTTAGTTTTGTTTGGTTTTCTGCTATAATATTTTTAATTTGAATCTTAGCTGATAGGTAAAATATACTGTTCTGGTTTCCTACTGATAAATTTACACCTTCAATATTGCAGGGAAATATTTTGTCTAGGAAGATGTCTAGGATCGATTGGATTTGTTGGCCAATTGTTTTTTGGTAGGTTGTCTACTCTACCCATGTTTTAATAACATACAGTTTGTTTGGCTTCGATACATCATGGTGGAGTATTGGTCTGTTCAAGTAGACAGTGATTTGCTGTATCTGATAGGGGTGTCAGTGGGCTGACTGTGAACGCTCTGAGAGACTCTGGGTTGAGGTCAGTGGTAACGTAATCTACAGTAGTACTGCCACGGGATGAACCGTAGATGTACTGACCGTAAGAGTCCCCTCGAAGCCTACCATTGACTATGTACTGACAGAGATGCAAGAGCTGTGACCCATTTTTTGTTGCTTGTTTTGTTGTAGTTGTGTCATGGGAGGCATATTTGGGAGGGGATGCTGTCACCTCCAGGTGCGTGCTTGTCCCCTTGTGTGCTGAGGGTGTCAGGCTCTTGTCCAGTTCTGGCGTTTAGGTCACCACGGGCAAGTACATGTCACCATGCCTGGAAAAGGTTGAACTCCCCGTCTAGGATGGAGAAGCTTTCTTCATTAAAGTATGGGGATTCTAGTGGAAGGATGTAGGTAGCACAGTGAATTAAACATTTCTCTGTTGAGATTGTTTCCTTTTTAATTCATAACCAAACGTAAAATGTTCCTATTTTGATTAATTTAATGGAGTGGGTTAAGTCTGATCTTTACCAAATTATCATACTCCCTGTGTAACACCCGGTGGATGGAACTACAAGCTCTCTGTAACCTAGAGGGCAACCAAAGGCAGATGACCTCAGACCTTGTATATTCCAGGATGAGATAGTAAAAACGTTCTTCCATAGTGTCTAGTATTGTTTTTGTGTGGTTTAGGCATAGACCATTACTCTCTCTCTCTCTCCTGCCCTGTTGCTGATTGTGAAGACTCAGAGGGTTCAAATCAAATCATATGTTATTGGTCACATACACATGGTTAGCAGATGGTGTTGCGAGTGTAGAGAAATGCTTGTGCTTCTAGTTCCGACAGTGCAGCAATATCTAACAAGTAATCTAATAATTCCACAACAACTACCTAATACACACAATCTAAGTAAAGGAATGGAATAATAATATATAAATATATGGATGAGCAATGACAGTGGCATAGGCAAGATGCAATAGATGGTACAAAATACAGTATATACATATCAGATGAGTAATGCCAGATATGTAAACATTATTAAAGTGGCATTATTAAAGTCACTAGTGATCCATATATTAAAGTGTGCAATGATTTCAAGTCTGTATGTAGGCAGCAGCCTCTCTGTGTTGGTGATGGCTGTTTGACAGTCTGATGGCCTTGAGATAGAAGCTATTTTTCAGTCTCTCGGTCCCAGCTTTGATGCACCGGTACTGACCTCGCCTTCTGGATGGAAGCGTGGTGAACAGGCAGTGCCTCAGGTGGTTGTTGTCCTTGATTATCTTTTTGGCCTTCCTGTGGCATCGGGTGCTTTAGGTGTCATGGATGGCAGGTAGTTTGCCCATTGTGATGTGTTGTGCAGACTGCACCACCCTCTGGAGGGCCCTGCAGTTGTGGGCGGCAGGATGCTCTCAATTGTGCGTCTGTAAAAGTTTGTGAAGGTTTTAGGTGACAAATCAAATGTTATTTGTCACGTGCTGAATACAACAGGTGTAAACCTTATCGTGAAGTGCTTACTTACAAGCCCTTAACCAACAATGCAGTTAAGAAAAATAAGAGTTATTTACTAAATAAACTAAAGTAAAAAAAATGGGTGGCTGGAGTCTTTGGCAATTTTTTTGGGCCTTCCTTTGATACTGCCTGGTATAGAGGTCCTGGATGGCATGAAGCTTGGCCCCAGTGATGTACTGGACCGTACGTTTTACCCTCTGTAGCGCATTGCGGTCAGAGGCCGAGCAGTTGCAATACCAGGCGGTGATGCAACCAGTCACGATACTCTCGATGGTGCAGCTGTAGAACTTTTTAAGGATCTGAGCACCCATGACAAATCTTTTCAGTCTCCTGAGGGGAATAAGCGTTGTCATGCCCTCTTCATGACTGTCTTGGTGTGTTTGGACCATGATAGTTTGATGGTGATGTGAACACCAATGAACTTGAAGCTCTCAACCTTCGCCACTACAGCCCTGTCGATGAGAATTGGAGTGTGCTCGGCCCTCCTTTTCCTGTAGTCCACGATCATCTCCTTTGTCTTGATCACCTTGAAGGAGAGGTTGTTGTCCTGGCATTGTGGTTGTTCTGTGTTTAATATAGGCCTCTCATCATTCCCCTTACCACCAGGACCGTCTGTGCGGGCCAGGGGGGCCCACCAGTTACTGTCAGCAAACCACTTTATTCTATATGTTTACTGTTTTGTGTTTGTGAACATACAGATTACTGCCAAAATAAAGGAAACACCAACAGAAAGTGTCTTAATAGGGCTTTGGGCCACCACAAGCCAAAAAAGCTTCAATGCACCTTGGTATAGATTCTACAAGTGTCTGGAACTCTTTCGGAGGGATGCGACACCATTCTTCCACAAGAAATTCAATAATTTGGTGTTTTGGTGGTGGAAAATGCTGTCTTAGGCGCCACTCCAGAATCTCCCATAATTGTTAATTTGGGTTGAGATCTGGTGACTGAGACGGCCACGGCATCGTTTTCATGCTCATCAAACCGTTCAGTGACCATTCTTTCCATGTTGATGGGGGTATTGTCATCCTATGGGGGTATAGCCATGGTAGCCAAAATAATTGCCTGCCCAATGGATAATTGTCACGGTATTCGTCGTCGTCGGATAAGGAATCATCGGACCAAAGTGCAGCGTTGTAAGCGTTCATGCTTTCTTTATTAAAACTGAACACTATAACAAAGAGAATAACCGAAACAGTTCTTTCTGTAAGGTGCAAACACTAAACAGAAATTAACTACCCACAAAACCCATGTGGGAAAAAGCTACCTAAGTATGGTTCCCAATCAGAGACAACGATAGACAGAAACAAAGAAATACAAAAACATAGAAAAAAGAACATAGAATGCCCATCCAAATCACACCCTGATCAAACCAAAATAGAGACATAAAAAGCTCTAAGGTCAGGGCGTGACAATAATGGTGCCGGGGGGATGGCTGCTGTTTTTCGGGCTCCTAACCAACTGTGCTATTTGTGTGTTTTTGTAAGTTTGTAACTTATTTTGTACATAATGTTCCTAGTACCGTCTCTTATGACCGAATATCAGAACAGAACTAAGAACAGATATAACCCTTGGTTCACTCCAGACTTGACTGCCCTTGACCAGCACAAAAACATCCTGTGGCATACTGCATTAGCATTAAATAGCCCCCACGATTGTCACGATCGTCGTAAAGGGGAGAACAAAGCGCAGCGTGGTGTGAATACATGATTTAATGATTGACGAAAAACACGAAGTACACTGAACGTATTCGGCCCCCTTGAACTTTGCAACCTTTTGCCACATTTCAGGCTTCAAACATAAAGATATAAAACTGTATTTTTTTGTGAAGAATCAACAACAAGTGGGACACAATCATGAAGTGGAACGACATTTATTGGATATTTCAAACTTTTTTAACAAATAAAAAACTGAAAATTGGGCGTGCAAAATTATTCAGCCCCCTTAAGTTAATACTTTGCAGCGCCACCTTTTGCTGTGATTACAGCTGTAAGTCGCTTGGGGTATGTCTCTATCAGTTTTGCACTTCGAGAGACTGACATTTTTTCCCATTCCTCCTTGCAAAACAGCTCGAGCTCAGTGAGGTTGGATGGAGAGCATTTGTGAACAGCAGTTTTCAGTTCTTTCCACAGATTCTCGATTGGATTCAGGTCTGGACTTTGACTTGGCCATTCTAACACCTGGATATGTTTATTTTTAACCATTCCTTTGTAGATTTTGCTTTATGTTTTGGATCATTGTCTTGTTGGAAGACAAATCTCCGTCCCAGTCTCAGGTCTTTTGCAGACTCCATCAGGTTTTCTTCCAGAATGGTCCTGTATTTGGCTCCATCCATCTTCCCATCAATTTTAACCATCTTCCCTGTCCCTGCTGAAGAAAAGCAGGCCCAAACCATGATGCTGCCACCACCATGTTTGACAGTGGGGATGGTGTGTTCAGCTGTGTTGATTTTACGCCAAACATAACGTTTTGCATTGTTGCCAAAAAGTTCAATTTTGGTTTCATCTGACCAGAGCACCTTCTTCCACATGTTTGGTGTGTCTCCCAGGTGGCTTGTGGCAAACTTTAAACAACACTTTTTATGGATATCTTTAAGAAATGGCTTTCTTCTTGCCACTCTTCCATAAAGGCCAGATTTGTGCAATATACGACTGATTGTTGTCCTATGGACAGAGTCTCCCACCTCAGCTGTAGATCTCTGCAGTTCATCCAGAGTGATCATGGGCCTCTTGGCTGCATCTCTGATCAGTCTTCTCCTTGTATGAGCTGAAAGTTTAGAGGGACGGCCAGGTCTTGGTAGATTTGCAGTGGTCTGATACTCCTTCCATTTCAATATTATTGCTTGCACAGTGCTCCTTGGGATGTTTAAAGCTTGGGAAATCTTTTTGTATCCAAATCCGGCTTTAAACTTCTTCACAACAGTATCTCGGACCTGCCTGGTGTGTTCCTTGTTCTTCATGATGCTCCCTGCGCTTTTAACGGACCTCTGAGACTATCACAGTGCAGGTGCATTTATACGGAGACTTGATTACACACAGGTGGATTGTATTTATCATCATTAGTCATTTAGGTCAACATTGGATCATTCAGAGATCCTCACTGAACTTCTGGAGAGAGTTTGCTGCACTGAAAGTAAAGGGGCTGAATAATTTTGCACGCCCAATTTTTCAGTTTTTGATTTGTTAAAAAAGTTTGAAATATCCAATAAATGTCGTTCCACTTCATGATTGTGTCCCACTTGTTGTTGATTCTTCACAAAAAAATACAGTTTTATATCTTTATGTTTGAAGCCTGAAATGTGGCAAAAGGTCGCAAAGTTCAAGGGGGCCGAATACTTTCGCTAGGCACTGTATACAAAATAATAAGACGAACGTGACTGCTAATGACACACAGTGCTAACATGCAACATAACATAGACAATAACCCACGAACCACAATACAAAACAGGCTACCTAAATATGGTTCCCAATCAGAGACAACGACAAACACCTGCCACTGATTGAGAACCATATCAGGCCAAAACACATAGAAACAGACTAACTAGACATGCAACATAGAATGCCCACTCATATCACACCCTGACCAAACAAAACATAGAAACAAACAACGCAAATAATGGTCAGAATGTGACAGTACCCCTCCCCTAAGGTGCGGACTCCTGCCGCAAAACCTAAACCTATAGGGGAGGGTCTGGGTGGGCATCTGGCCGCGGTTGCGGCTCTGGCGCGGGACGTGGACCCCACTCCACCATAGTCATTTCCCTCTTCAAGGGCCTCTTTAGAGTGGCGAACCTCGCCTCCGACCTTGGGTCGAAGTCCCTAATTAAAGGCCCCACTGACTGGACTGAGTAGTGCCTCTGGACTGAGGGGCAGCTCCAGACTGAGGGGCAGCTCCGGACTGAGGGGCAGCTCCGGACTGAGGGGCAGCTCCGGACTGAGGGGCAGCTCCGGACTGAGGGGCAGCTCCGGACTGAGGGGCAGTTCCGGACTGAGGGGCCGCTCCGGACTAAGGGGCGGCTCCTGGCTGGCTGACGGCTCTGGCGGCTACTGGCTGGCTGACGGCTCTGGTGGCTCCTGGCTGGCTGACGGCTCTGGCGGCTCCTGGCTGGCTGGCGGCTCCTGGCTGGCTGGCGGTTCCTGGCTGGCGGCTCTGGCGGCTCCTGGCTGGCTTCCGGCTCCTGGCTGGCTGGCGGCTCTGGCGGCTCCTGGCTGGCGGCTCCTGGCTGGCTGGCGGCTCCTGGCTGGCTGGCGGCTCCTGGCTGGCTGACGGCTCTGGCGGCTCAGGACAGATGGGAGACTCTGGCGGCTCAGGACAGACGGGAGACTCTGGTGGCGCTGGACAGGCGGGAGCACCTGTAGGGACGAGACGGAGAGACAGCCTGGTGTGGGGGGGTGGCACCTGATAGACCGGACCGTGAAGGCGCACTGGAGATCTTGAGCACTGACCCTGCCCAACCTTACCTGGTTGAATGCTCCCCGTAGCCAGGCCAGTGCGGCGAGGTGGAATAGTCCGCACCGGGCTGTGCTGGCGAACCGGGGGCACCATGCGTAAGGCTGGTGCCATGTATGCAAGCCCGAGGAGACGCACTGGAGACCAGATGCGTAGAGCCGGCTTCATGGCACCTGGCTCGATGCCCACTCTAGCCCGGCCGATACGAGAAGCTGGAATGTACCGAACCAGGCTATGCACACGCACCGGAGACACAGTGCGCTCCACCGCATAACACGGTGCCTGCCCGGTTCCTCTCTCTCTCCGGTAAGCACGGGAAGTTGGCGCAGTTCTCCTACCTGGCTTCGCCACACTCCCTGTGTGCCTCCCCCCAATAAATGTTTGGGGCTACCTCTCGGGCTTTCAGCCACGCTGCCGTGCTGCCTCCTCATACCGGCGCCTCTCTGCTTTCGCTGCCTCCAGCTCTGCTTTGGGGCGGCGATATTCCCCTGGCTGTGCCCAGGGTCCTTCGCCGTCCAGAATCTCCTCCCAAGTCCATGAGTCCTGCGTCCTTTGCTGCTGCTGCTGCTGGCCGTTACCACGCTGCTTGGTCCATTGTTGGTGGGTTATTCTGTTACGATCGTCGTAAAGGGGAGAACAAAGCGCAGCGTGGTGTGAATGCATGATTTAATGATTGACAAAAAACACGAAGTACACTGGACAAACTATACAAAATAATAAGACGAACGTGACTGCTAATGAAACACTATGCTAACATGCAACATAACATAGACAATAACCCACAAACCACAATACAAAACAGGCTACCTAAATATGGTTCCCAATCAGAGACTACGACAAACACCTGCCACTGATTGAGAACCATATCAGGCCAAAACACATAGAAACAGACTAACTAGACATGCAACAGAATGCCCGCTCATGTCACACCCTGACCAAACAAAACATAGAAACAAACAACGCAAATAATGGTCAAAGTGTGACAACGATATACAACTTTTCAGGGAACTTAGGAACCAATATACACAGTCAGTTAGGAAAGCAAAGGCTAGCTTTTTCAAACAGAAATTTGCATCCTGTACCACAAATTCCAAAACATTTTTGGACACTAAAGTCCATGGAGAATAAGAGAACCTCCTCCCAGCTGCCCACTGCACTGAGGCTAGGAAACACTGTCACCACCGATAAATCCACGATATTCGAGAATTTCAAAAAGCATTTTTCTACAGCTGGCCATGCTTTCCACCTTGCTACCCCTACCCCTGCCAACAGCTCTGCACCCCCCACAGCATCTTACCCAAGCCCCCGCCCTTCTCCTTCACCCAAATCCAGATAGCTGATGTTCTGAAAGAGCTGAAAATATGGGCCACTATAAATTAGCTGGGCTAACAATCTGGACCCTCTCTTTCTAAAAATTATCTGCCGCAATTGTTGCAACCCCTATTACTAGTCTGTTCAACCTCTCTTTCGTATCGTCTGAGATCCCTAAAGATTGGAAAGCTTCCGCGGTCATCCCCATCTTCAAAGGGGGAGACACCCAAACTGTTATTGACCTATACCCATCCTGCCCTGCCTTTCTAAAGTCTTCGAAAGCCAAGTTAACAAACAGATCACCGACCATTTCGAATCCCACCGTACCTTCTCCGCTATGCAATCTGGTTTCCGAGCTGGTCATGGGTGCACCTCAGCCACGCTCAAGGTCCTAAACGATATCAAAACCGCCATCGATAAAAGACCGTACTGTGCAGCCTTCTCCATCGACCTTGCTAAGTCGTTCGACTCTGTCAATCACCACATTCTTATCGGCAGACTCAACAGCCTTGGTTTCTCAAATGACTGCCTCGTCTCGTTCACCAACTACTTCTCAGATAGAGTTCAGTGTGTCAAATTGGAGGGCCTGTTATCCGGACCTCTGGCAGTCTCTATGGGTGTGCCACAGGGTTAAAATCTCTGGCCGATCCTTTTCTCTGTATATATCAATGATGTCGCTCTTGCTGCTGGTGATTCTCTGATCCACCTCTACGCAGACAACACCATTCTGTATACTTCTGGCCCTTCTTTGGACATTGTGTTAACTAAACTCCAGACGAGCTTCAATGCCATACAACACTCCTTCCGTGGCCTCCAACTGCTCTTAAATGCTAGTAAAATGAAATGCATGCTCTTCAAACGAACGCTGCCCGCACCGTCTGCCCGACTAGCATCACTACTCTAGACGGTTCTGACTTAGAATATGTGGACACCTACAAATACCTAGGTGTCTGATTAGACTGTAAACTCTCCTTCCAGACTCACATTAAGCATCTCCAATCCAAAATTGAATCTAGAATCAGCTTCTTATTTCGCAATAAAGCATCCTTCACTCATGCTGGAAAACATACCCTCATAAAACTGACTGTCCTACTGATCCTTGACTTCGGTGATGTAATTGACAAAATAGCCTCCAACACTCTACTCAGCAAATTGGATGTAGTCTATCACGGTGCCATCCGTTTTGTCACCAAAGCCCCATATGCTACCCACCACTGCGACCTGTATGCTGTCGTTCGCTGGCCCTTGCTTCATATTTGTAGCCAAACCCACTGGGTCCAGGTCATCTATAAGTCTTTGCTAGGTAAAGCACCGCCTTATCTCAGCTCACTGGTCACCATAGCAACACCCACCCGTAGCACGCGCTCCAGCAGGTATATTTCACTGGTCATACCCAAAGCCAACTCCTCCTTTGGCCGCCTTTCCTTCCAGTTCTCTGTTGCCAATGACTGAAACTAATTGCAAAAATCACTGAAGCTGGAGACTTATATCTCCCTCACTAACTTTAAGCATTAGCTGTCAGAGCAGCTTACTGCACCTGTACACAGCCCATCTGTAAATAGCCCACCAAACTACCTCATCCTCATATTGTTATTTATTTTTGCTCTTTTGCACCCCAGTATTCTATACTTGCACATCTATCACTCCAGTGTTTAATTTCTAAATTTTAATTATTTCGCCACTATGGCCGATTTATTGCCTTACCTCCCTAATCTTACTACATTTGCACACACTGTATATAGATTTTATATTGTGTTATTGACTGTACGTTTGCTTATCCCATGTGTAACTCTGTGTTGTTTTTGTCGCACTGCTTTGATTTATCTTGGCCAGGTCACAGTTGTAAATGAGAACTTGTTCTCAAATGGCCTACCTGGTTAAATAAAGGTGAAATCATATTATTTTTTTAAGCAGCGATTATTCACCTGCAACTGGACGAAGATTTTTTCTTACATTTTTTCTTTAACGCAATGGATATACTTTTTTGAGACCAGGCCCAAATCCCCTTCATTTGCGTGAAGAAAAAACGGCGGGCGAAGATCAGGGCGCCTTGTTAGAATTTGTCCGCCTCTACCATCCGTTATATTGGCCAACATGCAATAGCTGGAGAATAAACTGGATTAGCTCCGTTCGAGACTATCCTACCAAATTGACTGTAATTTCTTATGTTTCACTGAGTCGTGACTGTACGATGACACAGATAATATGCAGTTGGCTAGGTTTTCCGTGCATCAGCAGGACAGAACAGCTATGTCCAGCAAGATGAGGGGTGGGGGTGTTTGTCAATAACAGCTGGTGAGCGATGCCGAATATTAAAGAAGTCTCAAGGTATTGCTCACCTGAGGTAGAGTACTTCATGAGCTGTAGACCACACTATCTACCAAGAGAGTTTTCTTCTATATTATTCTTAGCCGTCTATTTACCACCACAAACCGATGCTGGCACAAAGACTGCACTCAACTAGATGTATAAGGCCATCAGCAAACAAGAAAATGCTCATCCAGAATCTGTGCTCCTAATCGCCAGGGACTTTTAATGCAGGCAAACTTAATTTGGTTTTACCTAACTTCAACCAGCATGTCACATGTGCAACTAGAAGGAAAAAAACTAGGCCACCTTTACTCCACGCACAGAGACGCATACAAAGCTCTCCCTCACCCTCCAAATCTGACCATAATTCTATCCTCCTGACTCCTGCTTACAGGCAAAGCCTAAATCAGTACCTCAAAACCTCGCTCAGTACGGATGTGGTCAGATGACGCGGATGCTACAGGACTGTTTTGCTAGCCCAAACTAGAATTTGGCATTGAGGAGTATACCGCCACAGTCACCGGCTTCATCAATATGTGCATCGACGACGTCTTCCTGACCATATGTACATATCCCAACCAGAAGCTGTGGATTACAGGTAACATCTGCATCGAGCTAAAGGCTAGAGCTACCGCTTTCAAGGAGCGGGACACTGATCCGGATGCTTATAAGAAATCCTGCTATACCCTCCGATGAACCATCAAACAGGCAAAGCGGCTATGACACTCGTTGGATGTGGCAGGGCTTGCAAACTATTAAGGACTACAAAGGGAAACTCAGCCACTAGCTGCCCATTGACGTGAGCCTACAAGACAGGCTAAATGCCTTTTATGCTGGCTTTGAAGCAAGCAACACTGAATCACGCACGAGAGCATTAGCTGTTCTGGACGACTGTGTGATCACGCTCTCCATAGCCGATGTGAGCAAGGTCTTTAAATAGGTCAACATTCACAAGGGCGCGGGGCCAGATGGATTACCAGGATTTGTACTCGGCGCATGCACGGACCATCTCAATCGCACTCCACACTGCCCTTTCCCACCTGGACAAAAGGAACACCTATGTGAGAATTCTGTTCATTGACTAGAGCTCAGCGTTCAACACCATAGTGCCCACAAAGATTATCATTAAGCTAAGGACCCTAGGACTAAACACCTCCCTCTGCAACTGGATCCTGGAATTCCTGATGGGCCACCCCCACGTGGTAAGGGGTAGGCAACAACACACCTGCCACGCTGATCTTCAACATGGGGGCCCCTTAGGGGTGCGTGCTTAGTCCCCTTCTGTACTCCCTGTTCACCCACGACTGCGTGGCCAAGCACGACTCCAACACCATCATTAAGTTTGCTGACAACACAATGGTGGTAGGCCTGATCACCGACAACGATGAGACCGCCTATAGGGAGGAGGTCAGAGACCTGGCAGTGTGGTGCCAGGACAACAACCTCTCCCTCAACGTGAGCAAGACAAAGGAGATGATTGTGGACTACAGGAAAAGGAGTGCCAAACACACCCCCATTCACATTGACAGGGCTGTAGTGGAGCGGTGGAGAGTTTCAAGTTCTTTGGAGTCCATATAACCAACAAACTACCATGGACCAAACATACCAAGAAAGTTGTGAAGTGGGCACGACAATGCCTTTTCCCCCTCAGGAGACTGTAAAGATTAGGCATGGGTCCCCAGATGTTCAAAAATTTATCCAGCTGTACCATCGAGAGCATCCTGACCGGTTGCATCACCAACTGGTATTGCTCGGCATCCGACCGTAAGGCGCTACAGAGGGTAGTGCGTACAGCCCAGTACATCACTGGGGCCAAGCTTCCTGCCATCCAGCACCTTTTTACCAAGCAGTGTCAGAGGAAGGCCCTAAAAATTGTCAATGACTCCAGTTACCCAAGTCAGACTTTTCTCTCTGCTACCGCACAGCAAGGGGTAATGTAGCGCCAAGTCTAGGTCCAAAAGGATCCTTAACATTTTCGACCCCCAAGCCATAAGACTGCTGAACAATTCATCAAGTGGCCACCTAGACTATTTACGTTGACCCCCCTCCCCCTCCCCCTCATCTCCTTTGTTTTTACACTGCTGCTACTCGCTGTGTATTATCTATGCATAGTCACTTTACCCCTACCTACATGTACCAATTACCTCGCCTAATCTAAACCCCGCACATTGACTCGGTGCTGGTACCCCTGTCCATAGCCTTGTTATTTTATTGTGTTACTTTGATTTCATTTTTTACTTTAGTTTATTTAGTAAATATTTTCCTAACTCCATTTCTTGAACTGCATTGTTGGTTAAGGTCTTGTAAGTAAGCATTTCATGGTAAGGCCTATCTATACCTGTTGAATTCGGCGCATGTGACAAATACAATTTGATTTGATTTAATTTGTCTTCTTGTTACTCATTTATTGAGGCACCACAAGGCATGCACTCATCCCCACATGCTCTGCTGGATATACACTGCAGCAAAACAAAGACAATTAATCCCCCCAAAATAATTGTATTCAGAAAAGAAACATTTCCATTGGTCATATTTTTTGAACACCTGTTGTATTCGGCGCATGTGACAAATAAAATTGGATTTGAATGGATGTTAATTGCCTAATTAACTCCAGAACCACACCTTTGTGGGAGTACCTGCTTTCAATATACTTTGTATCCCTCATTTACTCAAGTGTTTCCATTGTTTTGGTAGTTACTATATTGTAGGTAATTGCCTTGTCGAGTCGTGCCTTGTCTTCTAAATGCTAAATTCGCAACTGCATGTACAGTGCCTTGCGAAAGTATTCGGCCCCCTTGAACTTTGCGACCTTTTGCCACATTTCAGGCTTCAAACATAAAGATATAAAACTGTATTTTTTTGTGAAGAATCAACAACAAGTGGGACACAATCATGAAGTGGAACAACATTTATTGGATATTTCACCTTTTTTAACAAATCAAAAACTGAAAAATTGGGCGTGCAAAATTATTCAGCCCCTTTATTTTCAGTGCAGCAAACTCTCTCCAGAAGTTCAGTGAGGATCTCTGAATGATCCAATGTTGACCTAAAGGACTAATGATGATAAATACAATCCACCTGTGTGTAATCAAGTCTCCGTATAAATGCACCTGCACTGTGATAGTCTCAGAGGTCCGTTAAAAGCGCAGAGAGCATCATGAAGAACAAGGAACACACCAGGCAGGTCCGAGATACTGTTGTGAAGAAGTTTAAAGCCGGATTTGGATACAAAAAGATTTCCCAAGCTTTAAACATCCCAAGGAGCACTGTGCAAGCGATAATATTGAAATGGAAGGAGTATCAGACCACTGCAAATCTACCAAGACCTGGCCGTCCCTCTAAACTTTCAGCTCTTACAAGGAGAAGACTGATCAGAGATGCAGCCAAGAGGCCCATGATCACTCTGGATGAACTGCAGAGATCTACAACTGAGGTGGGAGACTCTGTCCATAGGACAACAATCAGTCGTATATTGCACAAATCTGGCCTTTATGGAAGAGTGGCAAGAAGAAAGCCATTTCTTAAAGATATCCATAAAAAGTGTCGTTTAAAGTTTGCCACAAGCCACCTGGGAGACACACCAAACATGTGGAAGAAGGTGCTCTGGTCAGATGAAACCAAAATGTAACTTTTTGGCAACAATGCAAAACGTTATGTTTGGCGTAAAAGCAACACAGCTGAACACACCATCCCCACTGTCAAACATGGTGGTGGCAGCATCATGGTTTGGGCCTGCTTTTCTTCAGCAGGGACAGGGAAGATGGTTAAAATTGATGGGAAGATGGATGGAGCCAAATACAGGACCATTCTGGAAGAATGTCTGCAAAAGACCTGAGACTGGGATGGAGATTTTACTTCCAACAAGACAATGATCCAAAACATAAAGCAAAATCTACAATGGAATAGTTAAAAAATAAACATATCCAGGTGTTAGAATGGCCAAGTCAAAGTCCAGACCTGAATCCAATCGAGAATCTGTGGAAAGAACTGAAAACTGCTGTTCACAAATGCTCTCCATCCAACCTCACTGAGCTCGAGCTGTTTTGCAAGGAGGAATGGGAAAAAATGTCAGTCTCTCGATGTGCAAGGTGGCACTACAAAGTATTAACTTAAGGGGGCTGAATAATTTTGCACGCCCAATTTTTCAGTTTTTGATTTGTTAAAAAAGTTTGAAATATCCAATAAATGTCGTTCCACTTCATGATTGTGTCCCACTTGTTGTTGATTCTTCACAAAAAAATACAGTTTTATATCTTTATGTTTGAAGCCTGAAATGTGGCAAAAGGTCGCAAAGTTCAAGGGGGCCGAATACTTTCGCTAGGCACTGTATATTCAGTTCTCCATTTCCCAACAGTATGTCATAACACTGACTGTCAAGAACACCTGTGACCAAACTCTGAACTCTGGACATGTTTGGTACTCAACTCTAACCCAATGTCTTTCCTATTGGTATCTGAACAAATCCAGTAAAATTGGATTCTTCTCTGCTGTAAATCTTATTTATTTCACCTTTATTTAACCAGGTAGGCTAGTTGAGAACAAGTTCTCATTTGCAACTGCGACCTGGCCAAGTTGTCAGTTTGCCTAAATTATTCAACGTCTAAATGTTTTGGAAGTTAGTGCGTGTTGAACAAGTTTGATGTTTGTTCCAATTCATTGCAGTCAATTTCTGTATTCCTTTTAATGGTCCTCTGGTTACTAGCTTACTAATAATCGTGAATAGACTTACATGAGGTTCTCAGTCTGTTCCTAAGCTCAACTGTGCCCTCTATCAGTGGAACACCATACTACAGCCATTTCCAAGCCAGTCCTCTCAGTAGCATGGTAAAGTGAAGAAGTGCTATACGGTTTGAAGTGGCAGATTACATTTGAATAAACGTTTTTTTCACAAGACCTGCTCAAGCTGAGAACTTTGATTCAGGCATGTTCTGAATTGGACTCTATTTATCTTTCCCCAAAACAATTTACACCAAATGACTGAAGTGGATATGTAATCAAGCACTGTGTTGAATACATTGTCTTTACGTACACAAAGCACATTATAATAACTAGTATGGCCACCTACTGGCTTCAACGTATCCTGCAGTCAGACCCAGAGAACAGCACAATATGTTAAAACTTTATTCAACAGATATACATATGATGACAGTGACACTGTCTCTTTAAGAGGCATGCAGGAATGCAGTGGTTTTGCCCAGGCGTTTGGGGCACTGCCCTTATAATTGCACACAAACACAACCTCTCTCTCTCACTCTCAATTCAATTCAAAGCGATGTATTGCCATTGGAAACACATGTTTACATTGCCAAAGCAAGTGAAATAGATAATAAACAAAAGTGAAATAAACAGTAAACAACACACTTAAAAGTATCAAAGCAATAGACAATTCAAATCTTATAGTATGGCTATGTACAGTGTTCTAACAATGTGCAAATAGTTGAAGTACAAAAGGGAAAACAAATCAACATAAATATGAGTTTTATTTACAATGGTGTTTGTTCTTCAATGGTTGCCCTTTTCTTGTGGTAACAGGTCACAATTCTTGCTGCTGTGATGGCACACTGTGGTACTTCGCCTAATGGATATGGCAGTTGATGAATTTTTAAATTCTTTGTGGGTCTGTGTAATTTGAGGGAAATATGTGTCTCTAATATGGTCATACATTTGGCAGGAGGTTAGGAATTGTAGCTCGGTTTCCACATTATTTTGTGGACAGTGGGCACATAGCCTTTCTTCTCTTGAGAGTCTGGCCTGCCCACGGCGGCCTCTCTCAATAGCAAGGCTATACTCACTGAGTCTGTACATAGTCAAAGCTTTCCTTAATTTTGGGTCACAGTTATCAGGTATTCTGCCACTGTGTACTCTCTGTTTAGGATCAAATATCATTCCAGTTTGCTCTGTTTTTTGGTTGAACCTTTTACTGAAGTGGGCTAAATCAGGGTCAACTTTGAGTTTACATCCCAATATTACACTTTATATACATTACAGAAGACTGAAATATTCTCTGTTTAGGGCCATATAGCATTCCAGTTTGCTTTGTTCTTTGGTTGGTTCTTTCCAGTGTGTCAAATAACTATATTTTTGTTTTCTCATGATTTGGTTGGGTCTAATTCTGTTGCTGTCCTGGGGCTCTGTGAGGTATGTTTGTGTTTGTGATCAGAGCCCTAGGACCATCTTGCTGAAGGGACTCTAGGTCTGTCTCTCCCTATGTGATGTATTTGTCTTATCTCTCAGATCGTTCACAGCTTTGTGGAAGTTACCTGTGGTGCTGATGTTTTGGCTGAGGGAGGTATAGTTTTTGTGTGCTCTAAGGCAATGAGAAAATCTAGATAAAATGTGTATTTCTCGCTCTCTCCTCTTTGAAGTTTTTGAGCCCTGTCCTCTGGAAGGATGTGTGTTGTTGTTGCGGCTGATTTTCATTTCACTCAGCGTTTTGGAAAAACAATGCTTGGCATCAGTAAACTGCACCGTCTGTTTACCCGTTCACACTTTTTTTTTGAGAGAGAGAGAGAGAGAGAGAGAGAGAGAGAGAGAGAGAGAGAGATGGGGTATAATAAGTGAAAGGATATAGGCTTAGTAGCTAAGGATATAGTAATGTATTATCAAGTCTCCTGAAGATCTGCCAATGGAACTAAACATATTGTTCAAATATATAAATGCATGTCTTAGGACATGCTTCTTCTCATCAACATGCCTTGTAAGATGTTTAAGACACAGAGCTAGCTAGGTAAGTTGCTCTAGCTTGGACCAGAGAGCCCTCTAGTGGTCTGAGGTTGAATGACTCCTAAAGGAAGGGGATCAATAGTGGGTTCCTTTATTAGATCCAGATTTGACTGTCTGAAGGCACAGATGAATGATTTTTGTAGTCTGGTGAACAGCCCACATCGAGAGAGTTCAGGCTGTCAGACATGTCTGGGGGGGACAGGGGCCTCAAAGTAAATGCCTGAGAATGTATGGCACGGTAAACCTGAGAGCCCTACTGCCTTCAGCCGCCTTCCAGGGAACAACACAAGTCTTATGGAGCAAAGCAGCTAGATCAAAATTAGAGGTGACAGCATATTCATTTCATTCTGTGTTTTTCTTTAAGGGCTTTTTAAATGCTGTTGAATGATGAGCGGTCAGTAGATTTATAGTCCAGGGATGATTTAGGCTTTCTAAATGGCATTACTCTCTACTGCTCGCTCCCTCCTTTTTTTTCATGGAGTATAGGCATTTTTGAAGGCTTTATTCCATCCCCATGTAGTTTGTACAAGGATGAATCCCCTTGTGTTTTACTATTTTGAGTATTTGTGTAAAGTGAACAGCACCTTGGTTCCCATGTGCAGTAAGGAATAATGGCAGCCTTCTTTACACTTTTGTACTCACACAGAGAAACGTAAACACACAGGGTAAGTACTATTTGATTACAAGTGGGATACACGTTTAAGGTGTGGTGAGACAATGGTAAGGCATGTAATCAACACACACACACTTTCAGTGATTTTCATGAAAAGCATACCAGAACATATTGTGTATAATGAGAGCTTGTATTTGCTGTCTGAAAGATAACCCTCTGGGCAGCAGCCAGCGAGGCCTTCATTATAAAGGACTTCTCATTTCTCCATGAGGTCAAAGAGGGTGTATTATTGATACTCTCAGAGCGTGATGAGTGGCAACACATCAGGGATGCCATTACCTTCAGAAATGTTTGCCTCATGAAAGGACTGCAGCGCTTTAATTTAATACTTCCCTCCGCAAATTATTATGACACACGCGAGTGTGTCTCTGATTACACAGGGTGGGATTGATGGGGGCATTTTCCTCTCATCGTCTATGAATTTATATTGCATACCATGAATCTGGAGCATTGTTCTTCTACACATTCATCTGCAACAGTCCTTTATGAAAAGAGGATTGGTGAGACTTATATAGGCATTATAGTCTTCTCTACTCATAGTCTATAGCCCCCCCTCTACCCACTCCCTCCTTACCCCCCTCCTAGGACCAGAACTCCCCAGAAGTCACGGTTTTAAAGTTTGGGTCTTTGGGTTTAACTACACTGCATCTGGGCTTGACGGGGGCTAGCGTGAAAAGATGTCAAATTCCGCCCTGCCTTGCTGTGCCTGGTGCCACGCTCCAATTTTCTCTGCCCCTGAGGAGTTAGCTCCCATTGCAGCCCTGTTTCTATCTCAATATCCAGATTATCTCTCCTGGTAGCTCCTCCAACTAAATAAATAACGAATTACAGTTCAGAGTCAGTAAGGGGCTTAATTTACTCCAGTCGATGTAATCAGAGATGTCTGTACGACGTTGCTGCCACAAAGTCCGAAATACAACTGTTTTGGTGGAATCCCAGGAGAGGGTGTGGAACTTTGGAACAACCCATGATGTTAACACCAGTCAGAGGGCCTGCCAGTGGAATGGAGATGTGGCACAGACCGGAATGCATACATGTTTTTTTATAGAGCAAGACAGAGAGAATGGCTAGAGCCAAGAGATACAAAGAGAAAGCTAAAGTCTAGCTACTGTAACAATTACAAATATGCAGATCATGTAGCTGTAACACCAAAACTAGCTTACAAGTGAAAATCTAATCAATGGTACCTGTGAGTTTTTTTTAATATTTTTTTTTAAACTTTCTGACGTTAGATTGGAAGGCAGATTGGATGGCATCTCTCTGATTCAGAATCAGATGAGCATACCTATAGGTCTTCTTTTTTGAGAACCATTGTTTTTACTGTGTCACATAGGCAATGCAATCAATCCAAAACAACACAAATGTTCCCCCTTCTTTCACAACCCCATCCCCAAAAATACCCCTTACGGCCCCACCCAATCCCCAACCTCGGTCAACACATGAACTCAGCAAAAAACAAAACGTCCCTATTTCAGGACCCTGTCTTTCAAAGATTATTCGTAAAAATCCAAATAACTTCATGATCTTCATTGTAAAGGGTTTACATTGTAAACACTGTTTCACATGCTTGTTCAATGAACCATAAACAATGAACATGCACCTGTGGAACGGTCGTTAAGACACTAACAGCTTACAGACGGTAGGCAATTCAGGTTACAGTTCTGAAAACTTAGAACACTAAAGAGGCCTTTCTACTGACTCTGAAAAACACCATAAGAAAGATGCCCGGGGTCCCTGCTCATCTGCATGAACGTGCCTTAGGTATGCTGCAAGGAGGCATGAGGACTGCAGATGTGGCCAGGGCAATAAATTGCCATGTCCGTACTGTGAGACGTCTAAGACAGCACTACAGGAAGACAGGACGGACAGCTGATCGTCCTCGCAGACCACGTGTAACAAGACCTGCACAGGATTGGTACATCCGGACATCACACCTGCGGGATAGGTACAGGATGGCAACAACAACTGCTCTAATTACACCAGGAACACACAATCCCTTCATCAGTGCTCAGACTGTCCGCAATAGTTTTAGAAAGGCTGGACTGAGGGCTTATAGGCCTGTTGTAAGGCAGGTCCCTACCAAACCCACCGTCGCTGGATCAGACAGGATTGGCAAAAGGTGCTCTTCACTGACGAGTAGCGGTTTTGTCTCACCAGGGGTGATGGTCGGATTTGTGTTTATTGTCGAAGGAATGAGCGTTACACCGAGGCCTGTGCTCTGGAGTGGCATCGATTTGGAAGTGGAGGGTCTGTCATGGTCTGGGGCGGTGTGTCACAGCATCATCGGACTGAGCTTGTTGTCATTGCAGGCAATCTCAACGCTGTGCATTACAGGGAAGACATCCTCCTCCCTCATGTGGTACCCTTCCTGCAGGCTCACCCTAACATGACCCTTCTGCATGACAAGCCACCAGCCATACTGCTCGTTCTGTGCGTGATTTCCTGCAAGACAGGAATGTCAGTGTTCTGCCATGGCCAGCGAAGAGCCCAGATCTCAATCCCATTGAGCACGTCTGGGACCTGTTGGATCGGAGGGCAAGGGCTAGGGCCATTCCCCCCAGAAATGTCCGGGAACTTGCAGATGCTTTGGTGGAAGAGTGGGGTAACATCTCACAGCAAGAACTGGCAAATCTGGTGCAGTCCATGAGGAGGAGATGCACTACAGTACTTAATGCAGCTGGTGGCCACACCAGATACTGACTGTTACTTTTGATTTCGACCACCCCCCCTTTGTTCAGGGACACATTATTCAATTTCTGTTAGTCACATGTATGTGGAACTTGTTCAGTTTATGTCTCAGTTGTTTGAATCTTATGTTCATCCAAATATTCACACATGTTAAGTTTGCTGAAAATAAACTCAATTGACAGTGAGAGGACGTTTCTTTATTTAAAAGTTTAAGAGTTTAATATAGAAAACACACAGAAGAAAATGAATTTAAAAAAATAACAAATCAACACTACAATTAAATAAAATGTACACACAGTAAGATTTATGACCAGTATAACAACATCAATAAAGCATTTTTATCCCACACCTGCACCATCTCAAGGAATTCAGAGATTTCTGAAGCAGAAACTTTCCACGTTTCCAGAGTAGTATGTTTGGCTTTGTGCACGCGGGCAGTGGATAACTCTAACATAACCACGTCCTGAAAGTTTACAAACCATTTCCTTATATGAAGGTCATGTGGTGGCAACCAGCACTGAACAACAGGTCTTTTGACAGCAATCAACCCAGCCAGGCAAACTTTCCATTGTTTCTCATTCAGATACATACTTGGAACTACAACTCCAGCACCACCCTAACATTAACATACAGTGAGTATAACAAACATAAGAAACACCTTCCTAATATTGAGTTGCAGGCTCAATTCTTCAGGACATGGACTCTACAAGGTGTCGAAAGCGTTCCACAGGGAAGCTTGCCCATGTTGACTCCAATGCTTCCCACCGTTGTATCAAGTTGGCTAGTTGTCATTTGGATGGTGGACAATTCTTGAAACACCCGGGAAACTGTTGAGTATGAAAAACACAGCAGCATTACATTTCTTGACAAAAGACGGTGCACCTACTACCATACCCATTCAAAGGCACTTAAATATTTTGTTTTGCCCATTCACCTTCTGAATGCCACACATACGCAATCCATGTCTCAATGTTCTCAAGGCTTAAAAATCCTTCTTTTACCTGTCTCCTCCCTTTCATCTACACGGATTGAAGTGAATTTAACAAGTGACATCAATAAGGGATCATCTCTTTCACCTGGATTCACCTGGTCAGTCTATGTCATGGAAGAGCAGGTGTTTTTGTATACTCAGTGTATGTGAAAATGGCACGTTTCTATGTTTTACAGTAAAAAAAAGATAGAAGATAAGTGTTTCCAGTGACATCATCAACCAATTAGTAGGCAATTAGTAGGCAATGCCTACTAGTAACTGGTTAAAATCACATGAATCACACTGATGATGTCATTGGAAACACTTATCTTCTATCTTTTTTTTACTGCAAAACATAGAAACGCACAATTTTCACATACAGTATGTTGATGTTAGGGTGGTGCTGGACATGATGAATATGAAGTTGAAAATGTTTGAATTGTCCTTTAAAGTAACAAAGGAATTTGTTCAAGGGTTTCTAATCCCAGAGGTGCAATGTTGCGAGATTTCGGGGAACGCTTGTGAAACAGACCAATCAGACCAAGCCTGGGTTTGGGGTTGAGAAGTCAATGAGAGAAGTGAAAAATGATTTCTTAGTTGTACATTTTCTCTCTATCTAAAGGCAGAAACTAGATACGAGCCAGTGTCTTAAGTAGTCGAGCATGTTATTACTCCAACCTTGTGAAAGAGACAAACTGACACTTTTAGATTTTAGTCAAAAACAACTTTATATTGAAGTAGTGCTTTTGATTTGACGGCCTGCCTTTGCGCAGTCAGGCACGAAACGACCATTACACCCGACGACGTGTTTCTATGCATGAGCTTAGCTAGCCAACTTTGCCATTACGTCGACCAGAAGTGTGACCTGGGATTTCTATTGGAGAAGCAGTTTTAGCCTATTTTCATACTGTACTGTCTTTGGTCACAATTTTATCAATCATATCAGAAAGAATAGATGACCTTTTCCTCCAAAACTCATAAACCTCAGGACCATCCCAAATCATATGTTTATATGTGCCAAGTGTCCTATTGAGGGAACATAGGTCACAATTTGAGCTTGGAGCCTGTTTTGCATTCAATCTTACCAGTGGTGTCCATTGCGACCTATGACAGAGCTTAAAATAAATAAATTGATGATTTGAGTTCTTTGATAAGTGAAATATATTCTTCCAGATATTATCTCAATCAATAGCCTCTTTATCAATAGCCAAATCCTTTACCCATGTTTTAACCATTGAAATAGCTCACACAAAACATCTGGATGGGAATGTAAAAATCCACTCTATCACAGGGTACCCATTGGTCTTCTAAAAAGGAAAATAAAGTTACCATATTAGCTATAAACTGTCCCGCTATAACAGTAGCATCAGTCATGAATGCCATTACCCATTTCTGTCATTAGGTTGACTTATATTGCAGATTTCAAAATGTCAAAGTTCCTCACCATTTTAACTGGAATTCCTATAGGTAGACTAGTCAGTCCACTGTTTTCTTTTCCTGGTGTCCTGCTAGGAGGCTCTTGGATGTGAATGCGTCACCAACTTTACAATGTTGAAGTCATGTGTATGTTTTGTGGGCTTTGTTTTTTAATGATCCCCCCCACCTGTATGGTTCCACACTTCAGTTATCTGTTACAAAATCAACAGATGCTCAACAGATTGTCTTAAAAGAAGGCTACTGGAATATGACTGTAGCCTGTCATGGAACAGAAGGAAACAGTATTGAGAAGTTGAGAACATTGTCAGTTAACGGATGTTAGAATTTCGGGTCATTGTTCTGTAGAAGCACAATCATGTAGCAACTGATGCTATTTTTAATAGGAACACCTTGACCACATCAGTGCACACCAGCCATGGTACTACAATAATCTACCAGCTTTGACCCATAGGCCTAGGCTACAACATGCATCCAATACAGAGTATTGATGCATGGGTTAGGCAAAGTGCCTATACCTAAGACATATGTAGATAACTGAAAGCTTCTCAATTTCACTTTGGTTGTCCTGCGTTAAATGATGACCTTAATGAGGCTGTAAAATCCTATGCTTGGGCAACTTTTCTCCCTGTGAATTGCCCAACATCCTTTGAGGGACTCTTGGGTGGAGGATAAGGGCACTGTGTAGGAAATGAAGTTACTGAACTGAGTGGGGTCAACTGAACAGGAAAAACAAACTCACTGGAGACACGTGTCTCTGTCAGGAGGCCACGAAGCGCGGATCCTGCTATGGCTGCAATTATTCATGCGGGAATTATCACAAGAATATCTCCATTGTTGGAGACATTTCAAAGTAAAATAAGAGAAATTTAGATTTTTTAAAGGTTTTACATTTAATTCAATCGGACTGTACTGTTGTAAACACGTAAAGGGAAATATAACTTATTCCATCAGACATTATGTTATCACTTTCTGTGTTTGAAAATAACACATTATGTTTAACAACAGAAAGGTTTCATATGGTTGATATCATTAAGATCTCATTTGTGGTTTCAATGTTGGCATGATATTTCTTTTGATAAAGCATTTTGTTTAAGTTTTGTACAAAAGTTCACTCGATGTCCTGTTGTATTCATAACGTAAACATAGCCTACGTGGACAGGTGTGTAGAAATGCCTATTTATTTGTCCTAAAAACACTTGGTGGCCTTCAATATCCCCCGAAAGGGCGGCGGAAGGACATTCGGCCCTATTATTTTTCCAATTTAAAAGTACCTCTGACTATTTGCCTTTTTTATGGTGCTGTTTCTATTTCCTACACGATTTTCCTTATTTCATGGTTCATTTGACTTGCAACTCCGGCTCCCTCTCACACTAAACCCGAGGGGAGTTTTTTCACTCACTTCCCATTGGTTGCCGACTGGCGGCTCTCTCATCACAGTAACATTCCCATTCATACACCCCGCGCTCCATACACCTTCTCAAAATAACTTACTGTCATCCATGGTAACGACTTTGAATAGACGGGACAAATTATTTAAATTGGGGAATAATTAAACTGAAATAATAGACGACTGACAACATAACGACAGGTGAGTGAGGAAATTACATTTGTAAGATTGCGACCCGTAGGCTATTCTAACCAGCCACAAACCTCTGTGTATGCTGTGTGTTTGGTGACCATAAATCAATTCCACTGTTTTGTTACTAATTCTGGATTAATGTAGCCTGCCTTTTCATAAAACTATCTAATTTATCAAGATTCAATGCCAGTCTGGTTTCCATTTAGATTAAACAAATGTTTTGCAGGCTATCATCTGATAAAAAATTACATTTGGTTTATTTTTCGTTTACAAGTCATGTTTGTTTTCGAAATGTGTTTTAGTTTGTCCTAATATAACTTGCTTTCGTGGTTGCTTGATGAGTGAAAACTGTGGTTAGAAAGAAGTGCAAAGATTAGGGGAAATCAGTTCGTTCTCGTGTATGATGGATAACAGCAAGCTCTCGTACAAGGTAATATGCTTAAAATGTAACACTAGAGGTTTCCAGTCCACGGGCTGTCTCCGAGGAAAGTCACTGCAGTTATTCAACAGTCCTCCTGAGCCGCGAGTCGGCTAATTGGCTACATATGCGGAATTCTATGCTCTTTTACCATTTAGAAATTGGATGCATTTGGGAAACTTTATGAGGCGAGCCTAAAGTTTGCCTACAGGAGCTAAAAATACGAAACTTGTTGGTCCCCTACAATTATAAATCCTGCCACGATCATAAATAAGCCTCTTGGATAATGTATCAGTGGCCGGTGCTGAGGCAGATATTCAATAACCAAAACATTTCAGCCAAACGTGAAAGCATTCTATAAAATATGTGATTGTGGGCCTATAAAATATCTGATCAGACACTAGTCAGTCCGTGTGTTTTACATGTATTTATTTGTTTAGAGATTGCTATAACATGAAATCTGGATGTTTAGTGGTCCATTTGTTTTCATCGTATTTTGAACATGTGATTATTTTTAACATAATGCCGCTGTGGATTTGGGGGCCCTGCACAATGCATTTTAGGCCTATAGTGACAATTTATACTTTACCTTTCGGTATTCCCCGTTTTCACAATGACAGTGAATGTCTCCTGTCAGTGGATGTGAGTCGAAATTAATGAGTCTTTGGCCGCAATCTTTGCACTGACAATAAAAAGTTCGTTTTCATTATCCACTCGTTCTGGAGACCAGTGTTTGTCTCAGTGTAATTTGCTTGATGTTAGGAATGTTAAATGCTGCATGTGCCAGCCTTCTTGATAATTGCACACTGAGGGAACCGCTAAAGACACCGTCCTCGAGCTGCCCTTTCACCCTAGACTTTGTAAACTGCACTTATTAAAGCGAAAAGTGTTTCAATATGTGGTAAGCTTTAGGGAGAAACGTGATGGGGGTTGGGGTTGGGGCTCTGCTGCCCTGCTTTCTCCACATGAGTTGTCTATCGAGAAAGTTAAAGTCAGTCAACCATGGTAGTGGTTCTGGTTATCATGAACAGTGGTATCATGCATGATAATATGTGATTGGTTGTTAGATTATCATTGCGCCACCAAATATGTGACGAAGGAAACAACACGGCAAGGAAGGTCACATGTCTGAATGAATCAAGTCTGTGTCCAATAACTTACAGTGGGCCTACGAACCAAATCTGACCCTATTCCTTATTTCAGTGGAAGTGGTTGCACCGAATGGAACGCAATTCACAAAACCGCAAGGTGCTCGTGCGCGGTCCTGGGATCGCTCTCTAGCTGTGGTGGTTATTGATAATTGTTTCCATAATTTACCCTGATATCACAACAGCATGAACAATAGCAAAAGGCTTCCGAACGTAAAAAGGTTTTCAAATTGTTTATTTAATTGAAACCACAATATGTGGTCTGAGGCTTAGAGACTTGGCTAAAGTCTATATAAATAAAGAATTTTACTTGAGGGCGAATTGAAAAAATATCTAAATAAACTAATTTGATAACACCCAGAGTGCAGAAAACTGGACTGTTAGCCTGAAGGGAATATTTTCAGGAGATCACAGCCATTGAAAATGCACAAAAGTTTGCATATTTAATTTAACATTAAAAAAATGAACTAACAAAAGAGTCGAAGAAGTATGAGTTAATTGATGAATGATGCTTGAATGCTGGCTGTGTGGATGCTAGTCCATTATGAAGAGAGGTTGTTAATGGTCGATTGCATTACTGAACGAGTGGTCAGGAAAGTTTGTTATCCCAGTGTTACGTCAAGCCTACTGTAGCTCTTTTACCAATAGGAAGCGGAGTCATTCTTCCACCAATCAGACATAGCTATCATAGCTATTTAGACGTGACATATTGGCATGACATAACATGTATTATTCTCCACACTATAGGCCTTATTTGTCATTACACTGTTATTACATAATTAATTATTATCATATGCATTGAACCACAATTGATGATCAATATGCACATTATTATAAGTATTGTTATGCACAATATTAGCATATTATGAATATGTTTTATGAATCTATTTATTTGTGTTATAATTATTTTAATGCATTGTTATTTTATAACATATTTCACTCTTTCAGTTTTTCCCTATTTTTGTGTTAATATTCCTCTACTCTCCCCAGGGCCCGTTGAACACTGTTGAACACCTCTCGGCCCTCTCGGTTCTATGAACATGTTTCAGACCGTGCCTGACACTTCGTCTTATGTCAAGGTAAGACAACATCGTCTCTTCGAGCAGGTAATTTTGGTGGACGTTCTGGGTCGTCCCTAATTTTATATTCATGAGGATACTTTGCGAATAATTTGCATCTGGTTGTCATTTTTTAAATCTCTATCGGTATGCCTACCTTACGCATAATATGAGAGGTATATTGAATAGGTATCCTATCAATTAAATCTAGGCACAATTGCCTCTCTCTATTCCATTGTTGTTATCATGTTATAACCGTTCTGCAGAATAGTCCTGTATTCAAACATTGTATGGTAGTCTACTGTATAATGTGATTCTGTTAATCTATCTGGACATCAAGTTTGATTTAATATCTTTGCGGGACCGGTATAGCACATTATTATATTTGACATCATGCAGTTTTTGTTCTCTCTCCGCCACAATCTCAAAGAATGTAAACAAAGCAAATAGTGGACATCTGGTTTTCAGGTTTAAAACTCTGTGCATTGAATCACATGGTACAGCGTGTAATTCTTGCAAGCGGACAATGTGTAGGCCTTGGGACGATTTGTTTGAAACGAAATATGCATTCCCATTGTTAATCTTAAATCCCACATTAAACTGCCCAATCCCGGACATGCCATAATCTGACTTTAGAAAACTATCAGGGTACGTGCAGACGTCATGTTTTATGGGAATGTGTTGTGTGAGTGTATATGCCTTGTCATTGTTCTGCCTGTTGAGTGCTCATCATAACACATAAACATTTCGCCAGGCTATTATGTGAGTCAGGCTGTTTTAAAATACTATTGGAAATGTGATGCCATATCTTTCATAGATCATTGGTTGAAGACCAATTGCATATAGGCGGAGCATGTCTGCTTGTGAAAATGAACAATTGTGCTTAGTCAAGCCATTCATAATATCTTTATAATCAAAATATTCCAAGAGTGACTTGTTATGTTTTGGCGACTTATTTCCCTTTGCATATAAGGGCTCTTTTCATACAGTCATAACGTTTGTAGCGCTCTGCAGAAAGACTTAATTTTCACTGGCCACATTGCTTGAGTCCTCTGAACAATTCACGATTTGTTTTGGGAGACTTGAACAGCAAGGAATGTTTGAGGAGAAAATGTGTTTTGAAATTACCCTTTTTGCTCCCTAAATAAGACAAAGGGGCAATGACTGGGAAACCAATCCAAGAACCTGTGCGAAGTACTCTTTGGTTAACCACTGAATGCTTAAGATTCCTTAAGCAACCCACATTTCAGACAAAGTAGGTCAGGTCAATGAATATCGCATTGCCCTCGTTTTAATCGAAACGTTCATTTAATTATTTTGCATTTTCGGGCAAGATATTGGTTAGAATGTGAACCAGGCACGCCTCAAGGCAAATTTTAAATAAATATGCTGCTTCATTCAAGCGAATCCATGGTCTAGCATTTGTTTTGTTAGGTTAAGGCCAGGCGAGGCTCGAGCTCTCCAATAAAAATAAATCTCAAATTAATTATGGCCCCGAGCAAGGGACCAGACAGTTAGGTCTTGTATGCTGCAGTCTCTGCTTTTTGCCCTGAGTATTTTACTTGTTTTTCTTTTTGCCGAGAGAGGGAAGGGGCTTACCAGAACTCTGAAGTCTAATGAACAATCTTAAATGGCCGATCCATATCTATGGCTATGTAAGCCTAGTGGTTAAAATAATAGGCCAAAAAGGTTTGTCACATAAATTAATTTATAGAAGTGGAATTTTGTAGGCCTAACGTTTGTTTGGTCTTTTATTAATTAATATTTGTTCACGAACAATATAAACAAAGGCCTTTCAGTATGCTAATAATCTTGACTAATAATTATGATGAATATCTATAATAATACCGGCATAATCATCGCCGTTATAATTTACTCTTAGATCATTTGATTACATTATGGAGATGTTTAGGCCTATATAGGCTATTCTTGCGCACTTGTAAGCAAGTGAAGTGGTGAAGTGCTGTAAATTCACGATGAGCAAAAGGGCAACTATTTAAAAACTGAAACTAGTAGTATCCACCCACTTCTTGTATTATCCAATGGAGGAGCTATGGCTTCCCACAGCTCGTGGTAAGAAATGTCTGGCTGTCAAGTTTCAGCGTCAAGCCAGATGTTATGTGGTTCGCTATATAAACCAACTTGCATCTGCTTATTGGCCTCCGAAAATGTTTGTTACCACAGTATTCATTATGGCCTTGGCGGAACCCGGGATAGCTTTTCTCTCTTTGCATAAACCTGCATGTTTCGTGCGTAATGGCGAGAGTAATTTGATTAGCGATAGCCTAGCTCTTACTTAGTCTTTAGTTTTTTTTAGTGATTTGCCTCGCTTACTGTGCCTCTATGACCAACTCAATCAATATTGGCAGGTGATTTCAGAGTTTGGTCACATTATTCCTCAAGTAACCCCAGCTGTCAACAAATCACACAAGATTGTGTTAGCGTTCTACGGGTTGTTAGGCATATTGGAAATAGGCCTACTTATATGGCCCAGAAAATGACAGACATTCACTATTAGGCATACTAGTCAATAGGCTATTTAAAATAATAAACATCTATTATTTTCTAAAAGTTAAGCCATGCTATTGCCCTCTGCTATTGCAAACTGGATTAAAATGGATAGAATCTATAATGAATATTATACCATGACATCATTCGCCCTACTTTTATTTTGAACTAAAATTAACGAAATCCAATACAAAACCAAAACAGTGGAATGTTGAATTAGAAAAAGTTACGGCCACTAAATAGTTAAACAAGGTGTCTCCCTTAATTACACGAAGCTGAACTGGCCTCAGGCAGGAGAAGCCTTGACCCCAAGCAGGATCCAGATGTGGTGGTCTCGAGGGGGCCTCTCCCGCAACAGACCCCCAAGTCGAGAGCAGACAGACCGGCCCGTCTGTCAGTCGCAGCAGCGCAGGCTCGGTTTGGCCGCTCTGTGGCCTTGCCGCTCCCTCAGGCAGAGCCCTATTGGTCTGGTCACGTTCAGAGCTGGCTCCATGTCTAGCATCTGAGCTGAAATTGTGTCTGAATTGATGAGGGCAATTTCCAAAGGTAGAGGAAAAATGGTTGGGGGTGGGGACAGGAGATGTTTGTCCATGGCTCCAGGAACCTAAGGAAGAAATTAGTTCAACTATAGCCTAGACCTAATAATACAATAATAATAATAATAATAGAAGCCTATAATAATGTAATAACATGTAATAGCAATGTAATAACATATCATGGGAGTAGGTATACTTCATCATTACATTAATGAAAACCACACACATTTATTCATGAACTAAACTCCAAACATATTTAGAGAGGGGGTTCCCCTTTGCAATATTTGGAAATATAAGCCTACAATCCATCATAATTCCCTACTGTGTTGGATAGCAGACGCACACGTGTAGAGCGGACCTTGATCTGGGGCGCTGCGTGCTTGGATGTTATTAATGGTGTTTCAGGAAAACGTCACTGAGGCTTGGAAAGCTATAACAAAGAGCATCAACCCTTGCCACAGGTAGTTCAAGTTCTTGTTCCTCTTGGTTTGATTTACAGTCAATTTCATCAGCACTCTCGAGGAAAACATCTGTCTGCTTTGAAAGTGAAACTCTATTTTATATCTCCATCTCGCAGTGGAAACGCGAATATAAGATGTTAAAAGAGCAGGGGATGAATTAGGCTAAAGTAAAATCAAGGGGGGGAAATGGACGCATTGTATTAAAAGCAATGAGGAGATTATTCAACATTATGGAATCACATAACAGTCTATACCAGTTTAAATTGTTACTTTTTCATCGGCAAATGAATTTAACATAATACATGTATATTGATGGTATTGTTGAAACAAACTCATTCGCCAGTGTCTGTGACGTTTGTATAAAAAATGACACAAATGTAGCCTACAACAACATGTGCACAACGCTGGCAACCATTCTGTAAATATTTCAGAGTAAAAACATTAACAGCGGAGGAAACACGCAATTGTTTTCCCTGCTTATCTCTTTGGGACAAGTATCCTGCTTTTTGGAGCTGCAATGAAGGCAGGGCTTGCAGTGACACACATAGCTTCCTTCTCAAAGCGGTGACTTCACTTCCCAAATGTAGAGAAAAAAACCATCCGGTAACTGTCTCTTTCTCTCTGCGACATATCGGGGACTGGAATTAATTCAGGAGCGTGTCATGTTTGGAATATTGTTGGGGTTCGCTGAAAATTGCGCAAAATGGACGGAACTATTAAGGTAAGGGTGGAAGACTGGGTGTACGAATTTGTGAGAGCTTTGCTTTTCGGAGTTGCGCCTCATTTTAGCATGAGTTGCTATGTCTGTGAGCAGTAGCCTACAATGTTGGGCAATGAACGTTTTGTTTTTGCTCCGAAAGCGGTAACCAGATGTCCTTCTTTTTTTACTATTTATCCCGAAGTTTCCTTTTCCGTTAGGAAACGTTGAAAGGGAAAATAAGCTTTGGTTGGATAAGAAACGTTTAGACTCGATATATGCGTTCAATGTTGGAACGAGCGCGTAGATGCACATCTGCAACTAAACAAAGTGCTAATTTTATTCAGTGGAAAGTATGTATTATATATCAAAATGGAGAACAATTATTTGTCTCCAGTTGAAATAGTGTTGGCTAGGGATTACGCAATATGTAGGCGATATATTGCTGTGCGGTTAGATGAACGTGCGTTTCTTTGTAAGGTATGGTGTGTCAAAGATGTGGCTGCGCAATTGTGGTGGCACGGTGCCCGGGAATCCTCTCACAGTTCGTGGTTCAAAACGTTACTGATGGTGTACAAGGAAGTAGAATCCATGCGTAAAACCATAGCTTTTTAACGCATATTTTCGGTTGTAAAACGAGTGTTGAACACTTGCCATTTTTAATAGCCATATCAATAGCCAGAATGTCATTTGGAAATATCACGGAGTGATTTAGAAGCGAAAACTGCACATATCCCTCCTTCTTGTAATTCATGAATAACAAAAGGCTCATAGTCTTACCTGGGTAGTTATACTTAAATTGAACACAGAAGGTCATTCATAATAGGGAGCGCTCATATTTTAGTCTTGAGGGACGGGTATTCAAGCACGGTCCTCCATGTATTGAAATTCCAGATGCATGGCTATGCAGATGTTTGTTGGTTAGGTCACTGCATTTCGCACCACGGTATTGTGTCTTGACTTTGAGTAGACATAGCCGATTGTCAAATATAGTTATTCTGCTCTTATTTCTAACTAACTGGGCTATTATAATACCCATGGAAACGTATTGTTCTGCCAATGTGTTTTCTTTGGATGTTGAAAGAAGCGGGGTTGTGTGGTTGAAGTAGCGGCTGGGTGTGGTGTAAATTTTGGAACGGTATAAGCTTTGACTGCACAGAAAAATTTAATTAATATTAAATAATTTTCACCCGAATGGTTTGTGATTGTTTAATACACAAACATGCACAAATAGAAACATTTAGGCCTTGTGAAATGATTGTTAATATTCTGATAAATTGTGATGATGTATAACAATGATGACTATATAACAATAATATAACAGCAATAATTAATATATTATTATGAATGTATCAGGACTGTGCATGCACTGTGTGTGTATTTGATTGGCTACAAACTGTATTCAGACTTTACTCATCAAAGGGGGGGGGGGGGGGTATCGAGCCATGAGAGCTTCCTGTTCTCCACAATCTGGTTTCCTGACAGGTTTCCCTTTCCTCCTCAAACAAAGGGCAGGAATGCCTCCTGAATCGCATTGCTGATGGGTGTGTGTGGAGGACACAATAGACGTGTGCAGTCTGGATGGAAGTGGTGTACTGGGTACTGGCACTTGGTACTGGCACGCATCGTGAGGCATTTGTGATCCAGGCCGTTTGGCTGTAAGGCATCTGTGGTGGCCCAGGCACGTGGCAACTTCCACTGTCACAGTTTCCCAAGAAGAGTTTAGGAAGACCTGTTAGTTTATAAATGAGGGTTTTGAGCAACATGAACCTATGTTGAGTTCATAATGGCATCATATGGTACCACATAATCATTGAAAAGTACTGTAAATCATTTAGAGAATGCAAGGCTTGGAGTGCCTTTCTGTTTGTTCCCAGTGAATATTATGTTGTAGGCTACTTGAATAGTCTACATGGGAAGGGATGTTAGCACAAGATGTTCAGGAGAGAAGAGTGTAGATCAATGAGTGTAGATAAATTAACTTTATCTCTGTCGCACCCTTACCATTGGCAGTGTGTGTGTTCCACATTGATAAAGAACACACATTTCAAATAGACTCAGACTGGTGTTTTAGATTGTCTGTTTGGAAGTGCATACACTCACATTATTTAAAAAAAACCTGTCATCTTGATAGGCACATGCTGATATGTCAGTGTAAATGTAACGTGCAACAGCCATAACAGCAGAGCTGCCCTTATCAGGAGACATTGAGACATTCCCTCACTGCTCTCAACATATCATCCACAGACCAGGCTAGCTTCTGTATAGACTTCTCTGATAGGGCATATGGCTACCAGACTGCTAGTGTGCAGCTATGATGGTTTGACTGATGAAATCACTGGCATGTCTGTCCAACTCTGAGGGCATTATCAGATGCTGTCACAAAGTATCATCCATCCAGCCCTCCCAATGAATGGCCTTAAAAGCTGTCGCCTTGGTCAGTTTAGAACCGGTGGCACATTACAGGCACATACAGTCAGTGTTAGTGAATGTACATTGAAGCATTAGTTTGCTGGAAAGTACTGTACTGTATGTGAATATGCCGTATTATTCTGATTAGCGGTGTAGATAGAAATCCCCATCCCAAGATTAGACTTCTCAGGAGATGAGTACACAGGCTGTAAACAGCAGACTGGCCACTGTATGTATCACTGCAACTCCAGTCCACAGGGAAAACTCTGCTTAACTTTTTCACTTGTTAGGACTCATTGGCTCCGGTTAAGGGCTTGTAGTAAGCATTTCACCTGTTGTATTCGGCGCATATAACAAATACAATTTGATTAGATTTTTGAAATCTAGCCCTTGTAGCCTTTTTGATCCATGTTTGCTATTTCGTGAACAGTCAGACGTGTTTTGTTGCATACATACAGTACTTTGTTCTTCGACGGGGTAAGAACTGTGCTAATGGCACATATTTGTCTTGATCTAGGATGTTATCTTTTAAAATATCTATAATCCCTCAAGATTACAGACATCTGTGTAATCTGTGACATCAGAGGCTACCAGATCAGATGTGTGTCAGACATGAGCCTAATCCTTGAAACAGCTTAATTGTAATGACTCTAGATCAGTTTGTCTCTGTTGCTGCTGCTTTGTTTCACTAAAATGTGTCATTGACAGAGCTGAGGCAAGGCAGAACTCACCAGCTCCTTCATTCATAGTAAACAGAGGTTTTAAAATGGATTTAGCTAAAAGGCTGCCACAGTCTATACAGGCATAGCCGTTTACCTGCATGTCTCATAAATACTGTACATCTCTTTGGCTCTGTGTATAGGTTGTTGCATGTCAGATCATTGGAATAGCAAGTATTGTATTCCCATTAGCCCATATACATCTCTGGCAATGATAGATCTGATATGTATTCCATGTATCAGTTACCAGACATGAGACAGAACACGTGGACACAGACAGAGGAGAGTTCCAGTGGAGCCACTGCACTGGGGTCAATGTAGAACTTACCCCCCTGCTGTTCCTGTTGATTCTTCATCTGCTGTTCCTTCTCTGTGGAAGGAAAACGCAGACTAGATCTTGCTGTGCATAGTAGTCATCAGGATTTTAGTCATGTTTGAAGTCATGGTAACATCAACAGGAAGCTGTAGTTGCTACATAGGCCCAATCACTGTATACACAAACCCCTTTGGATGCCAGATTGCGATATGACACATAACTGCACATAATTACTGTAAACAAAATGGATCTACAACAAGTGAGAGATTGAAGTTGTGAGATCACAGGTTCTCTCTGTTGTTCTAGAGGTGCCCCGCTATAACCTGTTCCTCCTCTGGCCTGCAGGAGGCACTGTCAGTGGTGAGTGAAGACCAGTCCTTGTTTGAGCCTCCTTACGCTGCTGCTGCCCCTCTACCCAAGACAGACATGACTGCATCTGGTACACAGGACTACGTCCAGCCCCACAAAATCAACCCATTACCCCCTCAGCAAGAGTGGATTAACCAGCCAGTCCGAGTGAACGTCAAGAGAGAGTATGACCACATCAATGGATCCAGGTATGTTCAGCAGTATGCACAGTCCATCTCACTAGACTCCAGCTCTTATGTCTTGTCGTAGTATGTCTTCGTCTCTGCTGATTTGAGTTGATGTTCCCTAGATTAGTCTAGATTCAAAAGGATAGTTGATCATAACAATTGCTTGTGCTCAGTGAAATATAATTTTTGTCCACCTTCTGCAGAAAGTGAGCTGTTCATCTACCACTAACTCACCTGACACTTACATTTCATTGGGCTAGCTCAAGTTCTGCTCCATTGGCCCTGTGGTTGGTCTATATTGCAAACCATTTTCATCTGCTTAGAGCCAATATAAGGATCTCTGGTCTCTCTCTGACACTGACACTGTGTGTCTGTGCAGCAGGGAGTCCCCAGTGGACTGCAGTGTGGGGGGTAAATGCAACAAGCTGGTGGGGGGCAATGACACATCTCAGATGAGTTACGGAAGCTACATGGACGAGAAGAACGCTCCGCCCCCCAACATGACCACCAATGAGAGGAGAGTCATCGTCCCCGCAGGTAACAATGACTTCTATAATATAAACCGCATGGTATTTCTTTATAATGAATGAAAATAACATGTTGTTTTTTCTTTATTTCCGATGTTATTAATTGCTCAATAACTAGACCTATAAGTACTATGACTCTACATTCCAGGCTGCGAGAAAGGTTTATTTCTTAGTAATTTTTCTTCCTAGTCAAATGGAGGGCCTATAAACATGCTCTTAATTGGCATACATTTTCTGATGTTGTAGAAATGTTTTTATTAGCCCCGGATGTATTTAGCTATGTCACGGGTGAAGGCTCTTTCATGCTTTTGTTAGTCATGTTTTAGTTTACTCATGGGAGTACGACTAAACAAGTACAGGCAACAGAGGTCTGTTCAGTCAAAGAGCTCTTTACATTGGCAAATTGATCCACATATTACAGAGTATTATTTATGAGGGATAAATGCTTTGGGAAACGAAAGCGATTGATGGAAGCGATTGATGGTCTTGGAAGCGATTGATGGTACATCAGATATACTGTAGAATAGATGCAGGTGTATGATTTCACTCCATCAAAGTATTACATAGGCTACACAATCTGGGAAAGGATGGGTCGGATACATTCACTGAAAGATGGATGAATGAATAGCTAGTTAAATAAACAAGTGAAAATAACGAATGGATACATTAGCCATAATTTGGAAATAATTATGAGACCAAAACTTGAAATGCATTCTCAATCACTGTGAAAAGACTAGATTGTCCCGTGCTGTATACACTACCTCTGTCTTCTTGTATTTCTCCAGATCCGTCGCTGTGGTCTCAGGATCATGTCCGCCAGTGGCTAGAGTGGGCCATCAAGGAGTACGGCCTGCTGGAGATGGACACGGCCATGTTCCAGAACACAGACGGCAAGGAACTGTGTAAGATGAGCAAGGACGACTTCCTCCGACTGACCACCATGTACAACGCTGAAGTCCTACTCTCTCATCTCAATTACCTCAGGGAAAGTAAGTTCTGGCAGCCATTTGAATTGATCTATACTGAACAAAAATATAAACACATCATGTGAAGTGTTGGTCCCATGTTTCAGGAGCTGAAATAAAAGATCAGAGAAATGTTCCATAAGCACAAAAAACGTATTTCTCTCAAATTTTGTGCACAAATTTGCTAACATCCCTGTTAGCGAGCATTTTTCCTTTTCCAAGATAATCCATCCACTTGACAGGTGTGGCATATCAATAAGTTGATTAAACAGCATGGTCATCACACAGGTGCACCTTTTGCTGGGGACAACAGGTTACTCTAAAATGTGCACTATTGTCACACAACACGATGCTAGAGATGTCGCAAGTTTTGAGGGAACGTGCAATTGGCATGCTTTTTGCAAAAATGTCTACCAGAGCTGTTGCCAGATAATTTAATGTTAATTTCTCTACCATAAGCTGTCTTGTTTTAGAGAATTTGGCAGTATGTCCAATCGGCCTCACATTCGCAGACGTCGTGTGGGCGAGTGTTTTCCTGATGTCGTTATGAACAACGTCTTCTCCTGAGTGGCTCAGCGGTCTAAGGCACTGCATCTCAGTTCTAGAGGCATCACTACAGACCTGGTTCAATCCCGGGCTGTTTCACAACCGGCCGTGATCGGGCGGGTTTGGCCGGGGTAGGCCGTCATTGTAAATAAGAATTTGTTCTTAACTGACTTGCCTAGTTAAATAAAGGTTATGTATATATATATATATATATATATATATGAACAGAGTGCCCCATGGTTGCGGTGGGGGTATGGGTAGGCATAAGCTACGGACAATGAACACAATTGTTTTGTATCGATGGCAATTTGAACGCACAGAGATATCGTGACGAGATCCTGACGAGGCCCATTGTCATGCCATTCATCTGCTGCCATCCCCTCGTTTTACCATGATAATGCACGGCCTCCTGTATATAATTCCTGAAAGCTTAAAATGTCCCAGTTCTTCCATGGCCTGCATACACACCAGACACGTGTACGACAGCATGTTCCATTTCCCACCAATATCCAGCAACTTCGCACAGCCATTGAAGTGGAGTGGGACAACATTCCACAGGCCACAACAACCTGATCAAATCTATGCAATGTGTCGCACTGCACGTGATACTGACTGGTTTTCTGATCCACGCCCCTTATTTTTTTTAAGGTATTTACAGTATTTACAGATGCATATCTGTATTCCCATTCATGTGAAATCCATAGGTTACATTGACTGATTTCCTTATATGAACTGTAACTTCGTAAAATCTTTGAAATGGTTGCATGTTGCGTTCATGTATTTTTTCAGTATATGTCAGTGATGGATAGTAAGACGCTAGTTTCTCAATCATCTTTATTCTCAGTGTGGTAACAAACAATAACAGAACAGAAGTTCTCTGTCTCTTCCATTAGCCAGTTTGTACTGCATTCTGACATTGACATACGTCCAATCTCGTTCACCCGGCCATGTGAGAATGCCAGAAAACGTGGTTTACCCACTTTGAATGTTTTACATTGGTCTTTTGCCTGGATTGGTTTTTCATATAGTGTAGAGGAGGCTTAAATAGCACAGACATTTCAGTCTCTGTTTCTCAGGGCATCGCCCGTGCTTTTGGATGTGAACAGAGTATGCCGAACCAAGGGAAATTAAATGACTCACTGTGTTTTGTCACCATAGTCATCATGTTACAGTCGCCAGACAATGATACAGCCTTACTGGAAAACTGGACCCCATTTCTCCAAAATGGCCGCCCTGCGGGCCTTGGCACATACAGCTATTCCAGCCATGAGGACTTAAGAGTTTTTTCCCTGTAGATAACCATCATCTCTGGACTGTAACCCGCTCTCCCTCCACTCAGGATTGCCTTATTCCACATAGGCCACAGTAAGATGAAGCCCAGGTGCATTGCCTCAGGAATCACGCGAGTGAGTGAGGTCTGTGTGTTCAGCAGAGCACAGGAAGTGTATCTGTAATATACAATGGAGGCAGCTTTACTGATTAATTGGAAGGCCTTTTGTACATTACGACCTCACACGTTTTGGCAGCGAGACACGACTATAAAGAAACAAGGTTTTGCTGCACCAATATGCAAATGCAATCTATAAGCAAGATACCAGGAGGACAGGCAGCATCTGGCATCTCGTGGAGATTATCTGGAACTGTGTACCATTCTGTGCTATAGAGTTCAGGTTTTATAGACATCCACTGCACTTAATGGAGTTGGTGGATGGCCATCACAAAACATACTAAGCCATAATGTTGGAGGCCATCCATAACATCAGTTATTTCAGTAAACCAGTTAATATTTCCATGGATATCCCACCCTCTATGTATGACAGTTATCCTCTGCTGTTTGCACTGTACTGTATAGCAAGAATAGCAGCTGCAAAGCGTCATGACATGGAGCAGGGTGGAGCCCTAATGGCTGACTCATTTGAAAGTTTCTCCTAAAAATTGTGATGGGTCTTGCTGTGATGTAATGGGAACATTATTCTGTGGGTGTCAACAGTTTTCTCTGTGCTGTGCGTGGCATCTGGGCCCAGGGAATAGGGATGGCTGCTGTGAGTATAACAGCCCCATTGTGTTACAATGCAGCATGGACTGGAGGCTCTATGTGTTTGAATGACCGCCGCTGGGCCCTCTTACTCTCAGCAGAGCAGTTTTCATTAGGAATGGTTGCCGCGGGACTTAGCCTGGCTTAGGCGTCCTGCACTGCGGCTCTACCCCCGCCACCATTCTTTTGATTTAGTTGTTGTGTGTTTTGGAAACAGAAGAGATGCTTCGGAATCCTCGGCTCGGGTATTGAAATTGCTTTGGACTCCTTCCCAAGCCAGGAGACAAATGCTCTCTCTTCGTCCCGTGCCAGGCTGACCAGTGGCAGGCCTTTTGAGAAATGAGCAGCATTAGGGCGTATATTGACGCGGGGCGGTGAGCTCGCGTTGAGGTGGGAGGAACTGTGTTAGTTAAGGCACGACGTTGTAAGAGTGTGGGGACTTTCCAGGGTTTACCCTGACCTCAGGGCCGCAGATATGAAACTGAAGCCGATCTCTTCCCCCTGCAGCACAAACAAACACAATCACAGACACGGAGCTAGCCCATCCAGAACGCAGACCTCTGGCTTCACTCACGAGGAGAGGTGGAGCGGGGCTAAGCTCTCGGTTCCGACTCAGACACACAGGAGAGGGAGAAGCAGGCCCTGGAAGTTTTTAGTGATTACAGGCCGTCTGATGCCTCACCCTCTCCCGTCCTCCGCCTCTCCACTCTCCTCCCAACCTGACGACAGTCTGTCCTCGACGAGCTGGAATAATTTCATACACATCTGTGTACATCATGTGTGTTACTTTGGGGTCTGTTTATTGAAACTCTGATTAACATTCTTCACTGTCATTAAGCTTATTCACAGTAGGCCCGAGCAGGGCAGGGACATTTCCCCTCCCTGCGGCTATACGCTAAAAGTAAAAACACACGCCTGTCTCTTTTGTCTTAGTCATACACATATAAAAGTTTATGCCAGCAAGGCATTCTGCACATATCTGAATCTCTGTCTCCAGCTGCGAACAGTAATAAGGGTGGTTGCCTGTGCATTATTTTGGCCCCATTGTTGGTCACTTATCCAGATTTTCTACGCGATGGCCTCCCATTCTCCAATGTGCTTTCAATTTGGGGCGCAATTTGAGAATTTGTTCAAATTAGTCTGTCAGGGAGGGACTGCGGACTGTTTGCTTTATTGCACCCATGTAGGTCGGTTTGATACCACATGTGCTGGAACGAACCAAGCACAGCACAGTGAAACCTCCAACAAGGAGAGACTGTATCCTCAGACACAGAGACAGGAGAAAGGGGGGAGAGAGAGAAAAAGAGAGAATGAAAGAGTGGGAGTTTTTATTGAAGTGCATGGAAATAGCCTGAAGTGGCTCTGATTGAGTGCCATAGGAGAATAGCTGCATTGCTTTCTTTCCCAGGTGTCCCTGCTATGGTCTGGTCTGCTCTGTGTGGCTGACTGTGGCTGGAAGGATTTACAGAGTGATAAGTCTGGGCTCCCAGCCTCCCGGGCTGCCTCTGCTCCTGATCCTACTGCTGCTGCTGGTGCAGCCCACTCGAGTGTGGGACATTCTCAAAACCTCAATAGTTTATGCAGACCATAAACATCTGGGCTGAAGGCTGCAGAGGAAAAGGAGATCTGGAGTTCTCTCCTTCGCAGCAAGTTACTCCCAATCTCTCTCTCTCTCTCTCTCTCTCTCTCTCTCTCTCTCTCTCTCTCTCTCTCTCTTTTTTAAAGTTTTTATGGAGCTCCTCCTGCATTAGTTATTTCTATTGGCAGATTAGCACTGCAGTGGAGGGGCTCAGAGGCCTGGCTGCCTCTTGTTAGCTGTTAGGTACCATTACACAGCACCTCTGGTTGGTTTGGCGTTGGTCAGGGAACCGGGCTAATGTAGTCTAATTACTGGGGTCTCCTAGGCCTCCTTTAAGGGGCAGTGGCCTCATCGCCCAGGTGGGTGCCCTTCAGATTGTTGATGGAGAGAAGGGTATGTACATGTTTGAGGGGGTGTGGGACTTGAGAGGGGTTTGTTGATAGAGAAAAGGGTATACATGTGTGAGGGGATAGTATAGATTTTAGCTTGGTAGGATCAACATCAGGCCAGGGCTTAGCAAAGGTCAATGACGTCTAACCATCTCAGAAGGATGTCTGTCAATATTATGGTGTGTCAAGATGGAGGATGAAGGGGCAGGAAGCGTTTTAGACTCATCATTTAGAGAAAAGAAAGAAAACAAAACACTGCTATTGGAGGTATTATGTAATAGAAGTACAGACTTTTGGCAGATGTGGCTCGGTTGGAGGAGGCTGAACATCAGCCAGTCATTCCACTGCACAGTCAGATTACTGGGATGTGTTTTCGAGGGGGAAGAGCACGTCCAAATAAATAGGCGGTTTAGCCAAGCCTCCCTTGCCCAAAGTGTCAGTGTTGGCGCTCCCCATTTTCTCTTTCTCCCTCTTTCCCTTGCTCCCTCTCTCTCTCCCGTCCTTTTAATAGCGGTCCCAGTGTTCTCTTTTGAATCTGTTTTCTCAGCAGCTCTGCCTGTCTGGGGCGGCCCCCATGTGGAACCCAGTAGGGCAGTAGTTAACCCTAACCCCGTCTCTCTCTCTCTCTACTACTTTTTACTATTCTCTCTCTCACCCTGGAGATGGGTTGGTGCCGTGCCTGCCCCGTGCGCTTACACTGAGAGTGTGGAATAATTTTTGTATGGGGAGCTGCGTTTGATTGCTGTGCAGGGATCCTGCCTCACACAATGCTGCCCCTGTTCACCAGCCCCAGGTCCAAACCAGGGCCAGAGCCTTGGGGGTGGTGTGGGCTGTGGTGTTGCGGGATAGGGTGGGGGTTAGAATATGTGTGTAGAGCCCCCGCCTCCCGCCTCCCTCCGCCAACCCGCCAAGAAACAGACCCCAGGTCTGCATTGCTGTGGGCCCCCCCACTCCCCCCCACTCCCCCCCCCCCCTCCAAAATGAGCAAAGGCATCCTGCATTCCCAAGCTGTAGCCTATACTGTTATTCATCTCTCCGTCTCCTGCCCATTCAGAAAAACTCATAGAGTTCCTTCCTAACCAGCAACTCCCAATAGTAGTAGTCTTTGTCTTAAATTTTACACTCCCCATAGTAGTACTAGTACTGGTATTTTCCCAGTGCATTTTTGTTCTGTTTTTCCACTCTGATTTATGCGTCGGGGCAGCTAAAGTTAAGAGAGCATTTTGGTGCCGCCCAGGGTGCCTGTGTAAGCAGAGGAATGCAGAGCACAGTTCTGCTCCATAAGGTAAAATGAAAAGCTAGCCATTATGCTATTATAAATAGTCTTGGTTTCTGGACTTTAATAGTCAGGAGGTTTGTGGTGGAATTGTTGACTCAGCACAGCATTCTGAGTTTAAAGGATTACATATAAAAAATATTGCTGGGTCGATTCTTTATTGGATAGAATGGATTGATTGTTTACAATGTACCATGGGCAGTTTTTAAGTATACTTTTCAGAGGCATCTCAAATTAAAGGCAATTGAGATCTACTTACACTAATCAAGGATCTTCTTACTGCCACCTACTGGGTATTGGCCAGTGTTTCTACTCACAGCTAATAGCATTGTACACTGCATACCAAACATTAGAAACACCTTCCTAATATTGAGTTGACTCCAATGCTTCCCCTAGTTGTGTAAAGTTGTCTGGATATCTTTTGCGTGGTGGACCATTCTTGATATACCTTTATTGGAAATTATTGAGTGTGAAAAAACCTGCAGTGTTGCAGTTCTTGATGCATTTCTATACTATATAACCTATTAGCCAGTATATTTTATGAATCTTGCCCTATGCACAGATAACTGTAAACATTTTTTGATCATACAGCTCTGACGTTGTGCCCATCTGGCGTGTTGCAGGTAGCTCATCATTATCCTACAACACTCCATCTCACACGGACCAGTCTCCACGCCTGGCTGCCAAAGAAGGTAGGACAGCATTATTTTCTAAAACCTTACTGCTAATGTTAAATATGGGCAACAGTTTTCTATTTCAGAGGTGTTTTTATAGGGGTCTATGCTTCCTTTTTTGAAGAGAGCCAGGTATATGCTGAAAGAGTGAGAGAGTGAGAGAGAGAGAGAGCGAGAGCGAAAGAGAGAATGTGAGAGAGGACAAGAAAGAGTGTTCTCATTTAGCACGATCATTTAGCCAGCATCATTTAGCCAGCACACTCCGCTCTGTCTGCCAGCCCCTCAGCGCACGGTGGTCTCAGTGTGAGTGCCAGCTCCCTCTCTGCTGCCACAGAGGAGAACAGGCCCAGGTCCTGGCAGCACCAAGCAGAGACACAGCTATTGACAGGTGTATCTTTTGTACAGGGGAATAATATCAGGCAGCGCTACCCCAGTCTGTGCTATTCATGGCCTACCTGCACATGGAGGAAAGCGAGGGCCACCTTACAATGGAAGGGAATTAGCAAAACAAAAGGCATGCCGTGGCTAACCTCCCCATCCACAGGGGGAGATATAGGAGGATAGGGTGGGGGGGCTCAGTGAGATAGCACGTCTAAATAAGGTCATTTTTGTGGAGCGGTGTACTTAAAGGACAGGTGGGTCAGCCACAATGTAAACAGAGACAGAAAGGAGACAGAAAGGGAGATGAGTTGTTTTTGTTGTCACAACTTTGACTCAATCTAAGAGGGAACACGTGGTGGTAGGGAGGAAAGTTTTTTTGGCGGTTGATGTGTGTATTTGTGCAGGTTTTGGAGGGCAACTGTTACACTGAGCATTGTAGGGCACTGTTCATTGTTTTAACATGTAGATTAGTGTTCTGTGGTGTTGATGAGACATGTTCATTCTCTCCGATCAGATACACTGATCAGTCTGGAAGACAGGGTTTTTTGCAGACAGCTAAAATGTGACTTTATGATCCATAAATAACTCTGAATGTTTTTTATTTAACTAGGCAAGTCAGTTAAGATCAAATTCTTATTTACAATGACGACCTACCCCAGCCAAATCCTAACCCAGACGACGCTGGGCCAATTGTGCACCGCCCTATGCGACTCCCAATCACGGCCGGTTGTGATACAGTTTGGAATCGAACCAGGGTCTGTAGTGACGCCTCTAGCACTGAGATGCAGTGCCTTAGACCGCTGTGCCACTCTGAGGAGACACTTTGTCAAATGCGCATTTGCAGTGACATTTATCAAATCACATTTTATTTGTCACATGCTTCGTAAATGACAGGTTTACCAATGCATTCCCAACAATGCAGAGGGAAAGGAAATGGAGAAATAATAGAAAAGTAAAACACAGAATAATAATAAAATTAATAATAGACACACAATGAGTAATCATAACTTGGCTATATACAAGGGGTACCATTACCGAGTCAATGTGCAGGGTTATGACGTAAGTGAGGTAGATATGTACATGTACAGTGCATTTGGAAAGTATACAGACCCCTTGACTTTTTCAACATTTTATTACATTACAGCCTTATTATAAAATGGATTAAATAAAAACATGTCCTAATCAATCTACGCCCATAATGACAAAGCAAAAACAGGTTTTTAGAAACTTTTGCAAATTTATTGCAAATAAAAAACAGAAATACCTTATTTACACAAGTTTTCAGCCCCTTTGCTATGAGACTTGAAATTGAGCTCAGGTGCATCCAGTTTCAATTGATCATCCTTGAGATGTTTCTACAACTTAGAGTCCACCTGTGGTAAATTGATTGGGCATGATTTGGAAAGGCACACACCTGTCTATATAAGATCCCACAGTTGACCGTGCATGTCAGAGCAAAAACCAAGCTGTGAGGTCTTAAATGAAAGAAGTTTGGAACCACCAATACTCTTCCTAGAGCTTTCCGTCTGGCCAAACTAAGCAATCAGGTGAGAAGGGGAGGTGACCAAGAACTCTATGGTCCCTATGTCAGAGCTCCAGAGTTCCTCTGTGGAGATGGGAGAACCTTCCAGAAGGACAACCATCTCTGCAGCTCTACACCAATCAGGCCTTTATGGTAGAGTGGCCAGATGGAAGCCACTCCTCAGTAAAAGGCACATGACAGCTTGGAGTTTGCCAAAAGGCACCTAAAGAACTCTCAGACCTTGAGAATCAAGATGCTCTGGTCTGCTGAAACCAAGATTGAACCCTTTGTGGTGGTGGCAGCATCATGCTGTGGGGATGTTTTTCAGCGGCAGGGACTGTGAGAATAGTCAGGATCGAGGGAAAGATGAAAGGAGCAAAGTACAGAGAGATCCTTGATGAAAACCTACTCCAGAGTGCTCAGGCCCTCAGACTGGGGCAAAGGTTCACCTTTCAACAGGACAACGGCCCTAAGCACACAGCCAAGACAGCCAAGACAACTTGGTGGCTTCTGGAAAAGTCTCAGAATGTTCTTGAGTGGCCAAGCCAGAGCCCAGACTTGAGCCTGATCAAACATCTCTGGAGAGGCCCGAAAATAGCTGTGCAGCAACGCTCCCCATCCAACCTGACAGAGCTTGAGAGGATCTGCATTGAAGAATGGGAGAAACTCCCCAAATACAGTTGTGCCAAGCTTGTAGCATCATACCCAAAAAGACTTGAAGCTGTAATTGCTGCCAACGGTGCTTCAACAAAGTACTGAGTAAAAGGTTGAATACTTATGTAAATGTTATATTTCAGTTTTTTAATTTGAATACATTTGCAAAAATTTCTAAAAACCTGTTTTTGCTTTGTCATTTTGGGGGTAGATTGATGAAGAGAAAAAAAACGATTTAATCAGTTTTAGAATAAGGCTGTAACATAACAAAATGTGGAAGAAGTCAAGGGGTCTGAATAGTTTCCTAATGCACTGCAACAAGGAATAAAGTGACAGATAGTGAACAGTAGCAGTAGCGTATGTTATGAGTCAAAAAAGTAATTGCAAAAAGGACCACTGCAGAGGTTGCTATTTGGTTAACTATTTAACTACATTTTTTGCAGTCTTATGGCTTGGGGTAGAAGCTGTTCAGGATCCTATTGGTTCCAGACTTGGTGTGTCAGACCCGCCTAAGCCTGTGTTAGTGTCTGTGAGATGAAGTACATATCCTTTACATGTGGACTGTGAAGTCACCACCATATACAGTACATGAGAACAGGTTGCAATAACACTGATAGCCTGGCTCACAGGAAAAGGGCATATCTAGCTGGGAAGAGAGGAAGAGACTAGGCTGAGTTACACTGTTCTCACCCTGGTTCATATCATCATGGGCGTGCTCGATGAGATACTTTATGTTTCTGAATGATTTTATTCAGGGTTTTTTTAGACAATAGACATAGACAAAATACATGGGCGCTAAGATTCTGCAGTGTCACCTCTGACCCCGTCTTCCTGGTTCTCAGTGGCAGGTATTTGGACTGGCAGATCCAGCAGGTCAACTCCCCTCAACACCATTTCCCCAACACAGAGAAGTGGCTACCATAATAGTGCTCCTTCTTCTCCTAATCCAAACTCAGTCACAACCAAAATTCCATAAAAGCCTTTTTCTTCAAGAAATGCCAGTATTGAGACTTTTATCAACTTTCTATCGCCAGATGTTCACAGTCATATTGCCTGTAGAAAAGGGTCACATACCATCTCAGCTCTGTCAGGGTATAGTAAGCACCGTTATTCAGCAGGAGACCTCCAAATCTTTTCCAGACTGTCTGATGTAAAAACCAATGTTATGAATAAAAGTGAGCATATAAAACATGGAATGCAGCAGCCATGAAAAGTGTGTGTGCGTGTGTTCATGTGCTTGCTTGCCTGTGTGTTGAGCTAAAGGGTACAGGGAGATAGTTTGGAGATTCAGTGATTTACCACATGGCTCCTCAGTAGTCACAGAGAGGGAAGCTTTAGCGATTGATGGGCTATTCTTTGTCTTTTATCTTTCCCTCTATGGCCTCCCAAGTGGAGAACTGCTGATTTACATTGGTTGTATAGCCAAGCATACATACAGTACTCTATCCATTGTATGTACATTGTGTCTGCTAAAGCTTGGCAGCTGCCTCTGCCAAGCTCATATAGTCAGCTCTTTTCCTTTCTCACACAGATGGCTTTTAAAGCACCTGCATACAGTATAAAGAGCCCTGCTCTGTCTGAGTCTGTCTTTGGCTTAGACTGTGGGTTAAAAGCGGTCCATGACTATGCTTCTCTCTCGTTGGTGCTCAGCCCTTGTTTTGAATAGCTGGTCTGCAGTCAGGTCTCCCAGGAGGAGCAAGCATTGCACCACACCCCAGCCCAGAGTGGAAACTGGCTCTACTCAGAGGGCCTGGAAAAAGAGGGAGAGAGAGGCTCCATACTTCTGGGGTGTCTGTTGAGTTTGCATGGCTGACTGTATTCCTGACCTGGTGTGCTCATCTGGACTCTGGTCGTCCTTCCCAGTCTGTCTGCCTGGCTTCCCCCTTTCCTATCATCTCTTCTCGTTTCCTCTCTACTCCTTTCGTACCCTCTCCTCTCCTCTCCTCTCCTCTTCTGCCCTTGAGCAAGGCAGTTAACCCCCACAACAACTGCTCCCCGTTTGCCGATGAAGTGGATGTCGATTAAGGCGCCCCCCGCAACTCTCTTATTCAGAGGGGTTGGGTTAAATCTGGAAGACACATTTAGTTTGAAATCATCCAGTTGACTAAGTATTCCCCTTTCCCTTCCTCCTCACCTTCCGTCTCCTCTCGTCTACTCTGCTGAATGGTGCTCCGCATAGGTCTCATGTCCACCCCTGCCCTTCTGGTCTGACTCAGACCCTAATCGAATCAGGAATAGGAACTTCCCCACTGTCTATAGCGGTGAACCCTTAATATGAGGATATTGCAGGGATGTGACCCTCTCTCATGTCTAAAGGCTACATAGTGGAGCCGAGTGTAGTCTATCCAACCACCTCCTCTGCTCTTTATCAGACAGTAGCGGGATTCAACGCCATTGTTTTCTTTTCAGATTCCAACATTGTGTTTCGTCTGTCTGGGTCTCTTGAGTTTCTCACTCTCTCTCTCTGTCTCTCTCTCTCTCTCTCTCTCTGTATCTGTCTCTCGCACTCTCTCTCTCTCCCCCTTCTGTTTGTGACCCTTCTCTTGGAAGGAGGTAGCCCCTGTGTGTTTTTTCGCAGAGGAGGGGGAGCGGGAGAGGGGAAAAAAGGGCTAGTAAAACAAAGAGAGGTTGTCTGCAGGCAAGGCAAGCAGGAAACGCAACTCTCCGAGGACTCTCCCCCAGTCGTTGCTACTTGGCTATCCCACCAGCCCACTGCAGATTGGACCTGACAGCCTCTGCTGAGCGACGGCCACCCGACTGTTATTCCTCTCTCACTCTGTCTCTCTCTCTCTCACTCTTTCTTCTATCACTCTCTCTCTGACTTCTCTCTTCTCCCTCCCCCTCTTTCTCTACCACTCCACCCAGCTCCCTCCATCCTACCCCAGACCCATCTGACAGTGAGAGAAAAGAGAGACCCACTCTTTGTTTAGTTCTTCCAGGTTCAGGCCCATTGAGTCAACTCTGGGGTTAATAGTTTAAAAAGCAGAAAGAGTGAGATGTTCATGAAATCTCTTTTTAGGGAAATGTTTCTGCTGAAGGACGGTTTTATAAAGCACAAACACACATGAGCAAAAGGAAATTAGTTGAAATAACATCCTGTGAAAGTGTGATTAAATACACTGTTTGTAATTATTTTTATTGTAGATATGTAATTTATGTTAGACAATAAAACAAGTTCTAGTGACATTGCTTCTTAGAAAGCCTGATTTTTAATTTTTTATTACAGCTTTAAATCAAGTTTGTGGTTGAGAAGTACTCAACACTAAAGTAGATGTGCATTTTGATTTATTCAATGTTGGTTGAAGTAAACCAGTGGACGGTCTGCATTTCCAAATGTTTGTTTTATAGGAAATGACATGTTTCTGACCACGAGAGGGCAGTGTTGGATAATGTTTTGAGAAGCCATGACATGGCTCTCAACCAGTTGTAGATGCGGAGGTCACTGATGAGTCAGACGGAGCTAGTTGTGACAAACCCTCCTGTAATAGGTGGGTGTCTGCATCACCACGGTGAAGCATGTTAAGTTCTAGCTGTCCCATTGGCTGTATATGTAGCGTGACACACATGATTTAGAGCCTTAAGTCTTCACATTAGACACCTGCGGTGTCTCTTAACTGCATGTTGAGCTCAGCAGGGGCTTATATGAGCACCACTTATGTGACCAAACATAAAAACAGTGGTGACATCATGAGATTTGAAACATTAAAAATATTAATGTAGTCATTATAACATGATGGAAGACTAGTAGGACATTACATCAGCTATATGTAATATTAGTAGGACATTACATCAGCTATATGTAATATTAGTAGGACATTACATCAGCTATATGTAATATTAGTAAGACATATCAGCTATATGTAATATTAGTAAGACATTATATCAGCTATATGTAATATTAGTAAGACATTATATCAGCTATATGTAATATTAGTAAGACATATCAGCTATATGTAATATTAGTAAGACATATCAGCTATATGTAATATTAGTAAGACATATCAGCTATATGTAATATTAGTAGGACATTACATCAGCTATATGTAATATTAGTAAGACATTACATCAGCTATATGTAATATTAGTAGGACATTACATCAGCTATATGTAATATTAGTAAGACATATCAGCTATATGTAATATTAGTAAGACATATCAGCTATATGTAATATTAGTAGGACATTACATCAGCTATATGTAATATTAGTGGACATTACATCAGCTATATGTAATATTAGTAAGACATTATATCAGCTATATGTAATATTAGTAGGACATTACATCAGCTATATGTAATATTAGTGGACATTACATCAGCTATATGTAATATTAGTAAGACATTATATCAGCTATATGTAATATTAGTAAGACATTACATCAGCTATAAGTAATATTAGTAAGACATTACATCAGCTATATGTAATATTAGTAAGACATATCAGCTATATGTAATATTAGTAAGACATTATATCAGCTATATGTAATATTAGTAGGACATTACATCAGCTATATGTAATATTAGTAAGACATTATATCAGCTATATGTAATATTAGTAGGACATTACATCAGCTATATGTAATATTAGTAAGACATTATATCAGCTATATGTAATATTAGTAGGACATTACATCAGCTATATGTAATATTAGTAAGACATTATATCAGCTATATGTAATATTAGTAAGACATATCAGCTATATGTAATATTAGTGGACATTACATCAGCTATATGTAATATTAGTAGGACATTACATCAGCTATATGTAATATTAGTAAGACATTATATCAGCTATATGTAATATTAGTAAGACATTACATCAGCTATATGTAATATTAGTAAGACATTATATCAGCTATATGTAATATTAGTAGGACATTACATCAGCTATATGTAATATTAGTAAGACATTATATCAGCTATATGTAATATTAGTAAGACATATCAGCTATATGTAATATTAGTGGACATTACATCAGCTATATGTAATATTAGTAGGACATTACATCAGCTATATGTAATATTAGTAAGACATTATATCAGCTATATGTAATATTAGTAAGACATTACATCAGCTATATGTAATATTAGTAAGACATTATATCAGCTATATGTAATATTAGTAAGACATTACATCAGCTATATGTAATATTAGTAAGACATTATATCAGCTTATGTAATATTAGTAGGAAATTACATCTGTTAGATGTGTGTCTTGCTTCACTGGCTGTTATATGTCCTCCTGTCTAGTGACTCTTTGCATGTGGTACAGTCTTAGCCGATAACAAAGCTAAATGTCAGGGTTGCTATAGTCGTTGCCAGCCAAATGAAGGTGAAATTGCATCTACTTTCAATTTAGATGGGAATGTGCAGTACTGTTTTTGATGCCTTGATGGAGAAAATATGCATCTTGTTTTATCTGCACGTCAAGGAGATTGATTACAACTGGTAGCAATTCAGGTACCCAGACAGCATTCAATCAGTTGGGAACCTCACAAACGTAAGGCAATTCTTTCCAGTTGCAGCATCTTACAATCATAAACTACTAGAATGTCTATCTGTCTGTTTGTGTGTCAGTTTGTGTGTATTTTCCCCTCCCGTTTGTGGTCACCATGGTGCAACCTGCTCATGAAACTGTCATTTCATCGAAGACATCTTGTTGGTTCCTTTAGTTTTGAGACATAGTTGTATGTCAGATAAACCCACATAACCGTGGCCAGATATCCTGCTGCACAAGGTTTCTTGGACAGGGCTTGGATAGGCAGGCAAACCTTTTTATAGCCAGCTCTTGGCATCACTACTCTGCCTTATTTCCGTGACAATCTCGTTGCTTGTTTAAAGCCAAGTTGTGTTCCTGAGATGGGTTCGCTTGCAGGTGGGGAGGTAGAGAGCACAGCCTAGAACATACACAGCCACATACCAAAAAGAGACACTACCACATTTTAATTCAGGACTAGTGTATATTATGAGATGAAGTGGAGGGTTCATCTTCTCAAGCTAGAATCAGTTAATTTCCCACTCGTGCATAGGCTGCTTGATTGTTTAGCAACAAAACCGACTTGTGCGCAACCATGAGGCAAAAAAGATTGGGTTGGCCTAGATTGTTGACAACATGTAAACTATATTCAGTCTGCAAGGTTTGGGGGTGGGGGCGGGGGCGGGAGGGGTGTCGAGGGAGAGGTTGTTGTTTTATTCGGGGGGGTTCGAATGGTTAAGGGGCAGCTCTCACGTAACTGTAGGGGGATCTTGGATGGTTGATGGCCTGGCGGTTGGGAGCTTGGGCCGGTGACCGATAGGTCGCTGGTTCGGCTCCCTGTTTTTGAAAATTAAAAATTAAACAAGTTACACTGAGTTAAAACGAGCCACAAACGGTTCCCCACATGGCAGCTTCTTGTAATTGTTGCTAGCTATCTGACCATTCAGAGTCATAACACCCCACAGCCTTCTGCCTCATCGATGCGTGGGCATCATTTTCGTATACGATGTCAGCCAACTCATCTATAGGATAAATAAATGCAATACTTCGATATTAAATGTTAGGAAGTGCAGTAGAGTGTTTAATGTTGACAAATCTCTCTTTGTCGCTCTCCACTTCTCAGACCCTTCATATGATGCTGTACGGCGGACTGGATGGTCGAACAACATGCACAGTGGAAAAGGTAAGCAAGCGCTTTGCTTTACTGAGTCGCAGAAAGACTTGTAGCCTAACCACACAAGGAATTAGCATATGGTCCAACTCATCATGCATCATCACATACAGTGCCTTCGGAAAGTATTCAGACCCCTTGACTTTTTCCACATTTTGTTACGTTACAGCCTTATTGGATTAAATAAAACAATTTCCTCAGCAATCAACATGCAATACCCCATAATGACAAAGGAAAAATACGTTTTTAGAAACTTTTTCAAATGCTTATAAACAAACCTGGCCACCTTGGCTAGCGTACACTGCGCCCAGCCCGCCACAGGAGTCGCTGGTGCGCGATGAGACAAGGACACCCCTACCGACCAAGCCCTCCCTAACCCGGGCGACGCTAGGCCAATTGTGCGTCGCCCCACGGACCTCCCGGTCGCGGCCGGTTACGACAGAGCCTGGGCGCGAACCCAGGGCTCTGATGGCACAGCTGGCGCTGCAGTACAGCGCCCTTAACCACTGCGTCACCCGGGAGGCCCGGCTCCACCATTTTTAAATGGAAGAATTTTGGAACCACCAAGACTTCTTAGAGCTGGCCGCCCGGCCAAACTAAGCAATCGGGTGAGAAGGGCTTTGGTCAGGGAGGTGACCAAGAACCCGATGGTCACTCTGATAGAGCTCTAAAGTTCCTCTGTGGAGATGGGAAAACCTTCCAGAAGGACAACCATCTCTGCAGCACTACACCAATTAGGCCTTTATGGTAGAGTGGCCAGACGAAGCTATTTCTCAGTAAAAAGCACATGACAGCCTGCATGGAGTTTGCTAAAAAGCACCTAAAGACTCTCAGACCATGAGCAACAAGATTGGTCTGATGAAACCAAGATTTAACTCTTTGGCCTGAATTGCAAGCTTCACGTCTGGCGGAGACTTGGCACCCTCCCTACGGTGAAGCATGGTGGTGGCAGCATCATGCTGTGGGGATGGGTTTTTTAGCGACAGGGACTGGGAGACTAGTCAGGATCGAGGCAAAGATGAATGGAATAAAGTATAGAGAGATCCTTGACAAACCTGCTCCAGAGCGCTCAGGACCTCAGACTGGGGCAAAGGTTCACTTTCCAACAGGACAATGACCCTAAGCACACAGCCAATTCAACACAGGAGTGGCTTCGGGAAAAGTCTCTATGTCCTTGAGTGGCCCAGCCAAAGCCCGGACTTGAACCCGATCATACATCTCTGGAGAGAACTGAAAATGGCTGTGTAGCAATGCTCCCCATCAAACCTGACAGAGCTTTAGAGGACCTGCAGAGAAGAATGGGAGAAACTCCCCAAATACAGTTGTGCCAAGCTTGTATTTTATAAATTAGCAAACATTTAAAAAAACGTGTTTTTGCTTTGTCATTATGGGGTATTGTGTGTAGATTGATGAGGAACAAAACAATGTAATCCATTTTAGAATAAGGCTGTAACCTAACAGAATGTGGAAAACGTCAAGGGGTCTGAATACTTTCCTAATGCACTTTACATTCTTCCCTAGCTCATAGAGAGTCGTGTGAGAGCCCACTCAACCCAAGCATGCAAGGCAAACCACCAATGATTAAATCCTCAGTCGTCAACCCTGAAATCTGTGAACTTTAAGCACTTACCCTAGCCACCAGTTACTGGCCTGTTTTCTTTGGAACGGGGCTGACATGCCATTAAGATGTGTACTGTGGTTTATCCATGACCGCCCAACTGGCTTTCTTCCCTCCTGTTTCTTTCCCCTCCTAAACTCTCCCTCTTCAGGCTCGCCGGTGGTCACACAGAACGTGTCCAAGTCCACTGAACAGCCCAGACCTCAGCCAGGTAATGTATTTCACCCTGCTCATTCCTACCATCATGTGTGTGTGCTCCACTTAAGACAGCCGCAGTTGGTTACACCCATCTCACAAGGATGAGGATCAGCCTAATGTATAGTATACATACAGACTAACAGACCTCTCTCTCCACAGATCCTTACCAGATCCTGGGGCCCACCAGCAGTCGACTGGCCAACCCAGGTAGGTACAGGAGGATGTGTGAGACCAATCATATATCAGATGTAAACTAAATTTCCCAACATACATTGCTTCATTATGGCCTTGGTGGATTTCTCTGAAAAAAAAAATCTGCTGAGAATTGTGCACATTTGCATTCTACTTTATTGCAGTGTTCAGTAAGTACAGTCGTGGCCAAAAGTTTTGAGAATGACACAAATATTAATTTTCACAAAGTCTTCTGCTTCAGTTTGTATGATGGAAATTTGCAGCTAAAGGTGTGAGTGTTGATGAGGACAAGGCTGGAGATCACTCTGTCATGCTGATTGAGTTTGAATAACAGACTGGAAGCTTCAAAAGGAGGGTGGTGCTTGGAATCATTGTTTTTCCTCTGTCAGCCATGGTTACCTGCAAGGAAACACGTGGCGTCATCATTGCTTTGCACAAAAAGGGCTTCACAGGCAAGTATATTGCTGCCAGTAAGATTGTACCTAAATCAACCATTTATCGGATCATCAAGAACTTCAAGGAGAGCGGTTCAATTGTTGTGAAGAAGGCTTCAGGGCGCCCAAGAAAGTCCAGAAAGCGCCAGGACCGTGTCTTAAAGTTGATTCAGCTGCGGGATTTGGGGCACTACCAGTACAGAGCTTGCTCAGGATTGGCAGCAGGCAGGTGTGAGTGCATCTGCACGCACAGTGAGGTGAAGAATTTTGGAGGATGGCCTGGTGTCAAGAAGGGCAGCAAAGAAGCCACTTCTCTCCAGGAAAAACATCAGGGACAGACTGTTATTCTGCAAAAGGTACAGAGATTGGACTGCTGAGGATTGCGGAAAAGTCATTTTCTCTGATGAATCCCCTTTCTGATTGTTTGGGGCATCCGGAAAAAAGCTTGTCCGGAGAAGACAAGGTGAGCGCTACCATCAGTCCCGTGTCATGCCAACAGTAAAGCATCCTGAGACCATTCATGTGTGGGGTTGCTTCTCAGCCAAGGGAGTGGGCTCACTCACAATTTTGCCTAAGAACACAGCCATGAATAAAGAATGGTACCAACACATCCCTGAGAGCAATTTCTCCCAACCATCCAGGAACAGTTTGGTGACGAACAATGCATTTTCCAGCATGATGAAGCACCTTGCCATAAGGCAAAAGTGATAACTAAGTGGCTCGGGGAACAAAACATCGATATTTTGGGTCTATGGCCAGGACACTCCCCAGACCTTAATCCCATTGAGAACTTGTGGTCAATCCTCAAGAGGCAGGTGGACAAACAAAACCCCACAAATTCTGACAAACTCCAAGCATTGATTATGCAAGAATGGGCTGCCATCAGTCAGGATGTGGCCCAGAAGTTAATTGACCGCATGCCAGGGCAGATTGCAGAGGTCTTGAAAAAGAAGGGTCAACACTGCAAATATTAACTCTTTGCATCAACTTCATGTAATTGTCAATAAAAGCCTTTGACACTAATGAAATGCTTGTAATTATGCTTCAGTATTCCATAGTAACATCTGACAAAAATATCTAAAGACACTCAAGCAGCAAACTTTGTGAAAATTAATATTTGTGTCATTCTCAAAACTTTTGGCCACGACTGTACATAATGAGTTATGGGTCTTTGATCAATCGGCTGTTAGGTGTTCAGGGATAGAACAGCTGTTGATTTGACCTATGTGTGTGTGTGTTTCCTGGTCAGGTTCAGGACAGATCCAGCTGTGGCAGTTCCTGCTGGAGCTCCTGTCAGACAGCACCAATGCTGGCTGCATCACCTGGGAGGGCACCAATGGAGAGTTTAAGATGACTGACCCAGACGAGGTGGCGAGGCGCTGGGGCGAGAGGAAGAGCAAGCCCAACATGAACTACGACAAGCTGAGCCGCGCCCTGCGCTACTACTACGACAAGAACATCATGACCAAGGTGCACGGCAAGCGCTACGCCTACAAGTTTGACTTCCACGGTATCGCTCAGGCCCTTCAGCCCCACCCCACCGAGTCCTCCATGTACAAGTACCCCTCGGACCTTGCATACGTGCCCTCCTACCATGCCCACCAGCAGAAGGTCAACTTCGTGTCCCCACATCCCCCCTCCATGCCCGTCACCTCTTCTAATTTCTTTGGACCCACTGCTCCGTACTGGAGCTCCCCTACAGGGGGCATCTACCCCAACCACAGCGTCCCCCGCCACCCCAACTCCCACGTGCCCTCCCACCTAGGCAGTTACTACTAAACCCCACTGCACCATGACGTCTTCCCCAACCTTCTCTCCCCCCAACCAAACCCACCAGTGCTGATCTGAAACCACAATGAAACCAAACCAACTAAGACCGAGAGAAAGGGCGATTCTCCGCCTGGACCCAAAGTCTGCTCTTAACTGGCAAGATGAAGAAAACTAACTGAAGAAAGCTACCTGAAGAAAGCTAACTGAAGAAAGCTAACTGAAGAGATCTAACTGAAGGAATGTTTGAAGGATAAAAAAAACTGGATGTTCCAAATGGAGTACTACTTATTTACAAGACAAGAGACTGTTTCCATGTTTGTTTTGTTCAGTTTTTCAGTTTGTCTGTGTTTTTTGTGCCATGTGTCCCTTGAAAACAGCACCCATGGGCCAGTTCAGAGTGCCCCCAAAATCTAGACACGTTACCCACACAGACGCAGCCTTATCGAGAGACCATAGAGGCTCTCATACCTACTTTGTGCCTGATCACAGACATGGACCCATTCTCCATGTGTCTCAATCTACATTTCCCTCATATGATAAAGCTCCTGCCTTGTTCCTCGTTCCAGTCCTGTATGGGGTCTCAGATCAACATCATGTTCGTCTGTCTCATGTTCTGTTATCAGTCCGTCCATCTGCATCCGGTATAGGTAGGGCTTTAAAGAAAAGGACTTCTCAGCACTGAATGAAAATGAAATGTTGGCAACTGGAATATGCCATTGATTCACACTTATCTTATCCTCCAAACTGGAAGTTGGCGAATTGGAGACCAGAGTTGGAAGTGAAGCGCTGTAGCTATGTTTTCAGGGGGCCACACACCGGTTGGCTGTTGTTATAGGAACTATGCTGTTTGTCCTCTTCAGCCATTGGTTCGTTCCATTTCCAGATGTTTTGTTGGACCAAGTCATTATTAATGTGAATGCCCTCTGGTCCATGGAACACATCCTCAATTTGACAATCACAGTTGTTTGTCTGTCCAGGCCAGTCAAGTGTCTCTGTGCATTCATACTGCACTGCCATTTCAAAACGTGCATTTTCAGATGTTTAAAGTTTGTTGTATGAAAGAAATAATTGTATTTAAACAGCTGAATATGGACTTGTTTCACTACTTCTTGAAAATAAATGGTTTACTAAATAAAGAACAAAACCAATAAAGTAAGAAAGGATGAAAACGTAGAAATCCTCAGATTCGCGAATGCTGTGCGTTCGTCAGACCTATTTTCTATTATTTTGTAAACATTGGTCAACTAGGCATTAAAGCAACTTACTGTATAAATTATGCAGAGTTATTTTCATATGTGACAGTTTTAAAAAGTCAAGAGAATTAATACGAGTTGACCTCGGTCAAAAATGCAAACATTGTTAAGTCCGTTACTGATATATAGTATGTTCAACATTTTTAAACGTTTTATATCTGTACATTTGGGCAGTCCATTTTTACATGATTTTTATTTTATTTTATGAAATTCAATTTGTAATGTCCTCAGTGCCTTGGAGTGAACACAAGATTTGTTCTAGCTAGTTATTACCAAAAACCACAAATGCCTGCTTGAATCATAATCCTATACTTATAGTCAATCTGTTATTCTGTATATACCATGCTTTTGGTTGCTTTCAATTCTAAAATAGGCCAACAATACTTGTCATGTCTCATATCATTAAGCCAACCACCCAGAAATTGCCAGCTTTTGTCTGTGCCTTTAAATTGGCCTGGTATATTATGCAAAAGAGCACAGACACCCCTTATATTCACAGCAAGCATCTCTTTTAAGCTCGATTGCTTTAGATGTGTGAATTAAAGGGAATTTGTTAGATGTAGCATGAAGGTAATAATCTAAAATGTACCCTTTACATCCACCTCTCATAAACAGTAATGTTCAATGAAAGGGGAGCTGTGCTACTTCGTATATGCAATGTATTTTGGATATTAAATATATAAATGTAATTTTGCAATTAACCATTTTATTATTATCGTAATTCCTGCCATGTATTAAGTACTAACTTTTGAAAAAGGGCTTTTGTATAGGAAAGAAATTTGACAAAATAAAAGTTTTTACTTCTGAACATATTTACTTCTGTTGGTCCATTGTCTGCCAGAAAGTAGGATACTGATCTTTAGCTACTAGGCAAAGTTACAACATAATTTGTATATTTTTCCTCTAATCTGCATCACTATAAGAAATCTAGTTAATGTGTAGCTCTGTTTCAATCAATACGTAATCATCATTACTAGCAATACTATCCAGACTATAACACAATTTCATTCATTTTTATAATTTCAGTGTTATACAAAATTATTTGATGAGAAAATACATTTCCTGTGGAGACGAGATTGTAACAGGAAATACTTTATTGGTTTCTCTGATGTTTCTTATATACTGTATAATGACAACACACATCGACCCAAGTCCCAATACATGTGCTAACAATATCAGATGACTACTGGGGTTGTTGGGGTGTTATGTAAGTGCCTCAGAAGAGTATGTTGTGATTTCTTCTCAACTTGAGAGGTACATGGATGTGAGGAGAGACCTTTGTCCTCTTGTTATCATAGAGGATGTCAAGTGTGTTTATGATAACTGGGTTATTTACAGTAATGTATTCAGTGTACCCCATCAGCCTACGTACAATTGAGTCGTACAAAATGACAACGCGTGCATGTGTGTGAGAGAGAGAGAAAGAAAGGAGAGAAACACTTTCCTATCCTATACTGTCATACTCATTTATCGATGTATCATGTCAGTCGGTCAAGCAATGCAGGTCTCATCAGGCTATAAGTTTCCATATCAAGTTTTTTATGTGATGTCCATTGAAAGCCTTGATTATTTGCATGGATTTTAAACAGCTGTGAAATATTCTGTGAATGATAAACATTTATTGTATACCATTAAACAGAGAAGGCAACATCCATCACATCCATCCCATACCACCTTTAATATCGACAATTGCAGTCATGCAAATTACCACGAGCAAAAACACTTCACTGTCGCCACCATGTGGCTAGTACAGGCCAATGCAATTGACGAAGCAATTCACTGTGTAAATCAGCCTCGAACAGGAGTCTTTTTTTTTCACATCTTGTCTTATCACCTAGTGAATGATAATGTCAGGGAGAAGTAATTAAAATTTTAAAGTGAATAGATTTGGTCGATAGTTTTTCATTATTTCCAAGACCCGTTCTCGTGGGTGCTTTTTCAAAGCCTATGTCAGAGACTCCAGTGAGTGTAATGAGCTCAATATTAGGACTTGAGAAATAAAGTTAACATCATTAGAAAGAAGATGTTCCCCTCTTATCTACTGTAGGAAATTTGATATAAACATACACAAAATCACTTTTTTAATATATATACAGTACCAGTCAAAAGTTTGGACGCACCTACTAATTCCATGGTTTTTCTTTATTTTTACTATTTTCTACATTGTAGAATAATAGACTTCAAAACTATGAAATAACAAATATGGAATCATGTAGTAACCAAAAAAGTGTTAAACAAATCAAAATAAATTGTATGTTTAGCCAAACTTTGCCTTGATAACAGCTTTGCACACTCTTGGCATTCTCTCAACCAGCTTCATGAGGTAGTCACTTGGAATGCATTTCAATTAACAGGTGTGCAATGTTAAAAGTTAAGTCCCATTTATTTTGTTCTTATTGCGTTTGAGCCAATCAGTTGTGTGGTGACAAGGTACGGGTGGTATATAGAACATAGCTGTAACGGATTTCCTCTTCCTCTTCTGAGGAGGAGTAGGAGAGATCGGACCAATGCGCAGCGTGGTACGTAACCATAATGTATTTTAATGAGAATTAATACAACATACAAAAACAAGAACAAGAGGATCAAAATGAAATCCGAAACAGTCCCGAATGGTGCAAACACTGAAACGGAAAATATTCACCCACAAAACACAGGTGGAAAAAGGCTACCTAAGTATGATTCTCAATCAGAGACAACAAACGACATCTGCCTCTGATTGAGAACCATACCAGGCCAAACACATAAACACAACCTAGAAAAACGAACATAGGCTGCAAACCCCAACTCACGCCCTGACCATACTAACAAAGACAAAATAAAGGAACTAAGGTCAGAACGTGACAATATTTGGTAAGATACCAAGTCCATATTGTGTCAAGAAGAGTTAAAATAAGCAAAAAGAAACAACAGTCCATCATGACTTTAAGACATGAAGGTCAGTCATTCTGTAAAATTTCAAGAACTTTTAACGTTTCTTCAAGCGCAGTCGCAAAAACCATCAAGCGCTATGATGAAACTGGCTCTCATGAGGACCACCACAGGAAAGGAAGACCCAGAGTTACCTCAGTTGCAGAGGATAAGTTCATTAGAGTTAACTGCACCTCAAATTGCAGCCAAAATATATGCATCACGGAGTTCAAGTAACAGACATATCTCAACATCAACTGTTCAGAGGAGACTGCTTGAATCAGGATTTCATGGTCGAATTGCTGCAAAGAGACCATTACTAAAGGACACAAATAAGAAGAAGATACTTGCTTGGGCCAAGAAACACGAGCACTGGACACCAGTGGAAAGCTGTCCTTTTGTCTGACGACTCCAAATTTGCGATTTTCGGTTCCAAACACTGTGTCTTTGTGAGACACAGAGTAGGTGAATGTTTGATCTTCGCATGTTTGGTTCCCACCGTGAAGCATGGATGAGGAGGTGTGATAGTGTGGGGGTGCTTTGCTGGTGACACTGTCTGTGATTTATTTAGAATTCAAGACACACTTAACCAGCAGTGGCTAACAATGACTAATAGCTAGTAGCTAATTAGCTGGTTAGCTTTGATGGCTAGGTGGTTCTGGCTGCAAGGTCCAAAATTGTGGGAACCACACATGCGAAGATCAAACATTCACCTACTCTGCGTCTCACAAAGACACAGTGTTTGGAACCGAAAATCGCAAATTTGGAGTCGTCAGACAAAAGGACAGCTTTCCACTGGTGTCCAGTGCTCGTGTTTACCTTCTGCACAGATTCCAGCCCTTTCTTTTGTAGCCTGGAAAATACTTGCCAGCCTACCAGTATCGGTTTCTCCACAACCATTACTCCTGATCTTCACAGCTAGATAGCTGCCACCGAGTGACCCAGTACCGAAGCTAGCCCTGAGCCAGGCCCACCTCCCGGGCCTACTCAGTTGTTCACCCGGACTCCACCCAAACACGGCTAGAATCCACTACCGGATCCTTGCCGTAAGCTCTGGACCTTGGCACCAGATCACCGCTGCTATCGAGTGGCTATAGTGGCTAAAGCCCCTGCCCCGAAGCTAGCACAAGTTAGCCATGAGCCAGGTGCATCTCCCGGCTAGCAAAGTCAATTACTACAACACCTCTTTTGCCATCTGGCTTCGATCCTTTGTCGACACGGCGCCCCGCCGCACCACCACGACTGGTCTGCCGACGAATACTCCAGCCACTGTGCTTTCAACCAGCCTCTGTCGGATGTCAGAGCAGACGCTTCTACTAGCCCCGGGCTGCTAACTTTAAACGCTGTGTCGCCCGCGTGCTACCATATTAGCGACTACTCCGTTAGTAGCGGCTTCCCTGTTCCATCTATTTTTTTATTTTTTTAATTTTTTTATTACCTTTATTTAACTAGGCAAGTCAGTTAAAAACAAATTATTATTTTCAATGACGGCCTAGGAACAGTGGGTTAACTGCCTGTTCAGGGGCAGAACGACAGATTTGTACCTTGTCAGCTCGGGGATTTGAACTTGCAACCTTTCGGTTACTAGTCCAACGCTCTAAAAAACTAGTCTACCCTGTCGCCCCCTATTGCTGTCCCCTGGACCCTATGATCACTTGGCTACATAGCTGATGCCTGCTGGACTGTACATTAATCACGGTACTCCATTCTGTTTATTTTTGTTTATTTGTCGGCCCCAGCCCACGAACTCATGTGTAGATAACCGACCCTCTCTGCCTATTCATTGCCATTTTACCTATTGTTTTTGTCTTAGCTGATTAGCTGTTGTTGTCTTACCCATTGTTGTCTTAGCTAGCTTTCCCAATCAAAACCTGTGATTGCTTTATGCCTCGCTTTATGTCTCTCTCAAATGTCAATATGCCTTGTGTACTGTTGTTTAGGTTAGTTATCATTGTTTTAGTTTACAATGGAACCCCTAGTTCCACTCATCATACTTCTGATACCTCCTTTGTCCCACCTCCCACACATGCGGTGACCTTACCCAGTATAACTAGCATGTCCAGAGATGCAACCTCTCTTATCATCACTCAGTGCCTGGGCCTACCTCCTCTGTACCCGCACCCCACCATACCCTTGTCTGCACATTATACCCTGAATCTATTCTACCACGCCCAGAAATCTGCTCCTTTTATTCTTTGTCCCCAACGCTCTAAAATGACCTAGACGACCAGTTTTGATAGCCTTTAGTTGTACCCTCATCCTACTCCTCCTCTGTTCCTCGGGTGATGTGGAGGTAAACCCAGGCCCTGCGTGTCCCCAGGCAACCCCATTTGTTGACTTCGTTGATCTATCTACTGCAGAGATAACCTGCAAAGTTCTGCCATACTTTCCAGGTCAATGCCCAAACAGTTCGAACTTCTAATTTAAAAAATTAATTTCTCCAGAAATAAGTCTCTCACTGTTGCCGCCTGTTATCGACCCCCCTCCGCTCCCAGCTGTGCCCTGGACATCATGTGTGAATTGATCACCCCCCATCTAGCTTCAGACTTTGTTCTGTTAGGTGACCTAAACTGGGATATGCTTAACACCCCGGCAGTCCTACAATCTAAGCTAGATGCCCTCAATCTCAAACAAATTATCAAAGAAACCACCAGGTACAACACTAAATCTGTAAACATGGGAACCCTCATAGACATTATCCTGACCAACTTGCCCCCCAAATGCACCTCTGCTATTTTCAATCAGGATCTAAGCGATCGCGGCCTCATTGCCTGTATCGGCTATGGGTCCGTGGTCAAACGACCACCCCTCATCACTGTCAAACGCTCTCTAAAGCACTTCTGGGAGCAGGCCTTTCTAATTGACCTGGCCGGGTATCATGGAATGATATTGACCCTTCCCATCAGTCGAGGATGACTGGTCGTTCTTTAAAAGTAATTTCCTCACCATCTTAGATAAGCCTGCCCCTTTCCAAAAATGTAGAACTAAGAACAGCCCTTGGTTTACTCCAGACCTGACTGCCCTTGACTAGCATAAAAACATATTGTGGCAGACTGCAATAGCATTGAATAGTCCCTGCGATATGCAACTCTTCAGGGAAGTCAGGAACCAATACACGCTGTCAGTCAGGAAAGCAAAGGCTAGCTTTTTCAAGAAGAAATTTGCATCCTGTAGCTCTAACTCCAAAATGTTTTTGGACACTGTAAAGTCCATGGAGAACAAGAGCACCTCCTCCGAGCTGCCCACTGCACTGATGCTAGGTAACATGGTCACCACCGATAAATCCATGATAATCGAAAATTTCAATAAGCATTTCTCTACGGCTGGCAATGACTTCCTCCTGGCTACTCCAACCCCGACCAACAGCTCCGCCCACCCTGCAGCTACTCACCCGAGCCTCCCCAGCTTCTCCTTCACCCAAATCCAGATAGCAGATGTTCTGAAAGAGCTGCAAAACCTGGTCCTGTACAAATCAGCTCCACCGCCATTGTTGCAACCCCTATTACCAGCCTGTTCAACCTCTCTTTTGTATCGTCCGAGATCCCTAAAGATTGGAAAACTGCCGCAGTCATCCCCTCTTCACTCTAGACCAAAACTGCTATAGACCTATATCTATCCTGCCCTGCCTCTCTAAAGTCTTCGAAAGCCAAGTTAATAAACAGATCACTGACCATTTCGAATTCCAACGTACCTTCTCCGCTGTGCAATCCGGTTTCCGAGCCGGTCACGGGTGCACCTCAGCCACGCTCAAGGTACTAAACGATATCATAACCGCCATCGATAAAAGACAGTACTGTGCAGTCGTCTTCATCGACCTGGCCAAGGCTTTCGACTCTGTCAATCACCGTATTCTTGTCAGCAGACTCAATAGCCTTGGTTTCTCAAATGACTGCCTCGCCTGGTTCACCAACTACTTTGCAGACAGAGTTCAGTGTGTCAAATCGGAGGGCCTGTTGTCCGGACCTCTGGCAGTCTCTATGGGGGTACCACAGGGTTCAATTCTCGGGCCGACTCTTTTCTGTGTATATATCAATGATGTCGCTCTTGCTGCTGGTGATTCCCTGATCCTCTTCTTCAGACGGCACCATTCTGTATACTTCTGGTCCTTGTTTGGACACTGTGCTAACTAACCTCCAAAACGAACTTCAATGCCATACAACACTTCTTCCGTGGCCTCCAACAGCTCTTAAACGCTAGTAAAACCAAATGCATGCTTTTCAACCGTTCGTTGCTCGCACCCGCCCGCCCGACTAGCATCACCACCCTGGACGGTTCTGACTTGAATATGTGGACAACTATAAATACCTAGATGTCTGGCTAGACTGTAAACTCTCCTTCCAGACTCATATCAAACATCTCCAATCCAAAATCAAATCTAGAATCGGCTTCTTATTTCGCAACAAAGCCTCCTTCACTCACGCTGCCAGACTTACCCTAATAAAACTGACTATCCTACCAATCCTCGACTTCGGCGATGTCATCTACAAAATAACTTCCAATACTTTACTCAGCAAACTGGATGCAGTCTATCACAGTGCTATCCATTTTGTTACCAAATCATCTTTTACCACCCACCACCACGACCTGTATGTTCTAGTCAGCTGACCCGCACTATATATTCGTTGCAAGACCCACTGGGTCCAGGTCATCTATAAGTCTATGCTAGGTAAAGCCCTGCCTTATCTCAGCTCACTGGTCACAATAACAACACCCACACGTAGCACACGTTCCAGCAGGTATATCTCACTGATCATCCCCAAAGCCAACACCTCACACTGCCGCCTTTCCTTCCAGTTCTCTGCTGCCAGTGACTGGAACGAATTGCAAAAATCAGACCTATATTTCCCTCACCAACTTTAAACATCAGCTATCTGAACAGCTAACTGATCACTGCAGCTGTACATAATCCATCTGTAAATAGCCCACCCGATCTACCTACCTCATCCCCATACTGTTTCTTTTACTTTTCTGCTCTTTTGCACACCAGTATCTCTACTTGCACATCATCATCTGCTCATTTATCAATTCAGTGTTCATCTGCTAACTTGTAATTATTCTAGCCCCGGGCTGCTAACTTTAAACGCTGTGTCGCCCGCGTGCTACCATATTAGCGACTACTCCGTTAGTAGCGGCTTCCCTGTTCCATCTATTTTTTTATTTTTTTAATTTTTTTATTACCTTTATTTAACTAGGCAAGTCAGTTAAAAACAAATTATTATTTTCAATGACGGCCTAGGAACAGTGGGTTAACTGCCTGTTCAGGGGCAGAACGACAGATTTGTACCTTGTCAGCTCGGGGATTTGAACTTGCAACCTTTCGGTTACTAGTCCAACGCTCTAAAAAACTAGTCTACCCTGTCGCCCCCTATTGCTGTCCCCTGGACCCTATGATCACTTGGCTACATAGCTGATGCCTGCTGGACTGTACATTAATCACGGTACTCCATTCTGTTTATTTTTGTTTATTTGTCGGCCCCAGCCCACGAACTCATGTGTAGATAACCGACCCTCTCTGCCTATTCATTGCCATTTTACCTATTGTTTTTGTCTTAGCTGATTAGCTGTTGTTGTCTTACCCATTGTTGTCTTAGCTAGCTTTCCCAATCAAAACCTGTGATTGCTTTATGCCTCGCTTTATGTCTCTCTCAAATGTCAATATGCCTTGTGTACTGTTGTTTAGGTTAGTTATCATTGTTTTAGTTTACAATGGAACCCCTAGTTCCACTCATCATACTTCTGATACCTCCTTTGTCCCACCTCCCACACATGCGGTGACCTTACCCAGTATAACTAGCATGTCCAGAGATGCAACCTCTCTTATCATCACTCAGTGCCTGGGCCTACCTCCTCTGTACCCGCACCCCACCATACCCTTGTCTGCACATTATACCCTGAATCTATTCTACCACGCCCAGAAATCTGCTCCTTTTATTCTTTGTCCCCAACGCTCTAAAATGACCTAGACGACCAGTTTTGATAGCCTTTAGCTGTACCCTCATCCTACTCCTCCTCTGTTCCTCGGGTGATGTGGAGGTAAACCCAGGCCCTGCGTGTCCCCAGGCAACCCCATTTGTTGACTTCGTTGATCTATCTACTGCAGAGATAACCTGCAAAGTTCTGCCATACTTTCCAGGTCAATGCCCAAACAGTTCGAACTTCTAATTTAAAAAATTAATTTCTCCAGAAATAAGTCTCTCACTGTTGCCGCCTGTTATCGACCCCCCTCCGCTCCCAGCTGTGCCCTGGACATCATGTGTGAATTGATCACCCCCCATCTAGCTTCAGACTTTGTTCTGTTAGGTGACCTAAACTGGGATATGCTTAACACCCCGGCAGTCCTACAATCTAAGCTAGATGCCCTCAATCTCAAACAAATTATCAAAGAAACCACCAGGTACAACACTAAATCTGTAAACATGGGAACCCTCATAGACATTATCCTGACCAACTTGCCCCCCAAATGCACCTCTGCTATTTTCAATCAGGATCTAAGCGATCGCGGCCTCATTGCCTGTATCGGCTATGGGTCCGTGGTCAAACGACCACCCCTCATCACTGTCAAACGCTCTCTAAAGCACTTCTGGGAGCAGGCCTTTCTAATTGACCTGGCCCGGGTATCATGGAATGATATTGACCCTTCCCATCAGTCGAGGATGACTGGTCGTTCTTTAAAAGTAATTTCCTCACCATCTTAGATAAGCCTGCCCCTTTCCAAAAATGTAGAACTAAGAACAGCCCTTGGTTTACTCCAGACCTGACTGCCCTTGACTAGCATAAAAACATATTGTGGCAGACTGCAATAGCATTGAATAGTCCCTGCGATATGCAACTCTTCAGGGAAGTCAGGAACCAATACACGCTGTCAGTCAGGAAAGCAAAGGCTAGCTTTTTCAAGAAGAAATTTGCATCCTGTAGCTCTAACTCCAAAATGTTTTTGGACACTGTAAAGTCCATGGAGAACAAGAGCACCTCCTCCGAGCTGCCCACTGCACTGATGCTAGGTAACATGGTCACCACCGATAAATCCATGATAATCGAAAATTTCAATAAGCATTTCTCTACGGCTGGCAATGACTTCCTCCTGGCTACTCCAACCCCGACCAACAGCTCCGCCCACCCTGCAGCTACTCACCCGAGCCTCCCCAGCTTCTCCTTCACCCAAATCCAGATAGCAGATGTTCTGAAAGAGCTGCAAAACCTGGTCCTGTACAAATCAGCTCCACCGCCATTGTTGCAACCCCTATTACCAGCCTGTTCAACCTCTCTTTTGTATCGTCCGAGATCCCTAAAGATTGGAAAACTGCCGCAGTCATCCCCTCTTCACTCTAGACCAAAACTGCTATAGACCTATATCTATCCTGCCCTGCCTCTCTAAAGTCTTCGAAAGCCAAGTTAATAAACAGATCACTGACCATTTCGAATTCCAACGTACCTTCTCCGCTGTGCAATCCGGTTTCCGAGCCGGTCACGGGTGCACCTCAGCCACGCTCAAGGTACTAAACGATATCATAACCGCCATCGATAAAAGACAGTACTGTGCAGTCGTCTTCATCGACCTGGCCAAGGCTTTCGACTCTGTCAATCACCGTATTCTTGTCAGCAGACTCAATAGCCTTGGTTTCTCAAATGACTGCCTCGCCTGGTTCACCAACTACTTTGCAGACAGAGTTCAGTGTGTCAAATCGGAGGGCCTGTTGTCCGGACCTCTGGCAGTCTCTATGGGGGTACCACAGGGTTCAATTCTCGGGCCGACTCTTTTCTCTGTATATATCAATGATGTCGCTCTTGCTGCTGGTGATTCCCTGATCCTCTTCTTCAGACGGCACCATTCTGTATACTTCTGGTCCTTGTTTGGACACTGTGCTAACTAACCTCCAAAACGAACTTCAATGCCATACAACACTTCTTCCGTGGCCTCCAACAGCTCTTAAACGCTAGTAAAACCAAATGCATGCTTTTCAACCGTTCGTTGCTCGCACCCGCCCGCCCGACTAGCATCACCACCCTGGACGGTTCTGACTTGAATATGTGGACAACTATAAATACCTAGATGTCTGGCTAGACTGTAAACTCTCCTTCCAGACTCATATCAAACATCTCCAATCCAAAATCAAATCTAGAATCGGCTTCTTATTTCGCAACAAAGCCTCCTTCACTCACGCTGCCAGACTTACCCTAATAAAACTGACTATCCTACCAATCCTCGACTTCGGCGATGTCATCTACAAAATAACTTCCAATACTTTACTCAGCAAACTGGATGCAGTCTATCACAGTGCTATCCATTTTGTTACCAAATCATCTTTTACCACCCACCACCACGACCTGTATGTTCTAGTCAGCTGACCCGCACTATATATTCGTTGCAAGACCCACTGGGTCCAGGTCATCTATAAGTCTATGCTAGGTAAAGCCCTGCCTTATCTCAGCTCACTGGTCACAATAACAACACCCACACGTAGCACACGTTCCAGCAGGTATATCTCACTGATCATCCCCAAAGCCAACACCTCACACTGCCGCCTTTCCTTCCAGTTCTCTGCTGCCAGTGACTGGAACGAATTGCAAAAATCAGACCTATATTTCCCTCACCAACTTTAAACATCAGCTATCTGAACAGCTAACTGATCACTGCAGCTGTACATAATCCATCTGTAAATAGCCCACCCGATCTACCTACCTCATCCCCATACCGTTTCTTTTACTTTTCTGCTCTTTTGCACACCAGTATCTCTACTTGCACATCATCATCTGCTCATTTATCAATTCAGTGTTCATCTGCTAACTTGTAATTATTCGATACTATGGCCTATTTATTGCTTACCTCATCATGCCTTTTGCACACACTGTATATTTTTTTCTACTGTGTCATTGACTTGTTTATTGTGTTATTGGCTTGTTTATTGTTTATTCCATGTTATTCCATGTGTAACTCTGTGTTGTTGTCTGTGTCACACTGCTTTGATTTATCTTGGCCATGTCGCAGTTGTAAATGAGAACTTGTTCTCAACTAGCCTACCTGGTTAAATAAAGGTGAAATAAAAATCAAAACATAAAAAATTCCCCATTAAGCTTTTTGATAGAATGACAAAAGTGTGCAAAGCTGTCATCATGGCAAAGGGTGACTTCTTTGAAGAATCTAAAATCTATAATATATTTTGATTTGTTTAACACTTCTTTGGTGATGATTCCATGTGTTTTTTCAAAATGTTGATGTCTTCACTATTATTCTACAAATGTAGAAAATAGTAAAATAAATAAAAACACTTGAATGAGTAGGTGTGTCCAAACTTTTGACTGATACTGTATATATATTTTTGTGGACCCACTGCAGTACCTCCCGGTTGAATAACCCTGCCCTATATTTGTTTTCTCAGTAGTCACAAAAACATTTATTTTTGCGATAAAGTGCACATAGTCGGGAAAAAAAGACTATTTAGCAATGTCAGTGTTATCCGAGATCCTTGGAACATCCCTACCCTAAACCCTAACCCTAAACTCTAACCTAAACCTTACCCTAACCCTTCCCTAACCCTAACCCTAACCCTTACATTAACCATTTTACATTTCAGCTTCAATGCGGTAGGGACGTCCCAAGGATTTTGAATTGCATGTAGCGTTTAGCAATGGACAGCTCTGTCTTCAAGTTCAGTAGCCAATTTGGCATGGAAGCACATTCAATTCTTGTGTTATTAAAACGCTATCACTGTGTTGACAATTTAGGTTGGTTGAAAAAAAATTTTGTTCTTCTAAAATGAAAGCACAGTTTGCTATTCCGTAGCCAATACAACGGTGTGATATTGTTCAAAGAGAGATGTTCTTCACCTGGTTTCCATCATAATGTAAAGATAATGCTAATGATAGCTGACTAATCTCCATTCCATGGTGAAGGAAGTTTATGATGAACTCCACAACGAAGTGGAGCAGAGACCAGGCTTTATGTAATTCAGATCTGATTACATCGATTCGCCCGAGGTCAATTTAAACAAAAAATGAAAACGATGAAATGCTTGCCTTGTACCTATGATTGTCCTCTGTAGGTGCCTTTTTTTGTTTGCTGAAATCATTACCTTTTCAATAAACGTTAATCAAATACAACCACCAACTGATGCTGTCATTTGTCCTATCAAAGAACCTTCCAATGAAAATAGGATATTTAAAAAAAGGCCTACTTACAATGCAGTTTCAGTGACGGTCAACATTCTGGGCCAACACTTTCCACAATTATATGATGTTTAATGCAAGAGATATATTTAATAACCCACATACAGTAGGATCATGTGCATGTATCGGCCTTCACTCAGTACCCAGCTAGCACATACAGTATCTTCTGAGTCTGCATAGAGTCAGTGCAAGATAGGCTCAGTGCAGATAGTGCTGGTAACCATTAATTAACTATTTTAGCAGTCTTATGGTTAGGGTTGTTGTGGTGACTGCATTTTGCTGTTTTGCAATTTGCTATTTAAGTGCATAGATGACATGTATTTTTCCCGCTGCCCATGTTTTGAGACCGGTGCATAATAATGGTCCATTCTAAATCCCAAAAGAATGCACACATATATTATTTAGTACATATGTAAGGCAAGATTAAATCAAGAAGAGTCTGATTGGTGACAATATTAGCCTATCACTTGTGAATTATATATTACCACTTGTGAATGACGCCCAGCAGAAGAAACAATGTGTCACGACTTCTGCCGAAGTTGGTCCCTCTCCTTGTTCGTGTGCGTTCAGCGATCAACGTCACCGGCTTTCTAGTCACCACCGATCCATGTTTTATTTTCATTTTGTTTTGTCTTAATTATACACACAATGCCTTTTTTAAAGACTTTTTCTAATCACAGTCGCACACCTCATGTTGCCTAGCCCATAGGCCTATATGTTTTGCTAAGGTTTGTATCACAACTAAAGTGGCCAAATAACTTTAGGCACATTTAGGCACATTAATCCGCTTTACAATGGCCGTAGAGCTTAACTGGCATACATAAGCAGCACATGAGTTTCAAGTTTGGGGAAGATAATTTTCACCATAAAAATGCTACTTTATAATGAAAGCATGACATTACTTTTGATAATGGTGTTTTTCTGCTAATGGAACAATTGTGCTTATATTAATGTTTATTGCAGCGCATATAATGTGAAGAAATAGCCTAATAGTTTATCAACATTTTAAGCTAAATGCTCTGATCTGTTGCGTCAGCCACATGGTGTAAAACATTTTTTTTATGCTAGTTGTATTAATTTGGTATCTATCGCATCCTACAACTTTCCCAGACTATGTTTGTAATATTTATTTCTCGCACAGAAGAGAATAGGTTGACTTTTGCACTATGGGGGATAGTAGATTGACATAGGCTAGTGCTTTTGCTGTTCGTTAGGCTGACTCATCTTGTAGGCTGACGAAAAGTAAATGTGGACAGTTCTTCCAATATCTTCAATATGCACCTCGGAATTGGATAAGGACGCGCGCAGTTGTGTCCCCGATGTGTCTGTCTTCACTTGTAGCCTCTGAGAAAGACACGATCACGTGATTCAGCCATGTGAGTGAGAGGTGATTGGAGCTCTACTTCTTATGGCTTGGGGGTAGAAGCTGTCTCAGAACCTATTGGTCTGAGAGCTGATGCTCTAGTACCGTTCACTGGACGGTAGCAGAGTGAACAGTCTATGGCTTGGGTGGCTGGAGTCTTTGACATTTTCTTCTGACACCGCCTGATATAGAGGTCCTGTATGGCAGGGAGCTCAGCCCCAGTGATGTACTGGGCTGTCCACACCACCCTCTGTAGCTCTTTGCAGTGTTAAGTTCTAGCTTGAAATGTACTGATTCATGTTGCTATACTAGAACTCGTGAAATACTTGACATGTACATGGAATGTATGTGTTGGGGTCAATGACGGGTAGATGTGGAACTAAGAAACGTAATCTTCTCTTCCATGTTTCTGATGAGGGAGGCGAAAGTCTCTGATAAGGCAGGCTGGCTGTGGAAGTAGGGAGGAGTGAGGAATGTTTCTCGAGGTCAAATCAACAGATGAAGTGAGAAGAAACCTCTGGGAGGGGGTCAGAGAGGCCCACCACAACGACTCTCCTACTGCAGTACTATTTTTTTTGTTTTTAGTTCACCTTTATTTAACCAGGTAGGCCAGTTGAGAACAAGTTCTCATTTACAACTGTGACCTGGCCCAGATAAAGCAAAGCAGTGTGACAAAAACAACAACACAGAGTTACATATCGGATAAACAAACGTACAGTCAATAACACATTAGAAAAATCTGTATACAGTGTGTGCAAATGAAGTAAGGAGGTAAGGCAATAAATAAGTAATTAGTTATTGCGAAGTAATTACAAGTGGCGAAGTAATTACAATTTAGCTGTTTACACTGGAGTGATATATGTGCAGATGAGGATGCGCAAGTAGAAATACTGGTGTGCAAAAGAGCAGAAAAACAAAAACATATGGGGATGAGGTAGGTAGTTGATTGGATGGGCTATTTACAGATGGGCTGTGTACAGCTGCAGTGATCGGTTAGCTGCTCTGACAGCTGATGCTTAAAGTTAGTGAGGGAGATGTAAGTCTCCAACTTCAGTGATTTTTGCAATTCGTTCCAGTCATTGGCAGCAGAGAACTGGAAGGAAAGGCGGCCAAAGTAGATGTTCGCTTTGGGGATGACCAGTGAAATATACCTGATAGAGCGCGTGCTATGGGTGGGTGTTGCTATGGTGACCAGTGAGCTGAGATAAGGCGGAGCTTTACCTAGCAAAGACTTATAGATGACCTGGAGTCAGTGGGCTTGGCGACGAATAAGTAGCGAGGACTAGCCAACGAGAGCATACAGGTCGCAGTGGTGGGTCGTATATGGGGCTTTGGTGACAAAACAGATGGCACTGTGATACACTTCCACACTCAGGGCTGCGGCTACACCAGTGAGAGAAACCAATTACATTCATGCCAAGCAACAGTGATGTATTGGTTGTCTAGATGTGTAAGGAGTTGACCACGCCTATTAGGAGGTTATAAAAACTTTATTTGTGCTTGTGTAATCATGTCTTGTCTTTGCAGCTGTACGACCCAGTGGGTGAATAAACTTGGTTTGATATTTTTATTCAATTTGTTCAGAACCTGATAGTTCTCGATTTTTGTAATCACAGAGTAAAAAAAACGTTGGGGTAGATTAAAACACACACTGGCCTCCTTGTGAACAGAAGTTATCATGTTTTGTGTTGTCTGTAATTAAAACCTTTTTGTTGCTGATTAAGATTTGGCAAAGTAAAAACTAACGAAATATACATATTCTCTTTTAGAAGAGGATGGGGTGTCCATATCTCTCCCTTTGAAATGTTTCCCGAGGCTATTGCTTTGGGAGAGCAGTTAGTAAAATTCTGCAGTTCTATTAGTATAAGTGTACCCAGCTCCCAATCAAGTAAGGCCTGGCCATTTGTTTGTTTTTGCCCTATGTGTTACCACACACAACCCACCTGTTATGAATATTTGTTAGTGATGTTAATACTGTTTGTGATTTATTTGGTATTAGTTGGTTCTTCACAGGTTAGAAAGGATGTACCTTAAAGGGCACACCAATGAAATTTTCTGAGGTATCCATTGTCCGAATTTTGGTTGCACACATACATTCTCTTGATAAGAAATGTGCTGAAAATCCCAATGTAAACCTGGTGCACAGAATGTTTGAAATGTCTTTAAATAATGAGTCTGAAGTACAGGGAAAAAAAGGGAAAGAACACTCACTTAATGGTGTTGAATGACCTCTGTTCTGACTTTCTGGTGAGACCTGATCACCCTCACCAGAAAGGCTAGATACATTGGGTGAGATTTAATTATATTATGTACATTCTGGTAAATATGAAGAAGTGTATTGCTGTGATTGTTTTTTGTTGTTCTGTTTTTGTCTTTGCTTCAATACAAATCTCATCAGATAAGGTCAGCTGTATGGTCGGAATGTCTCCCTAAGGGTTAGCCCTCTAAGAACACCATACCTACTGTGAAGCATGGGGGTGGAAACATCATGCTTTGGGGCTGTTTTTCTGCAAAGGGACCAGGACGACTGATCCGTGTAAAGGAAATAATGAATGGGGCCATGTATCGTGAGATTTTGAGTGAAAACCTCCTTCCATCAGCAAGGGCATTGAAGATGAAACGTGGCTGGGTCTTTTAGCATGACAATGATCCCAAACACACCGCCCGGGCAACAAAGTAGTGGCTTCGTAAGAAGCATTTCAAGGTCCTGGAGTGGCCCAGCCAGTCTCCAGATCTCAACTCCATAGAAAATCTTTGGAGCGAGATGAAAGTCCGTGTTGCCCAGCAACAGCCCAAAACATCACTGCTCTAGAGGAGATCTGCATGGAGGAATGGGCCAAAATACCAGCAACAGTGTGTGAAAACCTTGTGAAGACTTACAGAAAACGTTTGACCTCTGTCATTTACCAACAAAGGGTATATAACAAAGTATTGAGATAAACTTTTGTTATTGACCAAATACTTATTTTCCACCATAATTTGCAAATAAATTCATTAAAAATCCTACAATGTGATTTTCTGGATTTTATTTCCTCATTTTGTCTGTCATAGTTGAAGTGTAGTTGAAAATTACAGGCTTCTCTCATCTTTTTAAGTGGGAGAACTTGCACAATTGGTGGCTGACTAAATACTTTTTTGCCCCACTGTACCAATAGGTCTAATTATGATTTGGAAAGGCGAGAAGGAGAGACAGCTGCCCCTAAACTGTGAGGAGAGCACAAAGTGAAGGGAGGGTGCACTGCTTATCCTGCAGGTGGTTTTTGAAACTAATTAAGTATTTGTGGAAATCCATTGAGTCTAGGGAGGTTATCAGAAAATCGACTAGATTGTAGCATGGGCTATCCATAATTGGGATGATGACGGTAGAGGCTTTGTGGTCCTTGCCCCAATCTCATTCTTAACAAGGTTGGTGTGAAACTGTTATAACATGTGTTCTCTCTCTTCCCTGTGAAAGTCAATAAGGTTTCTAGGTTGTGTGAAATGTGAGTGATCATTGTTCCAAATGAGGGAAATGGACTTGAGCACTATTTTAGTATGTTTGTAACTATATAAGTGGCCAAGCAGTAGTAATTATTGGGTTAGATGGAATGATTTATATGCAAATATATTTGTGGCCGGCAGCAGCCTGTCTCTGAATCTAATTGACCGAGGCCACCTTCTACCTGACAGGGAAGACTGGGGGAAAGCAGGAGGAAGTTTTTAGGGAATTCATTTTTGTGTACCTCAGCAGAACAGTGTCCCGAAGGTTAAGGAAGGTGGGAATCGTCATGTTATCAAACTTCGGTTTTTGTTATATATGAATATGCATAGCTTAATGCATTACTGCCTGTCATATTTTGTGTTTTCTTTTTGCTTTTCAAGTCTTTTGCTATCACTCTCGTAGGAACCCGAAGGAGGAAGAGAAAGTCACAAGCTCCGGCTGAAATGTCAGAGGGGTGTTGGCTTGTGAAGGGATGCATACAGCCGTGATGATTACGGATGAGAACTCTCTTGGTAGATAAAAGTGTCTGCAGCTTACTATGAGGTATTCTATATCAGGTGAGCAAAAGCTTTCCTGAGATTTCCTTCACACTGGAAGCAACGTTCATGAAGAGACTCACCCCTCCTCCTTTGGACTTACTCTAGGCCACCTTTGTCCGATTGTGCCACTGCATGGAGAAACCATGGAGTGCATGGAGTTCTATGTACAGAGTCATCCAGCCATGTCTCTGCAGGGCATATTATATTGCAGCTTTTTAAGTCTCTCCAACGAAGGAAAGGGTCAGAGTGTCAAAGATGGTAATGGCGAGAGGTTAGCATGCCTTGGGGGTATGATCTTCGATCCTCTGTAAAGTTCTCACTCATCATTGTTCACGATTCATTCAGGATTATCCATAATCATGGTAGCGTCCACATTCATGTACAGTAGAAGTGTTTGGAAACATAATCTATTGTTATTTACAATTAACGTCACTCCAAAATGACACAAGACATTATTTACTATTCGTTTTGATTGGGCTCAAAATATTCGCTTACACACCAAAACAAACTGCAAATGCATCCAACAAGTCTGTAGAGTCACAAGCTTCATGTAGTCATTGCATGCTAGGAATTGGGACCAAATAAAAATCTTATTGGTAACTTATTGAGAAAAAATATATTATCTTTCTCTGAGCAGTTGTGGAAATGTATTTATTTGTATTTATTTATTTGTATTGGACAATGCACATTAATCAACATCAATATTACAATAATGAAACATCCATGTAAATGGGCCGGGTTTAGTCAAAAGCTCATTTGCACCCGTAGTCCCTGGACATGTAAGGGTCTTTACACAGCCACTATACAAATTCTCACTAAAGTAATACAAAATACAAATACATTACATCCAATAATATATAATTCTAACAACAACAACACTATCATCAATTGGCGTCTTACGTACGAGGAACCACAGATAACTCATGTGTACAGGTTTGGATAGATTTGAGCCATGTTTTAAATTACATTTTAAAAATACAATAACCATTGCGGCTTCTCATGTCCATGGGCATTGCATTCCAGTATACTGTAGCTATAACAGAGAAGGCCGATTGACCGATTTTACTGTGTTGAAAACAGACAATGGAATCCCCTCTAGTTACTGCCCTTGTTATCCCGAGGTGCTTTCCTTGAGCATGATATATTGGCATAGGGTTTTTTCCTCAAAAAAAGTTGGATTGAATTTAGCACAGTTTTTTAAAGTTATTTTATACAGTCAATATTGCTCATCTTTATCAAGGGTATATTTAATATCGTACCCTACTGTATGTATATCTACAGTTGAAGTCAGAAGTTTACATACACCTTAGTCAAATACATTTAAACTCAGATTTTCACAATTTCTGACATTTAATCATAGTAAACATTCCCTGTCTTAGGTCAGTTAGGATCACCACTTTATTTTAAGAATGTGAAATGTCAGAATAATAGTAGAGAGAATGATTTATTTCAGCTTTTATTTCTTTCATCACATTCCAGTGGGTCAGAAGTTTACATACTGCACACTCAATCAGTATTTGTTAGCATTGTCTTTAAATTGTTTAACCTGGGTCAAACGTTTCGGGTAGCCTTCCTCAAGCTTCCCACAATAAGTTGGGTGAATTTTGGCCCATTCCTCCTGACAGAGCTGGTGTAACTGAGTCAGGTTTGTAGACCTCCTTGCTAGCACACGCTTTTTCAGTTCTGCCCACACATTTTCAATAGGATTGTGGTCAGGGCTTGTGATGGCCGCTCTAACACTTTAACTTTGTTGTCTTTGACCCATTTTACCTCAACTTTGGAAGTATGCTTGGGGTCATTGTCCATTTGGAAGACCCATTTGTGACCAAGCTTTAACTTCCTGACTGATGTCTTGAGATGTTGCCTCAATATATCCACATAATTTTCCTCCCTCGTGATTTCATCTATTTTGTGAAGTGCACCTGTCAATCCAGCAGCAAAGCACCCCCACAACATGATGCTGCCGCACTGTGCTTCACGGTTGGGATGTTGTTCTTTGGCTTGCAAGCCTCCCCTTGCAAGCCTGCAAACATAACGATGGTCATTATGGCCAAACAGTTCTATTTTTGTTTCATCAGACAAGAGGACATTTCTCCAAAAAGTATGATTTTTTCCCCCATGTGCAGTTGCAAACCATTGTTTGGCTTTTTCATGACGGTTTTGGAGCAGTGGCTTCTTCCTGCCTGAGCGGCCTTTCAGTTTATGTCGATATAGGACTCGTTTTACTGTGGATCTAGATACTTTTGTACCTGTTTCCTCCAGCATCTTCACAAGGTCCTTTGCTGTTGTTCTGGGATTGATTTGCACTTTTCGGCACCAAGTACGTTCATCTCTAGGAGACACAACATGTCTCCTTCCTGAGCGGTATGGCGGCTGAGTGGTCCCATTGTGTTTATACTTGCGTACTATTGTTTGTACAGATGAACGTGGTACCTTCAGGCGTTTGGAAATTGCTCCCAAGGATGAACCAGACTTGTGGAGGTCTACAATTTCTTTCTGAGGTCTTGGCTGATTCATTTTGATTTTCCCATGATGTCAAGCGAAGAGGCACTGAGTTTGAAGGTAGGCCTTGAAATACATCCACAGGTACACCTCCACTTGACTCGAATGATGTCAATTAGCCTATCAGAAGCTTTTAAAGCCATTACATCATTTTCTGGAATTTTCCAAGCTGTTTAAAGCCACAGTCAACTTAGTGAATGTGTACTTCTGACCCACTGGAATTGTGATACAGTGAATTAGAAGTGAAATAATCTGTCTGTAATTAATTGTTGGAAAAATTACTTGTGTCATGCACAACGTAGATGTCCTAACCGACTTGCCAAAACTATAGTTTGTTAACAAGAAATTTGTGGACTGGTTGAAAAACTATTTTAAATGACTCCAACCTAAGTGTATGTAAACTTCCCACTTCAACTGTACATATTATACATTTTTCCTCCAAAAGTTCACAACTTGGTCATATTAAGTTATTCTAGGATACCAATCACTCCAAATCCACCGTTGTCGATTCCATTAATGGAGGAGATGTGGTGTCCTACTATGTTGTGGAAGCAGTAGGCACAGTGTGCAGTGGTCACCGCCACCACCTTGGAGAAGTTGGAGAAGTCCACTCTGTACTTGCCCTCTTTACTGCGGGAGATGATGGGCAGGAAGTTGTAACCCCACATGATCTCCTGAGGGATGAAGGAAGTCCTGACCTGGCAGGCTGAGCTGGTGGTCTCGGCTGTGCCGTCCAGAAATACCACCAGCTCAAACTCCTGTTTACGGAAGGTGTCCTCTGCCATGTCAAAGAAAGGGCTAGCCTTGTCAATCACATGGTAGAGTGTGAGAGGGCACACAAAGAAGAGGTTGTCCTTCCCAGCGTCCATCAGGAACTCAATGTTCACCTGGTCCATGATGATTGTCTCCCCATCGGGCTTGACGGTTGTCCTCAACAGCTTGCCGTAGATTTGGCTCCCGATCATCAGGGTCTTGCGTAAGTTGGCCACTCTTATCATGAGGCAAAGGAAGTCCTTCTTAGGACAGATGACAGCCATCTCACTGAATGTGATGGTCTTGGCCCTTTTCTTAGGGAGGGATATCTTGGACACGATGACTCCACATATGAAGCAGTGTATGAGGGCCCCTATGAGAGTCTGGATAATGATAAGGGCTACAGCAACAGGACAGTGAGGGGTAATGGCGCGTACACCATACCCGATGGTGGTCTGGGTCTCCAGGGAGAAAAGGAAGGCTGTAGTGAGACCGACGACGTTCCACACACATGGGGTGTGATCGTTTGAGGGGTTCTGCCACTTCAGATCCCCGTTGTTCCGGGCAATCCAGAACCACAGCAGGCTGAAGATGAACCAGCTCAGGGTGAAGGAGGTGATGAAGAAGAAAAGGACAAAGCGCCAGCGGAACTCCACAAAGGTCGTCCAGAAGTCCACAAGGAAAGCAAAGTGGTTGCCGTATTTGACGTTGCCAAATTCAATGTTGCAGCGGCCATCTTTGGTCACCAGCCGAGTTCTGCGGATTCTTCGCTCCACCAGGTGGTCCTGGATGAGCTTCTGGATACCAAACACCATTTTCTAGCTCCTGTCGTCTGTTAGAGAGGACAATGTGTTAATTTAAATTTAGTACACACCCAGCAAAATAAATCAAATATCCTTGTCATCCACAAACTGTTAGATGTATACAGACTGAGTACTATTAATACAGAATACTGGGGGTTTTCATTAATATGTTTAATCTTCCAAGATTAACCTGCATCCCACCCTGTAACCAATCCCTCCCTCTATGCCAGTTGTTTAAGGTTCTTGGACGCTTTGAATTGAATGGAACAAGTATTATGAACCAGAATTCAATGATTAATAATGTCCTTATCCTTTGAAATCATTGTTTTTCAGATGAAATAGCTGCCCTTCACAACTTTCTAAATGCGATAATGACAAACCAAGCATTGGTCTATAAGAGGCTGTAAGAGAGAATGGAGTTGTGTAACATTCACTCTTGGATTCAGACTTGTGAAAAAGTTAATGTTTTACCTTCTTTAATTCTTAATTTCACACATCGTTATTAAACTAATTAGGTAAAACACAAGTTAATAGTCCCACTGACCTTAATTCTCATCAAAATATCATTATTTGAAACAGCTTAGTAGCACAAACGCCTCAGCCAGTCTATGATCAATGAAATGATTTCACCTGCCCCAACCCTCAGTCTTATTACTTAACTGTAAAGTGTTGCTCTAGTTACTAGCAGTTGCTATGCATCACTTGCACATTTTAATCCACACTTAAATCCTGTAATCCTGGGCACATGGCATAGTTAAGACCCGAAGTCATTACAGAAAGAAAGTCATTGTTGAAATATATCACTACACTGACCCAAATCAGTCAGATCCCCATAACTTCCCTAAAACCATTATCATCTAGCCTACTACAACCATATATAGTTGAAGACGGAAGTTTACATACACTTGTTGGAGTCATTAAAAATTGTTTTTCAACCACTCCACAAATTTCCTGTTAACAAACTATAGTTTTGGCAAGTAATTTTTCCAACAATTGTTTACAGACAGATTATTTCACTTATAATTCACTGTATCACAATTCCAGATGGTCAGAAGTACACTAAGTTGACTGTTCCTTTAAACAGCTTGGACAATTCCAGAAAATTATGTAATGGCTTTAGAAGCTTCTGATAGGCTAATTGACATCATTCGAGTCAAGTGGAGGTGTACCTGTGGGTGTATTTCAAGGTCTACCTTCAAACTCAGTGCCTCTTCGCTTGACATCATGGGAAAATCAAAATGAATCAACCAAGACCTCAGAAAAAAATTGTGGACCTCCACAAGTCTGGTTCATCCTTGGGAGCAATTTCCAAATGCCTGAAGGTACCACGTTCATCTGTACAAACAATAGTACGAAAGTATAAACACCATGGGACCACTCAGCCGCCATACCGCTCAGGAAGGGGACGCGTTCTGACTCCTAGAGATGAACGTACTTTGGTGCGAAAAGTGCAAATCAATCCCAGAACAACAGCAAAGGACCTTGTGAAGATGCTAGAGGAAACAGGTACAAAAGTATCTATATCCACAGTAAAATGAGTCCTATATCGACATAACCTGAAAGGCCGCTCAGGCAGGAAGAAGCCATTGCTCCAAAACCGTCATGAAAAAGCCAGACTATGGTTTGCTACTGCACATGGGGACAAAGATCGTACTTTTTGGAGAAATGTCCTCTTGTCTGATGAAACAAAAATAGAACTGTTTGGCCATAATGACCATCGTCATGTTTGGAGGCTTGCAAAGGGGAGGCTTGCAAGCCAAAGAACAACATCCCAACCGTGAAGCACGGGGGTGGCAGCATCATGTTGTGGGGGTGCTTTGCTGCAGGAGAGACTGGTGCACTTCACAAAATAGATTGCATCGTGAGGCAGGAAATTTATGTGGATATATTGAAGCAACATCTCAAGACATCAGTCAGGAAGTTAAAGCTTGGTCGCAAATGGGTCTTCCAAATGGACAATGACTCCAAGCATACTTCCAAAGTCGTGGCAAAATGGCTTAAGGACAACAAAGTCAAGGTATTGGAGTGGCCTTCACAAGCCCTGACCACAATCCTATAGAAAATGTGTGGGCAGAATTGAAAAAGCGTGTGCTAGCAAGGAGGCCTACAAGCCTGTCTAAGTTACACCAGCTCTGTCAGGAGGAATGGGCCAAAATTCATCCAACTTATTGTGGGAAGCTTGAGGAAGGCTACCCGAAACGTTTGACCCAAGTTAAACAATTTAAAGACAATGCTACCAAATACTCTTTGACTGTATGTAAACTTCTGACCCACTGGGAATGTGATGAAAGAAATAAAAGCTGAAATAAACTATTCTAAAGTATAAGGTATATGTAAACTTCCATCTTCAACTGTAGCTGCATATAAACTGGCACTTTCATAGTGATCACTGGTAGGGTATAGCACATAAATATTTGATGGATGACCTCTGGCAATATGAAAGGCATAGGAGTTTTCTGAATAAATTGGTCTTGTCCTGCTGCCAAGTTATGCCAAATACTGATTTTGGTGGTGGTGCGCTTGTTAGGGGGTGGTGTGTACAAAATGACCAGTGCCGTAAGCTTGTGCCGTAAGCTTGTGCGTTTGTTTCTACGCTCAAAGCTTTGAAACGTCCTGTATTGTATTTCACAAACAAAAACCCGATAATCACACACCATGCTTTGTTGTGAAGCTTTTCTTGTTTGGGTCTCACAAAGCATTTTACCACTAATCATTATTTCTTCCCCATTACTGTATCGTGATGTAATGAATGCTGAGCTCATTTTAGGTTTACTTTGATACGATGCTTGGCTGATGCTTTTCAGTAATTTACTTTTGAAATAGTGATACTTTTATTAGTATTGTATGGTTCAGTTGTCATTGTCAGTAATAACTCTTCAACAATGAATGGTTTCCTCAAGGAAATCTTATAATAATTAATTTAGGCGTATTACACACTGCTCTGCAACCAATGCCATGGTAATAGGGACCATTTCCACCCTTGTAATCATCAGTTTGTGATTAATTGCGATGTTTTGACTACACTTATTCAGATTTGAATGTTTGAGCCAATTAGATACTTCACTCAATATTTACACTGACAAATGTAAACACATGTTGTATACTTTGCTTCTGCAATGAGAGGTCAGAAAGTCCGCAAATTATTTTACCTTTGGTGAGAAAGGTAATAACAATAACAAAAAAATATATAAAAAAATATATATTTATTTTCCCAAGACCATTTCCTTTTAATGATAAGATCCTCAACAATTTACAAGACGACAAACTAGCCCATACATGTACGTGCACACAAAGTTAGGAGTGGAGTCATATCAGTCATACTACATACAATATGCTCACTGGCAGACATGACACTTTCACTCATAGTGTTTTGGGAAGCAGCGCTTCTTTTATTAAGGAAGAAGAACATTAACGGAATGCCGATTTAAAAATATATGCATCACATATTTGTAGGAGAGAGTAGCTCTAACACGACAAGCTCACCCTAGGCTCAAAGTGGGTACATTTAAACATGATAGATATTATAATTACACTGTTGTTATAACAGGAAAATACAAAGTACTCACTGGATGATAATGGTCCAACTACAGAAGATGAGCTCCTCACTCAAACTGAGTTTTCCTGTGAGTGTGGAAACTGTGTTGCACCCTGGATCACCTCTGTCTCTGTCTCTCTCTCTCAGCCAGTCTCTGATGGTGTGCCCTCTGAACTGTAGTGTCTCAGTGCTACAGCTGTGTGTGCTTTTATAAAGCCTTGTACTGTTGGGATTGGAATCACTTCAGGTGATGTTTACACACACACAAACATGAAGTAGGCTACCCATACAGCCCTCGAGCAGGGCTGTTGAGTGGGCATGTGTTTACCCCACACTGCGCTGGTACCCAGGTCCAGCCTGACTACCCCCTGCTACACCACCTGTGTCTGGGGCAGGGCTCTCAATGTTCAGATCAAGAGGAAGCTGTGTGCCACTGTTTACTGTACACACACATACACAATCACACACACTGGGAAAAATAAAGATCTTGAATCGAGGGACAGATTTTCTGATAAGACGTGTGACATAGGATTTGAGTTGTATCTGCTATTGAATTGTCAACCTGAGTCAAACAGTGATGCTGCATTTATGATGCACAGTCGCACAGTCACACAGCTCCCCTGATCTACCCGTAGCTCACAGCTCCTGAAGTGCTGTGACTTGCACTTTCTCCTTTTCTTATTCACAGATTACTGTAATACTTCTTAGGCCTGGTGAGCTCATCCCCATTGTGAAGGAAAAGTAAACCTAGCAACATGCGTAGGTTAGACTAACACAGAGAAACGAGATGAAAGAAAGAGACCATGTCCTAGATCAGATAGCAGATAGCTCTCTTGGGTAAGACTGGTATTATCTTTGTTCATGATCGTGGAGGATATGTGTGAATGCGTGGGGTAGGGGGTAGACATGGTGTGAATTGCTGTTTGTGTCGTCTTTCACCTCGTATTGTTTCCATGAAAAAGTTGTGTTTTTATCTTCCAAGTCTACATGTCTGTTGACACACAAGAAGGGTTCATGGCTGACAAAAATGATTACTTCATCTTCCTAGGTATAATGGTTTCCACTAGCTACCACAGCCAAAAAGTCCAAATTGTCTATATCGTAAAAATCGTAAAAATGAATTAAAACAAATATTAGCTTTTTGGTCTTCATTTCTGGTTAGGGTTAGGCATAAGGTTAGCGGTGAGGTTAAGGTTAGGTTTAGGTTCAAAATCACATTTTAATAAGAGACATTAAGAGAAATTGAAGAAATAGGCAAGGTTTATGACTTTGTGGCTGGGGAAACTAGGGACAACCAGGTCATTTTTTAGTTGTGTTTATTAAACAACTAACAACTAAAACTTGAAAAAGCCATACATGCACATTAGTAAAATCATAGAGGATAACACACAATAACATCTTGGACTTATTTACATTGTGGTCCTCTTAAGACAAGATCAAACACAGTTGCACACAGAATGACCTTGAAATAATAAAACATAAAAACAAAGAAGAAAAACATCCATCTCATCACTGCAGTTACATCATAGGGCACATTCACTTGGGCACAGAAGACATCAAACAGTTTGGTACTTTATTTTTAAAGCTGCCCAGAGAGGAAGTTGTTTTTATGGGCAGAGGCAACTCATTCCACTCTGAGGCTCCAGTACACAAGAATGTACCTTTCCCAGCATTACTCCTGAAACTGTATAAGCTATACTGCTTTATTACCTGTTAAAAGCATGTATGAGCCAGCATTACCTTAATATAAGGTTAATAATACACTACATGACCAAAAGTATGTGGGCACCTGCTCGTCGAACATCTCGTTTAATAGGGAGTTGGTCCCCCCTTTGCTGCTATAACAGCCTCCACTTTTCTGGAAAGGCTTTCCACTATATGTTGGAACATTGCTTTGGGGACCACAAGAGCATTAGTGAGGTCAGGCACTGATGTTGGGCGATTAGGCCTGACTCGCAGTCAGCGTTCCAATTCATCCCAAAGGTGTTTGACAGGGTTGAGGTCAGGGCTCTGTGCAGGCCAGTCAAGTTCTTCCACACTGATTTCGACAAACCACTTCTGTATGGACCTGGCATTGTGCACTGGGGTATTGTCATGCTGAAACAGGAAAGGGCCTTCCCCAAACTATTGGCAAAAAGTTGGAAGCACAGAATCGTTGAGAATGTCATTGTATGCTTTAGAGTTAAGATTTCCCTTCACTGGAACTAAGGGGCCTAGCCCAAACCATGAAAAACAGCCCTAGACCATTATTCCTACACCACCAAACTTTACAGTTTGCACTATGCATTCGGGCAGGGAGCGTTCTCCTGGCATCCGCCAAATCAAGATTCATCAGCCAGATGGTGAAGTGTGATTCTTCACTCCAGAGAACACGTTTCCACTGCTCCAGAGTCCAATGGCGGTGAGCATTACACCACTCCAGCCGGCACGTGGAGTTGCGCATAGGAAATCTTAGGCTGGTGTGCAGCTGTTCGGCCATGGAAACCCATTTCATGATGCTCCCGAAGAATAGTTATTGTGCTGATGTTGCTTACAGAGGCAGTTTGGAACTCGGTAGTGAGTGTTGCAACCGAGGACAGACGATTTTTATGCGTTACGTAATTTAACACTCGGCTGTCCCATTTTGCAATATCCCTCAATCAATTAGATTTTCAGCTCTTTTTCATGGAATGTTTATACGTTTTGGTCGAAAAATTAGGTCAGAGGAAGTCCACAAAGACTTGGAATTAATTCAAGTTGGAGGATAATTTAGGCTTCTTCATGATGGTTTTCAGCAAGGGGTCCGTTTCTCTACAGGGAAGCTTTCTGCAGTCATCATATTGAGGGACATTCAAGTTCCTCAAACATCAGTCTGCCCTGCAGAGTCTCTGGCAGAAATGGTAGGCTGCTACGCTCTCAAATGTCTGACGTGGAAAATTGGGTCGTACTCAAAAATGATTGGCTGCTTTTGATCACACAAATAGTCCTTCAAAATGATTTGTTTGGCATGTAGCTGCCTCATTGTCTGCACGCATCGATGCTCACCTCTAGCTGACAGATGAGAAAAATTTAAACATTCAGAGAAGCAAGCTTTTATCAATATGATTGTAGGACAGAGACATACTGTGATATCTTTGTGTGGATGAGGTGGGTGAGGCTGTACATGTCAATGGTACTGTTCCAGTTAGACCTTGATGTGGCTTTCAGGCTTTCCTCAAACACGCTGTGGCTGCTGGTTACCATGCTGGCATCTAACAAGAGCAGGTATAGACTCTCAGGGTCACATGGAGGTGTGGGTGTGTGCGTGCGCGTTTCTTCCTCCCTTGTCTTGCATTACCTAGCTCATGTCCTCCCCTTGCATGTCCTCCCCTCCAAAGACTTCATGACGATTAAGCAGCCGTCTAGCTTGAAGAAAGTAATTACACTGAAGTGAAAGAAAAGGCCTAAATTAAATCTGAGCCTATGAAAAGCTGAAAATCTATTATTTTCTCTCGAGCGGCCTTTTTCATCCTGTTCTGTTCTATAAGGGGTGCAGTGGCGTGTGTTATGGTATGAGTGCCAATGTAATTTCTTACAGATGTAGGATCTTAATTTGATCACCCTGATGCAGGAAAACTTGTCGTTTTTTTTAGGTTTAAAAAGCTTCTGAAGTTTGTGATTCTCACTTTCTGACTTGATTTTCCCTTACAAAAAATGTATCTACCCCTAAAAAAATGTCCATTAATTATAATCCACAAAACAATTCACATTTCCTGTTGCTGTAGGATTATTTTCCTGCTGTAGCAAACAGGCTCAAATTAAGATCCTACATCTGTAGAATGTTATGTGACACTAAGAGGTGGAAAGAGCACCATTTGTAAGAGAGAACATTAAGTTAAAGCCTTCTGCAAGCTCTTTCTATTGTCCCCCCTGTCTGGTTTAGTTTTGCCACGTCTGCTGTTGTAGATAACACCGCACCATAGTTAGTTCCCATTTAATTTATAATTACAGGTACAGTCCTTTACATTTAAGCTTCCATTTCTGGTTGTTGTGAAATAATAGAAACATTGTCTGACCACCTTATCCCACTGCTGAACATTTCCTTTCAGCCTGTGTTATTTTTCTCTGTCAGCACTTCACTCCCCTACGTTCACTCCCCTACCACAACACGAGGCTGATTGGGGTCAGAATGAGCCTACAAAGTGGAGGTACTGATCCTTCTAACCCTGCCAGGCCTCCCTGAGAACCACAGGGCTGGTCAGCTTGATGAGGTATTACTATCAGACATTGGTGCCAATCCAACACTGTTCCACTTCCAGAGACCAAACACCGGCTGGAGTGTTTTTTTCCCCTCTAAGCATGACAGGACCTCCCAGCAGACAACATGAACATTTGTATAGACAACACTGTTACAAGATATGGCTTACAACAAGCCTAACTCTCCAGCCCAGCCAACAGCCACAGCCTGTCCTGTTGTAGTTATTCACCTCTACAACAACAGTGCAGCGATACTTACACACTGTACATTCACACAGAGAACTGCAGCAGTCAGGGCAATTCTTCAATGGTTTACTGCTACTGCTTCTCTCCACACAGTGTCTGTGTGTCAGGGCTGTCCTTCTCACGCACAACACACCATCATGGGCAAATGGTCTAGTCTTCCAGTAGAGTGCATCCTTGCTTCCCTGTTTTTAAGTTGAAATCCAAACCTCTTCCAAAGAAATTGTTGCAGTTCTCTCAGTTTAAATATTGTGCTTGATAGGAGGTAGAACGTTGGAGAATCTAACCAGTTCTTCAAAAGCATTGACAATCTTTTTAACTGCGGTGTCAGAGATAGTTCAGTGGTCCTGGAATGTTAACGTTTATCGGCCCGTTTTATGATTTATGTTAAGAGCCCCATAGAGGAACTGAAAATGTCCTAAACAATAGGATTAAACCGCATGACATGAGCTTGAGTAGATCTAGATGAATAATGTATCCTCATAAAAGAAGTAGATCCACACACCATAGAATAATTCATAATTTAAACACTAATAGAAGTTATCTTTCCCATAAATTAGTTAGTGCATCAAACATGTGTACGTGTACTGAACAAAAATATAAACTCAAAATGCAACAATTTCAATGATTTCACAGTTCAGATAAGAATATCGGTCACTTGAAAAAATATTCATAGGCCCTAATCTATGGATTTCACATGACTGAGAATACAGATACTGTATGTACCTGCTGGTAACAGAAACCTTTTTAAAAAAGGTAGGGGCGTGGATCAGACAACCAGTGGGTATCTGGTGTGACCACCATGTGCCTCATGCAGCGCGACACATCTCCTTCACATAGAGTTGATCAGGCTGTTGATTGTGGCCTGTGGAATGTTATACCACTCCTCTTCAATGGCTGTGTGAAGTTGCTGGATATTTACGGGAAATGGAACATGCTGTCGTACACGCCGATCCAGAGCATCCAAACATGCTCAGTGAGTGAGATGTCTGGTGAGTGTACAGGCCATGGAAGAACTGGGACATTTTCAGCTTCCAGGAATTGTGTACAGAGATCCTTGCGACATGGGGACGTGCATTATCATGCTGAAATATGAGGTGATGGCGGCAGATGAATGGCATGAAAATGAACCACAGGATCTCGTCACTGTATCTCTGTGCACTCAAATTGCAAACCGCTCTCCTACACGATCCCATACACATGCTGACAAAACTGCCATTTTTTTGTCCCCAACACAAGGTGCATCTGGATAATGATCATGCTGTTTAATTAGCTTCTTAATATACCAAGCCTGTCAGGTGAATGGATTATCTTGGCAAAGGAGAAATGCTCACTAACAGGGATGTAACCAAATTTGTGCACATTATTTGAGAAAAACAAGCTTTTTGTGCAATATGGAACATTTCTGGGATATTTTATTTCAGCTGAAACATAGGACCAACTGAAACATAGGACCAACTGAAACATAGGACCAACACAACATGTTGCATTGACATTTTTGCTCATTGTATATTGATGGTTGGCTGGTAAATGGATGGTCTAATGATCTACACGATCTGAATGCCAAAATGTTTGCTTTGCTGACAAGGTGATTTATTGAAGTTAAACAAATCGGTCCCAGCACAGACGATAAATTAATAATTTAATCATTTTCTGGCGCCAATTGATATGCTTCATTATGAATATATCATTACTATGCTATTCATGTTGGCCCTCTCTGCTTAATATGAAAATGATAATTTAGTGAAAATGATAAATATTGTAGTCATTAACGCAGGTACTGTACCTTAAAAGCAGTTAAAACCTGCTGCACTATTTAGTTAGCCAACAAGGCAGAGTGATTATGGAATAGTATTTCGATTTTTTTAAGCAATCCCTCCCTCCCTTACAGTCCCTCCCTCCCTTACTCCATAGTCCTGTTTCTTCCATGATGAGGAGTTTATTATTTGTGTAAGTCCTTGGCTCGCTCTGATTTCCCTGCTCTGCTACTGCCTGTTCCTCCTGCCTGATCCTCCTGCCTGGTCCTTCTGCCTGGTAACACTTCAGTTCATTGAGGTGTCAATCACAACTAATGAACTCTGGGACAAGGCAGGGGAATGTAAATGAGGAAGGAAGGAAGGAAGGAAGGAAGGAAGGAAGGAAGGAAGGAAGGAAGGAAGGAAGGAAGGAAGGAAGGAAGGAAGGAAGGAAGGAAGGAAGGAATGGAGATAAATGACTCACTCATTCAGAATTTTGTGCCTCCTAAGTCTGGGTAATTAATATTTTCCAGGGACACATCCGTCAACCCTGTGGCCCAACCTCCCATCAGTCCAAGGTAAATGAGGACAGGGCTTGAGTAAAGGGTCAGACAGATGGTAGCTGGTTGTGAAGGAGATGTGTGAAAGGAAATGTTTGTACTGTATTTTCCTGTTTATTATTGGGATCCAATGTAGCTAACAAAAATAGTGCAACTCAATTGTCACCCAGAACACATTTACATAATACCACGGTTCTGGAGTTGGGTAAACACCAGGTCCAAACTTCGCTCCCCTGATCCTCCTTCCCTCTCCTCTCCTCTCACTGTACCTACACCTCTTCCTGCTAATACTCTCTCTCTCTCTCTCTCTCTCTCTCTCTCTCTCTCTCGCTCTCTCTCACGCTCTCTCTTTGTCTCCTTCTCTCTCTCAAGCCCTTAGGGCCTTTTCCTCAACTGCAATTTTAGAGGAATTGATTATACAGCACTTCCCTTTGGCGTATCTCTCTGTCTCTCCCTCATTCTCTTCCTATCCTCTCTCTCTCTCTCTCTCTCTCTCTCCCTCACTATCTCCCTAATCTGTCTCCCTATCCCTTTTCTCCCTATCCTCTCTCTCCCTCACTGTCTCCTTCAATCTCTCTATCCTCTATCTCCCTATCCTCTCTCTCTCCCTCACTCTTTCCCTATCCTCTCTCTCTCTCTCGCAGTATTTTCTCTTCCAAGCTCATTCCTCTATGCCTTTGCCTGCAGAGTGAAACGAGCCATGTGGTAGGCAGGCACACACACATAGACGCTCTCTGCACACACACACACACACACACACACACACACACACACACACACACACACACACACACACACACACACACACACACACACACACACACACACACACACACACACACACACCACATGCACAAACACACACACGTAAAGGACAAATCCTGAGAGACAAGAGCTCTGTGTGGAAGTGAGAGAAGAGCAAGAGGGGGAGGGGGGTGGTTGGGGGAGGAAACACTCACACACATATTCAAATGCTCTCCCTCTCTACCTCATACACACTCAAACACACACTCAAAAATACACACACACAGGACTAGAGCGGTGAAGAGGAGAAGAGAAGAGCTGGGAGGCAGGAGGGCTGCTGAACAAAGCAAGGGAAGGAGAGTGGAGTCCAGGGGAGAGCAGCAGCTGTGAAATGCCTCAACAGGAGCCTGCCAGCTACTCTTGTGGCCACCTAAAGGTAAGACTCATGCTACACTGAGAAAAGTGGGAAGACACGGACAGAGCAGAGCAGAGAGAGGGGTGGAGAAAGTATAGCGCTGATGCAAGCCTAACGCTGTGGTTATAGGGTACCCTCAGGCTGCAGCTGAGTTGTTCGATCTGCCTATGAATGCAGTGCTGTGCTGTGCTGTCATTACCTTCCGTAATTCTTCACCTTGACATCGTCCATTTAGCCGCGTGACAGATCAAAGAGTGTATGTTAATTAAAATCATATAGTATGGCTCTTATGCTCCCCAAGAGAGAGACTGATACGGTGTGTTGTGCTGGAGCTCAGCTGCCTCAGATTCCTCCAGCCTGCTAGCCTGTCTGCCTGCCTGCATGCATGCCTGCCTGCCTGCGACCTCTGTCCCATCACAGCCTGCCTAGGTTCTATATCACTAATGTCACTGCAGTGATAGATCACCCATGCATTTGTTTGCCCTCAATGCGAGGGCTAGGTAATCAAAAAGCAATGGGTTTTCAGCCCTGTCAGACCACCGTGAGAGGCTGCTGATGCTACTGCCTTTGTGTGCCTGCCTAGTTGTCTGGTGTGAGAGGACTCTGTAATTGTCCTATAGTACAATGCAGGAGTTTTACGAGTGCAGCAGCCAACAGTGTGGGGGTTTGCTACAGAATGGTGGAGAGAGAGGGATAGAGAAAGAGGGATAGAGAGAGGCCATTATCTGTTTGCTGTAGTTTTCCGCTGGAATATTAGAGACTATCAAAAAATGTTGACCAAATCATTTGTATTGATTCCATTGATGTGTCTCTGAGCCGGGCATTAGAGAGTCTGATTTCAGTGCCATTGTGATATACTATTGTCTGCTGATTCCGTAAGCTCTCCTGTTATCGGCTGTCCTGGAAGAGTGTACCCTGCACAAAACATCTTGAGAGTTGTCACTGTAAAACTTTCATGACAATCAGGTCTGTGGCCATGGACAACAATATTTTTTTTCCTACGCAGTGTTCCCGGGAATGTCCTCAGCAGGGAATGCAGAGGTGGTGTAGTAGCGTTCAGTATTCATGCAGAATGTGTACGTGATCATACATTTCCCCTTGAGCAGTGTAAAAGCAGGGCTAACAGGGAAATGCTACAGGAGAAGGATGGTACAGACCAGTAGCACATAGCACATATTTTATTCTATGCTCACCTTTTGACCTTTTGACCTTTTGATACAATGTGCAGTTTTTTTCTCTCAGTCTATCCATATAGGCATCACTTCATTCTGACCAGTCTATCCATATAGGCATCACTTCATTCTGACCAGTCTATCCATATAGGCATCACTTCATTCTGACCAGTCTATCCATATAGGCATCACTTCATTCTGACCAGTCTATCCATATAGGCATCACTTCATTCTGACCAGTCTATCCATATAGGCATCACTTCATTCTGACCAGTCTATCCATATAGGCATCACTTCATTCTGACCAGTCTATCCATATAGGCATCACTTCATTCTGACCAGTCTATCCATATAGGCATCACTTCATTCTGACCAGTCTATCCATATAGGCATCACTTCATTCTGACCAGTCTATCCATATAGGCATCACTTCATTCTGACCAGTCTATCCATATAGCCATCACTTCATTCTGACCAGTCTATCCATATAGGCATCACTTCATTCTGACCAGTCTATCCATATAGGCATCACTTCATTCTGACCAGTCTATCCATATAGGCATCACTTCATTCTGACCAGTCTATCCATATAAGCATCACTTCATTCTGACCAGTCTATCCATATAGGCATCACTTCATTCTGACCAGTCTATCCATATAGGCATCACTTCATTCTGACCAGTCTATCCATATAAGCATCACTTCATTCTGACCAGTCTATCCATATAGGCATCACTTCATTCTGACCAGTCTATCCATATAGGCATCACTTCATTCTGACCAGTCTATCCATATAGGCATCACTTCATTCTGACCAGTCTATCCATATAGGCATCACTTCATTCTGACCAGTCTATCCATATAGGCATCACTTCATTCTGACCAGTCTATCCATATAGGCATCACTTCATTCTGACCAGTCTATCCATATAGGCATCACTTCATTCTGACCAGTCTATCCATATAGGCATCACTTCATTCTGACCAGTCCATCCATCTGTACAGGTGGTAGACATAAGTTAAAAAGCAGCCCATCCCCGCTTATATTATACAGTGCATTTGGAAAGTATTCAGACCCCTTGCCTTATTCTAAAGTGGATAAAAAATAAATACAAAAAATCTAATCAATGCCCCACAATGTCCCACAATGCCCATAATGCCCAATAATGACAAAGCAAAAACAGTTTTTTGTATTTTTTGCTCAATTTTTTTTTTTTCAACTACGGAAATATCACATTTACATAAGTATTCAGACACTTTACTCAGTACTTTGTTGAAGCACCTTTGGCAGCAATTACAGCCTTGAGTCTTCTTGGGTATGATGCTACAAGCTTGTCACACCTGTTTTTAGGGAGTTTATCCTATTCTTCTCTGCAGATCCTCTCAAGCTCTGTCAGGTTGGATGGGGAGCGTTGCTGCACAGTTATTTTCATGTCTCTCCAGAGATGTTTAATCGGGTTTAAGTCCGGGCTCTGGCTGGGCCACTCAAGAACATTCAGAGACTTGTCCCGCTGCGTGCTTAGGGTCGTTGTTCTGTTGGAAGGTGAACCTTCACCCCAGTCTGAGGTCCTGAGCACACTTATCATCAAGGATCTCTCTGTACTTTGCTCTGTTCATCTACCCCTCGATCCTGATTAGTCTCCGAGTCCTTGCCACTGAAAAACATCCCCACAGCATGATGCTTTCACCACAATGCTTCACCGTAGGGATGGTGCCAGGTTTCCTTCAGACATGACACTTGGCATTCAGGCCAAATAATTAAATATTGGTTTCATCAGACCAGAGAATCTTGTTTCTCATGGTCTGAGAGTCTTTATGTGCCATTTGGCAAACTCCAAGCAGGCTGTCATGTGCCTTTTACTGAGGAGTGGCTTTTGTCTGGCCACTCTACCATGAAGGCCTGATTGGTGGAGTTCTGCAGAGATGGTTGTCCATCTGGAAGGTTCTCCCATCTCAACAGAGGAACTCTGGAGCTCTGTCAGAGTGACCATCAGGTTCTTGGTCACCTCCTTGACCGAGGCTTTTCACCCCATATTGCTCAGTTTGGCCAGCCGGCCAGCTCTAGGAAGCGTCTTGTTGATTCCAGACATCTTCCTTTTAAGAATGATGGAGGCCACTGTGGTCTTGGGGACCTTCAATGTTGCAGACAGTTTTTGGTACCCTTCCCCAGATCTGTGCCTTGATACAATCCTGTCTCGGAGCTCTACAGACAATTCCTTTGACCTCATGGCTTGGTTTTTGCTCTGACATGCATATAGACAGGTGTGTGCCTTTCCAAATCATGTCCAATCAATTGAGTTTATCACAGGTGGACTCCAATCAAGTTGTCGAAACATCTCAAGGATGATCAATGGAAACAGTATGCACCTGAGCTCAATTTCGAGTCTCATAGCAAAGGGTCTGAATACTTATGTAAATAAGGAATTTCTGTTTCACATTTTTTATAAATTAGCAAAGATTTTTTAAAACCTGTTTTCGCTTTGTCAAAATGGGGTATTGTGTGTTGATTGATAAGGATTTATTTATTTTTTAATCTATTTTGGAATAAGGCTGCAATGTAACAAAATGTGGAAAAAGTTAAGGGGTCTAAATACTTTCCGGTTGCACTGTAGCAATGCATCTGTGTCAGGAGCTTAGCCAAGCGTGAACAATTTGTTGTATTAAACTTGTATTCTTTATGATTAAAATAGAAAGCTATACTCTATATTATATATTGTGTAATGGTCAACTGTGGATGAAAGGAGTGCTCTCTTCTGATACCTGTTGTGTTGTTGAATTAGTTAGCGGAATTAAAAAGTGATCTACTGTAGAATTTCTCTAGCCTATAGCGTGTTCTGTCATTGAAATATATAGTCGACACTGAGCTCTGTTCTGTTAAAATACAATTCCAAATCTTGCACGGGAAGAAAATTATTGAGGGTCCCGTGTGGTTCAGTTGGTAGAGCATGATGCTTGGTAGAGCATGGGGCGGTAGGTAGCCTGGTGGGTAGGTGCGTTGGGCCAGTAACCGAAAGGTTGCTGGATTGATTCGCCAAGCTGACAAGGTAAAAATCTGTTGTTCTGCCCCTGACCAAGGCAGTTCCCCGGGCACTGTGGATGTCGATTAAGGCAGTCATCTGCATCTCTCTGATACAAGGGGGTTGGGTTCAATGCTGAAGACACATTTCAGTTGTATGCATTCAGTTGTACAACTGACTAGATATCTGTGGGTTTGATTCCCACGGGGTGCCAGTACAAGAATGTACATGCTCAGTACTGTAAGTTGCTCTGGGTAAGTTGCTCTGTCTCCTAAATGACTCGAATGTTAAAGGTATTCTTCCAGCAATCTTTGGCCATTGGTAATGGAAAGAGCTCTGTGTTTATACTGTATTTAAAAGTGACATCGTACATGTTTAATGAAGGTGAGTTTTCCTTGAGTTTTCCTTGTAAAAGTATATATGCTCTGTCTATTGCTATTGCCTGGTTCTGTCATAACATAAAGTTGGAAGTCAACGCTGCTTGTAAGCAGATCAAACGCACCTCCAGCAGACTGTAAACAGATGCAGGTCGGGCAGCTGCAGGGATCACCTTTTTGTCCTCTATGCCCCTCAGCTCTCTGCCCACAGCCAGACCTCCTCGTACAGCAGAGACAGAGCAAGCAGATCACCTTCAGTCTCTACTACCGTGTCTGGCAGTGCAGTACAATAATTTTCTCCTTCCCTGTAAAGCCACTCACCTAGACAGAATGGGAAGAGCATTCCTTGTCCAGGTTAATTGGCCGTTACCGAGGTGGAGGTGGGAGGAGAGTAATAGTTGGCCGTGCTCTAATCTGTCCAGTGTCATTGACTGGAGAACAATCTGGGATGACATTGAGGTTTTAAAGACAGAGCTCCTTATTAAAGCAGTGATGTCCTTTATCCCTAACTAGCCCCATTGGAATATCCACGGGCATTACGAGTGGGTTGTGTAAAGCTGCGCTCCGAATTGATGATTACTTGTGTGCTGCCAGCTGTGGGCATGTGTGCAGGATGGAAACAAACCCACCCTGTTTTACGTTTCAAAGTCTGTTTTGTATCCGACTGACTGTATGACCAAAATGATCCTATTTACACTTTGTAATCAAGTCAATTGAACCTTATCTTTCAGGGTGAGACTGGTGCATCAATCGTTTCTCAGTATGTGTTCTCCGTAAGTCCGTTTGGATAAAACCATTGTATTTGTATCTACTTCAGAACAGCCTTGATGACATTCAAATCCTTAAGAGTCGATTGACACACGTATTTAACAATCTAGCTGACATAATTTGACTTTTAGAGGATAATGACAATAATCTTCACTTTCCTTTCACATGACAATAATAATGTATTATTTGTTCTATAATATGACGGTGGTATAAAGCAGTAGTCGTGTCTATGCTGGAGAATCATAATTACTACCAAAGCTATCATTAAGGTGAAATAACTGAATATGCTGTTGACTTAACCATCTCCAGAGGAGCTTTTCTTTGCATACACATCTATCTATGGAGGCAAGCTTGATTATTCATCACCCAGGTGACAAGTTGCCCTCAGTCATAGCCCATTAACACAGAGAAAAGAGACATATGTTTAATATAACAGGCTCAAGGCCTATTGAGTGACACCATGGATGTTATGATGTGGTATGGTGGTGGCGAGTGGAACGGCCTCCTGATAGGGCTGGAGCAAGGACAGAGCGAGGTGCCGCAGGAATTCTAATTAGGTCTGTGTGACCTTTGGCTCTTCCTGCATGCACTTCGCACCCCCTCCTCTCTTCATCTCCTGCTCTCTACATCCTCTCGTCCATCCATCCCTCACTCTCTCACTCCTACAGCGATGGAGCTGTGAGAGAGGAAATGTGGGGTCTGGGCTGTAAATCATGACAAGAGGCTGACGAGCCACCTGATAAAAGCGGGACAGGGTGTTGCAGGGTGTTGGTGCTCCTTTCCTCTCTTTAACCCCCATCCCCCGCCACATTCATTCCTGTAGGACTGCTCTGGTCCAGTAGAGTGGGTGTTTTTGGCTTGGCCCGGTGCTCAGTCCGTCCAGCATCACTCAACAGTGTTGGGGAGTCTGGGGCATCACTTTTATAAATACACGTACCCTTGGCGCAGGGGCGAGAGAGGACGAGATTGGAGCAAGCAGCAGAGACTCAACTTGCGACAGCTATTCCTGGCTGAGGCTGTGTGGTGTTTTATTTGTCTTTTGTCAATTCATTAGACTAATAGTCTCCAGTGTGGGCAGGACATCTAGCTGAGGCAGTGTCTATTGCTCTGGAGAAGGTGATCCGTGAGAGATGTACTGTATATTCTCAAGGCCGGCTATCAGCCATGGGGAGGGGAAAAGGCAGTCTGGGCCTGGAGCCAAGCTGGCTGGCATCCGCAGGCTTTGGAGACGTTTTTAGTCATTTGCCCTGCCCGACCTCAAAGTGTCATAGAGATAGGGACGAAGCGCTGCACTGTGGGCCACTTGTCTTAGCCTGAGACGAACGCACGCATGAGAACCTGGTAACCATGACGCTGCTGAGAGAAAGTTCCGGTACGCTCCCAATGCTGGGCTACAGAGATGAAAGAGACATTGGAGCAAATTATTCCACTAGAGGAGATATCTATCTTCTGCACTGATTGTGCAGATCCTCCCAGTGCAGATACTGTTTAAAACTCAGCTCTCTCTCTCCTCTCCTCTGCCAGATCTGTGCTCTGTTTTGATGTCTCCTCAGAATTGCCTTTCAGTGGAAAACGTGAAGATTCTGTATGACCTCGGAATATATGGATGATTGCCCTCTCATAGCAGAATTTGTATGGTAAACTGAAGGTTTACTGCGGAATTAGCAGTTTCTCACTGCACTCATCATTCTTTGAGGAATGGACAGTACCGTGGTATACTGTAGCTTGTTCACAGATCTATCTTGAAACAATTTTCAAAACATGCATGTCTCATGGATATTTTTAGGCAGAAAATGTGTTTGTTTCCCAGACTCCCTAAACTTGCTCTTTTAAAGAGCTTTGATTACCTTCAAATTATGAGAAAATGTAAGCTAATCGAGAAAAGAAAGTGATCCAAACTCAGTTATCTTGTTGATGAAGTTCTTTGTCTTCTCAGGCAGAGTAATGATTAGGGGGTAATCTAAGGCCTCTGTACTACAGTCCTCCAGAGGCCGGTTTAACTCTGCTGGGCGACGGCCGTGTTATTGGAGCAGTAATTAGTATTGATACAAGCCCCATCCTGGCCTGGCCACCTGGCTCCTCACGGCTAGCCCTCACCTTTCCAAACTGCACTGAGGGCTGATATCGAATACATTTTAGAAGTGCCTTTAATTAAGATAATTCAACCTTACAATAGCTGTTTGTGTAACTCAAACAAAGACTTGGACTGTCCTCAAAAAACACAATGTGAAAGTATACAGGTGGAAACACTACAGAAGCCTGACACAGCTGCTGTAGCGAGAGACAGAGAAAGATAGACAGAGGGGGGGCGGGGGGGGGGGGGGGGGGGGGGGGGGGGGCAGGTTTACTTCTCTGCCACTGTCACCCTGCCTCTAAACACGACAGATGAGCGCTCACACTATCAGAGCCTAAACACAATTTACCCAAAGCATCCTGTCGCTCTTCAAGTAACAAGATAAACGCTTGTTACCCTCTTAAAGATAAAACACTGAGCTGGAATCTGTGTTCGCACAACCGCTGGTGAGTCTGCAGCGAGAGCAAAGCGGCAATCAAACGCAGGCAGAGTATGCACACAGGTCCTGGGTTCACCAGTCACTGGGGAGATGTTTAATGCATGAAAGCCTAAACTGACTTGGAAAGCAGGACCTGGTGACACTATAATGCATTCACCCAGGGTTCTTCTGGGGCTTTGTGTGTCTTGTATTCCTCTGTCTGTCTGTCTTTCTACATCTCAGATGCCTGTCACGTCACTCTGCCCTTTGCTTTAAACCCGTCAATGTCAACACTGTATTCCTGCGTGGATCTCCTGTGTGACGTGAGCCCTCATTCCTCCACCCTGCTTTGCAATTTCTCTCCATGATGCCTTGCCTTCCATCTCACTGATCAAAACAGATCAATGTCAGAGCAGGATGACAGAGACTAATCAGATGGTGTTGTAGAAGAAATCTGGTGATTGTTCTCTGATTGGCAGAGGTGGGATCAAGTCACTATTATTTTGGTCACAAGCAAGTCTCAAGTCACAAGGTCCGAGTCTCAAGTTGAGTCCCAAGTAGAATGGGGCTGCAGGTAGCCTAGTGGTTAGAGCGCTGTAACCGAAAGGTTGCAATATCAAAAAAGGTTGCAAGATCCCCGAGCTGGTAAAAATTGATCGTTCTGCCGCTGAACAACACTGTTCCTCGGCTGTCATTGAAAATAAGAATTTGTTCTTAACTGACTTGCCTGGTAAAATAAAAGAATAATGGGTTGAGTCTGGAGTCAAGTCCAATCATACATTGGAGCAAATCGTTTAGTCAAGTAAAGAAAAAGCTATACATGCAATGAGTTGTTCAACTACACATCTTTGTCTATTTATTGAGACTACCAGATAGCTTTTTTCATTATTCTGTCTGAAACATATGTTGATGTATGTAAAAATTCCAAATGCAAGCTTCATAAGTAAATTATCAATTTCAAAAAATGTTTGACACACCAAAAGACCAGTAGGCGTACGCTAGTAATTGTTGCTTGATGCCCCATTGCTGGTGAGCTTGCAAAGTAAACAGTGAATATCACCAAACAATTTTTGGAGCTGCATATTTATTTATGGCAATCCTCTCCATAAAATGTGATGTTTGTGCTGCATCTGATCCTATAGCTGTATAGCAAATCAGCAATCTGTTCGCTAGCTCAATGGCTCTCAAAATGTTTGACCCTTGACCCCCAAAAAGCAGTGGTTAAAAGCTTGTGACGCACGTACATGTTTTACACCTGCATTTTGAGCTGAAAGTCATTCATCTTAGCAGCCAATATCAATAAGGCATATCATGTCACTTCTCTGGAGGCCAGAGCAAGCAGAATCATACGGCCAACCTACCTGTATGCAGTGGAGGTTGCAGGATCGAATGGAAAGCATGGTCTGTCTACACCAAACACTATCCCTTTCAAGGTCTGTCCTTCTCCAGAATACTCCTTGTCAATTGGGTAACCCTTTTCTTCCTCACAAATACTGTATTTAATTCACCAGAATATGTTCAATATTCATCCCATAATATTGAAGACAGTGAGATATTACAGCTACCCTTAAAGCTATCTGAAATATGAAAATTATCAATGAAATCGCCAGGTAGCCTATTGTTCCGGCATAGATGATTCAGTAGTAGATTTCTAAATGGTATTTTATTGATGGATTAGCTGACAATGTAACAAAAACAATGTGCACACTTCAATGGGGCAGAAGTCTGTGAGTTGTGATTCTGGATGGCCAGATAACTACCAACAATGACAAGAAACTGCCATGTGGGGAATCGTAAGTGACTCGTTTCAGTTAGTTTCAGCTTGTTATTGATGCCATCTCTTGTTTTGGGGTGTTTTGACTGATTTCATGTCAATGCTAAAATGGCAAAAAATTGTCCACATACCTTTGTATGTAAAGTGCCTTGCGAAAGTATTCGGCCCCCTTGAACTTTGCGACCTTTTGCCACATTTCAGGCTTCAAACATAAAGATATAAAACTGTATTTTTTTGTGAAGAATCAACAACAAGTGGGACACAATCATGAAGTGGAACGACATTTATTGGATATTTCAAACTTTTTTAACAAATCAAAAACTGAAAAATTGGGCGTGCAAAATTATTCAGCCCCCTTAAGTTAATACTTTGTAGCGCCACCTTTTGCTGCGATTACAGCTGTAAGTCGCTTGGGGTATGTCTCTATCAGTTTTGCACATCGAGAGACTGACATTTCTTTCCCATTCCTCCTTGCAAAACAGCTCGAGCTCAGTGAGGTTGGATGGAGAGCATTTGTGAACAGCAGTTTTCAGTTTTTTCCACAGATTCTTGATTGGATTCAGGTCTGGACTTTGACTTGGCCATTCTAACACCTGGATATGTTTATTTTTGAACCATTCCATTGTAGATTTTGCTTTATGTTTTGGATCATTGTCTTGTTGGAAGACAAATCTCCATCCCAGTCTCAGTTCTTTTGCAGACTCCATCAGGTTTTCTTCCAGAATGGTCCTGTATTTGGCTCCATCCATCTTCCCATCAATTTTAACCATCTTCCCTGTCCTTGCTGAAGAAAAGCAGGCCCAAACCATGATGCTGCCACCACCATGTTTGACAGTGGGGATGGTGTGTTCAGCTGTGTTGCTTTTACGCCAAACATAACGTTTTGCATTGTTGCCAAAAAGTTCAATTTTGGTTTCATCTGACCAGAGCACCTTCTTCCACATGTTTGGTGTGTCTCCCAGGTGGCTTGTGGCAAACTTTAAACAACACTTTTTATGGATATCTTTAAGAAATGGCTTTCTTCTTGCCACTCTTCCATAAAGGCCAGATTTGTGCAATATACGACTGATTGTTGTCCTATGGACAGAGTCTCCCACCTCAGCTGTAGATCTCTGCAGTTCATCCAGAGTGATCATGGGCCTCTTGGCTGCATCTCTGATCAGTCTTCTCCTTGTATGAGCTGAAAGTTTAGAGGGACGGCCAGGTCTTGGTAGATTTGCAGTGGCCTGATACTCTTTCCATTTCAATATTATCGCTTGCACAGTGCTCCTTGGGATGTTTAAAGCTTGGGAAATCTTTTTGTATCCTAATCCGGTTTTAAACTTCTTCACAACAGTATCTCGGACCTGCCTGGTGTGTTCCTTGTTCTTCATGATGCTCTTTGCGCTTTTAACAGACCTCTGAGACTATCACAGTGCAGGTGCATTTATACGGAGACTTGATTACACACAGGTGGATTGTATTTATCATCATTAGTCATTTAGGTCAACATTGGATCATTCAGAGATCCTCACTGAACTTCTGGAGAGAGTTTGCTGCACTGAAAATAAAGGGGCTGAATAATTTTGCACGCCCAATTTTTCAGTTTTTGATTTGTTAAAAAAGTTTGAAATATCCAATAAATGTCGTTCCACTTCATTTTTGTGTCCCACTTGTTGTTGATTCGTCACAAAAAAATACAGTTTTATATCTTTATGTTTGAAGCCTGAAATGTGGCAAAAGGTCGCAAAGTTCAAGGGGGCCGAATACTTTCGCAAGGCACTGTATATATGAAATGGGTTTCATGGTCGAGTAGCCGCACACAAGCTCAAGATCACCATGCACAATGCCAAGCGTCAGCTGGAGTGGTGTAATGCTCTCCGCCATTGGACTTTAGAGCAGTGGAAACACGTTCTCTGGAGTGATGCATCACGCTTCACCATCTGGCAGTCTGACGGACAAATCTGGGTTTGGCGGATGCCAGGAGAAGACTACCTGCCCCAATGGAGGAGGAATAATGGTCTGGGGCTGTTTTTCATGGTTTGGGCTAGGCCCCTTAGTTCCAGCGAAGGGAAATCTTAATTCTACAGCATACAATGACATTCTCAACGATTCTGTGCTTCCAAATTTTACCAATAGTTTGGGGAAGGCCCTTTCCTGTTTCAGCATGACAATGCCCCTGTGCACAAAGCAAGGTCCAGACAGAAATGGTTTGTCGAGAACACCTTTGGGATGAATTGGAACGCCGACTGCGAGCCAGGCCTAATCGCCCAACATCAGTGCCCGACCTCAGTAATGCTCTTGTGGTTGAATGAAAGCAAGTCACCGCAGCAATGTTCCAACATCTAGTGGAAAGCCTTCCCAGAAGAGTGAAGGCTTTTATAGCAGCAAAGGGGGGACCAACTACATATTAATGATCATGATTTCGGGAGCCGGTGTCCACATACTTCTGGTCATGTAGTATATATAAATACAAATGGTAGGCTACATGTAACCTATTAAAATATGTATGAAAAATATGTATTTTCCCATTCAGTTTCACACTCGCAACCCCCCAAAAACCTTCTCCCCACTTTGAGAACCATTGCGCTATCTCACCCGACCTGTGTTGATTGACAGTTTTCTGGTCCAATCAGAGGGCCGAGCATGCATTCCCCTAGCCAATCTGTTGCAGTTGTTTTGGATTTGCAACTGAATGCTGCGGCTACAGTCTCTGACTGTGAGGAGAGTAATCCATGGAGACTGAGTGACAAAACGTGGCCAGATAATTTCAAGTCCACAGTCTCAAGTCAAAGTCGGGTCCCGAGTCTTGACGCTCCAAGTCCAAGTCAAATATCAAGTTATATTTTTTCTATCAAATCGAGTCTCAAGTCATCGAATTTGTGACTCGAGACAGACTTGAGTCCAAGTAATGCGATTCGAGTCCACACCTCTTCTGATTGGTGATTATGGAACACACAGTTCATACTCTCTGTCACTCTATTGGTTTATTTTCAAACACCAGTGACCCTATCAGTTATTATGCTTTTATATAACTGAAAAGGTGTTGTTATGAAATTGCTGCTAAAATTAGTCCCTATCGATGTGCCCTCTCCGCCTCTCATATCTGTAGTTCTGACTTCCTGTATGTGTTATTTCATCCTATTGCCAAAATATTGTTTTTTCTTTTTTTTCCCTCTGTCAGTTTGAGTCATTGTAATTGATGTTTAAAAATAAAATTTCCAGCACTTTAAAATCAGATCACAGATACTGCAGTCTGTCACTAGATCACTGTATTACACCAACATACCTAAAATAGCAACAAAGAAACCACATTTAGGGTTCGAAAGAAGTCTTCGAAACTACATCAAATCACCTTTCATAGTGTTACTTTATTTTAAAAAGCCAAAGAGCTATTATTGTAGTCACATGGGAAGTTTAAACAACAAAATTAAGGCTTTAAAATGTGCTGTGGACAGAATGTGAAAGGTCCAGGCTGGTGATCGTTGTGATTCAAGTAATGGTCAGCGTGTCCGTGCAGCATCAGGGCTTTTAACAGTTGGGTTGGTGTTCAGCCCAGGCAGCGTACTGGCACTGATGTGTTCTCCTCCTCTCCTCCTCGGGGGGATAACAAAGGTTGAACACGGTAGCTACAGACAGCTGAGACTGCTTCACTCAGAGATTACAAATTAGCTAACAGAGTGATGCACATTTTGAACAGAGTCCCATTTCCCATGTGAGTTTAGAGATAATCCACACATTAGCATTCTGTGTTGGTGAGAAAGGTCTGTCTTATTATGATGAACTGAGAATCTGTTCTAATGTCCTCACTACTGACTTCACTGTCGTCACATATCACCTACTGTAGCATGGAGTAATGAATTCATTAATATACTGGCTATGTATTCTTATTGGCATGCTAGTATGGTTGTTGGAACATAGTGTTTTAGCCTAGATTTAACATGAAAATGGAGACCTGAGCAAGCATTGTTAGGACTCAGGCTCGCTGTTATTAGTGGCTCCTATTCAAACAGATGACTGGCATAGTAGTATTGATTTCATTAAAGTGATTGACATGATATGTGTAGAAACCTATTTATTGCGGGGTTATCACGCAATGTAGTATTGACTACGCAAAATTTTCCTGATCCCGGATTGTTCCTGAGTGATCTTATGGGATGTTTTGTGAAAAATCCTCCATTGTTGAGAGTTGATTGATGCATAATTCTGAACATTAATGAAAGTGAAATGCTGAGTGGAGATAGTGTAGTGGGGGATTCACAGTTTGTTGAACCTCCACCTCCCTCTCTCCCCACAGGTGGTGAGCTCCACCTGAGGATGGCAGGAGATTCTCAAGTCCACATGGACCACGACATGGAGATAGGAGTCACACCCACAGCGGTAAGAACATGTTTTCCATACGCACATACAGCCCTCTCCCTCCCCCAATTGTCCTGTGTAACAGTGCTGGGAGGTAGAGAGGGGTGGGGGGGGGGGGGGGGGGGGGGGGGGGGGGGGCAGAGCAAGGAAGAGGGAAAGAAAGAGGGGGGGTAAAAGATGGAAGTGTCTGGTGTAAGGGAAAAATATAAGGGAACGAGAGGGAACCATTGTGGATCATGAGTTTCCTATAAGAAGGGTGATCATGTGTGTGTGCCTGTCTGTCTCTGCAGAAGAGGATGGATGGATGGGTCATCCCACTACCATGGAGAGGATTGTGAGAAAACGACTCACACGTCCTGATAATGGATGGTGAAATAGTCCAGGTTATTTGTCTTCATTCCAGAGACGATTTCATTTATTCTTCCTAACCGAGTGTGGTGAGGCAAACCAACTGTGGAAAAATACCAGCACACAGCAATTGCTAATGAATTGGCTTATGAAGTGTCAGCACTGCGGACATCATTGACTCTGGGATGGCCAAACGTGGGCTCGCTGAACTACTGTAGCACTGTCTGTGATGGCTTCATCAGTCACTCAATTAGACATTTCTTCAACATTCTCAAATAGAAACAAAAAGGTCCATTGTCAGGAGAACTTGCAATGCAGGACATTTAAAACGTAGTGTGTTGAAGGTTTAAAAATGTCCATTCTAATCACATAATAATTCACATTTCCTGTTGCTGCAGGATTATTTTCCTGCTGTAGCAAACTGTTTCAAATTAAGATCCCACATATGTACAATTAAAGTCCTTGAGGAACCATAAACTGATCTTGTTGTAGGAGGGGGTCTAAAAGCTACCTTCTCCCAAGGAAATACATGTTGAAGTGACCCATGCGTTCTCCCAAACACAGGTCAAAGATCCCAATGTCATTGAGTGACTAATTGCTGTAATTGTCAATGGGTATTGTCTTTCACTTCACTGTCAAACCTCTAATTACCATAGAGAAAGATCAATATGTACAGAAATAAAGCAACATCTGATACATGGAATACTCTCCTAATGTGTGTGTACATAGAACTACAATGAAGAGACCCTAGCTAGAATTTCAAACAGTAGCTACAGTGTATGTTTACATTAACTTGTCCAGTGATTTTCTTTGTCGACATTTAGAACATTTTCATAGAAAACAGATTCAACAATTGCCTGCTGTCTTGTGTTTATAAAAACAGCTGGCCGAAATGACGTCACACCTAAGAAAAAAACAACTGTGTTGAATACAAATTAAGAGGTTGATGTGTTTACGTTACCCATTTAGGCAAATTGCGGATTAATAAATTGGTGACAGGCTGTATGCCCTCCCACCTATCTGTTTCATGTCTCAGGTAGGCCGCAAAAGCCAGCATGGATAGAATCCAGGAATTCACAAATATTTGCCATATTGTAATAATTCTCGTGTCAATGTATTGTCACAGTCCAGGCCATGGTGAAACGTACACTCCTGTAGATCTGACATTATTGGATGGGGAAACTTGCGTCCAGCAAATCAGAAAGCAAGTCGAAGCAAATCAGCCATTGTTGAAAGTCAGGACAAGGATCCTGCAAACAAACTTTATTTTTATAGCTGAAAAAAAGATTTAGCAGGAGGTAGGCATTTAAAATTAAATGTGGAGTGGAGCTTCATAGTTATGTGTTGATATCACGTGCCCTGTGTATTCGTCAATCATAATTTATTTTAAAAAACACTGTTGCCATCATAATTAAACAAAATTTCCCCAATATCTTCTGCTTCCACTACACTTTGCAAAGATTTATTTTGAGCATTGCTTTGGTCGAATAAACCTGGGTCAAAGGAAACCTGCCAACAGTATTCAGATCTTTATTTAAATCATCTGCAGGACTATAGCATGCATTTTGAAGGTTGTGTCTTTAATTTGAATTCCTTCAATCGGAGGCCATTATTTCAGTGTTGGAGCTGGTGCTGAATAATACTCAATACAGGTTGTAAAAAAAAAAAGAGTAGTGTGGCAGTTTCGGATGTCACGCCACTCTGGGGAGAGGGTGAGCAGTGAACACAGGTGCCTGATTAACACACTGATTTTGAGTATTAACACTCTGATTTTCAGAGGGCACAGGAGGGGCAACACCACTACGGCAATACCACATTTCAATTAACAACTGAGCTCGTCGTCTCCACCGATCAGGATACAGAGTGCCAATGTACCCTTGGCCTGTGTGTGCTGGGGGATAGAGTAGGAGCTGAGAGAGACGGGACAGTGGGGTGTTCCTATGTTCCTATCCAGACCTGCCAGTGTCCCATAGGGGGACACGAGGGACAGGGGAGGCACAGCTGTGGAGCCAGATCGCCTGCTGGGCCAGCAGTGAGGAAGAAAGGCCCTGTACCCCGATGTTCTCTCTCTGCTTTTATTCCCTTTTTCCCCTTCCTTCTTCCTCCCACAGTCATGGTGCAACATGTGCTTGGAGAGACACTCTCTCACACAATGTTAGGGGAGCAGTGCAGCTACAATCACTCAAGCACTCAAAAAAAACAAATGTAGACCTTCACTAGTCTGGTTCATCCTTTTTAGCAATTTCCAAATGCCTGAAGGTACCACGTTCATATGTACAAACAATAGTACGCAAGTATAAACACCATGGGACCACACAGCCGTCATGCCGCTCAGGAAGGAGACGCATTCAGTCTCCTAGAGATGAACGTACTTTGGTTCGAAAAGTGCAAATCAATCCCAGAACATCAGCAAAGGACCTTGTGATGATGCTGGAGGAAACAGGTACAAAGGTATCTATATCCACAGTAAAATGAGTCCTATGTCGATATAACCTGAAAGGCCACTCAGCAAGGAAGAAGCCACTGCTCCAAATCCGCCATAAAAAAAGCCAGACTATGGTTTGCAACTGCACATGGGGACAAAGATTGTACTTTGAGAAATGTCCTCTTGTCTGATGATACAAAAATAGAACTGTTTGGCCATAATGACCATCATTATGTTTGGAGGAAAAAGAGGGAGGCTTTCAAGCCGAAGAACAAAATCTCAATCGTGAAGGACGGGGGTGGCAGCATCATGTTGTGGGGGTGCTTTGCTGCAAGAGAGACGGGTGCACAAATGATATGGCATCATGAGGCAGGAAAACTATGTGGATATATTGAAGCAACATCTCAAGACATCAGTCAGGAGGTTAAAGCTTGGTCGCAAAAGGGGTCTTCCAAATGGTCAATGACTCCAAGCATACTTCCAAAGTTGTGGCAAAATGGCTTAAGGACAACAAAGTCAAGATATTGGAGTGGCCATCACAAAGCCCTGACCTCAATTCTATTGAAAATTTGTGGGCAGAATAAAAAGTGTGTGTGAGCAAGGAGGCCTACAATCCTGACTCAGTTACACCAGCTCTGTCAGGAGGAATGGGCCAAAATTCACCCAACTTGTGGAAGGCTACCTGAAAAGTTTTGCCAAAGTTAAACAATTTAAAGGTGATACTACCTTATTCTAATTGAGTGTATGTAAACTTCTGACCCACTGGGAATGTGATGAAATAAATAAAAGCTGAAATAAATCATTCTATCTACTATTATTGTGACATTTCACATTCTTAAAATAAAGTGGTGATCCTAAATGACCTAAAACAGGGATTTTTTTTACAAGGATTAAATATCAGAAATGGTGAAAAACTGAGTTTAAATGTATTTGGCTAAGGTGTATGTAAACTTCTGACTTCAACTGTATCTGTAGCATTGACTTACAGTTTATTTGTGGTCAATGAGGGTAGCAGTTGAAGGTGGTTGAGGATGAATGCAAAGAAATTACTTAAAAGCTTTAGAATGTGTATTTTCTCATAATATAATGCACACATTGTAGCAGCAAGGGTAATATGAGGACATTTCACACATTTTAGCAACAGGGTAATGTGAGGAAATGTCACATATTGTAACAACAAGGGTAAAATCAGGACATTTCACACATTGTCGTAACAAGGGTAATATGAGGACATTGCACATGAATAGAGGCATACGTTTTTGTTGACCTTTTGACCTGACCAGGAAAACAATGGCCTCTAGCAATAGACTGTAATGAGAGCACAGAGTTCTTCCTGAACAGGTCACTCCTGACTACACACATTAACTTTTGAAGACGATGATAATGTGACCAACATCTCAGCAGAACTGTCTCTATTCCTCTCTGTCTCTCCAGGTGAAAAAGCTTCCCAAACACATGCGGGAGGCCCAAATCTCCACTGAGCGCACCCACCTCATCGCCGACCCCATCAAGAAGCCCCGACAACGCTACGTCCAGAAGGACGGCAAATGCAACGTTCACCACGGCAATGTGCAGGAAACCTACCGTTACCTTAGCGACCTGTTTACCACCCTGGTGGACCTGCGCTGGCGCTTCAGCCTCTTCATTTTCACTTTGGTCTATGTGGTCAATTGGCTGTTTTTCGGCCTGCTGTGGTACATCATCGCCCTGATCCGAGGGGATCTGTGGCACAGCGACGAGGAGGGCTGGACCCCCTGCGTAGAGAACCTCAACAGCTTCGTCTCTGCCTTCCTCTTCTCCATTGAGACGGAGACCACCATCGGCTACGGCTACCGCGTCATCACAGAGAAGTGCCCTGAGGGCATCATCCTGCTGCTGATCCAGGCCATCCTGGGCTCCATCGTCAATGCCATGATGGTGGGCTGCATGTTCGTGAAGATCTCCCAGCCAAAGAACCGTGCCGAGACGCTCATGTTCTCCCACAAGGCGGTGATCTCTGTGCGGGACAACAAGCTGTGTCTGATGTTCAGAGTCGGGGACCTGCGCAACTCCCACATTGTGGAGGCCTCCATCCGGGCCAAGCTGATCCGCTCACAGCAGACCAAGGAGGGGGAGTTCATCCCTCTCAACCAGACGGACATCAACATCGGTTTCGACACGGGAGACGACCGGCTCTTCCTGGTGTCCCCACTCATAATCTCCCACGAGATCAACGAGAAGAGCCCCTTTTGGGAGCTGTCCCAGGCCCAAATGGACAAGGAGGAGTTTGAGATTGTGGTCATCCTGGAGGGCATGGTTGAAGCTACAGGTACGTCCTCTTGAAACAAGGCTAATTGGTCAGCAGGACCCCTAGCCCATAGACCCTTCATGTAGACCTGAAATAATTTGATAGGCATAAGCAATATGGTAGTAGCTCCACCTTGTCTTCTGATTGGCTTGGTGGAATTGTCCAATCTTTTTGCACCTACACAAATGCATAGGGAGTAGGGGCTAGCTAGGAGTTGTTTCTGGATTGGGCCTTGGTCAATTCCATTTTAACTATTGTCTGTTCAGTTAATCCATTGAGGTTCTTCATATTCATTGATATTGTAATATCTTTCATTCTACAAACCAGACAATTTCAAACCCATACAAACACAATTTCTAGAGGCACCATGTGGTACGGATCTGCATATAATAAATATATTCACCAACTCAATATGGCTGTTATAAGTTTCATAAGACCATTAAAAAAATAGAAACAACACTTTTTGAGAGCATAGGTGTCACGTTGGTATAAAGGGTCGACAGGGAGGCGCAGGAATGCGTAACAGGGGTTTTTATTTACCCAAATTACAGCGTGCCATGTACAGGCACGGGGACAAAGACCAAACAAACACTATAAAAATACGCAATCGCACAATGATTATCACATGGGACGAGACCCGTAATCATCTGCACAATACACGTCGGACGAAAGCCAAAACATCACAGCACAGGTACTCACACGACCAACGGACATTGGAACAATAATCGACAGGACAATGGTGAACAAAGGGCACACTTATACAATCAAATGGGAATAGGGACCAGGTGTGCGTAATGACATTTCCGGAGGGATCCATGACAATAGGTTATATATCTTGTTGCCACGACCATCCTTGTAATTTTCTACAAAGATAAATTACCACAAAAAAAACAGTGGGTAGGGTCTTTATTAGGAAGGTTGTTACAGTTATGCATATGTTTCCACATCCACACTTAGGCCCACATCTACCCTATGTTGGTGCATCAGAGAGACCTCTTTGAGATGTTTGTTCCAAAAAGGAAAGAACATTAGCTGCCTATGCTGGTCTGTGTTTGGGGAGAGGCGGTCTGTATTTGGGGAGAGGCGGTGTAATGATGAAAGCAATCGCTCCAGGGGGGTTTCAGACAGTATTGGCCTGGCCAAAGCATTATTAGCGCCTTCTCTTCTCTGGAAACACAAAAACACAAAAACACAGTTTTATACAGATGTCTAAGGATAAGAAGATTTCACTTTTTTCTCTTGCAACATTTAAATTCAAGCTGTAAAATACCTATCCTATGCCTAATGAGGGGCAGATGCCGAAGTTGCGTCCCAGAGACTTTTTAATTAATTGCATTCACGAGATCCCCCAGCTAGCTTCCTGATAGCCTTGGAAATCCTTGTATGGAATATTGATTGAGGAAATCTGCTTATTTATCATAGTAGCAGAGGAACTTGTAGAGTCCTGGCTTCCTTATTTGCTTGTCCTAATATATTCCTGTGGTGTATTATTTCACTCATAAACACTGTACGTGCAAGCCTTACGCATCGTATACTGGCAGGTTATAATGCACTAATCTAAATACGATGCATTATACGGGTCACTTGCTTATTTTATTCAGTAGGGTCATGTTTTTTCTTCCTTGTGAAAGTTAATTTTTTTTAAAGAAAGGAGAAACAGGGCACTCTTCGTGTAATTACAATGCCTTTATTTGCATGGCATGTTCAATGGAATAAGACTCCTGAACAGGTACTATTTGCAATGTGTCGTCCCCCCCAACCCCTCTTTTGCGTTGCTGCTACTCTGCTTATCATCTATGCATAGTTACTTTAACTAGACATTCATGTACATATTACCTCAATTAGCCCAACTAACCGGTTTCCCCACACATTGGCTACCAGGACTATTTGCAATGTGTCCCACCACCCCCCACCCGCCATCCCCCTCTTTTACGCTGGTACTTTCTGTTAATCATCTATGCATAGTCATTTTAACTATACCTACATGGACATATTACCTAAATTAGCCCAACTAACCGGTGCCCCCGCACATTGACTCTGTACCGGTATCACCTGTATATAGCCTCGCTTCTGTTATTTTCACTGTCATATTACATTTTTTGAATTTCTTTACTTATCTGTTGTTTACCTAATACCTATATTTTTACTTAAAAATTGCACTGTTGGTTGGGGCTTGTAAGTAAGCGTTTCACTGTAAGGTCTACCTAAACCTGCTGTATTCGGCACACGTGACAAATAAACTATAATTTGATTTGAACAAATATTTTAAAACTCTGACATGTTTTGGCAGTATGGCCTTCGTCAGGGAGTACAAAGTTACAATGACACAATTATATTTTTGTACTACTTGATGGCTGAGCCCAAAGGCCTGCAGATGGCGATATTGAGTCGTTTCATCTTACCGTCCCCAAAGGAAATGAATGCAGCCTGCTATATATTCGTATCCCCATGGACCGGTTTGTATATAAAACATTCTCCATTCAGGCTGCAAAGGTGTCGATTTCCTCATTAACTCGATTTAATGGAGAGAAGTTAAAAAAAAGTTGGAAAATCGTTTTTTTAAGACATTTAACAGTATAATCTGTTTGTAACTCCACTCACTACTTGTGAGTATAGTCTGTTTGCTTGTGTTGTTGATCTTGGCTAGCTTAATGTTCCGATAGGTAGCTAGCTAGCTAGCACTCACTCATGTGGCTGCAAGCACCTTAATGAAAAGGGACATGAGGGAAGCTCTACAATATCGTGTTTTTAGAAGTAGAGAGAACTCTCGGGAGCAGGCAATGTTGAAAGTCATATTTAGACATATACTTTTCTTAAATATAGTTTTGAAATTGACAACATCAAGCAGACAACAAGAAAATTGTGTTTGAAAGGGGCAAGGATTTAGCTGTGAGACTATTTATGTAACCTAGGTAACCACATGTAACCACAAGAGGACAAGCACATTAGTGGCTAGTTTCTTCAACAGTGAATAGGTGACTCTGGGATGCTGGCCTTCTAGGCAGAGTTGGAAAGAAAAAGCCATTTCTCAGACTGGACAATAAAAATAAAAGATTAAGATGGGCAAAAGAACACAGAGGAACTCTGAGACTGGTGTTTTGCGGGTACTATTTAATGAAGCTGCCAGTTGAGGACTTGTGGGGAGTCTGTTTCTCAAACTAGACACTAATGTACTTTTCCTCTTGCTCAGTTGTGCACTGGGGTCTCCCACTCCTCTTTCTATTCTGGTTAGAGCCAGTTTGTGCTGTTCTGTGAATAATGGGTCTCTGTACACCTGTGTAAATATTCCATTAAAAATCAGCCGTTTCCAGATACAATAGTCATTTACAACATTAACAATGTCATCACTGTATTTATGATCAATTTTATGTTATTTTAATGGACAAAATATGTGCTTTTCTTTCAAAAACAAGGGCATTTCTAAGTGACCCCAAACTTTTGAACGGTAGTGTACATATTAGCATTCTTATATACAGTAGAAATAGGATGGGAGCTGTGCTACAAGTTGTCTTCAAAAAATGTAAAAATAAACATGCTTTTTGCCTGAGTACCCTCTTGCGGCAGAGCATTTCACAATGGCATGGCTCTATAAATAACTGAGCAACTCATTAAATCTGGTTTTGGTTTGGGTACAGTGAAGAAACCCATTGTGGTATGTCTGTTTGAAGTGTATGCAGGTAGCCTAGTGGTTAAAAGGTTTGGGCCAGTAACTGAAAATTGTTGGTTTGAATCTCTGAGCAGACTAGGTGGAAAATGTGTCGATGTGCCCTTGAGCAAGACTCTTAACTATCACGCCCTGATCTGGTGTCGCCCATTATCCCGTGTACTTATACCTATGTTCTCTATTTGTCTGTTGCCAGTTCGTCTTGTTTGTCAAGCTTACCAGTGTGTGTCCTGTCAGCTCCTGTTTTTCCCAGACTCTCTTTTTCTCACCCTCCTGGTTTTTGATCCTTGCCTGTTCTGACCCTGAACCCGCCCGCCTGACCACTCTGCCTGCCTCTGACCCTGAGCCAACCTGCTGTCTTGTATCTTTGCCCCTATCTGAATTTCCGACTTCTGCCTGACCTGACCCTGAGCCTGCCTGCTGTCCGGTACCTTAGCTCTGTTGCTGTAATAAACTCTGCTTGCCCGCCCCCCTCCCGGAATGCTTTAATCTTGGAGAGATCCATCTCATTACGCTGATGCCCGGGATGACTCTCACCTGGGCTACTGCTGTATGGGAATGTATGTGTTAGTCTGGAGGAATTCTTGACAGAGGTGAAGAAGGTTTTTCACTCCCCGTTCTCCAGGAGAGAAGCTGCACAGAGGCTAATCCAGCTTTGGCAGGGCTCCTGCAGTGTGGCTGACTATGCTGTCGATTTGCGCACGTTAGCAGCGGAGAATGCTTGGAACCAGAAAGCACTGTTTGATATGTTCCTGCACTTCGTTTTGGAGGAGGTCAAGTACGAGTTTGCTGCTTGGGAGTTACCTATGGATCTCGATTCCCTCATCGCTTTGACCATCTGAATCGATGGGCGACTACGGGAACGACGGAGGGAGAGGAAATTCGATTTTGCACGCCCAGGGAACCCACCTTGCCTCCAAGTCAACCCGGAAGCTCCCGACTGTCTCATTGCCGAGAGGACCAAAGTCTTCCTGACCTGCCCTGAGGGTCACCGCTTCCTGAGCCTATGCCACTAGGCAGAGCTGGGCTGTCACCAGCGGAACGGCAATACAGGATTGACACAAAGAGTTGTCTGTATAGGGGGACTCTTGGTCATTTCGTATCCTCTTGTCCTCTAAAGAAGCCAGGCTCACCGGTAGGAGCAAGGACTCTGGTGGGCTAAATGGAGGACTTCCTGCTTCCCCTGCTCACACCCCTTTTCATGCCATTCTGCTGTGGGGAGACCAGTCCAAATCTCTCTGGGTTCTCATTGACTCTGGGGTAGACAATACTTTTTTGGACGCTACCCTGCGTCCGAGCTGAACATCCCCACTCAGCCCCTCACCATTCCCATGGATGTTAGAGCACTGGACGGGCGCTCTATAGGCCGAGTCACCCACAACACCACTCCCATCCACCTACGGATATCAGGGAACCACAGTGAGGCTATCCAGTTCCTGCTCATCAAGTCCCCTCTGATTCCCATGATATTGGGATTATCCTGGCTCCAATGACACAATCCCCTCATTAACTGGTCTACTGGTGCTATCATGTGCTGGAGCCCGTTCTGCCACGGCCATTGCCTGAAGTCTGCACAACCTGCCCGGGACGTCTTCCTGGTGGTTCGAAAGGTGCCCCAGACATCTCAGCCATTCCTGCGGAGCACCAGGACCTCTGGGAGATGTTCAGCAAGGCCCGGGCCACGTCGCTTCCGCCCCACTGATCCTATGACTGCAGGATTGACCTTCTATCTAGCACCATGCCTCCCCGGGGAAGTCTGTACTCTCTTTCGGGACCGGAGACCAAGGCTATGGATACCTACATTGGGGACTCCCTAGCTGATGGATTTATCCGTCCCTCTTCCTCTCCCGCCGGAGCAGGCTTCTTCTTCGTAGAGAAAATGGACAAGACCCTACCCCAATCTGAGCAAATGGGGGACAAGGGCCTTGGTCAGGGAGGTGACTAAGAACCTGATGGTCACTCTGACAGAGCTCTAGAGTCCTTCTGCGGAGATGGGAGCAAAGTACAGAGAAATCCTTGATGAATACCTGCTCCTGAGTGCTCAGGACCTCAGACTGGGATGAAGGTTCACATTCCAACAGGACAATGACACTAAGCACACAGCCAAGACAACGAAGGAGTGGCTTCGGGACAAGTCTATGAATGTCCTTAAGTGGCCCAGCTAGAGCCCGGACTTGAACCTGATCAAACATCTCGATCAAACATTTCTAGAGAGCTCTGAAAATAGCTGTGCATCCAACCTGACAGAGCTTGAGAGGATTTGCAGAGAAGAATGGGAGAAACTGTAGCATCATACCCAAGAAGACTCGAGGCTGTAATCGTTGCCAAAGGTGCTTCAACAAAGTACTGAGTAAAGGGTCTGAATACTTATGTAAATGTGATATTTCCGTTTATTTTTCATTTTAATAGATTTGCAAACATTTCTAAAAAAAAACAGTCTTTGCTTCGTCATTATTGGGTATTGTGTGTAGATTGATGAGGGGGGAAAAACGATTTAATCAAATTTAGAATTTAGATAATGCTGTAACGTAATAACACGTGGAAAAAATCAAGGGGTCTGAATACTTTCTGAATGCTCTGTATCTCTCCCCATCTTGTAAATACAGTGTAAATGCAGTGACTACAAGAAATACATAGTAGCATAATTAGGAATATTTTCATCGGTGGACAGAGGATTTTCAGTTTACGTTTCATCTTCCCCTATTTTTAAAATACAGAAATCTCCAACCTCTAATTTGATCTGGCACGGCTTTTCATGCATCTGAACATTTCTGCTCTAGTTCTTTTAGGATTTTTATTTATTTCATTTTTCTTCCCATACCACAAGTAGTCAACCTTCACACTCACACCGTGCCTGATGCCTAGACTCAGGCAGTAAATCGCATTGCTTTCCTCTTGACCAGTAGGAGCATGCCACGATGGGCCCATGTCGTCATGACAATCACTGGTCGTTGAGTAATCCCTCCTCCACTATGTCATGATACTAAAGGGGTCTTACACAAGCAATCACAAGCGTTTCTCACAGGAATTAACAGAAGGACCTCTCCTGACCTGGGAATTGTGGCCTTCAACCATTTTGCATTAAATGTTGTTCATCTGCAGGAGAGGAAATCAATATGGTCGGCTCTTGCTAATGACATTGATTTTGTGGACTTTGTGTAAATTACAAAGTACTGCATCTGACGAATGGCCCAATTGATCAGTCATCTTGGTGTCGGCTATAAGCCAGAGAAAGCATAAGCCTACAACTCTCACTGTTGGATCGAAGCCCACAGTACCTGGACTGGGTAATGATAGCTCACTTTCATTTCGTTACTCAGAGTTAACAACCAGTGGATGTATTATAAGGTCAAAGACACCATTACAGTAACCCCCATGCTGCAGCAACTTTTGAATTTATGTCCACACTTGTCATTATAAATGTATGAGTTTGTTATTCTGCTCTATTATGGCTAGATAGCTTCTAGATGGGGTACATTCTCTGCTGTAGTGCTAAATTACTAGGCTTGTACTGTAGTTAATGTGCTGTTGACAAAATCGTAATGATTTTGATTAATAGTGGAATCATCTGGACGGTTCGTGGGATCCATTCCTATAGCCAAGCCGAGGGCATGCTAAACAGCCCCCAATGCAAAACACATATCCATCTCTTGAAGTACAGTAAACTGCCCTTTTCATGTACCATTTTTGCACCGTGGACATGTATAGCCCTGCAGCAAGCATCTGATTGCATAAGCATAATCTCAGTGACAAAAATAAAATCTGACATTTGCTTATATCACTGACAACCTACCACCCTGAAGATAAAAAAACACTGAATCAGCCACTTATACCACTGACAAATGTAATTTCTTTCACCTTGAGCATTTCAGATAATTAGAAAACAAGATGATGATTTATCTTGTCAAATAATATTATATCCATGTCTTTGTCAATGCAACAGCAACAGATATAAAGGGAATACATCAAATGGTCTTGTAAGATACTCTGATTATCATTCTCTCAGCACATTATTAATATGTCAGTACACTGTTTATTAGAACCTGCTTCAAATACAGTATCACAAATCAACATCTTATGAGACCCTCTACCATTTACAATTCAAGCCTAGCTAAGCGAATACGCTTATTTTTTAATCCTCCTTGACAAACTGAGCAGAAAACACACATCGGCAGGTATTGCAATTTACAAGAGAAAACAGGGTGTTTTGTGTCCCCGTGCAGCCTGCATCGTGTTACCAGCCTTCATTCTCTCTGTGTGTGTGTGTGTGTGTGTGTGTGTGTGTGTGTGTGTGTGTGTGTGTGTGTGTGTGTGTGTGTGTGTGTGTGTGTGTGTGTGTGTGCGTCACTGTCGTACCGGACACCCCCGCAGCCCCTGCACGGCAGGGGGGCCCACGAGCCTATCATCAACGTCTATTATTATTATTTTGTTTTTTAAATCATTTTGATAGTAACCCTACAAGAAGTCATTCATAAAACTGTTTAATGTCCATATGTACTAGGAAGCTAAGTGTTTGTTTCTTGGGCTTCAGGAATGTGACTGGAAAAGTGCCTTGGGCCTTGAAAGTGATTTTTTTCATTTTCAGACTGAGAGCCTAATGCTTCTTAGGTAGTTCTTTATGATGTTTTGTTTAGAAAACAATCTCCCTGTAGAAGTTACAGGGATGGTGAAAACAGCAGGATTGCAGTAGCACCATCAGGGAAACTGGGTAGAAGGGAGTTGTGCTTCAAATACGGTAGTTTTGCAAGATCTTTAATTGAGCATCTCATTCTCTTTAATTGCTGGCCTCAACACGTTATGGAATGAGATAAACTGTATAGGAAGCTCTGGGGACAGGTCGTCTGGACACGGGACAGCCAATAAATTAACAGATGCAAGGAGGTTATCATACTTGGCGGACAACAGTTCTTGAGGGCTTGATTTCATTCATACTGGTGAATCGGTGTTTGAATTGTGTGGTTGCAAATATCAATAGTCCCTTATCTCTGGTATTTCTTGGGATGCATTATTCAACACTAAGTTAAAATTGTGTGTAGTGCAATGGACATAGGCCCATAATGTCTCAGGAAAGACTCTCTGGGTTGGCAATACTCAGTATAGAAAACAGTCTTGCTCACAACCTGGACCTTTAACCAGCGGTGAAAACATTTGCACACAAAAAAAGCAAGTTGGATTGAATTTAATGTAATTTAAATTACCTTGATTATTGCAGCCCATTTGTGTAGGCTATTAGCCAGACAAAACCCGCTAAATTCAACAATAAATAGTGGTCGAAAATATCATCAAGCTGACTACTTTTTTCCACAGTTAGGCTATTTGATATGTAATTTTTATAAAACGTTTATAAATAGCAGCTAAATATGGTATATAAAGTAGCTATAGATAGGACACATTATAATGAAACAATCCCTAGCAAGCTAATGTTTTGAGGGTGGACTGACTATATTATTTGGTCCAGAGAAACTGTGTTACCCAGTGCTGTGTGTGCATGTGTGCCCGCGTACGAGCGTTCCATTGTGTCAGCTGAACTCACTGCAGCACACACACAGCTCTTTAGATAAAAATAGCCAGAGGAACCCTGGCCTTGAGGTGATGGCCAGTGTTTTTAAGGGGACAGAAACACATTCCAGTGTTCTATTGACTCCCAGGCTTAAGAGGGATCCAGGTCCAGTATGTGGGTGAATGGGCTCTGTTGTGCTGCTGCTGGATGCTAAATGAATGCTGCAGAGAGGTGACATCTCTCTCCCACACATGCCTCTTCAAGCTTGATGGCCCTGAGAAGTGACTGTGGATGGGGATGGAGAGGAGGGGTGGGAGGGGTGTGTAGAGACCCCCGTGGCATAGTGTTATAAAAGTCCATGGATTGTTCCAATCCCAACTCTGAGAAGAGCTGTTGAAAAACGGTGGTGAACAACATGCACTGGTTTACTTCAAAGTCATTTTTTGAAATGTGGAATATACAGTATTTTTGTGTTTAATCACAAATAAGAATGCCCTGCTGATAATGATGTAGCTAGTGGAGCTGCTACGCCCAAAGACCCTAGTCATCAAAGAGCTTCCTGTTGTGTTTATTGTTGCCTACATGCACTGCTGTTGTTTTTAATGTTCTCAGAAGAGTTGGGGGATGAAACAATTTCCCCTTATTTATAGACCAAATATGCCTGTTTTATTCCTTTATCCAACATCTTTGTTGTTGTGTAAATGTTGAAATCTATATAAAGATGTCCTTGGGTATGCATCGCTTTAAAAGAGAGAAGAAACTTAGTCCTAGGGATATGAAAGGGAGGGAGGGTGGGGAGAGAGATAAAATACAGTTTTGTCTGTTTACTGAACATTCTTCCCCAATATCTCTCCTTCTGTGCGATTTCAAAGAAGAGCACGTCAAACTTAAAAAATAATTACTAACAGATTCATGAATATGTCAAATATATTATATTGTTGTTGTATTATGTAACAAAATGTAACATTTGCATGAAATAATCACATATAGTTTACTCGTGTAGTCCAGACACATTTGTATAATGCACACTCAGCCCACATATAATTCACATGTTAACCTAGATTTTGAAATTGTATGGAAAAACATCCATTGTACATTATAAGGTGGGTTTAATGCTTAATTTGAAACATGAACAAACACTGGTTTCAGAGTCAACCAACCAGGTTTCAGAGCATTTTGTTTTATTCTGTACGTAATTTGTGGATGTCCACCACACATTTCATATATGTCACGAGTTATAATCCATATTATACAGCATGTTATAAATTTACTGAACGTACAATATGTAACAATTTTTTAAAATGTATAGACATAGTATATAGTATCTGCATAGTCACTTTACACCTACCTACATACAGTGGGGAGAACAAGTATTTGATACACTGCCGATTTTGCAGGTTTTCCTACTTACAAAGCATGTAGAGGTCTGTAATTTTTATCATAGGTACACTTCAACTGTGAGAGACGGAATCTAAAACAAAATCCAGAAAATCCCATTGTATGATTTTTAAGTAATTAATTAGCATTTTATTGCATGACATATGTATTTGATCACCTACAAACCAGTAAGAATTCCGGCTCTCACAAACCTGTTCGTTTTTCTTTAAGAATTCCTCCTGTATTAACTGCACCTGTTTGAACTCGTTACCTGTATAAAAGACACCTGTCCACACACTCAATCAAACAGACTCCAACCTCTCCACAATGGCCAAGACCAGAGTGCTGTGTAAGGACATCAGGGACAGTTAGCCTAGTGGTTAGAGCATTGGACTAGTAATCAAAAGGTTGCAAGATTAAATCCCCGAGCTGACAAGGTAAAAATCGGTCATTCTGCCGCTGAACAAGGCAGTTAACCCACTGTTCCTAGACCGTCATTGCAAATAAGAATTTGTTCATAACTGACTTGCCTAGTTAAATAAAATATAAACATTTGAGTCAATTGGAGGTGTGCCTGTGGATGTACTTTGCTTGACATCAAGGGAAAATCAAAAGAAATCAGCCAAGACCTCAGAAAAAAAATTGTAGACTTCCACAAGTCTGGTTCATCCTTGGGAGCAATTTCCAAATGCCTGAAGGTACCACGTTCATCTGTACAAACAATAGTACGCAACTATAAACACCATGGGACCACGCAACCGTCATACCGCTCAGGAAGGAGACGCGTTCTGTCTCCTAGAGATGAACGTACTTTGGTGCAAAAAGTGCAAATCAATCCCAGAACAACAGCAAAGGACCTTGTGAAGATGCTGGAGGAAACAGGTACAAAAGTATCTATATCCACAGGTAAATGAGTCCTATATCGACATAACCTGAAAGGCCGCTCAGGCAGGAAGAAGCCGATGCTCCAAAACCGCCATAAAAAGCCAGACTACGGTTGGCAACTACACACGGGGACAAAGATTGTACTTTTTGGAGAAATGTCCTCTGGTCTGATGAAACAAAAATAGAACTGTGTGGTCGCAAAATGGGTCTTCCAAATGGACAATGACCCCAAGCATACTTCCAAAGTTATGACAAAATGGCTTAAGCACAACAAAGTTAAGGTTGTGGGATCTTGTTTTTGTGTAGTGCCTCTGAGCACTGCATTTGCTTCACGTTTCATTACTCTTTATTGTTTTTGTGAGTTTCATTGAATAAACATGTGGAACTCCACGCACGCTGCGCCTTGGTCCGTTAATTCTACAAACGCTCGTGACACATTTCACATTCTTAAAATAAAGTGGTGATCCTAACTGACCTAAGACAGGGAATTTTTACTAGGGTTAAATGTCAGGAATTATGAAAAAATGTGTTTACATGTATTTGGCTAAGGTGCATGTAAACTTCCGACTTCAACTGTAGCCTCGTTATTGTTATTTTATTGTACAACTCTTTACTTTAGTTTATTTAGTAAAACTGTTATTAATACTATTTCTTGAACTGCATTGTTGGTTAAGGGTAAGTAAGTATTTCCTGTTGTATTCGGTGCATGTGACATAACCTTTGATTTGATTTGATGGTTCAAATTTGCTAAATGGAATGTATGATATGTTACGAATTCTAGCTAGGTGGCTAGGTGGCTAACGCTAGCAACCTTTGTTTTTGCCTTAAGTAATCACCTGTCTTATGCAACCATACCAAACATAGCATATCATACTAATTTGAGTGTCCCGGCTGTACCTTTACGATGTTACTTCTTGTCTATAAGACCAGGCTGAGTCAACAGGACCATATCGCATCTTTCTAACCTTCCCATAGAATAGACAGTGTTTGTCTTCTTCTTCCCACTCAGAGTAATGGATTTACTATGCCCTGATGTAATCACAGCAGGAGTGTAGCAGGCTCCTCAAGATGCTGTTATTTAGTACTAGATCACAGCAGATAGGTGGGTCTTTGTTTTCCCCAACAGACCAAGAGATGTTTATTCAGTGATTCACCAAGAAAAAATTATCCTATGCCAGTTCCCTAAAGAAGCAGTTGGCTTCTCAGATCAATTGATTGTCTATCAAGGGCGCTGTGTGCTGTCAATTACCATGAGGACCCTCCAGTGTTCACCCCTACCAAAAAAAAGAGCAGCTGATTGAGTGGAACTGATAAAAATGGCTTTAAAGTTGTTTTATTGTCCAACCAAATTAGTTGTAGGCAGATCACTGGATATGTGGTTATTTGTTGTCTTATTTTTTATTCATATTGACCCTGACCTCTGACATGACCTTTGACCTCGGTACACCCACTGGAATACGTTTCAATTACATTTTGTTTTTACACCAACTTATGTTCAGATATTTATTTGTATATGTCTGTCAGTTTCATATAGTTTGATACTCGTATCAGCAAAGAACAATCAATAGTGCCAAGGTAAACCATAGACACTGCAGCGCAAAGCTCGGTGAAACCAAGGTAAAAGGCAGTAACTGACGTAAGTGATGACCCCCCCCCCCCCCCCCCCCCATTTTCTCCATAACACAACACAATGGAGGCAGGATATTTGTCCACATGATAAAGCATGGTTTAAATGTATAAAAAAAAATTTGGACCAAATGTGCAGTTACTGCCCATTTGCTTGGTAGGGCAGTATATGCTACATACTCAATTTGGATAGATACTGTATTCCCCATCAATTAAGTTGGACACTACAGCAAGCTGTATGGTTCGTGAGATCTAACAATGCTTTGTAGAGCACACTTTGGATTCCTATCAGGTTATGAGACAGATTCTCCAGAGGTATGGACATTAGCATAGACACACAGAGAATCCCAGGTGGAACATATCTTCTTGGACCTCTCAGTCCTGATGCTCCTCATATCTTATTCTCACTGATCCTCCCTGTTTGTTGATCCTGAGACCTCAGACCATTATTGACTCTGGAGTTGAGTGTTGTTTGTGAATAATTTACTATTCCTCTTCCTCCCTCCATCTGGCTTTCCCTTTCTGTGTTTGTGTGTGTGTGTGTGTGTGTGTGTGTGTGTGTGTGTGTGTGTGTGTGTGTGTGTGCGTGTGTGTGTGTGTGTGTGCGTGTGTGTGTATTTCTGTGTGTGCGTGTGCGTTTGTGTGTGTGCACATGTGATTGCGTCTGTGTGTGTTAACAGGGATGACCTGCCAGGCCCGGAGCTCTTATCTGGACAAAGAGGTGTTGTGGGGCTGGCGTTTCACCCCGGTCCTGTCTCTGGAGAAGGGCTTCTACGAGGTGGACTACAACAGCTTCCACGACATCTACGAGACCAACACTCCGTCATGCAGTGCTAAAGAGCTAGCTGCTACGCTACGAGAGGGCCAGCTGCTCCCCACGCTCTCTTCGCTGACGCCCGAGCCCCCCAAACCCTACACCCTGGAACCCCTGTCCACCCACAACCCACTCACCAAAGAGGTGGACAAGGGGGAGGAGGAGGAGAGGGGAGAGATCAACGGCTCGGCTGCAGCTCTGGAAGACCAGCCCGGACTGGACTGACTACTTCAGATAAGCCAAACCAGAGACAAAGTTACTAAAGACTATGCCTCATTTAGTCAATGGCCAGCTTGTTCCATTGCATTGCTTGGAGATAAAAGACCCCCCCCCCCCCCCCCTCCCCATGCAATAATTCTCTAGAGTGTCAATCTGTAGTATATATTTGTTTTGCAGACACAAATACACACAAACAAGCACACACATACACAATTATACAAACACATAATACACATAATATGCTCCAGATTGGTCGTATTGTCTTTTTATATTTGCGGCGACCACATATTTCCATTACAGTAGTAATAGCTCAAGTGATATACTGTATAACCTGAAGTGGAACAGGTAGCCATGACGAACAAATATCACAGCTTACAAATGATCCAATATCCTAAATTTAGAGATTGTTGATTCCGCTTCCGACAGAATATGTGCGGACCAGATCATTATCTTCAATCCCGTCACGCTTTGTTATTACAGTAGTCCACTATGGAATCTCTTAACTGAAGGCAATATGTACGCAGCCGCGCTTTAGCCCTCCTTCGTACCTGTAGGCAGGAAGTAGAGCTCAGCTCAGTTCAGCTCGCCGCTATAGATCAAGCGTTGTCTCTTTGTCCAATCACCCTCGTATTTTGTCCAATCTCCCGTGCGGTTCCACTGTCATGCTTAATCGCATTACGTGTGACAAATATACTAGAGCAAAACACAGAACCCAGAGAGTCCCTCAGTATTGGACCCAGAGGAACGGGCAGTACCTCATTTTGATATTCATGATACATAAGCACAAGCCCTGTGACCCTGATATGCCCCCCTTCCCTCCATCCCTGTCCCCCCTCCTGCCCCTGACTGGTGCATATTTTAGTGCATGGTGTTGAGTATAGGCTACTGATGATACAAGCAGGTTTATAATGATATGTACGCTCATAAGTATTTCTTCCCTGCACTGTGACATAAGCTTTTTGTGCTATTCGTCTTATTTCACCTTTGGTTAGTTCTGTTTAAATCAAATCTAAATTAAATGCAATTGTATTGGTCGCGTACACAGATTTTGCAGATGTCCAGATTCAGTTTTATTCTACCCATAGTCCTGGTCTGGACTCAGCTAGCTACTGTTGTCTCTGCTTGAGAGAGTGTATGACTCTGTCGCTTGTCCTGTGTGTCACATTTTCTACACTTTTCTTTTGAGGATGTGTATGACAGAGCTTGCATGATAATGAACTGTCCCCTCGACATAGCAAGTTTAATACACTGCTAATAATACAGGGTATTTTCTAGGCATGCAAACTACAATGAACAATTTCTACAGATATTGTAAACCAATATATTGATGATAGCTAAGATGACAAATCTCTTAAATTGAACCCTTCTCCCCCTTCTATAACATTTATTTGCATTTCTCCAAACACTTGTCCCAACAATGTATTTTATTTCACTGTGACATTGTAGCATCATATTTATGCCATTTGCATAAAGATCCTTTATCATTAGAGAAAATAACTTCTCCCATAGGTGGAATGTCATCTGTTTTATGTGTGTTCTCATTGGAATAAACCTAATATGGCCAAAAGCACAGTACAGTATGTTACTGTTAGAGAACCGTGTGCGTGTGTGTGCACGTTTATGTGGGTGTCTGTGTCTGACTGTCTGTGTGTGTGTGTGTGTGTGTGTGTGTGTGTGTTTGTTAGTTTGTTAATTGATTTAGTCCTCTGTAAGTATGTGTGGTTAGGAGTTATTTTCCTGACAGAGAGAGCTAGTGGAAGTGAGAGTATACAGCACAAGCTGCTGCATGAGCAAGTCCTGATTTCACCCAAGGCTCTGTAAAATAGTTGAGATTTTTACACATGCTACCTGACAACTGGATTAGAGGTGCATCGAATCATGAGAAACAGACTTAAGCAACCATTTGTAATTGGTGTGGAACAATCTCATCTTGCACAGAAGCTCTGGGCACAAACACACTACTAAGCACAGGCAGCTGGTAGAGAATAATGATACAGTACAAACAAGAAATAGAAATCCAAGGCAATGTATGAATTTAGTACCGTCTGTACTGTAAATACAGCATGCATTGAACCACCATTTTTTGTATGACTGCCAAGAACTATGTGGGTGATACTGTTCTTCTGTCATCATTATTGACCAAAAACATAATGTCATAGGGTACCAGGGAAAGGAGCCAAATCCTGGCTATATTATTCCCAGCTTATTCACTGTTGCCTTTCTAAATGATTTCCGATTGAGTAAGAATCCCTGGTAACAGAAATAGCTATACTCACCACCCAGCAGTGTAACACCGTCTCTGAGTCAGCTTCTTCAGTGTATTGGGAGATTGTTTTCCCCTGCCAAGCGATTATGAAGATATCACAGCTATTAACAGTGAACAGACCCATCACAAAAGTCACTGACATAATCAAATTTCTGCTTAATCAAATTTCTGCTTGGGTTAAAAGCAAACACTAGGCCAATCAGATCAAGCAACCAGGAATAGTAAACACCCGCATAGAGGATCTTTTGGCACGTTGGAGCTGTCAAATCGGTGAGCAGCTGCTGTTGCAATCATTGTCATGAAGCAACATCCGCCCCACTGGTGTTAGATGTTCAGAACAAGAAAGTGTAGGCTTTATAGAAATAATTACACAAAAATAATAATGCGGATATCTATCATCCTAATCGAGGTGTAGATTGTATCTCATATTCCAGTGTTCCAGTGTTCGAACTTGTAAACAAGGTTGCATGGTTTAATCTTGGGTCCCATAGAAATGCCTGACAGTTCATTGCCAAGGCTATTCATGGACTGGGCTTTTTAATAATTCAGAACCTCGAATTTCAAATATCTGCTGGCCTCTAATATGACTTTGAATAACCTGAAATGATGACAAAACAAAGGTTTCATGAAATTATTCATTACTGTTTTCATGAAACTGTGTGCGTGTGTTTGCATGTGTCTGTGTGTGTTTGTGTGTGTATATTTTTTCCTACATTATCAGGAACAAAAGTCCTGACCAGTCACCTAATGTCTTGACAAGGTTAGAAAACAAGAACATTTTTGAAAAGTCAGGACTTTTTTAAGGGTTAGGTTTTGGGTTTGGGGTTGAGGTTAGGGTATAGGTTAAGGGGGTTGGGTATAGGTATAGGTTAAGGGAGTTGGGGTTAAGGTTAGAGTTAGGGTTAGGGTTGGGGTTGGGTTTAGGCAAAATAGGATTTTGTATGAGGAATACATTTTTACTCCCCGAAAAGTCCTGAAAATTCATGAGCGACTGTGTGTGCGTGTTCGTGTGCGGACGTGTCCCCACAAGAATAGTAAACTAACACACATTTGACCAACTGGGGCCATTTTGTTGGTCCCAACAAGGTCAAATGGTATTTCTAGGAGGTTTAGGGTTAAGGTTAGAATTAGTTAGTGTTAGAATTAGGTTTAGAGTTAGGGTTAGTTAGGTTTTTGGGTTAAGGTTAGTGTTAGGGTTAAGGGAAAATAGGATTTGGAATGGGACTGAATTGAGTGACCCCAAAGATTAGCTATAGAAGACTGTGTGTGTGTGTGTGTGTGTGTGTGTGTGTGTGTGTGTGTGTGTGTGTGTGTGTGTGTGTGTGTGTGTGTGTGTGTGTGTGTGTGTGTGCTTGTGGACACACACTGTAAAAATAAGGCAAAAGTCTCTTGGACAGTATACCTGGACTAAGGGGCAAGACCGGCTCATTAAGAACATAAGTGCAGCATCCATTAACTAACATGGAACCAGAACAGAACATACTGTTTAAGCAAGAGAATTTAACTTAGGGAAAAGAAAGTAGGAGGAATTCACTTGGCATCTGTTCCAAAACAATGGAGTGGGCCGACGCTATCTCTGACCCCACTGAACAACACCCACGCACTACGGAACACACGCACACACTCCACTTTTAGAGATAGCCTGTATCTGCCAATGTATTCATTTCGAATTGGTAGACATATTGTCTTGTGTTATTTTTCTCTGATCTAAATATCTACAGTCATTTCCATAACCTCCTACAATGAGGCTTGTTATATTTAGACCATAACCAGAGAGAAGAGCATCACTAAGCTTGATATGCTTTAGGTAACTGTCTACTCATAGCAATCCGATCATTCCCTTCCTCCAACCTCCCTCCCAGACCTGGCTGGTGTAAAGGCTGTGTAGATGTCATGTGAATGTGTTTGATCCTCCCAGACCTGGCTAGTGTAAAGGCTGTGTAGATGTCATGTGAATGTGTTTGATCCAACCTTCCTCCTAGACCTGGCTAGAGTAACGCTGTGTAGATGTCATGTGAATGTGTTTGATCCTCCCAGACCTGGCTAGTGTAAAGGCTGTGTAGATGTCATGTGAATGTGTTTGATCCAACCTCCCTCCCAGACCTGGCTAGAGTAACGCTGTGTAGATGTCATGTGAATATGTATGATCCAACCTCCCCCATAACTGGCTAGTGTAAAGGCTGTATAGATGTCATGTGAATGTGTTTGATCCAACCTCCCCCATAATTGGCTAGTGTTTGAGTTTGAGTTTATTTTTTTATTTTTACAGGGACAGTGCACATTAATCAACGTTTCAGTAAAAGTGCCGGTTTTAGCCAGCCGGCTAATTTTCAACCGCAGTCCCTGGGCAGGTTATTAAAAACAATTACAATATAGACAATAGCAGCATAGAACAAGCAAGACATAGCAACATAGGACAAGCAAGACATAGCATACAGACAGAGCAACATAGGACAAGCAAGACGTAGCATACAGACAGAGCAACATAAAACAAAAAGCAGCAAGACAAAATTCATAAAAGCAACAAAGTGTTTCCACACCTCACAAGCTACAGACAACAGACAACATGGAAAGCGGCAACACACAGCTAGGGACCATGTTCACAAATCTGATTGACCTTTAGCCATGTCTTCAAGCATTTTGTGAAAGTGTGATATGTGGTGCAGTTATGTGTGTCTGATGGCAGTGTATTCCAGACATGGGAAGCTCTCACAGAGAATGCAGATTTACTAAAGGTGCTTTTCCTTAGGGGAACTATACAGTCACCTCTCATGGCAGACCTTGTGGATCTGCTGCCATATGTCTGGGTTTTCTGTTTAACAAAAATATTGAGTGGAGGGGGAGCCAGGCCATTAAGGATCTTGAATACAAGACATGCGTCGGTGTATTGCACAAGATTTTCCCAACTCAAGAGCTCATGCTTTCTAAGAATGTGACAATGATGATGGCTATTGGGCTTCCTATCAAGCACTTTGAGAGCCTGTTTGTAGACAGACTGAATAGGTTTTAATGTTGTACAGCAAGCTTGGGCCCAACTAGTCAAGCAGTATGTTAAGTGGGGGAGTATCATAGATTTGAAGTACAGTTTTGCTACCTCTGTAGTCAAACAATTTCGTATAAATCGGAAATTAGCTAGGTTGAATTTGGTTATTTGAATGACCTTTTTCACATGCTTTTTAAAAGAGAGGTTGGAATCAAGTATGATGCCAAGGTACTTAAAATCGGATACCACCTGGAGCTTCTCCCCTGACACATAGAGAAAAGGTAAAGGCTGTGTAGATGTCATGTGAATGTGTTTGATCCAACCTCCCCCATAATTGGCTAGTGTAAAGGCTGTGTAGATGTCATGTAAATGTGTTTGATCCAACCTCCCCCATAACTGGTTGGCGTAAAGGCTGTGTAGATGTCATGTGAATGTGTTTGATCCAACCTCCCCCATAATTGGCTAGTGTAAAGGCTGTGTAGATGTCATGTGAATGTGTTTGATCCAACCTCCCCCCATACCTGTCTGGCATAAAGGCTGTGTAGATGTCATGTGAATGTGTTTGATCCAACCTCCCCCATAATTGGCTGGCGTAAAGGCTGTGTAGATGTAATGTGAACGTGTTTGATTTACCTCTTTGAGCCCCTGGTTTCAATGTTCTCTTCCAAGTGTTGCAGTGCACCACCGGTGGATGTGATTATCGCTCCATCATACAGGCCTGTGACTTCACCCAGGGGCCACGAAGGCGAGAGAGAGCCTGGGTCTGGCTCTTTGATGTGTCAGGGCGATGGGCTTTGATGGGATGTCACAGCCCCCTTCTCCTAGCAGTGGGAGCCATCTCATACAGAGCTGTCGTGAGGCGCGGGTCACCTGCTGTGCTACATGACCGTACATCCCCAGGAACATGATCATATATGGAACTACAAGCTCTACAGTCAACCCACAGGTAGGGATATCAGCCACTGGGGTAAAAGGCAATGTGAGATGATATTTTTCATGTGAGAGGGACTTCTTTATCTGTTTCCGTGGGGATTGAATCCTCATGGCAGGGTTGAAATCTTCTTGGGGCTGGTGGTATTTCATTTTCTGACTGAGACTTGAGAATTAGATACCTTTTTGCAGAGGGAGGACATTGTATATAAACAGCAAACTTGTCTTGGGCTCTGTGGCTTTTTCAGCACTTCTCTGAGCATGAGCTCAAACTCTGAAAGACAGATCATGAGCTTATTTAGATTAACCTTGAGCCTGTAACATTATTGATGTGGTGGGGAGGTACAGTAGCTAGGCATTATTAACTACACTAGAAAATATGTGAGGTGCTTATGGGTAGTGAAATGCAGGGGTGCAACTTTGGTTTTAGAAGTGGGGGAGGGACATGTTTTTTCTTTTTTATTATCCAGTTAAGAAAGCACTCCAAACAGCCTACCCGACCGCTCGGAGGTGTCCGCATGGTCCTGAAGCACACCATTGCCCTGTTTTGCATCACATTCCAATGATAAAACTGTGGGGGGGGGGGGGGGGGGGGGGGTGCAATTTCAGAATGTGGGGGGGACATGTCCTCCCCGTTTCCAGTAAAAATTGTGCCCCTGATGAAATGCGTCCTTTTCTGCTTGGAACGCAAATAGTTACATTTTGAATCAAAATGTATGTAGTTTATGTCTGCAGAGTTTGAGTGATGCTTTCGCTGACAGACGGCAATTTTTGTTTGTTAGACAGGAAAGAATAAAGGACCGTCTGCTAGTACCTTCTGTCTCTGAGCTTTTTAGTCCCATAACATGTAGTTAAGGAAAAGGGCATCCAGATGGTTATTGGAGAAAAGACTACATCTCCCTAATGATTTGGACATCTTTAGTGAAGGAACATTCAAATGAGGATGAAGCAAAACATGTTAAACATGTCCTTATGAACTTGAAGTCGAAGGATTATAACGATGGTAAATAAAACAGGAGCTGCTGCCTTCTTTCCAGTTTGATTTGTGTACATTTATAGAATTATGTTGAATATACTAATAAACTACATTCATCAATCTGACTCTATTATTTTGTGAATAAATGCAACAGGCCTTGTGCGTCTCTCGAGGATCTAGTCAAGGTAGCAATCCTCTCATCACCTCTCAGTATGACTATAATGAACATGTGTCACCGTTTTGCAATTATTGAGAGGCTAGATACAAATAGCTAATCCTGGCGACCAATGTTCTGACATTAATTTACTCAGTCAAGTAGACCAGGAATATCAAAGTGAAACCCAAGCCTACTGTACTATGTGTAGTATAAACAATATGTACCAATAGACTTACTCAATTCTGAGCATATAGTCAATTAAATTATTATTCTGAACATGGAGGAATGCATTTACTCAATTTAACTTATGGAATTTATTAGTCATGAAATAATTAACATTCAAACAATGACAGTGTACATGAAATACATGATACATTACAGAATACACAGAGTAAATGACTATCAACTAAATAAGACTTGATGTGGTTACACGTGTTTTCAGTTTAATCTCTAAAACAGAAAACGATGTGAGTCTGATACACACAGGAGCTTGGAAGCATGTTCTCCAAGTATGAGCGAATTCACTGCCCATTTAACCAAATTCAAGTAGAAACTCACGCTAAACCAGAAGGAACATTTCTTTGCACTTTGCTAATTTAAACAACAGGCAGAAACAACACACTCAGATTCTAATCGAATCAACTCAATTAAAATGATAGGAGTCCACTCCTGTGCCGATACCTCTTTTGAACTGTCCACCGTCTGACGAACAGAATAACACAGTTTCCCTGTAAGATGCAAATATACAGCCATCCATCCAAACAATTTATTGAGTCTTCATGCTGTGCTCCCACACCAGCCAGTTGCTAGTCGCGAGTATCACCTTCTCTCATTTTGCCACTACACATTTGGAATGATGTATGGGATAGGACCCTCTTCTTTTTGTCATAGGAGGCCTCTTGTGATTCAAGAGGGAGTGTTCTGTTCAAAGTGAGAAAAACCTACATCAATGGTGCTGGTAAATCAATAGGCCCAAGCAATGGCTCCAAGTAGAGGCCTCAGTTAGTTGTGTCTTGAAGCTCTATCATCAAAAGATACTTTGTGGTAACAAAGTTCTGAGCTTCTGCAGGGCTTGATTCTGCGCCGAAACAGTTTTCTATACCAATATTAAAACTCTACAATCAGTTGGGATGCAAATTTCTTGTTCATCGGAATCTGATAAACAGACTTCGAAAGGTAAGCTAATGGTTCTGGGTTACTTAAGATCTGATTCAGAAACATCAAAACACCCACCACAGTATACAGTAGGACTGAGTCAGTAGTTGTACCTGTAGTAAGGCCTCTACAGTAGGATAATGTCCACTGTGTCCAAAAATATTCTGATTAGCTATCTGCAAAGAACACTTGAATAACTTGTTGACAAAATACCAACTTGGCACAGACGTCAATTCAACGTCTATTCCACATTGGTTCAACGTAATTTCATTGAACGGATGTGGAAACGACATTGATTCAATCAGTGTGTGCCCAGTGGGTATGCCCTGAGGTACCATTTTCATGGCCAGTTTTAATTGTAAAATAATATGTACTGCCTACTTTGCAATTAGCTATTTATTGGTATTAAATAACTGCAGGGATCAAATGACATGTGACCATATGAGCCACACTTCTGTTGCTCTATTATTTGTTTACTAGTGTTCCCTTACTGTTCTTCTCCATGACTATGTGTTCCCCATTTCCACCTACACACTAAAACACAGTGTAAAACACAAGAGGTATACTGTCCTCACTCTCACTACTGTCGTGACGCATCTCTGGATGACTAAACAGTTTTTCCTCCTACTGACTTACACTCCACACTACTGCAGGAGTTTAACAGTATTCCCTTTTCTGCTCACCCATACAAAATGACACCTACCGTCTCTCATAAATAGAATATATTTCATTTAAATTACAACATTAAGCTTGATATATTCTGCATAAGGCAAAAACCACTCCATAATTGATTTTATTAAGCGGAATATCTTGTCTACTGTGCTGCTCTATTGGGGCACATATCCATACAGCTACAATGTCTCTTAACTTTTAGGGTTACGGGTATTCTGGACCGGTTCCCGGACTCTGCCAATTACAGGAATAAAATTGGCCCTTTATGTTCAGTGGAGTTTCATACCATTATTACATAGTTGCAGGATATCTCGAATTTGGGAAAATTTGATGGGTTAAGTCAGGCCAGGTTAAAGGCTATTGAAGTTAAAGTTAGTGTGACCAGAGTGGAAAAACTCTAGTGAAAGTTCAGTGATTACTCATCCGATCATCCGATTAAATCCTCAGTGAGTGAACCCTGGCAGACTCCTCTGGCTATAAACCTCTAGCTGTATGTTGCATTTGGATTATAAGGGAAGCGCCGGATGACAAGGAACACATTTATAACAACCGGAACCATCATTTTCCTTAGCCACTGAATTGACTGTATGCACGTACTGCATTGACTGCGTACGTATGTGTATTGCCTAGTCCCTTTACACAAATACTCTTGTATAGAGAAGCATGCTGCAAGGTCCCGCTGGATGTCATCCTTCAATCGTCAGCACTAGTATAGTGAATTGTACTTACACATACATAGCTAAGATGGAAGAGAAATTGCTCACACAATTGTCACTGCTCTATACAACTAAACAAAGGAGGTTGTAAGCCTCAGTCTCAACCACACTTTATTTTTCTCTAACGTGAGTTTCTTCTCCATTGCTGTTCATCTCAAAGAGAGAAAGTACAGGCTTGTGACCTTTCCACAGATTCCCCTGACATCCTCCAGCCTGCAGCCATGGTTCTCAGTCACAGCCTCACTGCAGCATACTTAACGCTTCTCACAGGGTCATATGTTAAGTGTCAGAAAACGCCTTGGATTTCATGTCCATAGTTAATGTTTTAGTAGTAATAATGAAACGTTGTACGTGTAAGTGCATCTGTAATTGCGCTGTGCAATGTGATTTGTTTGTCTACCCTTCAGCATTGTATTAAGACGACAGTATATTTGGCCTTTTCGATCATGGTAATGAGCACCTTGCTACTGGAAGGCATTTATGTTAATGATAGCTTCTACTGTTCCTTGCCAAGTCCACAGTCTTATTCCCACATCCAATTCACTTTACCTTTAGCTTCCTGTTGTGTTGTGATCCTATTGTTTAGCCTACACGCTCTAGGATCAGACAACACTGGATGCCTGATTAACATGAAACCGGGTTTGAAAAGTAAGCTCTGTTAACACGTAGTGCACACAGTGCTGTAGCATCGTCTAATTGAAACCCAGGCCTCTCTGGAGACGTAAAGCGAGGCACTTGCATTGTGCTCCATGAGGAAGACAGAGGCAGACCCTCTTGGGATGTTTTGGTACTGCACTGTTCTTGCTGTCCTGACCTAACCTAGTATGTATGGAGAGTGTGTGTTCAGTTATGCAACCATATGCAGAGGGGCTTAGTTTGACATTGTTACAGTTGATTCATGTTTTCACAGGATCATTTTCAATGGCTTTCTTTTAAATCTGGATTCATTTATGCAGATGGCTGTATTGACTGCTTGAATTTGCTCAATGCAGTATGCAGTATTTCCAAGGTATTTCCTAAGTACTGTACCACACCACACTGGAGGTGAGAATTCATAATAAGTTCATCTGAAAAATGGTGCAAAAACCATCTTTAATTAGGCAGTGAATTAATATTTATACCGTGAGGTGGTGGTGTGGGGGAAAGTTTTCTCCATAAAGCTGTTTGTTTTGTTTTGTTATTGGATGCCTATTACACAAGAAAATAACTTACACAAGAGGACTTTTAATGTCAATTCCTTCAAAAGCTTTTTTCAAAGTTTGCACAAAAGATTCAAAAGAACCTCCATTTGAAACCATAGAAGATCCAAGTTGAAACCCAAGTATTTCAACACTGAATGGACTTTGATGTCAATCGTTAGTGACACCTGACAATTCAAACTCCTGCTGTTGTCACTCAGTAGTGACTCACTTCCACCATTCAGCGCTAGGACATATCATTTTAACCCAAAATGCTATTTTATAATGTTGTGTTATTTACTTTACACCCACCATTTTATACTTTTCTTTGGGAAGTGTGTCTTTGAATGTGTAATAATTGTTATCCATTGGCTTTGCGATTTGACCTGGCCAGTGTGGTTCCTTCCTCTGCAGAGTGACTGAGAAGGAATGAGCTTTTAAGGCCTCTTTACTTACAGTTGGACGGCTCCCTGTATGCTGGCTGGCTGTTCTCTGCTAGTACAGCCTCTCTCTCCTCAGAGACACAACCAAGGTAGAGGAAGGCAGTAGAGTGGAGATGGATGGACATTTGACTATTGGGTTGTTCAATTAAACTATGCTGAATCCTCCAAGGAAGATGGCCCAGCTCAAGTCATTTATTAAAGTGTGTATTTTATTTCTAGGGACATTGAAAAGAGCTTGTATTACTCCAAAAAAGAACATTAAGAAATTATGATTTTTCTATTAGAAATGATTTGCTCCAAACTACTGCTTTTGGCTTGTGCAATTTATCAAGATGGTGAAGATATTACTATTTGACAACCAGGGATATTGACATCACACAATCATTGTATAGTGTGTTACCCTACTAATGTGTAGTATATCAATGCTCCAATTCATATCTGTGTCATTCTTAATCCAAGAATATTCCCAGTGGGGAGCTTCCTGTCATGTGTTATTATATGGGCCAAGGTACAGCGAGCCATCTGCAGCATAACAAAATCCTCATGTCAGGAGATGAGATCATGTGGAAGCCTGGTGACTAGGACACATTGTGCAGCATGTCAGCATGTCATACATCAACTGGTTATGACAGGCAACACCTGTGTTTTTGGATGAGTAGCGTTTAAACACACATTTAGTTACTCTGTGAAATTTCCAGTAGTATTTTTACAATTCTTTCATTGGTTTCTTCATAAACTGGTGAAGGAGGAGTGGAGGGGACATAAAACACCAAGCTATGTGTATGAAACCACTGCTGACACAGCCATGGTAGGAGATTTACACTGGCTTCTGGCCAGGAGACACCAGCAACTCTCACAGTGGCAAAGTATTTCTCCCTTTCCAAGAGTCCTGAGTCCTCGATACAGTCCACCTCACTCTGCTGTGTCAGGGATCCAGTCAATCCATTCCCTCTCACATCCTTCAAGTTATGTGACTGCTGCCTTCTGTTTCACAGACAATTGGTTGCTTGGCTCAGTTTCATCACAGTATCCCCTTGCAAACAGAAGTGCTGTCGACACATCCCCAATACCCACTATGTCTTGACCGTTTTCATCATGGCCCAGGAGTCAAATTAAATCAAGTCAAATGTTTTGTCACAATTGTCACATGCGGCAACTACCGTGGAATGCTTACTTTACAAGCCCTTAACCAACAATGTAGTTTAAGAAATGGAGTTAAGAAAATATTTATTGAATATACTAAAGTAAAACAATTTAATAAAGAGCAACACAATAAAATAACAATAACGAGGCTATATACGGGGATAACAGTACCGAGTCAAAGTATGGGGGTACAGTTTAGTTGAGGTAATTTGTACATGTAGGTAGGGGTAAAGTGACTATGCATAGATAATAAACAGCAAGTAGCAGCAGAGTAAAAACAATGAGTGGGTGGCCATTTTGGACCTAGACTTGGCACTACGGTACCGCTTGCCATGCTGTAGCTGCGAGAACAGCCTATGACTTGGGTGACAGGAGTCTTTGACAATTTTTGGGTCGTTCCTCTGACACCGCCTAGTATATAGTTCCTGGATGGCAGGAAGCTTGGCCCCAGTGATGTACTAGGCCGTACACACTACACTCTGTAGTGTCATAAGGTCGGACGCCAAGCAATTGCCATTCCAGTTCGTGATGCAACCGGTCAAGATGATCTCGATGGTGCAGCATTAGAATGGTTTGAGGATCTGAGGACCCTTGCCAAATCTTTTCTTCTGAGGGGAAAAATGTGTTGTTGTGCCCTCTTCATCATTTTCTTGGTGTGTTTGGACCATGATAGTTTGTTGGTGATGTGGACACCAAGGAACTTGAAACTCTCGACCCGCTCCACTACAGACCTGTCGGTGTTAATGGGGGCCTGTTCGGCCCTCCTTTTCCTGTAGTCCATGATCATCTCATTTGTCATGATTACATTGAGGGAGAGGTTATTGTCCTGGCACCACACTGCCAGGTCTCTGACCTCCTCCATATAGGCTGTCTCATTGTCGTCAGTGATCAGTTCTACTACTGTTGTGTCTTCAGCATACTTAATGAGGGTGTTGGAGTTGTGCTTGTCCACTCAATCGTAGGTGAACAGGGAGTAAAGGAAGGGACTAAGCACACACCCCTGAGGAGCCCCAATGTTGAGGATCAGCGTGGCATATGTGTTGTTGCCTACCCTTACCACCTGGGGGCGGCCCGTCAGGAAGTCCAGGATCCAGTTACAGGGGGAGGTGTTTAGTCCCAGGGTCCTTAGCTTAGTGATGAGCTTTGTGTGCACTATGGTGTTGAACGCTGAAATGTAGTCAATGAACAGCATTCTCACATAGGTGTTTCTTTTGTCGAGGTGGGAAAGGGCAGTGTGGAGTGAAATTGAGATCGCGTCATCTGAGGATCTGTTGGGGCGGTATGTGATTTGGAGTGGGTCTAGGGTTTACGGGATGATGGTGTTGATGTGAGTCATAACCAGCCTTTCAAAGCACTTCATGGCTACCGATGTGAGTGCTACGAGGCGGAAGTAATTTAGGTGGGTTACCTTCTCTTTCCTGGGCACAGGGACTATGGTGGTCTACTTGAAACATGTAGGTCAGGGAGAGGTTGAAAATGTCAGTGAAGACACTTGCCAGTTGGTTTGCACATACTCTGAGTAGACGTCCTAGTAATCCGTCGGCCCTGCGGCCCTGTGAATGTCGACCTGTTTAAAGGTCTTGCTCACATTGACTACAGAGAGCGTGATCACACAGTCGTCCTGAACAGCTGCCGCTCTCATGCATGCTTTATTGTTGCTTGGCTCGAAGCGAGCATAAAAGGCATTTAGCTTGTCTGATAGGCTTGCGTCACTGGGCATCTCGCGGCTGCGTTTCCCTTTGTAGTCTGAAATAGTTTGCAAGCCCTGCCACATCCGACAAGCATCAGAGCCGGTGTAGTAGGATTCTGAACCACTTCAGTGTCCGATTAGATCCACTCCTCCTCACACTTCGCTTCTACAGGCCAGTCAAGGGAGCTACAGTTGAAGTCGGAAGTTTACATACACCTTAGCCAAGTACATTTAAACTCAGTTTTTCACAATTGTTGACATTTAATCTGAGTAAAAATTCCCTGTCTTAGGTCAGTTAGGATCACCACTTTCTTTTAAGAATGTGAAATGTCAGAATAATAGCAGAGAGAATGATTTATGTCAGCTTTTATTTCTTTCATCACATTCCCAGTGGGTCAGAAGTTTACATACACTTAATTAGTATTTGGTAGCATTGCCTTTAAATTGTTTCACTTGGGTCAATTGTTTCGGGTGGCCTTCCACAAGCTTCCCACAATAAGTTGGGTGAATTTTGGCCCATTCCTCTTGACAGAGCTGGTGTAACTGAGTCAGATTAGTAGGCCTCCTTGCTCGCACAACTTTATTCAGTTCTGACCACAAACTTTCTATGGGATTGAGGTCAGGGCTTTGTGATGACCACTCCAATACCTTGACTTTGTTGTCCTTAAGCCATTTTGCCACAAATTTGGAAGTATGCTTGGGGTCATTGTCCATTTGGAAGACCCATTTGTGACCAAGCTTTAACTTCCTGAATGATATCTTGAGATGTTGCTTCAATATATACACATAATTTCCCTGCCTCATGCTGCAATCTATTTTGTGAAGTGCACCAGTCCCTCCTGCAGCAAAGCACCCACACAACATGATGCTGCCACCCCCGTGCTTCACGGTTGGGATGGTGTTCTTCAGCTTGCAAGCCTCCCCCTTTTTCCTCCAAACATAACGATGGTCATTATGGCCAAACAGTTCTATTTTTTGTTTCATCAGACCAGAGGACATTTCTCCAAAAAGTATGATTTTTTTCTCCATGTGCAGTTGCAAACCATAGTCTGGCTTTTTCATGACGGTTTTGGAGCAGTGGCTTCTTCCTGCCTGAGCGGCCTTTCGGTTTATGTCGATATAGGACTCGTTTTACTGTGGATATAGATACTTTTGTACATGTTTCCTCCAACATCTTCACAAGGTCCTTTGCTGTTGTTCTGGGATTGATTTGCACTTTTCGCACCAAGTACGTTCATTTCTAGGAGACACAACATGTCTCCTTCCTGAGCGGTATGACAGCTGAGTTGGCCCATGGTGTTTATACTTGCGTACTATTGTTTGTACAGATGAACGTGGTACCTTCAGGCGTTTGGAAATTGCTCCCAAGGATGAACCAGACTTGTGGAGGTCTACAATTTTTGTCTGAGGTCTTGGCTGATTAATTTGATTTTTCCATGATGTCAAGCGAAGAGGCACTGAGTTTGAAGGTAGGCCTTGAAATACATCCACTAGTACACCTCCACTTGACTTGAATGATGTCAATTAGCCTATCAGAAGCTTCTAAAGCCATGACATAATTTTCTGGAATTTTACAAGCTGTTTAATGGCACAACCAACTTAGTGTATGTAAACTTCTGACCCACTGGAAATGTGATACAGTGAATTATAAGTGAAATAATCTGTCTGTAAACAATTATTGGAAAAATTACTTGTGTCTTGCTCAAATTAAATGTCCTAACCAACTTGCCAAAATTATAGTTTGTTAACAAGAAATGTGTGGAGTGGTTGACAAACGAGTTTTAATGACTCCAACCTTAGCGTATTTAAACTTCCAACTTCAACTGTAAGTCCCTATGACAATATCAATATCTGAACCTGAGCCCATTGGTTCTCTTTGTTTTATACTTGAAAATGAGTAGGTGGCTCTAAACACTATAGCTTAAATTTGCTTCCACAAAGAGAATCCATCAGAATCTTAACGTTTGTGTTATCTACGTCCGGATAGCCCACAATTTTGGGTCTTGTGCCGACACCTACCATCTCTGGACAATAAACAATGACTCTAGATTGGTAGGTAAATTAACTTTATTAGATTGAGCGTTTGTGATTGCTGGGTTCAACCATCTCATTTGCTGCTGTGGTTGGTATCATTGATTGGGTGTGATCGGGGTCTAATATACCTACTAAATGTGTTCCTGTGGTGGAGTTTTGATAGGTTATGATATATTCCATATGTTCAATATGAAAAATGAAGTAATGTCCAGACACAGATCTAGAAGTGTTGCATGGCTCACACACTCCCATCCAGTGGTTGACTGACTACCATAAACTGTAGCACAATGGATCCACCATGAGGTGTCATATTAACTTACTATTGTCGTAAACAATTATCAGATTTTCTGCATTGTTGTGCCTCAACATTACACTTAATGTTCTAATTTGGCCTCATCTCGGGCTATATTCCTCCATGCTGCAGCAGAGAGGCTCATCTGTGGCCTCTTCCATCCACAGGGAGTCAGTCTAATAGCTCAGTCTCCACTTTCATTCCATCCCTAATCTTCAATGTTTAATCTTTTAATGGCTGCTCATGTCCTTCTTTCCTCCATTTCTTCCTTCCCTCCCTTTTCTTTGTCTCCCACGCTACAGAGCTTTCCCATCATCCCTTGCGGTGGCTCCAGAGAACAGCTGTCAGTCACCTGTGGAGACGGTATAATGAGCTCCGACAGAACAAGACTGGGCCTCAAAATGGTGCCGCTGTTAAATGTCCCTCCCGGTCGCAGTCAGCTTCCTTTGAAATCTGCATACTAGGAGAAGCTGAAATATTAAAGTGGGGGGTAAGACTGAATCAGTTGCAATGAACATAGTTGGAATCAGTGTGGAATGACGATTCAAATTAATTCCCAGTTTTTGCTTTACCATCCTTCACTGCCAAGATGAGCTTGGTCAGGTCCAAGTAGCAAAGAATTGGCTGCCGGAGATTCTGCTGATCCATGGCTTCATACAGCATTTTTTTTTTACAGAACAGAGACTGTTGCATTGCTGCCAGAGATGTAAAAAAAAATACATTCTGGTAGGATGAGGACACCACTCGGACACATATTGTCAGTCTGTGAGAGGGAAGTGCCAAATGAAAGTTAGGAGCTGAGTCACCACAGAGGGTTGTTTGATGGTTCGTGCCAACATGTCCATTATCACCGGGATGTGTCCTGGTTTTAACTCCTGTACTTATGTCTTGCTATATCATGTTATGGTTTCTAAAGACCACCATGCTAATGGGGAAGACGATACAGAAATCAAATGTCACTACAGGATATAAATCAATTGGTGGAACATTTTAACATTTTGTTTGTGAGACAGATATTTACTAGAGCTGTCTAAATGTCAAAGTGTGGTTGTGTGCTTTTCTTTCCAGTAACTGGCATTCTGGCCCCACAGGCCTCAATGCGATCCAGAGGCTATTCAATCTTGTGTGTGTATGTGCGTGTGTGTGTGTGTGTGTGTCCGTGCGCATGTGTGTGTGTCTGCACGTGCATGCGCGCATGTGTATGTGTGTGTGAGAGACCATGCTAACTGGGACAGCAGCCAAGGGAGAGTTGCTCTCCAGCTGCTCCTCCCTGCCTGCCTCTGTACCCCAGGGTCATCTCTCTCCTCTGGGACGTCACCACACAGAACACTTCCAGCTCCCTTAGTGTCACAATGTGGCTGAAGGGAAGAGAGAGAGTGGTGGGGGTTAGAAGAGGCTAAATGAGCTCCTGACAGACTAGCCTGGTGCTTGTCACAGTCTTATTGAGAATCCAGCCCTCAGGCTCCTTTTTCTCAGAATACAGTTATAACACTCTTGCTTGAATCATTCCTGTCAATATATTTAAACCTACAAGTGACACTTGAATTAGTTGTTTGTAGACACATACAACTCTGTAAGACCAGCTAACCAGATGCAGGAAAACAAGGGACGTGTTTTTGTATGATGCCCATTTGTTTGTCAAATCAAATCAAATTGTATTTGTCACATGCGCCGAATACAACCTTACAGTGAAACGATTACTTACAAGCCCTTAACCAACAATACAGTTTTAAGAAAAATACAAAAATATATATATATATATAAAAGTAACAAATAATTAAAGACTCAATAACAATAGAAAGAATATATACAGGGGTTACCGGTACAGGGCCAATGTGCGGGTGCACAGGTTAGTCGAGGTAATATGTACATGTAGGTAGAATTATTAAAGTGACTACGCATAGATAATAACAGAGTGTAGCAGCAGTATACAAGGGGGTGGGGGCAATGCAGATAGTCTGAGTAGCCATTGGATTAGATGTTTAGCAGTCTTATGGCTTGGGGGTAGAAGCTGTTTAGAAGCCTCTTGGACCTAGACTTGGCGCACCGGTACCGCTTGCCATGCGGTAGCAGAGAGAACAGTCTATGACTAGGGTGGCTGGAGTCTTTGACAATTTTTAGGGCCTTCCTCTGACACCGCCTGGTATAGAGGTCCTGGATGGCAGGAAGCTTGGGCCCAGGGATGTACTGGGCCGTACACACTACACTCTGTAGTGCCTTGAGGTCGGAGGCCGAGCAATTGCCATACAATCAAATTTAATCAATCAACCAAATGTATTTATAAAGCCTTTTTTACATCAGCCGATGTCACAAAGTGCTGTACAGAAACCCTGCCTAAAACCCCAAACAGCAAGCAATGCAGATGTACAGTGTCTAGGAAAAACTCCCTAGAAAGGCCAGAACCTAGGAGGAAACCTAGAGAGGAACCAGAATCTGAGGAGTGGCCAGTCCTCTTCTGGCTGTGCCAGGTGGAGATTATAACAGAACATGGCCAAGATGTTCAAACGTTCATAGATGCCCAGCAGGGTCAGATAATAATAATCACAGTGGTTGTAGAGGGTGCAACAGGAGTAAGTGCAACCTCAGTGCAACCTCAGGAGTAAATGTCAGTTGGCTTTTCATAGCCGATCATTCAGAGACAGCAGGTGCGGTAGAGAGAGAGAGTCAAAAAGGCATTTCCGGGACAAGGTAGCACGTCCAATGAACAGGTCTGGGTTCCATAGCCGCAGGCAGAACAGTTGAAACTTGAGCATCTGCATGACCAAGTGGACTGGGGACAGCAAGGAGTCATCAGGCCAGGTAGTCCTGAGGCATGGTCCTAGGGCTCAGGTCCTCCGGGAGAAGAGAGAGAGAAAGAGAGAGAATTAGAGGGCGCACACTTAAATTCACACAGGACAAAGGATAAGACATGAGAAATACTCCAGATATAACAGACTGACCCTAGCCCCACGACACAAACTATTGCAGCATAAATGCAGGAGGCTGGGATAGGAGAGATCGGGGAGACACTGTGGCCGTGTCCGACGATACCCCCGGACAGGGCCCAACAGGCTGCATATAACCCCACCCACTTTGCCAAGGCACAACCCTCACACCACTAGAGGGATATCTTCCACCACCAACCTACTACCCTGAGACAAGGCCGATTACAACCCACGAAGACCTCGTCCACGGCACGAACCAGAGGGGATGGCCAACCCGGACAGGAAGATCACATCAGTGACTCAACTCACTCAAGTGATGCACCCCTCCTAGGGACAGCATGGAAGAGCACCCGTAACCCAGTGACTCAGCCCCCATAATAGGGTTAAACCAGGCAGTGATGCAATCAGTCAGGATGCTCTTGATGGTGCCCTCTTCATGACTGTCTTGGTGTGCTTGGACCATGTTAGTTTGTTGGTGATGTGGGCGTATACAGCTCATTGAGTGCGGTCTTAGTGCCAGCATCGGATTGTGGTGGTAAATAGACAGCTATGAAGAATATAGATGAGAACTCTCTTGGTAGATAGTGTGGTCTACAGCTTATCATGAGATACTCTACCTCAGGTGAGCAAAACCTCGAGACTTCCTTAGATATCGTGCACCAGCTGTTGTTTGCAAATATACATAGACCGCCACCCTTGTCTAACCAGAGGCTGCTGTTCTATCCTGCCAACACAGTGTATAACCTGCCAGCTGTATGTTATTCATGTCGTCATTCAGCCACGACTTGGTGAAACATAAGATATTACTGTTTTTTTGTGAGATCACCGTAAAAGTGTAATGTTTGCCAAACCTGTCCAACAATGTTCAGTCAAGCACAACCGCTCAGAAATGATCAGAGTCAAAGAGAAAGCTTTTATTCGTGTCATAATTAGATCAAGGAATTCCCCCTGGAGTTCTGGGAACATTGTGTGACAGTTCCTTTGGGACAAACATTATTGGAACACTCAAAAGAAAATGGACAATTTGAGGTTACTTAATTACTTGCTGCTATTCGCTTCCTGTGAAGCATAAGGCTGCAACTAGCTCCATGACTGGAAGATGGCATGAGCTTAGCATTGTGTCTAACCATGTAATGGGAACCAAAACTAGTTTACTGGTAGACACCCAGAACATTATTTATTGTTTGCAGGTCTTTGACAATGGTTGCAGGGGACATAAACATTGCACTGGGATCCTTTGAACTCTGGTGGCCAGGAGTGTTGTTTTTTGTGGCCACTAAGATGTAGAGCTGTGCTGGCTCAAGATAATATTAAATTTGGTGCTCAGAGATAAGGCTCAGATAAATAGATCCTGCTGGTCCGACTGCAGCACACAGTCCCCCATAAAAGTGCAAAGCAGACAGTCTTCACTGGAGCCCTTTACAGCCACAAAGCAGCTCTAGCATGAGGTCAGCTTATCAAGGTCCCCCTCATTTGCTGATCGAAGCACTTTTCCCCCAGAAATCTATTCAGGTCTGTCAGATATGGTCTTGTTTTGAAAGAATAAGTCACACAGAAGGAAATGTATTACTTGTTCAAACCCAGAGTCTGCTCTTTCGCTTTCTCTTTTGCATTTAGGCTGCCTACTGTTCCTCGACTCTCCCTCAATCATGATTGGCAAAAATCTGTTTTTCTTAAAGCCTCTTAATATAATAATATTTAGTTAATGGCTCTCACTGAGATTATAGCACTGACTGAGGTCTCTCATCCAATATCAGACACCCACTGCAGTTTTTTTAAAACCTTTATTTAACTAGGAAAGTCAGTTAAGAACACATTATTATTTACAATGATGGCATAGTGGGTTACAATGATGGCACAGTGGGTTAACTGCCCAGTAGTTCTCAAGTGTCCGGTGCCCGGTTAGGGAGGAGTTAAATGCAAGGAAGAGAGCCAGTCAGTAGGGCCATACATGGTTGAGCTCCACTGATTCTAATGACATCATCATATATCACTGTCATTTAAGGGCTCTTTGAAAAGAAGGCTTGGATCACCTACAATTCAGTTCCACACTGCAGATGAAGTCATTCTGTACATGTTTTCAATCAGCTCACTGTCTTCAGTGGCATAGATAGACACATACATTTTAATGTTGTGAAATACTTCTCATACACATGAAATGAGTAAAAGTGCATGCAACGGTTGAGACAAATAATCATAGTACTATTTACAGTAAACAAGTACTGACAAACCTACTGTACAAGTCCTCAACATTATTTCAGAACACCATGGGATCCATTTTCCTCTCCAAGAGCTGGAATTCATATTATCAGGGAAGGGAAAACACTGCTTTGAGGGTTATGAAACAGTCTACTTACCACTGTATTTTTATATTGTTTTGTATGATTATTATTCAAGCCTTTCTGTATCGGGCAGACGGAGAGAGACGAAGATGACCTCTTCATCGCGTGGGTGGGTGTTACCACATCAAGAGCCGGTCGACAAGAGCATGGAGTTTTACTTTGCTCAAATCATTTCAATTGCATTATACATTTTTTTTCAGATTTAGGAAAAAGTGACATTGCAATATTATGCAAGCATATTCATAACCGCATATTTCCTTTGGTAGCTAAATTATTTTTAATAGATATTTTTGAGCAACTAGCTTTGCAATGCAACATTTCTATTGTGGTTGTATTCTTGTCTTTCAGCAAATGTCAAAGGCTGGTGCTGTCAATGATTAAGTTCACTGTCATATGCTCTGGGTTTACAGTAAACACTGCGTGTTGAGTGAAATGCTACCATTTATCAGCAAACACACTTATTTCTAGGACAAAATGTGCACTCCACGTGATGCCATAAATGGACAGCATACCTTCTGGGAGTGTGTGTATTTTCTGCTGGTCTCACCAATTTATATTTCCAATAACAAGGAGCACATTTCATGATGCTGCACAAAATGTCATTTGGAGATCAGAATTGACAGATCTTCAAACGCTAACAAATGAAATGTGGTTTCTTATCATTTTACTTTACACAAAAACCTATGCTAAATCTAAACAGTGATGCAAAAGATATTCACCAGACCTGAATAAGACAAAACAGTCAAAAAATACAAAGTCAAGAGTTTACACAGAAAGTGTGTCTGGGATGTTGTGGGTCAGGCAAGGCATGCAGAGCAGGCCTGCAGGTAGGCAGGTGGGCAGTGGGAGAGGCTTGGCGAAGCCCCCATGTGACATGTCACTTAATCCATTTGTTCCCAAATTTTTCCCAGATATGCCACTATGCAAATCTTATGCTATTCGTAACCGTAACATGTAATCCATATTGCTTTATATATACTGTATATGTTAATGTTCTCTGACATGTGCTCTGGGTTTGCCTATAAGAAAATTAACAGACATTTAGCCCTATTCCTCAACCCCAATTCCTCAACCCCAATATCTATATACCTCACTTATCAACACACCTAAACCCAATTACCCACACACCCCAGCAATGTTACCCCCTATTCCCTGACCCTAACACCCACATGCCAATACCCTAATATTGATACAATCAAGTACCGATACACCTATATCCTAGTTCTAAATGCCCTATTTGTTACTCATAGACCACAGTTCCTTTGCCAGTACACTTCATCCCTGTTACTTGCTCATCTCAGCCCTGTTACCCACTTTCCTTAGCCCTGTATTCCCCAAGTCACCAACAGTAACCTATATCCAGCTATTCGCTGCACAATCTAACCCTGTTATTTGCATATCTTAGTCCTATGACCACTGACCTGTATACACTAATTATTTCACAGATACATTTATAGTACAGTGCCATAACAAAAATGCCCCAGACCCATCAGCTTTTTTCCTACCACAAACTTGTTGCCAGAAAAGATATGAATGGGCAATAGATGTCCATCCAAACCCATTACCTGTATGAGCCTTGTGTATCCCTACACCACATTACTCATATAAACCAGGTACATCCATGGGCATACTCATATAAAACAGGTCTACCCCAGTGCCCAAGCCTCAACATGTATACAAACGAGGATATCCATAACCCAACTCAAATTCAATATACAGTAAAAATGTATAATCTGCTATGTTTAAATATATACAGTTGAAGTCGGAAGTTTACATGCACTTAGGTTGGAGTCATTAAAACTTGGTTTTCCACCGCTCCACAAATTTCTTGTTAACAAACTATCGTTTTGGCAAGTCGGTTAGGACATTTACTTTGTGCATGACACAAGTAATTTTTCCGACAATTGTTTACAGACAGTGGGTCAGAAGTTTACATACACTAAGGTGACTGTGCCTTTAATTAAACAGCTTGTATAATTCCAGAAAATGATGTCATGGCTTTAGAAGCTTCTGATAGGCTAATTGACATAATTTGAGTCAATTGGAGTTGTACCTTGTGGATGTATTTCAAGGCCTACCTTCAAACTCAATGCCTCTTTGCTTGACATCATGGGAAAATCAAAAGAAATCAGCCAAGACCTGCACAAGTCTGGTTCATCCTTGGGAGCAATTTCCAAACGCCTGAAGGTACCACGTTCATCTGTACAACAATAGTACGCAACTATAAACACCATGCGACCACGCAGCCATCATACCGCTCAGGAAGGAGACGCGTTCTGTCTCCTAGAGATGAACATACTTTGGTGCGAAAAGTGAAAATCAATCCCAGAACAACAGCAAAGGACCTTGTGAAGATGCTCGAGGAAACAGGTACAAAAGTATCTATATCCATAGTAAAAACGAGTCCTATATCAACAAAACCTGAAAGGCCGCTCAGCAAGGAAGAAGCCACTGCTCCAAAACCGCCATGAAAAAGCCAGACTACGGTTTGCAACTGCACATGGGGACAAAGATCGTACTTTTTGGAGAAATATCCTCTGGTCTGATGAAACAAAAATAGAACTTATTTGGCCATAATGACCATTGTTATGTTTGGAGGAAAAAGGGGGAGGCTTGCAAGTCGAAGAACACCATGAGGCATGGGGGTGGCATCATCATGTTGTGGGGGTGCTTTGCTGCAGGAGGGACTGGTGCACTTCACAAAATAGATGGCATCATGAGGCATGAAAATTATGTGTATATATTGAAGCAACATCTCAAGACATCAGTCAGGAAGTTAAAGCTTGGTCGTAAATGGATCTTCCAAATGGACAATGACACCAAGCATACTTCCAAAGGTGTGGCAAAGTGGCTCAAGGACAACAAAGTCAAGGTATTGGAGGGGTCATCACAAAGCCCTGACCTCAACCCTATAGAAAATTTGTGGGCAGAACTGAAAAAGCGTGTGCGGGCAAGGAGGCATACAAACCTGACTCAGTTACACCAGCTCTGTCTGGAGGAATGGGCCAAAATTCACCCAACTTATTGGGGGAGCTTGTGGAAGGCTACCCGAAACGTTTAACCAAAGTTAAACAATTTAAAGGCAATGCTACCAAATACTAATTGAGTGTATGTAAACTTCTGACCCACTGGGAATGTGATGAAAGAAATAAAATCTGAAATAAATCATTCTCTCTACTATTATTCTGTCATTTTACATTCTTAAAATAAAGTGGTGATCCTAACTGACCTAAGACAGGGAATGTTTACTAGGATTACATGTCAGCAATTGTGAAAAACTGAGGTTAAATGTATTTGGCTAAGATGTATGTAAACTTCCAACTTCAAATGTCAACAATGTATTTTTTTTTTAAGCTGTAGAAGTACACCTTGGAAATGTATGTTTGAGAAATCCTATGACACTTCTCTGAATCATACTAGTCACCTTAATAATGCATAATATATGACAACTTGATGTTTTTTTTGTGAGAGAGGGGACTAAATGGGTTAAGCCCTGTTCACATTGGCAGTTTGAAGTGACATAAATAAATACAAACTATTCGATTTGAATCTGTTATTTTTCCTATTTCAAATTACATTTCAAACCACGTACGTAGGTAGTTTGAAATCAGATACAAATATGATTCCTGGCAACGTGACTTGTATCTGAACAGTTAAATCAGATTTGTTTTGCCCTCAAGTGGGTTTTTGAATGTTATTTGGCATATCATGTTGCTTGCTAGATACTCTGTTGACAGTTTGACAAAAACATATGGTAGCTAACTAGCTTGTTAATTCTTTACAAACAAATTAGTGAATGTTCTAGAAAAGTTGGATCATCTTATCCTTTGAGGCTGTCATAGTGATCTTACACTATGATTTCGAACACTCAAAGCAACTGGGAAACTTCCATGGCAGGCATTGTTGTCACATTAGCTTGCTACATAACTTCTGAGTGATAGGAAGGATGAGCATCACCACCAATCAGCCTCCACAACTGCACACACACCCGACACTACCACGACAAATAGCTTAGCCATGTCAGAAAATGACTACAGTCTGAACACACACAAATCTGATTTAGTCACTTGTAACTTGCCATTTGGACAGTATGTATTCCAAAATGGATTTGAAAAACAAAACTGATTTGAGCATATTAAGGCCTCCAGTGTGAATAAAGCTTGAATGTCACACTTGTTTACCTGTCCCTAGTCAGTCAGATGGAACACTACAGTGGCGTTGTTTATAGAAGCATGGTGCCACGCAGACAGTCTTGTGACACTTTGTCCTAGCTTTAGCTGCTGGGGGACAGGAGGAGAGGATGACATACAGATAAAACTGAAAAATAAAATAACATGTTATTTGTCACATACACATACAGCAACATACATACATACATACAGCAGATGTTAACTTCTTGGATATAGGGGGCGCTCTTTTAATTTATGGATAAAAAAACGTTCCCGTTTTAAACAAGATATTTTGTCATGAAAAGATGCTCGACTATGCATATAATTGACAGCTTTGGAAAGAAAACACTCTGACGTTTCCAAATCTGCAAAGATATTATCTGTGAGTGCCAAAGAACTGATGCTACAGGCAAAGCCAAGATGAAATTTCAAACAGGAAATGCCCCAGATTTTGAATGCGCTTTGTTCCAATGTCTCCTTATATGGCTGTGAATGCGCAAGGAATGAGCCTACACTTTCTGTCGTTTCCCCAAGGTGTCTGCAGCATTGTGACGTATTTGTAGGCATATCATTGGAAGATTGACCATAAGAGACTACATTTACCAGGTGCTCCGGTTGGTGTCCTCCGTTGCAATTATTGCGTAATCTCCAGCTGCATGTATTTTACCATTTGCTTCAGAGGAGAAACCAAACTGCCACGAATGACTTATCATCGAATAGATATGTGAAAAACACCTTGAGGATTGATTCTAAACAACGTTTGCCATGTTTCTGTCGATATTATGGAGTTCATTTGGAAAAAAAGTTTGGCGTTGTAATGACTGAATTTTTGGGGGTTTTTCTTAGCCAAACGTGATGAACAAAACGGAGCGATTTCTCCTACACAAATAATATTTTTGGAAAAACTGAACATTTGCTATCTAACTGAGAGTCTCCTCATTGAAAACATCCGAAGTTCTTCAAAGGTAAATTATTTTATTTGAATGCTTTTCTTGTTTTTGTGAAAATGTTGCCTGCTGAATGCTAGGCTTAATGCTATGCTAGCTATCAATACTGTGTAGCTATGGTTGAAAAGCATATTTATCTGAGATGACAGTGTTGTTAACAAAAGGCTAAGCTTGTGAGCCAATATATTTATTTCATTTCATTTGCGATTTTCATGAATAGTTAACATTGCGTTATGGTAATGAGCTTGAGGCTATAATTACGGGATTGCTCGAAGCAACAGGTTAATGCAAGTGTAGCGAAATGCTTGTGCTTCTAGTTCCGACAGTGCAAGTAATCTCACAAATCCACAACGACTACCTCATGCACACAAATGTAAAGGTATGAATAAGAATATGTACATATGAATAAATATATAGATGAGTGATGGCCGTGCGGCATAGGCAAGAGCAATAGATGGCATAGAATACAGTATATACAGAGGAGATGAGTCATGTAGGATATGTAAACATTATTAAAGTCGCATTATTTAAAGTGAGTGGTGATACCATTATTAAATCAATTTATTAAATGTATTAAAGTGGCCAGAGATTTGAGTCTGTATGTTGGCAGCAGCCACTCAATGTTAGTGATGGCTGTTTAACAGTCTGATGGCCTTGAGATAGAAGCTGTTTTTCAGTCTCTCGGACCCACATTTGATGCATCTGTACTGACCTCGCCTTCTGGATGGTAGCAGGGTGAACAGGCAGTGGCTCGGGTGGTTGATGTCCTTGAAGATCTTTTTGGCCTTCTTGTGACATCGGATGGTGTAGGTGTTCTGGAGGGCAGAGAGTTTGCCCATGGTGATGCGTTGTGCAGACCTCACTGCCCCCAGGAGATCCTTACGGTTGTAGGCGGACCATTTGCCATACCAGGCGGTGATACAGCCCAACAGGATGCTCTCGATTGTGCATCTGTAAAACTTTGTGAGTGTTTTAGGTGACAAGCCAAATTTCTTCATCCTCCTGAGGTTGAAGAGGCACTGTTGCGCCTTCTTCATCATGCTGTCTGTGTGGTTGGACCATTTCAGTTTGTCCGTGATGTGTACGCCGAGGAACTTAAAACCTCCCACCTTCTCCACTACTGTCCCGTCGATGTGGATAGGGGGATGCTCCCTCTGCTGTTTCCTGAAGTCCACAATCATCTCCTTTGTTTTATTGATGTTGAGTGAGAGGTTATTTTCCTGACACCACACTCAGAGGGCCTTCACCTCCTCCCTGTAAGCCGTTGTTGTTGGTAATCAAGCCTACCACTGTAGTGTCGTCTGCAAACTTGATGACTGAGTTGGAGGTGTGCATGGCCACGCAGTCATGGGTGAACAAGTATTACAGGAGAGTGCTGAGAACGCACCCTTGTGGGGCCCCAGTGCTGAGGATCAGCGGGGTGGAGATGTTGTTTCCTAACCTCAGACCCAGGTTGTCAAGCTTAATGACGATTTTAGAGGGTAATATGGTGTTAAATGTTTCTGTAGTCAATGAACAGCATTATTACATAGGTATTCCTCTTGTCCGGATGGGATAGTGCAGTGTGCAGTGCGATGGTGATTGTGTCGTCTGTGAACCTATTGGGGCGGTAAACAAATTGGAGTGGGTCTAGGGTATCAGGTAGGGTGGAGGTGATATGACCCTTGACTAGTCTCAAAACACTTCATGATGACAGAAGTGAGTGCCACGGAGCGAAAGTAATTTAGTTCAGTTACCTTAGCTTTCTTGGGAACAGGAACAATGGTGGCCATCTTGAAGCATGTGAGCACAGCAGACTGGGATAGGGATTGATTGAATATGTCTGTAAACATACCAGCCAGCTGGTGTGTTTACCATGCTCTGAGGACGTGGCTAGGGATGTCGTCTGGGCTGGCAGCCTTGCAAGCGTTAACACGTTAAAATGTTTCACACCGTGAAGGAGAGCTCACAGGCTTTGTTAGCGGACCGTGTCAGTGGCACTCTATTGTCCTCAAAGCGAGCAAATAAGTTGTTTGTTTTGTCTAAGAGCAAGACATCGATGTCCGTGACGGGGCTGGTTTTCTTTTTGTAATCCGTGATTGACTGTAGACCCTGCCACATACGTTTTGTGTTTGAGCCGTTGAACTGCGCCTCCACTTTGTCTCTATACTGACGCTTTGCTTGTTTGATTGCCGTGCGCAGGGAATAGCTACACTGTTTGTATTCGGACAGTCACACTGACAGCAGGCACAAGCACAGACAGACAGAGCGGTGCCTGGCAGAAATTCCACCCACATGCCACACAAAATGGCCAGAGAGAGTCTCAGTGAATGAGGCGAGACCAACATCCTGAGGGTACTGCAGGGGAAAACAACCGAGAGCTGCAATCTGATCTGCAATCAGACCCTGGATCAATCAATCATCACACACACACACACACACACACACACACACACACACACACACACACACACACACACACACACACACACACACACACAGCATTAGCTGTCAGGTTTATTATTTACACAGTGTACCTGTTACCCCCTGTGATCCTGTCCACCATAGCAGCCAGCCTCTAACTGTAGGGCTGCTCAATAATGCTAACCTTTTTTTGCCACAACACGAGTTTATGAGAAATTGGCAGCCTATAAGGCTTTAAATTATCCAGGACAACTGATTTTTGTTGGTTGTCAGGGAAATGAATTGCTTCTCTTGGCATAAAACCATGGTAAATTAGGTTAATGTCGCTTGAAGCAATGGTGTTAAAATGTTGTACTATAAACTGTTATGAATAGGATTTCAGCAAATGTAGCTCAACTAATGTAGTTCAACAAGTACGCCAGATTTTCCTTGAATCAGTGAAAATAACCATTCCACCTGTCCTTGACAGCTGACCTTTTTATCCAAGCTGAAATTGTTCATTACAATTGTGAGCTGTCTTCCTTTCTACCTGAAGCTCTGCAGTAATAGAGAAAATCAAACCTAAAACAGCCAGTCATCACTAAAGAGTGCCCTTGCTGTGAACAAACACAGAGGCTCCGCACAGAAGACACAGCCATGCAGGCTCATGGCACACACACCAAAATAGGCTTTTTCTTTTCACTCTTTTTTTCTCCCCGATGTACCCAGTTCCCTACTTACCTTAGCATTGGTGTTTGGGTTTATGTGAGCAGTAGCTGAATCGCCACAGTTCCCCTCACTGTGGGCGAGTGAGTGGTGTGTAAAGCTACATCCTTCTCCAGGTTTAATACAACTCTTCTTCCTTGCTTCCAACACAATCCGGAGAGAAGCCTTCCTCTGTGCTCCAGGCTCCAAAACTTCAGCATTGAGTCTCCTTCTCTCACCCGCTTCGGGAGGAGTGAGATATACAATACAAAATACCCAAATTGGCCTCAAGGGGGGGACTTCCGGAGTTATGCGGCAAGTAGCTTAGCGGTTAAGACCATTGGCCCACTAACGGAATGGTCGCTGGTTTGAATCCCTGAGCTGGGGGGGGGGGGGGGGGGGGGACTGAAAATTAGCTGTCAATGGCATAAAGCTTTGGAAATCTTGCTAACTGGTCTATTAACTATACTGAACAAAAATATAAATGCAACATGCAACAATTTCAACGATTGTACTGAGTTACAGTTCCTATAAGTAAATCAGTCAATTTAAATGAATTCATTAGGCCCTAATCTATGGCTTTCACGTGACTGGGCAGGGGTGCAGCCATGGATGGGCCTGGGAGAGCCTGGGAGCCAGGCCCACTCACTGAGGAGCCTGACCCAGCCAATCAGAGTGATTTCCCCCCACAAAAGGGCTTTATTACAGACAGAAATACTCCTCAGTTTCATCAGCTGTCCGGGTGGCTGGTCTCAGGCAATCCCGCAGGTGAAGAAGCCGGATGTGGAGTTCCTGGGCTGGCATGGTTTCACGTGGTCTGAGGTTGTGAGGCCGGTTGGACTTACTGCCAAATGGTCTAATACAGGTATTCCCAAACTGTGGTACGCACAATGCTGTCGGGGGTACGCCAAATAAAAATGTGATTCACATAAAAAATAAATATATATATGTATATATATTTTCTAACATATATTTTCCTTCACATTTTCAATTTTTTTTATATTTTCCAACGGGGCTATACATTTGAGTGAGGTTTTTTTCCTCGCCTGAGAAGCCTCGTTTCACTGCCAAAAATAAAATTCAACCATCTAGTGTTCAGTGAAATAACAACACAATGTCAAATACAGGTAGCCTTGTCAAATAAATCAAATCCAATCACATTAACCGTTACTCCCTTGCGGGAATTTCACTAACGGTCCGTATGTGGCCAAACGTAGCTGCTGCTCATGTTGGTATCTGTACTGATGGCACAAAAGCCATAACAGGGAGACATAGTGGAGTGGTAACGCGTGTGAAAGCAGTTGCTCCCGACGCCACTTGGGTACACTACAGCATCCACCGAGAGGCTCTTGCTGCCAAGGGAATGCCTGACAGCTTGAAAGACGTTTTGGACACTACAGTGAAAATGGTTAACTTCGTTAATGCAAGACCACTGAACTCTCATGTATTTTCTGCCCTATGCAATGATATGGGCAATGACCATGTAACGCTTTTAAAATATACAGAAGTGCGCTGGTTATCAAGGGGCAAAGTATTGACATGTTTTTTTGAATTGTGAGACAAGCTTAAAGTTTTCTTTACTGACCATAATATTGTCTGACCGCTTGCATGTTGACTAGTTTCTCACACGACTGGCCTATTTGGGTGATGTTTTTTCTCGCCTGAATGATCTGAATCTAGGATTACAGGGACTCTCAGCAACTATATTTAATGTGCGGGACAAAACTGAGGCTATGAGTAAAAAGTTGGAGCTCTTCTCTGTCTGCATTAACAAGGACAACACACAGGTCTTTCTGTCATTGCATGAGTTCTTGTGTGCAAATGAACTCAAGCTTACGGACAATGTCAAATGTGATATAGCGAAGCACCTGAGTGAGTTGGGTACACAATTACGCAGGTACTTTCCCGAAACGGATGACACAAACAACTCGATCCGTTATCCCTTTCATGCCCTGCCTCCAGTCCACTTACCGATATCTGCAACAAGCTGGTCTGTGAAAATGTCATTTAATCAGCGCTGTTAAGACACTGATGCCCTTTACAACCACGTACCTATGTGAGAGTGGATTCTCGGCCCTCACTAGTATGAAAACTAAATACAGGCACAGACTGTGTGTGGAAATTGATTTAAGACTGAGACTCTCTCCAATACAACCCAACATTGCAGAGTTATGTGCATCCTTTCAGGCACACCCTTCTCATTAACCTGTGGTGAGTTATTCATATTTTCGATTAACAAATCAGGTTTTATATGTAAGATGGTTAAATAAAGAGCAAAATTATTGATTATTATTATTGTTATATGATTATTTGTGCCCTGGTCCTATAAGAGTTCTTTGTCACTTCCCACGAACCGGTTTGTGACAAAAACTCACACTCATTCTTATGTTTAATAAACGGGACTATAAAAGGTTTGGGAACCACTGCTCTAATAGATCATTGGAGGCGGCTTATGGTAGATAAATTAACATTGAATTCTCTGGCAGCAGCTCTGGTGGACATTCGTGCAGTCAGCATGCCAAATGCACGCTCCCTCAAAAGTTGAGACATCTGTGGCATTGTGTTGTGTGACAAAACTGTAAATTTTAGAGTGGGATTTTATTGTCCTCAGCACAAGCTGCACCTGTGTAATAATCATGCTGTTTAATCATCTTTTTGATAAGCCACATATGCCACGTGGATGGATTATCTTGCAAAGGATAAAAGTCTCACTAACATAAATGTAAAAAAAAAAATGTGCACAAATTTTGAGAGAAATAAGCCTTTTTGTGTGTATGGAACATGTGTTTGATATTTTTATTTCAGCTCATTTAACATGGGACCAACACTTGGTCATGTTACATGTTGCGTTTATATTTTTGTTTACCGCCTAGTTATGACACTAAGCAGGCCAATACTCCATCCACCAAAACAGACATTTTAGGAGGTATTTTCAAACAGCTCTTACACTAAAAGGGCATTATCATATTTTTCACAATTTCATAGTATTATTCCAACCTCAGTGTGTAAATATACAAAAAACACAAGAAAATCATGCTTTTGTCTCCACTTGGCCTTTAAAGTCATGGTTTAATCAGATTCAGAATAATAGGAGTTTACAAAATGATGGTGTTGCTGTGTAAATATCTGAGAAGGCAAGAAAATACATATCAGTTGGATCTATCTGTTTGCACCCATAAATCAATTAGCCAGAGATACACATCTGTGGACTGTTCCCAACACTAATGTCTAGAGCCAGCCAGGTTGGACGGTGTGCATGCATCCTCCTCCAACAGACTGACCTGGTTTCCAGTTGTCTTGTAAACAGCCCACAGTTTCACACTGTCCTGTTCAATTATATAACTCAGTCAGTTGCATAAGAGAACAGAGAGAGAGAGCAGCCCATCCAGCATGACAGGGTGAGCTTCTCTCATCAACACATCAACACCGTGGCAGTTACGTGTATCAGCAATCATCTGTTTCTTTAGTTGTGGCCAGTAGTGTCTCGGACAGAATATAGAGGGGAGAGAGAGTTCACAGGGTGAACCGCACTATAAGCGTTTAATCAGTCAATCCCCTCAACATATAATGGTAGTGTTCTAGGCCCAGTTTTTCCAAAGTTATGTATGTGGATTTTGCCTTTCGGGTTGGATTAAATGCAAAGAAATATAATTAATAGAAAGGATGAATAATTGACTTGAATGGGGACTCCCATTCTAATCATTCTATTTCTTTGCATTTTAATTCTATATGATATTTTTTTTATTTATTATTTATTTATTTCACCTTTATTTAACCAGGTAGGCTAGTTGAGAACAAGTTCTCATTTACAACTGTGACCTGGCCAAGATAAAGCATAGCAGTGTGAACAGAGAACACAGAGTTACACATGGAGTAAACAATTAACAAGTCAATAACACAGTAGAAAAAAAGAGAGTCTATGTACATTGTGTGCAAAAGGCATGAGGAGGTAGGCGAATAATTACAATTTTGCAGATTAACACTGGAGTGATAAATGATCAGATGGTCATGTACAGGTAGAGATATTGGTGTGCAAAAGAGCAGAAAAGTAAATAAATATAAATAGTATGGGGATGAGGTAGGTAAAATTGGGTGGGCTATTTACCGATAGACTATGTACAGCTGCAGCGATCGGTTAGCTGCTCAGATAGCAGATGTTTGAAGTTGGTGAGGGAGATAAAAGTCTCCAACTTCAGCGATTTTTGCAATTCGTTCCAGTCACAGGCAGCAGAGAACTGGAACGAAAGGCGGCCAAATGAGATGTTGGCTTTAGGGATGATCAGTGAGATACACCTGCTGGAGCGCGTGCTACGGGTGGGGATCTGGATACATACATAACTTTTGAAAAACTGGGCCCTGGAGACTGAAATTGCGGGGTAAAATGGATAAAGTGAATTTGTTTGAACATGCGGTATTAAATTGGTTTTAAATTGGATGGAATGGCCATGCTACAGTATCATAATCACAATTGTTACTGTTGATAAGTTATATCTTCTTAAAACTGCATTGTTGATTAAGGGCTTGTCAGTAAGATCTACACCGGACCATGTGACAAATAACATAACATTTGATTTGATTTTTATTTGAATGGAAGATCTCTTCTCTGGCTGCACCACATAGTTATTGACAGTGTAAACAGATGGGCCAAGGCACAGAGACGCAGAAGACATGCCTTGATCGAGCGGCAATGCATTTCAGGCTCCATTTCAACTGAAATAAAAACCAAATGTTTTAATTTAGCAGTTATGAGCAGCACAGATATGAACCGCAGGAGAACCATTTAAAGCTTGACCTTGTTGTAATTGAGAGCTGAGCTGAACCTCCCTCTATGCATATGACTTCAGAAAGACGTTGAAAGGGGTATTTTTGGTTGAAAATACGTATTTCAACCAATTTTGATCACTGGCTTGTCTAATGTACAGTACTGTAGTTGAAAGCACAGTAAATCACTCTGCCTTTGACAATAACCTATAACGTTAGATTGTGATGCACAAAGAGACATATCTGCAGTGTATCTGCAGTGACAGTCTATGTGTCCCTGAGCAGTATTTGCGCATCATCAGTTCACTCATTACAGCAGAGAGAGAAGCACTTACATGTCTATGATCCAGAAGAAAATAAATGTCCCTGTAATTGTAATCTAATTGTGCATCTCCTGACTAAAGGACATGGGCATGTGTAAGCACTGGAGGACTTACCATTAGGCATAAGAGGCAATTGCCTCAGGCCTTACATCATCAAGGGGCCTCATGAGCCGGGCTCTGTCTTGATCCACTGCATCTGCCAATATCGGCCTTCCACATCTGCGATGAAAGGTGGCCGAGCTACAGCGGTTTTGTCAACTTTTTCACCAGGAAGATATCATTCAGTCACAGGTGTAAGCCACATCCAAGTACTTATAGGTTCCGACACAGGGGTCACCGAACACAGAGTTGGATACCTTGACCAGGAGACATCCCAAAAATTGGTCTTCTCCGGAAAATGTCTGTAGTATCCGAACAGACTAATATGCCCCCACGATGGAAAGATAAGACTTTCAAGAACAAAATTATGTTCTCCATTTTGCTCTACCCCCACAAGAGTGACGGGGTTCTTCTGAAGGTAACCGAGTACCAGCTGAAAAAATGAAGGGAAGTGAATAGGGCATTTCTACAGTACGTAAAATATATACAAGTAATTCCACAATCCCAATATAAACATTCCCTGTCTTAGGTCAGTTAGGATCACCACTTTATTTTAAGAATGTGGAATGTCAGAATATAAGTAGAGAGAATTATTTATTTCAGCTTTAATTTCAGAGTCAGAAGTGTACATACACTCAATTAGTATTTGGTAGCATTGTCTTTAAATTGTTTTACTTGGGTCAAACGTTTACGGTAGCCTTCCACAAGCTCCCACAATAAGTTGAGTGAATTTTGGTCCATTCCTCTTGACAGAGCTGGTGTAACTGAGTCAGGGTTGTAGGCCTCCTTGCTCGCACATACTTTTTTATTCGGCCCACAAATTTTCTATAGGATTGAGGTCAGGGCTTTGTGATGACCCCTCCAATACCTTGACTTTGTTGTCCTTGAGCCATTTTGCCACACCTTTGGAAGTATGCTTGGGGTCATTGTCGATTTGGAAGACCCATTTGCGACCAAGCTTTAACTTCCTGACTGATGTCTTGAGATGTTGCTTCAATATATCCACATCCATTTTCCAAACTGTTTAAAGGCACAGTCAACATAGTGTATGTAAACTTCTGACCCACTGGAATTGTGATACAGTGAATTATAAGTGAAATAATCTGTCTAAACAATTGTTGGAAAAATGACTTGTGTCATCTACAAAGTAGATGTCCTTACCGACTTGTCAAAACTATAGTTTGTTAACAAGAAATTTGTGGAGTGGTTGAAAAATGAGTTTTAATGACTCCAACCTAAGTGTATGTAACTTCCGACTTCAACTGTGTTCCAGTCTGTGCTAGCAAAACAATCCTGTAGTTTAGCATCTGCTTCATCTGACCACTTTTTTATTGATCTAGTCACTGGTGCTTCTTGCTTTAATTATTAATTATAAGCAGGAATCAGGAGGATAGAATTATGGTCAGATTTGCCAAATGGAGGGAGAGGGAGAGCTTTGTATGCGTCTCTGTGTTTGGCGTAAAGGTGGTCCAAAGTTTTTTACCCTCTGGTTGCACATTTAACATGCTGATAGAAATTTGTTAAAATGGATTTAAGTTTCCCTGCATTAAAGTCCCCAGCTACTAGGAGCGTCGCCTCTGGGTGAGCGTTTTCTTGTTTGCTTATGGCGGAATACAGCTCATTCAAGGCTGTCTTATTGCCAGCCTCCGTCTGTGGTGGTATGTAAACAAATACAAAAAATACAGATGAAAACTCTAGGTAGATAGTGTGGTCTACAGCTTATCATGAGATACTCTACCTCAAGCGAGCAATAGCTTGAAATTCCTTAAATATCGTGCACCAGCTGTTATTTACAAAAATACATAGTCTGCCACCCCTTGTCTTACCAGACGCCGCTGTTATATCCTGCCGGTACAGCGTATAACCAGCCAGCTGTATGTTGATAATGTCGTCGTTCAGCCACAACTCCATGAAGCATAAGATATTACAGTTTTGAGTGTCCCGTTAGTAGTTTAATTTTTCTCGTAGGTCATAGATTTTATTCTCCACGTTGATATTGATTGTGGCGAGAGTGATTGTCGTGGAAATTCAGTACTGAGAGAGACTTTTCTTCAAACAATCATCTTTATTTAATTTAAATTAATTATTGCAATAATGAGGCTGGTCGAGACCACACCCTTGAGTGTTGGACCAAGTAACCTAACCTTTACACAAATGCAGAGTACTATATATAGCTGACACTAACAATGCTCAGTCATGGTTGGTTCAACACCCCTCATGCAGACCAAGGAGCATCATAAGTCACTCTGGGATCGTCCTGTTGTTATCTGCACGAGGTCTGTTCTCTTAACCCCACCCTGGCTTAGTTTCCCAGATGCAAGGATGAATTTGAGACAATGAGGGATTGTTCTACTCCTAAGCTATCTCCCCCCAAAATATATCATATTACTCCAGTGCTAGCCTCTCTACACTGGCTTCCTGTTAAGGCAAGGGCTGATTTCAAGGTTTTACTGCTAACCTACAAAGCATTACATGGGCTTGCTCCTACCAATCTTTCTGATTTGGTCCTGCTGTACATACCTACACGTACGCTACGGTTACAAGACACAGGCCTCCTTATTGTCCCTAGAATTTCCAAACAAACAGCTCGAGGCAGGGCTTTCTCCTATAGAGCTCAATTTTTATGGAATGGTCTGCCTATCCATGTGAGAAACGCAGACTCGGTCTCAACCTTTAAGTCTTTTTGAAGACTCATCTCTTCAGTAGGTCCTATGATTGAGTGTAGTCTGGCCCAGGAGTGCGAAGGTGAACGGAAAGGCACTGGAGCAAAGAACTGCCCTTGCGGTCTCTGCCTGGCCGGTTCCCCTCTCTCCACTAGGATTCTCTGCCTCAAACCCTATTACAGGGGCTGAGTCACTGGCTTACTGCTGCTCTTCCATGCCATCCCTAGGAGGGGTGCGTCACTTGAGTGGGTTGAGTCACTGAAGTGATCTCCTGTCCGGGTTGGCGCCCCCCCTTGGGTTGTGCCGTGGGGGAGATCTTCGTGGGCTATACTCAGCCTCGTCTCAGGATGGTAAGTTCGTGGTTGGAGATATCCCTATAGTGGTGTGGGTCGGTGCTTTGGCAAAGTGGGCGGGGTTATATCCTGCCTGTTTGGCCCTGTCCGGGGGTATTGTCGGACGGGGCCACAGTGTCTCCCGACCCCTCCGGTCTCAGCCTCCAGTATTTATGCTGCAATAGTTGTGTGTCTGGGGGGCTAGGTTCTGTTATATCTGGAGTATTTCTCTTGTCTTATCCGGTGTCCTGTGTGAATTCAGTATGTTCTCTCTAAATCTCTCTTTTTATTTTTCTTTCGGAGGACCTGAGCACTAGGACCATGCCTCAGGACTACCTGGCCTGATGTCTCCTTGCTGTCCCTAGTCCACCTGGTCGTGCTGCTTCTCCAGTTTCAACTGTTCTGCCTGCAGCTATGGAACCCTGACCTAGCAGCAGGCAGAACAGTTGAAACTGCAGCAGCGCCTCTTCAACCTCAGGAGGATGAAGAAATTTGGCTTGTCACCAAAAGCACTCACAAACTTTTACAGATGCACAATCGAGAGCATCCTGTCGGGCTGTATCACCACCTGGTACGGCAACTGCTCCACCCACAACCGTAAGGCTCTCCAGAGGGTAGTGAGGTCTGCACAACGCATCACCGGGGGCAAACTACCTGCCCTCCAGGACACCTACACCACCCGATGTCACAGGAAGGCCATAAAGATTATCAAGGACAACAACCACCCGAGCCACTGCCTGTTCACCCCGCTATCATCCAGAAGGCGAGGTCAGTACAGGTGCATCAAAGCAGGGACCGAGAGACTGAAAAACAGCTTCTATCTCAAGGCCATCAGACTGTTAAACAGCCACCACTAACATTGAGTGGCTGCTGCCAACATACTGACTCAACTCCAGCCACTTTAATAATGGAAACATTCATGTAACAAATATATCACTAGCCACTTTAAACAATGCCACTTAATATAATGTTTACATACCCTACATTACTCATCTCATATGTATATACTGTGCTCGATACCATCTACTGCATCTTGACATCTTTATGTAATAAGTGTATCACTAGCCACTTTAAACATTGCCACTTTTATATGTTTACCTACCCTACATTACTCATCTCATATGTATATACTGTGTTCGATACCATCTACTGCATCTTGCCTATGCCGTTCTGTACCATCACTCATTCATATATCTTATTGTTCATATTCTTCATCCCTTTACATATTCTTCATCCCTTGTGTGTACAAGGTAATTGTTGTGAAATTTTTAGGTTAGATTACTCGCTGATTATTACTGCATTGTCGGAACTAGAAGCACAAGCATTTTGCTACACTCGCATTAACATCTGCTAACCATGTGTATGTGAGAAATAAAATTTGATTTGACCTGTTCACTGGACGTACTACCTGTCCCAGACCTGCTGTTTGATCTGAATGATCGGCTATGAAAAGCCAACTGACATTTATGCTTGTGGTGTTGACCCGTTGCGCCTTCTACAACCACTGTGATTATTATTTGACCCTGCTGGTCATCTATGAACATTTGAACATCTTGGCCATGTTCTGTTATAATCTCCCCCTGGCATAGCCAGAAGAGGACTGGCCACCCCTCATAGCCTGGTTCCTCTATAGGTTTCTTCCTAGGTTCTGGCCTTCATAGGGAGTTTTTCCTAGCCACCGTGCTTCTACACCTGCATTGCTTGCTGTTTGGGTTTTAGGCAGGGTTTCTGTACAGCACTTTGTGACATCAGCTGATTTAAGAAGGGCTTTATAAATACATTTGATTGATTGATTTGTCGCTAGCAACATTATTCAGTCATTCTGATTAAAGAGCATCTCACTGTGACAGTACTGCACGGTAAGACCGGCTGCTAGTGCTGTTGTTGGATCTGCCCCAAGCTTCAGCTTCTATCTCTGAAGTGGCTGTTTTTTGGGGGCCGTGAAATGAGAAGCTACCTACTGTATCCTTCACCACCTTTATGAAGAGCCTTTACGCTATCTAGTGGCCAAAAGCTGACACAGCACCTCAGCTGCAAATAGACTTAATTTAGGTAAGACAGGTCAATTATCGCTTTTCCCATAAACCAAATAACAATAAGCTAAGCCACATATGCCGAGTGTGCAAAACATTTAGAACACCATCCTATAGTGAGTAGCAGCCCCTTTTGCCCTCAGAACAGCCTTAATTCATCAGGGCATTGACTCTACAAGGTGTCGAAAGTGTTCCACAGGGATGCTGGCCTATGTGGACTCCAATGCTGGATGTCCACAAGTTGGCTGGATGTCCTTTGGGTGATGGACCATTCTTGATACACACGGGAAACTATGAAAATCCCAGCAGCGTTGCAGTTCTTGACACAAACCCTTGCACCTGGCACCTACTACCATACCCTGTTCAAAGGCACGTAAATCTTTTGTCTTGCTGATTCATCTTCTGAATGGTACACGTACACAATCCATGACTCAATTGTCTCAAGGCTTAAACATCCTTCTTTACCCTGTCTCCTCCCCTTCATCTACACTGAAGTGGATTTAACAATTATTGCTTTACGTGTGTATCAAGAATGGTTAAATAAATAAAGGTTCAATAAAAAATATATAACAAGTGAAATCAATAAGGGATCATAATGTGAATTCACCTGGTCAGTCTGTCATGGAAAGAGCAGGTGTCCATAATGTGTTATACACTCAGTGTATGTCTCATAACAGACTAAACTATTCCCAACTTAAAAAACAACATCAATAAATGAAAACATTTGGGAAAATGTTTGACCATGGCACAGTCTTTGCTAAGAAATAGTAAACTGAACAGAGTGATATTTTCCTTTAGATTTAATTTGAATAAAAATGTATTACATACAATAAAATATCCAGTGGTACCATTTCAAAGACAATATATATTTTTAAGTTAATTAAAATCAGAACTCAGGAAAAAAAAATGAAATTATTTTGTTATTTTTAATGTTTGGACTGTATGGACAATATTGTCAGCAGAGTCCACAACTGCCATCTGTGAGTAGCCTAGTCCATAAAACACCCACTAGCCTCTACCGTCTAGGCATGTGTAGATCTGAAGAAACATTTATATGTATTAGCAGTGCAGTGAAAATTCCTTGCAGATTTTGATGAAGTTCCTAGGTCAGGGACAGGGGGTGTTTCTGGGCCGTGCCCGTGCGTGTGTGTGTGTGTCAGGAGTGAGGGTGTAAGTACAGGATAGCCCCCGAATCCTCTAGTTTTTTTAAGGCTTCTGCTTCGTGGGTAAGGTCATGGTAGGAATCCTGGAACAGAACGAAAGCAGAGCCTAAACATAACATCACAGTGCAGTGAAAAATCTACTAGCATGGCACATAACACTGAGTGTTGATCTCTCACAGGAGTTAAGTAAAATCCCATGCACACTCACCTTCATGGATTTCATAGTGTCATATCCATAGTAGTGTATAGGATGCTTCTGGTTTTTGGATGCTGGATATCCAAACCCAGCTATGTGGACCACATCACAGTAGTTGAGTGCCACGAACACGGCAAGGATCCCTGTAGTGGGGTGTACCGGTTTCTGTAGGAGGGAGAACCAAAACCAATGAGACCTACAGTATATTATAAACTGTGTGGTTCCAGCCCTGAATGCTGATTGGCTGACAGCCGTGGTATATCAGACCATATACCACGTGTATGACAAAACATTTAATTTTACTCCTCTAATTAAGTAGGTAACCAGTTTATAATAGCAATAAGTCACCTCGGGAGTTTGTGGTATATGGCCAACTTCGCGATGCTGTCATGCCTAAGAACAGTCCTTAGCCATGGTATATTAGCCATATACCACACCCCCTCGTGCTTTTTTGCTTAAGTAATATACATGTAGTATTATGTTTGACACAGTAGGGGGCATCCGAAACCAGTAAAAACTCCCATAGTCCTGCATTTCTAGTACATTAGTTGGCATGACAAGTAAATTACAGAGCAGTGTACCCTTTTCTTAATGTGTACTTAGACAAAGCGAGATGGTACTAGGATTTTTGACTTTTTGTCTCCAGTACAATGTGAGGGGTGTCCCTGGTTTGATTCCGTTCATGGACACACATCCCTGGGTAGCTCCTCTTTTCAGTTCGCTGCAGCTAGCGACTGGAACGAGCTGCAAAAAAACACTCAAACTGGACGTTTTATCTCCATCTCTTCATGCAAAGACTCAGTCATGGAAACTCTTGCTGACAGTTGTGGCTGCTTCGCGTGATGTATTGTTGTCTCTACCCTCTTGCCCTTTGTGCTGTTGTCTGTGCCCAATAATGTTTGTACCATGTTTGTGCTGCTACCATGTTGTTCTTCTGCCATGTTGTGTTGCAACCATGTTGTCAAGTGTTGCTACCATACTGTGTTTTCATGTGTTGCTGCCTTGCTATGTTGTCGTCTTAGGTATCTCTTTATGTAGTGTTGTGGTGTCTCTCTTGTCGTGATGTGTGTTTTGTCCTATATTTTTATTTTGTATTTTTAATCCCAGCCCCCGTCCCCACAGGAGGCCTTTGCCTTCTGGTAGGCCGTCATTGTAAATAAGAATTTTTTCTTAACTGACTTGCCTAGTTAAATAAAGGTTAAATAAAACTGCTCTATGTAAATAATGATTACCAATGTTCACAGAGGCAGCAGAGGGAAATTGTTTCTACATGAGAGCTGTGAAGGGGGATTAAAATCCCCTTTCCAAAGAGTAGGTTAAATTGAGCCTTTTTTTACATTCAGCATCGATCCCATCAAGGGAAATATAGTATACTTTCTAACAAAGATATCTACATATATTTCAGAATGTTGTGTATCCCTGGAAATAATCATAATTCATGTAAACATTACAGTTTTGAAAAAAAAAGTTCTCTTGGCACAATTTATAACGGGTATGCGGTTAATCCACCTACAAATGTCTGTACCGAATTAAATAATTACCACTTCCTTTCTAAAATAATGTCTACCTTTATTTTCAAAACACAATTCTACACAATCCCAACCGCTTTTTGTCTTTTAATCATTATAAGCATCTTTTAACACAGGCTTAAGACCTAACAAACAGTTTCTATTTAAAAAGAAAAACACATAGGCCAGGCCCTGTTGTTACATCATGACTACCGACCTGTAGCACACCTGGAGGCATGGGTCTTTGGCATGGGTCCTCAGATCCTCAAACGGTTCTACTGCTGCATCACTGCTTGGTATGTCAACTGCTCGGCCTCTGACCGCAAGGCACTACAATGGGTAGTGCGTACGGCCCAGTACATCACTGGGGCCAAGCTTCCTGCCATCCAGGACCTCTATACTAGGCGGTGTCAGAGGAAGGCCCTAAAAATTGCCAAAGACTAGCCACCCTAGTCATAGACTGTTGTCTATAAGCGTCAGTATAGAGACAAAGTAGAATCTCAATTCAACGGCTCAGACACAAGAGGTATGTGGCAGGGTCGACAGTCAATCACGGATTACAAAAAGAAAACCAGCCCCGTCACGGACCAGGATGTCTTGCTCCCAGGCAGACTAAATAACTTTTTTTGCCCGCTTTGAGGACAATACAGTGCCACTGACACGGCCCGCAACTAAAACATGCGGACTCTCCTTCACTGCAGCCGACGTGAGGAAAACATTTAAACGTGTCAACCCTCGCAAGGCTGCAGGCCCAGACGGCATCCCCAGCCGCGCCCTCAGAGCATGCGCAGACCAGCTGGCTGGTGTGTTTACGGACATATTCAATCAATCCCTATCCCAGTCTGTTGTTCCCGCAAGCTTCAAGGGGGACACCATTGTTCCTGTTCCCAAGAAAGCTAAGGTAACTGAGCTAAACGACTACCGCCCCGTAGCACTCACTTCCGTCATCATGAAGTGCTTTGAGAGACTAGTCAAAGACCATATCACCTCCACCCTACCTGACACCCTAGACCCACTCCAATTTGCTTACCGCCCAAATAGGTCCACAGACGATGCAATCTCAACCACACTGCACACTGCCCTAACCCATCTGGACAAGAGGAATACCTATGTGAGAATGCTGTTCATCGACTATAGCTTGGCATTTAACACCATAGTGCCCTCCAAGCTCGTCATCAAGCTCGAGACCCTGGGTCTCGACCCCGTCCTGTGCAACTGGGTACTGGACTTCCTGACGGGCCGTCCCCAGGTGGTGAGGGTAGGCAACAACATTTCCACCCCGCTGATCCTCAACACTGGGGCCCCACAAGGGTGCGTTCTGAGCCCTCTCCTGTACTCCCTGTTCACGCACGACTGCGTGGCCACGCACGCCTCCAACTCAATCCTCAAGTTTGCGGACGACACAACAGTGGTAGGCTTGATTACCAACAACGACGAGACGGCCTACAGGGAGGAGGTGAGGGCCCTCGGAGTGTGGTGTCAGGAAAATAACCTCACACTCAACATCAACAAAACTAAGGAGATGATTGTGGACTTCAGGAAACAGCAGAGGGAACACCCCCCCTATCCACATCGATGGAACAGTAGTGGAGAGGGTAGAAAGTTTTAAGTTCCTCGGCGTACACATCACAGACAAACTGAATTGGTCCACCCACACAGACAGCATCGTGAAGAAGGCGTAGCAGCGCCTCTTCAACCTCAGGAGGCTGAAGAAATTTGTCTTGTCACCAAAAGCACTCACAAACTTCTACAGATGCACAATCGAGAGCATCCTGTCGGGCTGTATCAACGCCTGGTACGGCAACTGCTCCGCCCACAACCGTAAGGCTCTCCTGAGGGTAGTGATGTCTGCACAACGCATCACCGGGGGCAAACTACCTGCCCTTCAGGACACCTACACCACCCGATGTCACAGGAAGGCCATAAAGATCATCAAGGACAACAACCACCCGAGTCACTGCCTGTTCACCCCGCTATCATCCAGAAGGCGAGGTCAGTACAGGTGCATCAAAGCTGGGACCGAGAGACTGAAAAACAGCTTCTATCTCAAGGCCATCAGACTGTTAAACAGCCACCACTATCATTGAGTGGCTGCTGCCAACACACTGACTCAACTCCAGCCACTTTAATAATGGGAATTGATGGGAAATTATGTAAAATATATCACTAGCCACTTTAAACAATGCTACCTAATATAATGTTTACATATCCTACATTATTCATCTCATATGTATATGTATATACTGTACTCTATATCATCTACTGCATGTTTATGTAATACATGTATCACTAGCCACTTTAACTATGCCACTTTGTTTACATACTCATCTCATATGTATATACTGCACTCAATACCATCTACTGTATTTTGCCTATGCCGCTCTGTACCATCACTCATTCATATATCTTTATGCACATATTCTTTATCCCCTTACACTTGTGTCTATAAGGTAGTAGTTTTGGAATTGTTAGCTAGATTACTTGTTGGTTATTACTGCATTGTCGGAACTAGAAGCACAAGCATTTCGCTACACTCGCATTAACATCTGCTAACCATGTGTATGTGACAAATAAAATTAGATTTGATTTGATTTGTCTTTGCTATCGCAAGGCAAACCGTACCGGAGCGCCAAGTCTAGGCTCAAGAGGCTTCTAAACAGCTTCTACCCCCAAGCTATAAGACTCCTGAACATCTAATCAAATTACTATTTGCATTGCCCCCCCCCCTCTTTTACGCTGCTGCTACTCTCTGTTATTATCTATGCATAGTCACTTTAATAACTCTACCTACATGTACATATTACCTCAATTACCTCAACTATCCTGTGCCCCCGCATATTGACTCTGTACCGGTACCCCCTGTATATAGCCTCGCTATTGTTATTTTACTGCTGCTCTCTAAATTATTTGTTATTTTATGTATACTTTTTTAGCCATTTTTCTTCAAACTGCATTGTTGTTAAGGGCTTGTAAGTAAGCATTTCACTATAAGGTAAAGTTTTAGACTGATCCAATGAACCATTGCATTACTGTTCAAAATGTATCAAGACTGCTCAAATGTGCCTAATTGGTTTATTAATACATTTTCAAATTCATAACTGTGCACTCTCCTCAAACAATAGCATGGTATTCTTTCACTGTAATAGCAACTGTAAATTGGACAGTGCAGTTAGATTCTAACAAGATTCTAAGCTTTCAGTCAATTTCCTATGTCCTGGGAAATGTTCTTGTTACTTACAACCTAATGCTAATCACATTACACTCCATTAGCTCAACCGTCCCACGGGGGACCCACCCAATCATGTAGAGATTTTTAATATGTAGTAGTAATTGACATTAGGGTAGAGTGGAACACAATCATCCTAATGATGATGTTGTATTCGGCGCATTTGACAAATAGCATTTGATTTGATTGAAGAGATATTGCCTTTAAGAACAATCTTAAAAGTATCTACTTTGGTTTAGATACAAGCATCGTGAAACCTCTAACACAATAAATTAATTTGACTTGGTGAAAGTCCGTTTTTTGGCCCTAAGTTGTTTACCACTTTTTCCATGTGGTTTCTTCCTTCACAGACTGAAATGATGGGGTGACTAAACTTATCCCTTTGGCTCAACTTACCCGACTCTCCCTTATCTGTTCCATGTAATCATTAACCTTGGTTTACTCAACAACCCACCATTTCCAAGGAAGCTTCTTGTTCAGGCACATTATTCCCGCCTACTGCTTTCTCAATTCCTTCCAATAGAACCCTACTGAGGTGCTGTGGGTCTGCAGTATAAATCAGCCAAATAAAATAAAAATAAAACAACAATACATAAAACCTTCAAAATGGCAGACCAATACTGAGTGCAGGAGCCTTTCCAAGGTAAATGTCTGTGAGTGAGTGAGTGAGTGAGTGAGTGAGTGAGTGAGTGAGTGAGTGAGTCAGTGAGTCAGTCAGTGAGTCCTGCAGGGCTTTACAAGCATGCTGTCTGACCTGGACAGCCATTACTCGTGCCCTAAGGAGAGAGAAACTGGAGAAACCAAGTTCTCAAACCTGTGCTTCTCCTCTCTTCATCACACTGTATGGGACATTCCTCCAAACCTGGTTCCTAATGCACTTAGCATAAGTGCCTTTTCTTCCTGAGCCTGGCTCGGCTAAATCTGACATTCTGTGTGCATTAGTCTCATGTGGTCGGTCACCGAGCGCTCCAACTTCTGTAGTGCCTCGCATAGTTTGGACATTGGCCCATGGAGCCTTGGTGAGGTGAATATTGTCACTGCTGTTCGCCAAGCAGACCAGATTGGTGGGAGTCGGACCTTTGTTTTGGAAGGGGGTGGCGGTGGGGGCTGTCTGACTGACAGGGGCATTAGTTAGCCCTCTAGCTCTCCTCAGCTCAGTCAGCCTCTGTATTGTAACCAGCCTGCTGCTGCTGCCTTCTCACAGGGCATGTGGATGACTGCCAACATGGCAGCCACAGGGAGGGGGTGAGAGTTTGGCATCGGGGTTGTGGGGCTGCGGTCGGGCCCGTGACCCTGGAAAGTGACAGGGGAGAGGGGAATGAGGGCAAAGGGGCCAGGATCGAGTGCTCGGCATGGTTCCTGTTCCTGTTCTCGCTCAGAGTAAACAGCCTACGCCCTCCAGCCAGACACCCAGCCAGCCAGGAGACAGCCAGCCAAGGTTGAGCTCATCTTGCCTGTAGGGCCACGCAGATGGAGGAGTGCTATGCTCGGGCTGCCCCGCTGATCGCCTGCAGGACCCCTTCTTTCCCACTGTTCCCTCGGCACAGACACCAGCCAGTTGTGTTTGCATTTCAGCAGTCCAAAGAGTGCACAGCCTCAGTCTCTGACACAGGGGCTCGCTGGGGGAACAAATTAAACCAAACTTAACCTGGCTTTGTTCCATCTCAAAGACATCTCCACCATGCACTGAACAAGCCCTCTTGGCAGATGGACCTCTTGGCCAATGAAAACACAATTCCACATTAGTTATAGCTGAAATCAATGTATCATGTATTTCAAAACCCAGAATTCCTTAGCCAAACAGAGAATTGTACTCCCAATTTGTGAACAGAAAACAGCTCAATGGCTTACTATTCAAATGTCATCCATCACAATATTCTATTCCGCAATAATTTTTCTTCATTCCATTAGTTCTGTTGTTCCATTCTGCATATGTTCTACTGTTATTTTGTGGAATTCCCTGCAGTATCGTTTTGTTCTTGCTCATCCATTTCTGGGTAACCAGTAGAGCGTTTGGGACTGACCTCCTTTCCAAACTGCAGCTGGTAGACAGCACAAAACACTGGCCACTTTACATGGATTTATTTTCTGCCCATTACCTGGTTCCCAACGTGGCTAGGAGTAAACAGAGCTGATCCCTTACCTGTTTGCTCTTTGGTTGAAGTGGGATTTGTAGCAGACTGCTGGCCGTCCCATGCAGGAAGTGAGGGTCCAGCACCCGGATGCGACTGGTCCTGCCCAGCCAGATCTGTGGAGGGGGCTTCCAGAAACCTTTCCTCACCTGACACACACACACACACACACACACACACACACACACACACACACACACACACACACACACACACACACAGGAAAAGGTGTGTTGATTAGTGAGTACACACACACAGAGCCCGTGTCTACACAATTGAGGCCCTGTTTAAGTCTCATTCTTCTCAGGGCGACCTACTCCTAAATGAAGGAGTAATGACCCTGTCCCTAATCATGCTAATAGCGACCATAGCAGCCTGAGCTAAACCAGAGAGTGGAGGTGTTTGGGCTGCTGAGACTACAGTTGGATTTTCAAGTAGGTTTGGCAAGGCTGCCATTGATAATGTACATTTTGTCACTGCGTGGATGGATTGCAAGTACCAGGGAAGCAGCTAAAATGGAGGTGTGTGTGCGCACACATCCAGTACCCTCTTCTCGTCGTACAGGATCTCTTTGAGCCAGCGGAGGTCCTGCTGTTTGAAAGGCACTAGGACCATAAGGGTGTCGGGGTCGTTGTGCATGCTGGGGTTGTAGGAGGCCGACTCAGGGTAGAAGAGACGCATAGTGGTCTTGTTCCCCACGTCATCCTCATAACCTCTGACAGGGGCATCATTCAGCCTGCACAGGGACACAGATAAAGATAAACCTTAGCCATTCACTTCTATAAAAATAAAACAGAGTAAAAACACCAGCACACAATTCCTGAAGTGTAAATAGCAACACTCCAACCACAAAGGGTTTTCTTAGTGAGACTTCCTATTTATCTTATTTTCCTACGTAAGCACCTACGCACCTACGTAAGTTTGTTGGATTGTGTTTATTGCATTTGAATAAAAAAGCAAACAAGTAACAGTGCTACACTGGACAAAAATAACATGGAGTTAATTCTACGCTTGCCACCAGTCACAGTTCCAGTATCCTTGCGTGCCAGGAATGCCATCGCTGGTGAAATTGACTACAGTTCAAGTAACCTTCATATTCTGAGTGTTTGCATGATAAGTTGAAAGCTGTTCTACCCTGCCTCTTATGTAACAGAATGCACTCCACTATTTCACCACCATGTATCAAAACAGGTGAAAACCCCTGTCTAGTTTATAGTGTTTAGGATTGTACATTTTAATGCAAGATTGCTCTGATTGTGTCTGGCGTTTTAAGATTTTTCCAGTCTAATGCAAGCGTCGGAAACATCAGGCTTGGTAGGAGAACAGAGCACCAAATGTCAATGAACTCTATTTCCTCAGCCTATGAGATTAGATTCAGAGAATCGGAGAAGTAAGAGCTGAGCAGAACAGAACAAAGCAGAACAGACCAGAGTGCATTGTGCCTGGATATGACCAGGCAAAATTGCCTGGGCTGTTGGTAAGAGGCTTATAAAAAAAACTTAAAATGTATGTGTTCCTTCCAAGGCTATAAATCTGATTTGAAGAGGGCGCTGGGGTGTTTTTCTGCATGGTCGACCAAATCCCCCTTTTAAGCGCCTGAGTTAACCCAACAGTTGACTGATTGCATAGAGAAAGGCATTAAAGCAAGGTCACCAGTCTGAGCTGGCCATTATAGTACAGCATTATGTTTCCATGGGCAAAACGAATTAGAATACCCCTCTTTAGAGGACAATGCATCATAGAAAATCTGTTTGTTTTTTACTGGATTGCGGGAATTGCTACGGAAAAGGCCATTGGGGGACTGGTTAAATGCTATTGTGGCTATAGACTGTACCCTGAGCCATATTTCGATATCAAATGCAGGCCTGCCAACCCTGTCCGTACTAGACGGGCGCGAAAAATTGGAGATTCAACTCGCAAATCTAGTGCAAAGGCATTTTAGAAGCAATGCCTCTATAGCTAATACCGGACACTCATTCATTATTCCTCGTGTAGTCTTCTAAACTCACGACTCCATGTAATGCCAAGATGTTTATATTTCTTTTGATTATACTTTTGTAATACTTTGTGACGTGGATCATAATTACAGTTACAGTCTATCAGATTGCGTGATCCTCGTAATGTTACGGGGAAAATAGAACTGTTGGGACGCAGAATTAAATGTATATCACACTCGCACAAATGCGACCAGTTATTTTTCGTATTTGCATTTAATTTCTTTCACTCGCAAATGCGAGTGAACTGCTGGCACTTTAGAGCCCACTGAATGTCCATCCTATGTTCGCTAACGTTAGCGTGAAACAATTAGTGTTGACCTTTCCACAACACACGGAGTCGAAAAGGGATTTGTCCATGTGTTCACGTACAGCTGACAGTCGGCAAACTCAACATCACAACAAACAGGAGGTGCAGACAAGGGGTAGCTACGTCCAATAATGATGCATTAATCTCCATGTCTATTGACACAAACTCTGTACATGTTTGTGTGTTGCAGCTCGATAATCGGGATGTTAGATTTACTCTGTGGATTTAAACTAAAATAAAATGTCAAAAATAATAATAATCAGGCCCTATTCATTCCTGCGTACTTTTAACTCGGATCTTGTACCTGCGTACATGGACAGAGAATTGTGTAGCTGGTACGTAAAATGCGTGCATGTTGGCAGGTCTGCAAATGATATGGCTCTTGACTGTACTGTCTGCAATATAATGCACTCTGTGTACTGATATTGATTAGGAACACCATTAATTGTGCAGGAACATCATTGGATAAAACAGAAATGAGGAGTCCTGGGAATAGTTCAACAGAAGAGGAGGGAGGATGGACTTAATGAAGATTTTTGTGGTAGAAAACAGGATGGAACCATTAGGCTTAATACTTACCGGATCACCACATCATACTCGTTGATGACGCCCCCCAAGGAGCTGTTTTTAATGGCAAACCCATTTCCTATGACTGCACATGTTCTGCAGTCTAGACTGAGGAAATACATCAAAATAAATTAAGTTCAGTATAATTCACTGCTTCCTATTATTACAATCCATTTACTTTAGTGTTGCCTGTATTATAATTTTAGAGTTCAAGACCACTTTCAGAGGGGTGACTGTAACTGCACACTACAGTAGAACCACTGGACATTTTCCAACACTGCCATTGTAATAATGACTGGTCACACTGCTTGGTTTGACAATTGGCATTCTTTCTTGAAATTAAGTAAGGCAGCTTCCTTGTCCACCCATTATACACACACCACAGGGATGATTTGAGTCATTATGTTAGCACAGCATTTACACTACAATACATTGTGGAGAGTTATGAGAAAAAAATGACCCTTGTGTAAATTGCTCTCAGACGCATATCACCCCATCGGTGGTTCTTTGTGATCTTAACAATTATTGTAAGAAATAAAGTGGTTAAAACAGCACACCAGAGGTTAAAAACCTTGCTAATATGGCTAAGAAACACTCATCACACTTACCGATCAATGCTGGCCGGCATTTTGTAATTGGCAATAATGGCTAACACTCTCAGCAGCAGTAACTCTGGAAAGGAGAGAGGGATTAATAAAGTGTGATCACTCAGACTGATAAAAACATTTATTTAACTAGGCAAGTCAGTTAAGAACACATTCTTATTTACAATGACGGCCTACCCCAGCCAAACCTGGGCCAATTATGCGCCGCCCTATTGGACTCCAAATCACAGCTGGATGTGATACAGCCTGGATTTGAACCAGGGACTGACACCTCTTGCACTGAGATGCAGTGTCTTAGACCGCTGTGCCACTCGGGAGCCCAGATGCTGAGGACAGTTTGTCTTCACATAGAGAAGTCCATATTGAGAGGACCAATGACCCAATACTGTTTCCAGCTAACTCGTCATAAACTCAATAAATGTTGCACACGTTTTCTGGAAAGTGGACATTGACTCCATAATGCTTCTCAATGAAATGTATCTTATGAATCATCAGCTGTCACAAAGTGCTATACAGATACCCAGCCTAAAACCCCAAAGAGTACGTGTTACTTTATAGCAGGGGAACAGTGGTGACTTTTTATAGCAGTATATGCAAACGGCTGCTCATTCAAAAAGTAACTAGACCAAACAAAACAGGAAGGGACTCAAGTCAACTCTTGGTGAACTGACAGCGTGTAGAGCTTGGCTGAGAATGAAATGTATATGTATTTAGATGTAATTTTTCTTTTTCAGAGGGGCGTTACATGTACAAAAACAATAAAAATGCATACAAATATAACCCTGACCCATTCCCCCCTAAGGCCCTATCCACCCGCCCGCATCCTCCCTCCCCACCTAGAAACTACGCTTCCCACCCTGCCTAACGGAGATTGTTCATTACAGAGTCAAGTATATTTTTCCAGGCCTCAATTGTTCCTTCACTAGCACCATTCATTCTCACTGTCGATAATCCTAATGCAATAACTTCCAATAGTAACTGTATCCACTGGTTAAATGGGAGAGAGTGAGGTGGTTGCCATCATAGAGACACATTTGTTTTTTGCAGCATTGCTTCCTGCCAGCAGAAATCTTCTCTGATTGAGAGATTCAAGGGGCTATCATTGTTAAGTAACAAAATAAATGGAAAGCATTGAAAAGTTACATTTCTGCACAAAATGTATTTTGTAACTTTTCCCCAGAAACATTTAACTGCAGAGGGTCATGTAAAAATCTTCCCAGCGTGACATAGTTCCCAATCGTTCTGATCGTTCTTCATTGTGACGTCATGCTGTAAAATTGATCCCAGCTTGAAAATATTGCCAGCTGAATAATTACACGCGCATCTCTTTATGTGGATGGCTGAGCTAGTCTTTTTATGCGGATGGCTGAGTTCGTCTCTTTATGCGGGTGGCTGAGTTCGTCTCTTTATGCGAATGGCTGAGCTCATCTCTTTATGCAGATGGCTGAGCTCATCTCTTTATGTGGATGGCTGAGCTCATCTCTTTATGCGGATGGCTGAGCTCATCTCTTTATGCGAATGGCTGAGCTCATCTCTTTATGCAGATGGCTGAGCTCATCTCTTTATGCAGATGGCTGAGCTCATCTCTTTATGTGGATGGCTGAGCTCATCTCTTTATGCGGATGGCTGAGCTCATCTCTTTATGCGGATGGCTGAGCTCATCTCTTTATGTGGATGGCTGAGCTAGTCTTTTTATGCGGATGGCTGAGTTCGTCTCTTTATGCGGGTGGCTGAGCTCGTCTCTTTATGCGGATGGCTGAGCTCGTCTCTTTATGCGGATGGCTGAGTTCGTCTCTTTATGCGGGTGGCTGAGCTCGTCTCTTTATGCGGATGGCTGAGCTAGTCTTTTTATGCGGATGGCTGAGCTAGTCTTTTTATGCGGATGGCTGAGTTCGTCTCTTTATGCGGGTGGCTGAGCTCGTCTCTTTATGCGGATGGCTGAGCTCGTCTCTTTATGCGGGTGGCTGAGCTCGTCTCTTTATGCGGGTGGCTGAGCTCGTCTCTTTATGCGGATGGCTGAGCTCGTCTCTTTATGCGGGTGGCTGAGCTCATCTCTTTATGCGGGTGGCTGAGCTCGTCTCTTTATGCGGATGGCTGAGCTCGTCTCTTTATGCGGATGGCTGAGCTCATCTCTTTATGCGGATGGCTGAGCTCATCTCTTTATGCGGATGGCTGAGCTCATCTCTTTATGCGGATGGCTGAGCTCATCTCTTTATGCGGATGGCTGAGCTCATCTCTTTATGCGGATGGCTGAGCTCATCTCTTTATGCGGATGGCTGAGCTCGTCTCTTTATGCGGGTGGCTGAGCTCATCTCTTTATGCGGATGGCTGAGCTCATCTCTTTATGCAGATGGCTGAGCTCATCTCTTTATGCGGATGGCTGAGCTCATCTCTTTATGCGGATGGCTGAGCTCATCTCTTTATGTAGATGGCGAAGCTCATGCAGATGTTTCTCTCACACCATCCCTTGACCTCAAAAAACTGTTCTGTGGGCACGCACATTTGCTTCACACATCTGTCAATCAATGGTGACCAGGAGTATTGACTCGGACCAATCAGAAGCTTGTTGAGGCATGAGGTCAGCATATAAATACCTGGACTCGCACATCAAAGTGCTGAGGGATGATGTAAGGAGAGATTTTTTGTGATTGCAAAGACTTGGGTGCTACGTTTTCGAATGACAGTGCATACATTTGTTTGTTAGTTGAGTTTGAGTTTATTCATTCTTACTCACAGATCAAACTGAAGAAATGCAGAATTTACATTACTAATAATTGCAAAACACTCATTTTGATTCATAATTACATTGTTTTTCAATTTTGCACCAAATAGAAAGTTTGAGCAATAATAAGACCAAAGCATAGTTTACATTGTCTTAAGGGATAAATCAATGAAGACCACCTCTTCCAGGGCCATAGGAGACACCATATTTCTCTATACTCAGCCGGTGGGGCAGAAGAATCATGTCTAAACCAATTGAGGATGGGGTGAAACGCTAGCGCCTGGAAATACAATTTAAAGTTTGGTACAAATAGTCCTCAAACGTCTTTCCTTGCAATATACATTTTACAACCGCACAATGAATTGTATCCCAATAGCGGGATACAAAGAGGAGCCATGGGAAGAATTAAACTACAGAAATTTAGCAGTGGCAATATATTCATTTTGACGGTTAAAGCAATTGGGATATAATTCCATCTATTGAGGTCAGATTTCATTGATTTGAGCGTTCTGTTGAAGTTTCTGGCAATGGTTTTATATAAAGAAGGAAATATACCTTCTCCCAAATATTTCAAATGGTAAACAACATGGATTCCATAAATAGAGATAGAGTCCTCCATCGGGTCTTGAGAGGCAGCAGCACTGATTTGGTTAGACTAGTTTTATAACTTGAGATGAAGCTGAATTTATCTTCAATGCGTTTGGGAGCGATTGAGATACATTGTCTACATATAGTAAAGTATTGTCTGCATCTAATGAGATTAAGTGAACTGTAGATTTGAGAGAAATTTGTGTTAATTCCTACGATTGACGAATTGCCTGGGCCAGACGTTCCACGGACAATAAGATTTGCAATGTCAAAATTGGATCGCCTCGTCTGCTACTTCTAGTGATTCTGAATGGAACAAATGAGATATTGCCTGTTATAACTATGGCTGAGGGATTGACATATAGTATTTTAATAATATTCATGTAATTGGAGACAATTCCTATATGTTCCAAGACAGAGCAGAGATGTGACCATTCTAGACTATCAAAAGCTATTTCTGCATCAAGAGGTAATACAGCCCAAGGAGCTGTTGTTTCTGATGAAGCATCGAAGATATGTAATAGTCGATGGAGGTTATCCAAGGATAAACACTTTTTAACAAACCCGATTTGGTCCATGTGGATCAATTTGGGTAAGTAAGACTTGAGACGACAACATTTTGGAAAAAAAAACATTTAATATTGGTGTTTATCAAAGATAGGGAGCGATAGTGAGAACCTGGGTGGTATCAATACCTTTTTTAAATAAAAGTGTAATTAGAATTAAATATATTTTCATTAACATGTTCCATTAAAGTCTTTGTGCTTTGTGGGAAAGAGAGGAAAACAAAGAAATGACACAATGAAATGAGAGAACATACCACTTCCTTTAATACCGTAGGGCAACGCTAATGTGGACTGATGTTGTCGCCAGAAGAAATCATCCAGTTTGAAGAAGAGCTCTGTTTGTCTGCTAATGCTGTATTAGGAACAGTGGAGAAAATAATTCACATTACAACCTGGAAATACGCAAGGATATAGTGTACATTTCCTACTAAATATTCCAAACTGCCAATGGTATGGGGATATAAAGTACACACTGCTGACCTGGCAGTTTTAGTTTCAGTCATTGAAATGGAAATGAACTTAGCCATAATTCCTTCTCATAGTCCAGTCTAATCAACCCCCATGTCTATCAGGCAGACAAATCGTACGTATTATAAGCAAAGCCGATTTCAATAAAAATGTTCCCAACTCAACAAGTAATATGTTAACATGATGTCATTCAGCAAGCATGCCCCTCTATAAAATCAACTGTTGGCATTTTTACTGCCAAGAAGAAGAAGAAAAAAAACAATGATGTACATTGCATTCGGAAAGCATTCAGATCCCTTCACTATTTCCATTTTTATTTTTATTTTTTACTTTAGAGCCTTATTCTAAAATAGATCACATATTTTTGTTTAATCCTTTTTATCAAAAATATAAACTGAAATATGACATTTACATAATTATTCAGATCATGTCCAATCAATTGAATTTACCACAGGTGAAATCCAATCAAGTTGTAGATACATCTCAAGGATGATCAATGGAACAGGATGCACCTGAACTCAATTTTGAGTCTCATAGCAAAGGGTCTGAATACTTACAGTGGGGCAAAAAAGTATTTAGTCAGCCATCAATTGTGCAAGTTCTCCCACTTAAAAGATGAGAGAGGCCTGTAATTTTCATCATAGGTACACTTCAACTATGACAGACAAAATGAGAAAAAAAATCCAGAAAATCACATTGTAGGATTTTTTATGAATTTATTTGCAAATTATGATGGAAAATAAGTATTTGGTCACCTACAAACAAGCAAGATTTCTGGCTCTCACAGACCTTTAACTTCTTGTTTAAGAGGCTCCTCTGTCCTCCACTCGTTACCTGTATTAATGGCACCTGTTTGAACTTATCAGTATAAAAGACAACCGTCCACAACCTCAAACAGTCGCACTCCAAACTCCACTATGGCCAAGACCAAAGGGGTGTCAAAGGACACCAGAAACAAAATTGTAGACCTGCACCAGGCTGGGAAGACTGAATCTGCAATAGGTAAGCAGCTTGGTTTGAAGAAATCAACTGTGGGAGCAAGTATTAGGAAATGGAAGACATACAAGACCACTGATAATCTCCCTCGATCTGGGGCTCGACGCAAGATCTCACCCCGTGGGGTCAAAATGATCACAAGAACGGTGAGCAAAAATCCCAGAACCAAACTGGGGGACCTAGTGAATGACCTGCAGAGAGCTGGGACCAAAGTAACAAAGCCTACCATCAGTAACACACTACGCCGCCAGGGTCTCAAATCCTGCAGTGCCAGACGTCCCCCTGCTTAAGCCAGTACATGTCCAGGCCCGTCTGAAGTTTGCTAGAGAGCATTTGGATGATCCAGAAAAGATTGGGAGAATGTCATATGGTCAGATGAAACCAAAATATAACTTTTTGGTAAAATCTCAACTTGTCGTGTTTGGAGGACAAAGAATGCTGAGTTGCATCCATGAACACCATACCTACTGTGAAGCATGGGGGTGGAAACATCATGCTTTGGGGCTATTTTTCTGCAAAGGGACCCGGACGACTGATCCGTGTAAAGGAAATAATGAATGGGGCAATTTGTCTTGAGATTTTGAGTGAAAACCTCCTTCCATCAGCAAGGGCATTGAAGATGAAACGTGGCTGGGTCTTTCAGCATGACACTGATCCCAAACACACCGCCCGGGCAACAAAGGAGTGGCTTCGTAAGAAGCATTTCAAGGTCCTGGAGTGGCCTAGCCAGTCTCCAGATCTCAACCTCATAAAAAATCTTTGGAGGGAGTTGAAAGTCCGTGTTGCCCAGCAACAGCACAAAAACATCACTGCTCTAGAGGAGATCTGCATGGAGGAATGGGCCAAAATACCAGCAACAGTGTGTGAAAACCTTGTGAAGACTTACAGAAAACGTTTGACCTCTGTCATTGCCAACAAAGGGTATATAACAAAGTATTGAGATAATCTTTTGTTATTGACCAAATACTTATTTTCCACCATAATTTGCAAATAGATTCATTAAAAATTCTACAATGTGATTTTCTGGATTTTTTTTCTCATTTTGTCTGTCATAGTTGAAGTGTACCTATGATGAAAATTACAGGCCTCTCTCATCTTTTTAAGTGGGAGAACTTGCACAATTGGTGGCTGACTAAATACTTTTTTGCCCCACTGTATGTAAATAAGGTATCTGTTTTCTATTTGTAATACATTTTTAAAAAACTGGTTTTGCTTTGTTATTATTGGGTATTGTTTGTCGATTGATGAGGAAAATGTTGTTTTAATCTATTTTAGAATAACAGTAACAAAACAAAATGTGGAAAAAGGAAAGGTGTCTGAATACTTTCCGAATGCACTGTACCAGAAAGGGTTTTTACAGTGCTGATAGTCACTGTTAATTATATTTGCATAGTCACTTTACCCCTACCTACATGTACAAATTACCATGATTTCAAAGGAATTGTCAGTAGATCTGGGCAAGGGTACCAAAACATTTCTGCAGCATTGAAGGTCCACAAGAAGAGTGGTTTCCCATCATTCTTAAATGGAAGAAGTTTGGAACCACCAAGACTCTTCCTAGAGCTGGCCGCCAGGCCAAACTGAGCAATCTTGGTGTGTTTGGACCATAAGAGTTTGTTGGTGATGTGGACACCAAGGAACTTGAAACTCTCGACCTGCTCCACTTCAGCCCCGTCAATGTGAATGGGGGCGTGTTCGGCCCTCATTTTCCTGTAGTCCACGATCAGCTCCTTTGTCTTGCTGACGTTGAGGTTGAGGTTGTCGGTAATCAGACCTACCACCGTTGTTGTCGTCAGCAAACTTAATGATGGTGTTGGAATCTTGCTTGGCCGCGCAGTCATGAGTGAACAGGGAGTACAGAAGGGGACTAAGCACTCACCCCTGAAGGCACCTGTGTTGAGGATCAGCGTAGCAGATGTGTTATTGCCTACCCTTACCACCTGGTGACGGCGCGACAGGAAGTCCAGGATCCAGTTGCAGAGAGAGGTGTTTGGTCCCAGGGTCTTTAACTTAGTGATGAGCTTTGTGTGCACTATGGTGTTGAACGCTGAGCTGTAGTCAATGAACAGCATTCTCACATAGGTGTTCCTTTTGTCCAGGTGAGAAAGGGCAGTGTGGAGGGCGATTGAGATTGCATCATCTGTGGATCTGTTGGGGATATATGCAAATTGGAGAGGGTCTAGGGTTTCCGGGATGATGATGTCGATGTGAGCCATGACCAGCCTTTAAAAGCACTTCATGAATACAAACGTGAGTGCTACAGGGAGGTAGTCATTTAGGCAGGTTACCGTTGCTTTCTTGGGCACAGGGACTATGGCGGTCTGTTTGAAACATGTTGGTATTACAGACTCGGTCAGGGAGAGGTTAAAAACACCTGCACACCCATCCAGCATCACTACTCTGGACGGTTCTGACTTACAATAAGTGGACAACTACAAATACCTAGGTGTCTGGTTAGACGCTAAACTCTCCTTCCAAACTCACATTAAGCATTTCCAATCCAAAATGAAATCTAGAATCAGCTTCCTATTTCGCAACAAATCATCCTTCACTCATGCTGCCAAACATACCCTTGTAAAACTGACTATCCTACCGACCCCTGACTTCGGCGATGTCATTTACAAAATAGCTTCCAACACTCTACCTTGCAAATTGGATGCAGTTTATCACAATGCCGTCCGTTTTGTTACCAAAGCCCCATATGCTACCCACCACTGCGACCTGTATGCTCTCCTTGGCTGGCTCTCGTTGGCTGGCCCTCGCTTCATATTCGTTGCCAAACACACTGGCTCCAGGTCATCTTTAAGTCTTTGCTAGGTAAAGCCCCGCCTTATCTAAGCTCACTGGTCACCATAGCAGCACCCACTCGTAGCACGCGCTCCAGCAGGTACAGTGCCTTGCGAAAGTATTCGGCCCCCTTGAACTTTGCGACCTTTTGCCACATTTCAGGCTTCAAACATAAAGATATAAAACTGTATTTTTTTGTGAAGAATCAACAACAAGTGGGACACAATCATGAAGTGGAACGACATTCATTGGATATTTCAAACTTTTTTAACAAATCAAAAACTAAAAAATTGGGCGTGCAAAATTATTCAGCCCCTTTACTTTCAGTGCAGCAAACTCTCTCCAGAAGTTCAGTGAGGATCTCTGAATGATCCAATGTTGACCTAAATGACTAATGATGATAAATACAATCCACCTGTGTGTAATCAAGTCTCCTTATAAATGCACCTGCACTGTGATAGTCTCAGAGGTCCGTTAAAAGCGCAGAGAGCATCATGAAGAACAAGGAACACACCAGGCAGGTCCGAGATACTGCTGTGAAGAAGTTTAAAGCCGGATTTGGATACAAAAAGATTTCCCAAGCTTTAAACATCCCAAGTAGCACTGTGCAAGCGATAATATTGAAATGAAAGGAGTATCAGACCACTGCAAATCTACCAAGACCTGGCCGTCCCTCTAAACTTTCAGCTCATACAAGGAGAAGACTGATCAAAGATGCAGCCAAGAGGCCCATGATCACTCTGGATGAACTGCAGAGATCTACAGCTGAGGTGGGAGACTCTGTCCATAGGACAACAATCAGTCGTATATTGCACAAATCTGGCCTTTGTGGAAGAGTGGCAAGGGGAAAGCCATTTCTTAAAGATATCCATAAAAAGTGTCGTTTAAAGTTTGCCACAAGCCACCTGGGAGACACACCAAACATGTGGAAGAAGGTGCTCTGGTCAGATGAAACCAAAATTGAACTTTTTGGCAACATTGCAAGACGTTATGTTTAGCGTAAAAGCAACACAGCTGAACACACCATCCCCACTGTCAAACATGGTGGTGGCAGCATCATGGTTTGGGCCTGCTTTTCTTCAGCAGGGACAGGGAAGATGGTTAAAATTGATGGGAAGATGGATGGAGCCAAATACAGGACCATTCTGGAAGAAAACCTGATGGAGTCTGCAAAAGACCTGAGACTGGGACGGAGATTTGTCTTCCAACAAGACAATGATCCAAAACATAAAGCAAAATCTACAATGGAATGGCTCAAAAATAAACATATCCAGGTGTTAGAATGGCCAAGTCAAAGTCCAGACCTGAATCCAATCGAGAATCTGTGGAAAGAACTGAAAACTGCTGTTCACAAATGCTCTCCATCCAACCTCACTGAGCTCGAGCTGTTTTGCAAGGAGGAATGGGAAAAAAATTCAGTCTCTCGATGTGCAAAACTGATAGAGACATACCCCAAGCGACTTACAGCTGTAATCGCAGCAAAAGGTGGCACTACAAAGTATTAACTTAAGGGGGCTGAATAATTTTGCACGCCCAATTTTTCAGTTTTTGATTTGTTAAAAAAGTTTGAAATATCCAATAAATGTCGTTCCACTTCATGATTGTGTCCTACTTGTTGTTGATTCTTCACAAAAAAATACAGTTTTATATCTTTATGTTTGAAGCCTGAAATGTGGCAAAAGGTCGCAAAGTTCAAGGGGGCCGAATACTTTCGCAAGGCACTGTATATTTCACTGGTCACCCCCAAAGTCAATTCCTCCTTTGGCCGCCTTTCCTTCCAGTTCTCTGCTGCCAATGACTGGAATGAACTGCAAAAATCAATGAAGCTGGAGACTCATATCTCCCTCACTAACTTTAAGCACCAGCTGTCAGAGCAGCTCACAGATCACTGCACCTGTACATAGCCCATCCAACTACCTCATCCCCATACTGTTATTTATTTTGCTCCTTCGCACCCCAGTACCTCTACTTGCACACTCATCTACTGCACATCTATCACTCCAGTGTTTAATTGCTAAATTGTAATTATTTCGCCACTATGGCCTATTTATTTCCTTTACCTCCCTTATCCTACCTCATTTGCACACACTGTATATAGACATTTTCTATTGTATTATTGACTCTATTTCTGTTTATGTAACTCTGTTGTTGTTTGTGTCGCACTGCTTTGCTTTATCTTGGCCAGGTCGCAGTTGTAAATGAGAACTTGTTTTCAACTAGCCTACCTGCTTAAATAAAGGTTAAAAATATATATATATATATATATATATATATATATATATATTTTAAAGGTCAGTGAAGATACTTGACAGTTCGTTCGTGCATGCTCTGAGTACACTGCCTGGTAATCCAGCGACCTTGTGAATGTTGACCTGTTTAAAGGTCATACTCACTGCGGCTATAGAGAGCATGATCACACAGTCATTCCAGAACAGCTGGTGCTCTCATGCATGCTTCAGTGTTGCTTTCCTCGAAGCAAGTAGAAATGAGGTAAAAACAGATTTAAGTTTACCTATATTAAAGTCCCCGGCCACTAGCAGCACCGCTTCTGGATGAGTATTTTCTAATTTGCTTATGGCCGTATACAGCTCATTGAGTGTGGTCTTAGTGCCAGCATCGGTTTGTGGTGATAAATAGACAACCATGAAAAATGTAGATGAAAACTCTCTTGGTAGATAGTGTGGTCTACAGCTTATCATGAGATACTGTACCTCAGGTGAGCAATACCTCGAGACTTCCTTGATATTAGACATCGCGCACCAGCTGTTATTGACAAATAGACACCACCCCTCGTCTTACTGGACGTAGCGGTTATGTCCTGCCGATGCACGGAAAACCCAGTCAACTGTATATTATCCATGTCGCCGTTCAGCCACGACTCTGTGAAACATAAGATATTACAGTTTTTAATGTCCCGTTGGTAGGATAGTGTTGATCGGAGCTCATCCAGTTTATCATCCAGTCATTGCACGTTGGCCAATAGAACAGATGGGAGAGGCGGGTTACCCACTCGTCGAAAAATTCTCCCAAGGCACCCGGATCTGCGCCCCCTGTATCTCCATCTTTTCTTCATGTGAATGATGGGGATTTGGGCTGGTCTGTGAGCAACAGTATATCCTTCGAGTCAGACTCATTAAAGAAAAAATATTAGTCCAGTTCGAGGTAATTAATCGCTGTTCTGATATCCAGAAGCTCTTTCCGGTCATAAAATATGGTAGCAGCAACATTATGTCTAAACTAAGTTACAAACAATGCAAAAACAAAACACACAAAATAGCACAATTGGTTTTTCACTTTGTCATTGCGGGGTATTGTTTGTAGATTGAAAAAAAACATTATTCATTTTAGAATAAAGCTGTAAAGTAACAAAAATGTGGAAAAGGGAAAGGGGTCTGAATACTTACTGAATGTACTGTACAGTACTGAGACTCCAAGGAAAGGGGTGAGACAAACATCACAAGCACACTAGTAAAATGTATTACTCTATTACTGTCTCCTGGTGTTTGTTCTCTGGTTGGAATTTAACATGGAGGATTATGCTTTGGATACCCGCTGTTTACGAGTAAGTAACAGTTAGTTATTGAGATATATTACCATGGTGTGCCAGTTGTAGTTGTCAGTGAAAGACTAAGGGACAAATTGGGGGCTTCCAATTAAGAGTGACATTGTTATTGCCTAGGAGGTGTCATGACGTTGGCCTCTTTGGGTATAGTAAGCCCCATCCCCCTCTCCCTGCCTTCCCCTTTCCTCCTTCAACTATGTTGCTGTGGTCAGAGAGACGTCATAAATTCCTGAGGATCTCCTCAAGGACACACAGTATAGAGAGAGTCAATTTTCATAGAGGACAAAGGAAATCCTTCCACCTCACAGAACCTGAGGTACAAACAAAGGTTGTAGACCATTGCTGAATCTTTTAACCATACCACGTGGTTAAACTCTTAGATAATCGATACTGACAGAATAAGAACAAGTCTTTGATATTAATTACTAGTCTGCAGCTAGGAATTCGGTATCATTGAACGCAAAGAACGACAACCGCCGACACATCCATTCTATAACAAATGTCACTCTGAACTATCCCCCCTAACCAAACCGAGAGAGAGAGAGAGAGAGAGACGGACAATTCTACAAAAGAAACAAACTTTTCACCAGCGATCAAGACGACACACTGAGCGTAAATATATATATATTGATTGCAATTGTTCCCGAATGAGTGAGCGTTGATGTGCAAAGGATTAGCATTTCAATTGTTATAATTATCCCTCTGTAGTGACTTCTTAGTCGACCCCCACTTCCCCTTTTGTCTAACAAGCCGCCATGCCGGTTTAGCCCACTAGGGCACATTCTCCTATCATTTCATGTAACCACATTTACCTTGTTTGTTTGTTTATGCATTTCTGTGAATTACTTAGTTAGTAATAAATAAATGATTTAAGACAATTGATGTACGGATGACTCATAGTGAAGACTGGGTTCGTGCAGATAACCAACAATTTACAATGTTTTGAATGAGACTAACGTGAGGTAAAGTAAATAATTCATTAATTCGAAGACTAATTGATCAGATAAAATATCTGAAAAGTTATTTTAGGAAATGATAACTTTGTAATCTGAATATTTTTCCCAGGTGCCCCGACTTCCTAGTAATTACGGTTACATGATTAATCAGTCTAATCTTTGATAAAAACTATCAGTCTTCAGTTAATGATAGTAAAGACACGACAGAGGCATCCCAGTGTCTGATACTGTAATTAAGCATCTGATTTGCATGTGAAAAATGACCTGACCTTCTCAACACATGAATCAAAATAAGTTGGTAAACAGTATTGATCTTGAGAAAATGGAGCATTGTTAATCTCTATATTTTGCAGGTCATGTCTGAGGGGAGCTGAGAGGAGGCCAACTGAACTCTATGGTCTAGTGGTCAGAGAAAGAAATGGCTGACCCCAAGGTTGCTGGATGGAGCATATCACTGTTGAACGCTTGAGCAGTGCACAGAAATAGAACAGCTCCAGTACATACCCAGTTGAATAAACTGATAATAGCACAGAGTAAAAATAAATAGAGGACCATTCAAGTGTCCTGGACAAAGGTACTCAGCAAGCTAGAGAAATACATTTGTCCATTGTCCTCCTGGAAAAAACGTTTAATTGTGTGAATCGAAAGCTCCTTTAAAAAATTTGACTTGCTCTTAGGGGTCTGTTTTCATTGACGATCCATCAGCAGTTTCAACTTAAACAATTGTTCCAGAAAATGTACTTTACTGAGTCAATTTGTAGAAAATTATTTCCTTTCATAATACAATTGTTCCTACTTACAAAAAATGATTACATTTACTGGTGACCGGGTGAAAACAGCCCCCAAATGTCAAAAGAAGCTGGCACCTCGCATTCCAGTAAAAGCATTGGCAGAAATTAGTTAGACTGAAACCCATCCCTCCCACCCTCCTCGTTTAAAGACAGACACTCCATTACTCACTTAAAATTGAGGCTCTCCCACTTCTTCTGCTTTAGCCAGCCGCCACACAGTGACTTGCTAGGAGTCAAAGGAGACTTGCTGGTGCCTCCATAACTGAAAGAAAAGCACACAAATCACCACAGTTGGGACAAAAACTGCTGACTGTTTAAACACTCACTGTGCCCAGTGACTTTAGTTTAAAAAATGTAAAGGGTGGGTATCTATTGAAGGCCTAAATTGACTGCCGTTTACCCACTTAAAGCTGTGGATAGACAAGATGTTGGCTAGGTGAATGGAGTGGGCTGTCAACATGTTGTGATTCAGCAGCGGGCCTTATTTCAAGGTTTCCTTTTCCTTCAGTAAAGCATAGATGAGCATCTACGTGATTGCTCTGCCTGCTGTTCCAGAGAGGGAGCTTCCAGGCAGTAAACCAGGGCTGAGGCCTGAGGGCCGAGCAGGAGAAGCCTTACCTCTGAAGGAAGACGTGGGAGCAGTAGTAGGAGACTAAGAACAGTACAACAGCGAACAGTCTAAAGCACCATCCTGGAAAGGGAGAGAACAACCACATGCAATAGATTAGAAATCAACATAATGCTTTTCTTGTATAGCCTGTGGTCAAATCCTAGTCTATGATATTTCAAATTGCTGCTAATTATGGCATGAGATTGCATGAGATCCAATCTGCAGGCAAGCAGGCAGGCACGACTGCAGGCAGATCTTCACTTCCTACAGTATCACTAACTTAACATCCACTGGAGTGGAACGGGGGAGTGCTATTACTTGAGCAGTAAATAAATAAAAAACAAAGCAGCCCCTAGAACTTTCAGTTCCCACATCAAACAACTCTGCCGAACAAAAGTCTCCTCTACCTCCACACTAGCAACATGTCAATGACCACAAACATTCTCTCATCTGGTAGATAAACACTCCCCCAGCCCAGACAGTGGTCTACATGTACAGGGGCTTAGGAGGGAGGGAGGGCAGTTCTCCAGCTCATAGACATACTTCCCACACATTTGTTCCAGGAATACAAATGGCTACTTATACGGTAAAGGCAAACATGTAGTGCCAAACTAAACATGGTCTCCATCGAGCTGAATCTGCTTTCTGGTACTGCCATTAACGGAGTCAGAGAAACCTTGGACTGGCTTTTCATTTTCAACACAGCAGCTAGGCAAACTGAAATGAGCTGGTATGTGAGAGCTAACATAAGGATGTCATTGTGTAACACTACATCTACCAAAAGCTTGAGTGAACTGAAAGAATGAAACTGTACTAGGCTAGATTTGTACAAATACTGTAAACCTTCTATAAAAAGAAAAGTAAAGAAAACAGTAGAAAACAAAACTATCCCATGTTTTTCATTTCAAGAACAACAACCACAAATGAAGACAGGAGTTAAATGATTAAAGTATTGTATGTGCAGGGGTGTATTGACAACAACTCCTGTAAGGAAGCAGCGGGGAGCTTACTTTTAGCAGTCTTTAGGGACATCTTCATATGCTCCTTCGCCCTCTCATCTCGGTACTGAGCATGATGTTACCCTGAGGGGGAAGGTGAAGGAAGAACAGCATATTAGCACCTCTAACATCAGGCTCAATCGGACAGGAGTGGCGCCAGCAAATTAAATTAACCATATGCCTTAAACGGCACAATAAATGACATCTTTCTCCACCAGGATGATAAATGAGAAACTGTGATTGAAATGAAACACCAAGACAATACGTAGATTACACAGTCACTTCAGGGGACTCTGGAGCACTGACTGATGGTAATCATTGCAGTGTTTCTCTGGCTTTGTGCTCATTGTGAAAAAAGTGGAATTGGCTGTCTCCAGTGACTATGCACCAGACAGTGTGGGAAAGAGCCATAGAGATTAGAGGTCGACCGATTAATCGGAATGGCTGATTAATTAGGGCCGATTTCAAGTTTTCATAACAATCGGAAATCTGTATTTTTGGGCGTAGATTTTGCAGATTTTTTTTTACACCTTTATTTAATCTTTATTTAACTAGGCAAGTCAGTTAAGAACACATTCTTAGTTTCAATGACGGCCTAGGAACGAGGCAGAACGACAGATTTTTACCTTGTCAACTAGGGAGATCCAATCTTGCAACCTTACAGTTAACTAGTCCAACGCTCTAACCACCTGCCTCACGAGGAGCCTGCCTGTTACACAAATGCAGTAAGCCAAGGTAAGTTGCTAGCTAGCATTAAACTTATCTTATAAAAAACAATCAACAAATGTCGTTGTTCCAATGTGTGCTTAACCATAAACATCAATGCCTTTCTTAAAATCAATACACAAGTATATAATTTTTTTTTATCTCCGCTTATATTTAGCCAATATTGATCAGAGTTACCTTGTCCTATGGATATCTACACAGTTATACAATTGGCAAGGTGGTGTAAGCCTACACGAAACACAGACCTTATTTTAAGTTAATCTAAAAATATCCTATGGAATAAATGAATGAACCGCTTTTCAGATTTTGCTAGGTGTCATGGGAATTGTGACTCGCACTTTGGTGGTCAATTCTACCCATGTCCATTATTAAAATAGGATTTCCTGCATATAGAAATTATAGTTTTTGTTTTCAACATTCATCACAGGTAACTTAAACTCTATTTTTATTCAAACAGTTGAGAGTATTTGTCTCCTAAGCAGACTCTTCAGTATCATTGTCACTTCAGAGCTGTGTGTGTGTTTTACAGATGGCAGAGAAAAGCAGAGCACCAGTGTGGGACTATTACATGGAATTGGCACCAGGGAAAGCAAGGTGTCTAATTTGTGATAAAGATGTAAGCATGGGGTCAGCAACGGCTAAATAAAAAATACCACCAACCTGTGGTATATGTATATATATATATAATGTATATATATATATATATATATATATATATATATATATATATATATATATATATATATATACATACACACATTTTAAAAATCAGCCGATAAATCGGTATCGTCTTTTTTTGACCTCCAATAATAGGTATCGGCGTTGAAAAATCATAATCGTTTGACCTCTAATAGAGATAGCAAGAGAGAGGCATAGAGAGCGAGAGAAGGAACATACAATTTGACATACCAATGAAAAATACTTTAATCAGTTATAGAACCCATTGCCCTTTATGGCTGTGAGGTCTGGGGTCCGCTCACAATCCAAGAATTCACAAAATGGGACAAACAGCAAATTGAGACTCTGCATGCAGAATTCTGCTAAAATATCCTGGGTGTACAATACCAAATAATGCATCCAGAGCAGAATTGGACCGACACCTGCTAATTATCAAAATCCAGAAAAGAGACGTTCAATTCCACAACCACCTAAAAGGAAGCGATTCCCAAACCTTCCGTAACAAAGCCATCACCTGCAGAGCGATGAGAGTCCCCTAGTATTCACAAACAGAAAATAAAGTACATATTTACCTGATCTATTTGATATTAATGGTTAACAATTAATATTTAAATTATAGGAAGACATTTCTATCCTTCTAGTGTCTGTGTTTTTATAGTCTCTCATTCAGCTAATCTGGGCGTATGGTCACTAGAGATTGAGTTGAGAGATTGAGCTTGAGCTGACAAATTAGTTAAAGACTGCATTACATAGACAATAATGTGTTTTACTAGAGATAGCTTATGAGTAGAACCATCCCTCATTGTCTCAAAATCATCCTTGCAACTGGGAAACTAAGCCAGGGTTGGGTTAAGACAACAACCCCGTGCAGATAACAACAGGATGAACCCAGAGTGGCTTATGATGCCCCAATCTGCATGGGAAGGGTGGAAACAACCATGACTAATTATTCTTAGTGTCAGCTATATAAAGAACTCTGCATTTGTGTAAAGGTTAAGCTGCTCGGCCCAACTTGACTAGTCTCATTATAGCAATAATCTATATTAAACAAAGATGATTGTTTGAAGAAATGACTGTCTCTCTCAGTTATAATTTCCACGGCAGACCCCACAGAGCCCCAGGGCAGAAACACAATTAGACCCAACCAAATGATGAGAAAACAAAAAGATAATTACTTAACACATTGGAAAGAATTAACAAAAAAAACTAGAATGTTATTTTACTCTAAACCGAGAGTTCACAGTGGCAGAATACCTGACCACTATGACTGACCCAAAATTAAGGAAAGCTTTGACTATGTACAGACTCAGTGACCATAGCCTTGCTATTGAGAAAGGCCACCGTAGGCAGACCTGGCTCTTTAAGAGAAGACTGTGCATACTGCCCACAAAATGAGGTGGAAACTGAGCTGCACTTCCTAACCTCCTGCCAAATGCATGACCTTATTAGAGACACATATTTCACGCAACACACAAAATAAGTCCAGTCCAATTAATCCCCAAATTTTTTTAGAAACCTCCACTGGGAGTCCATTGAGCCCTGGTGCATGGCCGGGGGACATCTGGGTTACGGCCTCTGCCAGTTAATGGGACAACAGAGGAATGTCCATTTCATCCCACTGTCCCAGAGAGAGCATAGGGAGTTCTGCAAACAAAACCTGAGCACACATAGGATCACACAGTTCTGCCCTATACAACTCAGTATAAATCTCCACAGCCCGCTCCCGCATCTCCCCACCACAGAGGTCACCTGCCCATCAGACAGCCGTAGACAATGCATACCCTTTGCTTCACCGCTCTGTCTTTCCAAACAAAAGAAGAAGAAGCTGGGAGTGTCCATCTCTTACAAGTGCTTCCTTTGCTTTAACCTGGAAAAAACTGCCCAGGTCCCTACGTAATTCAGCTAAATTAGCCTGGAAGACTACATTGCCTTGCCCCACCATCTCTACCTCCATCTCACTAATACAACGCTCGAGTTCCCCCAATACTCTCCTAGCCTCTGGAGAATGAGAGAGCTGTTTACTGTTGACAGAAAAGCCGAATTTGTACTTTCCCCACATCCCACAATTGATTCAGAGACTTATACTCCTCTCTTTGCTGACCCCACCTTTCCCCAAAATATCTGGAAACCTAAGCAAAACATTTGAATCTTGTAAGAGCTTTACATTAAACTTCCAATAAAATGCATGCCGAGGCCCTGATGAAATAGACAGCTGAGCCATGGTTATGTTGTGAGCCGAAAAACCCACCGGAGAATGGTAGCGTCTAACAGCCTATTGCTCTGATTCCTGGACATGTAAAATCGATCAAGCCAGGCTGCACTCACCCTAGCCCCAAAGACCTTCACCCATGTATACTGTCTTGTGTCAGGATATCTAGTTTTCCAAACATCCACAAGGTCGAACTGATTAATGATGTCCCTTAACACTCCCACTGACCCTGAATGAGGCTCCCCATTTCTGTATTTCGTAAAAACCATTGTACAGTTCCAGTTCCCGCCGACCACCAGCGTCTCCTCAGGCGCTACCTGTGAGAGTTCCTGTCTAAGACACCCAAATAGAAGCCCCCCTGTGTTAGGAGCATACACATTTATAAAGGCAAAACCCATGTTGTTAATTTCTGCTTTTACTACAAGCAGCCCACCCCTACACAACTCATTTGAGGAGCAAATTTTTACAGACAGACCTGGTACAAAAAAGACTGCCAACCCTGCATTAAAATATGTCTCATGGCTCAACACACTTGCCCCTTTCCACCTGAGCCCCCAATCGACTTCATTCACCACATTACTATGCGTCTCATAAAGAAACAACTCCTGTACTTGTACTTTGTTTTACATATTCACCCAACACACTCCTCTTTCCTGCATCTCTGGCGACATTTATATTAAGCGATCCAACCCAAAGAGTCTCCATTAGAAGTCGGAGAAAAACCAGCAAAGAAAGAGACCAATAAAATGCTCAAAAAGCCCAAGTGCCAGAAAAAAAACTATTAATCTAAACAGCGTCTGAAGGTAGACTTTTACACACGGTTGTGACCCACTTACTCAACTTAAACCGTTTCCTGGGTGAGAGGACACCATGCCCCTCATTTTTCATAGCATGTTGTACTGATCTTACAAACTCTCAGATCGAGAAAAAAAGACTCAAGATGAACATTTTTCCCCTTAGTCTCATTCAGGAACCTTGTCAGTTCCCTCACTGTGCATTTTGACCCATCCGCTTAACTGGCTGTCAGCTCCGGACCCATTGAGAAGGAGTCTGACAACAAAGACTTCTCATCATCCTCTTCCTCAGACTCACCTTCCTCATCGCCATCTCCCATCCTGACCACCTGCCCTTCCTCTCTGGTAGGGGGCCTCCCACCAAGCACCAGGCAAAGGTTCCTTGGTGCCTTTGACCACCCCAGCCGTCTCCCCTCCCACCTCCTTTCATCTCCCCATTTTCCCTCTCCCGCTTGACACCCTCCTCGTCCCCCCTAGTCTCTTACACTTCCCCACTATACACTCCTCATCCACTAGCATAACCTGACTAGACCCAGCCTAATCTACACCACCATCCCTGACCTAGACCCAGCCTCATCTACACTACCATCCATAACATGACTAGGCCCAGCCTCATCTACACTACCATCCATAACCTGACTAGACCCAGCCTCATCTATACCACCATCCATAACCTGACTAGACCCAGCCTCATCTACACCACCATCCATAACCTGACTAGACCAGCCTCATCTACACCCCCATCCATAACATGACTTGGCCCAGCCTCTGCTGCCTGCATCTCATTGACCCACCTGCACATTGACCTTGAAAAATCGGCACCAACACATTCCTTGCAAATATTTCGCTAGTATTGAGCCTACCCACCAAATTCACAATTTTCATGAACACAACCACAGTGTTGTTCATTCATGTATAAGTTCAGCTCCTACCTGCTCACCGATGGCGAGCAGGACCTCTTCCGTCTTACTTCCGTTCTCAGGAACACACCTGACGCGCGTCTCCTCCACGCTAGGCAGTGAAGCCATCGCGGACACCACACCTTCCAAACCCCAGGAAACTAAAAGTCTGTCCTCATCCTCCTTAACTTTGAAAAAAAAACAGTGGGTAACGATAAACGAACAGTGTGTTAACCCTCCACCATAGAAAATAAAAATGAAAAGAAAGCATCAATAAGAAAAACGCAGCTCAACTACACACGGCTTCTCAACTACCAAACACTACCAGCATACACTGCAAGAGAGAGAGAGAAGCATAGATACAGTGCCTTGCTAAAGTATTCGGCCCTCTTGAACTTTGCGACCTTTTGCCACATTTCAAGCTTCAAACATAAAGATATAAAACTGTATTTTTTTGTGAAGAATCAACAACAAGTGGGACAAAATCATGAAGTGGAATGACATTTATTGGATATTTCAAACTTTTTTAACAAATCAAAAACTGAAAAATTGGGCGTGCAAAATGATTCAGCCCCCTTAAGTTAATACTTTGTAGCGCCACCTTTTGCTGCGATTACAGCTGTAAGTCGCTTGGGGTATGTCTCTATCAGTTTTGCACATCGAGAGACTGACATTTTTTCCCATTCCTCCTTGCAAAACAGCTCGAGCTCAGTGAGGTTGGATGGAGAGCATTTGTGAACAGCAGTTTTCAGTTCTTTCCACAGATTCTCGATTGGATTCAGGTCTGGACTTTGACTTGGCCATTCTAACACCTGGATATGTTTATTTTTGAACCATTCCATTGTAGATTTTGCTTTATGTTTTGGATCATTGTCTTGTTGGAAGACAAATCTCCGTCCCAGTCTCAGGTCTTTTGCAGACTCCATCAGGTTTTCTTCCAGAATGGTCCTGTATTTGGCTCCATCCATCTTCCCATCAATTTTAACCATCTTCCCTGTCCCTGCTGAAGAAAAGCAGGCCCAAACCATGATGCTGCCACCACCATGTTTGACAGTGGGGATGGTGTGTTCAGCTGTGTTGCTTTTACGCCAAACATAACGTTTTGCATTGTTGCCAAAAAGTTCAATTTTGGTTTCATCTGACCAGAGCACCTTCTTCCACATGTTTGGTGTGTCTCCCAGGTGGCTTGTGGCAAACTTTAAACGACACTTTTCATGGATATCTTTAAGAAATGGCTTTCTTCTTGCCACTCTTCCATAAAGGCCAGATTTGTGCAATATACGACTGATTGTTGTCCTATGGACAGAGTCTCCCACCTCAGCTGTAGATCTCTGCAGTTCATCCAGAGTGATCATGGGCCTCTTGGCTGCATCTCTGATCAGTCTTCTCCTTGTATGAGCTGAAAGTTTAGAGGGACGGCCAGGTCTTGGTAGATTTGCAGTGGTCTGATACTCCTTCCATTTCAATATTATCGCTTGCACAGTGCTCCTTGGGATGTTTAAAGCTTGGGAAATCTTTTTGTATCCAAATCCGGCTTTAAACTTCTTCACAACAGTATCTCGGACCTGCCTGGTGTGTTCCTTGTTCTTCATGATGCTCTCTGCGCTTTTGACGGACCTCTGAGACTATCACAGTGCAGGTGCATTTATATGGAGACTTGATTACACACAGGTGGATTGTATTTATCATCATTAGTCATTTAGGTCAACATTGGATCATTCAGAGATCCTCACTGAACTTCTGGAGAGAGTTTGCTGCACTGAAAGTAAAGGGGCTGAATAATTTTGCACGCCCAATTTTTCAGTTTTTGATTTGTTAAAAAAGTTTGAAATATCCAATGAATGTCGTTCCACTTCATGATTGTGTCCCACTTGTTGTTGATTCTTCACAAAAAAATACAGTTTTATTTCTTTATGTTTGAAGCCTGAAATGTGGCAAAAGGTCGCAAAGTTCAAGGGGGCCGAATACTTTCGCAAGGCACTGTATGTATATATTAGAGGTCGGACGATTTCAAGTTTTCATAACAATCAGAAATCTGTATTTTTAGACATCGATTTCGCAGTTTTTTTTTTTTTTACACCTTTATTTAATCTTTATTTAACTAGGCAAGTCAGTTAAGAACACATTCTTATTTTCAATGACGGCCTAGGAACGGTGGGTTAACTGCCTTGTTCAGGGGCAGAAAGACAGATTTTTACATTGTCAGTTCGGGGATTCAATCTTGCAACCTTACAGTTAACTAGTCCAATGCTCTATCCACCTGCCTCTCATTGCTCTCCACGGGGAGACTGCCTGTTACGCGAATGCAATAAGCCAAGGTAAGTTGCTAGCTTGCATTAAACTTATCTTATAAAAAACAATCAATCAATCATAATCACTAGTTAACTACACATGGTTGATGATATTACTAGTTTATCTAGCATGTCCTGCGTTGCATATAATCAATGCGGTGCGTATTCGCGAAAAAAGGCTGTCCTTGTTCAAATGAGTACCTAACCATAAACATCAATGCCTTTCTTAAAATCAATACACAGAAGTATATATTTTTAAACCTGCATATTTAGCTAAAAGAGATCCAGGTTAGCAGGCAATATTAACCAGGTGAAATTGTGTCACTTCTCTTGCGTTCATTGCACGCAGAGTCAGGGTATATGCAACAGTTTGGGACGCCTAATTTGCCAGAATTTTACGTAATTATGACATAACATTGAAGGTTGTGCAATGTAACAGGAATATTTAGACTTATGCATGCCACCCATTAGATAAAATACGGAACGGTTCCGTTTTTCGCTGAAAGAATAAACGTCTTGTTTTCGAGATGATAGTTTCCGGATTCAACCAAATTAATGACCTACGGCTCGTATTTCTGTGTGTTATTATGGTATAATTAAGTCTATGATTTGATAGAGCAGTCTGACTGGGCGATGGTAGGCACCAGCAAGCTCCTAAGCAGTCATTCAGACAGCACTTTCATGTGTTTTGCCAGCAGCTCTTTGCTGTGCTTCAAGCATTGCGCTGTTTATGGGGTGCACCCATGGGGTGAGACAGGGATGCAGCTTAAACCCCACCCTCTTCAACATATATATAAACGAATTGGCGTGGGCACTAGAAAAGTCTGCAGCACCCGGCCTCACCCTACTAGAATCTGAAGTCAAATGTCTACTGTTTGCTGATGATCTTGTGCTTCTGTCATCAACCAAGGAGGGCTACAGCAGCACCTAGATCTTCTGTTCAAATTCTGCCAGACAGGAAATCTCAGTAAGACCAAAATAATGGTGTTCCAAAAAAGGTCCAGTCGCCAGGACCACAAATACAAATTCCATCTAGACACCGTTGCCCTAGAGCACACAAAAAAACTATACATACCTCGGCCTAAACATCAGTGCCACAGGTAACTTCCACAAAGCTGTGAACGATCTGAGAGACAAGGCAAGAAGGGCATTCTATGCCATCAAAAGGAACATAAAATTCAACATACCAATTAGGATCTGGCATAAAATACTTGAATCAGTTATAGAACCCATTGCCCTTTATGGTTGTGAGGTCTGGGGTCCACTCACCAACCAAGAATTCAAAACATGGGACAAACACCAAATTGAGAATCTGCATGCAGAATTCTGCAAAACATCCTCTGTGTACAACTTAAAACACCAAATAATGCATGCAGAGCAGAATTAGGCCGATACCCTCTAATTATCAAAATCCAGAAAAGAGCCGTTAAATTCTACAACCACCTAAAAGGCAGCGATTCCCAAACCTTCCACAACAAAGCCATCACCTACAGAGAGATGAACCTGGAGAAGAGTCCCCTAAGCAAGCTGGTCCTGGGGCTCTGTTCAAACACAAACACACCCCACAGAGCCCCAGGACAGAAACATAATTAGACCCAACCAAATTATGAGAAAACAAAAAGATAATTACTTGACACATTGTAAAGAATTAACAAAAAAAACAGCTTTGACTCTGTATAGACTTAGTGAGCATAGCCTTGCTATTGAGAAAGGCCGCCGTAGGCAGATCTGGCTCTCAAGAGAAGACAGGCTATGTGCACACTGCCCACAAAATGAGGTGGAAACTGAGCTTCACTTCCTAACCTCCTGCCCAATGTATGACCATATTAGAGACACATATTTCCCTCAGATTACACAGATCCAAAGAATTATTATATAATAATATAATAATATATAATAATAATAATAATGATTATATATTATTATTATTTTGGAACTTCTGTGAGTGGAATATTTACTGTTCAATTTTATTGTTTATTTCACTTTTGTATATTATCTACCTCACTTGCTTTGGCAATGTTAACATATGTTTCCCATGCCAATAAAGCCCCTTGAACTGAATTGAGAGAGAGAGAGAGAGAGAGAGAGAGAGAGAGAGAGAGAGAGAGAGAGAGAGAGAGAGAGAGAGAGAGAGAGAGAGAGAGAGAGAGAGAGAGAGAGAGAGAGAGAGAGAGAGAGAGAGAGAGAGAGAGAGAGAGAGGCAGAGAGAGAGCCATAGAAAGAGAGAGAGAGGCATAGAGAGAGAGGGGGGGCATAGAGAGGGAGGCTGAGAGAGGGGGGGGCATAGAGAGGGAGGCTGAGAGAGGGAGGCTGAGAGAGGGAGGCTGAGAGAGAGAGAGAGAGAGAGAGAGAGAGAGAGAGAGAGAGAGAGAGAGAGAGAGAGAGAGAGAGAGAGAGAGAGAGAGAGAGAGAGAGAGAGAGAGAGAGAGAGAGAGAGAGAGAGAGAGAGAGAGAGAGAGAGAGAGAGAGAGAGAGAGAGGCATAGAGAGAGGGGGGGCATAGAGAGGGAGGCTGAGAGAGGGGGGGGCATAGAGAGGGAGGCTGAGAGAGGGAGGCTGAGAGAGGGAGGCTGAGAGAGAGAGAGAGAGAGAGAGAGAGAGAGAGAGGGGGGCAGAGAGAGAGAGAGAGAGGCATAGAGAGGGAGAAAGAGAAATAGAGAGAGATTCATAAAGAGAGAGGCATAGATAGGGAGAGGTAAGGTACTATTCACATTTGGCTAAAACTTAACAAAATATACAATCTACTGTGACAATGTATTCATATGTGCAGCTTATGCTCCTCCTTCAGATTCATCATATTATGATGATCAGTTTTTTGACAATCTCCATACAAAAATCATTCTATTTTCAGGCAGAGGGTAAAGTGCTTATTTAGAGATTTCAATGCAAGAACAGGTTCTGAGCCTGAATACACTGATGCGGGAGGTAACCACCATATATTTGGACACTCCTCCTTGTACAATAGCCATATTATAAATAATAGAAACAGTCCTGACCAAATACTGAACAAAAACAGTTCTTATTTACAACTGCGACCTGGCCAAGACAAAGCAAAGCAATGCAAGACAAACAACAACACAGAGTTACACATGGAATAAACAAACATACAGTCAATAACACATTAGAAAAAAAGTATATATACAGTCTGTGCAAATGAGGTAAAACAATGGGGGTAAAGGCAATAAATAGGCCACAGTGGCGAAATAATTACAATTTAGCAATTAAACACTGGAGTGATAGATGTGCAAGTTGAGATACTGGGGTGCAAAGGAGCAAAATAAATAACAGTATGGGGATGAGATAGTTGGATGGGCTATTTACAGATTAGCTATGTACAGGTGCAGTGATCTGTGAGCTGCTCTGACAGCTGATGCTTAAAGCTAGTGAGGGAGATATGAGTCTCCAGCTTCAGTGATTTTTGCAATTCATTCCAGTCATTGGCAGCAGAGAACTGGAAGGAAAGGCGGCCAAATGGAGGAATTGGCTTTTAAAGAATAACCAGGCATCTTCTACTGACGGAATGAGGTCAATATCCTTCCAAGATACCCAAGCCAGGTTGATTAGAAAGGCCTGCTCGCTGAAGTGTTTTAGGGAGCGTTTGACAGTGATGAGGGGTGGTCGATTGACCTCAGACCCATTACGGACGCAAGCAATGAGGCAATGATCGCTGAGATCCTGGTTGAAGACAGCAGAGGTATATTAGGAGGGCAAGGTTGGTTAGTATGACATCTATGAGGGTGCCTGTGTTTACGGATTTGGGGTTTTACCTGGTAGGTTCATTGATCATTTGTGTGAGATTGAGGGCATCAAGCTTAGATTGTAGGATGCTCGGGGTGTTAAGCATGTCCCAGTTTAGGTCACCTAACAGCACGAGCTCTGAAGATAGATGGGGGTCAATTAATTCACATATGGTGTCCAGGGCACAGCTAGGAGCAGAAGGTGGTCTATAGCAAGCGGCAACGGTGAGAGACTTGTTTCTGGAAAGGTGGATTTTTCAGTAGAAGCTCAAATTGTTTGGGCACAGACCTGGATCGTAAGACAAAACTCTGCAGACTATCTCTGCAGTAGATTGCAACTCTTTGCTTGCCTTATTGACTTTAAAAAAGCATTTGATTCTATTTGGCAAGAAGGGCTATTCTACAAAATTCTGCAAAGTGGGCTTTGGTGGTAAGGTGTATGACTTAATAAAATGTATGTAGACAGAAAACAAGTGTGCAATAAAAATCAAAAACCAAAGAACAGAATTATTTTCACAAAATCTAAGTGTGAGACCTTGGCTCCAAATCTTTTCAACATTTATATCAATGAATTAGCAGACATGTCGGACCATTCTCCAGCCCCAGGACTCACACTATTTGACACAGAGGTAAAATACCTGCTATATGCTGATGATTTGGTACTTCTATCACCAACCAAAGAAGGTCTTCAACTGAACCTTAACATTCTACAGCAGTATTGCCATAACTGGGCCCTGGCAGTAAATTTCAAAAAAACTAAAATCATGATTTCCCCCCCCCCCCCCCCCCCAAAAAAAAAACAGATGTCAAAAACACAAATATAAATTCACCCTGAACAACCCCATAATTGAACACACTAAAAATGACACATACCTTGGTCTGACCATATCGGCATTGGGAAACTTTAATATGGCAGTGAAGGCACTCAAAGAAAAAGCCCGCAGAGCATTGTATGCAATAAAAATGAAATTATTCAATATCAACATCCCAATTAGAATTTGGACCAAAATATTTGACAGTGTAATGCTACCAATAGCTTTTTACGGAAGTGAAGTTTGGGGGCCTCTCAATAAACTGGACTTACTGTACATGTGGGAAAAACATCCAATTGAAGCCCTATATGCAGAATTCTGTCGGAGAAATCTACAAGTCCAGAGAAATACACTAACTAATGCATGACGGGCAGAATTGGGCCGCTTCCCAGTGGTAATGAAAATACAGAAAAGTTCATTAAAATCAACTGGTGTTGGACCTAACCAACCAAGCTGACACCAGCATTGCTTCAAAAGAAAGAATTCCAATAAACAAAAACATGAACCAATCAAAGGACTCATATTTACAACATTGGAAAAACGAAACAAAATCCCAAAGCCGACTAAATTGCTATCTGGCCCTAAACAGAGAATATGAATTGGCCGATTATCTCTACTCTGTCAGGGATATTAAGCCGAGACAGATCCTTACCAAGTAAGTGAGTGACCACCGATTGGCAATAGAAACCGGCAGACATAAAAAATACATGGTTACCCAAAGAGGAGCGTGTATGTGGTCACTGCACGACAGGGGAGGTAGAAACAGAGAGGCACTTTCTCCTTTAATAAATATTCCTCACCAAGTGATTCATTATTCACAGAAATTACTACATTTATTCCAAATTTTAACTTATTTAACCCAGAGGAAAAACTAAAAATACTCATGGGGAAGGAGCTATGGCTCCTCTTGCAGCCAAATATGTCTTTGTCTGCCATAGCCTGAGGGATACTGGATAATAACATCTGCATAGTTTTCACAGATCCCTCTGGAACTTTCATTGCGCACACCTGGCCCTTATTCCCACTAATTGTATTTGTATATATATGCCCTTTCACCATGGTCTGGTCAATTATTGTTACAATGTCCGTTGGTGCGTGTGAGTACGTGTGCTGTGTGTTTTGGGCTTTCGTGCCATTGTGGATTGCGTAGATGATTACGGATCTCGTCCCGTGTGTTAATCATTGTGCGCGTGTGTCATTTATTTGAAGTACTCCTCGCTCTTTTGTTTGGGTATCACCATGTGTTTTTGTATAGTGTTTGTTTGGTCTTTGTCCCCGTGCCTTTACACGGTACGCCGTAATTTGGGTACAATAAAAAAATATTATGCATTCCTGCGCCTGTCTCCCGAATCTCTTCATACCAGTAAACTGTAACTTCCTTATTATTACTATTATTGCTATTACTATTTTTGATGTTGTTGTGATTATCATTCCAAATAGTAGGGGTGATGGTAGTGATAGCAGTTTAGTGATGGTGGTGGTAGTAGTAGTAGTAGTAATAACAATGATGTTGGTGGTAGTAATGATGAAGATGATAATGGTGGTGGTAGTAATGATGATGATGATGGTGGTGGTAGAAATGATGATGGTGAAGATGACAGTTAGTTATAGTTTAATTTTCCATGTTTAGCTTTTTATATTTATTACATTTCTACTACTGACTGTTACCATTTAATTGTTGTGTTTTTTTGTATTATTATTTACTACCATTGTATATTATTATTTGTTATGCATCATAATTGTTTTACAATGTATATTGTATACATTGTTGCTTTGGCAATATTGACACAATATTTTTTATGCCAATAAAGCAGCTTGAATTTGAGAGAGAGAGAGAGAGAGAGAGAGAGAGAGAGAGGCATAGATAGAGGCATAGAGACAGAGGCGTGTAGAGAGAGAGGCGCATAGAGAGAGAGGCGCATAGAGAGGGAGAGGCATAGAGAGAGAGGCGCATACAGTGGCTTTCACCCCCTATTTTTTCACCCCCTATTTTGTGGCCTTACAACCTGGAATTAAAATACATTTTGGGGGTTTGTATCATTTGATTTATACAACATGCCTACCAATTTGAAGATGCAAAATATATTTTTATTGTGAAACAAACTAAAAAAATGTAAACTTGAGTGTGCATAACTATTCACCCCCCCAAAGCCAATACTTTGTAGAGCCACCTTTTGCAGAAATTACAGCTGCAAGACTGTCTCTATATGTCTCTATATGTCTCTATAAGCTTGGCACATCTAGCCACTTGGATTTTGCCCATTCTTCAAGGCAAAACTGCTCCAGCTCCTTCAAGTTGGATTGGTTCTGCTGGTGTACAGCAATCTTTAAGTCATACCACAGATTCTCAATTGGATTGAGGTCTGTGCTTTGACTAGGCCATTCCAAGACATTTGAATGTTTCCCCTTAAACCATTGGAGTATTGCTTTAGCAGTATGCTTAGGGTCATTGTCCTGCTGGAAGGTGAACCTCTGAAACAGGATTCCCTCAAGAATTTCCCTGTATTTAGCGCCATCCAAAATTCCTTCAATTCTGACCAGTTTCCCAGTCCCTGCCGATGAAAAACATACCCACAACATGATGCTGCCACTACCATGCTTCACTGTGGGGATGGTGTTCTCGGGGTGATGAGAGGTGTTGGGTTTGCGCCAGGCATAGTCTTTTCCTTGATGGCCAAAAAGCTCAATTTTAGTCTCATCTAACCAGAGTACCTTCTTCCATATGTTTGGGGAGTCTCCCACATGCCCTTTGGCAAACACCAAACGTGTTTGCTTATTGTTTTCTTTAAGCACTGGCTTTTTTTCTGGCCATTTTTCCATAAAGCCCAGCTCCGTGGAGTGTAAGGCTTAAAGTGGTCCTATGGAAAGATACTACAATCTCCGCTGTGGAGCTTTGCAGCTCATTCAGAGTTATCTTTGGTCTCTTTGTTGCCTCTCTAATTCCCTCAATTGCCTGTTCTGTGTGTTTTGGTGGGCGACCAACTCTTGACAGGTTTGTTTTGGTGCCACATTCGTTCCATATTTTCATAATGTATTTAATGGTGCTCCGTGGGATGTTCAAAGTTTTTAATATTTTTTATGACCCAACCCTGATCTGTACTTCTTCACAACTTTTTCCCTGACCTGTTGGAGAGCCCTTTGCTTAGTGGTGCTGCAGACTCTGGGGCCTTTCAGAACAGGTGTATATATACACTAGGATCATGTGACAAATCATGTGACACTTAAATAAAGTTCACCTGTGTGCAATCTAACTAATTATGTGACTGCTGAAGGTAATTGGTTGCACCAGATCTTTTTTAGGGGCTTCATAGCAAAGGGGGTGAATGCATATGCACCTACCACTTTTCAGTTTTTTATTTTTTAGAATTTTTGAAATAAGTATTATTTTTTTCATTTCACTTCACCTATTTTGACTATTTTGTGTATGTCCATTACATGGAATTCAAATAAAATACAGATTGTAATTATAGGTTGTAATGCAACAACATAGGAAAAATGCCAAGGGGGGTGAATACTTTTGCAAGGCACTGTAGAGAGGCACATAGAGAGAGGCGCATAGATAGAGAGATGAATAGAGAGAGTGAGGCATAGAGAGAGAGAGATGGGTCAGATCAGTAAGAGGATGAACGGGAGAGATGACACTTCATCACCATCCAGGGACATTTTCAATCCCACACCGTCACATACAGCTCACCACAATCTGCTACTTTATATTGTGCTTTGGAGTGGCCGAGTATAAATTACGGATTAGATGAGATTATAGGTCACTGATGTCAATCTCAGACAGACAGACAGACAGACAGACAGACAGACAGACAGACAGACAGACAGACAGACAGACAGACAGACAGACAGACAGACAGACATCTTCCACGGACTCCCCGTCTCTGGACAAAATCTGACCACAACCCCCAATGTCATTGTCCAGAATCATGACGGTTTGCCCAGCCTGACAGGCCGTTCATTTTGACTACAAAATAAACACTTCACTCAACTACAGATGTTTTTACATTTGGAACAAAACATTGAAAACTAAATATATCCATGTAAGCTGCTAGTTTCTGTTTAGCAACAACAGTTAAATAGACCTGGTGTCAATCATGCATGCCCAGCCTGGCAGAGTGTGGAGGATCAAAGACCACATTATCTTTTAAAACCACCACAGGTTCTGGTTGTGGATTCAACCCACCAGCTAAACAATCTGTGCTGTCACAGCATTAGCACTGATAAGCTATTCCTTTGGGGAGACGGTCTCTCCTTCAGTTCACCTTAATAGACTGGAGCTGTTTTGAAAATAGGATGGGTGGGGTAGGATTAGTATGTGTGGTCACTGTGTGATTGATTGCGCTAGCGGAACCCCAGTCCTAGACAGGTTATTAACCAGGTAGGCCAGTTGAGAACAAGTTCTCATTTACAACTGCGACCTGGCCAAGATAAAGCAAAGCAGTGCATAAAAAAACAACACAGAGTTACACATAAACAAACGTACAGTCAATAACACGAAAAAAAATAGATTTTTCTATGTACAGTGTGTGCAAATGTAGAAGAGTAGGGAAGTAGGTAATAAATAGGCCCTAGAGGCAAAAACAATTACAATTTAGCATTAATACTGGAGTGATAGATGTGCAGATGATGATGTGCCTAAGGTTAAGGTCCACCCATGCTGCCCTGTTCTGAGCCAATTGTAATCCCTCTTTGTGGCACCTGACCACACGACTGAACAGCAGTTCAGGTGCGACAGAACTAGGGCATGTAGGACCTGCCTTCTCAATAGTGTTGTTATGGCATAGTAGCGCTTTATTAAAGACAGACTTCTTCCCATCTTAACTACTGTTGTATCAGTATGTTCCGACCATGACAGTTTACAATAGGGTTACTACAAGCAGTTTAGTCACCTCAACTTGCTCAATTTCCACATTATTCATTTCAAGATTTAGTTGAGGTTTAGGGTTTAGTGAATGATTTGTCCAAAATAGAATACTTTTAGTTTTTAAAATATTTAGGACTAACTTATTCCTTTCCACCCATTCTGAAACTAACCGTATCTCTTTCTTAAGTGTTGCAGTCATTTCAGTTGCTGTAGTAGCTGACGTGGACAGTGTCAAGTCATCCGCATACATGGACACACTGGTTTACTGTCTCTGCTACCGTACGGCAAGCGGTACCGGAGCGCCAACTCTTGGACAAAAAGCGTCCTTAACAGCTTCTACCCTCAAGCCATAAGACTGCCCACCTGGACTATTTACATTGACCCCCCCCCCCCCCCCCCCCCCCTTTGATTTTACACTGCTGCTACTCACTGTTTATTATCTATGCATAGTCACTTAACAAATTCTCTCGACTAACCTGTACCCCCATTCATTGACTCTGTACCGGTACCCCCTGTAAATAGCCTCGTTATTGTTATGTACATTTCCTGTAAATATTTTAGTAATGCTATTTCTTGAACTGCATTGTTGGTTAAGGCCTTGTAATTAAGCATTTCACGGTAAGGTCTACCTGCTCTATTCGGCGCTTGTGACAAATAAAATGTGATTGGACTAGTAAAGATTGAAAAAAGTAAAGGGCCTAGACAGCTGCCCAGGGGAATTCCTGATTCTACCTGGATTATGTTACAGAGGCTCCCATTAATGAACACCCTTTGTTTTCTGTTAGACAGGTAACACTTTATCCACAATATAGCAGGGGGTGTAAAGCCCTTACACAAGTTTTTCCAGCAACAGACTATGATCGATAATGTAAAAAGCTGCTCCGAAGTCTAACAAAACATATTATCATCAATTTCTCTCAGCCAATCAGTCATTTGTGTAGGTGCTGAGCTTGTTGAATTCCCTTACCTATAAGCGTGCTGAAAGTCTGTTGTCAATTTGTTTACCGTAAAATAGCATTGTATCTGGTCAAACATATTTTTTGCCAAAAGTTTAGTAAGGGTTGGTAACAGGCGGATTGGTCGGCTTTTTGAGCCAGTAAAAGGGGCTATACTATTCTTGGGCAGCAGAATGACTTTTGCTTCCCTCCAGGCAGAGGGCACACACTTTCTAGTAGGCTTAAATTGTCGTTTGTACAACCTGTTACATAACGGGGGGACACAAGCTTGTAATGGCAGGGTAGTGGATTCGATTGTAGTGGGTTCGATTCCTGGCACCACCAATACGCCAAATGTGTGCACGAATGACTAAGTCGATTTGTATAAAACATATATGTATATATAAAGTGCCTTCTTAATAAAGTACTCAGACCTGTCAGGATTTGGCCAGGATTGTTCCGGTTTTGGCCACTAGATGCCCCCATTGTGCTTTTTTGACCCTTTTGTTTTCCCTTGTTTCCAGTTATTATTTGCACCTGTGCCTCGTTTCCCTTGAATGTATTTAAACCCTTAGTTTTCCTCAGTTCTTTGCTCTGTGTTTGAATGTTAGCACCCAGCCCCAGCGAAGCTGTGAACATTTGTTACTCCAGTTGAACTCTTGTGGTACTCAGTTTTTGTTCTCGTTTATTTATTTTTGATTATCTTTTGAGGCTTTTTCCCTGCTGTACCTACCACCTTGTGGATTTACCTTTTGACTTAGAGGATTACCTTTTTCTCTTGGAATTACTTTTGACGTTGTGGATTTATATTTTTGCCTGAAGAACCTTCCTTTTTACTTTATTAAAACACAGTCTCAAGAACTGCTGTGTCTGCCTCATCTTCTGGGTTCTGCCGACTATTAGTGGCTTAGTTTGCTAAGTGACTGTTTCTCACACCGGAGACCTGAGTTCGTAACCGGGTCCTGACAGAAACACAGAGCCAAAATGCAGCCAGTTCCCAGGACATTTTTGCCACGCTGTCCCACCACGAGGGGACTGTCCAACTCCACGAAGCCACTCTGGTTCAGCAAGAGGCCTTAATGGCTAGACATTCTCAACTTCTATCGGAGATGCTGACTTCCATAAAGCAGATACAGTGCCTTGCGAAAGTATTCGGCCCCCTTGAACTTTGCGACCTTTTGCCACATTTCAGGCTTCAAACATAAAGATATAAAACTGTATTTTTTTGTGAAGAATCAACAACAAGTGGGACACAATCATGAAGTGGAACAACATTTATTAGATATTTCAAACTTTTTTAACAAATCAAAAACTGAAAAATTGGGCGTGCAAAATTATTCAGCCCCTTTACTTTCAGTGCAGCAAATTCTCTCCAGAAGTTCAGTGAGGATCTCTGAATGATCCAATGTTGACCTAAATGACTAATGATGATAAATACAATCCACCTGTGTGTAATCAAGTCTCCATATAAATGCACCTGCACTGTGATAGTCTCAGAGGTCCGTTAAAAGTGCAGAGAGCATCATGAAGAATAAGGAACACACCAGGCAGGTCCGAGATACTGTTGTGAAGAAGTTTAAAGCCGGATTTGGTTACAAAAAGATTTCCCAAGCTTTAAACATCCCAAGTAGCACTGTGCAAGCGATAATATTGAAATGGAAGGAGTATCAGACCACTGCAAATCTACCAAGACCTGGCCGTCCCTCTAAACTTTCAGCTCATACAAGGAGAAGACTGATCAGAGATGCAGCCAAGAGGCCCATGATCACTCTGGATGAACTGCAGAGATCTACAGCTGAGGTGGGAGACTCTGTCCATAGGACAACAATCAGTCGTATATTGCACAGATCTGGCCTTTATGGAAGAGTGGCAAGAAGAAAGCCATTTCTTAAAGATATCCATAAAAAGTGTTGTTTAAAGTTTGCCACAAGCCACCTGGGAGACACACCAAACGTGGAAGAAGGTGCTCTGGTCAGATGAAACCAAAATTGAACTTTTTGGCAACAATGCAAAACTTTATGTTTGGCGTAAAAGCAACACAGCTGAACACACCATCCCCACTGTCAAACATGTTGGTGGCAGCATCATGGTTTGGGCCTGCTTTTCTTCAGCAGGGACAGGGAAGATGGTTAAAATTGATGGGAAGATGGATGGAGCCAAATACAGGACCATTCTGGAAGAAAACCTGATGGAGTCTGCAAAAGACCTGAGACTGGGACGGAGATTTGTCTTCCAACAAGACAATGATCCAAAACATAAAGCAAAATCTACAATGGAATGGTTCAAAAATAAACATATCCAGGTGTTAGAATGGCCAAGTCAAAGTCCAGACCTGAATCCAATCGAGAATCTGTGTAAAGAACTGAAAACTGCTGTTCACAAATGCTCTCCATCCAACCTCACTGAGCTCGAGCTGTTTTGCAAGGAGGAATGGGAAAAAATGTCAGTCTCTCGATGTGCAAAACTGATAGAGACATACCCCAAGCGACTTACAGCTGTAATCGCAGCAAAAGGTGGCGCTACAAAGTATTAACTTAAGGGGGCTGAATCATTTTGCACGCCCAATTTTTCAGTTTTTGATTTGTTAAAAAAGTTTGAAATATCCAATAAATGTCGTTCCACTTCATGATTGTGTCCCACTTGTTGTTGATTCTTCACAAAAAATACAGTTTTATATCTTTATGTTTGAAGCCTGAAATGTGGCAAAGGGTCGCAAAGTTCAAGGGGGCCGAATACTTTCGTAAGGCACTGTATCTGATCGACTTCCCCCGGCAACCGCTCCCACCCCAGTACCTCAGATTCAAGTGCCCATGGCACTTAACCCCCTGGCTGAACCTCGTCTTCCACCTCCCCAACGGTTCTCAGGTGATCCGAGTGCTTGTAAGGGGTTTTTCACCCATTGTTCTCTCTCCTTCGAGCTGCAACCGTCGTGGTTTCCCACCGACCGGTCCAAGATTGCAAATATCATCACCCTGCTGTCAGAAAAAGCCCTGGCCTGGGCTACTGCTGTGTGCGATGCCCAAAGTCCCTGCTGTGCCAGCTACTCTGCCTTTGCTGAGGAATTCAAGCGAGTGTTTCAAAGTCCTACCAGCGGCCCTGACTGAGCCAAACAGCTCCTGACTCTCCGCCAAGGTCGGCGCAGAGTGACGGACTATGCCACCCAGTTCCGCACGGTGGCAGCAACGAGTGGCTGGAACGACAAGGCGCTCACAGTGTGCTTTCTGAAGGGTCTTTCCGACACCATCCAAGATGAACTGGCCACTCGGGAACCACCGGACAACCTCGAGTCATTGATCAAGTTAGCCTCGCGCATAGACCAGCGTCTGAGAGAGAGAGAGAACTCAACCGTAGATCTCTCACCATAGCTCCTATCGGTCCCAGCTTCGAGTCCCCGCCTTTATCCTCGCTGGCTCCACTGGAACCCATGCAGATTGGACGCATCTCCCAGGCTGAGAGAGACCGCCAGATGAGGAAGCGATGCTGTCTATATTGCGGCAAACCGGGCCATTTCCAGGGAAACAAACTGTCCCGTGCAGGCCTGGGGGGGACTGTAACGGGAAACATAACCTCCTCCCATACGTCCAACTCCCGGCTGCTCATTCCAGTCACCCTTTCCTGGGACAACCACAAGCTTTCCCTTCAAACCTTGGTAGACTCTGGAGCCGCAGGAAACTTCATGGATGGTATCTGGGCGAAGGAGAATGGCGTCCCCTCTGAACCTCTAAGGGAACCCATGAGGACATTGGATGGAAGCCCTCTGGGATCTGGACTTGTCACTCGCGTCACTACCATCTTGCGACTTTCAGTTTCCCAACACCAGGAAGTGATGAACTTTCATCTGATCCCCTGTTCCGAGTTCCCTCTCGTCCTTGGCTACCCCTGGCTTCACAGCCATAACCCTCACATCGACTGGTCTGTGGGCACTGTCAAGCAGTCGGGTCCTACGTGCCAAGCCACTTGTATCTTCCCGAGTTTCCCGAGTTCTCCTCCCGAGTCCCTAGAATCCATCAACCTGTCCTGAGTTCCCGATTGTTACCATGACTTCAAAACGGTATTTAGCAAACAGAGGGCCACCATGCTACCACCCCATAGACCTTACGATTGCCCCATCGACCTGTTTCCGGGCACCTGTCCCCCCAGGAGTCGGATCTTTTCCCCATTACGTCCTCGCATCGACTACCGGAGACTCAATGCCATAACCGTCCGTAACCGCTACCCGCTACCCCTTATGGCCACAGCATTTGAGCTGCTCCAGGAAGCAGTTGTCTTCACTAAGCTTGACCTGCGGAACGCATACCATCTTGTGCGGGTCAGACACGGTGACGAGTGGAAGACCACTTTCAACACGCCTACTGGTCACTACGAATACTTGGTGATGCCCTTCGGCCTGACCAACGGTGCCCCGGCTGTGTTCCAGGCGCTCATAAACGATGTGCTTAGGGATATGCTTGACATCTTCGTGTTTGTTTACTTGGATGACATCCTCATCTTTTCGAGCTCCCCACATGCTTTGTGTTCTCCCTTCAAGAACACACAAAGCATGTCAGACAAGTACTCAAATGCCTCCTAGACAGCCATTTGTACGTTAAGCCGGAAAAATGTGAATTCCATTCCTCCCGAGAACAATTCCTGGGATTTGTAGTGGAACCCGGTCGAGTCCAAATGGACTCCAGGAAGGTAGGGGCAGTAGCGGATTGGCCCACCCCCAAGTCCGTTAAGGAAGTTCAGCGTTTCCTGGGCTTCACAAACTTTTACCGCAAGTTCATCAAGAACTTCAGCTTGGTGGCAGCCCCTCTCTCAGCTTTAACCAAGGGTGGTAACGCAAGGTTTCAGTGGGGAAAAGAAGCTGAGACGGCCTTCCAAGGACCCAAGCAGCGCATCCTCTCTGCTCCCATCCTGACACTACCGACTGGGGATGAACCGTTTGTGGTGGAGGTAGACGCATTAGAGGTTGGTGTTGGAGCTGTCCTGTCTCAGAGGGGTGAAGACAAGAAGCTCCACCCTTGCGCCTTCTTCTCACACCGGCTTACCCCGGCCGAGAGGAACTACGATGTGGGGGATCGTGAACTCCTAGCGGTTAAGATGGCATTGAAGGAATGGAGACACTGGCTCGAGGGGGCTTCTCAACCGTTTCAAGTGCTTACGGACCACAAAAATCTGGAGTATATCCAGCAGGCGAAGCGGTTGAACTCCAGACAAGCTCGATGGTCTCTTTTCTTCAATCGATTCCAGTTTATCCTCACCTATCGGCCCGGGTCGAAGAATCTCAAACCAGACGCCTTGGCCCGAGTCTACGCTCCTGCCATTCGAGAAGATACTGACATGCCTGTCCTTCCTGCAACTAAGATCGTGGCCCCGATCTCATGGCAAGTTGAGGATACCGTGAGACGAGCTCAAGCTTTCAAACCGGGTCTGAAAGGAGGTCCTGCCAATCGGTTGTTTGTCCCCAAGGCAGCGAGGACCCAGGTCCTTCTGTGGGGGCACTCCTCTCGCCTCACCTGTCACCCGGGCGTAGGTCGCACCTTGGAGTTCATCCAGCGAAAGTTCTGGTGGCCCACCATAGAAGAGGACGTTGCCACTTTCGTCAAGGCCTGTCCCGTGTGCTGCCAGGGCAAATCTTCTCACCTCCGCCCTCAAAGACTCCTTCACCCTTTATCTATTCCCCACCGACCCTGTTCCCATATCTCGTTGGACTTTATTACTGGCCTTCCTCCGTCCCATGGTAATACTACTATCCTAGTCATCATCGACAGGTTTTCTAAGGCGGCCAGGTTCGTCCCCTTGACTAAGTTACCTTCTGCCAAGGAAACGGCTGAGTTGGTAATTAACAATGTGTTCCAGTCTTCGGCATTCCTCAAGATATGGTTTCCGACAGAGGTCCCCAGTTCGCCTCAAGGTTTTGGAAGGCCTTCTGCCAACTGTTGCAGGAATTCAATTGCTCTATGTTTTAATACCCAATTAAAATTGAACACTGTCAATTCATAAGGATTTGTAAGACCCTTATTTTATAATAATGGACAGAGCCCAGTCTTAAAGTCAAACAGCAGAGTTTATTCACGAGAGTACTGAACACGATACAGTTTACCACAGGTTATAAACTGAAAATGACGTCATTAGTTTTTGAACTGTCCCGTCTCTTCTCCCACCCTGGTACAAAGGCAGTATCTCAAGCCTTCCCACATCGTCTCCCTACCAATTTAATATAATTTATTATTTAGAATTAATTAATTTATTAAGTCTTCTTGTGTAGATAAGCATTCTAGCCAGTCTGAAGATATAGTTCATTCATTTCTACCAAGGAACAGACAGTCATTGTTCTAATTCTTGATTACATTTACACACATTATATTCAGTAATAGGATTAAGAAAGAAAATTCATACATATACAGTAACATAATAGTATTCTGATTAGTACATATACAGTAACATAATAGTATTCTGATTAGTCAGTCCTGATTGAAATGTATACATAATTAGTCATTATTGATAAAAATTCCTTTAACACCAACTCATAGGGGCCACTGCCAGTCTATCTTCAGGGTACCACCCGGAGTCCAACGGCCAAACCGAGTGGATGAATCAAGAGCTGGAAACCGCCCTCAGATGTATGGCCTCCAACAACCCGTCCACATGGTCGTCCTTCATTATTTGGGCCGAGTACGCGCACCCTACCTTGCGCTCCTCCTCCACTGGTATGTCCCCGCATGAGAGTCAGTTTGGCTATGCTCCTCCATTGGAGCATAGCCATCCATCCAGGAAGAAGTTGGAGTGCCTTCAGCCTTGAAGTTCATCAGACACTGTCGGCTTACGTGGAGGAAGACCCGTCTTAATCTTCTGCGTGCCTCACAGCGGTACCAACGACAAGCAAACAGACATCGCCGTCCCGGGCCTACCTTGCGCCCCGGCCAGAGAGACTGGCTCTCCACAAAAAACTTACCGCTACGGGTGGAGTCTCGCAAGCTGTCCCAGAAATACATCGGTCCCTTTAAGGTTGCCAGGAGAGTGAACCCAGTTACATATCGCCTGCACTTACCCAGATCCCTTAAGATTAATCCCACATTTCACATTTCCTTATTAAAACCTGTTGTTTTTTCTCCCCTTGTCCCGGCAGGCAGACCTCCCCCTCCGCCATCGGAGACCAGCCGGCTTATACCGTCCATCGGATACTGGATTCCAGCCGGGTGCAGCGGTCCTGGCAGTATCTGGTGGACTGGGAAGGCTACGGTCCCGAGGAGCGCTCCTGGGTTCCTGCCAAAGACATACTGGACCCTGACCTCATTCGACAGTTCAGGGCCCTCCACCCCGAAAAAGCTGGTAGGAATGTCAGGAGCCGTTCCTAGGGGGGAATCTGTCAGGATTTGGTCAGGATTGTTCCGGTTTTGGCCACTAGATGCCCCCATTGTGCTTTTTTGACCCTTTTGTTTTCCCTTGTTTCCAGTTATTATTTGCACCTGTGCCTCGTTTCCCTTGAATGTATTTAAACCCTTAGTTTTCCTCAGTTCTTTGCTCTGTGTTTGAATGTTAGCACCCAGCCCCAGCGATGATGTGAACATTTGTTACTCCAGTTGGACTCTCTTGTGGTACTCTGTTTTTGTTCTCGTTTATTTATTTTTGATTATCTTTTGAGGCTTTTTCCCTGCTGTACCTACCACCTTGTGGATTTACCTTTTGACTTAGAGGATTACCTTTTTCTCTTGGAATTACTTTTGACGTTGTGGATTTATATTTTTGCCTGAAGAACCTTCCTTTTTACTTTATTAAAACACAGTCTCAAGAACTGCTGTGTCTGCCTCATCTTCTGGGTTCTGCCGACTATTAGTGGCTCAGTTTGCTAAGTGACTGTTTCTCACACTGGAGACCTGAGTTTGTAACCGGGTCGTGACAAGACCTCTTCACTTTTTCCATATTTTGTTCCATTACAGCCTTATTCTAAAAATGATTAAATCGTTTTTTCCCTCATCAATCTACCCCATAATGACAAAGCAAAAACAGGTTTTTAGAAATAGAAACTGAAATATTTGTATTATTTATTTAACCTTTATTTAACCAGGAAGGGCTCATTGAGATTTAAAATCTCTTTTTCAAGAGCGTCCTGGCCAAGATAGGCAGCATCAAGTCCTTACAAAAATTACAAACAACATGAAAAAATCTACAAGTAATCTAGTAAAAACCATAGAATTCACGAGTATAACAAAATCAAAAACAGCAAATTAAAAACATTGACAGGTCAGGGAATCAGTCGCAAGATCATTCATCAGTGATTTAAAAATACCAATCGGGACAAGTTCTTCCAGTTTAAAAGTATTTTGTAAGGCATTCCAAGACGATGGCGCAGAGTACATAAAAGCCCTTTTACCAAATTCAGTTCGGACATTTGGAACAGTTGGCAGTCCAGCGAACGAAGAGATTACCCATCACATTTCTGAACAATAAAAATGCCAAAATAAAAATCTAGTAAACCCAAAATGGCTTTGTAAATAAAAGTATACCAGTGACTGAGCCTACGAGTGACTAGAGAAGGCCAGGTTTTGCAGTTTAAAATAAATCTCAAAGTGCCATGGTAAAGGGTGTCAATTGATCTCAAACAATGAGCGGAAGCATTCATATATAAAATATCCCTATAGTCTAGTAAAGGCATAAATGTAGCCGATACTAGCCTCCTTCAGGCTTCAAAAGAAAAACAGGCCTTATTCCTAAAATAAAATCACAATTTCAGCTTCAATTTTTTTGTAAGTTGTTGAATATGCAATTTAAAAGAGAGGCCATCATCAATTAAAATTCCAATATATTTATATGAGGATACAAACTCAATCTCCTTGTAGTAATAGGTAGTAATAGGTGAAAAGTTCAGAGGTCTATTTCTTGCTTTAGAAAACACCATTAGTTTAGTCAGTATTGAGGATAAGCTTCAATTGACACAAGGTATGTTGAACAGTATAAAAAGCAGTTTGCAAGTTCTGGAAAGCTTTTGTAAGAGACAAGGCACAACAGTAAATAACAGTATCTTCATCATAAAAATGAAGTTATGCATTTTGGACATTTTTGTCTAAATAATTTATATAAATAGTGAATAAGAGAGGCAAAGAGAGGCATATTACATTCAAATATGTATTCAGACCCTTTACTCAGTACTGTGTTGAAACACCTTTGGCGGTGACTACAGCAGTCTTATTTGGTTTGACGATACAAGCATGGCACCTGTATTTGGGGAGTTTCTCCCATTCTTCTCTGCAGATCTTCTCAAGCTGTCAGGTCGGATGGGGAGCGTTGCTGCAGAACTATTTTCAGGTCTCCCCAGAGATGTTCGATCGGGTTCATGTCTGGGCTCTGGCTGGGCCACTCCAGGACATTCAGAGACTTGTCCTGAAGCCAATCCTGTGTTGTCTTGGCTGTGTGCTTAGGGTCATTGTTCTCTTGGAAGGTGAACCTTTGCCCCAGTCTGAGATCCTGAGCACTCTGGAACAGGTTTTCATCAAAGATATCTCTGTATTTTGCTCTGTTCATCTTTGCCTCGATTCTGACTAGTCTCCCAGTCCCTGCCGCTGAAAAACATCCCCACAGCATGATGTTGCCAGGTTTCCTCCAGACGTGACACTTGGCATTCAGGCCAAAGAGTTCAATCTGGGTTTCATCAGACCAGAAAATCATGTTTCTCATGGTCTGAGAGTCTTTAGGTGCATTTTGGCAAACTCCAAGCGGCCTGTCATATGCCTCTACTAGCCGCCAGTGTTTATGCGCCCTGTTTTTGGCGTGACCGTTTTGTGCCAGAGAAATAAATCTGCAAATCACTGAACCCTCTGCTCCCGACTCCTACGCACCACTCATAGTAACCCGTGACAAGTGGACTCTAATCAAGTTGTAGAAACATCAAGGATGATCAATGGAAACAGGTTGCACCTTTACTTATGTAAATAAGGTATCTGTTTTTTATTTGTCATACATTTGCAAACATTTCTAAAAACGTGTTTTCGCTCATTATTAGGTATTGTGTGTAGATTGCTAAAGATGTATTTATTTTTTATCCATTTTAGAATAAGTCTGTAACGTAATAAAATGAGGAAAAAGTCAGGGGTCTGAATACTTTCTCGAAGGCACTGTCTATTACTAAGCAGTCTTATAAGCAATCAAAGCTCTGTCGATAACCTAAATCCCATACCTTTCTCCATGTCCTTTAAAGGGTGGATATGTTGACTCTGGGTTCCTCCCTGTAAAACAAAGGAGATGATTAAGACAATGGAAAACATTATAAAGTGGTAACTGATGTGGTGATCAAATGTATGACTATAAGAAGATAATATCCTTAATAGTGGTTTATACAATGAAGACAACCAGTATTAGAAACTGTCAAACTGAGTGCATGACTGGTGGAAACCAGTAAGAAAGGACGCTTGCTTTATCTCCATGCTAAGAACATTATCATTCCTCAACTTTAAGTGCAGAATGCCGTGATCTCATCATTTAACCTACTATCATTAATTTGTATTTCTAAACAGGATTCTGCCTACAAATCATGAATAGGCAAACTGAACATCAAACCATAGCCAAATTGAATAATTTCCCAAGTGGTTTAAAATGAACCCCAATTGACTTTTAATTCCAATGCTAACTCTTCCACCCTTGAGTCAAGCATTGTGTGACGACCCTCCGACTCTGTCTGCCGTATTCTGTGGGCGGAGTTGGGAGGGTCGTCAGCTACAGGTGTGTCCCAGGATAAATAGACCTCTTCCACATTCATGGAAGAGTCTCTCTCCATGCAGACACTGAGTTTTTTTTGTTGTGTTTCTTGGTGGGTTTTGGTTGTTTGCTTTAGCACCTTTCAAAACCCTGCATTATCACATTCATGCATGAAAAACACTCACTTACACTACTGATTACTGATTACACACACCATTGTATATTTTCCTTAGTTGCTTTAGTTAATAAATATATATTTTGTTACTCCTTATCTCCACGTTGTCTCCCTTTTGTTACGGGCTTTGAGCCGGTTCGTGACAATTGTGTGAAGAACTTTTAGCACTGTCTTTCAGTTGTAACCAAAATGCCTACATCAGGAGGGTATAAACGCTCCTTCCCTAACCAACGGTGCCATATGCTACCTGACAACTCTTGCCTCTATGAGCCTCAGTGCTCTTTTCCATGACGCAGTGTGTGAGAGGACTTCTTTGAGGGAGCTCTAACCAGCTCCACATGCCTGCTCTGAGCAGGAGGCACAGGTCCTCAGAGGCAGCACAATGACTGTCTGTGTGGCATGTGGGGAGCAGCCTGGGAGAAGAGAGGGCCAAGTGCTGGGTAGGATACAGTGGGGCTGGCAGAGGCCCAAGTCCTCAGGCCCATTAGCGTACGTGGAGGGGATCCGATCTAGGTCTGTCTGAGGCACCACACAGCTACAGCTGATTTTTTTACGACTTCACTGTAAGTGCTCCTCTACCTGTGGATGGGAGCTAGGCTGTTTGGCCAGGCTGTTTGGCCAGGCTGTTTGGCCAGGCTGTTTGGCCAGGCTGTTTGGCCAGGCTGTTTGGCCAGGCTGTTTGGCCAGGCTGAGGCGCAAACAGCAGAGATAAAGATGTCAATAGTCTCCCTATAAGGAGTCATACAACCTGAAATTATAGATTAATATTATTGGATTTGAGATTACGTCTTTAACTGAGAAATTCCTTTCATGGGAAAAATAACTGCAACATTTTGAGATGAGCATTATACTGTAAGTCTACTTAAGTTTCAATGTCACATGCACAAGTACAGTGAAAACAATGCAGTAATCAATAACAATGTAATACTAAAAATAACAAGGTAGAACAAAAACACGACATAAAAATAAGAAAAACACAATAAAGTAAGTAAGCAAGCATACTATACACAGGGTCAGTCAGTTCCAGGTCTATATTAACAATGTGCAGGGATACTGGGTCGATAGAGGTAGATATGTATAGAGGTAAAGTGACAGGGATAGTGGAGTAACAGAGGTAGATATGTATAGGGATAAGGTGACAGGGATACTGGCAAACTATATGATGATTGTATGAGTGTGTGTGTGTGTGTGTGTGTCTGTGTGTGTGTGTGTGTGTGTAGAGTAGTATAAATGTACAATTTCTGCATATTATGTGTATGTGAGCAAATTATGGCGTGAGTGTTTGTATGTGTGTTGGAATATCAGTGTGAGTTAGGGCTGGGCGATATATATCGTGTGACGTTAGAGTATAATATGAAACAATAGATGTTTTTCTATAGTTTCTTTCTTTGTGTCGCAAATCACACTCTTTACGTCAATATTTTTCGTCAATTGGACGACGCTTTGCGTTCTTCCACACGGCAATTTGCAACACAAACAAACATGAAAGAGAGTGAACGTGACACAGAGCACGGAGCTCGTACCTCAAAGAGCGGCAACTTCGGTCGCATGGATGTGGTTTGAGTATGAAAAGTCTGACACGGAACAGAAAACCATCCACGCAAAATATCCCGCAGGCCGGTCCCTCCAACAGGCTCAAACACCACTAACCTCTTTTACCACCTACACAAGAATCATGTGAAACAGGCCGGTCCCTCCAACAGGCTCAAACACCACTAACCTCTTTTACCACCTACACAAGAATCATGTGAAACAGGCCGGTCCCGACAACAGGCTCAAACACCACTAACCTCTTTTAACAGCTACACAAGAATCATGTGAAACAGGCCGGTCCCGACAACAGGCTCAAACACCACTAACCTCTTTTACCACCTACACAAGATTCATGTGAAACAGGCCGGTCCCGACAACAACCTCTTTTACCACCTACACAAGAATCATGTGAAACAGGCCGGTCCCGACAACAGGCTCAAACACCACTAACCTCTTTTAACAGCTACACAAGAATCATGTGAAACAGGCCGGTCCCGACAACAGGCTCAAACACCACTAACCTCTTTTACCACCTACACAAGAATCATGTGAAACAGGCCGGTCCAGACAACAGGCTCAAACACCACTAACCTCTTTTACCACTTACACAAGAATCATGTGAAACAGGCCGGTCCAGACAACAGGCTCAAACACCACTAACCTCTTTTACCACCTACACAAGAATCATGTGAAACAGGCCGGTCCCGACAACAGGCTCAAACACCACTAACCTCTTTTAACAGCTACACAAGAATCATGTGAAACAGGCCGGTCCCGACAACAGGCTCAAACACCACTAACCTCTTTTACCACCTACACAAGAATCGTGTGAAACAGGCCGGTCCAGACAACAGGCTCAAACACCACTAACCTCTTTTACCACTTACACAAGAATCATGTGAAACAGGCCGGTCCAGACAACAGGCTCAAACACCACTAACCTCTTTTACCACCTACACAAGAATCATGTGAAACAGGCCGGTCCCGACAACAGGCTCAAACACCACTAACCTCTTTTACCACCTACACAAGAATCATGTGAAACAGGCCGGTCCCGACAACAGGCTCAAACACCACTAACCTCTTTTACCACCTACACAAGAATCATGTGAAACAGGCCGGTCCAGACAACAGGCTCAAACACCACTAACCTATTTTACCACCTACACAAGAATCATGTGAAACAGGCCGGTCCCGACAACAGGCTCAAACACCACTAACCTCCTTTACCACCTACACAAGAATCATGTGAAACAGTAAGGAGAGAGTCTACGGATGAGACTCAAGAAAGTACAGTTGAGTGCTCATAACAAACCTGACTCAGACGTTGCAAGAGGCTTTTGCCCGAGGCACAGCATATGGCAAAGAATCAGGAAGATATAAATACATAAAGGAAATAACAGCTGCCGTTACAACTTACATCTGCAAAGACAAGGCCCTAATTTACACAGTCGAGAAACTTGGGTTTCATGAGTTGGTGCTAACACTCGACCCAAGGTACCAAATGTAAATTGATATGTGACACATATTAACGGCAAAATAACATGCAAAACAGGCAAGCACCCATATATATATATATATATATATTTTTTTTTAGGCTTATATATATTTTGATTGCAACTATAGCTGAAGTGTTTTCTATTTACCTTTTTAGATGTTATACATTCATATTTTATATTTTATACATAAAATAAATGATCAAATACGAGTAAGTACCTTTTAATTTGAGTATAATTAAAAATGTTATTAGAAATAGGCCTTTACATGTGGTCATTTTATTCATTGAATTTACAGAAATTGTGCAATATCGTGATATGCATCATTATCGGGATGTGAAATCATCTATATCGGGATATGATATTTTGGCCATATCGCCCAGCCCTTGTGTGAGTAGGGGGTAGGGCCTGTGAGTGTGCATAGGGAAAGTGCAAAAATAAATATAAAATACCAAGGTCAACTGCAATAGTTTTTTGTTAGCTATTTAGCAGTCTTATGGCTTGGGAATAGAAGCTGGTTACAACGCTTTACATTAAGGTATAGCCTACTTTATGAATGATTTACAAATGGTTTATAAGTAGTTGGACTGTTTATTATTAGTTGATATATTGTTTATCAATAATAATAATAATCTTTAATAAACCGTTATAACACCTTAGTTGAAATTGTGTGATTGTCATTTTTCTGCTTGCTAATAGTCTAAGCATTACCATTAGGCCTCCTTATTGTAGTATCTTGCTAATACTAGCAAGAAGCCTACAGACCTTGATCCTTCAGCCAATATGAAAATATACTGAAGGAACATTACCATCTAATCCAAAAATTACTGGCCATCTGATTTCTCTCAATCCTGAATAAAACAAAGCCATGTGTGCATGTATTCAGCTCACACAACTCAATCCATAAAACAAAACAATGTAACATATGCAGCCATGCCAGACAACTTTAGAAAATAGCATAACAATAATGTTTTGACTGAGCTTTTACGAGGTGAAAAAAAAACGTTCAAGTATGCATTAGGTTAGGTAAGGTCTGAACAGGGTGCTTAGTATCTGAAAAACACTAACTGAACAGCTCTTATAAGGAACAAGAAGGAACACTACTTGGCAAGAGACACCAGACTTAGCCTAATCACCGCGTGCCACATGAGCACCCTGTATGCTACATTCAGATGACAACAAACGATGGGTCACGAACACAACCAGAGGGCCTCATAGAGAAGAGTGAAGAATGAGGGAATGCAGGAACACCAAGAACAGCCTTTCCTTTAAACATTAGGCCTAACATAATGGAGGACGCTTGGAGAGTGATGCCATCATGTTCCTGAGTTAGGCTAACAACAGATGACTCTCTGACTCAGAAGATAAAGTTTCAGCAGGATTGCATATTTACTGTCCAGTTCCCTGGGCTCGGTGGTGTGGCATTTTGTCACTGTTTAAACTTCGCATCACATTTAAAAAGACAAACCCATGTAGTCTACTGTACAGAGCAAGCCTGCATCCCTAGGATAAGTATCAGTCTAGTCTGACTGTCAGTGATTGGGTGCAGAGATGTTACGGAGTCAGGCGCAGGACACAGGTTTTGAGCAACACAACTGAGTTTACTCAAAAAAGGTCAAGCAATATACCAAATAGAAAAATACATACACACTAGCACAATCAACAACCACTAAAGACACCAACAATCACGGACAGAACAGAAATGTATGCCAGAGGGTTAAATAAGGAACATGATATGGGAGTTGAAACCAAGTGTGTGTAATACAGACAAAACAAAAATGAAACATGGATCGGTGGTGACTAGAAAGCCGGTGACGTCGACCACCGAACACCACCCGAACAAGGAGAGGGGCCGACTTCGGCGGAAGTCGTGACACTGACACTGGTGATGAACAGTACAGTGCTTACTTTTCATGTGTTATTACAATATTATAACAAACCTTCCATTTGTAAAGTAAATATAGTCTGCACAAACATGATGCACCGATGTTGTGACAAACCACATGGGTTAATCATTTCCCACATCTGTTTGTTGTAGTGATGCAACGATATGATATTTTTGGCGGACACCGAAATCCAATATTTTCCTCGCCCCCCAAAAATTATACGATAAGTTAAATAGTTAACATACACACGGACGCAGCGGTCTAAGTCACTGCATCTCAGTGCAAGAGGCGTCACTAGAGTCCCTGGTTCAAATCGAAGCTCTATTACATCCGGCCATGATTGGGAGTCAAATAGGGCGGCGCACAATTGGCCCAGCGTCGTCTGGGCCGTAATTGTAGATAAGAATTTGTTCTTAACTGACTTCCTAGTTAAACAAAGGCTACACACACGCACAACAAAAAGTTATTTTGTTAGCATTTACATATGTCCCCATAACCAGTAAAACATAATCAAAACCTATTTATTTCACTTACTTGCTGTGCTGTTTCACTGTTCATTTGTTCAGCCGTTTCAAACCTAACCAGGATTTCTATGGAACACCGTTTGGGTCTTTGCGTGTCAAAAAACACTATTTGTAGTTTCAAATAAGCTTGTCTCATTCGTATTATTCGTAGCCGTCTATTTACCGCCACAAAACGAAGCTGGCACTAAGACCAGTCTCATCCAACTCTATAAGGCCATAAGCAAATAAGAAAATGCTCACCCAGAAGCGACGCTCCTAGTGTCTGGGGTTTTTAATGCAGGCAAACTTAAATCAATTTTACCACATTTTTACCAGCCTGTCACATGTGCAACCAGGGGGGGATCCTAGACCACCTTTACTCCACACACAGAGTTGCATACAAAGCTCTCCCCCACCCTCCATTTGGCAAATCTGACCACAATTCTATCCCCCTGATTCCTGCTTACAAGACAAAAACTAAAGCAGGGAGTACCAGTGACTCGCTCAATACGGAAGTGGTCACATGAGGCGGATGTTACACTTTATCCCCACAGCGACTGTACGTACATATCCCAACCAGAGGCCATGGATTAAAGGCAACAGCCGCATCGAGCTAAAGGCTAGAGCTGCCGCTTCAAGGAACGGGAGACTAATCTGGCCGCTTATAAGAAATCCCGCTATGCCCTCAGACGAACCATCAAACAAGTAAAGTATCAATACAGGATTAAGATTGAATCCTACTCCCCCGGCTCTGACGCTTGTCGGATGTGGCAGGGCTTGAAAACTATTACGGACTACAAAGGGATACCCAGACGCGAGCCTACCAGAAAAGCTAAATGCCTTTTATGCTCGCTCGGAGGCAAGCAACACTAAAGCATGCTGTTCTGGATGACTGTGTGAAGACGCTCTCTGTAGCCGATATTAACAAAACCTTTAAACAGGTCAACATTCATAAAGCCGCTGGGCCAGACGGACTACCAGGACGTGTACTCAAAGCATGAGCGGACCAACTGTCAAGTGTCTTCACTGACATTTTCAACCTCTCCTTGACTGAGTCTGTATTGTTACAAGCAAACCACCATAGTCCTTGTGCCCAAGGAAGCAAAGGCAACCTGCCTAAACTATTACCGCCCTGTGGCACGTACATCAGTAGCCATGAAGTGCTTTGAAAGGCTGGTCATTACTCACATCAACAGCATCCTCCCGGACACCCTAGACCCACTCCAATTAAAATACCGCCCCAACAGATCCACAGATGACGCAATCTCAATCGCACTCCACACCGCCCTTTCTCACCTGGACAAAAGGAACACCTATGTGAGAATGCTGTTCATCAACTACAGCTCAGCGTTCAACACCATAATGCCCACAAAGCTCATCACAAAGCTAAGGACTCTGGGACTAAACACCTCCCTCTGCAAATGGATCCTGGTCTTCCTGACGGGCTGCCCGCAGGTGGTAAGAGTAGGCAACAACACATCTGCCACGCTCATCCTTAACTTCTTATGGGCAGGTGGGACGGTAGCATCCCACCTGGCCAACATCCGGTGAAATTGCAGAGCGCGAAATTCAAATTACAGAAATATAAATATTTAACATTCATGAAAATACAAGTATTATGCATCAAAATAAAGCTTAACTTCTTGTTAATCCAGTCACTGTGTCAGATTTCAAAAAGGCTTTACAGTGAAAGCATACCATGCGATTATCTGAGGACAGCGCCCCGCATACAAAACCATGAAAAACATATTTCAACCAGGCAGGTGCGACACAAAAGTCAGAAATAGCGATATAATAAATGCCTTACCTTTGAAGAACTTCTTCTGTTGGCACTCCAAAGGGTCCCAGTTACATCACAGATGGCCCTTTTGTTCGATAAAGTCCTTCTTTATATCCATAAAACTCCAAGTTCAGCTTGCGCGCTTCATTCAATAATCCACCGGTTTCCCTCCATCAAAATGCATACAAAATTAATCCCAAACATTACCAAAAAACGTATCCAAACAAGTCAAACAGCGTTTATAATCAAACCTCAGGTACACTAATACGTAAATAAATGATACAATTTAAGACGGAGAATAGAATGTTCATTACCAGAGATAAAAAAACACGTGCTTTCATCCACGCGCATGGAAACACTATAGCCAAAATGGGATCCACTTAGAAAAACTACAACTTCTAACTAATTTTTCCAAAAACGAGCCTGAAATTCTTTCTAAAGACTGCAGTTCCTAGGGCTTCCACTAGATGTCACCAATCTGGGAGGACTTCACCACATAATAAACATGAAAGCCATTGGAAACAGTGGTAGGCAGAATCTTTTTTTGGGGGGGGGGGTTTGTCCTCTGGGGTTTCGTCTGCCATATCAGTTCTGTAATACTCAAAGACAATATTCTAACAGTTTTTAAAACGGTAGAGTGTATTCTATCCAAATCTACCAATTATACGCATATCCTAGTTTCTGGGCCTGAGTAACAGGCAGTTTACTTTGGGCACGCTTTTCATCCGGACACGAAAATACTGCCCCTACCCAAGAGAGGTTAACACTGGGGCCCCTCATGGGTGTGTACTTAGTCCCTCCTGTATTCCCTGTTCACCCACGACTGCGTGGCCAAACACGACTCCAACACCATCTTTAAGTTTGCTGATGACACAACAGTGGTAGGCCTGATCACCGACAACAATGAGACAGCCTATAGGGTGGAGGTCAGAGAACTGGCAGTGTGGTGCCAGGACAACAACCTCTCCCTCAATGTGAGCAAGACAAAGGAGCTGATTATGGACTACAGGAAAAGGCGGGCCAAACAGGCCCCCATTCTCATCGATGGGGCTGCAGTGGAGCAGGTTGAGAGCTTCAAGTTCCTTGGTGTCCACATCACCAACGAACTGTAATGGTCCAAACACACCAAGACAGTCATGAAGAAGGCACAACAACACCTTTTCCCCCTCAGGAGACTGAAAAGTTTTGGCATGGGCCCCTAGATTCTCAAAAGGGTCTACAGCTAGACCATCGATAGCATCCTGACCGGTTGCATCGCTGCCTGGTATGGAAACTGCTCGGACTCTGACCGCAAGGCACTACAGAGGGTAGTGCGAACGGCCCAGTACATCACTGGGGCCAAGCTCCCTGCCATCCAGGACCTCTATACCAGGTGGTGTCAGAGGAAGGCCCTAAGAATTGTCAAAGACTCCAGCCACCCTAGTCATTGACTGTTCTCTCTGCTACCGCACCACAAGCGATACCGGAGCGCCAAGTCTAAGTCTAAGAGGCTTCCAAAAATCGTCTTCCCCCAAGCCATAAGACTCCTGAACAACTAATCAAATGGCTACCCAGACTATTTGCATTGCCCCACCTCCCTCCCCCTCTTTTCTATTTTACACCGCTGTTACTCTCTGTTGTCATCTATGCATAGTCACTTTAATAACTCTACCCACATGTACATATTACCTCAACTAACCAGTGCCCCCCACATTGACTCTGTACCGGTAACCCCCTGTATATAGTCTCACTATTGTTATTTTACTGCTGCTCTTTAAGTACTTGTTACTTTTATGTCTTATTCTTATCCTTCATTTTTTGTTTTTCATTTTTTAAACTGCATTGTTGGTTAGGGGCTCATAAGTAAGCATTTCACTGTAAGGTCTATTCAGCGAATAGGCTGTTAGGAAGGATGAAAAAATGGTAGTGTTCTGGTAATAACCACATTGACAAACAGGACGGTTTTCATCTGTGAGGAAAGATTATATGATCTTCATAAAATATGTATTATCTATTTATTACTTCCATTGAACCTGTGATACTGTATGTGTGAAATGCAGGGGGAACACATCTTGTTAAACCATTAATCAATGTGGACAGGATACAAAGTTATACAAACATGTTTCCCCTACAAAATGTATTTTAATTATGTGATCTCTGCTATGGATTAAAGCAGATTAACAGGCATTTGAAATTAAGCTCTCTGTAAAAGGCCCTCCTCCAAAGGTCCCTTTTGTGGTTTTTTTGGGGCCAAGACAACTTTGTGTCACGAATGAAAATCGAGATTAATCTCTGAAAGGCACAGCTGCTCTAAGAAGCTTTTGTTGCTTCATAACATTTCCAGGATCAAGTATTGCCAATGAGAGGGAGATATGAATATCCACCTTCTACAGAAGCCACCATTTCCCTGCTAATTTAATCTTATCTATATGATAAGGTCTAAGTCAATACTAGGGAAATGTGCAATAGCAATAACTTTGTAAACCACAGTGAGGGGTTGCACACAGTAGATATGACCTAATTACTATTATCTTAGTCAGGAATGCTTATAGGCTGTAGTATGAAAATTTGTTTGATTTAATAATATTCTGAGATGCAATACAATGAGATTACATTTGGATGGTTTGGGATATGCGTTTCTTCCAAGAGAGGTGTTTGGTTTGATTGCTCGGCATCTGACCATAAGGCGCTACAGAGGGTAGTGCGAACGGCCCAGTACATCACTGGGGCCAAAATTCCTGCCATTCAGGACCTATATAATAGGCGGTGTCAGAGGAAAGCCCATAAAATTGTCAGAGACTCCAGTCACCCAAGTTATAGAATGTTTTCTCTGCTACCGCACTGCAAGCGCTACCGGAGCGCCAAGTCTAGGACCAAAAGGCTCCTCAACGGCTTCTACCCCAAGCCATTAGACTGCTGAACAATTCATAAAAATCACCACCGAACAATTTACATTGACACCCCCCCCCTCTTGTACACTGCTGCTACTCGCTGTTTGTTTGTTACCTATGCATAGTCACTTTGCGCCCATCTACATGTACGGATTACCTCAACTAGCCTTTACCCCTGCACACTGACTCAGGAACCGGTGCCCCCTGTAAATAGCCTCGTTATTGTTATTGTGTTACGTTTTATTTTAGCCTACTTGGTAAATATTTTCTTCTTCTTGAACTGCACTGTTGGTTAAGGGCTTGTAAGGGCATTTCACGGTAAAGTCTACACTTGTTGTATTCGGCACATGTGACAAATAAAGTTTGATTGACCAATCAGGACCTGAATATGACTGCACGTTACATAACAATTTAATGTGTTCATACATTTTTTGCGTAGTTTTTACACATTGATTACACTATCACTTGTATTTCATATGTCACAACGATGGTTGCTGGTCAGAAACAGAAAAATCTGAAATATAGCGCACTTGGTAGTGTGTACGACCTGTTGGCGAAAGCCAACATCACCCACGACAGAGAATGGTTGATTATCAAGGGCAATGAATTCCATTATTTTGGCTTTAATGGATTTCGCCTTTGAGTTGTTTCGCTGAAATGTTCTTACTTTTTCAAATGACTACTCCACTTGTTGACTGCTCAATCCACACAGCAGACATTGTGGGCTAGGTTAGGAATGCTGCGTTGCACGTGTAGCACAACATTTTACGTGGCGTCATTACATAATTTCCATGCGTTATAAATGGATGCACGGTAGCCTCTAGGGGGCTGTATTTTCACGTCCGGATGAAAAGCGTGCCCAAAGTAAACTGCCTGCTACTCAGGTCCAGAAGCTAGGATATGCATATTATTAGTATATCTGGATAGAAAACACTCTGAAGTTTCTAACACTGTTTGAATAATGTCTGTGAGTATAACAGAACTTATTTGGCAGACGAAACTCCGAGGACAAACCATTCAGGAAATGATTTTGTTTGAGGTGACAGTGTTTTCAATAGGTTTTCTATGTGGATCTAGATTTCTAAGGCACTTGCTTGCAGTTCCTATCGCTTCCACTGGATGTCAATAGTCTTTAGAAATTGGTTGATGTTTTTCCTTTGTGTAATGAAGAAGTAGCCATTTCCTATCTGGGTGGATAGTCATGTGTTCTGTTGTGGTTAGGGTGCGCGACCTGAAAGCTAACTCCACTTTGTTTTTATCCGCTATTGAACGCAGTTTATCCCGTCTAAAATCCCGTCTAAAATTGTATCGATTGCTTACGTTAAAAAAATACGTAAAGTTGGATTAGGAAAGTTGTTTGAAATGTTTGGACCAAGATTACAGGTAATTTATTAGATAATGTGTAGTCATGTCAGGCGAGTTGGAACTGGTGTTTTTCTGAATCAAGCGCACCAAATAAATGGACATTTGAGATATAACGATGGAATTTATCGAACAAAAGAACCATTTGTGATGTTTATGGGACATTTTGGAGTGCCAACAGAAGAAGCTCTTCAAAGGTAAGGCATGAATTATATTGTTATTTCTACGTTTTGTGTCGCGCCTGGCGGGATGAAATATGATTGTCTGTGTTAGTATGATGGGGTTCTGTCCTCAGATAATAGCATGATTTGCTTTCGCAGTAAAGCCTTTTTGAAATCTGACACGGTGGCTGGATCAACAAGAAGTAAAGCTTTAAATTGTGTATTGCACTTGTGATTGTATGAAAGTTAAATATTTCTAATGATTTAATTTGAATTTGGCGCTCTGCCATTTCCCCGGATGTTATCAAATCGATCCCGTTAACGGGATTTGATCCCTAAGAAGTTTTAACATCGGCGTTAAACTAGACATCGGGCCGATACCGATGTTGGCATTTTTAGCTAATATTGACCGATTCCGATATGTTCACCGATATATCGTGCATCCCTAGTTTGTTGGTTCTAAAATGTTATTGATACCTATAAATAGTTCAAAACTTGACTATCTTATCATGGCTGTAGATTGAGGAAACTATAGATAATGAGAAAGGCCTATGCCTATGAGATAACACATTAATCAATGTTTCCACTGTTGCCAAGAAACCATCGTGATTGCCAGTCTATTGAGACAATTGGCATCGGTACGGTATTGTATTCCGTTCTTTGATAACACCACATCTTTACCAGTCTACCAGCCATCCTACACCAGATTAGTAGTATGGTGAATGAAGTGGGCATGGATCAGTGGTGTGGCCAAAAATTAATTGGTGGGTGGGCTTGTATAAATTTGGGTAGGCCCCCCCAAAAAATACATATATTTTTTGATTGTGAACCCAACTAACTTCCTGCAATTCTACACATTTTGCCATGTGGCTGAGAGAAAATGCTAATTAAAGCTAAAATATAGGTGTGTTGACTGTGATAAAGACAGTGGATTATGAGCTGTCTTGTTTGCTAAATGAACAAATGAAATAGGCAGTGGTATGGTGCATATAGCCACAGAAGCACAGTGACATACTGTATGCCTCAATGCGGTCATATTCGTGGCTTGTGTGACTTTTAGTTTGTTATTTTTGGCCACCCATCCTGTGAGAGTGAATGTCATTCCAGTTAATCTGTTACATTTAACTCACTGTTTAGGGAGATTATAGGAAGTTGAAGTTGAAAGGATAACATCTTCCACCTCATCTGACCGCATTTTCAATGTTCCACAACCATAGTTCTACAACCATTCTGCAAACTTTCCTAGAACAATTGTGAACCCATCAAACAGCCTTGTTGCACTTGTTTTTCACTTTTAATTTTTGGAAAGTATTTCCAACAAAATATTTTTTTTCATAATTTATTTTAAAAGATTACCAAGTTGTGCGTGCCTGTTTCTGCCTCAATTGATGTGATGTAACTTGCCAACCAACCAACAGCATCAAATTGACAAATGTATTATTAGCTACAAAGTATCAATCCTATGCTAAACAAATCCATTCGCAAACAGATGTCAAAGTAATTGAATGTTTTCATAAAAGTATACAATGAGAACTTTTAAAGAAATTATACATTTTAAAATAAACAGATGTATTTTAGTTGCCTCTATACGATTGCTGGGCATGGAACCGCTATTTTCTGAATGATTAAAATTAGCAGCTAGCCCAGTATTTGGCAGCTGTGGTTGCGAGAAAAAAAAAGCTTGAAAAAGCTAATGTAAATTCACTTACCAGCAATGTAGTTAACACATTTGGCAATCCGAAGCACAAACAGAATATCATAGGCAAGTAAACTAACGTTAGTAACGTTAAACGCTGTCTTTGAGATGCAAGAAATAGGCGTTGTTATGCACTGAGTGGGAGGCGCCGTGGTATCCCTTTCATTGATTAGTCCTACACGACTTGAAAACATATGGCCACATACCACATTTGAGAAGTAAATACATTTTCCATAGCAAAATAATAATTGGTTGGCAATAAGCTACCTGGCTGCCATCTCCGCAGGCAGATTGCACGGTCCATTGGAACGTAAATCAGTACAACGCGTACCCTTTTTCAAAATATGTATTTTGGACGCATGCGCAGCCTATGCAGTTCTTGAGCTATTGACCATCAGAAAATAATCCATCAATTGATTGATTGAATGCTGATATGCATGCTATTTGTATTTAAATAAGTTCTGAAGTTAAGTAAAACTAAATGTGCTTTTTCTGTGAACTACAAACAGTTTCACACATTCTCAAGTCATCATATTTTATAATAGCCTATTTATTCATATTTATTCAACAAAAATATATATATTTTAGTGTGAAGAGAAAATCGCTGTTGCCAATACTATTACTGGTAAAACCCACAGTTGACAGAATAAGATTTGTTTTGACTGGACATTGAACTTTGTATTGCTGACAGACTATAAACGTTGAAAGCCAATAATAAAATGGTGAGAAAATGTTTTCTTATTCTTTGCCACGGGTAGTTCCAGGGCACAGTAAAAAACAGACAGGACTTCCGGTCTCTGTTTGGTTGTAACTGCGTGGGAGAAGTCCATTTGAAGTGCCAGTAATCTACATCTTGCAGTCTCATCTGTATGTGTCTTTGGGTGCTTGGCTGTGAATCATCCCTTGAAAAGGGAAGAATGTCATTCTGGACAGTTCTTTACTTGGGTAGACCAGATTCCTGGGGCTGAAAGTATAATGTGTCTCAGAGTAAGAGTGCTGATTTAGGAACAGTTTAGCCTTTTAGACCACAATGAACAAGATTGAATGGACAGGGGCGACCTAATCCTAGAACAGCACTCCTAGTCTGAGATGCTTGATACAAACAGCCCCATGCCCCAGGTTTCAAAGTATCAGAAAGTAGTGGATCATCCTATAACTCATCCACCACCCACACAACTAAAGTCTCCTCCATCAGAGTTCAACTGTTTGCTTTGGCTGTGTGGAGGGAGAGAGCCTGAGTCCAGCACAGTCATTGCAGTTTGAAAAGTTGCTGCTCCACCCCGTATGACCACCATTTAAACCACAGCTCTGAGTGCTTTTCTATGCTGTTGGTGGTCCCGAACAAACCAGCTAGCAATCGTCTGGCCCTAACTGCTGTGGTTTCTCTGCTTGGTGTGGCGTGCTTTAAGTTGTCGACACACATTTTGCATCGTATTTGAGGGGTTTTCCTGCACTTTTTCATGTCCAACTCTTCTCCCATCCTTGATCAGGTTTTACTGCTGCACCCTAAATCAAACCAAACACCTCTCTTGGAAGAAACGCATATCCCAAACCATCCAAATGTAATCTCATTGTATTGCATCTCAGAATATTATTTTCCATTTTAAATCAAACAAATGTTCATACTACAGCCTATAAGCATTCCTGACTAAGATAATAGTAATTAGGTCATATCTACTGTGTGCAACCCCTCACTATGGTTTACAAAGTTATTGCTATTGCACATTTCCCTAGTATTGACTTAGACCTTATCATATAGATAAGATTAAATTAGCAGGGAAATGGTGGCTTCTGTAGAAGGTGGATATTCATATCTCCCTCTCATTGGCAATACTTGATCCTGGAAATGTTATGAAGCAACAAAAGCTTCTTAGAGCAGCTGTGCCTTTCAGAGATTAATCTCGATTTTCATTCGTGACACAAAGTTGTCTTGGCCCCAAAAAAAACACAAAAGGGACCTTTGGAGGAGGGCCTTTTACAGAGAGCTTAATTTCAAATGCCTGTTAATCTGCTTTAATCCATAGCAGAGATCACATAATTAAAATACATTTTGTAGGGGAAACATGTTTGTATAACTTTGTATCCTGTCCACATTGATTAATGGTTTAACAAGATGTGTTCCCCCTGCATTTCACACATACAGTATCACAGGTTCAATGGAAGTAATAAATAGATAATACATATTTTATGAAGATCATATAATCTTTCCTCAAAGATGAAAACCGTCCTGTTTGTCAATGTGGTTATTACCAGAACACTACCATTTTTTCATCCTTCCTAACAGCCTATTCGCTGAATAGACCTTACAGTGAAATGCTTACTTATGAGCCCCTAACCAACAATGCAGTTTAAAAAATGAAAAACAAAAAATGAAGGAGAAGAATAAGACATAAAAGTAACAAGTACTTAAAGAGCAGCAGTAAAATAACAATAGTGAGACTATATACAGGGGGTTACCGGTACAGAGTCAATGTGCGGGGGGCACTGGTTAGTTGAGGTAATATGTACATGTGGGTAGAGTTATTAAAGTGACTATGCATAGATGACAACAGAGAGTAACAGCGGTGTAAAAGAGGAAAGGGGGGAGGGAGGTGGGGCAATGCAAATAGTCTGGGTAGCCATTTGATTAGGTGTTCAGGAGTTTTATGGCTTGGGGGAAGACGATTTTTGGAAGCCTCTTAGACTTAGACTTGGCGCTCCGGTATCGCTTGTGGTGCGGTAGCAGAGAGAACAGTCAATGACTAGGGTGGCTGGAGTCTTTGACAATTCTTAGGGCCTTCCCCTGACACCACCTGGTATAGAGGTCCTGGATGGCAGGGAGCTTGGCCCCAGTGATGTACTGGGCCGTTCGCACTACCCTCTGTAGTGCCTTGCGGTCAGAGTCCAAGCAGTTTCCATACCAGGCAGTGATGGTGCAGCTGTAGAACCTTTTGAGGATCTGAGGACCCATGCCAAATCTTTTCAGTCTCCTGAGGGGGAATAGGTTTTGTCCGCCCTCTTCACGACTGCCTTGGTGAGCTTGGACCATGTTAGTTTGTTGGTGATGTGGACACCAAGGAACTTGAAGCTCTCAACCTGCTCCACTGCAGCCTCGTTGATGAGAATGGGGGCGTGCTTGGTCCTTTTTTTCCTGTAGTCCACAATCATCTCCTTTTTCTCCTTTGTCTTATTCAAAAGTAATTTGAAATATCCACCTCCAAGATAAGCTTAGCTAAACCCACTTAAATTCTAAATGAATCTACCTCAGAACCCTAATTACAACACTGCAGGGAAGTCAACGAAAACCCTGGCAAATAATTTTCTCTGGCCAAGGAAAATTATGATGGTACTTGGGAATAGAAATGAATATGTAATGCTATAATACAAATTGATCAAGTATGATGCTTCATGTTATGTGTTGTGTCTGCTGATGTGTTGTGTAGTTGGTATTGTGACATTTCAGTCTGCTGATTCTTCTTCTGCAAAAACTAAGACTATCTCTTATAAATATTCCTTAATTGTAAAACATTCTCCAGTGATGAAATGTGGCAGACGTATACCACCTAGTGGTAGATACTAAGAACAATTGTTGTTATTTCCTTTCCAGTTCAGTTTGAAATTTAAATGTTTGATTTAACCTTTATTTAACTAGGCAAGTCAGTTAAGAACAAATTCTTATTTACAATGACGCCATTAAAGGGTAACTGCAATCATTTTAACATGTAGCCTTATTTTCACTCTTTCTGTCATTGTAGTTGATACCCCCCAAAATGTTTTTTTTTATATATATTTTGTTTTGTTAGAGAGAAAATGTGTTATCACATTTCCTTAGTCATCACTTGCCATTGACTACAAAGCATTATGACAATGTATCTAAAGCATGTTATAAAACACTCCAAACCAACTTATAGTACATCACAATCTCCTTCTGGATGTCTCTGCACTCAATTTAGGATTTTTTCCCCCACTGTTCCATAAATCCATGTTTGAATAGGCCTCTATATTATGGACAAGGTATGTGTAAGAAAACCATTATCAAAACAGTTTTTTTCATTCACATTCACTACAAAAAATAATGTATGAATACTCTCATGTGCATGTTTTGTTAATCATCTATAAAATGACAATTTTTGGGGATTCACAGACTTCACCCTCCCTACACCTCTGATGAATACAACAGGAAACTTGTTCGATCACCATGCACTGCAAAATCATTCTGGCTATGGATACAGAGAACATCAACACATTAACATCAACACATTAGCATGTGGAGACGAGCTGCTCTGTGGAGACTCTCTTTTAGGTTTCACTAAGCGTCGACGGAACCAACCGGAAACAAGATAATTAAACATGGGTCCTTTCCAGTGGTGTAAAGTGCTTAAATAAAAATACTTTTAAGTAGTTATTTGAGTATCTGTACTTTACTTTACTATTTATATTTTTTGACAATTTTTACTTCACTACATTCCTGAATAAATTAATGTTGTTTTTATTACATACTGTACATTTTCCCTGACACCCAAAAGTACTGAATATTTTTGCAAGGCACTGTATCAGAGCAACATCAATGGTACCAAGGGATGTTCTGTTCTACTATCTTGCATCACTCTCCCATGTTGGTTTACATATTATTCCACTGAAAACCCAGTCCAAGTAGGTTTCTGTTGCACATAACACTGACTTTTGAGCACTGTGTGAATTAGTGTACATTGAGATTGCACATCTGCACACAACAACATGGATTAGATGTATTAATATTTACATATGTTGATAAGAAACCTGATACAAAAAATAAGTTACTTGTGGTAATGTCAGGTCAGTCAACCATTGCAGTCCCACTGGGCAACAGACGTCAATTCAACATCTATTATAAGTTGGTTCAAAATAATTTAATTGAAATTATGTGGAAACAACGTTGATTCAACCAGTGTCTGCCCAGTGGGGTGTTTTTCATAATGGGATTTCCCTAAGTCAGTCAGCAACCCTCTTTATTCTAGCTATCTTGTGATTTACAATAGTCCTGTGAAATGCAGCAGCTGTCCTCTCAGTCTCTTGAAGTGAAAGCAGAGGCTCAGAATGATGATAGTTTGATGACAGTTTTGTCCTTGGAGAACAGGATGCCCCTTCCAATCTGTTGCTAGTACTATCCATGTTGTAATCAACTTTATCAGGATCTTTTTCAACCATGTCCTCCAAGTCTACAAAGGAAAGTACAAAGAGGCTATTCAGTCATAGATTTGAACATGTCTTTAGCTGTTGTTGACAGGTAAATCTTTGTCAACAACCACACAGACTCATAATAGCTAAGAATTGTAAAGGAAGTGTCTACCAGACTTTTACTACTCACACTTCAGCTCTATCTTGTACACCTGTGTGTAGCCTCACTCTGGGTTCTTGCTCAGGTCCTTGTAGTAGTAAAAGCGTAGCTCCTTTGGGTACTGAGAGTAAGGCAGGGTGAGGACCAGGGGAATGATCCGGTTGGACATGGGCCCCTCAGACAGTGCCTGGTGCATCGTGTACTGGCACCAGTCATCCAGCAGGAAGTTGGGGGTGATGAGAAGGGCCCAGCAATGGCTGCTCTGCACAGCCTGGCATAGTTCAGTGGGGATGGCACCCCCCACGATGGCATCACGCTGCCGACAGGAAACAGCGCAGGCCACATGGCGGGTTCTCCAGGTAAGAATCCAGACGGATGGCTTCTTCGATGTCCATAGGACTATGGCACAGACACACGTCGTAGGTCTGGCTCCAACAAATCCTGGAGCTCAGAAAAGGTGGTGGTGGGTTAGGAGTGGAGGTGGGAGCCAATGATAAAACACCATCGACAGAAGGGGATGGGGTCCTGACCGGTACATGTGGAGACAAGCTGCTCTGTGGAGACTCTCTTTTAGGTTTCACTAAGCATACTGTACATTTTCCCTGACACCCAAAAGTACTGGTTACATTTTGAATGCTTAGCAGGACAGGAACATGGTCCAATTCACACTTATCAACAGAATATGCCTGCTCATCCCTACTGCCTTTGATCTGGTCGATACACATGCTTCGTTTGGAAATTATGTCTGAATGTGCACCTGGCTATTCGTAAATCAATTTTAAGAAACAAGAAAATGGTGCCATCTGGTTTGAGGAATTTGAAATGATTTACACTTTTACCTCTGATACTTAAATACATTTTAGCAATTACATTTACTTTTTTTAGCAATTACATGTACTTTTTTAAAAATAATTACATTTACTTCTTATACTTAAGTATATTTAAAACCTTTCAGAACTTTCAGACTTTTACTCAAGTAGTATTTTACTATGAAGATATATTTACTCAAGTCAAATGTTATTTGTCACATGTGGAGGGGTGATGCAAAACAGCTCCAGGCATTCCATGCTGTTCTTAACTATTGTTCTGAGCACCTGAGATTTACTATGCAATCTGACACACGTCAAATCAGGTTCCTTGATCTTCAGATTCTGTGTGAGGATAATGTTCTATACACGGATCTTTACAGGAAACCTACTGATAGTAACAGTTTGTTGAGGGCTGATAGCTGTCACCCGCTTACCTTGAAAAACAGTTTGCCCTACAGCCAACTCTGTCGAATCAAAATAATTTGCAAAGATCAATCAGATTTCGTCAGAAATATGGCTGAGATGCAAAGAAAATTCAAGAAGAGTGGGTACAAAAATGGTCAGATTAATAATACTGCCATTGAGAAAATCTAAAACAAATCGAGACATGGTCTCTATCAAGGACAGTCTCCCAAAAATAAGAATTATTGTGTTCTTATTACCCGCTATTCAAAGTGCACTGAACAAATTATGGGAATCTTTCAAACATTTTCACATTCTAAGATCCGATGACAGTATCGGTAATGTGTTTTTGGACCCTCCCTTGGTTGTATTCCCAAAGGCAGAAATATCAGAGATAAATTGGTCAACTCTGATTTTCCACCCCAAAAACCCCAGCACAAGGTATATTTGCGCCTCTGCCGGATGGAAACTACAAGTGTAATGGCAGCGCTTACAAATGTAGATCCTTCAAACACCCCCAAACAGGGAAACAGAACCCAATCAAAGGTGTTATGTGCTCCACTAAGACAGTTATTTATCTTATAACTTGTCCTTGTGGTAAAAATGTGGGTAAAACGAAGCGCGAATTAAAAGTACTGTAATGAAACAGGCAGGGAGCAGGTCTCGAACACTCGACCTTCGAGCCCGAGCGCTATTGACTGTGCCGCAAAAGCATGCTCGTGCAGCAGAGTCGATTTCCGCGCTTATAAACCCAGGGTCTTTACAGTACAAATCTTCTAAGATCACTTTGGCACCGCCCTAAAAACCCGATTCAAATTCGACACAAACCTTCAAATAGGTATGTAAAGACACATTATATAAACTTATTTACATTTTAGAGGCGATAAGGTGATAAGTTGGACAGATCGAGTGAAAAAAAAGCTATTTTCCCACACAACATCTCTCCTTCTCACTATCACGCATTAGTGTCACTTCCCCACCCGCCATCTTTAAAAAGACCCGACGGGGCTCATTGCCTGCTTGAATTATGCAGAAACAGGCAGCGTTTAGGTCATGTAATTGATTCTGTTGGAAAGGGGAGAAATTGTGCTTTACAATGGTATTGACATTACAGTTGATCTGGAAGTATTACGTTTTGGGGCGCTAAAATAAGGGCAATTGTATGGACCAAGGCGATGTACGAGTTTACGTTAGACCTTACGGTGAAATGCTTACTTACAAGTCCTTATCCAACAATGCAGTTCAAGAAATAGAGTTAAGAAAATATTTAATAAATAAACTAAAGTACAAAATTAAATCAAAAAGTAACAAGAAAATGATATAACAATAACTAGGCTATATACAGGGGGTACAGACCGGTACCGAGTCAAGGTGCGATGATACAGGTTAGTCGAGGTCATTTGTAAAGTGACTGGGCATAGATAATAAACAGCGAGTAGCAGCAGTGTAAAAACAAAACCAGGGTCAGTATATGTAAATAGCCTGAGTGGCCATTTTATTAATTGTTCAGCAATCTTATGGCTTGGGGGTAGAAGCTGTTAAGAATCCTTCTGGGCCTAGACTTGGCGCTCCAGTAGCGCTTGCTGTGCGGACGCAGAGAGAACAGTCTGACTTGGGTGACGGGAGTCTTTGTCACGGCTGGCTGAAGGACTGGACCAAGGTGCAGCATGGTAAGCGTACATTTTCTTTTTATTAAAAATGACGCCAACAAAACCGTGAAGCTTTGGGCTATGTGCCCTGAACAAAGTCAAAGTTAACTTCCCACAGAACAGGTGGGGGAAAAGGGTACCTAAGTATGATTCTCAATCAGAGACAACTAACGACACCTGCCTCTGATTGAGAACCATACTAGGCCAAACAGAAATACAAAACATAGAAAAAAGGACGTAGAAAGCCCACCCTAGTCACACCCTGGCCTAACCAAAATAGAAAATAAAAAGCCTCTCTATGGCCAGGGCGTGACAGTCTTTGACAATTTTTGGGGCATTCCTCTGACACCAATTATGCCAACTGAGTACTGGTCCTTTCACATCATAACTGTTTATCAAAACAGCTAAGTTTAATCTTGTATAAATATCAAGTTTGTGAATAGATTTTATTGTTGTCAAGTTGATCAACTATACAGTATATGTGGTTTAGGAAAAAAGTATTCCAATTTACCATACATGCTTTTGACATCATTCTCCAGACTATTGCAATTTTGTACCTCCAATAAGAAAAACTGTAATGTAATATCCTTCACATTTGATTAATTAATTTATTTTAATAGATGTGCTGTTCTAAGCACTTAACAGAAAGTTGATCACATAAAACATGAACACTCATGAATTAAGTTTTAAAAAATTTAAACAACCTTTGTAACTACAAAAAAAATTCATAACTTGCAAATATAACACCAAAAGTTTCCCTGATACTCTCAGCAGAAAAAGAGGAGGCTGAATCTAGCAGCTGCAGCTCAGTTTGTCTAAATGTCTTGGTTCCCACAATGCACAATTTCTCTCATTAAATTGTAATGTAGATCTGTTTAATTAATTAAGTAATACCTATTGTAGGTAAGTTGAACAAGAAGACATGTCAGTATATACGAGACAAACAAACCACATTCAGAAGAATCTCACTAGAACAGAAGAATAGGCACTCAATGAATTAATGAAATATTCATCTTTGGTTATAAAACCTGAAGACAAGGGAGGTGCTGTGGTTGTTTTAGACTAGGAAAAATATAAAGAAGAAATTCAGAGACAACTCAGTAATTAACGTTTCTATAGAAAACTGAGTGTTGATCCCACGCAGGTGTTCCAAAGGGATATATGCTGTAATCTGGAGCCCTATTAAACAACCTGATCTCAAAACCTGAATATGAATATCTTTGCTGCAAATGTGCCATAGGTCCATGCTTGTACATTTTACAGAATATTACACAAACCTAAAACACAACAAGGCAACTATCCAGGCAGACCAGTGGTTGCAGGAATAGGCTCAATGCTAGAGCCATTCTCAAACTTTGTTAGCCTCTTTTAAAGACTCTATAGACTTCATAAACAAGATCTCACCAATAACGGGTTTAAAAGAAGACTGTATTTTGGTCACATTAGATGTCGAGAGTCTATATACCAGCATTCCCCATGTGGGAGGGGGGGGGGGCTGGCAGCACTAGTACACTATTTGGGAGACAGAGACACTAATGAATATCCACCAACATACTTCATTCTAGAGCTGGCTGAATATGTTTTGACGTATAACTATTTTAGGTGTGATGATGAATACTTCCTCCAAACGAATGGAACATCGATGGGCTCCACATTCGCTCCAACACCCTTCGATGTGTGGAACGGATGTGGTTGGGGCTAGGTCTACATAACGGTGCAATTTTTCTTTTTTTAAATCAAGAAATTCACAAAAGCTCTGACGAAGGCAGTGAGGCTGATACGTAAACTTATTAAACATCAGTGATACTATCAAGAGCTGTGAGGGAACTATGTACGCAACCGGATAGAAGTCACGCAGTAATCCTGTATATGATTTTGTGGCTGTGGGAATTATTATTGACTGAGCTAGAATCAAATAATGTAGCGAACTATGTAAGCAACCGGAAAGAGTAATCCTTTGTATGACTTTGTGGCTGTGACGACTACCATATTTGGCTCGCTGACAAACAAACGCCAGTACTTGAACTGCGTAGCAGCATATCAGAGTAATCCACGCAGAAATGGAACGGAAATCACAGAAAATATAGTAGACGTTGTGGTGGCAGCTGTAAAGAGGTATTTGGGTATACGCGATTTGAGTTCAGAGGAGTTACAGGGTGTGTTGAGTGGTGGCGACCCATGCTAAAATTATTCTAATTGTAGCATGTTTCCTTGCGTAGGCTGTCGTTGCTTGGTTGTACATCCTCAATTCTGGAACTGCAAATGTAACGTTATTATTCTTGAATGGGTTAGAATGAAATGTCCGCAACAGGAAGAGAGTCATGCAGTAACCCTTTTAGCTACAACTTCCTAAGAAAAGCTGTGGCCTACCTGTGATGTACAGCTGTTTACACCGCTGTTTACAGTTTTTTACAATTGCGTACACACTAAAGTGGTACTTGAGGCACACTCAGTGAAACCAAGTCATGTGCCTAATCTTCAGACCAAGTCTGCAAAACTGCAAGCACTTTATCTGTTCTCTACATTAGACACGTCATTCAAATCAGAGCTTGAGCACAATAAATAGGCTTCGGGTTGGCTTTCTTGGTTTGGACAACAATGGAGGCCAAGAGATGGGTGGTGGTGGTGGTGGTGGTGGTGGTGGTGGTGGTGGTGGGGGGGGGGGGACAATCACAGATGAGATACGGGCTGTTTCGGTTGAGTTTCAGGGAGGCTGGGCAGAGGGTCCAGCATAACTTGAGCCGCTACACTGCAGCAAGTGTCGTTCGGACATTTCAAAATGAGAACAGGTAAGTAAACCTACCCTCTATACCATGCTACTGTACTTACAGCACTACAGTTACCATTTCATACTGAAATAAATCTTGCACCCTTTCCATTCGCATGTTTTTGCAGAATTGCTAGACAACCCTTCAATGGCGGAAGAAACCGGCTGTTCACTGCAGAGCAGGACCAACACAGTGAATATGATCATTTTAAACAACCGCATACGTTAATGACAACATTCAGTAACATAAATAGTGTGAGTTTATCCGCACTTGGCCGTCTCCTGAAACGCCAGAGCAGACCAGGTTTGTTGCCTTCTGGGCAACGTAAGTTTCCACCGTGCTGCTCTAGTCTGCAATTGGTTCATTGACCATCCGCAAGTTTTGATTCTCAACCTGCCACCATATTCTCCATTTCTAAACCCAATTGAAGAGTTATTTTCGGCATGGTGTTGGAAGGTATATAATCGCATATCCCTTCTCCAGGTGATGGAGGAGGCCTGTGGTGACATGAGGGAGCATGCCAGGGCTGGATACACCACTTCAGATGCTACTTTAGCCACTGTTTAGCCAGAGAGAACAGCTCTTGTGATGTTGATGAGGTGCTGTGGCCAGACTCAAATAGGAGACAGGATGCACCCAAACTGTTTTTTTCTTTATAAACTCAGCAAAAAAAGAAACCTCCTCTCACTGTCAACTGTGTTTAATTTCAACAAACTTAACATGTGTAAATATTTGTATGAACATACGATTCAACAACTGAGACATAAACTGAACAAGTTCCACAGACATGTGACTAACAGAAATTGAATAATGTGTCCCTGAACAAAGGGGGGTTCAAAATCAAAGTAACAGTTAGTATCTGGTGTGGCCACCAGCTGCATTAACTACTGCAGTGCATCTCCTCCTCATGGACTGCACCATATTTGCCAGTTCTTGCTGTGATATGTTACCCCACTCTTCCACCAAGGCACCTGCAAGTTCCCGGACATTTCTGGGGAGAATGGCCCTAGTCCTCATCCTCCGATCCAACTGGTCCCAGACCTGCTCAATGGGATTGAGAGCCAGGCTCTTCGCTGACCATGGCAGAACACTGATATTCCTGTCTTGCAGGAAATCAGGCACAGAACGAGCAGTATGACTGGTGGCATTGTCATGCTGGAGAGCCATGTCAGGATGAGCCTGCAGGAAGGGTACCACATGAGGGAGGAGGATTTCTTCCCTGTAACGCACAGTGTTGAGATTGCCTGCAATGAAAACAATGTCATTCCGATGATCCTGTGACACACCGTCCCAGACCATGACGGACCCTCCACCTCCAAATCGATCCCACTCCAGAGTACAGGCCTCGGTGTAACGCTCATTCCTTCGACGATAAACGCGAATCCGACCATCACCCCTGTTGAGACAAATCCACGACTCATCAGTGAAGAGTACTTTTTGCCAGTAGTGTCTGGTCCAGCAACGGTGGGTTTGTGCCCATAGGCGACGTTGTTGCCGGTGATGTCTGGTGAGGACCTGCCTTACAACAGGCCTACAGCCCTCAGTCCAGCCTCTCTCAGCCTATTGCGGACAGTCTGAGCACTGATGGAGAGATTGTGCGTTCTTAGTGTAACTCGGGCAGTTGTTGTTGCCATTCTGTACCTGTCCCGCAGGTGTGATGTTCGGATGTACCAATCCTGTGCAGGTGTTGTTACATGTGGTCTGCCACTACGAGGACGATCAGCTGTCTGTCCTGTCTCACTGTAGCGCTGTCTTACAGTACTGACATTGCAATTTATTGCCCTGGCCACATCTGCCGTCCTCATGCCTCCTTGCAGCATGCCTAAGGCACGTTCACGCAGATGAGCAGGGACCCTGGGCATCTTTCTTTTGGTGTTTTTCAGAGTCAGTAGAAAGTCCTCTTTAGTGTCCTAAGTTTTCATAACTGTGACCTTAATTGCCTACCGTCTGTAAGCTGTTAGTGTCTTAATGACTGTTCCACAGGTGCATGTTCATTAATTGTTTATGGTTCATTGAACAAGCATGGGAAACAGTGTTTAAACCCTTTACAATGAAGATCTGTGAAGTTATTTGGCTTTTTACGAATTCTCTTTGAAAGACAGGGTCCTGAAGAGTTTAGTAACAAGCCTACTTGTTTATATTCTACTGTATTTGTTTTGTCTGTTACTGTTCATCCTGAAATCTGGATGAAAATACAATGTTATGAGAAAGAAATGCATTTAATTCCCCCCCCCCCATGTATTTCTGTTTATTGTGTAAATATATACTAAATATTTATATATACTGTATATATTTGTGCACATACATGTACGTGTGAGTGCTATGACAAACTGCCGTGGACTCCACTGAAAATGCAAAAGACAAGATAGTAGTGTTTTACATTTCTCACATCTGTGAGTAGTTGGTGTGTATAAGAGCTAATCATTTGATGGTTTGTGTGTAGAGTTTGATGCTAAAACACAATTTGAGGAGTTAAAATAGTTTTGAATTAAGTGTTTGGTTTTGCAAGAGATGTGTGTTGTTTTGCGTGTGTGTTTTGGCATTTTGTGTAGTCTAGAGAAAAGGAGCCATAGTTTCAGAAATCATGCGCAAGCAATTGTCAAACTGTAATGCTCTGTCATGTGTATAGGCTACTGTATTTACAAAACAGTGTACGTTTCCATGTGTGATTGGTAAAATAACTCTAAAATGACCTAAGCATTTAACAAATAACTGACATTTGTCATCAGAAAGATGGATTTAGCGCTTTGTCCAAGAGGAGGACAAAGATAAGCTTTTCTTTTGGGGCAAAGAAAAAGAGAGTGGATGAGCGCTCTTTGATTAGGGCTAAGCCTACACATCAGTATTGGAGTTGAGTTGATGCCATTACAGCAATTGTAGTACCAGAAGACCACTTGATCTGCAACAAGTTGTTTTGCAATGTACAGAGTTCGCTCAGAGACGTAAAAGGAAGCAAGGCACCCCACTGTTTTTTTTTGGTTTTGTTTGTTTTTTGCCTTAGGGAGTGTATTTTCTGGCTTTCCGTGTCACCATGAATCTCAGTTTTTTTATGTCATCGGGTACGACTTTTTAACTTTATTTTTTCTACAAAACATACAGATGTTTTCACATTATGTTGACAGTGATATTGTGCAGGAGATAATGAAAATAAGATTGAAAAGTGATGAAGCAGCCCTTTTAAGAAGATAAATTGTAGGAATAGGCAGGGTTTATGACTTTGGCTGTGGGAACTAGTGACTACTACCATCTTTGGCTCGCTGACAAACGAGCCAATAGTTGAACTGCGCAGCCGCAGATCAGAGAAGGGGGAGGGAGGTTGTACAGAACTAGGTAGATAGCACCTTAAATGTTTGTTTGTGAACTGCTAAGATATCATAGAAGAAGAAGTAGAACTCCACTGCCGAAATGGAACTTAAATCACAGAAAATAGATGTGGTGCTGGCCACTACAGAGAAGTATTTGAATATACGAGATTTGATTTCAGAAGAGTTACAGGGTGTGTTGAGTGGTGGTGTCCTGTTCTTCCAGACCATTGGCATGGTGCAGGAGCAGATAGGGTCAAGGTAGTGGGTTTTTAATGAGCTGGAGGTGGATATTGCAATTTTAGGTGTTCCAGTGGAGGACACAAAACCACTGGTGGTTGAGGCTGTGTAGTAGGGGCTGAGGGAAGGGCCGGTTCCTCAGGACACTTAGAGAGTTTACCATCCATGATTTCTAATTGGTTTCTTAGTCCTGCATTGTTACACCAAATTACTTACATTTTTCTTGTTATCTCCGTTTTTTGTATTGTTACTTGATAAAATAACCATAGCAGCACCCATAGCAGCATGCGCTCCAGCAGGTATATCTCACTTGTCACCCCCAAAACCAATTCCTCCTTTGGTCGTCTTTCCTTCCAGTTCTCTGCTGCCCATGACTGGAACGGATTGCAAAAATCTATGAAGCTGGAGACTCACATCTCCCTCACTAGCTTTAAGCACCTGCTGTCAGAGCATTTTACAGATCACTGCACCTGTACTTAGATGGCCTGTTTACAGATAGGCTATCTACCTACCTCATCCCCATACTGGTATTTATTTATTTATTTATTTTGCTCCTTTGCACCCCAGTATCTCTACCTGCACATTCATCTTCTGCCGATCTACCATTCCAGTGTTTAATTGCTACAGTGCCTTGCGAAAGTATTCGGCCCCCTTGAACTTTGCGACCTTTTGCCACATTTCTGGCTTCAAACATAAAGATATAAAACTGTATTTTTTTGTGAAGAATCAACAACAAGTGGGACACAATCATGAAGTGGAAGGACATTTATTGGATATTTCAAACTTTTTTAACAAATCAAAAACTGAAAAATTGGGCGTGCAAAATTATTCAGCCCCCTTAAGTTAATACTTTGTAGCGCCACCTTTTGCTGCGATTACAGCTGTAAGTCGCTTGGGGTATGTCTCTTATCAGTTTTGCACATCGAGAGACTGACATTTTTTCCCATTCCTCCTTGCAAAACAGCTCGAGCTCAGTGAGGTTGGATGGAGAGCATTTGTGAACGGCAGTTTTCAGTTCTTTCCACAGATTCTCGATTGGATTCAGGTCTGGACTTTGACTTGGCCATTCTAACACCTGGATATGTTTATTTTTGAACCATGCCATTGTAGATTTTGCTTTATGTTTTGGATCATTGTTTTGTTGAAGACAAATCTCCGTCCCAGTCTCAGGTCTTTTGCAGACTCCATCAGGTTTTCTTCCAGAATGGTCCTGTATTTGGATCCATCCATCTTCCCATCTTCCCTGTCCCTGCTGAAGAAAAGCAGGCCCAAACCATGATGCTGCCACCACCATGTTTGACAGTGGGGATGGTGTGTTCAGCTGTGTTGCTTTTACGGCTAAACATAACGTTTTACATTGTTGCCAAAAAGTTCAATTTTGGTTTCATCTGACCAGAGCACCTTCTTCCACATGTTTGGTGTGTCTCCCAGGTGGCTTGTGGCAAACTTTTTAAACGACACTTTTTATGGATATCTTTAAGAAATGTCTTTCTTCTTGCCACTCTTCCATAAAGGCCAGATTTGTGCAATATACGACTGATTGTTGTCCTATGGACAGAGTCTCCCACCTCAGCTGTAGATCTCTGCAGTTCATCCAGAGTGATCATGGGCCTCTTGGCTGCATCTCTGATCAGTCTTCTCCTTGTATGAGCTGAAAGTTTAGAGGGACGGCCAGGTCTTGGTAGATTTGCAGTGGTCTGATACTCCTTCCATTTCAATATTATCGCTTGCACAGTGCTCCTTGGGATGTTTAAAGCTTGGGAAATCTTTTTGTATCCAAATCCGGCTTTAAACTTCTTCACAACAGTATCTCGGACCTGCCTGGTGTGTTCCTTGTTCTTCATGATGCTCTCTGCGCTTTTAACGGACCTCTGAGACTATCACAGTGCAGATGCATTTATACGGAGACTTGATTACACACAGGTGGATTGTATTTATCATCATTAGTCAGTTAGGTCAACATTGGATCATTCAGAGATCCTCACTGAACTTCTGGAGAGAGTTTGCTGCACTGAAAGTAAAGGGGCTGAATAATTTTGCACGCCCAATTTTTCAGTTTTTGATTTGTTAAAAAAGTTTGAAATATCCAATAAATGTCGTTCCACTTCATGATTGTGTCCCACTTGTTGTTGATTCTTCACAAAAAAATACAGTTTTATATCTTTATGTTTGAAGCCTGAAATGTGGCAAAAGGTCGCAAAGTTCAAGGGGGCCGAAATACTTTCGCAAGGCACTGTATATTGTAATTACTTTGCCACCATGGCCTATTTATTTCCTTAACTTACCTCATTTGCACTCACTGTATATAGACTTTTTGTTTTCTTTTGTTCTACTGTATTATTGACTGTGTTTTGTTTATTCCATGTGTAACTCTGTGTTGTTGTATGTGTCGAATTGCTACGCTTTATCTTGGCCAGGTCGCAGTTGCAAATGAGAACTTGTTCTTAACTAGCCTACCTGGTTAAATAAAGGTGAAAAATAAAAATCTCTAGTAACCCATTATACACACATTTATCACTTAATCTCTCTTTATCCAACTACGTCTCTCAACAGACACAATTCTACCTGACCACTTCTCGATCACATCCTCTCTATACTCAACCCGTCCTAATCCAAACCAAACAATTAGTCAAATTTCTGACTAATCTGAAAACAAGGCTCCGTAAATTTAATCAGCGTATCGAATGCATGACCCGGGCTGGCAAAACCCTGGATCATTGTTATTCTAACTTCCGTGATGCATATAAAGCCCTCCCACGCCCTCCTTTCTGAAAATCTGACCACGACTCCATTTTGTTGCTCCCAGCCTATAGACAGAAACTAAAACAGGAAACGTCTGTCCTCAGGTCTGTTCAACTCTGGTCCGACCAATCGGATTCCACGTTTCAAGATTGCTTCGATCACGTGGACTGGGATATGTTCCTCATAGCGTTGGACAATAACGTTGATGAATACGCTGATTCGGTGAGCAAATGTATTAGCCAGTGCATCAGTGATGTTGTACATACAGCGTCTATTAAAACATTCCCCAACCAGAAACCGTGGATTGATGGAAGCATTCGCGCAAATCTGAAAGCGAACCACTGCCTTTAATCAGGGCAAGGTAACCGGAAACATGACCGAATACAAACAGTGTAGCTATTCCCTCCGCAAGGCAATCAAACAAGCTAAGCGTCAGTATAGAGACAAAGTAGAGTCGCAATTCAACGGCTCAGACACGAGAGGTATGTGGCAGGGTCTACAGTCAATCACGGACTACAAAAGGAAAACCAGCCTCGTCGCGGACCACCATGTCTTGCTTCACTGCAGCCAACTTGAGTCAACAATTTAAACATGTTAACCCTCGCAAGGCTGCAGGCCCAGACGGCATCCCCAGCCGCGTCCTCAGAGCATGCAAAAACCAGCTGGCTGGTGTGTTTCCGAACATATTCAATCAATCCTTATCCCCGTCTGCTGTTCCCACATGCTTTAAGAGGGCCACCATTGTTTCCTGTTCCCAAGAAAGCGAATGTAACTGAGCTAAATGACTATCGCCCCATAGCACTCACTTCCCTCATCATGAAGTGCTATGAGAGACTAGTCAAGGACCATATCACCTCCACCCTACCTTACACTCTAGACCCACTCCAATTTGCTTACCGCCCCAATAGGTCCACAGACGCCGCAATCACACTGCACACTGCTCTAACCCATCTAGACAAGAGGAATACCTATGTAAGAATGCTGTTCATCTACTGCAGCTCAGCATTTAACACCATAGTACCCTCCAAACTCGTCATTAAGCTCGAGACCCTGGGTCTCGACCCCACCCTGTGCAACTAGGTCCTGGACTTCTTGACGGGCCGCCCCCAGGTAGTGAGGGTAGGAAACAACATCTCCACCCCGCTGATCCTCAACACTGGGGCCCCACAAGGGTGCGTTCTCAGCCCTTTCCTGTACTCCCTGTTCACCCATGACTGCGTGACCATGCACGCCTTCAACTCAATCATCAAGTTTGCAGACGACACTACAGTGGTAGGCTTGATTACCAACAATGACGAGATGGCCTACAGGGACGAGGTGAGGGCCCTCGGAGTGTGGTGTCAGGAAAATAACCTCACACTCAACGTCAACAAAACAAAGGGGATGATCGTGGACTTCAGGAAACAGCAGAGGGAGCACCCCCCTATCCACATCGACGGGACAGTAGTGGAGAAGGTGGAAAGTTTTAAGTACCTCGGCGTACACATCACGGACAAACTGAAATGGTCCACCCACACAGACAGCATGGTGAAGAAGGCGCAGCAGCGCCTCTTTAACCTCAGGAGCCTGAAGAAATTTGGCTTGTCACCAAAACCACTCACAAACTTTTACAGACGCACAATCGAGAGCATCCTGTTGGGCTGTATCACCACCTGGTACGGCAACTGCTCCGCCCACAACCGTAAGGCTCTCCTGAGGGTAGTGAGGTCTGCACAACGCATCACCGGGGGCAAACTACCTGCCCTCCAGGACACTCACACCACCCGATGTCACAGGAAGGCCAAAAAGATCATCAAGGACAACAACCACCCAAGCCACTGCCTTTTCACCCCGCTATCATCCGGAAGGCGAGGTCAGTACAGGTTCATCAAAGTGGGGACCGAGAGACTGAAAAACAACTTTTATCTCAAGGCCATCAGACTGTTAAACAGCCATCACAAACATTGATGTAATAAATGTATCACTAGCCACTTTAAACAATGCCACTTTATATAATGCTTAAATACCCTACATTACTCATCTCATGTGTATATAATGTACTCTATACCATCTACTGCATCTTGGCTATGCCGTTCGGCCATCGCTCATTCATATATTTTTATGTACATATTCGTATTCATTCCTTTACACTTGTGTGTATAAGGTAGTTGTGAAATTGTTAGGTTAGATTACTTAGATATTACTGCATGGTCGGTACTAGAAGCACAAGCATTTCGCTACACTCACATTAACATCTGCTAACCATTGGTATGTGACAAATAACATTGGATTTGATTTACATTTACCAACTTTATTAAACATGCTCAATCCTTTAGTTCACTTCCTCTCATGTGCACAATTGGTGGCTGACTAAATACTTTTTTGCCCCACTGTAATTATATATTTGTATTTGATTGTAGGGAATCCAATCCCTATTTACATACTGGCCCATCCTAAATTATATACTTATCCAACAGTATTTTGTCACTGATCCAACAGTATTCACCTGCAAGTGTAGTGAAATGTATACCTATTTATAGACTGACCCAACATTATTTTCAACTGATTGTAGGAAAAGCAATCCCTATTAGATACACACCTGTGCTGCCATTGATCAATGTTAACCGGCGAGATTCATTATTATAGAAAAATTGTTCTGCTAAATTGAACCCCAACATTTTGTTGATGAGGAGGACGAGATCTTACACCATTAAGGCTCGGCTGGAAAACAGACAGTCCCTCTCACAGAGATGTTTAAATAAGGTATCTTACCTTTTTCCAAGCCGGGCAGAACGGATCAGTAATTCAGGTTCTCATCCGGATCCCGCCACCAAATGTTGTTGAAAATTAGATCCAAAGATGAAGGCAGAGACTACTTAATGGTATAATAGAAAACCTTTAATACAAGCAGCTGTAGGGGAGATCTAACTCTGATTTCACAGGGAAGAACTTGAGAATGGCTGCATGTTCTTTATATAGTGGGAAGTGATAACACAATAAAATTGTTTACACAACAGTTATTTTATACAAGCAACAGTTACGGAACACAATAGCTTTGTGTTAGGGTGCATACATACCAGGAGTCTATGAAAGGCATTACATCACAGTCCAACACAGAACATATCCCTTGAGAAGTTTCAACAGCTCAACACAAATTTTGCCACCACAGTTGGAAGGGTGTTTTTTTGTAGTTTTACTTTTGTTTTTCCTTTCCCCGTTTTGTATCACAAAGTATAATGATTTTATATTATAGTCCAGTTTGTGGCGGTAATGAGGCATATTGGATGCCAACCGCCGTTGAACTCCAAAGAAAAAGAAGAAGAATCAGAAATCTCCGGAAGAAAACGTCATTTCCTGGTCTTGCAACTGACGTGTCTAAAACAGTGTTAGTGGAGGTAGCTAGACTTGGGAGGAAATTTTTCATCAGATACTGTATATCTGATTAGATTTCCTTCTGGAGGCGAAGCCACTTAAAATATTCTTCCGATCAGTTATTTATAGCGTTTTTCCCCCTTCCGTTTAACGTTTTTGCTAGTTTGTTTTCTTTACGTTGGTATATTATCTCGTGTACGTGGTGTCAAGATGCTGGATTTCTTCACCATCTTTAGTAAGGGGGGCATAGTGTTGTGGTGTTTTCAGGGAACCGGTGTTACAGAATCCTTCACCGGGCCTGTCAACGCGCTGATCCGCTCCGTGATCCTTCAGGTGAGAAATACTTAAATCAAGTGACAGCTGTCATGTTTCTGTGCAGCCTAGCGGTGTGTATGTATGGTTGTTTTTCAGCATGCGCCAGAGCGTCGCCACTTCATCAACAAACTGGTTTTCTAATTTAGCTACGTAGCTTTCGTAGATACACCTATCATGTAAATTATTCGTCTAAACTAAATAGGATGTATATATTGGTAAAGCTAGTGCACTTGTTAGCTTACTAATGCTACGATTGCGCTAGCTAGTATATGGTTGCGTAATACAGACATGGGGGATTTGGGAACTGGGGGTTACACGCGCACAGGTTGTTATTTTGCCAGCCACATCACAATATCACAGCCTAGTGGGATTATCACAAAATGCAAGACTATTACCACGTTGCTAGCTAGATATCAAGTATTTATACGTAACAAAAATATAAACGCAACAATTTCCAAGATTTTACTGAGTTAATGCATATAAAGAAATAAGTACATTTAAATAAATTCATTAGGCCCTAATCTATGGTTTTCATGTGACTAGGAAAACATACATAAAAAAAGGGGTAAGGTAGGTGGTCTGGATCAGAAACCATGACGAGATCCTGATGTTATCTCTGCATTCAATTTACCATTGATAAAATGCAATTGTGTTCGTAGTTTACGCCAGCCCATACCATAACCCCACCGCCATCATAGAGCACTTTGTTCACAACGTTGACATCAACAAACTGGTTGCCCACGCGTGGTCTGCGGTTGTGAGGCTGGTTGGAAGTACTGCCAAATTCTGTAAAATGACAGAGGTTGTTTATGGTAGAGAAATTAACATTCAGGCCTCTGGCAACAGCTCTGGTGGGCATTCCTGCAGTTAGCATGCCAATTGTATGCTCCCTCAAAATTTGAAACATCTATGGTATTGTCTTGTGTGACACAACTGCACATTTTTAAAGTGGCCTTTTATTGTCCCCAGCATAAGGTGCACCTGTGTAATGATCAAACTGTTTAATTAGCTTCTTGATATGCCAAATCTGTCAGGTGGATGAATTATCTTGGAAATTGATAAATGCTCACAAACAGGGATGTAAACACATTTTGCCAAACATTTTAGAGAAATAAGGTTTTTGTTCACATGGAACATTTCTGGGATATTTTATTTAAGCTCATGAAACATCGGACCAACACTTTACATGTTTATTTTTGTTCAGTGTAGAACATGTGTTCAAGAGAAATGTTTTCATTTCCGTGATAACCTCTGATCCGTGTTACAGTATTAATGTTAATGGTTCTCTTATTTTTGTTTCAGGAACGCAGTGGCAACAATTCCTATTCTCATGATGCCTTGAGTCTTAAGTACAAACTCGATAATGAGTTTGAGCTGGTTTTTGTGGTAAGTTTCACAGAGAACTGCAGTGTATTATAACATTTACTATTTCCTGAAGGAACATACCATACTAACATACAGAAGTGTTTTCTTCTCATGCAGTCTATGGACTCCAAACTGACCATGCTTCTCTTTTTTGTGTAGGTGGGTTTTCAAAAAATCCTGACGCTGACGTATGTTGACAAGTTCATAGATGACGTACAGCTCCACTTCAGGGATCGCTATAAGAATGAGCTGGAGCAAAAGGGGGCCCTTGCGCTGTTGAACAGCCATTTTGCGTTTGAGGATGACTTCAAAATGCTTCTTCGGTAAGCAGTGTCATATCTTAGGGCTGATACTGGTGCATAAAGAGAAGATTCTGCTTTCAAACTAATTTGCTGAATCTCACACACACAACCAGCTGTTGAGTTGCCAACTCACAGGTCTACAAGGACCTGAAGGCTGCTTGTACAAAATAGAATTTCACTATAGTTCAAGTTAAATGCTAAGTGCTTTGACTCAAATGTTACTGTCCTGTTGTGCTCTAGTGAGGCGGAGGAGAGCAGCAAAGCTCGAGGTCCCACCTCCATGAGAAGCTTCAATGCTTCCCTGAAATCCCAGAAAACTGTGAAGTCCATGATCGAGACGAAGGGAGGGGATAAGGGCAAGGAACAGGGTGGCAAGAAGAATAAGAATGCCAAAAAAGAGGGTAAGGGTTTGACATGATTATTATGAAGGTGTTGGAATACAAGCACTTGGTTACACTATTTCTGTTTGAAACCGGTCCATTTTTTTTCTTAATGTTTTAATTTCATGGGGACCAGAGAAGGCTGCTGAGGGGAGGACGGCGCATAATAATTTGCTGAAATGGAGCGACTGGAATGGCATCAGACACATAGAAATCACGTATTTGATGTATTTGATACTATTCCCCTCTAGCCATTACCACGAGCCCATTCTCCCCAATTAAGGTGCCACCAACCTCCTGTGATGGGGACATTGATAATGTTTTGTGTGGATGGGGTTAGTTTCTGATATTTTCCCCCCTAGCTCCTGCTGCTGAGCCTGTGAAAGGGGAAAAAGCTAAGGCTCCGACCAGTGCCCAGAAGACAGAAGAGAACGGTAACCAAGGCTTGACCCAGGAGGAGATCATTCAGAAGAAGAGAGAGGAGTTTATCCGCAAGCGCATGGGGGCACCTGTGGAGAAGCCCAGGTGAGTGGGGGTGGGAGGGACCCAATGTGGTTAAAGTTCTAATTTGGAATGTTGCTGACAGTTGCTTCAGTACTGGAAGTCACATTGTCTCTTGCCTTCCAGTAAGTCCCCCAAGCCTGTGAAGGAGAAACCCAAGGGGAAAGAGAAGCGGGTATGGACCTTGGGTGGCAGCAGCACCAAAGAACTGGACTACAGCCAGAGCAATGGCAATGGAGCCCATGCTGCTGGAGACCAAGGCTTGGATGCTCAAGCTGACCCGGTATGTGCCTGTTGGGTTTGAGAGCAGCAGAGCTAATATAGCCTGGTTGTACCAGACTGAATGCTGCGCTCGCATTATTTAAAAGTGCAGTGAAATAATGGTGAGCGCAGCGGTCTGTCTGTCTGGTTTAACCAGACTAGAGCTAATAGCCTTCAGGGATGCTCTGTTGGTACCTTGATAAATAAGGCCCATGTGGTGTAGAAGTGCTTAGTTTATAGGAATTGCACATCTTAATAAAGTCTTGTCTTGTTGTCCAGGGGATGCAGCTGAGCTCGATGAAGGGTGACTTGCTCGCCGTGGATTACGAGTCCAGCGAGGGAGAGGAGGAGGAAGAAGATGCTGTAGAGAGGGTGGTAGTTGCTGACACTAGCAAGAAAATGTGAGACCCTTTGATTATTTAATGTGTCAGATAATAGGAAGCATGGCTGAGGAATGGAAGATGATATGAATGTGATGTTGTGCCCTGTTGCTCCTGCTAAGTGTCCTTTTTAAAATGTTCCTCAGCCCCAAAAAGGGTGCTTTTGGAGGGATGTTTGGGATGCTGAAGGGCCTGGTGGGTTCTAAGAGTCTGAGCCAGGAGGACATGGAGCCAGTTCTGGACAAGATGAGGGACCACCTCATCGGTATGGACTCCTCTGTTCCCCACTACAGTATCAGTTTCTTAACACATACACTCCCCTTAATATTTATTTTGACAGTGAAGCTAAAACTTTTAATTTTGCTCTAAACTCCAGCATTTTGGATTTGAGATCAAATGTTTCATATGAGGTGACCATACAGTATGTCACCTTTTTATTTCAGGGTATTTCATATCTGTTTTAACGTTTTAGAAATGAAAGCCCTATGTATCTAGTCCCCTCCATTTGAAGGTTGTAAGTATTTGGACAAATTAACTTGTGGGGTGATCAAACGTTTAGTATTGGTCCCATATTCCTTGCAACAATGGCTACATCAATCTTGTGACTCTACAATGTTGTTGTAAATATTTGAAATTTGTATTGATTGTGTTTCAGATTGATGTGCCCAATAGAAATTAGTGGTACATAATGTATTGTCTTTGGAGTTGCTTATTGTAAATAAGAATATATGTTCCTGAACACTTCTACATGAATCTGGATAATCCTGAATTAATTGAGAATAATGATTGAGGAAGTTAGAGGCATAAATATCATACCCCCCCAAAAAAATGTTTTTGCCTCCCTTGTTATTGGTAATAGTGAGAGGTAAGTATGCCTTGGGTGTATGATCTTTGTGCATCTAACTTCCTCACTCATTATTAATGAAAGATTATCCGTAATCATGGTATTATCCACATGCACTTCAAATGGAGGGGACTAGATACATAAAGTACTTTAATTTCTAAACAGTAAAACAGATACGTATGACAATCCCCTCAAATACAAGGTGACATTCTGTACTGTCGCCTCATATGAAACATTTAATCTGAAATCCAAAATGCTGGAGAATAGAGACAACAGTTTTAGCTTCACTGTCAAAATAAATATGTATGGGAGTGTAATTAACTGTTCAACATAGATTTGTACATGTCCTAGGTCACCTGAGGGGAAAAGCTTCACATTCGACTTGTATTCGTAGAATTTTCTCATCTATTTTTATTTTATTTTAATTTATTTTTTCAGCTAAGAATGTAGCAGCCGAAATTGCCTCCCAACTCTGTGACTCTGTAGCCAAGAAACTGGAGGGCAAAGTCATGGGCACCTTCACCAGTGAGTACAACTGTCTTCCACATAGCCACTGAGTAGAATAAGTCCACAATATAATGAGTTCACCTGTGGAGAGATTTAAGTGAACTAGATAGACTTCACACCCCCAAAGAGATGAAGATGCTGCACAACAGTTCAGAGTACCCATCTTGCTCTGATAAAGCCCCCCCCCCCCCTCTTGTAATAGCTGTGGCCTCAACTGTAAAGGGGGCCCTGCAGGACTCCCTGGTCCAGATCCTGCAGCCTAAGCGGCGTGTGGACATCCTGAGAGACGTCCTGGAGGCTCGTAGCCAGCGCAGGCCCTTCGTCATCACCTTCTGTGGGGTCAACGGGGTCGGAAAGTCCACCAACCTGGCCAAGGTGAGATCCACCATGGTGTCAGTATTTTTATTTTTTTCCCCTTCTGTTAATCTGTCATATTGAAAACATTGGTCTTGTTGGGGATTTCAAACCTGGGTTGTATCCATTTAACCAAACCAGGTCCTGGTTGGACCTTTCCAGGCTGTCTAGATACATAGGCCACTGAATACCTGGGAAGCCCCCATTCAGACCACAGAAAAACCAGCAGGGAAATTATTTTTTATTTGCTGAAACCCTACATCCTCTGTCTGTGTGCAGATCTCTTTCTGGCTAATCGAGAATGGTTTCACCGTGCTGATAGCAGCCTGTGACACATTCCGTGCGGGGGCCGTGGAGCAGCTGCGTACCCACCAGCGCCGCCTTAACTCCCTGCACCCCCCTCAGGACCACGGGGGACGGCCCATAGTGCAGCTTTATGAGAAGGGCTACGGGAAGGACGCCGCTGGCATCGCCATGGAGGCTATCGCCTATGGTAACCATACCATTCCCCAGCTTGCCATTCATAGACTAGGTCATCCTAGCCCCATAGTATGCCATAGCTCTGTCTGTCCTCAAATAAATGTATGGTGATCTGTAGGAGGGGTTTGCGAATGCTTCTTATTGTCTCGCATATTAACTGAGTATATGGACCAAGTCAGACGTTCATTCAACCAAGTGAAGAAATCCTTTGTTGTCTCTCTGTCCAGCCCGTAACCAGGCCTTTGATGTGGTGCTGGTGGACACTGCTGGGCGGATGCAGGACAACACCCCCCTGATGACGGCTCTGGCCAAGCTGATAGCTGTCAACATGCCTGACCTGGTGCTGTTTGTGGGGGAAGCTCTAGTGGGCAACGAGGCTGTGGACCAGCTGGTGAGTCCTTATACAACAGTGGTCACCAACCGGTCCATCTCCAAGGCATTTCTAGTCGATCGCCAAACATTTATGTAAAAAAAACAACGATAAAGCCTTGTTCCTATTTTTTTATTAGTCTCGGGCTGTTGGTGGTAGGTGCTGCCAAGTGCACTATGCTACCGCTGGCCAATCAGATTGCTCAGATAACCGAGTCTGCAGTAACGTAGCAGGCATAAAAGAAAGCTACAGCAAAATTGATACTGTGAGATTTCAAAGTGTTTAAAACCAAGACCAGAGAGACTGTCAACAAATACAGCAAAGAGCTGCTGTTTTTATGAGTGAGTTTAAGTTCATACTCAGAGCTGTCAACACTTTGTATTCAACACTTTTATAAGCCATGAAATGTACATTCTTCCTATTTCCACTCAGCCCTACAACAAGCAGTGCAGCAGTAATGAATGAGTAGGAAAGTGTATCTATAGGCTTGCGTTATTATTAGCGGTTTGGGTCTTTTTTCATATCAAGGAATATTTCACTTTCTCTGTTCATAGAAGTAAGAACATGAATTTGTGCATGAGGCAGAAATAATGCGGTGCGACTCGAGTTTCGCCATCAGCTGGAAGACGGTGTCCTTTTTTGGTCAGTGGAGGAAAGGGAGAGTGGAGGGATATTGAGAAACGGACCCTCAGTCTGCTGCTCTCTCCCTCTGTTGAGCCTGACCATCAGATGCAGGCACCATCAGCCCAGTAAAATAAAAATGAAATTATTTAAATGTATGCTCACTCAGCTGTGCCTCACAAGTAATACCTCAAATTTTGAAATATAATTTTAAAAAAATGTCCCAAACAACAACAATGCATTGGCAGGTAAATTCAAGCAAATCCAGTATGCGGTGATAATGTTTTGGGCCTATAGCTTACTGCACAAGCCTCATTGCTACAATACTGTTTTTAATTGGTTAATGTTGCGTAAGCTTACATTTTTTTAAAGTCATGTTAATGAAAAAATCAGAGCGTTAGATCTCGGCGTGCATTTTGATTCAGAAAGTGATCTGACAAAGGTTTGTGACCACTGTCATAACATCCTACTGTTTAATATGCCTCAAACTCTGATCCCTAGAAGGTAAAAAACAGACCAACTGTCAAAGAATTCCGGATGCGTTTTATGCTATAGCTTCAGGGTTTTTTCTGGTTGAAAATGGGGCCGCCATCTTGGCGACAATTTCCTGCAATTCTACAAATTTCTCCATTCAGCTGAGAGAACTTTGCACTTTTAAAGCTAGTTTCTTGAAATTCTATGCATTTTGCCATGGCTAATTCTGTGTTATTTTGCTAAAACAATAACAAAAATGTAATCATGCTAAATTAATTGTTTTTGAAGTTGTCAATTCTCCCTGACTGTCTAGCTTTTATTTTGACTATTGTTACCTCTCAAAGATTATATTATAAAATAATATATAGGTCCATTATCTTTCCACATACTTTTTTTTTTGTCATTTAAGTTTACACTGAAAGCGTTTCTGCATCCAAAATCTATATATTTTTTTTACACCGTTTGGAGTTAAGCGACCCGAAGAAAACGCTTAGGCAGCCCGCCCAAAGATTACAATGGTAGAAAAATCCCTAAGCTTTAGCTGTATTTACTACAACCCTAGAAATGTGATTTACTACAACCCTTTTTCCATAAAGCAGGTTTTTAGAAATGTTAGCGAATTTATTACAAGTAAAAGACCTTAAGTATTCAGACCCTATGTTATGAGACTCAAAATTGAGCTCAGGTGCATCCTGTTTCCATTGATCATCCTTGAGGTGTTTCTACAACTTGATTGGAGTCCACCTGTGGTAAATTCAATTGATTGGACATGATTTGGAAAGACCTATACCTGTCTATATAAGGTCCCACAGTTGACAGTGCAAAATTCTCAAGATGGCGCCGACAGAGTTCTTAGGAAACTATGCAGAATTTAGTTTTTTTTATGTATTATTTCTTAAATTATTACCCCAGGAAATCTTAAGTCTTATTCCATACAGCCGGAAAGAACTATTGGATATAAGAGCGACGTCAACTTATCAACATTACGACCAGGAATACGACTTTCCCGAAGTGGAACCTCTGTTTGGACCACCACCCTGGACAATGGATCTAATCCCAGAAGCCGACCCAATCCCAGAAGCCAGCTCCGTAGACGTGCACATCGCCCACCCCTCCCGGGTATACTACTCGCCATTGTCCAGTCTCTTGACAACAAGATAGATGAAATTCGAGCCAGGGTTGCCTTCCAGAGAGACAGAGGTTGTAACATTCTCTGTTTCACAGAAACATGGCTCTCTGGATATGTTTTTGGAATCGGTTCAGCCACCGGGCTTCTCCATGCATCGCGCCAACAGAGATTAAACACCTCTCTGGGAAGAGTAAGGGCGGGGGTGTATGCTTCATGATTTAACGACTCATGGTGTAATCATCATAACAACATACAGGAACTCAAGTCCTTCTGCTCACCCGACCTAGAATTCCCCACAAACTATAACTGACGAGAATTCTCATCAGTTAGTCACAGCTGTGTACATTCCCCCTCAAGCAGACCCCAAGATGGCCCTCAAGGAACTTCACTGGACTCTATGTAAACTGGAAACCATATATCCTGAGGCTGCATTTATTGTAGGTGGGGATTTTAACAAAGCAAATTTGAGAAAAGGGCTACTTAAAGTCTATTAGTACATTGATTGCACTACACGCTGGGGGTAATACACTCGACCACTGCTACTCTACCTTCCGCAATGTATACAAAGCCCTCCCCCGCCCACCCTTTGGAAAATCCGACCACGACGCCATCTTGCTCCTACCGTCTTATAGGCAGAAACTCAAACAGGATGTACCAGTTACTAGAACCTTTCAACGCTGGTCTGACCAATCGGAATCCACACTTCAAGATTGTTTTGATCATGAGGACTGGGATATGTTCCAGTCAGCCTCAGAGAATAACATTGACCTATACGCTGACTCTGTGAGTGAATTTAAGGCCACCATTGTTGCTGTACCCAAGAAGGCAAAGATAACTGAACCAAATGACTAACGCCCCATAACATTCACTTCTGTCAACATTAAGTGCTTTGAAAGACTAGTCAAGGATCATATCACCTCCACCTTACCGGCCACCCTAGACCCACTTCAGTTTGAATACCGCCCTAACAGGAAAACGGACGACGCCATCACATTGCACACTGCCCTATCCCATCTGGACAAGAGGAATACCTACAGTTGAAGTCAGAAGTTTACAAACACCTTAGCCAAGTACATTTAAACTCAGTTTTTCACAATTCCTGACATTTAATCCTAGTAAAAATTCCCTGTCTTAGGTCAGTTAGGATCACCACTTAATTTTAAGAATGTGAAATGTCAGAATAATAGTAGAGTTATTTATTCCCAGTGGGTCAGAAGTTTATACACTCAATTAGTATTTGGTAGAAGTTTACATAATAATTGAGTGTATTTGGTAGCATTGCCTTTAAATTGTTTAACTTGGGTCAAACGTTTCGGGTAGCCTTCCACAAGCTTCCCACAATAAGTTGGGTGAATTTTGGCCCATTCCTCCTGACAGAGCTGGTGTAACTGAGTCAGGTTTGTAGGCCTCCTTGCTCGCACACGCTTTATCAGTTCTGCCCACACATTGTCTATGGGATTGAGGTCAGAGCTTTGTGATGGCCACTCCAATACCTTGACTTTGTTGTCCTTAAGCCATTTTGCCACAACTTTGGAAGTATGGTGTCATTGTCATTTGGAAGACCCATTTGCGATCAAGCTTTAACCTCCTGACTGATGTGTTGCTGTTGCTTCAATATATCCCCATAATTTTCATTCCTCATGATGCAACTTTTTTATGAAGTGCACCAATCCGTCCTGCAGCAAAGCACCCCCACAACATGATTCTGCCACCCCCGTGCTTCACGGTTGGGATGGTGCTCTTCGGCTTGCAAGCCTCCCCCTTTTTCCTCCAAACATAACGATGGTCATTATGGCCAAACAGTTCTATTTTTGTTTCATCAGACCAGAGGACATTTCTCCAAAAAGTACGATCTTTGTCCCCATGTGCAGTTGCAAAGCGTAGTCTGGCTATTTTATGGTGGTTTTGGAGCAGTGGCTTCTTCCTTGCTGAGCGGCCTTTCAGGTTGTCGATATAGGGCTAGTTTTACTGAGGATATAGATACTTTTGTACCTGTTTCCTCCAGCATCTTCACATGGTCCTTTCCTGTTGTTCTGGGATTGATTTGCACTTTTTCGCACCAAAGTATGTTCATGTCTAGGAGACAGAACGCGTCTCCTTCCTGAGCGGTATGACGGCGGCGTGGTCCCATGGTGTTTATAGTTGCTTACTATTGTTTGTACAGATCAACATGGTACCTTCTGGAATTTGGAAATTGCTCTCAAGGATGAACCAGACTTGTGGAGGTCTACACATTTTTTTCTGAGGTCTTGGCTGATTTCTTTGGATTTTCCCATGATGTCAAGCAAAGAGGCACTGAGTTTGAAGGTAGGCCTTAAAATACATCCACAGGTACACCTCCAATTGACTCAAATTATGTCAATTAGCCTATCAGAAGCTTCTAAAGCCATGACATCATTTTCTGGAATTTTACAAGCTGTTTAAAGGCACAGTCACCTTAGTGTATGTAAACTTCTGACCCACTTGAATTGTGATACAGTGTATATAAGTGATATCTGTCTGTAAACAATTGTTGAAAAAATGACTTGTCGTGCACAAAGTTGATGTCCTAACCGACTTGCCAAAACTATAGTTTGTTAACATGAAATTTGCGGAGTAGTTGAAAACGTTTTACTGACTCCAACCTAAGTGTATGCAAACTTTCAACTGTATGTAAGAATGCTGTTCATTGACTACAGCTCAGCATTTAACACCATAGTACCCTCCAAGCTTATCATCAAGCTGGAGGCCCTGGGCCTCAACCCCGCTCTGTGCAATTGGGTCCTGGACTTTGACGGGCCGCCCCCAGGTAGTGAAGATTGGAAACATCCTCACCTCGCTGACCCTCACCTCGCTGACCCACAAAGGTGCGTGCTCAGCCCCCTCCTGTACTCCCTGTTCACCCACGACTGTGTGGCCATGCACGCCTCCAACTAAATCAAGTTTGCAGACAACACAACAGTAGTGGGCTTGATTACCAACAACGACAAGACAGGTACAGTAAAAGGTGAGGGCACTCGGAATGTGGTGTCAGGAAAACAACCTCTCACTCAACAAAACAAAGGAGTATCGTGGACTTCAGGAAACAGCAGAGGGAGCACCTTCCTATCCACATAAATGGGAAAGTAGTGGAGAAGGTGGGAAGTTAAGGTCCTTGGCGTACACATCAACCTGAAATGGTCCACCCACACAGACAACCTCAGGAGGCTGAAGAAAGTTGGCTTGTCACCCAAAACCCTGACTAACTTTTACAGATCCACAATCGAGAGCATCCTGTCGGGCTGTATCACAGCCTGGTGCGGCAACTGCTTCACCCTCAACCGTATGGCTCTCCAGAGGATGGTGCGGTCTGCACAACGCAACACCGGACGCAAACTATCTGCCCTCCATGACACCTATAACACCCGATGTCACAGGAAGGCAAAAAAGATAATGAAAGACAACAACCACCAGAGCCACTGCCTCTTCACACCGCTAACATCCAGAAAGCGAGGTCAGTACAGGTGCATCAAAGCTGTCTCTATCTAAAGGCCATCAGACTGCTGAACAGCAATCACTAACTCCGAGAGGCTGCTGCCTAGATGGAGACCCAGTCACTGGCCACTTTAACAAATGGATCACTAGTCACTTTAAACAATGCCACTTTAAATGTTTACACACTATTTTATACCATCTATTGCACCTTGCCTATGCCGCTCAGACATCGCTCATCCGTATATGTATATGTACATATTCTCATTCTCCCCATTTTAGATTTGTGTGTATTAGGTAGTTGTTGGGGAAGTGTTAGATTACTAGTTAGATATTACTGCATTGTCAGAACCAGAAGCACAAGCATTTCGTTACACTCACATTAACATCTGCTATAACCATGTGACCAATAAAATGTGATATGATTTGAAACTGAGCCATGAGGTCAAAGGAATTGTATCGAGGCACAGATCTGGGGAAGGGTACCAAAACATTTCTGCAGCATTGAAGGTCCCCAAGAACACAGTGGTCACCATCATTCTTAAATGGAAGAAGTTTGGAACCACCAAGACTCTTCCTAGAGTTGGCCGCCCGGCCAAACTTAGCAATTGGGGGAGAAGGGCCTTGGTCAGGGAGATGACCAAGAACCCGATGGTCACCCTGACAGAGCTCCAGAGTTCCTCTGTGGAGATGGGAGTACCTCCAACTGGGGTTCACCTTCCAACAGGACAACGACCTTAAGCACACAGATGAGACAAAGCAGGAGTGGCTTCAGGACAGGTCTTGAATGTCCCAGCCAGAGCCCGGCCTCTCTGGAAAGACCTGAAAATAGCTGTGCAGCGATGCTCCCCATCCAACCTAACAGAGCTTGAAAAGATCTGCAGAGAATTGGAGAAACTTCCCAAATACTGGTGTGCCAAGCTTGTAGCGTCATATTCAAGGCTGTAATTGCTGCCAAAGGTGCTTCAACAAAGTAAAGGGTCTAAATACTTATGTAAATGTGATATTACTTTTTTTTGCCAAGATTTCTAAACCGGTTTGCATTGTCAATATGGGGTATTGTGTGTACATTAGTGAGGGAGAAAAAGCAATTTAATCTATTTGAGTAAGGCTGTAACGTAACAAAATATGGAAAAAGTCGGGGGGGGTCTGAATACTTACCGAATGCTCTGTAAATGGTATTTTAACTTGTCGTGCATAGGGCACATTTAAGTAATTTAGCAGACACTTATCCAGTGCAACTTATCGGAGAAGTGCCTTGCTCAAGGGCACATCGGCTGCTTTTATACCTAGTCTGCTTGGGGATTCGAACCTGCGATCTTTCGGTTACTGACCCAGTCCGCTTGACTGCTAGGCCACCTTTAAATTATATAGACTAACTGTTTTGTTGATTTGCATAGCTGTTTTATGTTGCACTCTACACTATAATGAGTGCGATACTATACTTGCAGGTGAAATTTAACCAGGCGCTGGCTGATCACTCCATGTCTGATAAGCCTCGTCTCATCGACGGGATCGTTCTCACCAAGTTTGATACCATTGATGACAAGGTTCGTATGTCATTTGATTAGACACTTCAGAACAAGCTTATTTTTTTTATATTTTTGGGGGACTGTTTTTATGGGCTAATAGTAAAGCCAAAAATCTTACATTTTTCATAACTCTAAATCAATTGGCTAAATTATTCTTGGTATAACCATAATAAAATAATTCCATACTTTAGTAGAACCCCGCTCCCCCCCGGCTTAGATTCTTATGGGTTAACAGAAGTCCCTGTAAACAATGTTTTTTTTATTGATAGGAAGTCCAAGCTTTTTAAATGCTGTTTGACATCCTTATCGGATTGTGTCAGAACAGAAGTCTGCATGGTTTTTGGCTGCAAAGCTGATGTCACTCCTCCCCTCAGGTTGGCGCTGCCATCTCAATGACCTACATCACAGGCCAGCCCATTGTGTTTGTGGGCACAGGGCAGACCTACAATGACCTGCGGAGCCTCAACGCCCGTGCTGTTGTGGGCGCCCTCATGAAGGCCTGAGTGGCTACATCCATGTTCACCACTATCGTGACAAAGCCAACTAAACACAGCGCTTTGAGATGTCCGGTCCTGCTAACCCTGTCCTGTGGCTCACATCCTAACCCTCCACATAGCACCAAATGCAAAACACACAAGCTTCCTCCCAACTCCATCTGGGAAAGGGGTGGGTGTTGACTTTTAAGCAAGAGTCTCTTGCTGTAAACGGTTGGGCCAAATTCAAAAGTACCTCAATTTTGTTTTAAAGTTCAAAAGACACATTTCCTGACTTTTTATCTGATCAAATAGAGAATATTTATTTGTCCTCACTCACAGGTTACTCATTGTCAAATTCACTTCCTGGCATTTGGTGTCTGTTTTCCCCCTTCACTTCAACGAGAACATGTCAGTTATAAAGGCTTGCTGGATGCGACACGTTTCAGCAGCCGTCCCGTTCCCGAGGAAAGCTTAGTGACCATAGTGCCTATCCTATCCGTTTCCCTGAAGCATCACCACTACACGGGTGACCGTCTGTCTGCTGAGATCTGAAACTTCAACAAACCCAGTAACTACCTTCTGCTTCTAGCTCTCTGGATGGACTGCTATAACCCCCATCCCGATGCTCCCTTCTTCCTCTGCAATTGGAGACTTGAATGATCCTTCAGTTTGTGGTCGAGTTGAAAAAAATAACTTAAGACATTTTTTGGGGTTGTCCTCCAGGGTCTACAACTGGAGCACTAGGCCTTGACTTTAGCTTTTTCAATTTCTTCCCCTTTGTCATTTTGAAAACAAATACAAGTCTTACATTTTTCCAGTCCCTTTTAATTTGCAGTAGTGCAATGAGAATCAAGAGTTGTATAGATTTGTCATTTGAGAATGTAAACATTTCTAAATAAAGCTGCTATGATGGCATGGAACAAATGCTGATAGTGTGGTCTGGATCACAATGGAAAAGGAAGAGTTGGGTGTATGATACCAAAGTGTTTGTTTTTATTTTTTAAATAGCACTTAAATACCTGCAGTATTAACAATACAAAAGGCATAAAAATAAGCTGGGTGGAGTGAACCCTGAATGCTGATTGACATATCAGACTGTCTAATTATGTTGGTAAGTAGCTTCTAACAGCAATAAGGCACCTCAGGGGTTTATGGTATATGGCCAATATACCACGGCAAAAGGCTGCATCGGAACAGCCCTTACGCCATATATTGGCTGCCTGCTTCTCTTCAGAAACTCACATCTAGGTCCACTGGACTGACTCCAGCCATCCATTCAGGACAGGATTCATTTCCAAATGATGATATGCGAGAAACCAGATCAGGGACCTGACATTGTCATCCCTGCTTCACACATCTATATCCATTAGGCCTACATTTACATTGGGTGGACAGCTGTTTTCCTGTTAGCTCCTTTGGCTGGATCTTTCCCTTTCATGACAACCGGTACAGAAAAAAATAAAAACAATCAGCGGGTGACTACAGAGCAGTAACATGTTCTCTTCTGGCCCATATTTGCCTGGAGGAGTTGTAGTAGATCCAATGAAACCAGACCTGAGTAGTAGACTGAACTCTATGAAGGAACGGTGAATGAAAAGGACTGATACTCCCACCTGTTTTGTGCCTGTCAAGAAGAATAGTCTGGGCAGAAAGAGAAGGTGAACAGGTAAAAGACCAGGAGAACCAACAGCTGTATATTACTATGGACTGCCATGCATTACAGGTAAGCCTGTACACAATCCTAACCTTGAAGGAGGCACTTCTGTGAATGAAAGCCATTCTGGGTTTCCTGTTCTTCTTGAGAGGGAGATCCTATGAAAATCACAAATAGTGAGGGCAAACAAAGGAGCTATTCATGTTTAAACACAGAAAAATGTGCAACTTGGCTCACTAAAATATAATTCCTCAGTAGCATCACCGTAAGAGGAGATCCAAGCACTAAATAAATAATTGTTTTCTGATTTACACTTACATATCACCAAATAAGTGATCTATTGTAGGAAGTGGATACTGTATGATTACTAAACATGCAGTGAGAGAGTTTGAGTAATTTCACTGAAACTGGTAAGTTATGTGAAAAGGCTCTTCCCTTCCTTTAAATTGTACCAGAGGGGCTTCCTTACCCCAGCCGTTAATGACGGCGTCGCGGTTGCAGATCTCATTGGCCAGCCGCTCAAAGTACTCGGGCAGGTCAGAATACTCATTGCCGTAGGAGATGACCTTGATGCCCTTGTCCAGCATGTTGTCCCGCAGCTTCTTGAACTCTCCAACGTCCTCGCGCCGCACCAGCATGAAGTGCTCCAGGTCCGACTTGTGTTTGACCGCCTCCAGGAACAGAGCCTGGAAGGTGGTGTCGTCCACTGTGCGCCCGCAGCCCAGGAACACAAATGATTTGGTCTCATACAGTTTCTGGATCTCTCTCTGTTGAACCAAGAGAATTCCATTTTCATTAAGACACTGACAGAATTTACTTAAATAAAAAAATTATAAATTAACATCAGCAACTGCTAAAACATTTCCAGGGTATCATTTAAAGGCTGCCTGCCTCAATGCTCACCATGACTTCAGTGTTCCTCAGTACATTCTGGTAGCCAGCAGGGTGCAGTACAATGCCACTGGGATTCGTGTAAACACCGTGAATGTGCAAAACACTCAGACTTCTCTTCCCCTGAGCCCACTCCAGGACCTGCACATACACACATTTCACAGTCCATAGCACCAATACCTGTTCTCACTGGGTATAGAGTAACACAACTAATGTGAGAGAGTGCATAAATACCACACCTGAAGGGCATTATCACAGGCTTCTGATAAATACATAGACTCATGTCAATTATTGTAATGGTTCTACATAAATAACAATCCATGTTGGGTCCCTGCTAAGGTGAGAGTAGGAATAGTGTTAAGTTCTGCTTAAAGGATAAATATATTTGTCAGGTTAGTTCCCATTTCTGACATATTGATTAATCCATAAATGTTGACAATGGTTGGAGGATGTTTGAACATTTGACCTCAATATATACTAACTACATCCTACTTCTGTCAGAGACAAAATAATGTACTTTCACAGGTCAATACGTTGATCATTTTCTCTGGTGTAAGGACACCATATTAGAAGGGCAACAATATTAGAAGACATATGTTGGGCTTTGAATTAAATACCTTCCCTTGAATATGCCTTTAATACACATTAAAAACATGTTTTATGTGTAAGAGCATTCCCTGTGTTGTAAGCATAAACAACGTAGTATAGTTAAACTGTCATGACCTCAGTGTTTCATAGACAACTTCCCCGAACAAGGGTCCCTAATCATTTGAGTCAATCTACCTGCACACTCATCTAATGCACATCTGTCACTCCAGTGTTTAATTGCTATATTGCCACTATGGCCTATTTATTGCCTTACCTCATTTGCATACACTGTATATAGACTTTTTATATTGTATTATTAACTATGTTTGTTTATTCCATGTGTAACTGTGTTGTTGTTTGTGTCGCACCGCTTTATCTTGGCCAGGTCGCAGTTGTAAATGAGAACTTGTTCTCAACTAGCCTAACTGGTAAATAAAGGTGACACCCCCCCAGCTCTGATGCCGTCTTAAAACCTATGTTCCAGTGTCCACACCACATGCCCAAATCTATAGATATGACAAATGTAAAACATTTCTTAACGTTTAAATGGCAATTGTTTTATTATTTAAACGTTATGAAAAAAAAACATTAAATTAGGTGATGTTGAAGTCGGACGTTTACATACACTTAGGTTGGAGTCATTAAAACTAATTTTTCAACCCCTCCACATTTCTTGTTAACAAACTATAGTTTTGGCAAGTCAGTTAGGACATCTACCTTGTGCATGACACAAGTCATTTTTCCAACAATTGTTTACAGACAGATTAATTCACAATTCCAGTGGGTCAGAAGTTTACATACACTAAGTTGACTGTGCCTTTAAAAAGAATGGAAAATTCCAGAAAATGTCATGGCTTTAGAAGCTTCTGATAGGCTACTTAACATAATTCGAACCGATTGGAGGTGTACCTGTGGATGTATTTCAAGGCCTACCTTCAAACTCAGTGCCTCTTTGCTTATCATAAGAAAAATCAAAATAAATCAGCCAAGACCTCAGATAAAAAAAACTGTAGACCTCCACAAGTTTGGTTTATCCTTGGGAGCAATTTCCAAACGCCTGAAGGTACCACGTTCATCTGTACAAACACCATGGGACCACGCAGCCGTCATACCGCTCAGGAAAGAGACGCTTTCTGTCTCCTAGAGATGAACGTACTTAGGTGCAAAAAGTGAAAATCAATCCCAGAACAGCAGCAAAAGACCTTGTGAAGATGCTGGAGGAAACCGGAACAAAAGTATTTATACCGTTTTTCGGTTCTCTGCTGTGTGCTTCACCTCCATGTTCTCAGTAATCAGTACATGGGACTTCATGTCCCACTTCTCATCAATGTGATGGCTCGTCGCAGTGATGCATGACAGCATGTTCATCCAACAATCTGTTGTTAATGCCACTTATGGGGTGTTTGAGAGCTCACGCTTTGTACTTGCAGAGCAATCATTGTTCAATTTCTCCATCCAGGCCAGCAACAGTTAGTGTCTCACGGTGCCTCCCTTTCAGATGGTTAAGCATTGCACCTGTACTGCCACTGTAGCTCAATTCCAACTCGCAAAGTTTGCATTTCACCACATTCTTATTTAACTTGTCAAAGTATTGCAATACAGGACTTCACTGCTGTCGCTTCCCTGTCTCACTCTCTGCCATTTTTCCAACTGTTAATGACGATGATGTGCGGAGCGCTTTATATCTGTGGCAAATAATTTGAAAGATGCATCTCTTACTAACGTTACAGCAATGTTGAGTTAGATATATGTTAAATGTTAAAAATGTTCCCCTTATGATGAGGATCGGCACCTGTTAGCTCTACTGTGATTTTAATTTTGTCCAAAAATTAAACTTATTCAGTAAGGGATTTTCTCTAAATGATAACAACCCCAATTGTATCATAGCGAAGTGGTGTGCTAGCGTAGCTTTAGAAACAGACAAGATCTGCACACATGACATACTGGAACAAAAATGTTCACGCAAATTCCCAATTGGCATCAATCCATGATGTGTTATTTCAATGAAAGTCAGTTATGCACACAATTTATAATTTGGTCCTAAAGAGCACACAAGGCCATGACTACAGAGATCTTTCCAAAGGGGAAAAGGATCTGTTGTTACCTTCTTCTCATCTGTGAGGTCCAGAGACTCCAGCTTCGATCCCTGGTGGGCTGCATAAATTTCCAGCAGGTTGTCAAAGTTGGTGGTGAGGACCAGCGCTCCACTCTCCATCAGCTGCAGTACGGAGCGGAGAAGGTGCTTCCCCGCATTCTCCATCTTACACTCCAGATCGTCAAACACCTCGTACAGGCAGTCCTTGAAGAAGGTGGACCGCACGTTGCCTGTTCTCTGCAATGATAGGGCAGGAACACAATGACTAGGGGTTAGTGGGTGTGTATTGCATTTCTGGGACCAGATTATACTGCTGAGACGTTTTTTAAAAGGTATAATAAAGCATTTATGACTGGTTGTGGTAGTCATGTAAATGAAAGGTGAAAATGTTTTTCCATCATTAGATGTGGCATGTAAACAGTTGCTATACACGGTAAACATGGCTATGGAGCAAAGAGTTGGTGGGCAGGATGTTTGAGTAGCCATGAGATTATGGCTGTCTGTAATGGATAAATCTCATTACCGAGAGCTACGCAAAACGCTCACACTACCTGGCAATGGCTGTAGGAAAACATAGGAGAAGTGCTGGCCCGCTATGAATAGCACTGTCGAGGTGAGCTTAGCACAGCCAGCTGCCTGGCCGACTGCTGGACTGTCTAGAGATTAGAGATCTAGTGGGCTAATTAACTAACAACAGGATCCCTTTCCACAGGAAGGAAGTCATCATCACCAAGGGCAAGCATCTAGCTATCCACCCACCCTGCTGTTGACTTCTGCACTGAACGTATTCTCCTTTTGTTTCAGGATTTATGTAACAACCAAATAAGGTAAAGTAGTACCATGGTCCAATCCTGATTTTGAGATTGATATAGCCTAGGATTCGACCCTAAAGTTAAGTTGTTTTCAACCAATCTAGTCCTAAACAGGGAAAATTGTAATATAATTTCCTAGAGTATTTTGCCTAGGTCATTCAACGACAGCATGAAAGGATTTAGGTCACAAACATTCTGAGTCTAACCTTCAGATTAGGCTCATTAACCGACATTATGTGCCAAAACACAGTCCTAATCCTAATACATTGTTTGGATTGCCCTCATTGCCGCACCAATACCATTGGGTTAAACTGCTGTGACCCACTCTGTATTTGATCACTTCTTGAGACGCGGGACACTCCTCCTTGCAGAAGCCTTGTTTCTCTTCAGTGGTTCTGTGAACAAGCACCCACTGGTTGAATCAATGTTGTTTCAATTAAATTATGTTGAACCAATGTGGAATAGACTTTGAATTGACGTCTGTGCCCGTTGGGCAACAATGTGACCAAAGACTAAAAAAGGTGAAGCAATGACAAATCTCTCCTTCTTCACTCTACAAGAGTCCTCAAGCTAAGAGAGTCCTATTTTCAAAGTGTTTTCTTTAAATTCAGCATGTTAAATTCTACAAAATGTGAGACTCAGGCTACTTTATATAGCAAGCGCTATAGATCTACAGTTGAAGTCAGAAGTTTACATACACCTTAGCCAACTACATTTAAATTCAGTTTCACAATTCCTGACATTTAATCAGAGTAAAAATTCCTTGTTTTAGTTCAGTTAGGATTAGAGGTCGACCGATTAATTAGGGCCGATTTCAAGTTTTAATAACAATCGGAAATCGGTATTTTTGGAAGCCGATTTGCAGATAAAAATAAATAAAATGTAATACCTTTATTTAACTAGGCAAGTGAGTTAAGAACACATTCTTATTTTCAATGACGGCGTAGGAACGGTGGGTTAACTGCCTCGTTCAGGGGCAGAACGACAGATTTTCACCTTGTCAGCTTGGGGGATCCAATCTTGCAACCTTACAGTTAACTAGTCCAAAGCAATAACGACCTGCCTCTCTCTCGTTGTGGAGACTGCCTGTTTCACGAATGCAGTAAGCCAAGGTAAGTTGCTAGCTAGCATTAAACTTATCTTATAAAAAACAATCAATCATAATCACTAGTTAACTACACATGGTTGATGATATTACTAGATATTATCTAGCGTGTCCTACGTTGCATATAATCTGACTAAGCATACAAGTATCTAAGTATCTGACTGAGCGTTGATAGACAGAAGCAGGCGCGTAAACATTCATTCAAACAGCACTTTCGTGCGTTTTGCCAGCAGCTCTTCGTTGTGCGTCAAGCATTGCGCTGTTTATGACTTCAAGCCCATCAACTCCCGAGATGAGGCTGGTGTAACCGAAGTGAAATGGCTGGCTAGTTAGCACACGCTAATAGCATTTCAAACGTCACTTGCTCTGAGCCTTGGGGTGGTTGTTTCCCTTGCTCTGCATGGGTAACGCTGCTTCGATGGTGGCTGTTGTCGTTGTGTTGCTGGTTCGAGCCCAGGGAGGAGCGAGGAGAGGGACGGAAGCTATACTGTTACACCGGCAATACTAAAGTGCCTATAAGAACATCTAATAGTCAAAGGTTAATGAAATACAAGTGGTATAGAGGGAAATAGTCCTATAATTCCTATAATAACTACAACCTAAAACTTCTTACCTGCGAATATTGAACTCATGTTAAAAAGGAACCACCAGCTTTCATATGTTCTCATGTTCTGAGCAAGGAACTGAAACACTAACTTTCTTACATAGCACATATTGCACTTTTACTTTCTTCTCCAACACTTTGTTTTTGCATTATTTAAACCAAATTTCCTTGAGGCTAAATTGATTTTATTTATGTATTATATTAAGTTAAAATAAGTGTTCATTCAGTATTGTTGTAATTGTCATTATTACAAATAAATAACTGGCCGATTAATCGGTATCGGCTTTTTTGGTCCTCCAATAATCGGTATCGGTGTTGAAAAATCATAATCGGTCGACCTCTAGTTAGGATCACCACTTTATTTTAAGAATGTGAAATGTCAGAATAATAGTAGAGAATGATTTCAGCTTTTATTTCTTTCATCACATTCCCAGAGGGTCAGAAATGTACATACTAATTGAGTGTATTTGGTAGCATTGCCTTTAAATTGTTTAACTTGGGTCAAACGTTTTGGGTAGCCTTCCTCAAGCTTGCCACAATAAGTTGGATGAATTTTGGCCCATTCTTCCTAACAGAGCTGGTGTAACTGAGTCAGGTTTCTAGGCCTCCTTGCTCGCACACACCTTTTCAGTTCTGCCCACAAATTTTCTATAGGACTGAGGTCAGGGCCACAACTTTGGAAGTATGCTTGGGGTCATTGTCCATTTGGAAGACCCATTTGCGACCAAGCTTTAACTTCCTGACTGATGTCTTGAGATTTTGCTTCAATATATCCACATAATTTTCCTGCCTCATGATGCCATCCATTTTGTGAAGTGCACCAGTCCCTCCTGCAGCAAAGCCCCTCCACAACATGATGCTGTCACCCCCGTGCGTCACGGTTGGGATTGTGTTCTTTGGCTTGCAAGCCTCCCCCTTTTTCCTCCAAACATAACAATGGTCATTATGGCCAAACAGTTCTAATTTTGTTTAATCAGACCAGAGGACATTTCTCCAAACAGTACGAATCCCATTGTGCAGTTGCGTAGTCTGGCTATTTAATGGCGGTTTTGGAGCAGTGGCTTCTTCCTTGCTGAGCGGCCTTTCAGGTTATGTCGATAAAGGACTCGTTTTACTGTGGATATAGATACTTTTGTACCTGTTTCCTCCAGCATCTTCACAATGTCCTTTGCTGCTGTTCTGGGATTGATTTTCACTTTTTGCACCAAAGTACATTCATCTCTAGGAGACAGAACATGTCTCCTTCCTGAGCGGTATGATGGCTGAGTGGTCCCATGGTGTTATAGTTGCGTACGATTGTTTGTACAGATGAACATGGTACCTTCAGGCATTTGGAAATTGCTCCCAAGGATGAACCAGACTTGTGCAGGTCTTGGCTTATTTCTTTTGATTTTCCCATGATGTCAAGCAAAGAGGCACTGAGTTTGAAGATAGGCCTTGAAATACATCCACAGGTACACCTCCAATTGACTCAAATGATGTCAATTAGCCTATCAGAAGCTTCTAAAGCCATGAAATAATTTTCTGTAATTTTCCACTTTTTAAAGGCACAGTCAACTTAGTGTATATAAACTTCTGACCCACTGGACTTGTGATACAGTGAATTATGTTCAGCTAAAGTTGCTTACCCCATACTGATAAGATGCTGAACATGTACAGACAGGCCTGTGGAGAACCACTGCTTGCTAAGTAAGAACAGACAAATATTTGCCACAGGGTCCATGGCTGTGTAATCACCTGATAATCATGTCTCCTCTTGTGAGCTATTTAGTCTGGTGGGGCGCTCTTGTTATTCTGAGGCTGAATAGAAACCTTGGCAGGGGCTGGTGTTCCCGGATTCACATTACTCCATGATTACAAAATATATTTTTTTACTAGGCAGCAGCACTCCCATTAAAATGTTAAAGCCCCCCAAATCCATAGCCAACAGCAACGGGCCTGCATGATTGTGAACCGGAATAAAAACTATGGATAAACCCACAATGGGCTGTTTGTTCCCTTTGTGGAAACAGGCAGGCTGCTGAAACAAAGCATGTTTAAGCAATGTGAAAGGTGCGATGAGACATGACTAACACTGAAGGCAGATGGTATTAAGACCTCATCAATCCGTTATGGTTTGAGCCAACCTGGTATGACGGGGATATGGGCTGGTACGGAAATCCCTAAATGTTTTCCCCTTGAATTTCTCCATCATTTAGTCACGGTCCACTGGTTCGTTGACTTATTGAGAAATCAATGAGACGTTATTCACTGGGGAGGATTTCTTCATCTAGCGAATCAAATAACAGGCCTTAAAAGTGTCAGAACTGGTTGAGCCAACTTGTCAGTGGCTTTGAAAACAACGCAATGAACGATGAAGTGTTGTTGTTGTCATCTATCAGTGCTGTACTTTCGTTAGGGCAAGGGCATCACCTTTTACAAAGAACACAGGTTGAAAAACCTGAATCAAATGATTTGAATTTAGATATAATTATGCTGACTCCTTGCCACTGTCATTCCCACTGGGATTACAAATCCCAATACAGGAAGGTTTACAATGAACGACACTGGTGTGTCTCAACCAGCTGGAGACAATGTATTGGCAGTGTCCTGTCCATGTCTGGCTGTCTGTATGTGCAAAGGAGTGGGGGAAGTGAAGCCTTACCGGAGAGAGCTTCTGGATGAGGTCATGAGCCACGTGGACTAGGTTCTTGTCGTCCTTCAGGCTCTTCTGAAAACGCCGACTCTCCTCTTCCTCTAGGAGGTCAAAGTCGTTGGCCGCGTCCAACAAGGCCTGGATCAAACCCTTCCAGGAGCGCAATGCAGGGACCTGAGGGGCCACAGCTGAACTCACCCCTGTACCAATAACTAGGACCAGCTCGGAGGCCCGCTTGGTCTTCAGGCTGGGCAGCAGTTTCCTTTGGGGCAGGCAGAGATTGAGTGATGGTTCCATTGATGGTGCCCAAATCCTTAGACAACATGAAGGTTAAACAAATCATGGCAAGTTTACTTGGCTGCTGTTTGAACTCAAACCTAGGCTGAAAGATAAAGAATGGGTTTAGGAACAGGAACTAAGAGAAAAAGCTCCTGACCAGTGACATACCAATAATGCTTTGGCACATAAACAGGAACTGAGTACTAAATGTAGGCTACTCATATCAATTTTTGTTACCTGGGTTTTTTGGTGTTGGAGTCAACATCCTGAGGGTCAGCAGGAGCAGGCCGCTTCTCGGTTTTCACAGTCACAACAGAGGCCACAACAGAGGCCATTCGGCTCCTGTAAGACAACCATGAGAATGAATATACATACAATACCATCAAAGCAATAACTTAAGTGAAATGCAATCTGGAGTAACCACAGAGTCATGATCTCAGTTTATTGTATCATACATAGAACAGCACCTTTACAGGGCAGTGTGCCACTGTCCCCATTACTACCAAAGGCAGGGCATCATATTCACCTTACACTAACTAGCTTTACATAGTGGAACATCCATGGGGCTTACCTTACACACAAAGTACTGAGATGCCGAACTAAGAGCAATTCCACGATAACAGAATTAGATTTCACACTTTAAAATGTATGCCAAACAAAAACTATTGATTTCAAAGTTTTACAAACCATACAACTCTATTAACAATGACTACTTTGAACAATTTACACAGTTTAAAAAAAAACACTTACTGGAAAAACATTGCAGATGCTAAATTTGGTAACAAAGCGGTAAAATCTCCCTAGGTTAAATTTTGTTACCAGACTTTGTATCTGCACAGTTCTTCCTGTAAATGTGTATTTGTAAAAAGTGTTAAAAGTAGTCCTCAAGTTGTGCAGAGTTCTATGGTTTGTTAAACTTTGAAATCTGTTTTTTGTTTGGTGCGGCTGCATTTTGGGCTAAGGAGTGGCACAGCGGTCTAAGGCACTGACTGCATCTCAGCGCTAGAGAAGTCACTACAGACCCTGGTTCGATTCCAGGCTGTATCACAACCGGCCGTGATTGGGAGTCCCATAGAGCGGAGACCCAGCGTTACCCGAGTGAGGCCGTCGTTGTAAATAATAATAAAAAATAGAATTTGAAAGTGAAAAATCTCGGCGTAATCTATTAGCTAAATTATCTTCATATTGTATTACTTCTAAAATCTGACTTGAGGCCAATTTATTGTATCTTTATTGCAATAATAGTAGTCTTGGGGCTCAATAAGAACGATACTTTCCTCCTGGAGACATAAAAATGTCACTCCAAGAAAAAACATTGTTTGGTGACGTGTTCATACAGTACACTGTATACTTTGGCTATAACGTTACTGGCTAGCTGACTTTAGCTAGTTAAATTGGCTAGCTACTTACTAAGGACAGGAAGAACGCAGTCAGGAAGAATTGGCTGACGTTAGCTAACCAGTTGGCAAAAGCTCAATGTACTGTACAGACTAGATAGAATGACGTTAAAGTTGGACTAAAACGGCGAAATATGACACATTGGCTAGTTAAATTCACCCAAGTATTTACACTTACCCGGATAACTCCAAGTTGCTTTTTTGGTCAGTGGAAATATTCAACTTGCTAGCAGACGACCCGTTTAACGTCAGCTGACTTGCAACTGCGAGTTAAAAATCCAGTACAGTCTACTACGGACATATCCTGCTTTAAAAGCCGGTATTTGAGATTGTTGTACTTGACATGGCGAAGTCTGCGTGCCTTTGTCTACTAGATGTTATTCTTAGCAAATCTATTTAGCTATCAAATTTTCTCAGTCGACTTCCTCTGTGTACACAACCTGTCGACTCATATGCAGCTGGAGGTCTGACTGTGTGTGTTGTGACGGAGTTGGACAAGGCAATTGGGATGTGCTCAGCGCGCTACTGTAAATCCCACTGGCTCTCTACATTCTGGAAAGGGGTAAACAATGTTTTGCCCCCACCTCCCCACTTACGATCAGCCCATGTGATATTGGCTAGATCAGGGATGGGCAATTTTGATGAGGGTGGGGGTCACACAAAAGCTGAACTCATCAAGAGCGGCCGCAGTGGCTCGCCGGTTTGTACCCACACATTCAGGAGCCGGCTCTAGCCTTTTGGGGGACATAAGTAAAATGTTTTATATTTAATTTCCTGAAATTCTACTCATTTCGCCACCGGGTGTGGGGAAAATGTTGCAGTTTTAAACCAAGTTTGCTGCAATTCTACCCATTTAGCCATGGGGTAGAGAGAATATTTATCGATTTTATAGCTACATTTATGCAAATCTACTCATTTTGCCATTGGGTGGAGAGACATTTTTGAAAATTTACTGATAATTTCCTGCAATTCTACACATTTTGCCATAGTGTATATCTGAGTGAGAATGTCTAACTAAATCAATGGGGCCCCGGTTGGTAATTAAACTATGATTACCACAAGTTTAGATAGCTGGCTAGACTAATTTACCAATCTAAAAAATGTTAACTGACGAGCTAATTGAGTGACTGTCAGTGATTGACATAACAAGAGACAAATTGCTGATGCAGCACAACCAAATTTCAAAATTGCCTTGTGTATTCTACTATTTTACTCTCAACTAAAATATAAGTTATTTTTTGTTTGTTTTTGGAAATTCTTACAAAGACAATTTCGTCAGTTGCCCATCCCCGAGTGAAATTCCCTGGATACAGAGTTCCAAAAAAGGCTGACTGGAAGGAGATAACCTGGTAACCTAGATAAACATGGTTCAATTTGGCTTAGATGGCAAATGGGTGATGATGCAAGGTGAGGGGGGGGGGGGTCTTCATATCTAATGCAGTTACATAAGACACTGTTGAATGTGCTTGGACAAGGACTATCTATTTTAGAGCTAGACCAGTTGCCTAATTCCAAAAATTGAGACCTATCACTTTCACACACAGTATGCAAATGACGAACTACTTATCTCAGAGTTGCAGCACAGTCCCCGCCCATGACCTATGACCATATGGTGTTGCATTGATTGCTGAGAGCTTGTAAGATTTTAGATATAATGCTACTCCGTGTCACTGGTAGTCGATTAGAGAGGGAGACCATGCTATTTACTCACAATACTGTTAAGAAGTTTTGTTGCCCACCATAAACTGTTCCCCGGACCTGCAATTGTGTGCATCTGTTATATTAAACAAACCTAAGTTTACTACCACCACCCTGGAAACAGAGGCATGCATGTTGCTGAGATTTTGTACTCACACCATTCTGAAACTAGGAGACTGACCTATGTTGCACAGTAGTATTCTTGGAGTAATTAATTTGGACAGAGTGCATAAGAGAGCAAATGCATTTTTCTCTAATGGAAGAGGTTTCAGCTCTCTCAATGGCTCATAACCACAGCCCGAGAAAGGGCGCAGAAAATTTATGATGTAAATAAAGGAGGCTCAGTATTACTGTGTATGAGGATGACAAGAGTGGTTTCAAATGTTCCCATTCTGGAGACGTGTGTTATCAAACAGCGTGGTAGCCTCAGTTCCAGGCTTCTCTCATGTTGTTGGTGAAAACCTGTGGCAGAGGCTAACAGCATGTAGCCTACAGTTTCACATATCTGTTATCTGGTGCCTGCCGATCCTATCAGTCATCCTGAGAGCACACCTGGCTGGAGCTGTAACCAGCATGATAAACACCAACAGACCGACCATCAGCTGGGTTTCAGGGATGAGTTCAAAATCATCAACCCTCTTGTCCTGTGAAAATGCATGGGAATAATTTTATGTTTTGACTTCAATAGCCTTTTAGCCCTTACCACAGTGCGTCTCCAGCTCTATTCCCTTCCATATATTACATAAATCGTTGATACATTTATGTGGGACTAATATTTATGACTGAGACAGACATAAAATTACACTTAAAAAGTAGATGCTTGAGATCCTGGTAAACAAGAGGATTATTGAAGCAGTTGCACAAAAACAACATTGATGATGGCTCTTTGTGATGATGATTAGGCATACCATTCATATAATGCATAAAAACAGGGTACCCAGGGTCCATTTTAGTTGAATATAAAATATCATACAATTCATTTATAACACATTTCTTATATATTTGTACATTCTATAAGTGATTTTTTTGTTTTTCCTAAAATGTATAATTCAACACGATGCCTAAATGTTTAAACTTGCCTTTGTGACAGCTGAAAACATTTATTCATCAAGTCCTCAACTGGCAGCTTCATTAAATAGTACCCGCAAAACACCAGTCTCAACGTCATCGGTGAAGAGGTGACTCCGGGATGCTGGCTTCTAGGCAGAGTTCCTCTGTCCATTGTCTTTATTCTATTGCCCATCTTAATCTTTTATTTTTATTGGCTCAGTCTGGGATATGGCTTTTTCTTTTCAACTCTGCCTAGAAGGCCAGCATGCTGGAGTCACCGCTTGACTGTTGATGTTGAGACTGGTGTTTTGCGGGTACTATTTAATGAAGCTGCCAGTTGAGGACTGTCTGTTTCTCAAACTAGACACTCTAATGTACTTGTCGTCTTTCTCAGTTGTGCACCGGGGCCTCCCACTCCTCTTTCTATTCTGGATAGAGCCAGTTTGCGCTGTTCTGTGAAGGGAGTAGTGCACAGCGTTGTACAAGATCTTCAGTTTCTTGGCAATTTCTCGCATGGAATAGCCTTCATTTCTCAGAACAAGAATAGACTAACGAGTTTCAGAAGAAAGTTCTTTGTTTCTGGCCATTTTGAGCCTGTAATCGAACCCACAAATGCTGATGCTCCAGATACTCAGCTAGTCTAAAGAAGACCAGTTTTATTGCTTCTTTAATCAGAGCAACAGTTTTCAGCTTTGCGACCATAATTGCAAAAGGGTTTTCTCATGATCAATAAGCCTTTTAAAATTATAAACTTGGATTTAGCTAACACGTGCTATTGGATTACAGGAGTGATGGTTGCTGATAATGGGCCTCTGTACGCCTATGTAGATATTCCATTAAAAAACAGCCGTTTCCAACTACAATAGTAATTTACAACATTAAAAATCTCTACACTGTATTTCTGATAAATTTGATGTTATTTTAATGGACAAAAAAAAATGCTTTTCTTTCACTAAACAAGGACTTTTCTAAGTGACCCAAACCTTTGAACGGTAGTTATTGTTTTTTCAACAACAGGTTAATGGTCAATAACATCAAAGTCTGCACTGAAATCTAACAGTACAACTCCCGCAATCTTCTTATTATCAATTTCTGTCAACCAATCATCAGTTATTTGTGTCAGTGCAGTACATGTTGAGTGCCCTTCTCTATAAGCATGCTAAAAGTCTGTTGTTAATTTGTTTACGGAGAAATAGCATTGTATTTGGGTGTTCGACCAAATACAATGCTATTTCTCCGTAAACAAATTAACAGCAGACTTTTAGCATTACTTTTTTCCAACAGTTTGCTAAGAGCTGGCAGCAAGCTGATAGGTCTGCTGTTAGAACCAGTAAAGGCCGCTTTACCGCTCTTGGGTAGTGGAATTACTTTGGCTTCCCTCCAGGCCTGAAGACAAATACTTTCCTCTAGGCTCAGATTAAAGATATGACAGAGTGGCTATAGAGTCAGCTACCATCCTCGGTAGCTTTCCATCTAAGTAGTCAATGCCAGGTTTGTTATTATTGACCGATAACAATAATTTTCCCATCTCTCCCACCCTAATTTTACAAAATTTAAACGTGCAATGCTTTTCTTTCATGAATTGTTTTTCTATGCATGAATATGATGGCTCACTGTCCGTTGTTGGCATTTCCTGCCTAAGTTTGTCCACTTTGCCAATGAAGTAATCATTAAAATAATGGGCAACATCAAATGGTTTTGTGATGAATAAGCCATCTGATTCAATGAAAGATGGAGTTGAATTTGTTTTTCTGCCCATAATTTAATTTAAAGTACTCCAAAGTTTTTTTTTTCATCATTCTTTCATTGATCTTGGCTTCATAATATCATTGATCTTGACTTCATAATACATTGTTAAACATTTAATTAATATAAGACAAAGCAAGATTGAAAAAGTAGCTGATGGGCAGAGCTCAAGCAGATGGGCCTAGATTGCAGAGGGTCATCCGCATAGAAGAGCTCAGTGATCAGAGAGAAACTGTCTCATTTGTGGTATCTTAATGGTTGTACAGTCGTCTCAAATAAAACTGTGAAGGACCTCGGCGTTACTCTGGACCCTGGACCCTGATCTCTCTTTTGAAGAACTTATCAAAACCATTTCAAGGACAGCTTTTTTCCATCTACGTAATATTGCAAAAATCAGAAACTTTCTGTCCAAAAATGATCCAGAAAAATTAATCCATGCTTTTGTCACTTCTAGGTTAGACTACTGCAATGCTCTACTTTCCGGCTACCCGGATAAAGCACTAAATAAACTCCAGTTAGTGCTAAATACGGCTGCTAGAATCCTGACTAGAACCCAAAAATTTGATCATATTACTCCAGTGCTAGCCTCCCTACACTGGCTTCCTGTCAAAGCAAGGGCTGATTTCAAGGTTTTACTGCTAACCTACAAAGCATTACATGGGCTTGCTCCTACCTATCTCTCTGATTTGGTCCTGCCGTACATACCTACACGTACGCTACGGTCACAAGACGCAGGCCTCCTAATTGTCCCTAGAATTTCTAAGCAAACAGCTGGAGGCAGGGCTTTCTCCTATAGAGCTCAATTTTTATGGAACGGTCTGCCTACCCATGTCAGAGACGCAAACTCGGTCTCAACCTTTAAGTCTTTACTGAAGACTTATCTCTTCAGTGGGTCATATGATTGAGTGTAGTCTGGCCCAGGAGTGGGAAGGTGAACGGAACAGTTCTGGAGCAACGAACCGCCCTTGCTGTCTCTGCCTGGCCGGTTCCCCTCTTTCCACTGGGATTCTCTGCCTCTAACCCTATTACAGGGGCTGAGTTACTGGCTTACTAGGGCTCTCTCATGCCGTCCCTGGAAGGGGTGCGTCACCTGAGTGGGTTGATTCACTGATGTGGTCATCCTGTCTGGGTTGGCGCCCCCCCTTGGGTTGTGCCATGGCAGAGATCTTTGTGGGCTATACTCAGCCTTGTCTCAGGATGGTAAGTTGGTGGTTGAAGATATCCCTCTAGTGGTGTGGGGGCCGTGCTTTGGCAAAGTGAGTGGGGTTATATCCTTCCTGTTTGGCCCTGTCCGGGGGTGTCCTCGGATGGGGCCACAGTGTCTCCTGACCCCTCCTGTCTCAGCCTCCAGTATTTATGCTGCAGTAGTTTATGTGTCGGGGGGCTAGGGTCAGTTTGTTATATCTGGAGTACTTCTCCTGTCCTATTCGGTGTCCTGTGTGAATTTAAGTGTGCTTTCTCTAATTCTCTCTTTCTTTCTCTCTCTCGGAGGACCTGAGCCCTAGGACCATGCCCCAGGACTACCTGACATGATGACTCCTTGCTGTCCCCAGTCCACCTGGCCGTGCTGCTGCTCCAGTTTCAACTGTTCTGCCTTATTATTATTCGACCATGCTGGTCATTTATGAACATTTGAACATCTTGGCCATGTTCTGTTATAATCTCCACCCGGCACAGCCAGAAGAGGACTGGCCACCCCACATAGCCTGGTTCCTCTCTAGGTTTCTTCCTAGGTTTTGGCCTTTCTAGGGAGTTTTTCCTAGCCACCGTGCTTCTACACCTGCATTGCTTGCTGTTTGGGGTTTTAGGCTGGGTTTCTGTACAGCACTTTGAGATATCAGCTGATGTACGAAGGGCTATATAAATACATTTGATTTGATTTGGTATATCCAACACAGGTGTGGAGGGGTCACCTGCTTGTGAGAATCACCAAGTGAAATGCCTGGATTTAACTGGTGTATTTACACAGGTAATTCTCTGTAAAGTCAATATGCATGATGATCTCCTCTTTCCGCAGATTCTCTTTTAATTCTCTCAGTTTGGAGTATTGGTGTTGAATATTGTACAATTGTTTCCCCAACTTCTCTTTCAATCCTTTGGAGAAGTCCTCCAGTAAAATCTGCAGTGTGTCACACACATTTCCTTTTACTGTCAAATGTACAGTGAACTTCTCTATGTTTCCCTCTTTGTTTTTCTTCTATCGCTCTTCAGCTTTGTTTTTCCACTCAAACCACCATGTCTGCTCACCAGCATCAAAGTCAGACGTTAAAACTATTTTGCTTGGCAAAGGGAACACTCTCTGTACATACACTCTTTCTTCGGGTCCTCACAAGGTCCTTCTTCAGGTCCGCACAAAGACTAAATAAGGTTTTCAATGTTGAGGCTGCTGATCACTTTGTGATACTGTAGTTTGTCTGACATGAACTGGAGGTTGGTGTGCGTTTTGCAGAGGCATGTGTCCCTATCCTGGACTGTTGGCTTCACAACCCAAAAGGGACATCTCTTGCAGATTTCATAGTATGACATTTTAATCTGTGAATATTCCCTCTTAAACTTCTGATAAAGGTTCTGAATTGTGCCATTTAGGAAGCACTTCTACTTATTTTTCTTCTTGTTATTTAGTGTGTCCTTTTCCCCTGTTGTTGCTCTACTGTTGTTGTCGCGTTCATAGAATCTAGTGATTTTCTCTTCTGTGGCTGTGCTAATTCTGTTCCACTGCTTTTTCCTGGAATATTGAAGACTTGTTGGCCTGTTATCATTTGTCCTCATTGATTTTTGCTGAAAATCCCAATTCTCTTTTTGCAGCTTTGACCAGGCCATTGTAACGCAGGTCAACTAATTTTGAATACTTAACGTTACTAGTGAGATTCCAGTAACCAATAATATTATACTATAATGCCATTGATATGTTTAAGTTGATAGCTATTACAAATCAGCTGTCAAAAACTGCATGACGAGCAGTTGATTTTGAGCCAATCAAAACTCCCAATAAATATTGATAAATATTGAAATACAGTGCCTTGCGAAAGTATTCGGCCCCCTTGAACTTTGCGACCTTTTGCCACATTTCAGGCTTCAAACATAAAGATATAAAACTATTTTTTTGTGAAGAATCAACAACAAGTGGGACACAATCATGAAGTGGAACGACATTTATTGGATATTTCAAACTTTTTTAACAAATCAAAAACTGAAAAATTGGGCGTGCAAAATTATTCAGCCCCTTTACTTTCAGTGCAGCAAACTCTCTCCAGAAGTTCAGTGAGGATCTCTGAATGATCCAATGTTGACCTAAATGACTAATGATGATAAATACAATCCACCTGTGTGTAATCAAGTCTCCGTATAAATGCACCTGCACTGTGATAGCCTCAGAGGTCCGTCAAAAGCGCAGAGAGCATCATGAAGAACAAGGAACACACCAGGCAGGTCCGAGATACTGTTGTGAAGAAGTTTAAAGCCGGATTTGGATACAAAAAGATTTCCCAAGCTTGAAACATCCCAAGGAGCACTGTGCAAGCGATAATATTGAAATGAAAGGAGTATCAGACCACTGCAAATCTACCAAGACCTGGCCGTCCCTCTAAACTTTCAGCTCATACAAGGAGAAGACTGATCAGAGATGCAGCCAAGAGGCCCATGATCACTCTGGATGAACTGCAGAGATCTACAGCTGAGGTGGGAGACTCTGTCCATAGGACAACAATCTGTCGTATATTGCACAAATCTGGCCTTTATGGAAGAGTGGCAAGAAGAAAGCCATTTCTTAAAGATATCCATAAAAAGTGTTGTTTAAAGTTTGCCACAAGCCACCTGGGAGACACACCAAACATGTGGAAGAAGGTGCTCTGGTCAGATGAAACTAAAATTGAACTTTTTGGCAACAATGCAAAACGTTATGTTTGGCGTAAAAGCAACACAGCTGAACACACCATCCCCACTGTCAAACATGGTGGTGGCAGCATCATGGTTTGGGCCTGCTTTTCTTCAGCAGGGTCAGGGAAGATGATTAAAATTGATGGGAAGGTGGATGGAGCCAAATACAGGACCATTCTGGAAGAAAACCTGATGGAGTCTGCAAAAGACCTGAGACTAGGACGGAGATTTGTCTTCCAACAAGACAATGATCCAAAACATAAAGCAAAATCTACAATGGAATGGTTCAAAAATAAACATATCCAGGTGTTAGAATGGCCAAGTCAAAGTCCAGACCTGAATCCAATCGAGAATCTGTGGAAAGAACTGAAAACTGCTGTTCACAAATGCTCTCCATCCAACCTCACTGAGCTCGAGCTGTTTTGCAAGGAGGAATGGGAAAAATGTTCAGTCTCTCGATGTGCAAGACTGATAGAGACATACCCCAAGCGACTTACAGCTGTAATCGCAGCAAAAGGTGGCGCTACAAAGTATTAACTTAAGGGGGCTGAATAATTTTGCACGTCCAATTTTTCAGTTTTTGATTTGTTAAAAAAGTTTGAAATATCCAATAAATGTCGTTCCACTTCATGATTGTGTCCCATTTGTTGTTGATTCTTCACAAAAAAATACAGTTTTATATCTTTATGTTTGAAGCCTGAAATGTGGCAAAAGGTCGCAAAGTTCAAGGGGGCCAAATACTTTCGCAAGGCACTGTATAACTTTTTGGTAAAAACTCAACTCGTTGTGTTTGGAGGACAAAGAATGCTGACTTGCATCCAAAGAACACCATACCTACTGTGAAGCATGGGGGTGGAAACATCATGCTTTGGGGCTGTTTTTCTGCAAAGGGACCAGGACGACTGATCCGTGTAAAGGAAAGAATGAATGGGGCCATGTATCGTGAGATTTTGTGTGAAAACCTCCTTCCATCAGCAAGGGCATTGAAGATGAAATGTGGCTGGGTCGTTCAGCATGACAATGATCCCAAACACCCCGCCCGGGCAACGAAGTAGTGGCTTCGTAAGAAGCATTTCAAGGTCCTGGAGTGGCCTAGCCAGTCTCCAGATCTCAACCCCATAGAAAATCTTTGGAGGGAGTTGAAAGTCCGTGTTGCCCAGCAACAGCCCCAAAACATCATTGCTCTAGAGGAGATCTGCATGGAGGAATGGGCCAAAATACCAGCAACAGTGTGTGAAAACCTTGTAAAGGCTTACAGAAAACATCTGACCTCTGTCATTGCCAACAAAGGGTGTATAACAAAGTATTGAGATAAACGTTTGTTATTGACCAAATACTTATTTTCCACCATAATTTGCAAATAAATTCATTAAAAATCCTACAATGTGATTTTCTGGATTTTTTTCCCCTCATTTTGTCTGTCATAGTTGAAGTGTACCTATGATGAAAATTACAGGCCTCTCTCATCTTTTTAAGTGGGAGAACTTGCACAATTGTTGGCTGACTAAATACTTTTTTGCCCCACTGTAGAAGTGCCCGTAGATGCAGAATCACTCACATATTCCTTTTATCATAAAAAGGGGTTTAGGAGAGTAGCTAGATATTGTCACAGTGGTATGGACACAGATTAATTAAACAGATGAACATCCTTGTTAAACAAGAAAGTTTATGTAAATGGTGATTCGTGTTGTTAGTTACAGTGGTGGAAAAAGTTCCCAATTGTCATACTTGAATATAAGTAAAGATACCTTAATAGAAAATGACTCAAGTAAAAGTGAGATCGGATCAGAGGCAGTAGGGATGATCAGAGATGGTCTCTTGATAAGTGCTTGAATTGGACAATTGTCCTGTTATGTTAAGCATTCAAAATGTAACAAGTACTTTTAGGTGTCAGGGAAAATGTATGGAGTAAAAAGTACATAGTTTTCTTTGGGAATGTAGTGAAGTAAAATATAAATAGTAAAGTACAGACACCCAAAAAAATCGACTTAAGTAGTACTTTCAAGTATTTTTACTTAAGTACTTTACACCACCGGTTATTTAGCCTACTTTGAGGATACCAATAATAGCGTAAGTGTGGCTTACACACCAAAAAATGGTGAGTGCACCATCTGCTGGTAATTATGAGAATTGCACCCACAAGGAGCAGGCCAAAGGTTACTAAGACAGGTTACTGCTGTAAAAACAGGACAAAAATATGAAAGAAATCAGTTAATTCTATTCGTACTGCTTGAGGAAGTAGGAAAGTAGGACCAACCCAGAACACATGAAAAGCCATTGCAAGCCCTGATGTTAGCTCTAGCTCTGCATGTGCTCCAGAGAATCAACAGGGGCACTGCTCACCATAGAAAGGTTGATAGGAGGCAACTCTCCCTGGAATAGTAGAGAATAATAATAGGTCTACAGGTGCATACAGCTGGAAAAGAAAAGGAGTTAAGAGAAGACCACTGTTGGCCAAATAACAATCATTCATATATCAAGCATATATCAAGCAGCAACTTGTTTCAACCAATAAGACCAAAGTAAATGGTTATGGTGTGATGATCCAAATTGTATTATGTAATACACTGATTGGAACACTTGTAGACTTTGAACATCTAATCTAAAAGCAAACCATAATATCATATTATCCAAAACAGTCATAGAACATTAATACAGTAGAACATTTAACAAGACTTGGTAGTATGGTAACGTAAGACGAGCAAGTTTGTGACTATATAGCCAGAGACATATAGAGATCTGTATGTACAGTAGCTCTGCCTACAGCCAACACAATCTTGACATCTGAGTTGATAAAAGTTCAAGGTAAATGATAGAGGATAAGGAGGGCAGTGGAGTGGATAGTGTAGTCATTCAATGGTCAGGATCTGAGAATTAGACAACCAGTGTAGTTGGTGTCACAAACGCACCACTCAATAGAGAGGGGAAAAAAACACATTTACATTATTCTCTATTGCAACGACAAAAATAACTGTTCCTATAATCCCAGTGTTTGGATTCCAGAACTGATGACTAAATGCATTGTGTCAACATTGAAAAACAAAGGAGGCATACTAGTATCACTGTGTTTATGTAGAAGATGACATTTTATATAATCAAATACCATATGCTAGTGCAAGAGATTCTCAGACCCATATTCAGGTCAGGTATCTACCAATCCCTCTCCTTACAAACGACAAACATTATGAATAGTACATTCAAAGCAAAACAGAAAAATATTCCAATATTCTCAAAACACTCAAATTTAAGGTGGACTTCAATTTGCACAATCAGGATAATGCAGAATTCCTTAAAATAAGTCAACCTGAAATAGAATGAGCAGTGTAATAAGTCAGATTTGATCATTTATTTAAGATAATGATCAATACCCAAATGGTAAAATATGGTAACATCTTCGTTTAAATTCCTTCCTCTTTCATAGGGCGTCTTGTATTTGTGTATCCATTCTGTTGATTGATGTATTAGTGGAGTCTTACAGCACGTTCAATAATCAAAGCCATACAATCATCAATTATATACCATTTAAATTAAATGATTACAATTGTATTATTATCTTGTTATTAACCCTACAGATTCTGCAGAGACTTGTAGGTTAGTGTATGATTCATTTCCATAAATATCTCTATTAAGGACGTGCCATTCCAAAATTCACTTTATTTGGTTTTTCAAAATAAATAGCCAGTTTCGAAGTAGAGTTCAGTAGATCAATAGGCAATCTGAAGTCAATACACAGGTATTAGTTAAGTGTATACAGCAAGGGTACTGGCCTACTACATAATAACAGCAGCAAAGCCTACATGTCAAGTTTGTTTCTCTCCAGCAAAAATAACCAAAAAGTCCATGATCAAAACTCCTCTTCACAGCTGTTTGAAAGGCTGATAAAGGTTGAGAAGATTGAGTTCCTGAATTGTTTTCCTTTCACCAGAAAAAAATAAAGCATTTGTACTGTTCCACAGCATGTGAACATATGTGTTTCTAGGCAAGGTGGGAAGGTTTTAGGACCCGCAGGTCCAGACAGGGACCCCAGGGGTTGCAGTCTGTGAGCTACTCTACACAGAGATGGAGCCATCTCTGAAGTTGGTCTTCCCTATGAGAACATTGAGAAGTGTGGCTCTTCCCTGTCTGGTCTCCTTCTGGGCCTCTTTTATGATGCCGTCCAGCTTGTCCTCGTCTTCGCGACCAATGAGGGTGCCTTTGCCTCCATAACCGTCGGCAACTATGTGGTAATCTAGGAAAGGGGAGAAGAGAGAGAGTGAATTAGATGTGTGACAAGACATCCAAAGAGATGATATAGGCCAACAGAGACATTGCATGTGTGAGTATGGGCACTAGAGATCCCCAATATGGTGGCAATGAGGGTACAGTAGGCAACATAAAGACCTGTGAAGGCCAGGCCACAGGCCACATTGCTGCCCAGGATGGGAACCTGCTCCCTGGCGATCTGGCTCCAACAGGCATCGTTCCCCACCAGGGCAATTACTGGCGTCTGGGAGAGAGGGACAAAGCAGATTAACTGGTCTGAATGCATGATTAGTTGTTGATAAATTGGTCTGAATAGTGAATTGGTTATTACTGTACCTTGTGTCTGGTAAAGGTGTCAAATTCTGCAACACTGTATCCCAGGGATCCATCGCCATAGATGATCCACACCTTAATGAGAAACATAGTCAGCTAAACTCAACCAAAATAATAGATGGTGTTTCAAAGCATGAAAAAACAAAAAACCTAAACCTGTATAAAACAGTGATGGATAAAGGATGCTTGGTATTCTACCGTACCTCTGACTCAGGTCGACACAGCTTGGCTCCCAGAGCAAACCCTCCTCCAACACCAAGGGTTCCAAATGCTCCTGTTAGAATGACAAACATTAGGTAATCATCCATTAAGATATCAAGAACATCCAGGGTTCACATTCAATAAACAAGTCCTACTTTTTTTTATTGTACATGTTAATACCTCTCTTACTCAAGTGACCACATTATAACACATTTCAAAACATATTTTATAAAAATAAACTCAACACTGTCCACTGAGGATCCTGACCTGGATCCAGCCAGCGGAGTGGGCCCCTTGGTCTCATGATGTAAGCAGCACTGCCCACAAAGTCGCCCCCATCCGCCACTATGATGCTGTCGTCAGCCATCAACTCATCCACGCGGTGCAGGACACTCAGGGGGTTCAGGTGGCGGTCCGTCTTCTCATCAGCCTTCCTCCTGCACGAAAAACACAGAACAAAACACACTTTCACAGGGAAATAACACAGCCTGTACGGTCTGGTTGGTGCACTAGATGTACTAACTATAGTCATTTGCATGGTTAGGTATACATTGGTTAGGTATACAAAAAAAACTTTTGGCTTTCTGCCCAACTTGCTGAATGAATTCCACAAGTGTACCGATTAGCCTTCTCTTTGGTGACATCTCCTGCTTTGAGACACTGTGGCCAATCTTCTGGACATGTGTGGCCCTTGAGGCCTTTGGAGAGGCGGAGTAGGAAGGAGCCTGCATCTCCTAAAAGACAGACAGAAATGTGAGTCTCCACAAGACCAAATAGCCCAAAGAGGAAGTGGCAGCATTTTGTGAAAGCAAATAAGACTTCTGATTGGACAATTCAGTCATCAGTTCCAACCCTGAATGGCCACAGTGGGCTTCCAAAACATGTCAGAGTTCTTCAGAAGTTGAGTCTTGTCTCTGTTGACAGCAATGATCCTGCTGCGTCTGTTTAGCACTCTGCCGTAGCTTAATCGGAAGTCACATACAGTTCCTGGAACACATACCACCATTGTGAGACTGCCTCAAAGACAAAAACTGTATGAAGACAAAACTTACAGCTGGCAGTTTGTCTCACCTGCTAGCAGCACAAGGTCTGCTTCCTTCAGGGCATCACTCCTGTTCTGTCTGATGTGCAAGGGACTGTTCCTACCCAGCATGCCACGGGACATTCCACCCAGGAAGCAGGGGATACCTAGGGACTCCAGGGCCGCCCTGTTACAGGACAACTATATGAATGGGCATTGAATGGACCAGAAGTCTGCTGATGTCTTGTGTAATATAAATGTGGTTGTTGAAATACCTGATGTCATCTGTAGGTGTTGGAGGTAGTGTTGCCTGGCTCCCCAGTAGGATAACAGGCTTCTTGGCTCTGCTCACCAGCTCTATACACTTTTGTACCTGATGACAGATCAATAGAGGTTGAGCCACAAGGGATACAAAAAAAAAAAAAAACATGCCTTCGTGTCTATTGGAAAACTGTAACTGGTTACAGGTTACAGGCTTCTACCAAATCAAGCCTTTCTCACAGTTGTTAGAGAACGACTGAGGGCTAGAGTTAGTCTTGCCTGATTGTCTGTGGCCTGAGGGATGTGTACAGGGAGAGGGGACACATCTCTGGTTTCCCAGGCCCCAGCAAACAAGTTCTTTAGATGATTGTGGAGGTACCTTATGGAAGAAAATATACAGCATCTGTTACTTTCACAAATCACTAGGGATGTGTGAAAGCATGGTTGAGCACAATTCTGCTGATTACTTACCAAGTGACAACTTTTCCCATTATTCCCTTGGGAGGGTTTTTCACTCCGAACTCTTTGGACACCAGGTGGAAGGGGTAGAGTGTGTCGATGGGGAACTCTATGAACACAGGGCCTGGAGTTCCAGACTGGGCGATGGCCAGGGCCTTCCTCACAGTGATGGCGATGTCCTTCACACTCCTCACTGAGGCGCAGAACTTACACAGCGGCTTGAACAGGGACATCTGGTCAATGTCCTGCAGGGCTCCTCTACCCTGCACAGCAAAAGTTCACCAAGAGGTCAAACCTCCACAATGGATAGGGGGAAAATCATACGAGAGTGTGCTCACCCAGTCACAACTCAACAATGCAGGATTATGGTAATTTGTTGTGTAGAACTTGCTGGTGCATCGTGACCTTAGCCTTAGTGTTAACGTTAGGACTAGGGTACCCCCATGCAGCTACACCAGTAAAAGCCCTCAGACTCTCACCTGAAGTAATGTTGCAGCAGCTCCCCCCAAGAGAAGCAGTGGAGACTCGGCCATCTGAGCGTTCTTCACTGCTGTGACTGTGTTAGTCAGGCCTGGGCCAGCAGTCACTGCAGCTACACCTACAGTGCCTGTTGGAGGGAGAATCACTGACAGTGTCAATGTTACTGTATGAATAAATGAGTAGACTATAGTGCACTAAGCAAGTTAAACCAGTCCCGGACAGTTCAGATAAATACCTTACATTACAGTTGTCAGTGTCTGCAATATTAGGCATGTTACTTATTTACCGGAGAGCCTGGCTACTGCGTCAGCTGCAAAGACGGCAGTGGCCTCGTGCCTGGTGTCCACGATGCGGATGCCCAGCTTCTCGCAGGCCACCAAGATGGGCGAGATGTGCCCCCCCACCAGGGTGAAGACAAACTTAACCCCATGGGCACGCAGAACCTCTGCCACACTCTCCCCACCATGGCGAGGGCTCTGGGTCTCAGTCTGGGGGAAGAAGTAGAGGACTCAGGCAAATAACTGAACAGGCAGACTTCAAAATCAGGGTCATGGACTGTGAATATTTGATTTTATTAACTGAAAAGTGCTGTCATAACCAATAGGCCTTTCTAGTTTATGTATTTATCACTATAGTATCTTGTAATTATCAATGAACTGCATATTGTCCTTGTAGGCCTAATTCACCTTGTGGCCAATGTATGACTTCTGAAGAACCTGCACTGTCGTCATGGCCTTTGTGTTAGCCACAAGGCAGTTAAAAGTTCTCACATGCAGCAGGGTTACCTTTCACCTACTAAGACTAGGTGAAAAAAAATACAGACATTGTAGTAAGGTACAGTAAGAGCAAGCTGTTTTGCTTCTAAGAATGTCAGGTTGCAGGCGAGTTTCAGAGTTGAGACAGCAAGTGAGCAGGCTGAAGCCAAGTTAGAATGTAATATTGTTTACACCGAAGGGACTTACCTTATGAAACAACTGATACAGTAAACCAAGTTTATACGCTACAAATACTAGTCCTCCGAAGGCAAAACCAACAAAACACCCCAGTGCGGTGGCAATCTCCATTTCCAACCGACGGCAATGTGTCAAAATACAGAAGCAAGTCCTAAAATAAAAGCAGTAACCAATATTTTATCCTGATCGAATAGCTCTCCGGTTTAGGCTGCTGTTCATCCAATGCACATCCTAGTAACCTTGCTATTTATAGACAGGCATTTCAAATGCACCATTTACTAGCCTACTGTACAAGAAACGCGTAGAAACCCATACTCCACCCGCTTGTGCAATGAAACTAACCACCGTATTTCAACTTCAAATGACCAATGATTGCTATTGCTCACTGTTGACGCAAATGTCGCAAAATGGATATTCACGGTCAACAACGCAGTGCTCCGCAACTACTGGGATCGTGAATAAAAACAGAGAGGAAGAGGAGAAGTGTGACAGATAATTTTTTTCCAAAATCTGCCTTCTCCAGCAAGTGTTTTGCCCCCCGTTTTTTTCGCTCACCAAGTCAGTTTTTGTATGGGGGTTCATAAAGCCCAACAGGTACCATAATACCCATAAAACCTAGCGGTCAAACAGCAAAATGGTTCCATTCGTTTTCCCCATTGAGGAATTTAGAAACACTTCAAATAAGTGCTGTGTTTCGTGTAGGCTTACCCTGGCGTGACGCTTTGATAACCATGTAAATCTCTCTCCGACAAGGTGTCTTTTATCAATATATTTGTCTCTATTTACTCGCATTCGAAAATGCTAACTAGCATTAAAGTAGACATCATGCAAAACTACAAATCCCTGCAAGCTCCTGCACATCATCTAGCTGACACCTTTGATAACAGGTTGTGTCATTTTAAAAACATGCACAAAACAGTTCACAGAATTGTCCCTTTAAATACATTTTGCCAATTTATTCATTGCTACATTTAGCTAAAATTATATAGTTCATCCAGATATTACCTTTGCCAAATCGAGTAGGACACTTGACATCCCGGCAACTTTATATCAGTTATAACATCACTAGTTACCACAGCCACAAAGTCATAAACCTCGCCAATTTCAACAATTTATCTTGTTAAAATGTGATTTTAAACCCTAACCTTGAATTAAAGACCCCTCAAAAAAAAAAAAAAAAAACATGAATTTTTACGATATAGCCATACCGAATACAACAGAGTTAAAAGTAAGAAACATTTGCACAAAAATTAAAAAGTAAATAGTAATACAAAATAACAAGACTATATACAAGGAGTATCAGTACCGAGTCAATGTGCGAAATTAAGAGGTAATTTAGGTAATATGTACACACAGTGGCAATTTTAGCATGTAAATATTGGTGGGGCAATTAAAAAAATAAAAAAATAAATTATGCATGCCAGCAAAGCTACTCCACAACACTAAACAATGCATGAACTGCACTATAACGGTGACAAACGGTGCCCACATACTGTTGGGCCTACATTTTGAGACTACAGTTAATTCAGCCTAATTTACTGCCTTTAAAAAAAACACAACTGATATGGCTGACTTGTTTAAACAAATGTGGTTTCTACTGACAATTGAGATGTACAAACTATGGCATAAAGGGAACGACGAGTGGATAAGAGGCAATCTGTTATTTAGATTAAGACATTATAGAGCGAGCTAGGATGGACATTGTCAATATAACTTTTGTTCAGCACTTTTGAAATGTACAGCGACAGAATTCAGAACATGGGCTGCTCTTAGTATTCTCCCTGTACACCTAGTCAGAACCATAGGATAAATAACGGGGGCATATAAGCAGATAATGAAGGCTCTAACAATATTCAATGATTACATTTCTCTAAAACAGGCAAAAGGCTGCATGTGCACCACCAAATCAGAACAGTAGGCGAAATTAAGAGGGGAAAAGGGACCAAATTATTAGGGTGCTGCACATGGGCTACTAACAGCTTACTACACAACATACACTTAGTATTACTTTCCTAGCTACAGTATACATATCTCCCTGGCATATTACATAATTTATGCAGCAGTTTACTAGACATTTTTGAACTCACCTTCCTTCCAAACCACTCATTGTGGATTTTGCGATTTCCAACTTGTTGTGTAATGTTAATGCCCAATGGCCGATGAGCACAGATACATTTTTTCTATGATTTCTCTTAATTATTTATCTTCATATGACAAGGATTGAAAAGGATTTGCCAATACATTGTGGAGTTGATTCATGATGATGACTGCTAGCTAAGATTTTGAAAGTATGTTGACATCAGTCCAATCAAAGCTACTGTACATATTACGTGATTTGACATCATTTTATGTGGCCAATGACCTTGAACCTTTCGAGGTCTACTCTTAGACTTGGCGGTGACAGTGTCCCCATGAGTGACAGAACACTGAGCCAATCACAGCACAACGCTCCGTATTTTCTGCTGGCTTGCCCCACCACCACAGAAAGCACTGAGCTAGGCTGAAACACCTGCATTTTGGAGCTGCCTTGCTCAAGAAAACCAAAAAGGAACCATGTGTGTTTGTGGCTTTATTAACTCAAATTATATACATTTTTTGTTACATTGTTTGCAAACTGATATGTGACATGTACTAATGCCAAAATAACATACAAAACAGGCAAGCCTAACCTGCCCTGAATGACGTGTTGCCACTGTGTACATGTAGGTAGGGGTAAAAGTGAATAGGCAAATCGGGATAGATGATAAACAGAGGTCAATATAATGGATCATCTGTAATAAGAAAGATTTAAAATCAATGACATACAAGCAATTCATCAAATAAAATAAAATACACAAAGGGGCGTCAGATTATTATAAAGTTATTACAGAGAAGAACAAAGAATTTATGATAAAATAAAATGACCAGTTCAAAAAATATTGTAGGCTAATGTTTACACACTAATAACCTGAGCTTTACCATTCAAGATGAGCATAAGATGAACACAATAGAGTTTGCAGCGCATCTAAATACAATGAAATACCTTTTTAGTCTACCTAACAACAAAAGTATGCCTAACAGTACTCAAGACAAATACTGTAAATGTGAAATCAAGTGGTTTGTTTTTTCATCTATATTTCATTTTAGATGGACAATAACACTGCCTATCCAGACAACTAGAGTAAGGTACTGAACTTGAATGTTTTACACATTTGCATTTTACCTTTGAACTTGGTTGTCCTTTATCTCTTCCATCTCAACTTTCTTTGTTGTAATAGTCTACATTCCACCACTCAATGTCTTGTCTTTTAATGTATGTACACTACCGTTCATAAGTTTGGTGTCACTTAGAAATGTACTTGTTTTTGAAAGAAAAGCTCATTTTTGGTCCATTAAAATAACATCAAACTGATCAGAAATACAGTGTAGACATTGATAATATTGTAAATGACTCTTGTAGCTGGAAACAGACGATTTGTAATGGAATACCTACATAGGCGTAGAGGCCCATTATCAGCAACCATCACTCCTGTGTTCCAATGGCACGTTGTGTTAGCTAATCCAAGTTTAACATTTTGAAAGGCTAATTGATCATTAGAAAATAATTTTGCAATTATGTTAGCACAGCTGAAAACGGTTGTTTTGATTAAAGAAGCAATAAAACTGGCCTTTAGACTAGTTGAGTATCTGGAGCATCAGCATTTGTGGGTTCAAATACAGGTTCAAAATGGCCAGAAACAAAATATTTACTTCTGGAACTGGTCAGTATATTCTTGTTCTGAGAAATGAAGGCTATTCCATGCAAGAAATTGTCAAGAAACTGAAGATGTTGTACAATGTTGTGTACTACTCCCTTCAAAAACGGACATTTCTAAGTGACCCCAAACGTATGAACGGTAGTGTATGTAACTTGCCTTATGACTGTGCTCTAGACTACATAAAAAGACATGTCTATCATCACATTCAGTGGTAGACCCATCCCATAACACAAAAACAACATTACATACAATGTGTTACGGTAATCATAGCTTTTGTATTACGTGTTATTACTATGTTATAAGAAATTGCTGTGTCAATTTATTTAAAATATTGATCATTTCAAAGCAGAACACAAAATGGATATTTGTATACATCAATTGTTTTTCCATGATCAGGATTTTCAACAAATACTAATTTGTCATCAGCTTTCTGTTCCTCGAACACAATGATCTAAAATAAGGAAAAAAGGATCCATTAAACAAACTATTCAAGCCTGTTTATGTATCAGTATGTGTCTTGATTTGAGGATAAACTGTACAAATAAAGTCTTATTCACACTTTATAAGAATACATGGTAGTGTAAACATGAGAACTTCTGAAAACACATCAGAAACCTAGAACCCTATATCTATTAGAAATCAAAGGAGCTTTTTTCAGTTCTACCTGATTATTTCCACTTTTAAGCCAAGGTCCAGGGAGGTAGAGGGTTTTCTGGGGACCGATGGACCAGTGGCGTCCAAGATTCTGCCCGTTGATAAAGACCACTCCTTTACTCCAGCCCTGTGGATGGAAACACTGTAATCAGTGACTTGACAATCAGAGTTTAGAGTTTCTCTGGGAACTTCTTTCATCAGTATGTGTGTCTGATGAGGGATGGGCCTACTACACTATAAACCAATAAACCAGAGATAGGTCTACCATACTATACGAATAAACCAGCAGGGACGCAGTATGGACAGGTGGTGATCTCTATCATAACCACAGAGCCTGTTGGGCTGCTTTACACACAGGCAGTCTGATGAAGGTGTCTCTGGGATGGCCGTCCACATACAGCATACCCTGGAAGAACCCTGGGAAGGAAGGCTTCTGGGGGACTGAGTTCCACTGGCTTGCTGCACTCAGTCTGAAACATGGGAGGAGATCAAATCAAATTTATTTATATAGCCCTTCGTACATCATGTGATATCTCAAAGTGCTGTACAGAAACCCAGCCTAAAACCCCAAACAGCAAGCAATGCAGGTGTTGAAGCACATTGGCTAGGAAAAACTCCCTAGAAAGGCCAAAACCTAGGAAGAAACCTAGAGAGGAACCAGGCTATGAGATCACCCTATTATAACACAGGAAATCACTGACTAGCATTACAATACAAATCATATAAACTTTAATGGTCAAATGCAGCCATTTTTTTCTCAATATGAAGTCTTGTTTTCAATTTAAAAAAACAAACAAAAATAGCTTCTTAGCAAAGGGCAATTTCTCAAGCAAGAATTTTGCTTGGACTGTTTGAGAGTGGTCTGAGTGGGGAGGGGAGAACTGAAATTCGCTGTTATTGGCAGAGAGGTTTTGTACTCTCTTTCTTATCGATCTATTAACTAATTTACCGCATGGTGATTTTTTATTTATTTTACCTTTATTTAACTAGGCAAGTCAGTTAAGAACAAATTCTTATTTTCAATGACAGCCTAGGAACAGTGGGTTAACTGCCATGATGTCACCATGGAAGGCCAAAACTCCCTCCCACCAAAACAGGCTGAAATTTCAGGTGGTCTTTTCATACAGCTATTACACTAAAAGGGCATTATGCAAATGTTTACAATTTCGCAGTATTATTCTAACCTCATAGTGTGGAAATATATATGAAACACAGAATAATCCCATTTATGACTGCACTTGGCCTATGAGACAACCTGATATGCCAGTTAAATTTACAATGACAACAGTTATACAACGATTGGGTCTAATCCTTGACGCTGATTGGTTAAAAGCGCATTCCAGTCGGTGTCTTTTCCACAAGTTACCACCATGAAAGCTATGATGGTGAAATGTATATTTACTCTGTTCCATCTCACTATGCAATCCACTGTCTCAGCCCAGCCAGACAATTTATAATCTTAATCCCCACTGTAAAAAGCATCTAGACATTATCTCCCATTTCTTTTAGACGAGCAATTGGTTTTCAATAACGGAGATTTGTATAAAACCTGCAGTCTGAATCTCTGACATTTGCAACATTGTTTCAATATTGAAATTCGATCTCCAGCTGTCTCATAGTAATTAACGTGTAGGGATGGGAAGTTGGAATGAGAGACGGGCAGGCATCTTTTCTGAGCCAGTCGAAATCATGAATCAGCATAATTTTTATGGACATATACAAAGAAATGTCAATAAAAAAAACAGGTACAACTAAATGAAACACAGCTAGTTTGTTTTCTTTCCAGCTTCAGTTTGAAGTGATTGTGTTAGCTGTGTTGTTAGCTAACTCTCTGAACATCAGCGTCCTGATGAGAGAGCACATTTTCTATGCCAGGTGAAATCGAGCATCATTAGCTCATTCTTATGAATGTATCCAAATAAAGCCACTTAAACAAATGCAAATGCAGCTACTTTGTTGTTATTCTGGCTGCACTGTTTGACATGACTGTAAATTAGCCATAGTTTGCTAGCTAGAAAGCAAGGTATAAGAACGTTGCCAGCCAGTACAGCAATAGAACATTTAGAAAATAATGACTGGGTCATGTCCATAGATACAGAACAAAAAGGACTTAACGACTGGGTCGGGTCTCTGGCAACCAACCCGATAGAACGAACGACTAGTCGGCTTGGGTAGCAACCCTAGATTTGTGTCAGGACGATATCTCGTTGAAGGATGAAATAGTATGAATAAATTAATCAAAATAAAGCTCATGAAAATATGTCAATCATTATTTGAATATGTTGGTAACCCGTTGTATAAAAGTGATAATGCCCTCGAAGCTGGTGCGTTTCAATTCAGGCTATAGGTGTGCTGCCGGCCTTCGACTTTGTCTCGGGCCTAACAACACCCGTGCCAATATATCTTCTAGACACCGGCTTCTCAGGCATTATCACTTAAATTATAAACTGTAAGAGCCAGAATGGACCTTATTGTTGTATAAATTAAATGATCAGGACAAACCTCTTTAGGAAGTTTGGCTTCATATCCAAACAGTAGATTGTAAAGTCCTTCAGAGGCACGTGGTTCAATACAATATCTCCCACCAGACCTAGAACAGGGTGATAATGCAACGAAAGATTAAGAGCTGCATGGGCGAGTAACAATGCAATTATTCCAAGACCTCATGGATACGTTCACTATTTGTTGAACATTTAGGTCTATCCACTTTAACAACTATGTACAGTTGTCACAGCAATGAAGGATTAAACCTGAAGGTCTACAGTGCCTTTAATGTACGCTTTCTGCCATGGAATTCTGATTGTTAAAGTGGTAGTAACTAAGAATACCATACCTTTACGCTGATCATCTAGGGCTTTCCCATAATTCACTCTTCCACAGTTCTCCACAAGTAAACTCAATGTTCGCTCTCCCTTCAATGGAAAATACATAAAACATGTGGAAACCACTAATTGATGCACTACAGTCAACAATGCATAGTACCCAAAGACAATAGAAGAACATGTGGCTTTCAGTTGGACTGCAGAGAGTAATTGATCCAATCTTCCGCTGTGCTATAGGACAGCATGGACTTGTTTTCCAATAACAGGCAGGTGCAAAGTTAGTGATTACGATTCCTCTTTGTTAGAACAAAATTTGTCTGAAAACTTTGTTTGCTTAATCCTGTCACCTTAGTAACAAACTCATTGATCAGCATCACCAGAAGCTTTCACCTCTATCATGGTGTTGAATATAAACTAGCCAGTTTAGAAAGCAGCTCAGCAGCACACCTATAGACTGAATCTAAACACACAGTATCACCATACCTTCCCATCAGGCAGTGCAAACTCCACCGATTTATAGTCCAGGACACCAACAAAGTGTCTGTCCACAAACACCTAGAAGACAACTTTATTAGTACAAATGATGTATTGTCATACGGTGTGCACCATACAGTATAGTACATTCATGCCATGTAGCTGTGTGTCTGTACTCACCAGGGCTCTGTCTTTAACATTTTTCTTGGAGTTCAGAAGGCCTCCCCTGCGGATGGTGGTCTCATATAGAGTGTAGCCATAGGACTGACCATTATTACTGTTGACAGGAAGGTTCTCCATGTTGACAGGCTCCTCTGACTTCAAGGGCTTGATGATGAAACATTGTTAATGTAGCGCATTCAATTAAATTAAGAACATTATGGAATCAACATCAACCCTTGAAGAGATAGAGTATTGCCAGGTCTCAGCTGACAGCATCCTACTTGACCCTTAGCTCACCTTCTCAGTAAACTGCAGGCTCTCCCACAGTGACAGATGCTGCTGAATGATGACAGGCTCATACACTCTCCTGGCCTGGAGAGAGGGAACCTCAGGAAGCTTCTCACCTGAGACACACAGATACATGTGCCAGTTAGACATTTTTTCTCAAATTATGGTGCCTGTTTTCCAAAACTTCAATAGTATTTTATGTGAATGTTTGAAAGAGAAAGCTTACTGTGAAACTGGCTAAATAAATTCCTCAAGAGCTGATACTTGGTGGTGTAATCTCCAGCCTCGGATAGCGGTGCATCATAATCTAAAAAATAAAATAAAAAAGATTCAGATGACAACTTTTTGCTTTGCAAGTAATATTACATTTGATAGGATACATAAAACCTACCATAGCTGCCGACCTGAGGTTTGTAGGTGCCAAGGTTCGCCACAGCTCCATTCATGAAGCCAAAGCTGGTTCCACCATGGAACATATAGAGGTTGATGGATACACCTGGCTCCAGTATCTGTGACACCACAGCCAACATGTCTACCAGAAAAGTAGACAGACAGAATCAATGATAGACGGTGGGCAATCATACAGTCCTTAGACTGATGAATGGATGGTCCTGTGTGGCTCAGTTGGTAGAGCATGGCACTTACAATGCCAGGGTTGTGAGTTCAATTCCCAAGGGGGACCAATACAAACAAAATATGATGTATGCACTCATTAGTGTAAGTTGCTCTGGGCAGGAGTGTCTGCTGAATGACAAAGTGTAAAAGATGGATGAACTTTAAGAGTTTCTATAACTAGGGGTTATATGACATGATCTTAACCTAGTTTATAATGAAACTTACCCTCTGCTGGGAACACGTGGTGAGATTCACTCCAGACATCAAACCACCCAGACCAGTACTCCATTACAAGCAGAGGTTTCTGGGGCTACAGTAAGGGCAAAGTCACACTTCATCTTTGGACCAGTATGTTTTCACAGATGCAAGACAAAATAGAAGAAAATAGAGAATCATTGGCACTATACCTGCATGTACGCTAAATATTGTATTGTTCCGTAGGCCAGTCTTTGAAGGTTTACCGTCTTGAGGACTTAAAAAAGGAGGGGTTCAAGTGATGAACAATGTAGACTAAATAAGGATATTTTCTAGCAGCATCTATTGAAAGCAAGTGTAATGGCACAAAGATGTGCTTCAATGTACATTACCAAATATCAAGATCTAGCAATAGAAAACCACTACCTCCATCCACTCCTCCACATTTGAGCCCCTCCCGGTTGTCTGATGTCAGCAGGAGTTCATTGGTTCCTCTGGATAGTAGAGCCTGTCAATGAGAATACAGTTTCACTATACATTTATAGGTCACTGCAAAAGTCTATACTGGGCATACAGTATGATGCAGATGGTGAGAAACAGTACAGTCTCACAGTACCTCCTTTATAAAAGGCATGTAGTGTTCATCCTTTGCATATGAGCCATACTCATTCTCCACTTGAACTGCAATGATGGGGCCTCCCTCTTTAAACTATAAAACAAAGAGGACAACCTGTATTGACAGCTAGCTCACTAACACCCCTGCGAACCGCTCTAACAGATATCAGGACTTAATAACTTGGATAATAAGGAAACTAATTTACGTACTTGTAGAGGCTTAATTATTGGGATGAGTGTGTCGAAGAAAGAGTTCACTGCTTCTGTGAAGCCAGGGTAGGTTGTCCTCAACTTCATGTTTTTGTCACGTAACAGCCAGCTTAAAAGAAAATAACTGTTATAAGGATGTCTCATTCAACATGTTGGTTTGTGTTCCGGGATTCATCCAATGGCATTGAGGAGTATACCACCTCAGTCATCGGCTTCATCAATAAGTGCGTCAACAACACCGTCCCCACAGTGACCGTATGTATGTACATATCCCAACCAGAAGCCATGGATTACAGGCAACATCCACATCGGGCAAAAAGTCTAGAGCTGCCACTTTCAAGGAGCGGGACACTAATCTGGACGCTTATAAGAAATAACGCTATGCCCTCAGACGAACCACTAAGATTGAATCCTACTATACCGGCTCTGACACTCGTCGGCTGTAGCAGGGCTTGAAAACTATTACGGCCTACGAAGGGGAACCCAGACACGAGCTGCCCAGTGACGCAAGCCTACCAGATGAGCTAAATGCCTTTTATGCTCGCTTCGAGGCAAGCAACACTGAAGCATGCACGTGAACATCAGCTGTTCTGGATGACTACGTGATAACGCTCTCGGTGGCCGATGTGAGCAAGACCTTTAAACAGGTCAACATTCACCAAGCCACGGGGCTAGATGGATTACCATTACCGTGTAGTGAAAGCATGCGCAGACCAACTGGCAAGTGTCTTCACTGACATTTTAAACCTCCCCTGACCGAGTCTGTAATACCTACATGTTTCAAGTAGACCACCATAGTCCCTGTGCCCAAGGAAGCGAAGTTAACCTGCTTAAAGGATTTCCGCCCCGTAGCACTCACGTCGGTAGCCATGAAGTGCTTTGAAAGGCTGGTCATGGCTCACATCAACAGCTTCCTCCCGGATACCCTAGACCAGTGGTTCCCAAACTTTTTATAGTCCCGTACCCCTTTAAACATTCAACCTCCAGCTGCGTACCCCCTCTAGCACCAGGGTCAGCGCACTCTCAAATGTTGTTTTGATATCATTGTAGGCCTCCCACACTCTATACAATACATTTATTAAACATAAGAATGTGTGAGTTTTTTTCACAACCCAGCTCGTGGGAAGTGACAAAGAGCTCTTCTAGGACCAGGGCACAAATAATAATAAATAATTTTGCTCATTATTTAGCCATCTTACATGTAAAACCTTATTTGTTCATCAAAAATTGTGACTAACTCACCACAGGTTAATGAGAAGGGTGTGCTTGAAAGGATGCACATAACTCTGCAATGTTGGGTTGTATTGGAGAGTCTCAGTCCTAAATCATTTTTCACACACAATCGGTGTCTGTATTTAGTTTTCATGCTAGTGAGGGCCAAGAATCCACTCTCATTATAGGTACGTGGTTGCAGAGGGCATCAGTGTCTTAACAGCGTAATTTCCCAAGGCAAGAAACTCAGAGCAGACCTATCCAGAAATCTGGCAGTGGCTTCTGAATAAATTACATTTTCACATAACTGCTTGTTGCAATTTTGATGAGAGTCCAGGCTCTATCGCAGCCGGCCGCGACCGGGAGACTCATGTGGCGGCGCACAATTGGCCCAGCTTTGTCCGGGTTAGGGGAGGGTTTGACTGGCAGGGATGTCCTTGGCCCTCTCGCACTAGCGACTCCTATGGCGGGCCGGGCACAGTGCACGCTGACACGGTCCGCAGGTGTATGGTGTTTCCTCCGACACATTGGTACGGCTGGCTTCCGGGTTAAGTGGGCATTCTGTCAAGAAGCAGTGAAGCTCGGTTGGGTTGTGTTTTGGAGGACACATGGCTCTAGACTGTCACCTCTACCGAATTCATACGGGAGTTGATGCGATGAGACAAGACTGTAATGACCAATTGGATACCACGTCGGGGATAAAATAATGTTTTATAATAATAAAATAATTGTCATGTTGTCAATTGTCATGTTTTGTTTCTAAATGTCTGTGCATGAGTGAAGGTTTCTCGGGAGAGAGTAACAGTTAATATGATTGGATGTTAATTATTTGACTAGGATACCTGTATTTGACATTGTATTTTTATTTCGCTGAACACGAGATGGTTTAATTTTATTTTTGGCAGTGAAACGATGCTACTCAGGCAAGAGAAAAAACCTCACCCAAAATGTATACACATGTTCAAAAGTTTGGGGTCACTTAGAAATGTCCTTCTTGGCTTTGGGGGTGACCAGTGAGATAGCCAGGTCGATGAATACGGCTGCACAGTAATGAGTCTTATCAATGGCGGTTATGATGTCGTTTATGACCTTGAGCGTGGCTGAGGTGCACCGATGACCAGCTCTGAAACCAGATTGCATAGCGGAGAAGGTACGGTGGGATTCGAAATGGCCGGTAATCTGTTTGTTAGCTTGACTTTCAAAGACCTTAGAAAGACAGGGTAGGATAGATATAGGTCTGCAGCAGTTTGGTTCTAGAGTGTCACCCCCTTTGAAGAGGGGGATGACCGTGGCAGCTTTCCAATCTTTGGGAATCTCAGACGATACGAAAGAGAGGTTGAAAAGGCTAGTAATAGGGGTTGCAACAACTTCGGCAGATAATTTTAGAAAGAGAGCGTCCAGATTGTCTAGCCCGGCTGATTTGTAGGGGTCCAGATTTTGCAGCTCTTTCAGAACCTCAGATATCTGGATTTGGGTGAAGGAGAAATGGTGGGGGCTTTGGCGGGTTGCTGTGGAGGGTGCCGGGCAGTTGACCGGGATAGGGGGTAGCCAGGTAGAAAGCATGGCCAGCCGTAGAGAAATGATTATTGAAATTCTCAATTATATTGGATTTATTGGTGGTGACAGTGTTTCCTAGCCTCAGAGTAGTGGGCAGCTGGGAGGAGGTGCTCTTATTCTCCATGGACTTTACAATGTCCCAGAACTTTTTTGAGTTAGTACTACAGGATTCAAATTTCTGTTTGAAAAAGCTAGCCTTAGCTTTCCTAACTGCCTGTGTATATTTGTTCCCAACCTCCCTGAAAAGTTGCATATCACGGGGGCTATTCGATGCTAATGAAGAAAGCCACAGGATGTTTTTGTGCTGGTCAAGGGCAGACAGGTCTGGAGTGAACCAAGGACTATATCTATTCCTAGTTCTACATTTTTTGAATGGGGCATGCTTATTTAAGATGGTGAGGAAGGCACTTTTAAAGAATAGCCAGGCATCTACTGACGGGATGAGGTCAATGTCATTCCAGGATACCCCGGCCGGGTCGATTAGAAAGGCCTGCTCGCAGAAGTGTTTTAGGGAGCGTTTAACAGTGATGAGGGGTGGTCATTTGGTCGCAGACCCATTACGGATGCAGGCAAACAGCAGAGGTGTATTTGGAGGGCGAGTTAGTTAGGATGACATCTATGAGGGTGCCCGTGTTTACGGATTTGGAGTTGTACCTGGCAGGTTCATTGATAATTTGTGTGAGATTGAGGGCATCAAGCTTGGATTGTAGGATGGCCGGGGTGTTAAGCATGTCCCAGTTTAGGTCACCTAGTAGCACGAGCTCAGAAGATAGATGGGGGCAATCAATTCACATATGGTATCGAGGTCACAGCTGAGGGAGGTCTATAGCAAGCGGCAACAGTGAGACTTGTTTCTGGGAAGCTGAATTTTTAGAAGTAGAAGCTCGAATTGTTTGGGTACAGACTTGGATAGTAATACAGAACTCTGCAGGCTATCTTAGTAGTAGATTACAACACCGCCCCCTTTGGCAGTTCTATCTTGGCGGAAAATGTTATAGTTAACGATGGAGATTTCAGGGTTTTTGGTGGTTTTCCTAAGCCAGTATTCAGACACGGCTAAGACATCCGGGTTGGCAGAGTGTGCTAAAGCCGTGAGTAAAACAAACTTAGGGAGTAGGCTTCTAATGTTATCATGCATGAAACCAAGGCTTTTACGGTTACAGAAGTCAACAAATGAGAGCACCTGGGGAGTGGGAGTGGAGCTAAGCAATGCAAGACTTGGATTAACATTAACATGTACAAATTACCTCGACTAACCTGTACCCCCGTACATTGACTCGGTACCGGTACCCCCTGTATTATAGCCTCGTTATTGTTATTTTATTGTGTTACTGTGGTTAAGGGCTTGTAAGTAAGCATTTCACGTTCAGGTCTACACTTGTTGTATTCGGCACATGTGACAAATAAAGTTTGATTTGATCCCTGCTACAAAGTTAAAGGCTTAAAGTAATGGAAACAACCTGGGGAGCCCTCCTAAGTCCCACTCAGCACAGATGTAGGGTCCTGGCCGCAGAATCACCCAGAGCCCCAACTCTGCTGCTAGGCTGATGTACGCCCTGAGAAACAGAGAAAAACAGAGAGTTAAAGCTCAACAGCTCTATCAAACATATTCATCACAAAATCATAAAAGTCTTCCTTACTTTAAATCCAACTGGTCCTGGAAGTTGAAAACCCCTCTCTCTGGCTCATGAAGGTTCCATGGCACATATCTGGAAAATAAGCAGTCATTCTCAGTATCCCTCCATAGTAGAGCAGCAGTAAGTGGTGGTATAAGAGAACATGAGGTGTTCTGTGTGTCCCTACGTGGTGAGAGTGTTGACCCCACAGGCCCTCATCTTCAGCAGCCGGTCCTCCCAGTAGGCTCTGGGGACGCGGAAGTAGTGGATAGAGCCCCCCAGGATGCGAAAGGGCTCTCCCTCCAGAGTGAACTGAAAGGAGTTGGCCCTCAGACCCTCTTTCTGGCTCATTCTCCTCACCTCTGGCTGCAGGCTGGAAGAAACAGACAAACCACTGTCTGGATCTCTTATGAATGTTATGAATAATCACGCTTAAGACAAGAATTAGAGCAACTGTGTAGGGACTAATAAATAAATACAACTTGTAATATACTGTATGATGATAGCATATATTATGACTAGAATCGATAGCTATGTTATTCTAAGACAGTCAATTCAACACATAATAAAATATCCCTATGTAGATTGACCAATCTCAGCTAATGTTAAAATTAAGAATCTTACCTTCTACGTTGATTTTCACAAAGTCTAAAGCTGAAATAATGTTCAGTATGGCTTATACCCATCTACTGAAGCAGAGCTCACGCGGACGGTTTCAACGAATGGAGAACAATGAAGAAAGGCCTAGAATGCTTTGAACAAGGGAAACCATTGTTGTTTCAGAACACTGCTGTTATTTTAGTGTTGAAGCTATAGTATACTGAACATAAATATAAAACGCAACACGTAAATTGTTGGTCCCATATTTTATGAGCTGAAATAAAAAGACCCCAGAAATGTTCCACATGCACAAAAAAAGCGAATTTCTCTAAAATATTGTGCACACATTTGTTTACATCCCTGTTAAGTGAGATTTCTCCTTTGCCAAGATAATCTATCCTCCTGACAGGTGTGGCATATCAAGAAGCTCATAAACTGCATGATCATTACACAGGTGCACCTTGTGCTGGGAACAATAAAAGGACATTCTAAAATTAGCAGTTTGTCAAATAAGACAACGCCACAGATGTTTCAAGTTTTGAGGGATAGTGAAATTGGCATGCTGACTGCAGGAATGTCCACCAGAGCGGTTGCCAGAAAATTGAATGTTAATTTCTCTACCATGAGCCGTCTCCAACATCGCTTTAGGGTATTTGGCAGTGCGTCCAACCAGCCTCACAACCGCAGACCACGTGTAACCACGCCAGCACAGGACTTCCACATTAGGCTTCTTCACCTACAGGATCGTCTGAGACCAGCCACCCCAACAGTTGATGAAACTGTAGGTTTGCACAACCAAAGAATTTCTGCAAACTGTTAGAAACTCTCTCAGGGAAGCTCATCTGTGTGCTCGTCGTCCTCACCTTCGATGGCCACTGGCACGCTGGAGAAGTGTGCTCCACGGATGAAACCTAGTTTCACTGTACCAGGCAGATGGAAGACTGTATGGCGTTGTGTGGGCCAGCGGTTTGCTGATGTCAACATTGTGAACAGAGTGCCCCATGGTGGCAGTGGGGTTATGGTATGGGCATGCATAAGCTACGGACAAAGAACACAATTGCATTTTAGAATTGACCATTTGAATGCACAGAGATAACATGACAAGATCCTGAGGCCCATTGTCGTGGCATTCATCCGCCGTCATCACTTCATGTTTCAGCATGATAATGCCCATGTTCAATGTGTCAAATCGAAGGGCCTGTTGTCCGGACTTCTGGCAGTCTCTATGGGGGTGCCACAGGGTTCAATTCTCAGGCCGACTCTCTTCTCTGTATACATCAATGATGTAGCTCTTGCTGCTGGTGATTCTCTGATCCACCTCTATGCAGACGATACCATTCTGTATACTTCTGGCCCCTCTTTGGACACCGTTAACTAACCTCCAGACGAGCTTCAATCCCATACAACTCTCCTTCCGTGGCCTCCAACTGCTCTAAAATGCAAGTAAAACTAAATGCATGCTCTTCAACCGATCGCTGCCCGCACCTGCCCGCCCGTCCAGCATCACTACTCTGGACTAGAGGTCGACTGATTATGATTTTTCAAGGCCGATACCGATTATTGGAGGACCAAAAAAGCCGATACCGATTAAATCGGACTATTTAATTTAAAATAAACACTTATTTTAACTTCATATAAAACATAAATAAAATACATTTAGCCTCAAATAAATAATGAAACATGTTCAATTTGGTTTAAATAATGCAAAAACAAAGTGTTGGAGAAGAAAGTAATATGTGCCATGTAAGAATGTGTGCCATGTAAAATATGTGCCATGTAAAAAAGCTAACGTTTAAGTTCCTTGCTCAGAACACATGAAAGTTGGTGGTTCCTTTTAACATGAGACTTCAATATTCCAAGGTAAGAGGTTTTAGGTTGTAGTTAATATAGTATTTATAGGACTATTTCTCTCTATACCATTTGTATTTCATATACCTTTGACTATTGGATGTTCTTATAGGCACTATAGTATTGCCAGTGTAACAGTATAGCTTCCGTCCCCCTCCTCGCCCCTACCTGGGCTCGAACCATCGACAACAGCCACACTCGAAGCATCGTTACCCATCGCTCCACAGGGGAATAACTACTCCAAATCTAAAAGCGAGGGACGTTTGAAACAGTATTAGCGCACAACCAGCTAACTAGCTAGCCATTTCACATTGGTTATACCAGCCATTAGGCTGATAGGCTTGAAGTCATAAACAGCGCTGTGCTTGCAAAGAGCTGCTGGCAAAACGCACAAAACGTTTATTATTTCAGCGAAATACGGAACCGTTCGGTATTTTATCTAACTGGTGGCATCCCTAAGTCTAAACATTCTTGTTACATTGCACAACCTTTAATGTATGTCATAATTACATACAATTCTGGCAAATTAGTTCGCAATGAACCAGGCAGTCCAAACTGTTGCATATCACCCTGACTCTGCGTGCAATGAAAGCAGAGAAATGACAAATTTCACCTGGTTAATATTGCCTGCTAAACTGGATTAGTAGTTATAACTAGTGATTATGATTGTTTTTTATAAGATAAGTTTAATACTAGCTAGCAATTTACCTTGGCTTCTACTGCATTTGCGTAACAGGCAGGCTACTCGTGGAGTGCAATGGTTAGAGCGTTGGACTAGTTAACTGTGCGGTTGCAAGATTGAAACCCCCTGAGCTGACAAGGTGAAAATCTGTCGTTCTGCCCCTGAACAAGGCAGTTAACCCACAGTTCCTAGGCAGTCATTGAAAATAAGAATTTGTTCTTAACTGACTTGCCTAATTAAAAAAAAGGTATATATATTTTATATATAGATATATATATATATATTCACATACATACAGTGGAGCAAAAAAGTATTTAGTCAGCCACCAATTGTGCAAGTTATCCCACTTAAAAAGATGAGAGTGGCCTGTAATTTTCATCATAGGTACACTTCAACTATGACAGACAAAATGAGAGAAAAAAAAATCCAGAAAATCAAATTGTAGGATTTTTAATGATTTTTTTTGCAAATAAGTATTTGGTCACCTACAAACAAGCAAGATTTCTGGCTCTCACAGACCTGTAACATCTTCTTTAAGAGGCTCCTGTCCTCCACTCGTTACCTGTATTAATGGCTCCTGTTGGAACTTGTTATCAGTATAAAAGACACCTGTCCAGAACCTCAAACAGTCACACTCCAAACTCCACTATGGCCAAGACCAAAGAGCTGTCAAAGGACAGCAGAAACAAAATTGTAGACCTGCACCAGGCTGGGGAGACTGAATCTGCAATAGGTAAGTAGCTTGGTTTGAAGAAATCAACTGTGGGAGCAATTATTAGGAAATGGAAGACATACAAGACCACTGATAATCTCCCTCGATCTGGGGCTCCACGCAAGATCTCACCCCGTGGGGTCAAAATGATCACAAGAACGGTGAGCAAAAATCCCAGAACCACACGGGTGGACCTCGTGAATGACCTGCAGAGAGCTGGGACCAAAGTAACAAAGCCTACCATCAGTAACACACTACGCTGCCAGGGACTCAAATCCTGCAGTGCCAGACATGTCCCCCTGCTTAAGCCAGTACATGTCCAGGCCCGTCTGAAGTTTGCTAGAGAGCATTTGGATGATCCAGAAGAAGACTGGGAGAATATCATATGGTCAGATGAAACCAAAATATAACTTTTTGGTAAAAACTCAACTCGTTGTGTTTGGAGAACAAAGAATGCTGAGTTGCAGCCAAAGAACACCATACCTACTGTGAAGCATGGGGGTGGAAACATCATGCTTTGGGGCTGTTTTTCTGCAACGGGACCAGGACGACTGATCCGTGTAAAGGAAAGAATGAATGGGGCCATGTATCGTGAGATTTTGAGTGAAAACCTCCTTCCATCAGCAAGGGCATTGAAGATGAAACGTGGCTGGGTCTTTCATCATGACAATGATCCCAAACACACCGCCCGGGCAACGAAGGAGTGGCTTCGTAAGAAGCATTTCAAGGTCCTGGAGTGGCCTAGCCAGTCTCCAGATCTCAACCCCATAGGAAATCTTTGGAGGGAGTTGAATGTCCGTGTTGCCCAGAAATAGCCCCAAAACATCACTGCTCTAGAGGAAATCTGCATGGAGGAATGGGCCAAAATACCAGCAACAGTGTGTGAAAACCTTTTGAAGACTTACAGAAAACGTTTGACCTTTGTCATTGCCAACAAAGGGTATATAACAAAGTATTGAGATAAACTTTTGTTATTGACCAAATACTTATTTTCCACCATAATTTGCAAATAAATTTATTAAAAATCCTACAATGTGATTTTCTGGATTTTTTTTCTTCTCATTTTGTCTGTCATAGTTGAAGTGTACCTATGATGAAAATTACAGGCCTCTCTCATATTTTTAAGTGGGAGAACTTGCACAATTGGTGGCTGACTAAATACTTATTTTGCCCCACTGTGTGTGTGTGTGTATATATATATCTTTTTTTTTTTAAATAATCGGAAATCGGCGCCCAAAAATACAGATTTCCGATTGTTATGAAAACTTGAAAATCTAATTAAATTGGCCATTCCGATTAAATCGGTCGACCTCTACTCTGGACGGTTCTGACTTAGAATATGTGGACAACTACAAATACCTAGATATCTGGTTTGACTGTAAACTCTCCTTCCAGACTCACATTAAGCATCTCCAATCCAAAGTTAAATCTAGTATCGCCTTCCTATTTTGCAACAAAGCATCCTTCACCCATGATGCCAAACATACCCTCGTAAACTGACCATCCTACCGTAATTTACAAAATAGCCTCCAACACTCTACTCAACTAATTGGATGCAGTCTATCACAGTGCCATCTGTTTTATCACCAAAGCCCCATATACTACCCACCACTGCGACCTGTACACTCTCGTTGGCTTGCCTTCACCTCATACTCGTCGCCAAACCCATTGGCTCAAGGTCATCTACAAGTCTCTGCTAGGTAAAGCCCTGCCTTATCTCAGCTCACTGGTCATCATAGCAGCACCCACCCGTAGCACGTGCTTCAGCAGGTATATCTAACTGGTCACCCCCAAAGCCAATTCTTCACTTGGCAGCAGAGAAGTGGAAGGAAAGGCGCCCAATGACTGAAACTAACTGCAAAAAAAAAAATCACTGAAGCTGGAGACTCATCTCTCCCTCACTAGCTTTAAGCACCAACTGTCAGAGCAGCTCACAGATCACTGCACCTGTACATAGCCCATCTGTAAATTGCCCATCCAACTACCTCATCCCCATACAGTATTTATTTATTTATTTATCTTGCTCCTTTGTACCCCAGTATCTCTACTAGAGGTCGACGATTAATCGGAATGGCCGATTAATTGGGGCCGATTTCAGGTTTTCATAACAATCGGAAATTGGTATTTTTGGACGTCGTTTTTGCCGATTATTATTTTTTTAATTACAACTTTATTTAACGAGGCAAGTCAGTTAAGAACACATTGTTATTTTCAATGACGGCCTAGGAACGGTGGGTTAACTGCCTTGTTCAGGGGCAGAACAACAGATTTTTACCTTGTCAGCTCAGGGATTCAAACTTGCAACCTTACGGTTAACCAGTCCAACGCTCTAACCACCTGCCTCATGAGGAGCCTGCATGTTATGCGAATGTAGTAAGAAGCCAAGGTAAGTTGCTAGCTAGCATTAAACTTATCTTATAAAAAACAATCATAATCACTAGTTACATGGTTGATGATATTACTAGTTTATCTAGCGTGTCCTGCGTGTCCTATAATCGATGCAGTGCGCATTCGTGAAAAAGGACTGTCGTTGCTCCAACGTGTACCTAACCATAAACATCAATGCCTTTCTTAAAATCAATACACAGAAGTATATATTTTTTAAACCTGCATATTTAGCTAAAAGAAAGGTTAGCAGGCAATATTAACCCGGTGAAATTGTGTCACTTCTCTTGCATTCATTGCACGCAGAGTCAGGGTATATGCAACAGTTTGGGCTGCCTGGCTCATTGCGGACTAATTTGCCAGAATTTTACGTAATTTTGACATAACATTGAAGGTTGTGCAATGTAACAGCGATATTTAGACTTAGGGATGCCATCTATTAGATAATACGGGACCGTTCCGTATTTCACTGAAAGAATAAACGTTTTGTTTTTTAAATGATAGTTTCCGGATTCGACCAAAGGCTCGTATTTCTGTGTGTTATGTTATAATTAAGTCTATGATTTGATAGAGCAGTCTGACTGAGCGATGGTAGGCAGAAGCAGGCTCGTAAGCATTCATTCAAACAGTACTTTCATGCGTTTTGACAGCAGCTCTTCGCAATGCTTCAAGCATTGCGCTGTTTATGACTTCAAGCCTATCAACTCCCGAGATTAGGCTGGTGTAACCGATGTGAAATGGCTAACTAGTTAGCAGGGTGCGTGCTAATAGCGTTTCAAACGTCACTCGCTCTGAGACTTGGAGTAGTTGTTCCCCTTGCTCTGCATGGGCAACGCTGCTTCGTGGGTGGCTGTTGTCGATGTATTCCTGGTTCGAGCCCAGGTAGCGGCGAGGAGAGGGATGGAAGCTATACTGTTACACTGGCAATACTAAAGTGCCAAAAAGAACTAGAGGTCGACCGATTAATCGGAATGGCTGAGTAATTAGGGCCGATTTAAAAAGTTTTCATAACAATCGGAAATCGGTATTTTTGGGCGCCGATTTACAGATATTTTTTTTTTACACCTTTATTTAATCTTTATTTAAAAGATTAAGAACACATTCTTATTTTCAATGACGGCCTAGGAACGGTGGGTTAACTGCCTTGTTCAGGGGCAGAAAGACAGATTTTCACCTCGTCAGCTCGGGGGATCCAATCTTGCAACCTTAGTTAACTAGTCCAATGCAATAACGACCTGCCTCTCTCTCGTTGCACTCCACAAGGAGACTGCCTGTTACGCAAATGCAGTAAGCCAAGTTAAGTTGCTAGCTAGCATTAAACTTCTCATAAAAAACTATCAATCATAATCACTAGTTAACTACACATGGTTGATGATATTTCTAGATATTATCTATCGTGTCCTGTGTTGCATATAATCTGACTGAGCATACAAGCATCTAAGTATCTGACTGAGCGGTGGTAGGCAGAAGCAGGCACGTAAACATTCATTCAAACAGCACTTTCGTGCATTTTGCCAGCAGCTCTTCGTTGTGCGTCAAGCATTGCGCTGTTTATGACTTCAAACCTATCAACTCCCTAGATGAGGCTGATGTGACCGAAGTGAAATGGCTGGCTAGTTAGCGCGCCCTAATAGCATTTCAAACGTCACTCGCTCTGAGCCTTGGGTTGGTTGTTTCCCTTGCTCTTCATGGGTAACGCTGTTCGATGTGGTGGCTGGTTCGAGCCCAGGGAGGAGCGAGGAGAGGGACGGAAACTATACTGTTACACTGGCAATACTAAAGTGCCTATAAGAACATCCAATAGTCAAAGGTTCATGAAATACAAATGGTATAAAGGGAAATAGCCCTATAATAACTACAACCTAACATTTCTTACCTGGGAATATTGAAGACTCATGTTAAAAGGAACCACCAGCTTTCATATGTTCTCATGTTCTGAGCAAGGAACTCAAACGTTAGCTTTCTTACATGGCACATATTGCACTTTTACTTTCTTCTCCAACAGTTTGTTTTTGCATTATTTAAACCAAATTGAACATGTTTCATTATTTATTTGAGGCTAAATTGATTTTATTGATGTATTATATTAAGTTAAAATAATAATAATTGTCATTATTACAAATAAATAAATAAATAAATAAATATATATATATATATTTTTTTTTTTTTAAAATCGGTATTGGCTTTTTTTGGTCCTCCAATAATCGGTATCGGCGTTGAAAAATCATAATCGGTCGACCTCTAATCTCTACTTGCACATTCATCTTCTGCACATCTACCATTCCAGTGTTTAATTGCTATATTATAATTACTTCGCCAACATGGCCTATTTATTGCCTCACCTCCCTTATCCTACCTGATTTGCACACACTGTATATAGACTTTTTCCACTGTATTATTGACTGTGTGTTTGTTTATTCCATGTGTAACTCTGTGTTGTTGTATGTGTCGAACTGCTTTGCTTTATCTTGGCCACGTCACAGTTGTAAATGAGAACTTGTTCTCAACTTGCCTACCTGGTTAAATAAAAAATACAAATACAAATGTTGCAAGGATCTGTACACGATTCCTGAAAGTTGAAAATGTCCCTGTTCTTCCATGGCCTGCATACTCATCTGACATGTCACCTATTGAGCATGTTTGGCACGCTCTGGATCGACGTGTACGACAGTGTTACAATTCCCACCAATATCCAGCAATATCCAGCAACTTCTCATAGCCGTTTTAGAGTAGTGGAACAACATTCCACAATAAACAGCCTGATCAACTCTATGCGAAGGCGATGTGTCGTGCTGCATGAAGCAAATGGTGGTCACACCAGATACTTGCCTTGTTTCTTTGATCCAGACCACACCCTTACCTTTTTTTAAGGTATCTGGGACCAACAGATGCATATCTGCATTCCCAGCCATGTGAAATCCATAGATTAAGGCCTAATTAATATATTTCAATTGACTGATTTCCTTATTTGAACTGTAACTCAGTAAAATCTTTGAAATGGTTGTATGTTGAGTTTATATTTTGGTTCAGTGTAGTTCATGGACCAGACCTCCAAATGTGGGTCTTCAGACTCACTTGGGATGACGATGTGATTTTAGTGATTTTCTTGAAGGTCTATGTCCCTAGTGGAAAATGTGTGATAGCAGTGCAGCATTGGCAGCTGTCTCTGTGTTGTCACTCTTTCTTTCACTCCATTCATTTTTCACATTGGGATTTTATCCTATGAAAAACAAAGTTATTGCTTACATATAGCCTTTAATCATATACAATGCATTCGGAAAGTATTCCAACCCCTTGACTTTTTCCCACATTTTGTTACGTTACAGCCTTATTCTAAAATTGATTACATTATATTTCTTCCTCATCAATCTACACACAATACTCCATAATGACAAAGCGAAAACAAGTTTAGAAATGTTTGCAAATGTATTGAAAATTAAATTCAGAAATATCTTATTTACATACGTTTTCCTCTAGGAATTTGCCTGTGCTTAGCTCTATTCCTATTAATATATATTTTTTCTCCTCAAATAACAAAAAGACAATCTTATTGAAATAAGTATTCAGACCCTTTGCTATCAGACTTTTGAAATTGAGCTCAGGTGCATCCTGTTTCCACTGATCATCCTTGATGTTTCTACAACTTGGAGTCCACCTGTGGTAAATTCAATTGATTGGACATGATTTGGAAAGGCACACACCTGTCTATATAAGGTCCCACAGTTGACAGTGCCTTTAGAGCAAAAACCAAGATATGAAGTTGAGGGAATTGTCTGTGTAGCACAGAGACAGGATTGTGTCGAGGCATAGATATGAGGAAGGGTACCAAAACATTTCTGCCTAGAAGGCCAGCATCCCAGATTTGCCTCTTCACTGTTGACATTGAGACTGGTGATTTGCAGGTACTATTTAATGAAGCTGCCAGTTGAGGACTTGTGAGGTGTCTGCTTCTCAAACGAATGTACTTTTCCTCTTGCTCAGTTGGGCACGGGGGTCTCCAACTCTTTCTATTCTGGTTAGAGCCAGTTTGTGCTGTTCTGTGAAGGGTTGTACACAGTGTTGTACAACATCTTCAGTTTCTTGGCAATTTCAATCGAACCCACCAATGCCGATGCTCCAGATACTCAACTAGTCTAAAGAAGGCCAGTTGTATTGCTTCTTTAAATCAGGACTACAGTTTTCAGCTGTGCTAACATACTTGCAAAAAGGTTTTCTAATGATCAATTGGTCTTTTAAAATGATAAACTTGGATTAGCTAACACAACGTGCCATTGGAACACAGGAGTGATGGTTGCTGATAATGGGCATCTGTACACCTATGTAGATAATCCATTAAAAAAAATGTTTCCATCTACAAAAGACATTTACAACATTAACAATGTCTACACTTTATTTCTGATCAATTTTAGTTTATTTTAATGGACAAAAAAACGTGCTTTTATTTCAAAAACAAGGACATTTCTAAGTGACCCCAAATTTATGAACCATAGTATGTATATACGCCCACTAAAAACCACTTTGCACCTCGAGTGATGAAGTAGCCACTATTAAACCACAAAAAAAATGGTGATGTAGGTGAAAAGTGGCAGTGATAGCCATGGGGAAGGAGCAGCTTTCAAAGTCCGGACTTCTTTTTGAAGTCCGACAACGAGCAGAACAATGTTCGGTGCAAATTGTGCCGTAGACAGGTGGCTACCAAGTCTGGTAATACGACAAACCTGTTTCACCATCTGAAGCAAAATCACTCTTTGGAACATGCAGAAAGTTTGAGTTTGCAACACCGCATTGATAAACGCCTCAAGCACCAGCCAAATCTAGGGATGTTCACCCGAAGCAGTCAACACTGACAGCGTTTATGCCCTACGAGCAAACATCGAAAAGACAAAGACATCACAAATGCTATTATGTATTGCATTGCTAAGGACACGCTACCAATTAGCACAGTAGAAAATGAATGTTTCAAGAGGCTTATCAATTTAATTGACCCAGGTACGTTGTACCTGGCCGCAAACATTTCTCACACCACACTGCCTAAACTCTACGCCGAGTGTAGGGAAAACGTTGAGGAACAGCTCAAGACAGATTTGACGTATTTTGCTACTACTACTGATCTGTGGTGTAGTCGCATGTCAGAGCCTTATATTAGCATCACTATCCACTATATTGACAGAGTGGAATCTTCGAAATAAATGCCTTCAAACATACTTTCCCAACGACCACACGGGTGACGCTATAGCAGATGGGCTCATTGATGCTCTCGCCTCCTGGGGACTCAGTCAAGACAGACAGGTCTGCAACGGATAGTGGTGCGAACGTGGTGAAGGCCGCTCAAATCAACAAATGGACCCGACTGCAATGTTTTGGACATCGTCTGCACTTGGCCAATGGTAAGTAACCTTGTCAATTGTGTATATTGTGTTAGATGAAACTAAATGTGCATTTTTTTTTTCATCAACTGATTGTTAAATATTACATTTGTACATAACTAAAAGGGATTATTGTGATTTTAACACTATTAAAATCTCAAGATTTCTCTTAGAGAACGGGTAGAGACAAACGGGTGGATCGAGCAATTGCACTGAGATGTAGTGCAAGAACCGCTGCATCCATGTCTGTGTGTTAACTATTTAACTGTACTAGAATGCTTAAAAGGCAGCTAAAATGTTAAATATCGGTATAATTTTTTTTCTGTCAAGGAAAATATCGGAATCGGACAAACATGTAATATCGGTGCATCACTAGCTGTAACGTAACAAAGTGTGGGAAAAAATCAAGTGGTTTGAATACTTTCCAAATGCACTGTATCATTGGAAAGCTTAGATTAGCTCCATGTCATCTACAAGATCCTGCTCGGTAAAGTCCCCCCTTATCTCAGCTCACTGGTCACCATAGCATCACCCACCTGTAGCACGCGCTCCAGCAGGTATATCTCTCTCTGGTCACCCCCAAAACCAATTATTTTCTTTGGCCACCTCTCCTTCCAGTTCTCTGCTGCCAATGACTGGAACGAACTACAAAAATCTCTGAAACTGGAAACACTTTTCTCCCGCACTAGCTTTAAGCACCAGCTGTCAGAGCAGCTCACAGATTACTGCACCTGTACATAGCCCACCTATAATTTAGCCCAAACAACTTTTATTTATTTTTTATTTTTATTTCACCTTTATTTAACCAGGTAGGCTAGTTGAGAACAAGTTCTCATTTGCAACTGCGACCTGGCCAAGATAAGGCATAGCAGTGTGAACAGACAACACAGAGTTACACATGGAGTAAACAATTAACAAGTCAATAACACAGTAGAAAAAAGGGGAGTCTATATACATTGTGTGCAAAAGGCATGAGAAGGTAGGCGAATAATTACAATTATGCAGATTAACACTGGAGTGATAAATGATCAGATGGTTATGTACAGGTAGAGATATTGGTGTGCAAAAGAGCAGAAAAAAAAATAAATAAAAACAGTATGGGGATGAGGTAGGTGAAAATGGGTGGGCTATTTACCAATAGACTATGTACAGCTGCAGCGATCGGTTAGCTGCTCAGATAGCAGATGTTTGAAGTTGGTGAGGGAGATAAGTCTCCAACTTCAGCGATTTTTGCAATTCGTTCCAGTCACTCTACCTCTTTCCCTACTGTATTTATTTTATTTATTTAGCTCCTTTACACCCCATTATTTTTACTTTGCACATTCTTCCACTGCAAATCTACCATTCCAGTGTTTTACTTGCTATATTGTATTTACTTTGCCCCATGGCCTTTTTTTTTTTGCCTTTACCTCCCTTATCTCACCTAATTTGCTCACATTGTATATAGACTTGTTTCTACTGTATTATTGACTGTATGTTTGTTTACTCCATGTGTAACTCTGTGTCGTTGTATGTGTCGAACTGCTTTGCTTTATCTTGGCCAGGTCGCAATTGTAAATGAGAACTTGTTCTCAACTTGCCTACCTGGTTAAATAAAGGTGAAATAAAATAAATAAAAAAGATTCCGTTATCAATCAGACACATGTTTGGAATGTTCAGGCCAACAGAACGTTTACCTTTGACCTCTCGGGTACAAATCAGAATTACCTGTATAAATTGCTTTAAAAAGGAAACCCTGATACATTTTAAACTTTGTTTGACAAGTGGTTCTTAAAGGCCATGATATTACCATTCAAATTATAATATATAACCAACTTTGAAAGCACCACCTATCACTATTGTTAAAAAAATAGCCCATATTGTGCCGCTGCCATTAAAAATGGTGTAAGCTTAGCCATATAATTACACGTAGTGGCTATGTTTTTGGATTGCAATTTTGGTGATAGAATCTCCAAATTGCGCACACACACAGCTAGAACAGGATTTTTTTTTTTTGCAGATACAGGGCCATACAGGGCCATCACAGGACCCATGCATTAACCCCACAGAAGCTTTTTCACAATATGGCCGCCAAACAACTCAAAGGGGTATTATTTAATTGATTTCGCATGACTATACCTGCATGTATGAAATACAGGCCTAATTGTAATATCTAAAAATGTTCATAGTGATGTGGAATACACAACCAAATGTGCCTAATATACAGTACCAGTGACAAGTTGACAAACTTACTCATTCAAAGGTCTTAGTTTATTTGTACTATTTTCTACATTTTAGAATAATAGTGAAGACATCAACATGAAATAACACATATTGAATCATCTAGTAACCAAAAATGTGTTAAATCAAAATATATTTGAGATTCTTCAAAGTAGCTACCCTTTGCCTTGATGACAGCTTTGCACACTCTTGGCATTCTCTCAATCAGCTTCACCTGGAATGCTTTTTCAACAGTCCTTAAAGGAGTTCCCACATGTGCTGAGCATTTGTTGGCTGCTTTTCCTTCACTCTGCGGTCAAACTCATCCCAAACCACCTCAATTGGATTGAGGTCAGATGATTGTGGAGGCCAGGTCATCTGATGCATTACTCCATCACTCTCCTTGGTCAAATAGCCCTTACACAGCCTGGATGTGTGTTTTGGGTCATTGTCCTGTTGAAAAACAAATTATAGTCCCACTAAGCGCAAAACAGATGGGATGGCGTATCGCTGCAGAATCCTGTGGTAGCCATGCTGATTAAGTGTGCCTTGAATTCTAAATAAATCACAGATAGTGTCAACAGCAAAGCACCCCCACACCTCCTCCTCCATGCTTATTATTATTGGTGTTCTTTAGTAGTGGTTTATTTGCAGCAATTCAACCACGAAGGCCTGATTCACACAGTCTCCTCTGAACAGCTGATGTTGAAGTGTCTGTTGAACTCTGAAGCATTTTTTGGGGCTGCAATTCCTGAGTCTGGTAACTTTATTGAACTTGTCCTCTGCAGCAGAGGTAACTCTGGGTCTTCCTTTCCTGTGGCGGTCCTCATGAGAGCCAGTTTCATCATTGCGCTTGATGGTTTTTGCGACTGCACTTGAAGAAACTTTGAAAGTTCTTAAAATGTTCCGGACTGACTGACCTTCATGTCTTAAAGTAATGGACTGTAATTTCTAAGCTAATTTGAGCTGTTCTTGCCATAATATGGACTTGGCATTTTACCAAATAAGGCTATATAATGTATACCACCCCTACCTTGTCACAACCCAACCCAACTCAAACGTGTTAAGAAGGAAAGAAATTCCACAAATGAACTTTTAACAAGGCACACCTGTTAATTTAAATGGATTCCAGGTTACTACCTCATGAAGCTGGTTGAAAGAATGCCAAGAGTTAGCAAAGCTGTCAAGGCAAAGAGTGGCTACTTTGAAGAATCTCAAATATGAAATATATTTGATGTGTTATTTCATTTTTAAATGTCTTCACTATTATTCTACAATGTAGAAAATAGTACAAATAACAAAAAACGTGGTTTGAGTAGGTGTCTCAACTTTTTATTGGTAGTGTATATTAACATTACATTCCCAGAATTAAGAATGTGCCCAAAAAGCTGTCAGAATTGCTTATTTCTGAAGATGTTATGATCAATAATTGCAATATCTTCAAACATGTCAAATGTATATGTACATGTGAGTAGTCATGGATGTGAGCTGACCAAAATATATGCAATGTTATCCTATTAACTGTTTTCATAAAACAGAGGACTAGAAACTTGTACAATTCCATAGGAATACCAATACATTTTAAAGTAAGCTCCAAAAAGTATTGGGACAGTGACACAGCTCTGTACTCCAACACTTTGGATTCAATACAATGACGGAGGTTAAAGTGCAGACTGACTGGTATTTTCATCCATATCGGGTGAACCGTTTAGAAATTACAACACTTTTTGTACATAGTACCCCCATCTTAGGGGACCAAAATTATTGGGACAAATTAACTTATGTGAATTAAAGTAGTCAAACGTTTAGTATTTGGTCCGAAATTCTTAGCACGCAATGACTATATCAAGCTTATGACTTTACAAACTTGTTGGATGTGTAAGAATATTCGAAGATCAATATACAACGCAGATGATTAAAAGGTCAAGAGGGAATTAATAATCAATGGAAGATGTTTTTCAGTTCAACATCATTTAGAATCTGTATAGGGGTTTCAGCCCGGACTCATAGATACATGTGGCAAGTTCTCATTAGTTCAAATTGTTTATACATTGATCCTGAAATGGGATACTTGTAATCTGGCCATTTGGACAATTTTATTGCAGGAATTGGTCAACCACAGGCTAGGGTTGGGGGTTTAAAACTAAATATTGTCTCTTTGTTCAGTGGAGAGAAACACTGAGGACAGGGAAGAATGACCAGCTACTTCCCAACATAACAACCATGATTTGTTATCTTTGAATAAATATATTTTTCTCCCCCCTGATTTGCTTTGCGGCCTGTGTTATCGAAGAATAACATCAACGCTAATACTCCAGGTCGCAGTTGTAAATGAGATCTTGTTCTCAACAGGCCTACCTGGTTAAATAATGGTGAAATTAAAACTTGGTGCCGTGAACCGGATGATTTGGTCTCTAACAACAACAAGAAGAAAACTCAACCCACTTTCCACTGTGGTGTTATTTCCCTCATTGAGTTCTTACCTCAAAATTGCCTTGCTATTCATGTTGAATAAATTAGTCTGTTAATATGAACTAAGCAAGCTGAAAACTTGGATAAAACGTTTTCCCCATTACAATCTAGTATAAACAGTAGGCTATAGCACCAAATGGTAAGATTCCGGTGTTGCAAGTTCGCCTGACCTGTCTTTTTACTGATTTTGATGTAAGGACAACACGTGATACAATATATTGCAACTATCCGTTTCATAGTGCCTATTGAAAGCGAGCAATATTTTACGCCTAACACGGACAATGTAAACTAAAGGCTACTTACTGCCTGCTGAAAATCGAATTATGATAGCCTAATGAGAAACACTGTGAATTTTGTCAGAACTAACAGTCAGACTTTCCACTTGGTTTGGAGTTGTGTGTAATTCGGGTGAAAATGTATATTTTAATTTATTATGGTCTATAGCTCTCACCTGTATTTTCCCCTTGAGTGAATCGCCTGTATAGTATTATTCCTGTTCTTCCGGTGTGGTCTTTGAAGGCGTGGGCTGTCAAACCAGCTGTTGCAACGCTGTAACGTTATTCGTAAACCATTTTTAATGCGTCCATGGTCGTCAGGCTGTCTCTCATACGACAGCGGTATGCCATTCTCGGATATATTTGATTTTAATTCACACGGTCAGGCCAAAGATTGTTGGAACTAAATCAAGATAAACCACAGCCTGTCGTTTCAAATGGAAACAAGGGAGTCATGGTGGGCAGAACAAGTAGGGAGGTGGGCAGAGCCAAGCACGAGCTAGTGAGACCCTATTGGTGCCTTATAACCTATATTTGCATATTTCCGTTAGGGAACGCCTACTCTGCGAAGTGCTTGTATACAACGCATTTTTAAAAAAAAATTTTTTACTTTGGCAAGGGGTAGAGTCTAAAAAAAAATATTCGACTCTGTTCGTAAAATATTATAGTTTTGGGAACAGAAAAATGTTTTATCGATGAGAAAATGTGCAGAATGTTGGACAAAAGCCATCTCGTTCCATCTTCTACTACCGGCTAATGGGCTTCCTCTCAAGTGGGTGGAACTACCAAGCGGATGCTTCACATTTATTCATCCGGTGAAATAGCTGTCTCATCGTTTTGTCTGTGATAAGACTTTATAGACAGGTCTCGAGAGTATGTACAAAGTTATGTCCTATTTGTTTGTTTTTCCTCATGTTTTCAAGTACCTGCAAATGCATCAATAGGCAACCAGTATCCCAAACGGACCCTTTAAAAACTGGTTATTTAAAGACAATCTATTATAGGTAATGCTATTAAAGACCATTCATAATGACAAAATATTATCAGATTGTTAAATGGGACTACAAATGTGAGAAATGATATACAATCAATACTTTTGATAGTCTAGTTAATACAAAGCCATTCCATATCTTTAATTTACCCCATCATGAACTTTCACCTGACCCACCTACTATGGACATTAACCTTTGTGTAGACAAACACGTAGCTTGTGTGTTGCCATTTGTTATGGCTCAGTTCAGCACTCATTCCACAGTGCAACAGTGTGAACAATTGACAATGTACTTCTCACTCATATTCAAATATAGATTTCCATTCTTGTAAGACGAGGAGTAGCATGTATGTAGCTTATGCTGAAAGTTTTGTTGATTTATCTAAATCTGTTGGGTGTGTCTTGTATGCTGGTCACAATAATTATAAATACTTACTTACTCACCTTAGATTGCCATTGTTTAGTTCCTATGACTCCTATCTAGTCTAACTTTCTGGTTTGACCAGCAGTTTGTCTTTCTCTTCCAGCCAACACCCAGAGGTGGAGAGAATGAGCCAGAAAGAGGGTCTGAGGGCCAACTCCTTTCAGTTCACTCTAGAGGTAGAGCCCTTTCACATCCTGGGGGGCTCTATCCACTACTTCCGCGTCCCCAGAGCCTACTGGGAGGACCGGCTGCTGAAGATGAGGGCCTGTGGGGTCAACACTCTCACCACGTAGGTACACACAGAACACCTCATGGTCTCTTATACCACCACTCACTGCTGCTCTACTATGGAGAGATACTGAGAATGACTGCTTTATCTTTCAGATATGTGCCATGGAACCTTCATGAGCAAAAGAGAGGGGTTTTAAAGTAAGGAAGACGTTTATATGATTTTGTGATAAATGTTTGATAAAGCTGTTGAGCTTTGTCTCTCTGCTTTTCTCTGTGTCTCTCAGGGCGTACATTATTCTGCGGGCAGGACCCTACATCTGTGCTGAGTGGGACTTAGGAGGGATGCCCAGGTTAGATGTTCCCAGATTTTAACATTTTAGCCCAGGTTGGTTTCAACTCCCTGTTGGATACGACATCTCATCAATTTTTCCTCATCAATTTTTGTGATGCTCTTTTCCAGTGTGGTGTTATTTCCCTCATTGACTAATCAGTTATTCAATCAGCTACATTGGTGTTTACAGTCAGGTCTCTGTAAAAGAGTTACAGTCCCACATTCCTTAGTAATGTGGATAAATAGAATTATAGATCTAAAGGGAAAAAACAATATTTCTCACACACAGAGAGAATGAAAACAGTTATTTCCTGAGCTTCCCCCTTCAATGAGAGTCATTTGACTGACTCTGATCATCATCTAAAATTGATTGAGGAAGGGTAATTGATCCAGAAATATCCCAGTATGTACCACTAGGTTAACCCGATTATAGATTTTTGGAAATCCATTAAACTCACACTGTTATGAAGCACATTAACAATCAATGCAGTCATTATGCATGAATGCCATCAGTGCAACCTGTATTTAAATGTAACTGCATACATTGTTGATAACATTAGAGTTAAGTATTGCTTTCTTCCTAGTTGGTTGCTGTGTGATCCAGACATGAAGTTGAGAACAACCTACCCAGGTTTCACAGAAGCAGTTGACTCCTTTGATCAACTCATTCCAAGAGTTGCACCATATCAGGTAATCTTTTCTCACTTTCTCACTACTCTTCTATTAATTACACTAGGGTTTCAATTTTTTCTGTTAATTTGTGGTGGTTGTTGATTATGGCTATCAAAATACAAAAATATTCTTAAAATGTGAAGCTTGGTGTTTTATCAATCCCAAAGGCTTTGAAAATATATGCTTGACTTATTCAGGAGTCATTTTAAAGCTCTCTTCTTATTTGATTTATTATTTAAAACTTTCAGTACACCAAGGGGGGCCCAATTATAGCAGTTCAAGTGGAGAACGAGTATGGCTCTTATGCAAAAGATGTTGAATACATGCCATACATAAAATAGGTAAGACAGTGCAGTGCATCTGCTTTATTACACACACACACACACACACACACACACACACACACACACAGGCGCGCGCACAAGCACACTGTGCATCACTTTATCTTGATTTCACTACAACTATTTGCATTTGCAATAGTAGGATATCTACTTGGAAATATGAGCATGATTGAAATGAGATCCTTGTTCTAGACACTATTGTCCAGTGGGATCGAGGAGCTGCTCCTGACCTCAGATAACCAGGATGGGCTGAAGCACGGGGGAGTGAATGGAGGTATTATACTGACTGGACAAACAGACAGACAGCTGCACAGAAGTAGAGCCTCTGGCCCATCTGACACTGCAGTCTCTGCCTGAACTGTAGTTGTTATTCTCCCATAGCACAAGGCCTCTGTCTGTGCCAAGGACAGATGTGTGTGTGTGTGCGTCAGGCCGCTACTGTTAGGCTTCATTAGAACTGCTCCTTTATTAGTTCCGTTTCCACTTGAAGCCTAAACACAAAGGAGATCGATGAGATGAGGGAATGTGCTGTTTACCTAGATACAGATTAAGCTCGGGAGAAAACAAGGCAAAAATAGGAACTGTTAAAATGCAAAGCAGTTTCCTGAGCATGGAAGTCACTGTAGCATCACACTGTAGCATCCCACTGTAGCATCCCACTGTAGCATCCCACTGGGCACACACTGGTTGACTCAACGTAGAGTACATAAAGTAATTGCATAATATAGAGCATGACAGTATCCCACTGGGCTCAGACGTCAATTCGACCTCTATTCCATGTTGGTAATTTCAATGAAATTACATTCAACCAACGTGGAATAGACGTCGAATTGAGCCCAGAGGGATTCAAGTACCTGGATGCAATTCAAGTGAGCGAATGTATTGACTTGTGTTCAGACGATCATCTACTGATATTTATCATTAGATTTATCCAGCTCCAGCTTTGTAATTGATCAGTTATTCAGTTTCATCTGACACCTGTAGATAAAACAGAGGATATTAGCTATTTAGTCTTAATCTGTGTAATAAATTGCTTTGAATCACAGTCTTGGGATGCCTATAGTCTGGGCACAGTTTTTCAGAAGTTATCTGATCAGCAATCGGAAAGGATTACACGCGTAGAAATAGCTATGCATTTAATCCTATCCGATTGCCAAAATCCAATCAGATAATAAAATAAACAACTGGGCCCTGATGTTCAAGGAGTAAATACTGTGTCTACAAGGAGTAACATATATTTAGTTTATTTCTACTTCTCTGTTGAACATTCCCCTTCCCATTCTTCTAGTCCCAGAAGTTCAAGATGGTGATGGAGTATTGGTCTGGGTGGTTTGACCTCTGGGGTGACCTTCACCATGTTTTTGCTGCTGAGGGTAAGTCATATTTCCTCAAGCAGTAGGATCTCTTTGCCACACCGCATGAGTCACACTCAATAGATTGGTCACATGGTGCTTAGCATATGGTCAGTTCTCCTTTGTGGTATAATTCTGTCAGAGATGAATATGCTTTCCATGTGTGCTCGTTTCCAAGCCTGTCTTTTGTATACTGTTTTATACTGTGTTATGCTTTTTACTGGCCTTCAGTGTCTAGAACAGGGCTCTCCAACCCTGTTCCCGGTGAGCTACCATCCTGTAGTTTTCACTCCAACCCTAATCTAGCACACCTGATTCTAATAATTAGTTGGTTGATAATCTGAACCAGGTTAGTTACAACTGGGGTTGGAGCGAAGACATACAGGAAGGTAGCTCTCTAGGAACAGGGTTGGACACCCCTGGTCTAGAACCTTAAAAATAAATGGAAACTGCAAAGCCCCTATTGTTAACCTACATGCACTGTACATGTGTGCAGCTTGTTAGATAAGAGTGACTCAGCCCCTCTCAGAAGGGAACAGTACAGTATGTGAAAGGGCAACTGACTAACCATTTAATACACACACACACACACCAATCACATAACACTGTAGCCACTGCTAGCTTTGAAATACTGTGGCCATATATTACACATTACATGATGGTGAATCCTTAAAAAAAAGCTTAATTTTCAAGATCCTCTCATTAGACAATGCATCACTGCAGTAAATACTTGTCAGTCGTCACACAGCTTGGCACACAGTTGTAGATGTGTATTAATGTCATGAAGATTCTCCAGACTGTCCTTATGTTGAACAACAGCCACTGATAACTCTGGTCCTCAGGCCTGGTTTTGTCCTCCTTTCATTGCCATCAGCATCCATGTCTATCTCGCACACACAGGATGCTAATCAAGTCATGCTCTATCACTCCATGCTTGTTATTCATTATCCCGCTGCCCTTGATTTAAATCAGTAAAGTCAGCTCAATTTGAATGTCTAATTAAACACGTCATTATGTCCTATGACAGGGGTTCCCAAACTTTTTCACTCGGGGGTGGGGGTTTTGAGCTTATTTCCTGAAATTCTACACATTTTGTCATGGGGTGTAAAGAACATTTATCAGTTTTTAACGCAAATTCTATTGCAATTCTATACATTTAGTAAAGTATGTGCATTCAAGTGATATTTGAGTGACAAAAAAATTACAACAATATCTATGGGCAAAAAAAGCAACATAAAAAAACATTAGCTTCTTGGGCTAGTTGATCTGGACATTTCTGACTAATTATAAATAGCGAGTTCCTTGAAAAAACACACCCCACAGTTTGGGAACCACTGTTCTATGCAATATGTGTAGCTAGTCAGTATGGTGAAGGAGGTGATTTTGAATGGGGATCTGGTTGTCCCTACAATGAGTTATAGTTACATGTAATAAGGTGTGGCAGGGTTTTAATCCATATTGCAATTGAACTGAACACTTATCTCCCTCACTAGCTTTAAGAACCAGCTGTTAGAGCAGCTCACACATTACTGCACCTGTACATAGCCCATCTATAATTTAGCCCAAACAACTACCTCTCCCCCTACTGTATTTATTTATTTGGCTCCTTTGCACCCCATTATTTCTATCTCTACCTTGCACATTCTTCCACTGCAAAGCTACCATTCCAGTGTTTTACTTGTTATATTGTATTTACTTCGCCACCATGGCCTTTTTTGTTGTTGCCTTTACCTCACTTATCTCACCTCATTTGCTCACATTGTATATTGACCGACTTTTCTAGTATTGACTGTATGTTTGTTTTACTCCATGTGTAACTCTGTGTTGTTGTATGTGTCGAACTGCGTTGCTTTATCTTGGCCAGGTCGCAAACTTGTTCTCAACTTGCCTACCTGGTTAAATAAAGGTTAAATAAAAATATGGGCAATAGGGTGCTTGGAACGAGGTCGGTTGCTTGTCAAATGTTATCATACTTTTTGTTTTACATTGGGCTACCTGCCACAGTTCTTGTATATAGAGGTAGAGTTTATAGCAATGGATATGATACAGCTCTTACTCTGTCTCTATACCCACCAGTAGTGAGTTCTCATTTGTTACCCTCTGTTTGGCAGACATGGTTGCTATTGTGACGGAAACCCTGAAACAGGATGCATCAATCAATCTCTACATGTTCCACAGATGAACACATTTTTGCTTCATGAATGGGGCCTTTGCAATTGCCACACCCATGCCTAAGCCAATGGTAACAAGCTATGGTACATTCTATTTGCATATTTATATTACTTGCTGTCCACTTGTTTTATAATCAATGTGTTCTCATAGTTGATCTTGTTATTTCGCTTTATTGAAACATAACTCTGATAAGGACTTTACACCAGCCATTTATACAAGCAGGATTACAGTAATATACTGTCACTTTACTGTTAGTAAAGGCCAGTAGATGGTGCTGTCACTCCTCCACAGTGCTTGACCTCAGGCTGCATTTTAACACTCACTGCATAATTAATTAATCAGCTAATTAAATGCATGGGAAATGTAAATGAAAGACGGCATGATGGGTTTTATATCCTCTTTGTAACTGTCGACACTGTAATGACCTTGCTCCTCAGAGGAGAATGCCGTTGATGTCAAACATTAGTAACAGCGGCACATTGGCACCTGCTCTTTGACCTTCAAGTTTAACAGTAGTCTCTATTTACATTTTATTTCCTCGACTGCCTCTTGCCTCTATCCAAACTCCTGCAGCCGCATCTGTCAAGATAACCACAAAATATGTCTCCTGCTGGCTTGAGATGTTTGATAGGAGCAGAAAGAAACTCATCGGACACGGGAGGAGGTATCCCCGCCTCTCGCTCCTCGTGCCTCTTGCTGTTCTGATAGTGGCATTATCTTTTCAGATTACGATGCTCCATTATCTGAGGCAGGGGATTACACCACCAAGTACACTCTTCTGAGGAATGTATTGAGCCGCTACCACAGTGAGTGTCGCCGTGAGGGGCTCTTCTTTGTATCGTTCTCCAAAGTCAGTTAGTAAGGCCCTATGGGGAACATTGAGTCTGTCTTGCCCAATCAGAGATGAGTATGTGTGAGATTGATGCTGGGTATGGTGGACCCCCCCCCCCCCCCCCCCCCCCAGGACTATAGTACAGCAAGGATAGGAGGGGGCATCAGATTAACGGTTTAGGAACATCTCCCACCCATCAAACATACAGTCAGAACAATTTTACACATATCCAGCCTAGGCTCCCGGTAAACTAAGATCTTCAGGGCTATCTTAACGCGTTTCATCCTTACGTTGTGCAGTATGTAGAACAATGAGCATTGGCCTGGATGAGAGCAAGCACTAAAGCGTAGGAGAGTGTCTATGTTCTATTCAGCACCACATATACATTACCTAATACTGTATTTAGATCCTACTTGATATCTGCTGTTTGGCTCTCAGCTCATGAGTCATGCATACCCTGTGTAAGTAAGTAGCCTTGCACGAGCCATGGCTTTTGCGGGTAGGAGCCTATGTCCTGTTTCTATAGCATCAGGGACCTGAATGTACAAGTACACCTAATTCTGTATTTAGAACCTACTTAATATCTGCTATTGTTTGGCTCTCATCTCATATGAGTTTTGTGAGGAATGCGTAACCTGTGGTCACAAACTAAAACATTGTCTATAATAATTGTCCATGATTAGAAGGAAAATACTTTCAATTGAATATCTAACACTTGGTTTAATAACAACATTAAATAGTCTTGTTTTTCAAAAAGGACAATAGTCGGAGCAAATCAAACTTTATTTGTCATATGCGCCGAATACAACAAGCGTAGACCTTACCATGAAATGCTTACTTACAAGCCCTTAACCAACACTGCAGTTCAAGAAGAGTTAAGAAAATATTTACCAAATAAACTAAAGTAAAAAAATATATAAAAAGTAACACAATAATATAACAATAACGAGGCTATATACAGGGGGTACCAGTACCGAGTCAGTGTGCGGGGGTACAGGTGAAGTGGTTATGCATAGATAATAAACAGCGAGGAGCAGCAGTGTACAAAACAAATGGAGGGGGGTGGGGTCAATGTAAAAGTCCAGTGGCCATTTGATTAATTGTTCAGCAGTCGTATGGCTTGGGGGTAGAAGCTGTTTAGGAGCCTTTTGGTCCTAGACTTGGCGCTCTGGTACCGCTTGCCGTACGGTAGCAGAGAAAACTATTCTATGACTTGGGTGACTGGGGAATAGATGTTGTCGTAACCTCTTCACAAGTGTCTTGGTGTGTTTTGGACCATGATAGTTTGATGATGTGGACACCAAGAAAATTAACTCTCTACCTGCTCCACTACAGCCCCGTTGATGTTATTGTGGGCCTGTTCGGCCCGCCTTTTCCCGTAGTCCACGATCAGATCCTTTGTCTTGCTCACATTGAGGGAGAGGTTGTTGTCCTGGCACCACACTGCCAGGGCTCTGACCTCCTCCTTATGGGTTGTCTCATTGTTGTCGGTGATCAGGCCTACCACTGTTGTCTTTGCAAACTTAATGATAGTATTGAAGTCGTGTTTGGCCACATAGTCATGGATGAACAGGGAGTACAGGAGGGGACTGAGTATACACCCCTGAGGGGCCCCAGTATTGAGGATCAGCGTGGCAGACGTGTTGTTGCCTACCCTTACCACCTGGGATCAAGTTGCAGAGGGAGGTGTTTAGTCCCAGGGTCCTTAGCTTAGTGATGATCTTCGTGGGCACTATGGTGTTGAACGCTGAGCTGTAGTCAATGAACAGCATTCTCACAAAGGTGTTCCTTTTGTCCAGGTGGGAAAGGGCAGTGTGGAGTGTGATTGAGATTGCGTCATCTGTGGATCTGTCGGGGCGGTATTTGAATTGGAGTGGGTCTAGGACATCCGGGAGGATGCTGTTGATGTGAGCCATGACCAGCATTTCAAAGCACTTAATGGCTACCGACATGAGTGCTACGGGGCGGTAATCATTTAGGCAGATTACCTTCGCTTCCTTGGGCACAGGGACTATGGTGGTCTGCTTGAAACATGTAGGTATTAGACTCGGTCAGGGAGAGGTTGAAAATGTCAGTGAAGACACTTGACAGTTGGTCAGCGCATGCTTTGAGTACACGTCCTGGTTATCCATCTGGCCCTGCAGCTTTGTGAATGTTGACCTGTTTAAAGGTCTTGCTCACATCGGCTATCGAGAGCGTTATCAAACAGTCATCCAGAACAGCTGGTGCTCTCGTGCATGCTTCAGTGTTGCTTGCCTTGAAGCGAGCATAAAAGGCATTTAGCTCATATGGTAGGCTCGCGTCACTAGGCAGCTCGCGTCTGGGTTTCCCTTTGTAGTCCGTAATAGTTTTCAAGCCCTGCCACATCCGACGAGCGTCAGAGCCCGTGTAGTAGGATTCAATCTTAATCCTGTATTGACGCTTTGCTTGTTTGATGGTTCGTCTGAGGGCATAGTGGGATTTCTTATAAGCATCCGGATTAGTGTCCCGCTTTCAGCTCTAGCCTTTAGCTTGATGCATGTATTCCATGGCTTCTGGTCGGGATATGTACGTACGGTCAGTGTGGGGACGTTGTCGTCGATGCATTTATTGATGAAGCCGATAACTGAGATGGTATACTCCTCAAGGCCATTGGATGAATCCCGGAACATATTCCAGTCTGTGCTAGCAAAACAGTCCTGTAGCGTAACATCCGCGTCATCTGACCACTTCCATATTGAGGGAGTCACTGGTACTTCCTGCTTTTAGTTTTTGCTTTTAAGCAGGAATTAGGAGGCTAGAATTATGGTCAGATTTGCCAAATGGAGGGCGGGGGAGAGCTTTGTATGCATCTCTGTGCGTGGAGTAAAGGTGGTCTAGAGTTTCATTTTTTTCTCTGGTTGCATATTGACATGCTAGTAAAAATTTGGTAAAACGTAGTTACGTTTGCCTGCATTAAAGTCCCCGGCCACTAGGAGCGCCACTTCTGGAAGAGCATTTTCTTGTTTGCTTTTGGCCTTATACAGCTCGATGAGTGTGGTCTTAGTGCCAGCATCGGTCTGTGGTGGTAAATAGACTGCTACGAATAATATAGATGAGAACTCTCTTGGTAGATAGTGTGGTCTACAGCTTATCATATGGTACTCTACCTTAGGTGAGCAATACCTTGAGACGTCTTTAATATTTGACAGAGCAGTGGTTAAAAGCCAAGGTAATACGATTTGATTATGCATGTGGCAGGAAGTCCAAATTGCACAACATTCTTTAAATTGAGCTAAATCTTAATACACTTTTCCCAAAATACCAATCCACTGTAGAATCCAATAACATGAACATTTCAAGTTTATATAACTGCAGCTGAAGATAACTTTGTCAGGCAGCTCACACAGCTTACACAATATCAAACAACAGCAAGAGTGTGAAACTACAATTTGCTCCATAAAAATACTCTGCTTGTAAACACAGAATGCCATTTCAGGGCTAGGTGATTTCTGCCACCCATTATCCACTTTTGAACATATTGGGAGGGGAGCACTTTCCACCAGTAACCCCGAGTGGCTTCAGGTTTCTCAGTGATTCAACACCTTAAAGAGTGCTGGAGGACATCTCTTAGAAAGCAGCAAAAAATCACCTCAAACAGTTGGAAAAAGGAGGATGGGTATGATTGTGTGATGTACTACCAGCTGCTGTCAAGCTCAGATGCTTTCCCAGAAATGATCTTAAAAGCATGGGTTATTTCCGTAGTCACAGATGTTTCCACTTCTGTATTGATCTAGAGTTGTCATTTGTCACATACCACTTTTATGCAGAGGTCAAAATTATCATATGAAATGATTATGTTGTGACAAAAATAAATTGATGTAATTGTCTTGTAACTGATCATTTATATTGTTACCTAGCAACCGCTCAGTCTGAATAAACAGTTCATTTTCAATATATAGCTAACAGTTAGGGGCTCTATTTTAACAAACCTAACGCAATTATAAATCTAAGGGCAGGCGGTAGCGCTATAGGTTCAGTGGTATTTTTTATATTTTCACTATTACTATTATTGGCGCAGTTGCAGGCGTTGGCACGAATGGGCTGAGTTTTGATGATTAAATATGTTGTGTGTGTGTTGAAGCTTTTGCCCATTACTGGCCAATCAGAACGTGCTAAACATGGCGAAATATGTGGTTGCTTAAAGTTGCATATCTACGGTTTTTTATGTATTACCTTGGAATCAATTCCAATGTTAGTCCGTTATAGTTTGTTAACGGCTTACAGAAACGAAATAACAAAATGTAGACCTATCTTTGCTGAATACGTTAACTGGAACCCATTTGCAGTCCACATTGTTCTAAGTAATTGAATGGCTTCAGTAGCATTCACACTGAAACAGAGGCTAGGCCTACTGTACATTCAGTAGCATTCACACTGAAACAGAGGCTAGGCCTACTATACATTCAGTAGCATTCACACTGAAACAGAGGCTAGGCCTACTGTACATTGCATTTTGTCTGAGCATGGACATGCCAAACATAGTCAATAAGCAAGATTAATTTAATGATTGAATAGGCCTAAAAAGAGAAAAAATCATTTGAATCAAATTCTAAACAAAACAAAACAACAAGTTGTTATCACTAGACTTAAAGGCAACACAATGTCTCCCTGTGGGCATATACTATTAAAACAACGCAGACTATGGAGAGTTTTACGCACATCCAAACTTTTCACAGGAGCTGGATAAAGATCCAATATAAAGAGAAAGCAGGAATGTCCACTCACCGTTAAACTGCCTCCAAATAGGCTTATTATTTATGAACATAATCGAAACCATTTTACAGATCACATCGCGTTCACACATCTCCAGAAGTTGCATAGCATGCGCGCTACCGGACGTTGTAACCATACAACGAATCTTTTTTATTTTAACAACAATAAATAAATACATGTAAAATGAATTGATATCATAAAATCAGCAGGATAAAAAGACACTCATTGCTGTTGAACCAGCAGTTATAGTAGTCCTAAGGCAGGGCTTGGGTTTTGAGCATACTGTATGAAACGGAAAACATACAATTGTTACATGTTACAGATAACTTCTAAATACGAGTTTCACCGGTATTTACCTGAGGTTCTCATATCTCGTTTCCTGATGGGCATGAAAAGTAGCCTAGGGGGTTTTACGCATGTCCATAACGGGACCTACATGGCTAAAATAATGTGGTCCTGCCTATAATGCATAGACAAAAAGGGAATGTCAGCTCAGTGTTTTACTCCTCTCAAACTTTATATTTTAATAATGCTTTTGTGATTAAGATTTTTTCCAAGTGGTCTCAGGAGCCAAACCCTTTATCGAAAGTTGACTACTTCGCGATTGCATTGGGCAGGGGGGAAAAAGCCTTAATTGAGAAGAGGGGAAGCTATGCTTGGTTTTTACCCAAATAAAATTAAATAGCGAAAAAGCATTAGTTTTTATGTTTCTAAATACTGTACGAAGTATACAGGCACCATAAGCACATTCAACTACGCTTGTTCCATGCGCATAAAGGCAGTGTACGTCACGGCTGGACAGGCTGCGTTCCGCTGTCAATTCATGCCATACCCATCTGCATTACCACTAAAATCTGCTTTAGGTTGATCGTAAATATCTCTACCAGCGGTGCCTGAAATTAGCACTTTGGATCATGTTTTAAGGACACGTCTAAATTATTTCCACCCCTCCCTTCTGAGTGCTAGCTTGCTTGATATAAGAGGGGTAAATTGCCGAACCTTTCGTTAGGCCTGGAAAATGCTAGTGCACCAGATTCTACATCAAATCAAATGTATTTATATAGCCCTTCTTAGATCAGCTGATATCTCAAAATGGACGATTCTAATGGACTGTGACTGACAGGGGCCCTACAAAATTATTAGAACAATATTAAATTGTTAACCTATTAGAATTAATATAATATATATGTTTTTTTTATAACGTTTTTTTTTATTTTCTTGTTTTTGGCCAAAAGTAAACATCCAGAGAGCCTCTGTATTGGTCCATAGTGAAATAGGCTACTTTTGCGCCCAAACGTTAGTTACTGAATATCTTCACAGAAAATTCTGAGTGTTTTTAGCTGACATTTAATCAATGCAGGCACACTTTTAGCAAGCTATTCAAACTAAATCAATTGTCCCTTCCCCTGCCGGGTGCCAACAGATGCAGCTTCAGCCTCAGCAGCCCTGTCTCCCCATCCCCATACCTCTGAACCAGCCCTGTATCCCCATCCCCATACCCCTGAACCAGCCCTGTCTCCCCATCCCCATACCCCTGAACCAGCCCTGTCTCACCATCCCCATACCTCTGAACCAGCCCTGTCTCCCCATCCCCATACCCCTGAACCAGCCCTGTCTCACCATCCCCATACCTCTGAACCAGCCCTGTCTCCCCATCCCCATACCCCTTAACCAGCCCTGTCTCACCATCCCCATACCCCTGAACCAGCAGTGTCTCCCCATCCCCATACCCCTGAACCAGCCCTGTCTCCCCATCCCCAAACCCCTGAACCAGCCCTGTCTCCCCATCCCCATACCCCTGAACTAGCCCTGTCTCCCCATCCCCATACCCCTGAACCAGCCCTGTCTCCCCATCCCCATAACCCTGAACCAGCCCTGTCTCCCTATCCCTATACCCCTGAACCAGCCCTGTCTCCCCATCCCCAAACCCCTGAACCAGCCCTACTCCCAACTGAAGGAGGTGAGCAGCATTGTGCTGAATGACATGTCAGTGTGCATAATTGCAGGTACTGCAATGCGTTGAGGACAGGAATGTGATTCTCCAGTCAGGAAAAATCTCACTTGACACAGAGACAGCCAATATCAGAGCCTTAAAGGAAGAGATGCAGGCCCTTAGAGATGGATGGGAGTCTCTCCTGTCTGAGGCAACACTGATTGCTACGCAAATGGATGTTCCACCTCAATTTAGCAAGGAACACAGCCGCCAGAGGAAAAAGAAGAGATTCCATGATGAGACCTCTCAAGAGGAGACAGCTCAGGGCAGTGCAGCAACGTTTTTTCAGAACAGTGTTTTTTACTGCTATGGACAACATAAGTGACTTGGGCACTAGGTTCCACACCACTTCAAAAATTGTAGATTAATTTTCTGTTCTGAAAGTTGGGGAGATTAGTGAGGATAAAGTCCCTTCTGTGTGCCAACCACTGATCATGAATTATTCCAGAGAACTTGCACCTGAGTTTCAAAATGAAGTAAGACACCTGAACACTGTATACAGTGCCTTGCGAAAGTATTCGGCCCCCTTGAACTTTGCGACCTTTTGCCACATTTCAGGCTTCAAACATAAAGATATAAAACTGTATTTTTTTGTGAAGAATCAACAACAAGTGGGACACAATCATGAAGTGGAACAACATTTATTGGATATCTCAAACTTTTTTAACAAATCAAAAACTGAAAAATTGGGCGTGCAAAATTATTCAGCCCCCTTAAGTTAATACTTTGTAGCACCATCTTTTGCTGCGATTACAGCTGTAAGTCGCTTGGGGTATGTCTCTATCAGTTTTGCACATCGAGAGACTGAAATTTTTTCCCATTCCTCCTTGCAAAACAACTCGAGCTCAGTGAGGTTGGATGGAAAGCATTTGTGAACAGCAGTTTTCAGTTCTTTCCACAGATTCTCGATTGGATTCAGGTCTGGACTTTGACTTGGCCATTCTAACACCTGGATATGTTTATTTTTGAACCATTCCATTGTAGATTTTGCTTTATGTTTTGGATCATTGTCTTGTTGGAAGACAAATCTCCGTCCCAGTCTCAGGTCTTTTGCAGACTCCATCAGGTTTTCTTCCAGAATGGTCCTGTATTTGGCTCCATCCATCTTCCCATCAATTTTAACCATCTTCCCTGTCCCTGCTGAAGAAAAGCAGGCCCAAACCATGATGCTGCCACCACCATGTTTGACAGTGGGGATGGTGTGTTCAGCTGTGTTGCTTTTACGCCAAACATAACGTTTTGCATTGTTGCCAAAAAGAGAGAGCATCTTCTTCCACGTTTGGTCTGTCTACCAGGTGGCTTATGGCAAACTTTAAACAACACTTTTTATGGATATCTTTAAGAAATGGCTTTCTTCTTGCCACTCTTCCATAAAGGCCAGATTTGTGCAATATACGACTGATTGTTGTCCTATGGACAGAGTCTCCCACCTCAGCTGTAGATCTCTGCAGTTCATCCAGAGTGATCATGGGCCTCTTGGCTGCATCTCTGATCAGTCTTCTCCTTGTATGAGCTGAAAGTTTAGAGGGACGGCCAGGTCTTGGTAGATTTGCAGTGGTCTGATACTCCTTCCATTTCAATATTATCGCTTGCACAGTGCTCCTTGGGATGTTTAAAGCTTGGGAAATCTTTTTGTATCCAAATCCAGCTTTAAACTTCTTCACAACAGTATCTCGGACCTGCCTGGTGTGTTCCTTGTTCTTCATGATGCTCTCTGCGCTTTTAACGGACCTCTGAGACTATCACAGTGCAGGTGCATTCATACGGAGACTTGATTACACACAGGTGGATTGTATTTATCATCATTAGTCATTTAGGTCAACATTGGATCATTCAGAGATCCTCACTGAACTTCTGGAGAGAGTTTGCTGCACTGAAAGTAAAGGGGCTGAATAATTTTGCACGCCCAATTTTTCAGTTTTTGATTTGTTAAAAAAGTTTGAAATATCCAATAAATGTCGTTCCACTTCATGATTGTGTCCCACTTGTTGTTGATTCTTCACAAAAAAATACAGTTTTATATCTTTATGTTTGAAGCCAGAAATGTGGCAAAAGGTCGCAAAGTTCAAGGGGGCCGAATACTTTCGCAAGGCACTGTATGCTGCCACTTTTCCCACTAACTTGTCCCCTCTTGGTCTCCTGAATGCAATTTGTAAGATGCAGCTGCAAAGCATTTTTGGAAAAGTGTGCATTGCTTTACTTATATTTTGCACACTGCCTGTGACGGCTGGTGGCGAGAGAGCTTTCAGTAAGCTTAAACTGAAACTATTTTAGGTCCACTATGTCCCAGGACAGGCTTTGCAGTCTTGCCATGCTGTCCATTGAAAGTTAGTTAGCTAGAAAGCTGGACTTCAAAGTCTTGAACAGTGACTTTGCTAGCAAGAAGGATTGGCACTGGGCTCTTGGTGAGTAAGGCTGAGCAAGGACCAGTGATAACTGTTAAATGTCATGGCTATGGATATTGTGTCACTACACAGATGATGTCCACAGGCTGAGAACAAGACTGAGAATAAGATAGATCTCAAAGTAATGGCCCGATTGCCATAAAAATTGTTGTGCACAATCAAGACCCCTTGTGGAAGAAACCTATTGATTTGGTAATCACTTGACCTTTCCTCTAGCGCCACCATCAGGCCTTTTCATTTCCATTTCGTTTTTTTCCATTTCCACTTTTACAGCGGCTTATTTTCTAGTTGGTATGTGTACTTAGTTCAAAAATCGGCTGCTGATTTTATTTGGTTTGTTATATCATTCTATAGATGATTAATGTTAATTTATTTTAATTGAGGAGTTTAAAGTATATTTAAGTTATATTTATTTCAAGTTATTCATTAATGTGAAGAGAATTTTCAATTTAAGAATTTTACCATTACAATTAGACTGCAAAAGGCCTTTAGCACATTTCTTATAGAGGGTATCAATCAGTCTTGTATCAAATAGTGAATTCCACTGTATGCAGAATGTTGCATGCATGTCTGCACAGTTTTATATTTTCACAGCTCACTGTCAGTAAATATCATACAGTAAATATTGGACTACAAGAGAGTTGCAAGCCTGCAAAGGTAGTTATTTAAAGCTTTGAATGGGTCAATTGGGTTCTGGAGGTGTGTGGTTACAGCAATTATGCACGGTTGGTGTGGCCTGTTGTGGTGGGGCCCAATGTGATATCTTTTCAAGGGGCCCAAAATCCCTGGCGGCGCCCCTGCTCAGGTGAGAAGCTTCCTGAGGTTTCCTCTCTCCAGGCCAGGAGAGTGTATGAGCCTGTCATGATTCAGCAGCATATGTCACTGTGGGAGAGCCTGCAGTTTACTGAGAAGGTGAGCCGCCAGAATTGGTTGTATACTGTATCCCTAGAATTGGTTGTATACTGTATCCCTAGACCTCCTTACATGCTCTCTTCATTTTTTATTTTGTGGGCAGATGCAGCAGCACGTCTGGTACTTGCTTAGACCATTAATTATTCACTAGCCGCTGCTGTAATTTGCTCCCTTCTGAGACAATTATTTTCACAACATCTAGATCCAGACACACTTGTAGAAATGTTTTATTTCAGATTTATGGTAATTGTCTGTCTAAAAATAGAGCTTGACCTTTATATTAAATATACAGTGCCTTCAGAAAGTATTCATACCCCTTGACTTATTCCACATTTTGTTGTGTTACAGCCTGAATTCAAAATGTATTTAAATATATAGCTTTGGCTGGGCCACTCAAGGACTTTCACATTCTTGTTCTGAAGCCATTCCAGCGTTGCTTTAGCTATATGCTTGGGGTCATTGTCCTGTTGTAATGTAAATCTTTGCCCCAGTTTAAGGTTTTTTACACCCTGAAACAGGTTCTCATCAAAGATGTGCCTGTGTTTGGCTCCATTCATTGTTCCCTCTGCCCTTACCAGTATCCCAGTCCCTGCTGCTGAAAAGCATCCCCATAGAATGATGCTGCCACCACGGTGCTTCACGGTAGGGATGGTGTTAGACGGGTGATGAGCTGTACCTGGTTTTCTCCACACATAGCGCTTTGCATTCAGGCCAAATAGTAACATGTTTGTCTCATCAGACCATATAAACTTTTGCCTTATGCTCTGAGTATTTCACGTGCCTATTTGCAAACTCCAGGCTTGCTGTCATGTGCCTTTTTCTCAGGTGTGGCTTCCATCTGGCCACTCTCCCATAAAGCCCAGATTTTTTAAGTGCTGTAGAGACTGTTGTCCTTCTGGCAGTAGGTATGGTGTTCTTTGGATGCAACTCAGCATTCTTTGTCCTCCAAACACGACGAGTTGAGTTTTTACCAAAAAGTTATATTTTGGTTTCATCTGACCATATGACATTCTCCCAATCTTCTTCTGGATAATCCAAATGCTCTCTAGCAAACTTCATACGGGCCTGGACATGTACTGGCTTAAGCAGGGGGACACGTCTGGCACTGCAGGATTTGAGTCCCTGGCGGCGTAGTGTGTTACTGATGGTAGGCTTTGTTACTTTGGTCCCAGCTCTCTGCAGGTCATTCACTAGGTCCCCCCGTGTGGTTCTGGGATTTTTGTTTACCGTTCTTGTGATCATTTTGACCCCACGGGGTGAGATCTTGCGTGGAGCCCCAGATCGAGGGAGATTATCAGTGGTCTTGTATGTCTTCCATTTGCTAATAATTGCTCCCACAGTTGATTTCTTCAAACCAAGCTACTTACCTATTGCAGATTCAGTCTTCCCAGCCTGGTGCAGGTCTACAATTTTGTTTCTGGTGTCCTTTGACAGCTCTTTGGTCTTGGCCATAGTGGAGTTTGGAGTGTGGCTGTTTGAGGTTGTGGACAGGTGTCTTTTATACTGATAACAAGTTCAAACAGGTGCCATTAATACAGGTAACGAGTGGAGGACAGAGGAGCCTCTTAAAGAAGAAGTTACAGGTCTGTGAGAGCCAGAAATCTTGCTTGTTTGTAGGTGACCAAATACTTATTTTCCACCATAATTTGCAAATAAATTCATAAAAAATCCTACAATGAGATTTTCTGGATTTTTTTCTCTCTCATTTTGTCTGTCATAGTTGAAGTGTACCTATTATGCAAATTACAGGCCGCTCTCATCTTTTTAAGTGGGAGAACTTGCACAATTGGTGGCTGACTAAATACTTTTTTGCCCCACTGTATGCCTCATCACGTAGATCAGAGAGCTACGGAAAGTTCCTTGGAATATCTTATATAGACAGGTGTGTTTCCTTTTAAATCATGTCCAAACAATTGAATTGGCCACAGGTGGAATCCAATCAACTTGTAGGAAATTGGATGCACCGGAGCTCAATTTGGAGTGTCATAGCAAAGGGGTGTGAATACTTATGAGATATTTCTATATTTCAATTAAATTTGCAACAATTTCCAAAAATTATGTTTTCACTTTGTCATTATGGGGTATTGTGTGTAGATGGGTAAGAAAATCAATTTTGAATTCAGCATGCAAGACAACAAAATGTGGAATAAGTCAAGGGGTATGAATGCTTTCTGAAGTCACTGTATCATGTAATGTATAATCATGTCAAATTAGAAAGAATGTTGTTGTTGTTTTGTCCTGCTGTAGCCCTTGAAGTCAGAAACCAGTCAACATGGAGAACCTTCCTGTCAACAGTAATAATGGTCAGTCCTATGACTACACTTTATATGAGACCACCATCAGCAGTGGAGACCTTCTGAACTCCAGGAACAATGTTCGAGACAGAGCCCTGGTGAGTACAGACAGACACCGCTACATGATATTATCACATCATGTAATTATGTCATGATATTAGAAAATGTCAAGTACCCTATGATGCACACACTGTCAGTAAATTATTTCTACTAATAAACTTGTCTCGTCTTCTAGGTGTTTGTGGACTAACTATTTGTTGGAGTTCTGGACTATAAGATGCTGGAGTTTGCACTGCCTGATGGGAAGGTGTAGTGATAGTGTGTTTCGGCGACAGGTAGCCTAGCGGTTATAGTATTGGGCCAGTAACCGAAAGGTCGCTGGCTTCGAATACCTGAGCTGACAAGGTGAAAAATCTTGCAAGGCAATTATTCCTAATTTGCTCAAGGGGCACCGTACTACTATGGCTGTCTCTGTAAAACAACACATTTCCCTGCAGCTATCCGGTGTATGTGACAATAACACGTTATTTTATTCTATTCAGTCTATAGGTGTGCTGCTGAGCTGCTTTCTAAACTGGCTAGTTTATATTCAACACCACATGATAGAGGGGAAAGCTTCTGGTGATGCTGATAAATGCGGTAGTCACTAAGGTGCCAGGATTAAGCCAACAGAAAGTTTTCAGACAAATGTTGTTCTAACAAAGAGGAATCGCAATCACTAACTTTGCACCTGCCTGTTATTGGAAAACAAGTCCACGCTGCTTACCCTATCGCACAGAAGCAGATTGGACTTGATCAATTATTATCTTCAGTTCAACTGAGAGCCACGTTTCCTCTATTGTCTCTAGTTAGTCTACTTTGCATTGTGGACTGTAGATAGTATGTCCAATTGTTTCCACATCTTTTATGTACTTTCCATTGAAGGGGGAGAGGACATTGAGTTTACTTGTGGATAACTCTGGGAGAGTGAACTGTGGTAAACTCCTAGATGAACAGCGTAAAGGTAATTCGATAGTTTTACCTACTGTTTCTGGGTCAGTGATAGCCTTGTGGTTGTATAACTAGACACATATATTGGTAAATCCTTTCAGAATAGGTGCTCAAAAGCAGCGAAATAACCACAATGTAGAATATCAAAGACCGCCTTGGCTTATTTTTGTTATTTTTCAGTTGACCAATACCCCGCTACGAGACTTTATCATTCATAGTCTAGATATGAAGCCTGGCTTTGTAAATAGGTTTGTACTGATCATGAACATCTTTCAATTTCCGTCCCCATGTTTATTTGTTCTGAGTCTGTCATTGCTCCTGCCTAGCTCGGATTCTGTTGATTATCTTCTTGGTTCTCGCTGAGCATAGAAATACAATGCCAGATTGCAGAAATAACAGATTTTTCATGTGGTTTCCCACTACCATGTTAAAAACCCATTATAATCAGCTGAGAAATTAGCGCTGTCTTGAAAATGCTTGCCCACTAAGAACAACACTACATCTAAAGATCAGAAGTGGAATAAAAACATTTATTTTTCCACGACTGAAGTCATGCTATTGTACACTCTCACAAATGATCTCGTTACATTAATAAATATGATGAGGAATCATATTAGTCAGTGATTTCCTGTGTTATAATAGGGTGATCTCCTCCCATGTTTCAGACTGAGTGCAGCAAGCCAGTGGAACTCAGTCCCCCAGAAGCCTTCCTTCCCAGGGTTCTTCCAGGGCATGCTGTATGTGGACGGCCATCCCAGAGACACCTTCATCAGACTGCCTGTGTGTAAAGCAGCCCAACAGGGTCTGTGCTTATGAAAGAGAGTCCCACCTGTCCATATTTTTTATTGATGTGTAGTATAGTAGGACTATCTGGTTTATTGATAGCTAGTGTAGTAGGCATATCACACATCAGACCAACATAGTGATGAAAGAAGGTCCTAGAGAAACCCTAAACTCTGACATGCTGACCAGACCACTCATGCACGTGCTAATTTTGTCCACCCACACGCAGGTTGAAATATCAAAACAAACTCTGAACCAACTATATTCATTTTGGGACAGGTTGAAAGAGCATTAAACATTGGCAATTTAGCTGGCTGTTTTGCTGTTGCTAGCTAATTTATACCCTGGTATATAAACATTGGGATGTTATTTTACCTGAAATGCACAGGGTCCTCTACTCCGACAATTATTCCACAGATACAAAGGTAAACCGAGTTTGTTGCTAGTAATCTCTCCTCCTTCAGGCTTCTTCTTCTTCTGTAGACTTTATATGGCGTTTGACAAACAATTTTAAGGTGCATTACCAGAACTAGAATTAGAATGTGGACCTCAGTTAATCTTTCAATCATGCTCCTAAAAACCAATGAGGAGATGGCACGTGGGTATATGCTCCTAAAAACCAATGAGGAGATGGGAGAGGCGGGACTTGCAGTTCATCAAGCGTTACAAATATAACCAAGTTCTATTTTAGTCACTGATTAGTGAATTCCATTCATAGGGCTGGAGTAAAGGAGTGGTCTTAACCAACGGGCAGACTCTTTGACGCCACTGGTCCATCGGTCCCCAGAAAACCCTCTACCTCCCTGGGCCTTGGCTTAATTGAGGAAATAATCAGATATTGATGCCGTAACTGTTACTGCCTTTCTGTCTAACTAGTTCCCTGGAAAAACACCCTACACAGGAGGAGTTCACTCAGATGCCTCTGTTAGGAACATCACAAGTCAATAGTTTTGATGTACAGCTGCAGTGGCTGGGCCACCCCGTGGGTTTGATGATATTGAACTTGGCAGTGCTTTGTGGGAATAGTCCTCAGGCGACTTCTCTTCCCTCTGAACGTGTTGGTTCCACGCCTCGGCTGTATTGACCTCTGCTGTGATTCAAAGCCTTTTGTTGATCTCAGGTCATTGTGTTTGAGGAGCAAGAAGCGGATGGTAAAATCCAATTCGCCAGAAAGCCTGACCTTGGAATGACTGTTGACGTATAGTGAGGATGGCCTACTGGAATGGAGGTATGGTTAGGAGTTCCATCCTCTCACATTTTCACACTCTGCCTGCCATCAGGGACCTAGCTAGATAGCTACACAGAATCGATGCACATCACTGCACATGGCATTTATTTCCTGTCGGGAAGCCCCACCCTCTGAATGATCCAGACTAATAAAGCATCATACTAGAGCTTGAAAATGTAACTGTGCCTTCATTATATATGATGGGCCACTGCAGTATCTGTACTGCAATATCTGTTTTGTACTTGTTGTTTGTGCATTACCATTCCATATGTGTATTGTGAGAATTGTGTCAGAGATACTAATTTAGAGATTTCAGGTATTTTAATGTATAGGTGTTTGTCCGGATTCAAGGACACATCTACTTGACATTGTATTTCTTTGAATGGACAATTAAAACAAATACACAGATTGTTCTTTTGAGATTAACCAGTGACGTGTGATGGTGAATTAAACTGAACCATCAGTGCAGTGGATACTCTCAAATACAAAGACATTTGTCAAGTACTTCACTTTTCAGTTGTTTATTTTTCTTGATAAATGCCATATGGTATCTCTGAGATGGAGTCTTGAGGAGAAATGAACAACCTTTAGAGTTACATGCAGAAGAAGTGATTCACACAAGGATGGAAGATGACTGTGTATCAAAGTAGGTAAAGGAAGGGGAGGAAATAGTGATTTGCCCTAAGAAAGCATTTAGGGCCTAGTATGAGCCATCACCTTTGTTACATTATGTATGTACCACTACGAAGCTAAACACTGGATAAGGCTGTTCCATTACATTAAAGCCGTTTCTGATGGTCAGAACAGTATCGCTCGTTGATCGAACTGTGAGAGTGTGAGAAAGCCAGAAATGGAAGGAGAAGTTTGAGTTTTGTACCGTCAGAGTACTACAGCTAACTTATGATTATTTATGTGATTACAACAGTGTAGGCGCAAGCTCCATTAAATATCCAAGAGTTGAAATTGCACTTTCATTATGTATAACTCATGTCTTAGTGTTTTCTGGGTTCATCTCTGCTGGGCTCTCTAGACAGGCCCAAACATTTTTCCTAAAATCACATGAACATGAATGAACACAATCAATTCTAAGAAAGGTAATTGAAAATGAAGGCTATTGATGGCAATTGAAGTCAGAGCAATACAGAATTAATGGTAAGTAATGAAATGTTGTGTCTCAGTTGTTTGGTGTTGCCCACGAGCTTGTCTGTGTGTGGTTTCTGAACCTCAGTGGCTGAGAGGCAGCGATGAGAAAAGAGGGTGGGGGCAAACATGGACAAATAAATGTTCTATTATAATTCAATTTGACAAGGGAACATTCATACTTCAAATAAATACATAAATAAATATATTAATTTAGATTTTCACATAAATAGACAGACTTCACTTGACATTTTGGAGAATGGAAACAGATCAGAAGACATTGATTATTTCCTAATGATCTTAATGGTACTGCTGTGCAATCCAAAGCCTAAAGATGAGGTCAACATGAACTTTAACAGCCACACACATTGTTTGATCTCAAAACATTCGGTTTGACTTCCTCAATGAAACAATACTATTGAATAGAAATTATCAGAAATTCCATGTTGGTATGTCCACTTGACCTGATGGGGGAGCATATTTTTGTGGGGAGCCATATCCGATGGGGGAACAGTACCTGATGGGAAAAGCGTATCTGATCTCATACTACTTTGGATAAGTTAATAGTTAAGGTAACTATCCTGGTCATTGATATTCCTTTTTCATAGTTTGCCATTAGTGTTTTCCCCTACATTTCAGGTATAACTGAAGGATCAATGAAGAAATTGAAACGGACATGAAATCTTAATACTGTAGCTGAAGGTGTAGCTGAGCATGACACCAATTAAATTGTGCTTGTCATTAAGTTTTGCCTGCTATTGCCAAGAATTGTCACAAACCTAACTTCAACCCGTATATGGTACAGTTTTGTCAGGGCAAGAAACTAGGATCGAGAATTCATGGATAGAATGGTGTTGCAGACTGGGGTTCTAGCATGGGGTATCTTGCTAGTAGTTGTCCAAAGCAGAGGATCTTCTTCTAGTTTTCATGTTTTTTTATATTTGATTTATCTTCTTACTCGCCTACAGTTCATAGACCCATTAATGAATGACGGATGTTTCTTGGAAACATTTTAGCATGATTCTGTCTACCTCTGATGAAACTGAGGTTAAGTATTCAGCAACATTTCTACACTGCACTGGGCTTATTGATGTAGCACAAATATCTAACTTACGTAGGCAATACGCACTGTGAACATGGATACTTATGCAGATTTTACTGTATATCTCGACTTGTACTGTCAGTGCCTTTAGCTTGGATAATGTCAATTGCTTTATTTTGTCCTACTCTATTAGTTAGCTACTGTGGTTTTATAAACCAGCATACTATATGGCCATCTGCCAAAGTGCTCATCATTGGGTAATGTGAATACTGTAACATGGTTACGTTAGGTTTAACCCAACTTGGTGATGTGCCGTTATACTGTCCATGTCATGTGATGGAAAAACATGTGCTATGCCAGTTGTCATACAGTGAGGTGTTATTGGCAATGCCTAAGTCAATTCTTAGTTTTGATTTTTACATTTATATAAATACAGTTACATTTGATCTAAGAGGACCTTACTATGAGTCCTCTAATTGTTCCTGTGTTAAATTAGTATGTACACGTGTTGCCACTTAGGAACACAGTCACTGGTGCTTTTAAGTGTTAAATTAAGTTTTGGGACGTTGACCTGTAATATTGTGTGCCTCCCAAGCATTAGGAGCCCATCTTGATGTCAGTTATTTCAAGTGAATAGCTTCAGTACACACTGAATTACATGTCTGAGAATGACACTGAAAATGGATGGTGCCACATCTTTAGCTTTCAAAATGGAGGCAAGAGTCAAGTCAATAGTATTGAACTAGCAAGAAAATGTATTTAAACACCAAAAACAAACAAATTAAATAAAAGCAGACAGTTTTAGTTATACAAAAAGGACATTCCTTCCCTTTTGAACTTTCAGTGTTTGCTGAAAGTAGAATTGATCTTCTGAGAGATGACTTGTTCGGATTCTCCATTATTGTTCGGTCTGAAGACGTGGAGGACATTTCAGTACATGTCTATTAAAGGTGTCCAGGGGCTCTGTGTTCAATCAGATCCTTCAATCTCTTACAGACCTTACTAAGATCTCAGGATCTCATCCCCTGCCCTGTAGATCCACGTCTATAGAGGGAAAGACAATGGATATGTCATTAGCCTGTTCAGGCCAGTAATGTTCCATCTCATTGGCTGCCTAACTCCCTCTCTCCCTGCAATGTTTGTGTTATGCTGTCTCGTGTTAGGACACTACAGACGCAGTATGGTACCATGCAGGTTCCGAGAGCATCGATCTCCCGTTGATCCTTAATGACTCAGCTCTCACCGTCTGCTTGATGTTGGTGCTGCTAGCAACAATTAACCTGATAAATATTGCCATCTTGAACTAATCTGTGCTTTAATATGATACATTTGTACTGTTTTAATCTCAATATTAAAAGTGTTTAGTTTCAGTCAAGGGGATTAGGATTTTGCTCCCGAGGCAGTCTTTTCTGAGATGATTAAGACATGAACACTGTTTGCACTGGGAGATGGCCTCTTTTTCTTCTCAGGGTCCATATTAGACAACCACCTGGAACAGATAGTAGGGACTCACTGAGAAATTACACGCATTCATAATTAAGTCAATTTGCAGTACAGATCAATTGGATGTAATAATGCTTACAGTTATTGGTGACCTTCTTAGCCCAAAAATGTGGGTGTCAAACAATATCCTGAAATGTGCTTATCATTGGGACGCTTACCATTTTCCTGTTCGCCAGAGGTCCTAAAAAAAATATATTTTTTTAAATGAGTAAAATAAGTCTGAGATTTGACATCATTTGAATAATTTCTCTCTTTACCATTGCCCGAGGAGACAACGTCAAATCTCCACGTTGGGGTCTGTAAATCCTTTTTTCCCCTCATTTACAAGGACAGGTTTTTCCGTCCTAGTGTGCCAAACGAGAATCTGTAGAGAAATATCAGAGAAAATAATCAGCATCAGGCAACACTCTCTCGATCGAACACACACCCATTCACTCATCCTCTCTCCTGATCCCATTCACTCCTCCTCTCTCCTGATCCCATTCACTCCTCCTCTCTCCTGATCCCATTCACTCCTCCTCTCTCCTCTGTCATGACGTTGGCCTGGGGGATAGGTTTATGACAGTCATAAATACCTCTTCCCCCCTTTTTCCTCTCTCTAACCTACTGAGGTTACATTTCAAAAACCCTTGGTTAACATAGAGATTCTGGGAACATCAGTAGGTGGGGGGAAATGAACTATATTCTGGTAATCCGAACAATTGAACATATGCAGTGGTACTTAATGAATATGATGTCAGTTCGGTTGTCATCTGAGACATTCTCATCAATGATAAGATTACATAAACTCTACAGTGGAAAGTCTACACATCAGAGTTATCGGATTCACATGGAATTGTTGTTCAATTTAAATGTTTGAATATGAAATTATTTGTGAGGGATGAAATGTGATTTTAGCTTCTAAAATGTGAGATGTGGGTTTTCATAAGTTAGGGCTGCTCACTCAGTGGCCCGCCCACGTGAAGAGACAGAGGTTGTAAACTATGAAACACACCCCTTTTCTCCTTTCCTATATAAGCCCATGACGACAATAGAACTTCCTGTTCCGAAGATGCGGGGACGACGGGCCTATGTCAGAATGGTTCAGATAATAACTACAGAACGAAGCCAACATCAGCATGAGCTTTGGTTGCGAATGGCATAAACTTTGAACTCTTATTCACTACAGAAGTGATACCTCCTAGCCATTGAGTTAGCAACAACAGATGCAACAAGGGTAAGGAAGGAAAAGACAGAGTATTCCGTCTATCACCCAACGACGTTACTACAACGTATCCAATTGGCAACCAGAGACATTCTTCAAAGGACTCAGTTTAGCAACACGGCCTTCCATCTAGCACCAACCTACTGAAGCGCAGCTCAGAGTAGATATTTATTGCATTTTCCTTTTCCAAATGGGCGGTAATTTAGAATGCATAAGATACTGTATTTACGATAGCACAGCTTTTTCCCTTTGTTCCTCAGTCTCCCACTCTTTCACTCAACCCAGACCCTTTTCCTTTGTGTAACAAGCTAGGGACGTTTTCTTTTATGACGTAATTTGTAATCAAGTTATGATTAATTGTGTGTATGTGAATTCTGTGTGATTAGTTAAGTATTTAGTAAATAAATCATTAAATCCAATTTTGTATTGCTGATTCAACTTGTTAGCCAGGGTTCTTGCAGATAACCAAGAATTTACAACTTTCAGATTATGAGACTGAAGTAAAATGACGATTGATATTGACTGCTATTGATGTAAAATATTACTAGGTCTTTAAGAGTTTATTCGGAAGATAACAGCTCTATAAATATTATTTTGTGGTGCCCGACTCTCTAGTTAATTACATTTACATGATTAGCTCAATCAGGTGATATTAATTACGGATAAATTATTTTATAGAATAGCATGTCTTATCAATTAATCTGGCATAGCCAAAGACACGACACCTCTCTCCTCTTCGCATGGGCTGCGGTGATGTTCTTCTACTCCCATATATAGCAACAAGAGCAGTACAGATGGTACAATAGGAAACCTATCTGTAAGAATGTACTCTGGCGTGTCGGCTCAACATTAAATGACAGTGAATAGAGAGTGCCCCCATTTTGGCTGTTTGTAAGTGATGCAGCTCAGTTATTTTGGGTACGTCACGTACCGGTAAATATAGCCCCAATCAAGCCTTTGGAGTGGGATGAATTGGCCCTGAAAAATGGACACACATCCAGGAGATTGATGGTGGTAAAGAATCGACGTATAGAGCTAATTTTCTTCCCTTCAGTCTCGGAGTAGCCCTGCCTTTCATCTCCTCCACTTCAGTAACAAATTATGCATGAGGTGTGTTTGAGCAGCCTCCACCAGAAGCCAACTAACTCTCCCTTTACCCAGGTGTAGATGAGGTTAATAGTCACACTGGCGTCTGAAGAGGTAGATTATAAGGAGGAGAGGTGCCGGAGCACGGCTCATCCCCCATCTCTCTCCCTGTGCTCATCTGGGCTGAATGCATGCTAGGACGCCCCCCGCTCCACCCCCCCTTTTCATCTACTCCCCTCCAGGAGTCCTGAATATAATCAGGCTGAATATCCCATCCTGTGAGTGTGAGTGGTGGTTAGCTAAGGCTCCTGTTCGACTCCTCTCTGCCCAGGGAGAGGCTTAGCGGCTGGGTCTGGGGCCAGGGCCAGACAGGGAACAGCCAGGCCGGAGATGAAGTGGGTATGAAACACCACACTGTGCCCTGAAGCCTTTTACAATCACACCCACTATGTGTGGGGAGCCTGCCAGTGACCTAATGGATCCGCTGACGTTTTTAGCACCTGGTTATATATAAAGTTGTTTTGGAGAGAGTGAACTTGCCACTGCAAGATCCACCAGAGGATCATCAGAGTATGGATTTCTCATTTGCCTGACATTATATAAAATACCAATAGATAAAATGAGGATATTCTGGTGTAAAATTACAGAGTATAACATGTAAAAAGAAAGCATCTATTGTGCATTACCTTAGTGCAATTAGCAGCTTTGGGCTCCAGGTCATTGAGTGTGACCAGCTCTCGGAGCAGGCTGCTCTCCTGGTAGCCTCCCTTCACTCCCCGCAGCTTGAAGTAGGCTTGGGGCTTGAAGAGGATGAGCCGCAGGTTGATGGCGAAGCCTGCCATGTCGATGGCAAAGGGCCGGTGAGGGTCGAATACAGTCTTCCAGCCGTACACCTTGCCCGCTGCGTTGACCTTGGGCGACTCGTAGCGCAGACCACCAACGAAGGCCACGGGCCATACAGATACCTTCCTTGTTGACCTCATCTGGATGGAGAAGAAGAGAGGACAGAGAAAGTTAAGCATCCTTGCGCTGTTTGTATTTTTAATTAACAGGATCAGTGTATCAGTGTCTATACGAGATTTGCCAACAAAGCAAAATACATTCATTATAGTTTTCATTGCAAACAATGATACAAATAGAGTCAGAGAAGCTAAAATGTACAATGTGTATGTTGCATGTATCCCAGGAGACTTGCAGGGCCACCGTGATGGACCCACCCTAAGAAGAGTAAACATGGACAGAGCTAAGTGGGTTTGAGGACCAGGGCCATTATACAGAGTGGATGGGAGTAGAAGAGCAGGTTGGTTGAGGAGATGCTTGAAAGGAGCCGAGCCTCTTCCATTCCTCAGAGGCTCAGGTTTGTCCTTTAATCTTCCAGCATCAAACGATCTCCCGGCACCTCACTCTTTGTCAACTGTGTTTCTGCACCACTGGCAGCGAGAGAGTCATGAAAGGAAGTTTTCTAATGAGGGGTGAACTGTAGAGTAATGTATCCACACTCAATGCAGTAGAAATAATAGCGGTGCTGGTGTTCTGTTGTAGAAGTGCTTTTTAAATGAGGTGTGTAGTGGAGAGAGGAGGTATGTGGTGGGTGGGACAACACTGTGGAAACAGGTCTCTCCCTGTGTGTGTCCCAGTATTCTAGCCTTATCTGATGATAACCCATCAGCCCAGCGGATCAGAGAGGAGACGTGTCTGTGTGAAGTTTGGAAACACATCTGGGCCACCAAGAACAGGACTCTGCCAGGCTAGCCACCCAGATAATATTTCACATAATTGTGTGTTAGGGATGACATCACCTTCTCTCAAGGGTCATGTGTGATTTCTGATAATTAGAAAACGGACCTTTTCACTAGTTTAGATCATGCATCTTTCCTATGAGTGAAATATCTGTTTTCCTCAAGGGTTTGGTTCTTGAATAAAACTGTCTCAGGCATCATCAGGGGCGTTGCCTCTCTCCCTCCATGCTACAATGTGAAAATTAATGTTTCCAAGGCTGCCACTAATGGGAATCAGTGCTAAAATGGCACCCAGTCTCTCCTCAGTTTAGAGCTGAGCTGATGGAAATGCCACAAAGTGCTACCCCATTTTTGTGGATTTGAAGTGTTTCTGCTAAGTTTCCTCTTGTCTCTCTCTCTTTCTCTCTCTGTCTCTGTGTGTGTAAACTCTTTCCTTTACTGGGGCGATGCGAGTGATGGGGAGGCCCACAGAGACAGCTTGCCTATGTTCTTGAAGTCTGAGCACAACAAAGGAAACTAATCCAGAACTTTAAAGGGAGACGGTAGACGTCGAGGTGTATTAATCAATCTGGAGCACAGGAGAGGGTGACGAGATGAGGATCTGTACTGGTTCACAGAAGCTCTAAAGTGAGTTGTCATCAGAAATAGGCTGATACTGCTTGCGGGTAATTATACAGCTATAGGTTGATTATCTGTCTTTAATACATGGATTTGATGGCTTAATTCAACTCCTAAACGGTGCCCCACTATCATCAGTACACCCAATGATATCTAAACCAGAAGCAATATCATATTTACCTTTTAGATCAAATACTTATTTTATGATCTAAAAAAACGATTCAATTTAGATTACATATTCTATTCTAAGTGATCTGGTTCACAATGTTGAATGTGGATGCTGAAGGAGAAGGCTAGATATGATAAAAGGCAGGCGCTGCCGGTAAGTATTCCTTGTGGCTTTGGAAAGGCAACATAAGCATTTTTTTATGAAAGCTTAATAATTAATGCACCCCTTTACAGTGATTTAGTTTAACTATGGCAGATACATATTTCATGAGCTATTTTAATTTTCACAATTTACAGCAGAGTCTCTGCCCATGTCTCTCAACATGGAATGTTTCCCCATGGTCTGGTTTGCTCTGGGTAAGAGCATCTGCTTAATGTTATGTAATGGTGCAATAACAGAAGGTTAGGTTGGCCATTACAGTTCCTTGCTGTACGTATTTTATTCAGCTGTTGTATTTGTAACCCGTGTTTCCATATTGAATTACTGCCAAGTCTGGGCAAAAGTTCATGACAATGAATGATTTAATTTGTAAAATGTTTCATATTTCAAATGTCAGGTCAAGCTGAACAAGCTGGCATCTTTCCAGTCAGGTTAATTCATGTCCAGATCATAACAACATGCAATCGCTTGGATGGATGTCTACTTTAAACCCCTTCACATGTAGCTGTTTGCTGCCTTGTCTCCAAAGCCATCCCCTCCATGACTTACACCTGTTAGCAGGTCTATGAGAATGGTCCGATATTTACTGCTCTGTCAGTTGGGTCTGAGTGGTTTCTCACTGACTCTCTCTATCGGTCAGCCCAAAGGCAGCTAGCTCAAGCTCAGCCCAATAGGTCGTTACTCTCCCCTATAAAGAGTGCTGGTGCTGGGTGTAAGTGATGGAGGGCTACTAGGGAGAGGGAGAGCACTCTACCTTTCCCTGGAAATCAGGCAATGACAGGCCCATCGATACAGAGCGCATCATTTACAACCTGCCCCGTTCACACTAACAAGACCTGAGGCTAATGCCCCAGGTCCCAACAGCATCCATTCAAGCCAAGCCAATGTGTCTTGAGTCAAAATGGATGGCCTGAGGCACTAATTACCAAGTTCAAACTTATCCTTGGACCACTGTTGTTGGTAATGGGAATCAAAATACTTCAGGCAATAACCACAATCTATTACTACTAGGAGTAGAAGTAGCCATCATTCAATGTGCAAAAATTGTTCCAAATTAAAATAAATGTGATTAATTCTTAAATTATTTGCTGTAAACTCCCCACTACCATTGTGTTCAGTGTTACTAAAGGGAATATAGTGGACCAGACGTGGCAATGAGATGCCACTGAGCCCCAGGCCTGGACTGACCTCCTCAAATAGCTCCAGGCTATAGGTGTTGTCGTCATCAGCGAAGTAGACAATGCCCGCCTGGCTGCTGTTGGAATTGAAGGTCTCTCTGAGCCAGCGCAGCGCCAGGTTCCTCTGCATGGTGCCCCGGGGGATCCTGGGGTCCCGCGTGTCCCCACGCAGCTTATAGTTCCTGGGAGTCTCCACGTTCAGGTGGGTGTAGTTGAGGCCCGTTTCCCTGAGCATGCGTGTGACCAGCGGGGTCCTTCTCTGAGAGTCCTCCACCAGGATCCAGTGCAGGTTGGCCACGTGGAGGAAGGTGTTGGCCAGCCGCGTCAGCTCTGCCTTCTGGACCGGGCGACTGTAGGTTGGGGTGATGATGTGGATGGTGGGCAGCACGTCGGACCATGGTGGCGGCCGTGTGTACACGTACTCCGTCCTCACCACCTCAACTATGTCCTTATCAGAGGAGCAGTACTCCTTAGAGTCGCTGGCCTGGCCCACGTCCCTCCGTCCTCCGTCGGCTCCGTCATCTGCAGGGGAACAGGAAGACATATAAGGCATTAGCACGCCCCGGGGGAGGGGTTTCCCACTGAATAATCTCAAGTGGCACAATCCAAGAGGCAAGTACCTGAGAGTCAGTGCCGATGTACTGCAAGCCTCTCTGGTATGATAAAGATCTTTTTTCTTTTACTAGGTGGTGACAGGCAGCAAAGAGTGAAAGCAGGCAGCGTGAAGTGAGCGGACAACATGGCTACAGTTTGGTTAGGGCAGCGGCTCCCCTGGCTGCCCCTACTCATTCAGCTGGAACAGCCATGGCAGGGACAGGGTCTATTCCAGTAGTGGAGCTATGATTATGTGGCACCCATAGCCCTCTATGATGGATCTAATATCATTATTGGATCATTAAGGTAGTTCATTTCTCATTTCTCCACATTGTTCCATAGTTCAAGGCAGTCTTTATCAGTGCTCAGTTAGAGAGGAGGTTTTCACCTCAGACAGAAACATGATATTTCTACATCACACAGCAGATTCACACAATCTCCTGAGGGCCAGATGTTCTGCGGTGGCTGACAAAAAGCATTCTGGCAAATCCCTGCTACTCTTAAGACAAAACAAAGGAAAGGCTCCAGTTGATTTGTGGAGACCTGCCTATTTTACATCTTACATTTCACATGGATGCCAAATGGAAGGAGTCAAAACACGCTATTGATTTACGGTCACCTTAAAGGCCCAGTGAAGTCCCAAACATTATTTTTCTGTTTTATGTATATTTCCACACTGAGGTTGGAATAATTAGGCCCCTCACTCAGACCACTCCCAGACAGTCCTAGCAAAATTCTTGATTGAGAAATTGCTGTTTGCTAAGAAGCTATTTTTGTTTATTTTGGACCATTTTATTTGAAAACAATCACAGTGATGTGATATTGAGATAAAAACAAACAGATGCATTGGGCCTATTAATATGGTTCTGTTCACTAGACAGAGGACTGTACTTGACATATCAGACTGTTGGTTTATTAAGGTCACTTGGAGTCACATTTATGGAGAGGGGGGTTCATAATGTGAGTGTGTGATAACGTCTCAGGCTTGTGAACAGTATGTGGGAGCCACATAAACACCAACTCAGGAGATTCTATAAAGCCTGCCTGGGAGCTTTTAGGGAGCAGCGATTATTATGATTATTACTATTTCAGATGCTGATTAAAGGCCATTTGAAATGAATCTAGTCTCCTTTTGATTTGAAAAGTCTTCTACAGTTTAACTGCTAAATATATTAGCTGAATGACTGCTGAAGACCATATGCTGCGTGTAAATTAGCTTTACTCCAAGCACAAGCTGCGGATGGGACTGTGCGAATCAAAGGACACTTACCAAGAAGTTCATTTTTGGATAGCCTTAACTGACAATTGACCTATATTACAATCTGATGATGCACACCACCACCACCACTGTAACAGACCCTGTGGAAGGCATGTGTTGTACTGTATGTACTGTACCATTATGTTCTGTGACTGGGCATGTGATTGAATTGGATTGTATACATTGGCTATTGAATGCAACAGAGGACATATGAGAAAGTGGAGGATTGAGTATGTACCCTTGCGGATGGCGAGCAGCGGAGCGATTGCACTTTGGTGCCAAACGGTGATGAGCAGAGTCCACGGTAACACTATCAACACGATGGCAAGAATGTCTCTTCTCTTCGGCATCTCCAGGATTGGTTTTATGTCTCGTCATTACCTGCCGGGAGAGAGGAGGAGCGACAAACATGTCAACAAGGGCCGCTAGCTAAATGATCCACTCTACAAGATGTGGTGGCTTGGCTGAGAGAACCACTAACTTATTTTACCATGAGGAAGGGGACAGTCTTTTAGCACAGCAACAAAATACCACATCAATTCTGTTTATCTTCCAGGCGTAGAAATACTCAATTTATACACATCCTGTCAGGCAAAAGACATAAGCCCCATAAAAGCCTTCCACTGATAAAGAAATGGGTCAAGAAGACCCTTTCATGCGTCAGTTCCAAATATCTCTAACGGTCACCCCAGCGCGTGAGTTTTTTATGCACGTGATGTTAGAATGTTCTCTCCATTCCAGAATGTGATTGATACGTAAACAGTACATTTTACCCGCGCTGCCCTCCAACTAAAGCACGCAGCCTGTTTATATTTATAGGCTGTTTCAATTTCAAATGATTTTCTAACAAGTTTTTATTTTATAAAAACAGTTTCAATTTAGGTGTGTTCCGCCTCCTCATTCATTCACATAAAAATAGTCATTTTTACTTTTGCGGACAATTACATTTTTGGGACATTTCTGACACGGACAAAATTCCCCAAGCACTTCCCAATTGTGTGTGCAGTTCACGTCTGCAAACATTTGCTCATCTCCCGTCAGAACAGGATCTGCACACGTGTTCACATTTTCCATTCCACATTTATATTGTAGCGTACTGTATGTATGGAGCATAATATATTTGTGTATATTCTTTATAACCGCGGACACGTGAGGTAACGTTACTCATTTCATAACCTTTATGGTGTTATAGTCAATCGTGCTTATGTAGCTACATTCGTCTATTAGCTCTGTAAAACAATGCTAATTGCGTCAGAGAAGTATTATCTTGTGTTGTATTTTGAAGCTGTGTGGCCTTATGACTCCCAAGTGGTGCAGCGGTCAAAGGCACCGCGCATCAGTGCTAGAGGCGTCACTACAGACTCCCTGGTTCAAATTTAGGCAGCGTTTCTATCAAAGTAAGTGCCTTGTTACGTTATAATAGTTTCCGTATGCCGTTTCTGCTGTAGCTCACTGTATGTATGGATCATAATATATGTCTTATAACCGCGGACACGTGAGGTAACGTTACACATTTTATAGCCTTTATATATTATAGTCAATCGTGCTTACGTAGCTACATTATTCTATTTGCTCTGTAAAACAATGCTAGTTGCGTCAGAGAACTATTGTGTTGTATTTTGAAGCTACCCTGTACTTATGACTCCCAAGTGGCGCAGCGGTCTATGGCACTGCATCTCAGTCACTACAGACACCCTGGTTCAAATCCTGGCTGCGTTGTCCGAGTTTGGCCGGTGTAGGCCATCATTGTAAATAATAGTTTGTTCTTAAATGATTTGCCTAGATAAAAATATGACCATGGTTTGTTTATTTGGTCTATTCAACATAGCTCTGTTCTGCCCTGCCTTGCCCCTCTTACTGTTATAACTCAAATCTGTGATTTTTGTCAATGCAATAAACTATTTTTTTTATAGCATGTTACTTCTTTGTAGTATTGTTGTATTGCGATATCCTTATATTGTATTCTAATTAATAATTATTCTTTATTCTGTACTTTCAGAAACCACAAACATTATTTGCCAATATCATAACTAGAGCTGGACATCTTTGGAGCTGAAGAATGACAGCTTTTGTATGCTAACGTACAGAATGACAGCTTTTGTATGCTAACGTATGCTAACGTACAACTTAACAGTTGTACTGGATGAAAACACATCAAGAAAACACATATGCCAATATGTAATAGTCATCTATTTTATTGCAATATTGGTAGTTGGTTCAACAACTTGTTTTACTAGAGGACAAAAAACGGAATATGCATAACCCATATTTAATATCCATGCAGTGACTGAACAACAACTGCATTTCCACCCCCATCTCTAAAGGCATAGTATCATGGCAGGTCACCTGTTAGGTCAGTCAGTCACTTTTTGCTGCAGATATGCTCAATAATGCTTGAGCATGTGATACTCCTCAAAGCATGGTGAAATACATAGAGGTGTATCACAAGCTAAACACTGCCATCTTTGTCATCTTCCTCTGCTTACGTCTCCTGGCGCCAGACAGGCAGACTTTGCAGTGCCTCCGTGTGCAACTACCATGAGCAGCAGTTTGAGGGACTTTGCAGGGAAAATGCCGTGCAGTGAGGCGTAGGGGATTGTCTACAGCAGGACGACCCCCAGTGGTTGGGCGCCGAGGAGTGTGGTGCTCCTCCAGCAGCTCTCATGAGGTTATCGCTGTATTTTTGGTAGGTAATTACTTTACCTATGAGGGAGTGGGGAGAATGAGGAAAGTTAGAGGATGATGAGGCAGTGGGTAGGTGGGTGAGATATTGTCACTATAATTGCATAATGCGTATGTGAACTGTACATCCAGTTACAAAAATACCTTGTTCAGTAATCATCTCACCTGTTAGTTGGCGGTGAATTATGTGACCATTGAGGGCAGCAGTGTCGATCAGATGGAAAAATATCTTCTTATACCACTTGGTCGTTTTCCTAGTGCATTCCACAAAGCTGTTTATCATGTCCGCCTTATCCATGGCCCCCATTTTGAGGTTATAATCAAGCACACAATCTGGTTTGATCTTTCTCTCTCCCGTCAGGTGGTCCACCTTCCCTGTGGCCGACATGGTTGCTGTATGGACAGTGGAGAGGACATGGACGTCTCGTTTGTCATGCCACTTTACTGCCAGCTGTTGACCGTTCTCCTGGAACTCCACCTCCCCTCTCTGCATCTTCCTGCATCCGAATGCCAGCATCCCCTTCCTGTTCGACACGACTGTGCCACAGGCCCCTGTGCTGTTGGAGATCAGATGCTGGAAGAGTGTGGGACTGCTATACCAATTGTCCACATACAAAGTGTGTCCCTTGCCGAGATAAGGAGCCAGCATGGTCATCACCACGGACCCGGACACCCCAAGCTCCTCATAATGTTTGATGTCAGTGGTGGACCCTGTGTAAACTATAATATCCTGGACAAATCCTGTCTTCACGTCGCACATGACAAGGAACTTGACTCCAAACCTGTGCCTTTTGGAGGAAATATATTGACAGAACGCCAGCCTACCTTTCCATAACATCAGGGACTCATCAATGCATAGGTCCTTGTATGGCACAAAGACCCGACCAAACGCTGATGTCAGGCTGATGAGAACATTTCTTATTTTGTATAACGTGTGACTTAGTAGCATTGTTGACGAAATGCAGGCATCGCAGCAGAACTAGGAAGCGGTCTTGGGAAAAGAGGGTGGCAAAGAAGGGAGTTGCAAACATAGGATCTGTGCTCCAGTATTCTCTTAGAGTTCTTCTTTACTATCCCCATGAGGAGGACTGTCACCAGGAAGGTATACATTTCGCTAATTGTGGTTGTCACCCATTTAGCGAGTTTCCCCCTCACTCCTGGCTCTCTCATCTCCTGTAGCTCCAAGGAATAGCGATTGGTCTCCTCTACTATGTTTCCCACCAGCTCCTCTGTCAGAAACAACTTGAAGCACTCTGCCTCAGTTGGAAATGGCAAGGGGCGTTGCACTCCAGACTGGGACTCGTCAAAGCAAACAGCAGGGCCAGGAGGGGTGAAATGACTGGTGACCTTCCAGCTACCACAGAACTCCTGTACTTCATCCACTGTCGGTCTGCCTCCATCACCACCAGCATCTTCAAAGGGACCTGGTACTTCGTCAGTGGACAAGGGAAATTCAGATTCAGGTTTCTCAATGGCTACAAGGTTGGGGGGCAGCTCCTCACTGTCAGAATCTGATTCCTGACTTTCAGACTCATTGTCAGAATTTTAAAAAATCTCCAGAATTCCCACATTTGTGAGTTGTCTCCTTTTGAAAGACATTGCTAATGCTACAGCTTAGCTCACTAGCTACATACATAAACAACAACACTGAATGGCGCAGAGTGGGAGGATATGGATTGACTTCCGGAACGCGCCACTTGTATCAATAAATCACTATCAGAAAATGTTGTGTGGCAATTATTTGTGTATTTACGGTTTTATTCACGTGTTTTCAATTCTTGGTGACAATTCATGCATTCCGATTCTTACACAGATTGTAATGGGCACATATTATGTGTGTAAAATATTTTTTGCACATATTATGTGTGTAAAATATTTTTTTGAAGGTTGTCCTGATTATGATGAGCTAAACTAATTACAGCTGTGTAGCCATGTTTGTTGACATACAATGCATTCTGGGTTTCACGGCTATTTGACCAAAGATGTTATAACAAAATGAGGTGAGTAAGAGTTCACGAATTTTTTGAGGACTTCCGGAAATTAATGGTGGGATGTGAACCACGGTAGATGACACACCCCTTCAACATGCATACTATAAACAGACCAAACTCATCTCGTCTTCTCTTATTATCTTCGGTTTCTGTGAGGAAAAAATGCATGGCTGCGCGCTGAAACTAATCGTCGGATATATTTCGATCAATGTTGAGCTCACCTGTGATGTGATTAATTATACATAGTAATTGCTATTAGCTAATTCATATTGTAGTTTATATCAGCCGAGAGTTAGAAAATATGACTGCTTGTGTTGGGTCAATATTTCCTCAGCTAGCGCTAGGACAAATAGCCTACATTTTTCCGGTTAGGATGATTGTGTTATGCTATATATACTTCTGTGAATATCGGAACATTGCATCCAAAAATAAACTGCTCACATTCTGGACATAACTTTGTAAGTTCTGTGTTTGTGTAAATAGTTTCTGAAAAAAAGTGTGGCCAGCTCAAAGGCTGATTGTTGCGTCATTCGAAACTGGCCGTTCTAAACGAGCGTTCTAATCACAAGGGGTGTGATCGTACGCTTCAGGGACCACTAGAACGATCACACCCGTGTGAAAGGGCAGTTTTCTCCTGCCTCAGTGGAGAGTAGACAGGAAAGTCCTCAGTGGAAATTGCCATTGTGCTGCCTGAGTATCTAAAACTGTATGGAAACCATGTGTTTGATGTATTTGATACGTTCCACTAATTCTGCTGCTCCAGCAATTACCACGAGCCCATCCTCCCCAATTAAGGTGCCACACGACTCCTGTGGTATACAGACAGGCACTATCTGGAACAAATCATTTAATAATTTTTGCATATGCACATTTCATTGCCTTGGAATATCAGTGTTTGATGAGACTGATGGATCAATGTGTTTGTGCTGTGGAAGGAATCTATGCGGTGAGACTGTGGTATTTTGCTTTCATTAAAGCCTGTCATGAACAGACCTATGGCCATATAACAACAATGGCTGTAATGTATTGTGCAGAACATGTTGATGATTATGGTAAATTACTATGATTCCTCACCCACAGTTAGAGCTGGATCATGGCACCATCAGTGATGCAGTGGTGCAGCTGGAGGAGCCAGGCCCGCACAGCAGCAGCACGTCGAGCAGAGTGGTGTGATCGTCCAAGACATCTCAGCAAGCCATGCCTCCTCCTCGTACAGCCAGGAAACACCACCCTGAGACCTGGATGGAAGACAACTGGCCAGGGCTTAGTCACCGCATGACGTCATCCGTCAGTCACGTTATAGGAAGACATGACATCAGTCACATTAGGATGCCATTCAGACCAACTCTAGGCATCAATAACTGTACTGACAAGGTTGCCAATCAATCTACCTCAGCTGTATGTGCATCCACAATGTAATATCCCTGTCTCAACCATCACAGAACTACTGTTCAAGAGCAGGCGCAGCAGAAGACTATAGTACAGAACTCCAATCAACGTCATTCTCCACTTGGCAAAAATTGGTTGAATGAACGTTGTTTCCATGTCATTTCAACCCAAAAAATCGATGTGATGACATTGAGTCAACATGGAAAACGTATTGGATTTGTAAAAAGTCATCAACAAAAGGGCATTTTAACCTAAATCCAATGACATGGTGACATTTTTTTATTGATTTCATGTTGAATTCAGGTTACTTGACAACTCAATCAAATGTAAATTAAAACTAAACATTGAACTGATGTCTGTGCGCAGTGGGTCCTGTTTACGGGAGGTATATGTGGCAGTGACAGGTTGTTTCCATTTCTCCCTAAGATGTGGAGACTGGGAGAAACGCATACAGCCTTGTCACTTGATAAGAGTCTGGTGCTGTTATGAAACAATTAGCATCCTATCTCATCTAAAATCATGGGAATGAATGAATGACAAATGAATGAATGAATGCCATGGAACGCTAAACTGAGCCAGGTTGTCTGTGTAGGCTGCAGCTCAAATATTGGTCGGCTGCAGATGCGACTGGGTGTATATTTTTAGACGTTTGTGATGAAAGATCAAATTAACTGCAAAGATGTTTATTTTATTTTTAGAGAGAACAGCAGGGGCCCAGTCTTATTAAGGCATCGTATGAATGCAAATTGCCTCTGACCTGGTAATTTGGTAGGGAGTGTATATGGTAGGGGGTGTATATGCTTGATAGGGTGAGTATATGGTCGGGTGTGTATATGCTTGGTAGGGAGGGTATATGCTTGGTAGGGGGTGTATATGCTTGGTAAGGTGTGTGTATATGCTTGGTAGAGAGTGTATATGGTAGGGAATGTATATGCTTGATAGGGAGTGTATATACTTGATAGGGAGTGTATATGGTAGGGGGTGTATATGCTTGGTAGAAGGTGTATGTGGTAGGGAGTGTATATGCTTGGTAGGGGGTGTTTATGCTTGGTAGGGAGTGTATATGCTTGGTAGGGAGTGTGTATGCTTGGTAGAGGATGTATATGCTTGGTAGAGGGTGTATATGCTTGGTAGGGAGTGTATATGCTTGGCAGAGGGTGTATATGCTTGGTAGAGGGAGTATATGCTTGGTGGAGGGTTATGTGCTTGGTAGAGGGAGTATATGCTTGGTAAAGGGTGTATGTGCTTTATAGGTAGTGTAAGTGCTTGCTGGGACGTGTGTGTGCTTGGTAGGGGGTGTATGTGCTTGGTAGGGCGTGTATGTGCTTGGTGGGGGGTATATGTGCTTCGTGGGATGTGTATATGGTAGGGAGTGTATATGCTTGATAGGGAGTTTATATGCTTGATATGGAGCGAATATGGTAGGGGGTGTATATGCTTGGTAGAAGGTATATATGGTAGGGGGTGTGTATGCTTGGAAGGTTGTGTATATGATAGGGAGTGTATTTTCTTGGTAGGGTGTGTATATGGTAGGGTGTGTATATGCTTGGTAGAGGGTGTATATACTTGGTAGAGGGTATATATGCTTTGTAGAGGGTGTATGTGCTTGGTAGAGGGTGTATATGCTTGATAGAGGGTGCATGTGCCTTGTAGGGAGTGTATGTGATTGGTGGGGCGTGTATGTGCCTGGTGGGGCGTGTATGTGCTTGGTAAGGGTGCATGTGCTTGGTAGGTGGTGTATGTGCTTTGTGGGGCGTGTATGTGCTTGGTGGGGCGTGTATGTGCTTGGTTGGGGGTGTATATGGTAGGGAGTGTATATGCTTGATATAAAGTGTATATGGTAGGGGGTGTATATGCTTGGTAGAAGGTGTATGTGGTAGGGGGTGTATATGCTTCGTAGGGTGTGTATATTGTAAGGGGTGTATATGATTGGTAGGGTGTTAATGCAAAGAACAGGTTGTTTATGGTAGGGGGTGTATATGCTTGGTAGGGAGTGTTAATGGTAGGGAGTGTATGTGGTAGGGTGTGTATATGGTAGGGTGTGTATTTTCTTTGTAGGGTGTGTATATGATAGGGTGTGTATTAGAGGTCGACCGATTATGATTTTTCAACGCTGATACCGATACAGATAATTGGAGGACCAAAAAGGCTGATACCGATTAATCGGCCGATTTTTATTTTATTTTATTTGTAATAACGACAATTACAACAATACTGAATGAATACTTATTTTAACTTAATATAATACATCATTACAATCAATTGAGCCTCAAGTAAATAATGAAACATGTTCAATTTGGTTTAAATAATGGAAAAACAAAGTGTTGGAGAAGAAAGGAAAAGTGCAATATGTGCTATGTCAGAAAGCTAACGTTTCAGTTCCTTGCTCAGAACATGAGAACATATGAAAGCTGGTGGTTCCTTTTAACATGAGTCTTCAATATTCCCAGGTAAGAAGTTTTAGGTTGTAGTTATTATAGGAATTATAGGACTATTTCCCTCTATACCATTTGTATTTCATTAACCTTTGACTATTGGATGTTCTTATAGGCACTTTAGTATTGCCAGTGTAACAGTATAGCTTCCGTCCCTCTCCTCGCTCCTCCCTGGGCTCGAACCAGCAACACAACAACAACAGCCACCATCGAAGCAGCGTTACCCATGCAGAGCAAGGGGAACAACCACTAGAAGGCTCAGAGCGAGTGACGTTTGAAACTCTATTAGCACGCGCTAACTAGCCAGCCATTTCACTTCAGTTACAACAGCCTCATCTCGGGAGTTGATAGGCCTGAAGTCATAAACAGCGCAATGCTTGATGCACAAGGAAGAGCTGCTGACAAAACGCACAAAAGTGCTGTTTGAATGAATGTTTACACGCCTGCTTCTGCCTACCACCGCTCAGTCAGATACTTAGATACTTGTATGCTTAGTCAGATTATATGCAACGCAGGACACGCTAGATAATATCTAGTAATATCATCAACCATGTGTAGTCGTTCTGCCCCTGAACAGGCAGTTAACCCACTGTTCCTAGGCCATCATTGAAAATAAGAATGTGTTCTTAACTCACTTGCCTAGTTAAATAAAGGTATAATATTTTTATTTTTTTAAATCGGCAAATCGGCTTCCAAAAATACCGATTTCCGATTGTTATGAAATCTTGAAATCGGCCCTAATTAATCGTCCATTCCGATTAATCGGTCGACCTCTAGTGTGTATATATATGCTTGATAGGGAGTGTTTATGGTAGGGAGTGTATATGGTAGGGTGTGTATATGCTTGGTAGGGGGTAGTGGGTGTATATGTTTGGTAGGGGGTGTATGTGCTTGGTAGGGGGTGTGTATGTGCTTGGTAGGGGGTGTGTATATGCTTGGTAGGGGTGTGTATATGCTTGATAGGGAGTGTTTATGGTAGGGAGTGTATATGGTAGGGTGTGTATATGCTTGGTAGGGGGTAGTGGGTGTATATGTTTGGTAGGGGGTGTATGTGCTTGGTAGGGGGTGTGTATGTGCTTGGTAGGGGGTGTGTATATGCTTGGTAGGGGTGTGTATATGCTTGGTAGGGTGTGTGTGTATTCTTGGTAGGGGGTTTATATGGTAGGGGGTGTATATGCTTAGGGGTGTATATGCTCGATGTGCACAAGATTTCTAAACAATCTCTCCTCAAATTGAAGAATGTCTTCTGAGAATTCAGACCAATCAGATGGAAGGATGACAATCATGAACACTATTTTGAATGGACTGACTAGAAGTGGAACCGATGGATAATACTTCAATGTATTGAAGAAGAAAAAAAATATCCATGCTTGCTGCTATTGTCACTGAATCCATGCTCACAAAACACAGTGATGTAGGGTATATGTTTCTCAATGGGAGAGCTGCAAGAACACCTTCCCTTTCCACAGCTCAACACATTGTGATGGACCAGAATAAGATTAACAGAATCTGGACATTGTGCAACACAACAAGTTGTCAACATTTCACTCCATTTTTTCTTTTTCAAAGACAACTAGAAAACAGATGCGTCCTGACAACCTTCATCTTCTCTCTACAGTCTTATGTTATAAATCTTAATTGAATATGATGAAGCTATGGTCTTAACCATCAAGAAATCCTTAGAAAAATCATGTCAGAACATTCCCAAATTCCCATCTGTTGATATGAGAAACGTGAAAACTCTGGAGTCTAATCTCGGCATGTCTCTCAATGCCAATTTCTGAGCTCAATACCAGGAAGACTAAATGGTAGTCCCAGCTCAATACCAGGTAGAATAAATGGTAGTCCCAGCTTAATACCAGGTAGACTAAATAGTAGTCACAGCTCAATACCAAGCAGACTAAATAGTAGTCCAAGCTCAATACCAGGCAGACTAAATAGTAGTCCAAGCTCAATACCAGGCAGACTAAATAGTAGTCCCAGCTCAATACCAGGCAGACTAAATAGTAGTCCCAGCTCAATACCAGGCAGACTAAATAGTAGTCCAAGCTCAATACCAGGCAGACTAAATAGTAGTCCAAGCTCAATACCAGGCAGACTAAATAGTAGTCCCAGCTCAATACCAGGCAGACTAAATAGTAGTCCCAGCTCAATACCAGGCAGACTAAATAGTAGTCCAAGCTCAATACCAGGCAGACTAAATAGTAGCCCAAGCTCAATACCAGGCAGACTAAATAGTAGTCCCAGCTCAATACCAGGCAGACTAAATATTATTCCCAGATCAATACCAGGCAGACTAAACAGTAGTCTTACATATCGTTCTCATCTCTCACCCCTTTTACACTCTCATATAGACCGGAGACATGGATGTCACAATATACCACAAGACTGTTATCAATCAACAATCACCACTAGCCGGCCTCTGGTCAGTACCCTGCCCTGAACCTATGTGTTGTGATAATTGCATTGTTTGCTCTATAACCTGTTAATTCATATGCCTTTTGACCGTGATAGATAAGCCTAAAGGCCGAGACAATGAGAAGACACAGTGGCAGAATAAATTCAACCACACCTTTTGTTTAATCACAAAACCGAATATCAACCTCTGTCCAGTGAAGTCCACAAAGCATATTGCATGTACAGTAACAGACAGTTACATGACCTACAGCATGATCTACAGCATGGTCAAGCAAGGTTATGTTTCCGACATTATGTTTCGGACAAATAAGCAACTATTGATTTAGAACCACAGAGAGTTACCACAAGTCGTAAAGAAAACAGGAGCTGTCTCCACTATTCCAGCACATTTCAACATCATCAAATTATCTCTACTTAGTCGTATACAGTGATAACTAAAAGATACCAAAAACGATTTAGTCCGATCAACGTAAGCTAAATATGTTGTGGCTGTCCATGGATGGTTCTGATTTCTGTGCGTGTGTGTGCACGTTCGTGCAAGTAGAAAAACATCTTAACTCAACATACTTGTTGAGAAACAGCAACGCCATCCTCCTCTCTTTCATGTTGACAAAACGGTCTATCACTCTGTCATACAGTACACGCTTTAAATATTTTGTTGTCCTAGGATACCTGGCTAAAATGCTTGCTCGCTAGCCTAACTTCCATTCATGGGCAGCGTTAGCTAGTTAACATTAGCCTTCTGGCTCTACATCTAGCCACATATTGAACTTCCATCCTCTCACGCCAGGGGCACAACAATGTATGAATTAATGGTTGGATTAGAATCGCCGTTATAATCATTGGCAGATACGGAGATTTACATAAAACCACAAGTCCAAATACCTATCTCCATCCATGGCTAATTTAGGAAAGGGACAAATTTGGCTAGCTGGCTGGCTAGCCACCAGAGGACAACAACAACAACCAGATGCAACAATTCAAGTTTTTCTGTCAGTGACGTACGCTTTCAATGGGATTTGATAGGAGTGACGCCAAATCAAAACTCACTTTTTTTTGGTGCGCCAGGACCATTCACAGTTGAGCTTGCTCAGTTTAGCTCAACACTGATTGGCTAATTTTGTAGGGGCGTTGTTTCTCTCGCTCGGATGCTTTTTCCTGTGAGATACATTCAGCCTCTTAAGAATTGTAGTAAAATGATGAAAGATCATTTATTAATTTATTATTAAAAATATTTTTTGATTTTGTATTTTTTTTTGGCAAATTTTTGGGGGGAAGCCTGGCTTCCCTTTGCATCCATGAATACATGCCACTGGCATCAGACTGTTAAACAGTCATCACTAGCCGGCCTCCGCCCAGTACCCTGCCCTGGACCTCAGACACTGTCACTAGCTGACTAAAACCCGGTACTCTACCCTACACCTTTGAGACCGCTGCCCTATGTACATAGTCATGTACACTGGTCACTCACATTTTTTACATGCTGTTTTACCCACTTTGAATGTACAGTGTATACTGTATTCTCGTCATGGCTCATCCTATGTAACTACTGCTATACACACCTTTTCTATTCACATGCTGTCCATACTGTCTATACAAATCATTCTCAACATGTATATTATTTATATTTTGGATTTAGGCCCGGAAGCAAATTTCATACAATTCTATCCATTTTGTACTGTGTTATTATGTAGTGTGCTCTCAACATAGCTCATTCTAATATTTCTACTACTGTTCATTGTATTTTAGTTACACTGTTTATACACACTACATATTTATTTACATACTGGATTCTTGACATAGCTTACTCTAATATATCTACTGCGCACATATCATTCCTAGTATATCTTGTGTAGATTAATCCGATGTACGTACTTATAGATTGCATTTGGATTACTGTTACAGTATTATTTGGGTTGATAATTAGATATGTTTCGACATTTCTTGTCGATCTTTCTGTTTTTTTATTGTTTTTATTTATTATTGCGGACCTGTTTGACATTTTACTGCATTGGTAGGAGCTAATAACAAACATTACATGACCAGTAAACTTTGATTTGATTTATAAAGGGAACAGCACCCTTCCCTCCCCTCCCTCAATGACTAATTATTACGTATCTGCAAGGACAGGGTAGATGAAGCCATTATGGCAGACACTCCTGTTGCCTTTTGGAGAGTTACTGTAGATTCCTGTTGCCGATTGGAGGGTTACTAAAGTGGCAACATTCCATGTTCGTAATCGAGCCTTCCTCAGACTTTTCCCGTTGGCCTCCGTCTGCTCCCATCCCATTAGCTCCCATTTGGTATTTCTGGGATACGAATAATAATACCATATTTTCCAAGTCACTTCACCAGGGCATCATTTTGATGTAGTCTCTAGTCAGTTGGAGAGCCACAGAGGAGGTATTATTATGTCCTTGTCTGTCCAATCATTCACTCCTACTTATTAATGTATTGGTCTCCTACCAAATGGCCAGGATTCGGAACAGTTTTCAATGACGTCTTAGGGACTTTCTAATAGAGGGGCTGCAATATGTCATTATCGATGTTCCTGTCACAGACCAAAAAAGTACTTTGCCTGCAGGTGTCATTAAATGTTAATTCTGGATTTGTGAGGTATTGATTCACACGGCCTTAATTGCTTTAGAAATGACCAAGAATGGACAGCCTGGCTGAGTGGTTTCTACAGTCTCTACTTTTCATTGTGTTCTCTATTGTGCTTGTATTGGATTCAGAGAAGAAGACAGAATTAATACAGCTATAGAAAACCAAGATGGGTCATATACTGTATTAAAAATAGATTAAACTCCTGTAAATAATAGGTTCCATAATTCAAGAACGAGCATACTTTTCTGTGTGTGTGTGTGTGTGTGTGTGTGTGTGTGTGTGTGTGTGTGTCCATTAATGTGCTCATGTGGGTGCACATACAGTACTAGCATGAGGGTTTGTGTTATAACTTAATCTAGGCACTCCACACAAATAAATACTGTAACATAATGAGCTACAGTAAATATAAGGAACAGAAGCACACCAAGTTGTATTTACCTTCTGTTTACTGTACATACAGTTGAAGTCGTAAGTTTACATAAATCTTAGCCAAATACATTTAAACTCAGTTTTTCACAATTCCTGAAATTCAATCCTAGTAAAAAAAGTCCCTGTTTTAGGTCAGTTAGAATCACCACTTTATTTTAAGAATGTGAAATGTCAGAATAATTTTAGAGAGAATGATTTATTTCAGCGTTTATTTCTTTCATCGCATTCCCAGTGGGTCAGAAGTTTACATACACTCAATTAGTATTTGGTAGCATTGCATTTACATTGTTTAAACCTGGGTCAAACGTTTCGGGTAGCCTTCCACAAGCTTTCCACAATAAGTTGGGTGAATTTTGTCCCATTCCTCCTGACAGAGCTGGTGTAACTGAGTCAGGTTTGTAGGACTCCTTACTCGCACACACTTTTTCAGTTCTGCCCACACATTTTCTATAGGATTCAGGTCAAGGCTTTGTAATGGCCACTCCAATACCTTGACTTTGTTGTCCTTAACCAGTTGCATCTCTAGGGGCGCTATTTCATTTTTGGATAAAAAACGTTCCCGTTTTAAGCGCGATATTTTGTCACGAAAAGATGCTCGACTATGCATATTCTTGACAGTTTTGGAAAGAAAACTCTGAAGTTTCAGAATCTGCAAAGATTTTGTCTGTAAGTGCCCCAGAACTCATTCTACAGGCGAAACCAAGATGATACGTTAAACAGGAAATGAGCAGAATTTCTGAAGCTCTGTTTTCTAATGTCTCCTTATATGGCTGTGAATGCGACAGGAATAAGCTTAGACCTTCTGCCGTTTCCCCAAGATGTCGGCAGCATTGTGACGTATTTGTAGGCATATCATTGGAAGATTGGCCATAAGAGACTACATTTTCCAGGGGTCCGCCCGGTGTCCTTTGTCTAAATTTGTGCGTAATCTTCAGGTGCGGGCATTTTCTCCTGGGATTCAGGAGAGAAAGCACACTTCCACGAACGATATATCATCGAAGAGATATGTGAAAAACACCTTGAGGATTGATTCTAAACAACGTTTGCCATGTTTTCAGTCGATATTATGGAGTTAATTTGGAAAAAAGTTTGCGTTTTGATTACTGAATTTTCGGGTTTTTTTGGTAGCCAAATGTGATGTACAAAACGGAGCTATTTCTAATACACAAACAATCTTTTTGGAAAAACTGAGCATCTGCTATCTAACTGAGAGTCTCCTCATTGAAAACATCTGAAGTTCTTCAAAGGTAAATTATTTTATTTGAAGGCTTTTATGTTTTTGTTGAAATGTTGCGTGCTGGATGCTAACGCTAATGCTAACGCTAAATGCTAACGCTAAATGCTACGCTAGCTAGCTACTTTTACACAAATTATTGTTTTCCTATGGTTGAGAAGCATATTTTGAAAATCTGAGATGACAGTGTTGTTTACAAAAGGCTAAGCTTGAGAGATGACATATTTATTTCATTTCATTTGTGATTTTCATGAATAGTTAACGTTGTGTTATGCTAATGAGCTTGCTGATAGATTTACACAATCCTGGATACAGGGGTTTTTTCATAGCTAAACGTGACGCAGAAAACGGAGCGATTTGTCCTAAACAAATAATCTTTCAGGAAAAACTGAACATTTGCTATCTGAGAGTCTCCTCATTGAAAACATCTGAAGTTCTTCAAAGGTAAATTATTTTATTTGAATGCTTTTCTGTTTTTTTGTGTAAATGTTGCCAGTTGAATGCTAATGCTAAATGCTACGCTAAATGCTACGTTAGCCATCAATACTGTTACACAAATGCTTGTTTTGCAATGGTTGAGAAGCATATTTTGAAAACCTGGGATGACAGTGTTGTTAACAAAAGGCTAAGCTTGAGAGCTAGCATATTTATTTCATTTCATTTGCGATTTTCATGAATAGTTAACGTTGCGTTATGGTAATGAGCTTGAGTCTGTATTCACGATCCCGGATCCGGGATGGGGAGATCAGAAAGGTTTTAAGCCATTTTGCCACAACTTTGGAAGTATGCTTGGGGTCATTTTGCATTTGGAAGACCCATTTGCGACCAAGCTTTAACTTCCTGACTGATGTCTTGAGATGTTGCTTCAATATATCCACATAATTTTTATGCCTCATGATGCCATCTATTTTGTGAAGTGCACCAGTCCCTCCTGCAGCAAAGCACCCCCACAACATGATTCTGCCACTCCCTTGCTTCACGGTTGGGATGGTGTTCTTCGGCTTGCAAGCCTCCCCCTTATTCCTCCAAACATAACGATGGTCATTATGGCCAAACAGTTCTATTTTTGTTTCATCAGACCATAGGACATTTCTTCAAAAAGTACAATCTTTTTCCCCATGTGCAGTTGCAAACCATAATCTGGCTATTTTATAGCGGTTTTGGAGCAGTGGCTTCTTCCTTGCTGAGCGGCCTTTCAGGTTATGTCGATATAGGACTCGTTTTACTGTGGATATAGATACTTTTGTACCTGTTTCCTCCAGCATCTTCACAAGGTCCTTTGCTGTTGTTCTGGGATTGATTTGCACTTTTCGCACCAAAGTACATTCATCTCTAGAAGACAGAACGCGTCTCCTTTCTAAGCGGTATGACGGCTGCATGATCCCATGGTGTTTATACTTGCGTACTATTGTTTGTATAGATGAACTTGGTACCTTCCGGCGTTTGGAAATTGCTCCCAAGGATGAACCAGATATGTGGAAGTCTACAATTTTCTTTCTGAGGTCTTGGCTGATTTCTTTTGATTTTCCCATGATGTCAAGCAAAGAGGCACTGAGTTGTTATTTTTTTATTTCACCTTTATTTAGCCAGGTAGGCAAGTTGAGAACAAGTTCTCATTTAAAACTGCGACCTGGCCAAGAATTAAGCAAAGCAGTTCGACACATACAACAACAGAGTTATGGAATGGAATAAACAAAACATACAGTCAGTAATACAGTTGAAGAAAATCTATATACAGTGTGTGCAAATGAGGTAAGAAAAGGGAGGTAAGGCAATAAATAGGCCATGGTGGTGAAGTAATTACAATATACCAAGTAGACACTATAGTGATTTATGTGCAGAATATGAATGTGCAAGTAGAGATACAGGGGTGCAAAGGAGCAAGATAAATAAATAAAAACTGTATGGGGATGAGGTAGTTCGATGGGCTATTTACAGATGGGCTATGTACAGGTGCAGTGATCTGTGAGCTGCTCAGACAGCTGGTGCTTTAAGCCAGTGGAGGGAGGTAAGAGTCTCAAGCTTCAGTGATTTTTGCAATTCATTCCAGTCATTGGCAGCAGAGAACTGTAAGGAAAGGCAGCCAAAGGAGGAATTGACTTTGGGGGTGACTAGAGAGATATACCTGCTTTAGCGCGTGCTACGGGTGGGTGCTGCTATGGTGACCAGTGAGCTGAGATAAGGCGGGCCCTTACCTATCAGAGACTTGTAGATGACCTGAAGCCAGTGGGTTTGGCGACGAGTGTGAAGCGTGGGCCAGCCAACGAGAGCGTACAGGTAGCAGTGGTGGGTAGTATATGGGGCTTTGGTGACAAAACGGATGGCACTGTGATAGACTGCATCCAATTAGTTGAGTAGAGTGTTGGAGGCTATTTTGTAAATTACCTCGCCGAAGTCGAGGATCGGTAGGATGGTCAGTTTTACGAGGGTATGTTTGGCAGCAGGAGTGAAGGATGCTTTGTTGTGAAATAGGAAGCCGATTCTAGATTTAATTTTGGATTGGAGATGCTTAATGTGAGTCTGGAAGGAGAGTTTACAGTCTAACCAGACACCTAGGTATTTGTAGTTGTCCACATATTCTAAGTCAGAACCGACCAGAGTAACGATGCTGGGCGGGCGGGCAGGTGTGGACAGTGATCGGTTGAAGAGCATGCATTTAGTTTTACTTGCCTTTAAGAGCAATTGGAGGCCAGGGAAGGAGAGTTGTATGGCATTGCAGCTCGTCTGGAGGTTAGTTAACACAGTGTCCAAGGAAGGGCCAGAAGCATACAAAATGGTGTCGTCTGCGTAGAGGTGGATCAGAGAATCACCAGCAGCAAGAGCAACATCATTGATGTATACAGAGAAGAGAGTCGGCACGAGAATTGAACCCTGTGGCACCCCCATAGAGACTGCCAGAGGTCCGGACAACAGGCCCCCCGATTTGACACACTGAACTCTGTCAGAGAAGTAGTTGGTGAACCAGGCAAGGCAGTAATTTGAGAAACCAAGGCTGTTCAGTCTGCCGATTAGAATGTGGTGATTGACAGAGTCGAAAGCCTTGGCCAGGTCGATGAATACGGCTGCACAGTAATGTGTGAAGGTAGGCCTTGAAATACATCCACAGGTACACCTCCAATTGACTCAAATGATGTCAATTAGGCTATCAGAAGCTTCTAAAGTCATGACATCATTTTCTGGAATTTTCCAAGCTGTTTAAAGGCACAGTCAACTTAGTGTATGTAAACTTCAGACCCACTGGAATTGTGATACAGTGAAATATTCTGTCTGTAATTAATTGTTGGAAAAATGACTTGTGTCATGCACAAAGTAGATGTCCTAACCGACTTGCCAAAACTATAGTTTGTTAACAAGAAATTTGTGGAGTGGTGGAAAAACAAGTTTTAATGACTCCAACCTAAGTGTATGTAAACTTCCGACTTCAACTGTACATCTCAGATGCCTCCATTGTGTTTATATCCTTCTCTATCTCCAGAAGCCATGAAGGTAAATGGAAGAAAACAACTTGGGCCTATAGAGTACCCTTGGAGCAGAGGAAAAATGCCACAACATATTGGTCCAATGGCTATGATTCACAGAGAGTGACAGATTCAAACAGGACTTTGTTTTCCAACCAAGTCTGGGTAGATGTTGTGCTGATGCTCTGAATTTCATATTACCAAGACAAAGTGACGAAATACTTCTCCCCCAATATAGGCATTATTCAGAAAGAATTTTCAATTTATTATAAGAATGATAATTTCCCTATAGTAGGCTTATGCTGCCTGGAATATGGGCAAGTTGACATGTAATCAAAGATAATCCATCTCTAAATGTGCCTAATGGATGGGGGGATGGAAGACCGCCTCATTTTCACCTATTGTTAAGTCAGCTCATGTAGATTTACACTCTTCGCTCTGCTTAACACGAGACCAGCGCACTGTCCACTTTAATGCTGCATAATAACTTAATCACTCCAAAGAGCGGCTGGGAGTATACTTTTCCATTTGATTTAGATGAGAATGGCTGTTTAATTTTCAGGAAAAGTTAAGTAAGCCATTTTCAGCGCGCTTTACACTTGATTGATGGCCAGCTTCCTCAGCATTGATGAAAGATTTAGGTGCCCATTCCAAGGCAGGTTTTCTCTCTGCTGATAACCACAGGCCTTGGCTAGCCGGTCTACCACTTTCCTCTCAAATTTATTTGCAACAGCTCAGCCAGGGACTTCTTTTGGCTGAACCCGAGATTAGGCACTCACACCTGGGGTAGGAAGAACACAGACGTCCCATAGGACCATGGGGACTGAAACCGAAAGGGTAAAGATCAGGTCATCACATGTCTCATGTTATAAACTGGGAGGTTCAAGCCCTGAATGGCTGACAACCGTGGTATATCAGACCGTATACCAGGGGTAAGTCAAAACATTTATTTTTACTCTCTAATTACATTGGTACAGTTTATAATAACAATAAGGCCCCTCAGGGATTTGTGCTACAGTTAAAGTTGGAAGTTTACATACACCGTAGCCAAATACATTTAAACTCAGTTTTTCACAATTCCTGTCATTTAACTTCTCTAGGGTAAGGGGGCAGCATTTGGAATTTTGGATGAAAAGCATGCCCAAATTAAACTGCCTTCTACTCAGGCTCTGAAGATATGATATGCATATAATTAGTAGATTTGGATAGAAAACACTCTAAAGTTTCCAAAACTGTTAAAAATAATGTCTGTGAGTATAACAGACCTGATTTGGCAGCCGAAAACCTGAGAAAAATCCATTCAGGAAGTAGGACATTTTATTTTTTTTATTTTTCTATTCAATGCCATTACGGTATCCATTGACTTAGGACTCAAATTGCAGTTCCTATGCCTTCCACTATATATCAACAGTCTTTAGAAATTGTTTCAGGCTTGTATTCTAAACAATGAGGGAGTAAGAGCAGTCTGAATGAGTGGACGCTGCCGTTTCACATAGCTTTTTCATGCACGCGACCAGAGAGAGTCCCTTTCTTGTTTACCTTTTATTTTATTGTTATTGTCCGGTTGAAATTTTATCGATTGTTCAGGCTAAAAACAACCTGAGGATTGAATATAAACATCGTTTGACATGTTTCTATGAAATTTACAGACACAATTTGGATTTTTTTTGTCTGCCTGTTGTGACTGCATTTGAGCCTGTGGATTACTGAAGAAAACGCGCGAACAAAACAGAGGTTTTCGGATATAAAGAGAGACTTTAAGGCATTTTTTAAATCTGACACCATGGTTGGATTCACAAGTAGTTCATCTTTAAACCAATGTAAAATACTTGTATCTTTTCTGAATATTTATTATGAGTATTTCTGTATTTGAATTTGGCGCTCTGCAATCTCACTGGATGTTGGCCAGAGAGGTTAATCCTAGTAAAAATTCCCTGTTTTAGGTCAGTTAGGATTACCACTTTATTTTAAGAATGTGAAATGTCAGAATAATAGTAGAGAGAATGATTTATTTCAGCTTTTATTTATTTCATCACATTCCCAGTGGGTCAGAAGTTTACATGCACTCAATTAGTATTTGGTAGCATGGCCTTTAAATTGTTTAACTTGGGTCAAACGTTTCGGGTAGCCTTCCACAAGCTTCCCACAATAAGTTGGGTGAATTTTGGCCCATTCCTCCTGACAGAGCTGTTGTAACTGAGTCAGGTTTGTAGGCCTCCTTGCTTGTACACGCTTTTTCAGTTCTGCCCACACATTTTCTATAGGATTGAGGTCAAGGCTTTGTGATTGATATGCTTGGGTTCATTTTCCATTTGGAAGACCCATTTGTGAGCAAGCTTTAACTTCCTGACTGATGTCTTGAGATGTTGCTTCAATACATCCACATAATTTTCATGCCTCATGATGCCATCTATTTTGTGAAGTGCACCAGTCCCTCCTGCAGCAAAGCACCTCCACAACATGATGCTGCCACCCCCACAACATGATGCTGCCACCCCTGTGCTTCACGGTTGGGATGGTGTTTTTTGGCTTGCAAGCCTCCCCCTTTTTCCTCCAAACAGAACGATGGTCATTATGGTCAAACAGTCTCCTTCTTGAGCGGTATGACGGCTGCGTGGTCCCATGGTGTTTATACTTGTGTACTATTGTTTGTACAGATGAACGTGTTACCTTCAGGCGTTTGGAAATTGCTCCCAAGGATGAACCAGACATGTGGAGGTCTAAAAAAAAATTCTGAGGTCTTTTCGTTTGATTTTCCATGATGTCAAGCAAAGAGGCACTGAGTTTGTAGGTAGGCCTTGAAATACATCCACATGTACACCTCCAATTGACTCAAATGATGTGACTTAGCCTGTCAGAAGCTTCTGAAGGCATGACATCATTTTCTGGAATTTTCCAAGCTGTTTAATAGGGTATGTGGGACGCTAGCATCCAGTGAAATTGCAGAGCAATTGGAAACTTTAGAGTGTTTTCTATATGCATATCCTATCTTCTGGGCCTGAGTAGCAGGCAGTTTAATTTGGGCACGCTTTTCATCCAAAATTCCGAATGCTGCCCCCTACCCTAGAGAAGTTAAAGGCACAGTCAACTTAGTGTATGTGAACTTCTGACCCACTGGAATTGTGATACAGTGAATTATAAGTGAAATAATCTCTCTGTAAACAATTGTTGGAAAAAATACTTGTGTCATGCACAAAGTAGATGTCCTAACCGACTTGCCAAAAACTATAGTTTGTTAACAAGAAATGTGTGTAGTGGTTGAAAAACTAGTTTTAATGACTCCAACCTAAATGTATGTAAACTTCCGACTTCAACTCTATATGGCCAATATACCACACCCTCTTGGGCCTTATTGCTTAAGGGGCCCATGTGTGGCCGTTCCTAATATGATTAGCAAAACAAGTAAAAGGTTAAGTCTTCTGTCTCTTGTTGGAGATCGTAGGACAGAAAGAACATGTACATTCTATGGGGGATACTGCTTGCCATCGTTGTCCTCACAGAGCACCATAATGCAGCATGAACAGTGACGTACAACCAAGCAGAATCTTTTCACAAAAATATCCATAGGCTTTATTCACATAACACTGTATTCATTTCATCCATCCTTTATTTTTTATTGTGCACTTATTTGAGTTGTCTGATACAGTAATACACCATCAGTTACATTGTATACCAGCTCATTTTTAAAATGCTGATTCTCGGTCCTAAAATAACAGTATTGCATTTTCAAGCTCTTATTTCGCCGTGTCTAGCTGTATGCTGCTGATCCATGGCTATTCTACACCACATGCATTGGACACGCTGAATAGCTTGTTTAGCAATAATTTGTTCCATGACATCTACAAAATGTGAGATGAATCTCAAATAAACGTTTCATGAGCTACCAGCATTATACTGAATTATATTACAGAACATTTTCAAATGTAATGGGTATCAGAATCAAACCTTTTGGTGAAGAACGGTAGATTGTACACTTGTTCAGTTCATTGACATAATCATTAACCATTTTGAAGTAAAATTAGTAAGGTCCCAGTGTTCAGTGTGGAACCCAGATTTATGATGAATCTATCCATAGACCAGGCCCACTCATAAACATGGACCAAGGGTTAGCACCAAGAGCCTCCTAGATAGATTCATGAGTTCATTAAAGTTAGTACACTGAGTGGGAGTTTATGCCAACATTCCCCACTGTCCTCTCCTCTCAGACACCACAACATGGCCTGGTGGTAGCTAGTGCTAGCTCTACTCTAGGTTTCCCTGATGAGGGAGAGACAATGGATTGTTCACATAAAGCGTTCTCAAGAGCCAAAGTCCCCAATTACTGTATATGCCTGTGTGGAGGGGAAAAATGTATAATTATGAATCTGATCATCACTAATTAAACCAGGGGGATTTCATCCAAGGCTGAGGCAGCCAGCACATGATTTTTGTTGGGCTTTGAAAATAATTGGTAGAGGAATGATAAGGAGAGAGAATAATACCAGAACAGACTAAAACTGATAGCTGTGGCTGTGTTAATAACAACCTTTGTTAAATAGTAACACTCACACTGATGGTGTTTATTTAATGACTGTAATACCTTAAGTGCAGGGTAGTCTAACATGAACATCAAATAGCACTAAGCAGCTATTGTAAATGCCTGGACAACATTGTGAATGTTGCTCAGAATCTGAATATCAACTATATTGATGGCGACCATTATAAGGGGGATAAGCTTTAAATGGACATTGATTTCAATGTAGACTTGCATTAGTGTGTCACCATACACATCATTTACCAGTCTACATGGGTAACATTTCTGTACGTCCCTGTTGTTTTCTTAGTTACATAATTCGTGAGACTGTTGGTATGACATGCTGTCATTAGCTTTTAACCTGTCACTCAAAGGCAGCCCTCAAGTAAACACATTTTGTGGTGGAATTTCATTGAATGCCTTTGCTAATTAGAGAGAGAGAGCTAGCTTAGTTGGTTCCTGCACACTTTTTCTTACTATATGAGAGTGATTCCATTTGGTAATGCAGCCTGCAGGAATACATGTTGACCTTCATACACCCACTGGATTGGCTACTCTGGATATAGAGCTGTGTGTTGTATTTACACGTCTAGCTGCTGATTTTAGTCTAAATGAAAAGCTAGTATAAATGAATGTATCTCTTTCAACACAGAATAGTCAAAGCAGAATGATGGGGGGCATGGGCATGGCCTATCAAGCTACTCAATAGTGAACATTACAGTCAAAGCAGAATGATGGGGGGCATGGGCATGGCCTATCAAGCTACTCAATAGTGAACATTACAGTCAAAGCAGAATGATGGGGGGCATGGGCATGGCCTATCAAGCTACTCAATAGTGAACAGTACAGTCAAAGCAGAATGATGGGGGGCATGGGCATGGCCTATCAAGCTACTCAATAGTGAACATTACAGTCAAAGCAGAATGATGGGGGGCATGGGCATGGCCTATCAAGCTACTCAGTAGTGAACATTACAGTCAAAGCAGAGTGATGGGGGGCATGGGCATGGCCTATCAAGCTACTCTATAGTGAACATTACAGACAAAGCAGAATGATGGGGGGCATGGGCATGGCCTATCAAGCTACTCTAGAGTGAACATTACAGTCAAAGCAGAATGATGGGGGGCATGGGCATGGCCTATCAAGCTACTCAGTAGTGAACATTACAGTCAAAGCAGAATGATGGGGGGCATGGGCATGGCCTATCAAGCTACTCTAGAGTGAACATTACAGTCAAAGCAGAATGATGGGGGGCATGGGCATGGCCTATCAAGCTAATCTAGAGTGAACATTACAGTCAAAGCAGAGTGATGGGGGCATGGGCATGGCCTATCAAGCTACTCAGTAGTGAACATTACAGTCAAAGCAGAGTGATGGGGGGCATGGGCATGGCCTATCAAGCTACTCTACAGTGAACATTACAGTCAAAGCAGAATGATGGGGGGCATGGGCATGGCCTATCAAGCTACTCAGTAGTGAACATTACAGTCAAAGCAGAGTGATGGGGGGCATGGGCATGGCCTATCAAGCTACTCTACAGTGAACATTACAGTCAAAGCAGAGTGATGGGGGGCATGGGCATGGCCTATCAAGCTACTCTACAGTGAACATTACAGTCAAAGCAGAATGATGGGGGGCATGGGCATGGCCTATCAAGCTACTCAGTAGTGAACATTACAGTCAAAGCAGAATGATGGGGGGCATGGGCATGGCCTATCAAGCTACTCAATAGAGAACATTACAGTCAAAACAATATGATGGGGGGCATGGGCATGGCCTATCAAGCTACTCTATAGTGAACATTACAGTCAAAGCAGAGTGATGGGGGGCATGGGCATGGCCTATCAAGCTACTCAGTAGTGAACATTACAGTCAAAGCAGAGTGATGGGGGGCATGGGCATGGCCTATCAAGCTACTCTATGGTGAACATTACAGTCAAAGCAGAGTGATGGGGGGCATGGGCATGGCCTATCAAGCTACTCTATAGTGAACATTACAGTCAAAGCAGAATGATGGGGGGCATGGGCATGGCCTATCAAGCTACTCTACAGTGAACTTTACAGTCAAAGCAGAATGATGGGGGGCATGGGCATGGCCTATCAAGCTACTCTACAGTGAACATTACAGTCAAAGCAGAATGATGGGGGGCATGGGCATGGCCTATCAAGCTACTCTATAGTGAACATTACAGTCAAAGCAGAATGATGGGGGAAATGGGCATGGCCTATCAAGCTACTCAGTAGTGAACATTACAGTCAAAGCAGAGTGATGGGGGGCATGGGCATGGCCTATCAAGCTACTCTACAGTGAACATTACAGTCAAAGCAGAGTGATGGGGGGCATGGGCATGGCCTATCAAGCTACTCTATAGTGAACATTACAGTCAAAGCAGAATGATGGGGGGCATGGGCATGGCCTATCAAGCTACTCAGTAGTGAACATTACAGTCAAATCAGAATGATGGGGGGCATGGGCATGGCCTATCAAGCTACTCTACAGTGAACAGTACAGTCAAAGCAGAATGATGGGGGGCATGGGCATGGCCTATCAAGCTACTCTACAGGGAACATTACAGTCAAAGCAGAATGATGGGGGGCATGGGCATGGCCTATCAAGCTACTCTACAGTGAACAGTACAGTCAAAGCAGAGTGATGGGGGGCATGGGCATGGCCTATCAAGCTACTCTACAGTGAACAGTACAGTCAAAGCAGAATGATGGGGGGCATGGGCATGGCCTATCAAGCTACTCTACAGTGAACATTACAGTCAAAGCAGAGTGATGGGGGGCATGGGCATGGCCTATCAAGCTACTCTATAGTGAACATTACAGTCAAAGCAGAGTGATGGGGGGCATGGGCATGGCCTATCAAGCTACTCTACAGTGAACAGTACAGTCAAAGCTAGGCCACCATCTATTTTGTTCAGTAAAGAAACATGTCATGTCATTGCACACAACATAAACCATCTTATTTATTTATTTATCTATTTAAGCAGGGAGTCCCATTGAGACAAAGGTCTCTTTTGCAAAATGCCATAAATGTCACTTGACCATACTGAGTGACCTTTATATAAACCATTTTTGTGTAAAGAAATGCCTAGTATCTCCTTATAGCACTGCAGGATAAAGAGAGATTTTTCTTTTTATATATATTTAAAGTTTTTAATGGTTTCTTTCAGGTAAACCTACTGTAGCCAATGCATCCAGCGTGACTGACACAGTTTCAGCAATTAATAGACAGGTTGGTTGTTTAGCAACAAAACCGACGCGTGCCGAACTATGGGGCAAAACTGACGGGGTTGGTAAACTATATTTCATCTTCTATTTTAATTGACAACAGATATACATTTACACAATGAGCGCTCGTCTCACAAATACATTGTGACAGTTGTTGGTTAGCTAGCAAGCAATTTTTTTGCCATATTAGCATAGATGTGACGTCAGTCAAAATACCTCAAAACAAGACATGTTATCAAGAACAAGATAAAACTAGCTGAAACGAGCCACCTGCGATTCCCCACATGACAGCTTCTTTTCATTGTTTCTAGTTATCTGGCCATCCAGAATCACAACAACACACATCCTTCTGGCCCATTGAAATGTGCACATCGTTTTAGTGATGTTGTCAGCTATCCATAGACCGTTTAGAGAATGTAGAGTTGAAGCATTTGCTCAGAAACTTCAAAGTGTACTCTGCACAGACTGGCATTTTAACATTCTGAGAAGCAATGACATTTAAAACCGCTTGGTGAAATGCCAAATAAGTGTCACACTGGATGTAAGCGTTAATTAATAAGTCCTATTTGTTTAGTTAATCCAGAGGCCTAACTGAAAATGACTTGACTTCAATTTAAAGTCACTTCTTAACAAGGGGCCTCTGACATTTCAACGCTCATCTCTCTATACTCCACTGTTTTTGCCCTCTCAAATTTCTGACTGGTTGACATATTTTTGTCAGCCCTTTTACCTCTGCTGTCCTTGTACATCAGGGGTGCAATCTAATACACAGAGTCACATTCCAAAGCGCTGGGGGGGGGACAGAAAAATGACACTTGCAGAACAGTGTTGACAGAATTTCGGCATCTGCTGATGCTACAGAACAGAATACTGTCACTGACTCGGCTGGAAGATGACTTTGCAGAGAGCTCACCATTGACTTTGATCGCATGCCCTCCTCTGGCAATTCCAAGAAAATCAGAGGCTATTTTCAAGTCGAGATAATCTAGTTTTGCCAGCCACCATCAAATCTCGAGATAGCTATCTAATTTGAATGTCTGTAAGTGAGACTAGGATAATCCGATGCATACAGTACAAGGACTAGAGGGAAATCATGGGATTGTTCAATAGTTTGACTAACTGGTAGTCTATAGATAACAAAGAATCATGCACCAGTGTAACCATGGCAACATTCCCCTTCACGACCAGGTGGCCCTGAAACATCTGAGAGGATTTCTTAATAAAACCCTTTGTTTCCATGGACCCTCTGTCTCCAACCCCTATCCCCTTGGAAAGACCCTTGGAAACTAGAGTATAGCGATAGGATCACACAATCAAGACAGCGGGACAATTGTTCCTTCCTTCACACTGTCTATTACAGAAGATTTATCTGGCTTGTGGGAGCAGGGAGGATGCAGTCTGTCTGGCCGGCAGGCTAAACCATGGTGCACCCAGGGGACCCAGTAGCACTAACGAGGACCCCAGGGGATGCAGAATTACCAGTGGAAATGGATTCAATTAAAACTTCCAGACGTAAATTCCAGGGGATGGAGGTAGAACATTTCACTTTAATTAAGTTAGTGAAGGTTATGGATGCGACCACGGCAACTGTAATCAGGTGCCATCAGCACTGCATTCAATCACACAATCCTATATCTGCAGACATGGTACTTTTCCCTCCGTTAAGGCTTCCTGATTGGGCAATTAAAAGGCTCTTTCCCCCCCTCCCCTGCGTGGTTTGTTTAAGTGACAAATCCAAGGATTTGGATTCTGACTTGATGTATGCCGTGCTTGAGATATGAATCCGATGTTCCACTGAAATATGTGTGATCATTGTGATTATTATGCAGTCACTTGTTTTCTTCATCAGATGCCATCTATATGCTATGTCTACGCACATATCTGTCTGAGTGGGTGGGTGGTGAGTATAATAAGAGTTATATTCACTGAAGATTTTCCACTGTAAATGTCCTGTAAATCCTGTTCCTGGATTGCCACAAATGATACTTGCCTCTTTTAGCTTGATGAATGAATGCATCTACTCTGAGTATATGTTTATTAACCCCATGGCCCTAACCTATTATACTAGAGTAATGATTTGTGCTGTGGTATTGATTGAACTCAACTCATTGCAGACAAGTCAGCCCAAATCATTCATACAATTACAATAATATAATAATCCTGTATGTTTAAGGGGATTATGTGGACACTGACAGTATGCACTGTTTAAGGATTACAGCTGTGGATATGTTCTGTTGCCCAGCTCGTCCTTGTCTGGTGGGGAATGCAATAGTAGAATGCACACATTAGGCAGGGGAATGGCTCCTATTCTCTCGCAGGCTGCCATATTGTGGTAAAGACCTTTACTCTGGGAATGAAAAGGGTCTGCTGCCACTCAAGCATATATTGTAATTCCTTCTCCAATTCACAGGGCTCAAACTGAAGAGAACAGATTGATTTTACACATCTCAAGGCTAGAGGAGATTCAAGGTTTCTCCAGGCTCAACAATTCACAGATCCCTGAGTTATGAGGGAAATCTCCACGGCTCAAATTGCTCGCGTGCATATGTGTATGTAGTGTACCATAGTCTGACTTTACATTCCATATTCTTCATCCTAACTCTGACTCATTAATCATGTCGCAGTTCTTCATCCTAACTCTGACTCATTAATAATGTTGCAGTTCTTCACCCTAACTCTGACTCATTAATAATGGTGCAGTTCTTCATCCTAACTCTGACTCATTAATAATGGTGCAGTTCTTCATCCTAACTCTGACTCATTAATAATGTTGCAGTTCTTCATCCTAACTCTGACTCATTAATAATGTTGCAGTTCTTCATCCTAACTCTGACTCATTAATAATGTTGCAGTTCTTCATCCTAACTCTGACTCATTACTAATGTCGCAGTTTATTTTTTATTACAACAGTTACAGTACATTACAGTCACAGTACATTGTTACAGTGCATTTGAATTAGAAAAGAAGCAACGCATGCCATGTGGTAATTGGTTTTCAACCCCACTGCGTTATAGAAGTCTTCTAATCACTTAGGGCCTGAGAGCCAATCCCTTGTTTTCGAACCCCATAAACCGTAACACAGTGGCCATATGTTGAACCAGAAAATAAAGTAGCTGACATGAGATTGCCTTAGCGGGGATTGTTACTGAAGTAATGCTGCAGGGCACCCTGCACAGCTGCCGAAAATTTGGGCATCCATCTCCCCCGGTCAGCCTCTATGAGATGCAGAGAATCTGGGAGTTTTGTGTTTCAGATCTGGCTGGCTGTCTCCACTACCTCCACCTTCTGACTTGCCCTGGGGTGTGATGGTTGGCTGTGAGGCTGTGATCTGCTGCAGTGAGATTAAGTCGCTTCATGCAGCAGGTCTATGGGATGTCACAGGCAGCACCTCACAGCACAACGCCTAAGCAGAGGACTCGTTATCTTATCTTCCAGGGATTACAGTGTGCAGGTACTTTAGCATACTGCCAGCCAACTAGTGCCGGGGTAAATCCATGCAGCACCGCCTCACATGAATTAGACTGAACAGGTTCACTCCTTATTTGGTTCCTTCCTAACTCAGTTGCCGGAGAGAAAGGAAACTGCTCAGGGATTTCACCATAAGGCCAATTGTGACTTTAAAACAGTTATAGAGTTTAATGGCTGTGATAGGAGAAAACTGAAGATGGATCAACAACATTGTAGTTCCTCCACAATACTAATCTAATTGATAGAGTAAAAAAAAAGAAGCCTGTACAAAATAAAAATATTCCAAAACATGCATCCTGTTTGCAATAAGGCACTAAAGTAAAACTGCAAAATATTTGGCAAATAAATTAATTTAATGTCCTGAATAAAAAGCATTTATGTTTGGGGCAATTCAAGTAATCACTGAGTACCACTCTATATATTTTCAAGCATGGTGGTGGCAGCATCGTGTTATGGGTATGCCTGTCCTTGGCAAGGACCATGGAGATTTTTAGGATTAAAAAATGGAATAGAGCTGAGCACAAGCAAAATCCTAGAGGAAAACCTGGTTCCGTCTGCTATCCAACAGACACTGGGAGACAAATTCACCTTTCAGCAGGAAAATAACCAAATATACACTGGAGTTGCTCACCAAGACGACATTGAATGTTCCTGAGTGGTCTGGTTACAGTTTTCTGAAATATATGGATTTCACATGAATGGGAATACAGATATGCATCTGTTGGTCACAGATACCTTAACAAAGGTAGGGGCATGAATCAGAAAACCAGTCAGTATCTGGTGTGACCACCATTTGCCTCATGCAGCTCAACACATCTCCTTCGCATAGAGTTGATCAGGTTGTTGAAAAGTGGCCTGTGGAATGTTGTACCACTCCTCTTCAATGGCTGTGCGAAGTTGCTGGATATTGGCGGGAACTGGAACAAGCTGTCGTACGCGTCTATCCAGAACATCCCAAACATGTTATTTGGGTGAGTGTGCAGGCTATGGAAGAACTGGGACATTTTCAGCTTCCAGAAATTGTGTTCAGGTCCTTGCGACACGGGGCCGTGCATCATCATGCTTTAACATGAGGTGATGGAGGCGGGTGAATGGCACGACAATGTGACTCAGGATCTCATCACGTTATCTCTGTGCATTCAAATTGCCATTGATAAAATGCAATTGTGTTCGCTGTCTGTAACTTATGCCTGACAATACCATAAGCCCACCGCCACCATGGGGCACTCTGTTCACAATGTTGACATCAGCAAACTGCTCGCCCACACGATGCCATACACGTGGTCTGCAGTTGTGAAGCCGGTTGGACGTACTGACAAATTCTATAAAATGATGTTGAAGGAGGCTTATGGTAGAGAAATTATCATTCAGTTCTCTGGCAACAGCTCTGGTGGACATTTCTGCAGTCAGCATGCCAATTGCACACTCCGTCAAAACTTGAGACATCTGTGGCATTATGTTGTGTGACAAAACTGCACATTTTAGAGTGGCCTTTTATTGTCCCCAGCACAAGGTGCACCTGTGTAATAATCATTCTGTTTAATCAGCTTCTTGATATGATACATCTGTCAGGTGGATGGATTATCTTTGCAAAGGAGAAATCCTCACTAACAGTGATGCAAACAAATTTGTGCACGAAGACATTTCTGGGATCTTTTTCAGCTCATGAAAATTGAACACTTTACATGTTGCATTTATATTTGTGTTCAGTAAAAAATGGTTGTCTAGCAATGATCAACAACCAACTTGACATAGCTTGAATAATTGTTTAAAGAATTATATTGTACAATTTGCATTTATATTTATTAAGGATCCCCATTAGTTCCCGCCAAGGCAGCAGCTACTCTTCCTGGGGTCCAGCAACATTAAGGCAGTTACTGTATATACAATTTAAAATATCACATGCCATTACATTTCTTCAACACTTTTCACAACATATTAAGTGTGTTCCAGGTGTGCAAAGCTCTTAGAGACTTACCCAGAAATACTCACAGCTATAATCACTGCCAAAGGTGATTCTAGCATGTATTGACTCAGGGGTGTGAATGCTTACATAAATGAGATATTTCTGTATTTCATTTTCAGTAAATTTGCTAACATTGTTTTAGCTTTGTCCTTATGGGGTGTTGTGTGCATATGGGTGTTGAAAAAATCTATGAATTCAGGCTGTAACACTACAAAAGGTGGAATAAGTCAAGGGGTATGAATACTATCTGAAGGTACTGTAACTGTAACTGCAATCCCCACATAAATCAGATTACTCCCAAGACCTGAACGGCAGCACACTAAAGAATTATCCAGGTTCTAAATAATACTGTAATAATAGTTATTTGGCCACTGATGATAAATCAATGTCCATGTATTGTAGGGGTATTTACTGTATATTACAAAATGGCATGAGTGCACAATTTAGCCTTCAAACTACTGGAAACAGTTTGCTGAATGTTAAGTGCAGTCAGAGAGTGGATGGGTCATTATAAACAAACAGCACATAACTTTTGATAGAAATGCCAAAGAAAGTGACTACCAATCCATGCGTTCCCTTTCTCTTTCAAACCAATTTGCAATGTGTGACAGACCATGTGGCACTCTTGCCATAAGAAATAGCAATCTAAAGTGTTTTAAGGGCAGCAGCCACTTAAAAATGTCTAGTTCAGTTATTTGTATATGGAGCTTTAGTCTCCATCTCCTAAGCTTGAATTGACACTCGAGAAAATGACCATAATGTATTGACTATAGTGTAGGTGGCAAAACCCTCTTAATTAAAACGATGATTAAAGTACATTACTTCTCATTTCATTGATATGTGTTATTGCATGTATTCCTGCTATTATAAAGCCAGTCCTAATTGAAACAATAGCAAATCGTCCACCCCGCCTCTGTTTTGGTAAAATGCTGAGGGATCAGCCTGGAGAAATGTAACCACTCTCAAATTCATAGACAGAGCTATGGATGCAAGGACTGACCCTCCATGAGATACAAATCATAGTTTTATCAATGTCTTGAGGCTATAAAGTGTTTGCAAACGTTTACATTGTTTACAAACATTGGAGTAAAACAAGCTTATATTTTGGTTTCTGATGGGGTACGACAGTTGAACTAAACTCATGAGGCATTTATACTGTAAGGGATTTTCTTCAAGAATCAATAGGTATATGTCATAAAAAATTAATGTACAGTAGTGACTAGCTTTAAAGTAATCACATACAGTGCATTGCGAAAGTATTCGGCCCCCTTGAACTTTGCAACCTTTTGCCACATTTCAGGCTTCAAACATAAAGATATAAAACTGTATTTTTTTGTGAAGAATCAACAACAAGTGGGACACAATCATGAAGTGGAACGACATTTATTGGATATTTCAAACTTTTTTAACAAATCAAAAACTGAAAAATTGGGCGTGCAAAATTATTCAGCCCCTTTACTTTCAGTGCAGCAAACTCTCTCCAGAAGTTCAGTGAGGATCTCTGAATGATCCAATGTTGACCTAAATGACTAATGATGATAAATACAATCCACCTGTGTGTAATCAAGTCTCCGTATAAATGCACCTACACTGTGATAGTCTCAGAGGTCCGTCAAAAGCGCAGAGAGCATCATGAAGAACAAGGAACACACCAGGCAGGTCCGAGATACTGTTGTGAAGAAGTTTAAAGCCGGATTTGGATACAAAAAGATTTCCCAAGCTTTAAACATCCCAAGGAGCACTGTGCAAGTGATAATATTGAAATGGAAGGAGTATCAGACCACTGCAAATCTACCAAGACCTGGCCGTCCCTCTAAACTTTCAGCTCATACAAGGAGAAGACTGATCAGAGATGCAGCCAAGAGGCCCATGATCACTCTGGATGAACTGCAGAGATCTACAGCTGAGGTGGGAGACTCTGTCCATAGGACAACAATCAGTCGTATATTGCACAAATCTGGCCTTTATGGAAGAGTGGCAAGAAGAAAGCCATTTCTTAAAGATATCCATAAAAAGTGTTGTTTAAAGTTTGCCACAAGCCACCTGGGAGACACACCACATGTGGAAGAAGGTGCTCTGGTCAGATGAAACCAAAATTTAACTTTTTGGCAACAATGCAAGACGTTATGTTTGGCGTAAAAGCAACACAGCTCATCACCCTGAACACACATCACCACTGTCAAACATGGTGGTGGCAGCATCATGGTTTGGGCCTGCTTTTCTTCAGCAGTGACAGGGAAGATGGTTAAAATTGATGGGAAGATGGATGGAGCCAAATACAGGACCATTCTGGAAGAAAACCTGATGGAGTCTGCAAAAGACCTGAGACTGGGATGGAGATTTGTCTTCCAACAAGACAATGATCCAAAACATAAAGCAAAATCTACAATGGAATGGTTCAAAAATAAACATATCCAGGTGTTAGAATGGCCAAGTAAAAGTCCAGACCTGAATCCAATCGAGAATCTGTGGAAAGAACTGAAAACTGCTGTTCACAAATGCTCTCCATCCAACCTCACTGAGCTCGAGCTGTTTTGCAAGGAGGAATGGGAAAAAATGTCAGTCTCTCGATGTGCAAAACTGATAGAGACATACCCCAAGCGACTTACAGCTGTAATCGCAGCAAAAGGTGGCGCTACAAAGTATTAACTTAAGGGGGCTGAATAATTTTGCACGCCCAATTTTTCAGTTTTTGATTTGTTAAAAAAGTTTGAAGTATCCAATAAATGTCGTTCCACTTCATGATTGTGTCCCACTTGTTGTTGATTCTTCACAAAAAAATACAGTTTTATATCTTTATGTTTGAAGCCTGAAATGTGGCAAAAGGTCGCAAAGTTCAAGGGGGCCGAATACTTTCGCAATGCACTGTAATTGATGTGCCTTCAGCATTAATTGCTTTAACTGCTTTTATTAACTACAGTAGGAGTCAGTTAGTCATGACTTTCAAATTAAAATCAGGACATTTTAGCTATACAGTTATGCTGTGAAGACAGCACTAATTTCAGCATGCCAAGCTGTTTTTCAATGCTGTACAAAAGCATTTGAAAATAAAAAAAGGTGTGACAAGCTTTGGTTTCCCTTTCATATTCTGAGACGGTGGAGATACGTACAAGCCTAGGAATTTATTCCCACCATTATGAATGAATCTCAGATAACGAAGTCAAGACTGCAGCTCACCGCTCCCTCTTCTTACACTTAGATGCAGTTGTGAACATTTCATGGATGTGTATGAAGAAATACAATGAATGCTTTTGGGGGCAGAGTTCTCATTCTATAATTTATGTTCCAATTTCTTATTCTACAAACACGTCTGTCTCTGTCTGTGTCTTTGGTGTTTCTCATCCAGGCCAAGGGAGAAACTGTACACAAAAACCTCTGTCTCTGGGGTGTTTCTCATCCAGGCCAAGGGAGAAACTGTACACAAAAACCTCTGTCTCTGGGGTGTTTCTCATCCAGGCCAAGGGAGAAACTGTACACAAAAACCTCTGTCTCTGGGGTGTTTCTCATCCAGGCCAAGGGAGAAACTGTACACAAAAACCTCTGTCTCTGGGGTGTTTCTCATCCAGGCCAAGGGAGAAACTCTGTACACTCCAGCAGAATGGGAAATGCAGTTGCATCTGATAGCAATTCTTCTGGGGTGGATGTGGACTAATTTAAGGAAACATCTTAGTATGTACAGTATTTGTGATAAGGGGATATTATGTAATATTTTAGACCTTAGAAGCAGCATTAGAAATTAGTGGCCCTCCAAAATCCATCTCCAGCACAGAAACCCAGCATCTTATTCCAACAACCAGCTACCAACATACAATATGAGTGGTGAGGAATTACTATGCTAGCCAGCTGTATTCTTGTCATTGTGGAGGTAATACACTTTGAGTTATATCACAATACTCAATTAGTTTGTTTTCCTTCTTTAAAACATTATTATGTATTTAACAGGATTGACCCCTACATGCTTTGGTCAGAGTGGGACAGGAGCAGAGATAGCAGGGTTCGAGGGTCTGCAGGTCTGCAGGGCAGATGTTGTATTTCTGCTGTTAATAAATAAGCAGGGTTGCTGAAGGGTTGCAGGCTGGGCTGCCAGGAAGTTGCAGCCCTCTCTTTTCTACTCTCTGTCTCTCTGTATCTGCTCTAAAACAGTGGGGGCGGATGTGTCTCTGTGGTCCTCTGCAAAGCTGGAAAGGACATCCTCTCAGTTTGATTCAGCTCAACCCGGTCTCCCGGTGCTCTAGGACTCAGTGTGTGTGTGTGACAGCTCTCTCTCTCTCTTCATTTGAATCTGTCTGTAGCAGGAAGGATTCTTTCAACTTCTCATTTCACTGGGCCCACAGATTGGCAGAGCTAAACTAGTCCTCACAGCAGTCAATCATGGTCTGTAAATCTGACGAGAGACTACCAGATTGGTTGGTCTGAACCGGCTATTCCCAAACTGGGGTACGCAATGCCGTCGGGGGAACGCCAAAACAGTCCATTTAGATTATCCTGAGCAGCCTCCTTTCACTGCCCCCAAATAATGAAACCATCTAGTCTTCAGCAAAATAACAACACAATATCAAATACAGGTAGCCTAGTCAAATAATTAACATTCAATCACATTAACCATTACTCTCTCACGGGAATTCCACTAATGCTCTGAATGTAGCCAAACGTAGCTCATGCTCATTCAGTTTGCATGAAAATGGAAGAATGGTTAAAAAAAGTAAGGCCCGCGTCCATAGAGACACATACCAGCTCTACTGTTAGTACTGCTATTACCAGCAGTACTACCAGCAGTACTGCTATTACCAGCAGTACTACACAAGCATCTGTCTACAGCACAAGTTGTTCTACTTCCACGAGCACATCCAATGCTAGCATCAGTAATTCTACATTTGTTGCTATCCCAGCTAGCATGGACACTGACATCTGATTCAGCCGAAGAGCTACTGCCCCTTTACCCGGGAAAGCACCGAACAACAGACAGGGACGTTGGACCATCAAAGAGGCGCAAATATGATGAGAACTACATTGATTGGGAGTTCACTTATATTGGGAGTAGTGCCTTTCTTCAGCCACAGTGTGTTATATGTGTAAAAGTACTATCTCACAACTCGATTAAACTCTTGCGCAGACATTTAGAAACAAAACATGCCAATTAGAAAAATCAGCCACAGGAGTTTTTTGAGTGACAATTAAGATGACTTTTGAGTAGTAAGACATGTATAAAAGCTATAGATACCATTAACAAGAAGGGACTCGAAGCGTCTTATATGGTGAGCTACCGAGTGGCTAAGACAGGCAAGCCCATACTGTTGTGGAAGACTTAATTCTTCCTGCTGCTGTGGGTATGGCTGGGACAATGCTGGGGGAAAAGGCCAAAAAATACTATACAGACAATACCTTCATCAAAAAACACAGTGACAGTGTCATGGCAGGAGATGTTTTGAAACAATTACTGCTTTGCATACAAGCCAGTGAATTATATGCTTTACATCTGGATGAGTCAACAGACATGCCGGGCCTGGCACAGCTCCTGGTATATGTCCGTTATGTTTATGGGGGCTAAATTAAGGAAGACGTCCTCTTCTGCAAACCAGGACAACAGGAGAAGATATTTTTAAAGTACTGGGCAGCTTTGTGACATCAAATGGACTTTGGTGGTCAAGATGTGTTGGTATCTGTACTGATGGCACAAAAGTCATGACAGGGAGACAGTGGAGTGGAAGCAGTTGCTCCCGACTCCACTTGGGTACAATGCAGCATCCACCGAGAGGCTCTTGTTGCCAAGGGAATGCCTGACAGCTTGAAAGACGTTTTGGACACTGCAGTGAAAGTCGTTAATTTTGTTAAAGCAAGGCCCCTGTACTCTTGTGTATTTTCTGCATTATGCAATGATATGGGCAGCGACTATGTAACGCTTTTACAACATACGTGCGCTGGTTATCAAGGGGCAAGGTGTTGACACCTTTTCTTATTGAGAGACGAGCTTAAAGTTTTTTTGTCTTACTGCTTGCATGATGATGAGTTTCTCACATGACTGGCCTATCTGGGTGATGTTTTTTCTCACCTGAATGATCTGAATCTAGGATTACAGGGACTCTCCGCAACTATATTCAATGTGCGGGACAGAATTGAGGTTATGATTAAGAACTTGGAGCTCTTCTCTGTCTGCATTAACAAGGACAACATACAGGTCTTTCCATCATTGTATGATTTTTTGTGTGCAAATGAACTCAAGCTTACGAACAATGTCAAATGTCATATTGGGAAGCACTTGAGTGAGCTGGGTGCGCAATTACGGACTGGGAACAATACATCCAATATTCCTTTGAACCTTTTGTTTCTAACAATTAAGATCTCACCTAACAGGAGTAGTAGTTGTCTCCTTGGGTTCTGTAGTAAAATTATTTTATGTATGTTTTGTAGACAGCGTGCTGACCAGACTTATTTCAGCATTGTTTATTTGTATCGGGCAAGGCAGGGGGGAGAATGAGGAATGCATTCATCTGGCCCAAGGCTTTTAAGTCGAGAAGCACAATATTTCCCTCCGTACCCAGGAGACGACAGGCAGCACCCACAGGCATTTTCCATCCGCCAGCTTACTCACTCCTCTCCACCTCCTTCCACCTCTGAAGTTTATTTCTCCTGATTTTCCATGACATTCACCGACATCTTCCTTCCAGACCTCCTTCTCCTCTCAAGACAATGTCTACCTCTTCAACTCAGAGGTATCTGGCTCTAATAATATCACGGCCGGGGGCTCACAGATGGTTGAAATAAGTGGATCTGTCAGATAATTTCGCCCCCTGTCGTTTTCCTAATCCCTCCATCCCCACATCTCCCTGTGAAAATGGAATAGTGCACAGAGAGGAGGGGCGGAGGTAGCCCTGTTTGAACCTACATCTTCCCACTTAACACGTCCTCGATATAGACGTGATTGTCATAACTTTTAAATTCAGCTGAAAATGCTGATAAATAATTCAGCCGTGCATTTGTTCATCTGCTATGAAACAAAACAGAGGGCAACACGACACAGGGCAGCATGAGCCTGACCGTTTCTGCTCGGTGTGGATACAAAAATGGTAGTTTACGGAGGGATAAGAAACTGCACACCTATTAGCAGGCCTCTGGCCCCATAATGGCTGCCTCCTAATATAACACTCATTCCATTGCATTTTTTTCTAGGAAACTCAGTGTTGAATTAAATAGTTGTGGTCTGTTTTGGCTAGAGACAGTGCATTCCCTACGTACAGTACTTTGGAAAATGACCAATGTGTGTGACCAGAATGGCAGCTTTACCACTGGTGAGAAATTGAGATTTATGTCAACAAAGAGCAATAAAGATACTCACAATCAACAGTGTTCTGCCCATCTGCAGCTAGCAAGGATCTCGTCAGTTTTTTTTCTAATGTGGTCTGTAACCCTGGGCTCTTAGTCCTCACACATCCCTTAATTGGACAAACTTGGAGAGCGGTGGGGATGGGAGCTGTGGCTGGTGACGAATTGAAGTGGAACTTTAGCTGTGTAGCATAGCAGGGCGGCTGGTGGCATCCAGACCATGTGCACTGTCACGTCGTGAGGGTAGGCTCCTACAGAAACAAGAAGGGAGAGCAGGGAGTATTAGAATGGCCCTTCTCATTGTTAAACAATGGGTTTCATTGAAGGACTGGGATGGGATGATGGCGCTTCAGTGGGCAGGGCTCGGGAACGACATAGCTGCCATTGGGTGGATGTTTTCCTCAGAGTTGTAGCCCTGATGATGTAGAGATACATTTTAGTTCACAGGCAGGAAATGAGGAGAATTTAAATAGTTTGTTATGTGGGTGTGGCAAGAGAACAGCGCACATGTATAGTTATTCAGGACACAAGTGGATATTGGCTTTGACATTTTGTTCTAATTCCAAGTGGAAATGCTGATTGTCAACCAACTTCCATGAATGTATTCTTGGATAAATCATTTATTTGTTTGTTTCTCCAAGGACACGACAATAGAATCAAGTTTACAGGACAAACCCACAGAAAAAGCCAAGCCGTCCAAACATAAATCTGACAAGTTATTCAGACTCATCTATAAATAGCACTTTCCTCTGAGTGTCCCCTCTGGGGAGCGACATTTGAACATGTCCATTTCTAAAAAACATGACAAACACGCCAGCTGCTCTTCTGGCCGATTCTCTGCAATTTCTTCACACGCAAAGGATGCCACCCATCCCTTTTCATTATTAGTGAGAGCTGGTCTGTATTTTACGCCATCCACAATATTATATCTGCTGTGTTTGTCCGATGGCAGTCACTGCCACAGAGGAAGGCTGAATGATGTCGCATATGAAAAATAAGGGTGGCTGAAACCAACACAATTAAAGCATACTGACAAGAAAAACAACAGAGGTTGTGTAATGACATGCTGTTGTTATCATCCTGATCTGAATCCAATAAGAGGGAGATTACTGATATTAACCCAAATCATCTCATCCATGACCAAAGTATGATTTGTTTTTATCCAGCTAGCTAATTCCAAACCACGTAGCTTGACTCAAGGTCCTCCAATGGCAGGAGAACAACATACACTGTTACTACTCATTGACGTATACTATTTCTCATTCAAATTCTGATACTCATAAATACAACGTTGCTAACACAGCACTCAGCACTCAGTGAAGATGGTCATCTTTGTGGCTTTCCTAAGCTTTCAAAACTTGGTGAACAGTGACAACCTGTTGGTGGTACTTCCACTATGGTCCTCTTCATCTCGGCTGACCACCTTTTTTGTCCCTCCAGTGTCTCTGACACCACTGTAAATAGGCTAACAGAGCCTGCTCGTGAAGGGGATGAAGAAGACTGACACCCATGGTGACCCCTGAACTTTTTGTATATAAACCTAATTCCAAACATTGATGATATCAGACTACAAAGGGAAGCACAGCCACAGGCTGCCCATTGACACAAGCCTACCAGATGAGTTAAATTACTTCTATGCTCGCTTTGAGGCAAGTAACACTGAAACATGCATGAGAGCATCAACTGTTCCGGACGACTGTGGGATCACGCTGTCCGTAGCCGATGTGAGTAAGACCTTTAAAAAGGTCAACATTCACAAGGCCGCAGGGCCAGATGGATTACCAGGACGTGTACTCCGAGCATGCGCTAACCAACTGGCAAGTGTCTTCACTGACATTTTCAAACTGTCCCTGACTTAGTCTGTAATACCAAAATGTTTCAAACAGATCACCATGTGACCTCCCTGTGCCCAAGAACACTAAGGTAACCTGCCTAAATGTCTACTGACCCGTAACACGCACGTCTGCAGCCATGAAGTGTTTTAAAAGGCTGGTTAGGGCTCACATCAACACCATTATTCCAGAAACCCTAGACCCACTCCAATTTGCATACCGCCACAACAGATCCACAGATCCCACCTGGAGAAAAGGAACACTTATGTGAGAATGCTGTTCATTGACTACAGCTCAGCGTTCAACACCATAGTGTCCTCAAAGCTAATCACTAAGTTAAGGACCCTAGGACTAAACACCTCCCTCTGCAACTGGATCCTGGACTTCCTGACGGGCCACCCACAGGTGGTAAGGGTAGGTAATAACACATCCGCCACTCTGATCCTCAACACGGGGGCTCCTCAGAGCTGCATGCTCAGTCCCCTCCTGTTCACTTATGACTGCATGGACAGGCACGACTCCAACCCCATCATTAAGTTTGCTGATGACACAACAGTGCCTGATCACTGATAATGATGAGACAACCTATAGGGAGGAGGTCAGAGACCTGGCCATGTGGTGCGAGGACAACAACATATCCCTCAACGTAAACAAGACAAAGGAGATGATTGTGGAATACAGGAAAAGGAGGATCAAGCATGCCCCCATTCTCATTGACCAAGCTGTAGTGGACCAGGTTTAGAGCTTCAAGTTCCTTGGTGTTCACATCACCAACAAACTACCATGGTCCAAACACATCAAGACAGTCTTGAAGAGGGCACGACAAAGCCTATTCCCCCTCAGGAGACTGAAAAGATTTGGCATTGGTCCTCAGATCCTCATAAAGTTTGACAACTGCTCCATCAAGAGCATCCTGACTGATTGCATGGTATAGCAACTGCTCGGCCTCCAACAGCAAGGCACTACAGAGGGTAGTGCGTACGGCCCAGTACATCACTGTGGCCAAGCGTCTTGCCATCCAGGACCTCTATACCAGGTGGTGTCAGAGGAAGGCCCTAAAAATTGTCAAAGACTCCAGCCACCCTAGTCATAGACTGTTCTTTCTGCTACCGCACGGCAAGTGGTACCAAATCTACGCGCCAAATCTATGTCCAAAAGACTTCTTAACAGATTCTACCGCAAGCCATAAGACTCCTGAACAGCTTATCAAATGGCTACCCAGACTATTTTCATTGCCACCCCCCCTTCCCCTCTTTTACGCTGCTGCTAATCTCTGTTTATTATCTATGCGTAGTCACTTTAACTCTACCTACATGTACATATTATCTCAATTACCTCGACTAACCTGTGCTCTCGCACATTGACTCTGTACCGGTACCCCTTATATATAGCCTCGCTATTGTTATTTTACTGCTGCTCTTTAATTATTTGTTACTGTTATATTGAATGTTTAACTTATCTAGTTTTTACTAAACACTTTTTTTTCTTTGAGCTGCATTGTTGGTTAAGGACTTGTAAGTAAGCATTTCACTGTTGTATTTGGCACTATAGACAAATAATTTGATTGGATCAGTGGCCAACTCAGATGACAGAAAAGGAATGAGATTCAATAGCCCTATATGATACAAGAACATTCTAAATAGGTCTCTTCTGCAAGACCATTGTCCATGGCGGAGATCTTTGTGGGCTATACTCAGCCTTGTCTCAGGATGGTAAGTTGGTGGTTGAAGATATCCCTCCAGTGGTGTGGGGGCTGTGCTTTGGCAAAGTGGGTGGGGTTATATCCTTCCATCCTCGGATGGGGCCACAGTGTCTCCTGACCCCTCCTGTCTCAGCCTCCAGTATTTATGCTGCAGTAGTTTATGTGTTGGGGGGCTAGGGTCAGTTTGTTATATCTGGAGTACTTCTCCTGTCCTATTCGGTGTCCTGTGTGAATTTAAGTGTGCTTTCTCTAATTTTCTCTTTCTCTCTTTCTTTCTCTCTCTCGGAGGACCTGAGCCCTAGGACCATGCCCCAGGACTACCTGACATGATGACTCCTTGCTGTCCCCAGTCCACCTGGCCGTGCTGCTGCTCCAGTTTCAACTGTTCTGCCCTATTATTATTCGACCATGCTGGTCATTTATGAACATTTGAACATCTTGGCCATGTTCTGTTATAATCTCCACCCGGCAGAGCCAGAAGAGGACTGGCCACCGCACATAGCCTGGTTCCTCTCTAGGTTCCTTCCTAGGTTTTGGCCTTTCTAGGGAGTTTTTCCTAGCCACTGTGCTTCTACACCTGCATTGTTTGCTGTTTGGGGTTTTAGGCTGGGTTTCTGTACAGCGCTTTGAGATATCAGCTGATGTACGAAGGGCTATATAAATAGATTTGATTTTATTTGATTGTGACTCACACGGATCTGTGAGCTTGTTTTTGTAATTTTGGAGAAAATCCATGACTTCAAACATTGTCTGGAAGTGTAGCTGGTATTAGGTCCACTCCATTTTAATTCAGACTCTACCTGATGTGGATGCAGGGAGCGGTCTAGAGGACAAAGCTTTCTGGCCCTGGGCAAAATGAACACCAACTGCACAGAACTCTAGGACGGAAGACTGTGTGACCCTGCACACAGGTCTATCTCAAATAGTCACTTCCTCTCACAATCACCATGGTAACCACTTTTAACCTTTGATGGGCATGGTCTCTGGAGGTTTGTGGACGATTTCCTCAGCCCCTGTCTTCAGAAAGTGCACACAGATAATCCTGCCCTTCTCAAAGCTGCTCATGCGGATCGAACCTCGCTCTGTATGGAACAGTCACAAAAGCCTTGTAAGGCATACGGACACACTTAATATCATCGGCTTTCATAGGAGAGAGCCTATGGACCAGATTGCATATTGTAGGAGTTTATTCAGCAAGAAACAAAATGCGACGGTGAAGAATAACAAAGGCTGACGTCTATTGAATCTCTGATGCAGGGGCAAAGTGATGTTTGAGATAATGATAGGGGTGGCCCATGCTGAAGACATCTGTCATTCAAGTGAATTTTGGTGGGTTTGTAATGAAAGATAATTCATCGCGCCTTTGAGCACCATCTCTATTATTAATTCAGGCATGCCAATGCTGAGTAAATGCTTCTTTACTCTTTCATAAGTGGTCGATATTAATAATGCACAAAGGGCCAAGTTCAGCATCAGTCTTTGAAAAGTTCTTGCATTGGCAAAATGTAAAGGTTTCATTAGAATATTAGCCACCTCATCTCTTTCTCCTCTCCCCTGCCCGAAAGGGAAAGCCGGCGCGGTCTGGATCTGACAGCTCTTCTGATGGAATGATCTCAACTATCAGTGGTAATTGGAGGTGCTGTGGGGTTGGGTTTCTGTGGTAGGGCGGGAGGTAGTGGCTTGATCGATCCCTAGGATGGCTGAGGGTAGGCACCAGGCAGCTTGTCTTCCACCGTTTCTATCTGACAGCTCTCTGTGGAGGTTAGGAGAGAGGCACCAACATTGCTGTCCTCTCACACACTGGACAATCACCCAAGTTGAGGGTTGCCTCTGCTCAGAGCCTAAGCTACACACGGACCCATCCAATTAAATGAAATCATAATTAACCATTTAGTTGGATGGAAGCAGGTTCTAATTATCTCATTTAAGGATGCTTTTAATTATTACTTGTACGTTATAGGACTTACATCACGTTAGCGCCTCACTTGAAATGCCTATGGTTTATAACCTAATGTCATAATTCTGATGGCATTTTAGGAATGTTAAGTGTATGAAGCAAGATTGTTTGTACACCGTATTCTGCTCTACATGACAGTTTAAAGAGTGATCACGCTGTGTTTCCTGTCTTCATTAAGGCTGTGACAAACAGCCTCCTGTTTGTTCCTTGCCATGATTTACTGAAGAAAATAAGAAATCTGTGGTGAGCTCCCCGACCAGGCCAGCCGTGGTTGCCATGGTGACATGTTAACTCTCCCAGTCATCTTTACGCTGTCATTGGGAATGCTTCTCAGCCAGAGGTTTAACCACAACAACCATTTACCCTCTAACTGATTGTCTTCACCATCACCGGACCCCCCATGTTAGCTTATGGCAGATAGGAAAGGCAGAGGCTAACAGCACTGTTTTCATGTGTGGAAATCCAAAAGGACAATGCCTCTAATCTCTGAGGAGTCTCTTTCCCTGGCACCTCATGAAATGCCATTTGGTTTTGAGATGTCCAGTGATTGCTTACAGGTAGAGATAATCTCACTTTATACACTCTGGATAATTGGAACAGTGAGGATCTGATTGAGGGCAGACCCATTCAGAGGACGAGCACATTCATCATTTATGGCCACTATGTAAAAGAAAAACAATGTACTACCCATGTCTAGTTTCCTTACCATGCCTTGGGCTGTGTTACTCATAAACCGCACATTACAGCATCTGTATAGAATACAAAATCATATCATGAAGAATTCTGAATTGGAGAAACAATGAGGTGAATACTAAAAGTCCAATGCATGCCTCTCATGCACATTCATGTTGATGCCCATATTCATACTCAAAGGACAGTGGAAGCAACTTGGTATGTCTGATGATATTTCCTCCACTTTATCAGCACTTGTCAGTGTTGTTAGGTCCAGACCTAAGACCATTAATATGTGAAAATAAATCAATTAATCTGCCGCTCACCATGCCAGAATCTTCTAAAACTCCCGGATTAGAGAGAGGCTGCTATTAAACCTCCCCGGCTGTGGGCACAGCGATAGCAGGGAGAGAGGTAGGCAAGCAGCGAGGCAGGCAGGGAGGGAGAGAGGCAGGCAGGAAGGCAGGCAGGCAGGGAGAGCTTGGTATTAGCTTCACCAAACCCGGTCCCTTCAGGAGGTTGGCAAGTAGTCAGGACATGGCTCTAACCACCCCCCCTTCCCTGCTCTCCTCTCTCACCCAGTCCTCCTCAGAGTGGGCTCAGGTTGTGCCAAGGACAGAGGACAGGAGAAGGTTGTGGCATTACAGCAATCTCCTCTCACTACACACACGTACGCACACACACACACCGCTTCCCTTCCTCGTCTCCTCTTCTGTAAAAAGATTTGCCGATCTGCGCATAGAAATCCAAGCCCAAGGCAGAACAATAGATCGGTACAGGAATAACACAGCCTGGAGGTGGTGTGTAAATTAGACAGGATCCTACTGCAGATCCTCCCTAGGGTGTAAATAAATACTGGCCCCTGGATGTACTGGAAGCAGTGCTCACTTTAGGAAGAAGGTGCACTACTCTTGAACATTATATACAATGAATACATTGACAGTAACGCCAACAAAATATCTGCTAAACACATAGATTTTAACAGCCTCAAGTATGCGGCACAATGACCGTTCAGCCTTTCAACCTTCTGCGTGGCAGATTTGATTTCTCTATAAAACCAAAGACTGTCGTCAATGTTTTCAGTGCCATTAAAGTAATAGCCCTCTCAAACCCAAAGTGAAGTAAAGCAAAGTGGTTCCTCAGGATGCCTGACTCCAGGGAGGAAGGTATTGTCATTGCCTTTACAGTAGTAGACTAGCAGTGCACTGCAGAGCCAGAGCCTGACCTTTCAGTCTATCCCTTTCATCTGCTACAGCTGTCACTCAAACTCTCAGGTTCATTCGGTAGCTGCAGGGGGTTCAATTAATCCTGACAAAATGGGAGAGGGGTTCATTTTCACCCTTGGAGAGTAGGTTACAGCTTTTCTGGTTACTTGGCTATTCCCTCTGCATGTTTGTCCCAAGGCGCAATGCAGCCAGAATAGCAAGAGCTTTCAGCATCATCGTCACCAGCCACATTCAAAGGGACTCAGGGGGTGATGACATGATCTGTGCTTCGGGAAGCCCAGTCCCCTGCCAGTCGGGAATGTTTATGAGGGTACCATTATTGGCTTCAATAATAGACCTTTGGGAACAAGGGGAAATGGCATTGTGAAATATGTATCACTTTATCATCCCTAATTAGTCCTTCACAGCACAGCATTCAATTATCATTTGAGATAGCAGGCCTCTCCTGAACAATGTTTTACTATGTGTTGAGAGAGTTTGTGGTCGACAGAACATAACTTACTGTCATGCAAAATGCATGGCCATTGGCCAAAATCACACTCAGTTTGAAGCAACTGAAGACAAGTTATGTCTCTGTCTGATATGGATTATGACTTGGGTTGTCTTACAGTACACTTTTAGCTATATTATTCAAAACTTCATATCAGCCAATCCCACCCACAATGATCAACACCTCCACATCACTCCCTGACAATCTGAATATGTCAAGGGAGAGCTCTTTTAACTCTGTTCTTCTCCCTTTAGAATCATTACAGCCCTTATTCAATTGGATGTTTGATTTTCTTCAAGGAGCTCCTTTTTTAATGTTTTATAATATTTATGTAATCACATTGGGAGAAGTATTTCTGTGGATTAATGAGGTACAGGCTTGTAAATTATTTCCTGATGATTTCTCTCACGTGCATAATGTGGTTTGTATGTACTGTACAGTCTAGCTAGCACATTACATTACGCCAGTGAACACATCCCACAACAATGTGATCTTTAATCACGTATCATATTACATGTTTCCTTCCACAGCTGTGAACCAACGACAATCTGGGCACGTCTGCGGCTCCAGACACAGTCAACCACAACAATGAGAAAATCCCTTTGACATGCTCCAGCAATTGAATTCAACGCGAGTTGAAATTATATGCTGCCTCCCTGGAGGTACCCCACTGGACGCCTTAAAAGGTAATATACCTTCTGCCACAGAGTGCAATCACACAGTTCACACCCTGACTCTGGATAATAAGATGGGCTTGGGGAAATAAGAGAAGCTGCACTTGCCGTAAAACAGAGGCTTAAGTAATCTCCCTGAGATGAGACACATTAAAGAGAACACTGTGCGTCCTTGTTGGATCAGTGGTCTAGCATACCGTGAACATCCTGCCAGTGTTGGGATAAAGACGTGGTTAGCGGTTACCTCTCAGCAGTAGTTGACAAGCTGTGCTGCTTAAAAAATATTGCTAAAAAGACTCCTACACCAGCTTTAAATATAACAGAGATGCTTTATGTAAGGATGAGTAACTTGAAAACTACTAACATCAGGGTATTTCAGGATATAGTAATACTCTTCTCTCAGACTCATGTTAAAAACAACATCCATTTGATTTACACAGCGTACTCTTTTGGGATGGGGAGACTTGAGTGTGCTGTGTGAGTGGACATAATGCACTTTTCTCACTGCTCAGCTCTCCAGACAGGTCCAATCAGGTTGGAGATGAATGACAAGGCATTCACCCCTGTTTGTCTGTATGTCTGTCATCTGCAGTGTTGACTGAGAGCCTTCTACGAATAGTTCAGTCAGTGCTGTTCTGGTAGACACAGTACTTCACGTTCTCCTGGGGATCTGACGACTACTTGGTCCCTGTCATCCCCCACAGACTACTAGTCTGCCGGCCTGGAACAGTACTGACTTGGCATGACTATAGATGGCCTAGGAACTAAAGTCACGCCGGGAGTTGTATACACACTTAATCTTGATTTAATACAGTTGATACACAGGAACTACAAATAACAAATTAATCGACTGAGGAAATTCTAAAAATCACTTTATGGTGGGGGGATAAATATTTAGCCGATAGCTGAATCGACAGAGAGTCTATGGACTGAACTTGTGGATGATATCTGATCGTTTATATCACCCTGATTCCTTTAGGACCTTGTCCTCCCTGTGTCCCTCAGGCTCTATTTCTCCCATGTCTGTCTCTTCTGTTTATCTCTTGGAGCCTCTCAGCAGAAGTCAATCTATCCTAATCAGGCTCCTGCCCCATCTCCTGTCCACCCTTCCAGGCACTTCTTATAGCATTAACATGGGTGTTATTGTCAGGGCCTGGGACTGAGCACTCATGCCATGGACACCCAGGCTCAAAGTGTTCAGGCCCAGTAGAGAAGCTCTCTTTTGGGCTCCAAATGATTATTCCTGTGCCAGCTCCCTGGAGAGCCTGGGGAAATGAATCTGTGTCTGTTTCTTGTTGCCTCTCTCTTTCCACGTTACAGCACAGCACTGATGTTTTAGTTTAGCTGTTCATGAGAAGCCTCCCTCTGACAAGACTAGCAGGTTGAGCTTTTCTGCCTTTGAGCAGACCCACAGTCTAATTGCCATCAGTTTGAGAGAAAGAGACCCTAATGAAGGATAGACGTGCCCACGTAGCAGATCACATTACTGACACACTGAGCGAGAATGGTGGCTAATTGCCGAATGGAGGAAAAATGCCATTGCTGAGAAAGTTCCGATTTTTTTTAATGAAGCAATGGACTACAGACGTTGCAAAGAGTATAATGTTACAATCATTTGGTGGGTGCTTATATTTGTCCTGTTTCATTGAAATGTGTTTTTAAAATTTCCCAACGCCCTCTGAGACAGATCACGGCCAATTAGCGTTAAGTGCCTTGCTTAATGGTACGTCAATGGATTTTTTCACCTTCTCGGCTTGAGGATTCAAACTAGCGACCTTTACGTTACTGGCCAAATGCTCTAACTGCTAGGCTACCTGCCGCCCAATGCCTAGCCTACTGAACATTGATGTGGGACCACAAGATGATTATCTGACTGACCTAGCTAAACTGCACAAAATGTCACAGGAATAAATATGTGAAATGTAATGTACAAGTTCACCTGTTTGTGTATTTAATAGGATATAGAGATTGCAGGTCATTCACACTGTTTGTACGTATTGGGAGTGGCCCCTATTTGAAGGCTGACCTGTCACAGGGAGACGGCATGTTAACTGGAGCTCCCTGATGACACTCAACCATGTGTTGCATTCGCTCAATGCAAAAAAAGAGGGACTTCCTAGAATGAGTGATGGGATGTCAGTAGATATGTGGGCTAGCACTCTCCACACGCTGTTAGAGAATGGATGCCCTTCCCGCCACTGGCGCACATTGACAAGAGGACACGGCTGCCTCCAGCACTCTTGTTTATCAGCTCATCTAGGGATTGCAGCACACACACACACACACATGTACACACACACACTCCTCACCATTGTGTGCCCCATCAGCCTCCCTATGCTCAGAACAGTCAATATTGTGTGCAGGGTTTCCTTCACCTCTGTATTTTTCTGCAGGTAAGCAGTGCACACCTCTTAATGTGGCACCGCAACACCTCCCTGCAAGACACACTCATGCCTGCCAAGCTCCCAACCTCAAGGGTAGCGAGAGGTGCGGGAACATCGCCATACAAGGCAGAGATCATGTGCTGTACTGTATCTCTCTGCTGTTTTCAAACATGCTTGTCTGCTTGATTTAGAATGTGTTTGTCTGCTTGATTTACAATGTGTTGTCTGTTTGATGTAGAATGTGTTTGTCTGCTTGATTTACAATGTGTTTTTCTGCTTGATGTAGAATGTGTTTGTCTGCTTGATTTACAATGTGTTTTTCTGCTTGATGTAGAATGTGTTTGCCTGCTTGATTTACAATGTGTTTTTCTGCTTGATGTAGAATGTGTTTGTCTGCTTGATGTAGAATGTGTTTGTCTGCTTGATTTACAATGTGTTTTTCTGCTTGATGTAGAATGTGTTTGTCTGCTTGATGTAGAATGTGTTTGTCTGCTTGATGTAGAATGTGTTTGTCTGCTTGATTTACAATGTGTTTTTCTGCTTGATGTAGAATGTGTTTGTCTGCTTGATGTAGAATGTGTTTGTCTGCTTGATTTACAATGTGTTGTCTGTTTGATGTAGAATGTGTTTGTCTGCTTGATTTACAATGTGTTTGTCTGCTTCATGTAGAATGAGTTAAAAAAAATCTAAATAAATTATGAATATTTAAAACATACAATATACATGCAGTGAAGCTGCTCAACAACTACACCACAGTAGTCATCTAACAGACTCACATCTAGAGCGACACACAGAAGCAACCAGCATCAACGCCCTGTTCAAGGGCACATCGACAGAACCAGCGATCTATCAGCCATCGGCCCAAGCTCCCAACCGCCAGGCCACCAGCACTCCAAGACCCCCCCCCCCTCCCACAGGCCCCCCCCATAAAAATACAAAAAATGATTCCATTGCCCACCCCAAAGACCACCCCATGCACCAACAACAAACACAACTAACAAAAGGGAAAGACAAAGGAAAACAGAAAACAACAATGCAAAAAACAAAGGACAACAAAAATCACAACAGCAAGGCCAACTGAATATGTTTGAGTGCATGTATTGCACTATTTACATGTGTGTGTGTCCACGTACAGTGGTTGCTCAACTAAAAGTTTTGAGATTATGCTGCGGGACTTAGAGGTAATTTGTGGTTTAGCACGGTACCCTGTGTCACTACTTCATTGCTCCAGACCAGCGCAAGGGGAAGTTAGAGCACTGATTATGCTTACTGGAAAATACTATTTCAAAATTAATGGAAGAGAAAAGTGCAACGGGGGAAAGACAGCATTCAGATGTCAAGACAGCGCTGCTCTGAGACAAGCATGGGGACTGGTCTTGATAAATCCATGCTATTTTTGTTTTCACAGAATTTCCATTTGGTTGTTGCTTAGACTACAGTTAGGGTGTGGAAATGTTAGGATTATTTTTATTTTACTGTAGTCCTGTAGCTTACTCCCGACCGGTTATGCTGTACAGCGCCATTATGGGCTATTAGCAGGACAATAGACTCTTGCCAAGAAGGAGGGTAGGAGGATAATTGTATCGTCAAATGTATTTCTTAGTTAGGTTGGTTGTATCACAACCGGCCATGTTTTGGAGTCCCATAGGGCAGCGCACAATTGGCCCAGCGTCGTCCAGGTTTGGCCTGTGTAGGCAATCATTGTAAATAAGAATTTGTTCTTAACTGACTTGCCTAGTTAAATAAAGGTCACGTTGTACAGCGCCATATTTTCCTAACAAAAACTCTGAGGGTTTTGTTTTTCATTTTTCTTGGAATAGAAACACCATAATATTAATCAAATTAAATTATCTGGTATAGCCAATAACTTTCGGTTATTTGAAAACGAAATAATCTTCAAAATATTGTGTATGTTTTCAAACACTTTTTCACAAAGACTATTTGCAGGACAATAGACACAATGTGGTCCCAAAAACACCTCTCTGACATAGGGTCCAGCATATCTCTTGCTGATGTCATTGAATGTCTCTGTTTAAGTAGTATTTTAGTATTTTGCTACTTTGTGCGAGTCAATTAATCAGCATTTTGTGGATGGGGTCTCCCGAGTGGCACAGCGGTCTAAAACACTGCATCGCAGTACAAACTGCGTTGCTACAGATGCTGGTTCGATACCCATGCCAGCCGCGACCGGGAGACCCATGAGGTGACGCACATTAGACCCAGCGTCGTCCGAATTTGGCCGGCCGGCCGGACTGGTGGGCTTTTGGTTTCTCTCCCTCTTAAAACAGGGAGAGAAAACAAGCGTAGCAGGCTGTGAATTCTGCAAATAACATTTCTAGGATGGGCTATTAGCAGGACAGATTACAATCGCTCACTTTCGGTTATTTGAAAACAAAATAATCTCCGAAATATTGTTATTTTTTAAACAAGGACTTGAAAATGAGACAATGTTTCCAGTCTGAGAATGAGAATGGTAAATGACTGTAATTAATACATTCGTTCAGTACATTAGAATACAAAATAAGCCATCCATCCACCATTATGGGCTATTAGCAGGGGGAGAATTGCATTGTTACGGATGATTGTTTTCAGTTGATGCCAAACAAGTTCAATCGGGTTTAAATCAGGAGACCTACATGTAGATATGAAAAAAATATTTGTAGATATACTATAGGACTACCATAGGTGTTGTAGGTTTTTTATTTATTTATTTTTGTGCTACCTGTTCCAGTGTTAGGACTGTAACCACCAGAGGACTTAAAAATGAGCCGGAGCTGAGAGGATCACCAAGTTATTTTGGTTTCAGTGCAATTTCTTAGAAAACATGTATATAGCCTATCAATATAGCCAATACTGTGTCATAAAATCGATAATTGTGTACTAAAAACATGAATGTGTTTTTGCAGAGCATAGGGCGGCAGAGTAGCCTAGTGGTTAGAGCGTTGGGCTAGTAGCCGGAAGGTTGCAAGTTCAAATCCCCGAGCTGTCGTTCTGCCCCTGAACAGGCAGTCATTGAAAATAAGAATTTGTTCTTAACTGACTTGCCTGGTTAAATAAAGGTAAAATAAAATTAAAAGAAAAAAAAACCCACCATGCCGACAACCATCTGTACAGATCAGTGGACAACGGCCCACACCAAAAAAAATGGATGGTTCCACAGAATACCAACTGGGGTGAATCCTGAGGCAAATGTGCCTTCTTCAACATCTTTATGCATTTGTTAATAAAATAATGATACAAATACTCTCACCAGCTTTGATCTATGCCTGGGCCTGCAGGACGCACATTTCTTTGTTTGTCAGACTAATCTTCGAAACTACCGAATGCTACAAAACAGATGGTTAATGTTCTGAAAAAATATATATATTGGTCGTATTGGGTGGCGCAGTGGTTTAAGGCACTGCATCTCAGTGCAAGAGGCATCACTACAGACCCTGGTTTGAATCCAAGCTGTATCACATCCGGCAGTGATTGGGAGTCCCATAGGGCGACGCACAATTGACCCGATGTCATCTGGGTTTTGCCTGGGATTTGTTCTTAAAAATTTCTTATGGTTCAGTGTCCCATCAACGGGACAGTTGTTGGTCAATATGCATAATGCGATTAAACAAAAAAAATATCTGTACATCTTATATGGGCAGATAGCTTAAATTCTTGTTAATCTAACTGCATTATCCAATTTACAGTAGCTATTACTTCGAAAAAATACCATGCTATTGTTTGAGGAGAGTGCACAACAACAAAACACTTTTTGTACTGACTTGCCTGAAAAATGGCGCCGGAGGAGATGGCCGCCGTTTTACGGTCTCCTAACCAATTGTGCTATTATGTGGTTTTTTTGCGATATTTGTAAATTATTTTGTATCCTACCAACGGGACATCAAAAACTGTAATATCCTATGTTTCACGGAATCGTGGCTGAATGACGACATGGATATTCAGGTAATGGGATACACGCTGCACCGGCAAGATAGAACAGCACACTGGGGGGGGGGGGGGGGGGTTCTGTGCATATCTGTAAACAACAGTTGGTGCACGAAATCTAAAGAGTCTCTAGATTTTGCTCGCCTGAAATAGAGTATGTTGTGATACATTTCAGGCCACACTACTTGCCTAGAGAGTTCTCAGCTATACTTTTTGTGGCTGTTTATTTACCACCACAATCAGATGTGGGCACTAAGACCGCACTCAGTCAACTGTACAAGGAAATAAGCAAACAGGAAACCATTCACCCAGAGCGGCGCTCCTAGTGGCTGGGGACTTTAATGCAGGGAAACTTAAATCAGTTCTACCAAATCTCTATCAACATGTTAAATGTGCAACCAGAGGAAAAAAAATTCTAGATGTACTCCACACACAGAGACGCATAGAAAGCTCTCCCTCGCCCTCCATTTGATAAATCCGACCACAACTCTATCCTCCTGATTCCTGGTTACAAGCAAAAATTAAAGCAGGTAGCACCAGTGACTCGGTCTATAAAAAAATGGTCAGATGAAGCAGATGCTAAACTACAGGACTGTTTTGCTATCATAGACTGGAACATGTTCCGGGATTCTTCCGATGACATTGAGGAATACACCACATCAGTCACTGGCTTTATCAATAAGTGCATTGAGGACGTCGTCCCACGCAGTGACTGTACGTACTTACCCCAACCAGAAGCCATGGATTACAGGCAACATTCGCACTGACCTAAAGGGTAGAGCTGCCGCTTTCAGGGTGCGGGACTTTAACCCAGAAGATTACAAGAAATCCCGCTATGACCTGCGACGAACCATAAACAGGCAAAGCGTCAATGCAGGGCTAAGATTGAATCATACGACACCGGCTCCGATGCTCATCGGATGTGCCAGGGCTTGCAAACTATTACAGACTACAAAGGGAAGCACAGCCGCGAGCTGCCCAGTGACATGAGCCTACCAGATGAGCTAAATCACTTCTATGCTCGCTTCGAGGCAAGCAACACTGAGGCATGCATGAGAGCATCAGCTGTTCCGGATGACTGTGTGATCACGCTCTCCGTAGCCGACGTGAGTAAGACGTTTAACAGGTCGACATACACAAGGCTACGGGGCCAGACGGATTACCAGGACGTGTGCTCCGGGCATGTGCTGACCAACTGGCAGGTGTCTTCACTGACATTTTCAACATGTCCCTGACTGAGTCTGTAATACCAACATGCTTCAAGCAGACCACCATAGTCCCTGTGCCCAAGAACACAAAGGCAACCTGCCTAAATGACTACAGACCCGTAGCACTCACGTCTGTAGCCATGAAGTGCTTTGAAAGGCTGGTAATGGCTCACATCAACACCATTACCCCAGAAACCCTAGACCCACTCCAATTTGCATACCACCCAAACAGATCCACAGATGATGCAATCTCTATTGCACTCCACACTGCCCTTTCCCACCTGGACAAAAGGAACACCTATATGAGAATGCTATTCATTGACTACAGCTCAGTGTTCAACACCATAGTACCCTCAAAGCTCATCACTAAGCTAAGGAACCTGGGACTAAAAACCTCCCTCTGCAACTGGATACTGGACTTCCTGACGGCTCGCCCCCAGGTGGTGAGGGTAGGTAGCAACACATCTGCTACACTGATCCTCAACACTGGAGCTCCCCAGGGGTGTGTGCTTAGTCCCCTCCTATACTCCCTGTTCACCCACGACTGCATGGCCAGGCACGAGTCCAACACCATCATTAAGTTTGCAGACGACACAACAGTGACCACCGAGAACGACAAGACAGCCTATAGGGAGGAGGTCAGATACCTGGCCGGGTGGTGCCAGAATAACAACCTATCCCGCACGAGTCCAACACCAACATTAAGTTTGCAGACGACACAACAGTGATCACCGACAACTACGAGACAGCCTATAGGGAGGAGGTCAGATACCTGGCCGGGTGGTGCCAGAATAACAACCTATCCCTCAACGTAACCAAGACTCAGGAAAAGGAGCACCGAGCACGTCCCCATTCTCATCGACGGGGCTGTAGTGGAGTAGGTTGAGAGCTTCAAATTCCTTGGTGTCCACATCAACAACAAACTAGAATGGTCCAAACACACCAAGACAGTCGTGAAGAGGGCACAACAAAGCCTATTTCCCCTCAGGAAACTAAAAAGATTTGGCATGGGTCCTGAGATCCTCACAAGGTTCTACAGATGCAACATCGAGAGCATTCTGACCGGTTGCATCACTGCCTGGTACTGCAACAGCTCGGCATCTGACCGTAATGCGCTACAGAGGGTAGTGCGTACGGCTCAGTAGATCACTGGGGACATGTTTCCTACCATCCAGGACCTCTACACCAGGCGGTGTCTGAGGAAGGCCCTAAAAATGGTCAAAAACCCCAGCCACCCCATTCATAGACTGTTCTCTCTACTACCGCATGGCAAGCGGTACCGGAGAGCCAAGTCCAGGATCAAAAGGCTTCTCAAAAGTTTTTACCCCCAAGCCATAAGACTTCTGAACAGGTAACCAATTGTTACCTGGACTATTCGCATTGTGTGCCTTCCCCAACCCCTCTTTTACGCTGCTGCTACTTTCTGTTTATCTTATATGCATAATCACTTTAACCATACATCCATGTACATACTATCTCAATTGGCCTGACCAACCAGTGCTCCCGCACATTGGCTAACTGGGCTATATGCATTGTGTCCCACCTCCCGCCAACCCCTCCTTTGATGCTACTGCTACTCTCTGTTCATCATGTATGCATAGTCACTTTAATAATGCACACCTTAATATGACATTCCTGGGAGTGTGTAAACCTGTACTTGTTATATTTTTGTGTGTTTTTTATAGTTATGTTCTTGAAAATGTATCAATTGCCCTATTGTGGACACCATCTAAATGACCTCCAGCTTCCTAGCTGAATGTGTGTCTTTTCTCTTGCATTTCAAAGATGATCGTACAAAAAAAATTGTCGTCTTTAACTTTGTATTTTCTTTTACCAGATCTAATGTGTTATATTTTCCTACATTCCTTTCAAATGGTATAAATAATATGCATATCCTTGCTTCAATGCCTGAGCTAAAGGCAGTTAGATTTGGGTATGTCATTTTAGGTGAAAAAAAAGGGGCTGATCTTTACTGACTTGCCTAGTTAAATAAAGGTTAAATTATTATACATGTTACAATTTTGTAATGTGTTTTGTTTGGTAAATTGTTTTGTAAATATTCATTCACATTGGTGGTTCGTCTAAATAAACAATGAATTATTTAAATCAATATTGTCAATATTTGTATTATTAAAATATTGTTATATAATGGAGAGAGGGTGTACAGGGTCGATTGCCACACCCCCTTAAGCCATTAGGCACCCCCTTTCCCCAATACGCAAGGCCACATGGCACACCCCCTTTCCCCATTTGGCACGGCTGCATGGCTCACCCCCAATATCAAGGTGTGTATGGGCCTATCTATATAATGAATATGAATTTTATTAAATTATTAAATAATAAAGCATTAGAGTTTTAAGAATTGTGTGTGTTCAATTATTTGTGACATTGTGGCATTTAAAGCATATCAAAGTTGGAAGCAATAGTATTTGAAGCAAAAGCATGTGAAGCAAAAGCTTACCCGCACCGTTTCGTGCTGCTCTGAGACAAGCATGGGGACTGTTCTTGATAAATCAATGAGATATTTTTTCACTGAATCTCCGTTTGGGTATTGGTTAGACTATAATTGTCACATTCAGACCTTTATTTCCCTTGTTTTGTATTCATTATTTAGTATGGTCAAGGTGTGAGTTGTGGTGGGCAGTTTATGTTTGATTTTGGGGATTTCTATGTTTCGGCCTAGTATGGTTCTCAATCAGAGGCAGGTGTCATTAGTTGTCTCTGACTGAGAATCATACTTAGGTAGCCTGGGTTGCACTGTTTGTTTGTGGGTGATTGTCTATGTTGATTGCTTGTTTCAGTACAGTTCTCATTAGCTTCACGGTTGTTATTGTTTTTTGTATAGTGTTTCAGTGTTCAGTGTTTTCTTTATTAAAATTAATGATGAACACATACCACGCCGCATTTTGGTCCTCCGATCCTTCTCGCCTCTCCTCTTCAGATGAAGAGGAGGACGACCGTGACAATAATTAGGGTGTGGAAATGTTACAATCTTAGCACATGTTGTACAGCGCCACACAGCGGAAACCCTGCGTTTTATTTTCTTGGAATAGAAACACCATAATATTAATCAAATGAATTAAGCAACATTTGTTAAAATCAATCCCATATACTATGTTCTGACAAAAAAAGGTTTTAAATTCTCTAGTACAGACAATATTGAAGACTGTCAAATGCTTCACAAAGATGCCCTCTTGTGGTCAAACTAGCACTAACTAGCATTAATGGCAACATGGGCTGACAATTAAATAAGTTGCCATAGAATTCTGTGGTGTGCCGCAATATGACACAACTGTTACAGGATGAACCACTGTATGTGCACATGTGTGCATTTGAATGAGAGTGTGTGTATATGTACAAACAACTGCACTGCATAAGCCTCAGGCAAACCGGCATTAGCTGTAACAACATTGCCCCTCAGTGTCATTCAAACATACTTTTTGTTATGTTTTATTTTTTAAACTTTTATCTTTGACCGTCCTTCTAACCTCCGCCCAGCAACTCCACTCCCACTTGTCTCCAATTCCACATCTCAACCCTCAGCTTCCCTCAGCCCATCCCACCTATCTATCTCTGCTGGCCACCCTCTTTAGATTTCTACATGTCATAATATGTATCTTTTAACTATGCTGTGATGTTTAACACACAATTTCAATCTATCTAATCAAACAGAATCCACAGATTGCAAGTTGAAGATTAATACATTTACTAAGAAAATTAGTAATTGACTGACCCGGTCTCTCCAGATCTCCCAAAAGTACGATTTCTAGGGTCAATTTTAGTTCAATGTTATGCATTTCCATCCATTCCTGAACCTAAGACCAGAAACAGTCTACCTGAGGTCAATACCAAAATGAATGGTCTATTGATTCTGTATCCTCACAACAAAATCTGCAGAGCTGACGTAGTTTCAAGCCTTTATGTTGAAGAATACCCGTAAGCGGCTACATTGTGCAAGTGGTCACCTGATGGCCCTCAGAGTGATTCTTGCGTAAATTACAGAGGTAGCCATTTTTCCTCTCGCTCCTACTGAAAAACCAATTGTGCCGGTGGATATATTATCGAATAGATATTTGAAAAACACCTTGAGGATTGATTATAAACAACGTTTGCCATGTTTCTGTCGATATTATGGAGCTAATTTGGAATATTTTTCGGCGTTGTCGTGACCGCAATTTCCGGTCGATTTCTCAGCCAAACGTGAAGAACAAATGGAGTTATTTCGCCTACAAAAATACTATTTTTGGAAAAAAGGAACATTTGCTATCTAACTGGGAGTCTCGTGAGTGAAAACATCCAAAGCTCATCAAAGGTAAACGATTTAATTTGATTGCTTTTCTGATTTTCGTGACCAAGTTACCTGCTGCTAGCTGGACATAATGCTATGCTAGGCTATCAATAAACTTACATAAATGCTTGTCTTGCTTTGGCTGTAAAGCTAAATCTGAGATGACAGGGTGATTAACAAAAGGCTAAGCTGTGTTTCAATATATTTAACTTGTGATTTTCATGAATAGGAATATTTTCTAGTAATATTTATGTCCGTTGTGTTATGCTAATTAGTGTCAGATGATGACAATGATCCCGTTCACGGGATGGGAGTTACAACAAGTTAAAAAAAGAGATACTTTGAAAAAAGTATTGTTTTAAATGAATCAAAAATGAGACATGGCAATCTGCACATGGCAAAAAGGACATTCTTAAACAATAAATGAGCTTTTCTTAGTAATCTACTTTAGAATAAAACTTTTGAATATGTGAAGCTTTTAGAGAAAGGTTTAGGGCTTTTATATTTAATAATCTCAACCCACCCAATTCATATTCATTATATAGGTAGGCACGCCTTATCTGGTCTGGTTTAGTGTCCCAGATAAAGCTCATATGATTTGAAAAACGAATCATCAGGAGTAGGCAGCGCCATAAGTAAGTGAGTAAACTGAGATATGACTAAGGAAGAGAGATACTTTGAAATCAGGGTAATATTTCAATAATTATGGTTGCAGGATCTTGTCTATTTTTTACATGTTTTCTATTGAAATTCATTGTGGAGAGCTCATTTATATATTTTATTATATGAATACCAGTATGTCTACTTCACTGTCAGTCCATTTTATAAGTAAACTGCAGGGTAATGTAAAAGTTGTATTTTTTTAAGATGCCAATACGTAATATTGTACACAGGCGTAGAAAAGTTATTTAGATCTTCAATGTGACATTGCAGGGCTCTAGCTTGTGGACTTAATATAAAACTTGAGTCAACGGCATACATGGACACCTTTGTTTTGAAACCTTTGATCTGATTTTAATAGCTAGCATTTCAATGGCCATATCGAATAGATATGGTGACAGCAGACACCCTTGTTTAACTCCTCTTGACAAAACTCAAAACTCTGAGAAGTAGCCGTTATTTACTATTTTACACCTGGGGTTGCTATAGATGACTTATACCAATTTTATAAGAGAATCATCAAATTGAAAAAATCCAGGCATTTCTAAATAAAATCCAGTCTTACTTTATCAAATGCCTTTTCAAAATCCGCTATAAATACCAGGCCTGGATTCTAAGATGTTCCATGATGTTCTATTATTTATAGTAGTTGTCATATATTAACTCCAATGTATCGTCCATGTAAAAAACTTGTCTTATCAGGATGAACAATACCTGGTAAAACCAATGTAGAATGTGTTTGTCTGCTTGATTTAGAATGTGTTTGTCTGTTTGATTTCAATGTGTGTGTCTGCTTGATTTACAATGTATTTGTCTGCATGATTTCAATGAGTTTATTATTCACTTCTGCCATTTGTTTAATGAGAGGCGGTGAGAGGACGTCTTCTGTTAGTAAGGTTTCATAAAATAAAACAAATATTACGGGAAGGTTCTTTTGCATACAGTAATGCACTCAGGTAAAATATGCTTTTCATAAACAATACTGTGATAGATGAATTATTTGTATTGATATGTCAAAGTCCAACGTGTCGTCAAACTAAAAGCCAAAGTCAAAGCAATTTAAGCATTACGCTGATCTGAAGTCAAATCCAATAATATCCATAATCGGATGGCTTTGCTGTGAGTGGGTGCCACAAAATGTAATTAAAAGGTGTGTGTGAGCTTTCTCTCTAAACAAAGCTGAACTTGCATTGCAGGCAATAAATCGACTGTGATTATTTAATTTCTCCTCACTACCCCGAGGACTCAGGAAAAATCAATAACATATGCAAACATCCAACCAAACAAGATTTGCAAATCGGACTCCATAAAACAAACGCAGAGCTAAACCAAACAGAGAAACTCACTTGTGCGATAAGTATTAGTCCGGGAATTTAAACATTTTTACAGATTCTGTTTCATTTCGGCATGGGCGGTTTAAGCTACCGAATGAAAGTCAGAAATGAATAATTTAGCTAACATGGTGTGTGTGTGTGTGTGTGTGTGTGTGTGTGTGTGTGTGTGTGTGTGTGTGTGTGTGTGTGTGTGTGTGTGTGTGTGTGTGTGTGTGTGTGTGTGTGTGTGTGTGTGTGTGTGTGTGGGGGGGGGGGGGGGGGGGGGGTTTCTCTTCATGTGTGAAGGACTCATTTGGTCCGGCCCAGGATTGCTGTGGCAGTTAGAAACATTAACGTTTCACACTTCCTTGGCCTTTTAAAACTGAGAATAAAATTAAGAGAATCCATCTTTTACTGGGAGCACTTCACCTCAGTCATCCATGTAACTCCTCCCTTCCTACCGTGAGTCACTTGAAAACTGGGGGCTTGATTAGATGGGGAAATATAATGGATGTAGTTATTTATAAGGTGTGAAAATTAGTTGTCAAATAGCACTAGAGAGTCCAGTGCTGTCACCAATGGAAAGGATGGGGAGGAATACCAAAAACCAGGAGTGACAGGAAAAATACAGTTTACACAACCACAGTACAACTGAGGGCCTCACTTTCACCATATTTTGTAACAGAGAAAGAGAGAGAGGGCAAGAGAAAGAGGGCAAGGTCCCTGTCATGTTTGAATTCAGCCATCTGCCCAGTCACATTTTTGTTGAGGTAAAAAACATATAATTCTAAGCCCTCTTCCTCTATGTCTGCACGTAAAAGGTTTATTTTCTTATCTTTAAAGTAAGGAGAAAAGAGACAGGGGTAAATACAGCTGAATGCCCAAAGAGATGGGAAAAAGGGCTGTTTTAACAGGGCAACAGATGTACAGTTGAAGTCGGAAGTTTACATAAACTAAGGTTGGCGACATTAAAACTTGTTTTTCAACCACTCCACTAATTACTTGTTAACAAACTATAGTTTGGCAAGTTGGTTAGGACATCTACTTTGTGCATGAAACAAATAATTTTTCCAACAATTATTTACAGACATATTATTTGACTTATAATTCACTGTATCACAATTACATTGGGTCAGAAGTTTACACACAATAAATTGACTGTGCCATTAAACAGCTTGTAAAATTCAAGAAAATTATGTCATGGTTTTAGAAGCTTCTGATAGGCTAATTGACATAATGAGTCAATTGGAGATGTACCTGTGGATGTATTTCAAGGCCTACCTTCACACTCAGTGCGTCTTCGCTTGATATCATGGGAAAATCGAAATAAATCAGCCAAGACCTCAAAAAAAGTCTGGTTCATCCTTGGGAGCAATTTCCAAACACCTGAAGGTACCACGTTCATCGGTACAAGCAATAGTACGCAAGTATAAACACCATGGGACCACGCAGCCATCATACTGCTCAGGAAGGAGACACGTTCTGCCTCCTAGAGATGAACATACTTTGTTATGAAAAGTGCAAATAAATCCCAGAACAACAGCAAAGGACCTTGTGAAGATGCTGGAGGAAACAGGTACAAAAGTATCCATATCCACAGTAAAACAATTCCTATATCGATATAACCGGAAAGGCCACTCGGCAAGGAAGAAGCCATTGCTCCAAAACCACCGTAAAAAAGCCAGACTACCGTTTGCAACTGCACATGGGGAAAAATATCTTATTTTTTGAAGAAATGTCCTCTGATCTGATGAAACAAAAATAGAACTGTTTGGCCATAATGACCATCGTTCTGTTTTGTGGAAAAAGGGGGAGGCTTGGAAGCCGAAGAACATCATCCCAACCATGAAGCACAGGGGTGGCAGAATCATGTTGTGGGGGTGCTTTGCTGCAGGAGGGACTGGTGCACTTCACAAAATAGATGGCATCATGAAGCAGGAAAATTGAGAAATTGAAGCAACATCTTAAGACATCAGTCAGGAAGTTAAAGCTTGGTTGCAAATGGGTCTTCCAAATGGATAATGACCCCAAGCAAACTTCCAAAGTTGTGGTAAAATGGCTTAAGGACCACAAAGTCAAGGTATTGGAGTGGCCATCACAAAGCCCTGACCTCAATCCTATAGAACATTTGTGGGCAGAATTGAAAAAGTGTTGTAGGAGGCCTACAAACCTGACTCAGTTACACCAGCTCTGTCAGGACGAATGGGTCAAAATTCACCCAACTTATTATGGGAAGCTTGTGGAAGGCTACCCAACATGTTTGACCCAAGTTAAACAATTTAAAGGCAATGCTACCAAATACTAATTGAGTGTATGTAAACCTCTGACCCACTGGGAATGTGATGAAAGAAAAAAAAGCTTAAATAAATAATTCTCTCTACTTTTATTCTGACATTTCACATTCTTAAAATAAAGTGGGGATCCTAACTGACCTAAGACAGAGCATTTTTACTAGGATTAAATGTCAGGAATTGTGAAAAAATGAGTTTAAATGTATTTGGCTAAGGTGTATGTAAACTTCCGACTTCAACCGTAGCTGCAAAGTGTTTAAGGTAGCTTCAGGACAGACATGGGCAGGCAGGCTGAGCTTTGAGTGGGAAAGAGCCTCTCTCTTTTAGCTTGTGAGACAAAGAGCCTAACGTCCATTCACACTGTTCACTGGTTATGTGGTGGAAAGAGCTCCAGGGATGTGGTGCATTCCAGCTGTCCTGGTTACGCTGTGCACTCGTGCTACACCTCTGTCTCCAGGCCCTGGGCCTTTGTAGTATATGGCTGAAGGGAGAGAGGGAGGCCATGCATGATGACGGGTTCGTTGTTTCTTTTTCCCTGGCTCCTTCCATAAGGTAAGTACATACAGTAAGTGTTGAGAATGTACTCTGTTACGTTCCCCAGTTTCTGTGTTGTTGTGGGTTTGTATGTATGTGTGTGTATTTCAGGATGGCTTCCTGGATTCCAAGCAGCAGATTGGTCGGCCCATCACTGATTGGATCTCAGGCCCGCCCTCTCGTCAGGGGAAACAGCTGGCTTATCAAGTACACACTCCTTCTCCAGCTTGATAAAAGCCAGTGTTCCTTTGTCAGGAGAGAGCTTCTTTGTATGTCCTGTGTTGGTCTGAAGTTGTTGAATGTATTTTGTAGCTGCTCCTGCAGAGGTATGTGTATGCCATAAGACTTAGTGTTTTTAATTTATAGAAACTGTTCACTAAGTATTGGAGAATTACTCTGTTTAATTTGTTCCAAGGGGGGGAAGGGGAACGCTCCTTGGGTGTGTTTAGGGAAGAGGCCTGCGGGAAAACAACCCATAATATTGAATCTGTCTATGCACACTAGGTAAGACCTGGGCAGGCCAGCCCTTTATTTTAATTACCTGTATACCTTTTTGAGTTGATACATTTTGCATTCTTTACAAACGCTTGAAGGTTAAACATTGGTTCTAAAAGCAGGCTCAGATTATGTCTGTCGTTTCTTACCAACATAAATGTTGTAGATACTTCTGGTCTAATGTGTCTTTTCATCCTCTCTGGGACCATCTATTCACATTCTAACAATCATGTTTTCCATCTATTGAAACCTCCACTTTATATGGAGCTTAGAATGAAATCAGTTCTCTCTGCTCCCTTCCTCCTTGCGGTTTGCAATGTGTAACGCAATTTGCGTTGACACGCATCTCCACAGCTTGCATCTGCCTCGCTCTCACAACGAGGCATTTAAGTGGCAATTTTGGCCTTATTGAACTCTGCTAAAAGCACAGAACAATTTGTCATTCATTTAATTTCCCTAGACAAATATTTAGAGGTAATATTGGACATTTTATGAACTGTGAGCAATATGGGACTGGGAGGGAGTGTTTGGGGATCAAGTGTTAAGGTTTGCCCATTTCAGCCACACTGGGATTCCCCGTTCGCTATCCTCCAGCCGGTCTTGGTCCTCCAGGCCTGAACAGTTTGTCTGGCTTTGATGAATGTAACAGGGGCCTCCCTCTTCGCTCTGTGATCCATCAGGGCTGATAGGTGTACAGTACTGAACCCCACAATGACATTAGGGACAGCAGACTTTGTCTTGGAGTCTCAGGAGACACGATGAGAACTGACCACCTGCTCTCATGTAAGCCCTCCCTGGATGGTGGTAGACACGAGCATGTTAAAAGATGGAGAACACTGTCTGTACTGCAGAGCCATTTGAGCAAGCCTAATGCAGCCGGAGCAGAATACTGTGTCCTCATGGGAGGCAAATGTGTAAACTCTGCTTTACTCCCTCTCTGAGTGATGGAGCTAGACACAGCAGTCTCAGCTCAACTTGTGCCTGTGTCTCACCTTCAGGGAATTACTGCACAAGCTGTAAATGTGATTTGGATTCATGCTTAACAATCAACACAAAGCAGGAAAATCCCATATAAAACATTGAATGGATCATTAATTTATTCCAGCTCGTTGTTCTTCCTGAGACACCCGCAAACTTGTGAAATAAAGGATAAAAATGGAGGGCCTTTGTATTTTTACATCATTAAAGCCAAACTCCCAGGGAGTCAATGCACCCTCACTTTAGCTACACCTTAAACCGATCAATATATTTCCTTTCCCCCTCAATCGAGACAGATGGCATCTCCATCCATCTTCCAAATGATACAGTGGAATAGGGCCTGTCTGTCAGCCTTGACATGGAACCAACTTTCACTAGCCTGCAGAGAAAGGTCAATCTCATAGAGGAGCCTAGACACAAGGTGCATTAGTCCGCCTCTCCATCCTCATCACAGCTGACCATAAGTACCAGGAACTCTCCTGTCTCCTATTTATTCAGGCCTTTCTAGCAGCTCAATTAGGTGTGATAGAAAGTACATGTATCCTCTCTCTCCTCTCTACTCATGCTGACAGATGGACGCTGGTCAGAGTCCACCCTAAACAGAAGGTCATATTAATTACATCATGCCGTCCTGTGTATGATTCTCTTTATCACTATGAACCAGTAGGCAAGTTGAAGCATTATAGCTGACAGATTGTATCTGTCAATTCACCTTGGGCTTTAAAACCTCTACAGGATTGGTGGGTCCCCCACAGGATGGTTGAGCTAATGTAGGCTAATGCGATTAGCATGAGGTTGTAAGTAACAAGAACATTTCCCAGGACATAGACATATCTGATACTGGCAGAAAACTTAAATTCTTGTTAATCTAACTGCACTGTCCAATTTACAGTAGCTATTACAGTAAAATAATACCATGGTATTGTTCGAGGAGAGTTCACAGTTATGAACTTTAAAAATTATTAAACTAATTTGTCACATTGGGCAGTCTTGAAACAAAATTTTGAACACAAATGCAATGGTTCATTGGATCAGTCTGAAACGTTGCAAATACACTGCTGCCATCTAGTGGCCAACATCTAAATTATGTCTGGACTGGAATAATGCATTATGGCCTCTCTTGCATTTTAAAGACGAAGGTACAAAAAAAATGCATGTTTTTTTCTTTGTATTATCTTTTACCAGATCTAATGTGTTATATTCTTCTACATTCATTTCACATTTCCACTAACTTCAAAGTGTTTCCTTTCAAATGGTATCAAGAATACACATATCCTTGCTTCAGGTCCTGAGCTACAGGCAGTTAGATTTGGGTATGTTATTTTAGGCGTAAATTGAAAAAAAGGGTCTGATCCTTTACGGCAGAAAGAGAGCAGAGTTGTAGGTCAGGATCATGGTTACGGCTGCGTATGGCCAGGCAAGGCTGGGTGAAGATGTAGGCTGGTACCCAGTGGATGAGGAGCTGCAGTGGTGAGCTTGCTTGACAGGCAGATCTCATGTTTTATAGGACACGTCATGTGCTGCTTTTCTCATCCCTGAGAGGTTGCTTCAGTTAGCTTTGTTTAGGTTCACAAAGCTAGGCTCAGGAGACACCATGAGGACTTACCACCTGGTGGAAATTTAAGTAATTTATGCTATTTAAAACACACACACAAACCTCTATGAACCCTCTATATGTGTGTATGTTAATCTGAGGAGAAAAATAGCTTTAATCTTGGTTTCTATTTTGTATTGTCAGGGTTAATTCATGCCTTATCCTGGATCTGCTGAAGGTCTGTCAAATCAAATAAAGGTTTATTGGTTGCGTATCAGATTTGCAGACCAGTTAAGTCTATAGGGGCGCTATTTCATTATTGGATAAAAAAACGTGCCCGTTTTAAGCGCAATATTTTGTCACGAAAAGATGCTCGACTATGCATATAATTGATAGCTTTGGAAAGAAAACATTCTAACGTTTCCAGAACTGCAAAGATATTATCTGTGAGTGCCACAGAACTCATTCTACAGGCGAAACCAAGATGAAACGTCAAACAGGAAATGAGCAGAATCTCTGAAGCTCTGTTTTCAAATGTCTCCTTATATGGCTGTGAATGCAGCAGGAACGACCATGTGCTTTCTATCGTTTCATCAAGATGTCTGCAGCATTGTGACGTATTTGTAGGCATATCATTGGAAGATTGACCATAAGAGACTACATTTTCCAAGTGTCCGCCTGGTGTCCTGCGTCGAAATTGGTGCGCAAAAGCCAGGTGCAAGTATTTTTCCATTTGATAGAGAGAAGAAACCAGGCTTCCACGAACGATATATCATCGAAGAGATATGTGAAAAACACCTTGAGGATTGATTCTAAACAACGTTTGCCATGTTTCAGTCGATATTATGGAGTTAATTTGGGAAAAAAGTTCGCGTTTTGAGGACTGAATTTTCGTTTTTTTTTGGTAGCCAAATGTGATGTACAAAACGGAGCTATTTCTAATACACAAATAATATTTTTGGAAAAACTGAGCATTTGCTATCTAACTGAGTCTCCTCATTGAAAACATCTGAAGTTCTTCAAAGGTAAATTATTTTATTTGAAGGCTTTTCTTGTTGTTGAAATGTTGCCTGCTGGATGCTAATGCTAACGCTAAATGCTACGCTAGCTAGCTACTGTCACACAAATGATTGTTTTCCTATGGTTGAGAAGCATATTTAGAAAATCTGAGATGACAGTGTTGTTTACAAAAGGCTAAGCTTGAGAGATGGCATATTTATTTAATTTCATTTGCGATTTTCATGAATAGTTAACGTTGCGTTATGGTAATGAGCTTGAGTCTGTATTCACGATACCGGATCCGGGATGGGGAGATTAGAGAATGCTTGTGTTTCTAGCTCCAACAGCACAGGAATAATACCTATCAATACGAACATAACACCCCCCAAAAAAAGAACAAGCAATTTCCAGGGTCCAGAAAGTATTCAGACCCCTTGACTTTTTCCTCATTTTGTTGTATTACAGCCTGAATTTAAAATTCAATACATTTACATTTTGTATTACTGTTCTACACACAATACCCCGTAATGTCAAAGTGGAATTATGTTTTACGAAATGTTTACAAATTAATTACAGATGAAAAGCTGAAGTGTCAATAAGTATACAAACCCTTGTGATATGGCAAGCCCAAATAAGTTCAGGACTACAAATGTGCCTAACAAGTTATATAAAGTGCATGGATTTTTTTAATGTAATTTTTTGTATTTTACCAATTTCGTGATATCCAATTAGGATCTTCACTCATCGCTGCAAAACCCAACGGGCTTGGGAGAAGATAAGGTCGAGTCATGCATCTTCCCGAAACATGACCTGCCAAACCATGCTTCTTAAAACCTGTTAAGTCTACCCCCTCCTTTTTCGAACATTCTGTTAAAAATCGCGCAACATTTCAGCATCCTGCTACTCATGCCAGGAATATAGTATATGCATCTGATTAGTATGTGTGGATAGAAAACACTCTGAAGTTTCTAAAACTGGTTAAATCACAGCTATGACTATAACAGAGCGTGTGTTTCATCGAAAAGCGCAAGAAAAAATGGTCACTGAAAAAAATATCCATGCGCCACTTGCATGTATTGTTTAAGGGGCACCAAATTAAATAGGGCCGAGATTGCAATTCCTACAGCTTCCAAACGATGTAGCCAAAAACGTAATTTTCATTGACAAAAATCCTTTGTGTCATGACAAATAGATCCTTCATTCCGTCCAGCATACAGCAATCGATTTTGGAAAAGAGAAAAAGGGACATTGTTTTCTTGAGTAGCTGCTATTGAATACAGATCGCCCAGTGATCAATTTGATCGCTTATTAACGTTTACAACTACCTAAAGTTGGGTTACAAAAGTAGGTTGAAGTGTTTTGTCAAAGAATATAGGCAACTTATATAATTTTAAAAAATGACGTTGCGTGTTGGAAGAGAGCTTTTTTCCTGAACCAGACAGGCTATACAAATGGATATTTTGGGCATACATGGACGGATTTAATCGGGAAAAAGACCCAATTGTGATGTTTATGGAACATATAGGAGTGCCAACAAAGAATATCATCAAAGGTAATGAATGTTTTATATTTTATTTCTGCGTTTTGTGTAGCGCCGGCTACACTAATTATTTTGTTTACGTCCCCTTCAGGTATATTGGGGTGTTTGCATGCTATCAGATAATAGCTTCTCATGCTTTCGCCAAAAAGCATTTTAAAAATCTGACTTGTTGGCTAGATTCACAACGAGTGTAGCTTTAATTCAATACCCTGCATGTGTGTTTTAATGAACGTTTGAGTTTTAACGAGTACATTTAGCATTTAGCGTAGCGCATTTGCATTTCCAGGTGCCTAGTTGAGACGTCTGCGTCTCAAGTAGGATCAACAGGTTAACACCCGCCCGCTTAACCCGGAAGCCCCCCACCCGGCCAAACTCTCCCCTAACCCGGACTACGCTGGGCCAATTGTGCACCGCCCTATCGGACTCCTCGTTACGGCCGGTTGTGACACAGCCTGGGATTGAACCCAGGTCTGTAGTGATGCCTCGAGCACTGCAATGTAGTGCCTTAGACCGCTGCGCCACTCGGGAGGCAATTATATTGTTTAACATGATGTTTAAATGATTACCCCACACATCTCTGTACCCCACACATACAATTATCTGTAAGGTCCCTAAGTCGAGCAGTGAATTTCAAGCAGAGATTCAACCACAAAGACGAGGGCGGTAGATGGGTAAAAAAAAACGGACATTGAATATCCCTTTGAGCATTGTGCAGTTACTAATTTTTACACTTTGGATGGTGTATCAATACTACAAAGATCACTACAAAGATACAGGCCTCCTTCCTAAATCAGTTGCCGTAGAGGAAGGAAACCACTCAGGGATGTCATCATGAGGCCAATGGTGACTTTAAAACAGTTAGAGTTTGTCTGTGATAGGACATAACTGACAACACCAACATTCTAAATGACAGAGTGAAAAGAGAGCCTGTACAGAATAAAAAATATTCCAAAATATGCACTAAAGTAATACTGCAAAAACTGTGTCAATAAAAGGAACTTTTTGTCCTGAACACAAAGTGTTATGTTTGGGGCAAATCACTGAGTACCACTCCACTGAGTCCACTCCCATATTTTAAAGAATGGTGGTGGCTGCATCATGTTAAGGGTATGCTCGTCATCAGCAAGGACTAGCGATTTATTTAAAAATTTTTTTTTTTTTTTGCTAAAAAGAAACGTAATAGATCTAAGCACAGGCAAAATCCTAGAGGAAACCTGGTTCAGTTTGCTTCCAAAGGACACTGGGAGACAAATTTGCCTTTCAGCAGGACTACAACCTTAAACACAAGGACAAATATACACACGAGTTGCTTACCAAGACAACAGTGAATGTTCCTGAGTGGCAAGACTTGAACATGGCTATCTAACAATGATCAAAATTCAACTTGACAGAGCTTGACAAATGTTTTAAAGAATAATGGGCAAATCTTGTAAAATCCAGGTGTGCAAAGCTCTTAGTCTTACTCACTCACAGCTGTAATTAATGCAAAAGGTGATTCTAACATGTACTGCCCTTTCCCACCTAGACAAAAGGAACACCTATGTGAGAATGCTGTTCATTGACTACAGCTCAGCATTCAACACCATAGTGCCCACAAAGCTCCTCACTAAGCTAAGGACCATGGGACTAAACACCTCCCGCTGCAACTGGACCCTGGACTTCCTGACCGGCTGCTGTACTTCCTGTTCACCCACGACTGCACGGCCAAACATGACTACAACACCATTATTATGTTTGCTGACGACACAACAGTGGTAGGCCTGATGACCGACAACGATGAGACGATGAGCCTATAGGGAGGAGGTCAGAGACCTGGCAGTGTGGTGCCAGGACAACAATGTGAGCAAGACAAAGGAGCTGATTGTGGACTACAGGAAAAGGCCGGCCGAACAGGCCCCCATGAACATCGTCAGGGCTGTAGTGGAGCAGGTCGAATGTTTGAAATACCTTGGTGTCCACATCACCAACAAACTATCATGGTCCAAACACACCAAGACAGTCATGAAGAGGGCACCACAACACCTTTTCCCCCTCAGGAGACTGAAAAGATTTGGCATGGGTCCCCAGATCTTCCAAAAGTTCTACAGCTGCACCATCGAGAGTATCCTGACCGGTTGCATTATCACTTGGTATGGCAAATGCTTGGCATCTGACCGTAAGGCGCTACAGAGGGTAGTGCGTATCGGAATAGAAAAACAACCCCTCCCTAATAAGATCAATGATGCAATTAAACATGGGTCTCCTTTTCAGGATGAATGTACCAAATTAACTGCCATTATGAATGTTGGCTATATTTACTGACTGCAAGTGTTTATCGCTCTAATTATTTATAATGTATTATTTCTTGCAAATTTGAATATCCGTTTCAGAACCTTTGCTGATAACACCCTCCTTGTGCCACTCAGTTACACAGGTACAAGAGCAACTTAATGTTAAGTGTGTTACAAAAACAGCTAATGTAACATTGTCTCCCTTCTCGCATTGGGAATATTTCAAATGAGAGTACTTCATGCCAAGCTTGTTGCATGGTAATTGCCAAATGCTGGGGCTGGGTTCTACTATTTCAGCGCAAAACACTTATCAGATTTATGTGAAGCTTAGTGCAAGCCCCACTTTAAAGGTAGCCAACTATTTCCTCTATATTTAAATGGCTTTAAACTGCTTAGCCTTAGCCCATTCACTCTGGCAGGATGCAGTATCTCTAACATTTCTCATTACACCACATTTTAAAAGGACACGCAAACAAAGAGGCCGAACGCAGTAAAGCCACACAAAGTCCCTGGGTGGGTGGTTGTATTACTGACATTACAGTACATACTCATGTCCATCCTCCTAGGGCACAAATCTGCTTATACCGTAAGTGCGGATAATGTTTGCTTGCCACAACATAAGAGGGATAAAATCATCAGAGGCCAGACAGCGTGTGTTGGGATGGGGATGCTACCACTCTGCTCAGTCCCACGCTCTGAGATCCAACTCGTGTTTTATGGACCACAGGAGAAACGGGGCACAGGCAGTCCATGAAAGCTTGACTGTTAGGGGTAAATGTGTAAAGGTGACATGACCCTTTGTATGGGAGAAAAGGTGAGCCTGACTTCTATTCCCCCCTTTAATCCTTTACCACCTAGCAACGCCTCTCATACACCTGTGACCAATCGCAAAGGGAAGTTGGATGTGCGTAGAGACAACATGTCTACGAATACTACCTCACAGCAAGGAGATGGATATAGCAATTTCAACCAGCACTACAAAGAGAGAGTGACACGCTCATACACACATAATTGTTGTAATTTTAAAGTTAAAGTTTCAGACATCCCTCAAGGCAGTAGAGTATCCGGAATGTAACTCTTAAATCAGACTGCAGTGTCGGAGAAAGGACTGGTCTACAGAAGCAATTTATCCTGGGCTATAAGCAACACCCACAACAGGCCTATCTTCTTCCAGTCCAGACTGAAGGAAGCAGATTGGTACAGCTGACACGTGCTTCTGGCACCAAGCCTCACATAGTCTTGAAAACCCGACTCCAGCCAAGAGACTAGGGTTTGGTTTCAACGATGGATTATTTTGGAAACTTCAATAAGGTAAAAATAAGGTTTCTCAAACTAGACACTAATGTAATTGTCCTCTTGCTGAATTGTGCACCAGGGTCTCCTACTCCTCTTTCTATTCTGGTCAGAGCCAGTTTGAGCTGTTCTGTGAAGGGAGTAGAACACAGCATTGTACGAGATCTTCAGTTTTTGCTGTGAAATAGGAAGCTGAATCTAGATTTAATTTTGGATTGGAGATGCTTATTATGAGTCTGGAAGGAGAGTTTACAGTCTAGCCAGACACCTAGGTATTTGTAGTTGTCCACATATTCTAAGTCAGAACCGTCCAGAGTAGTGATGCTAGTCGGGCGGGCAGGTGCGGGCAGCGATCGGTTGAAGAGCATGCGTCTCGTTTTACTTGCGTTAAAGAGCAATTGGAGTCCACGGAAGGAGTGTTGTATGGCATTGAAGCTCGTTTGGAGATTTGTTAACATAGTGTCCAAAGAAGGGCCAGATGTATACAGAATGGTGACAGATGGATCAAAGAATCGCCAGCAGCAAGAGCGACATCATTGATGTATACAGAGAAGAGTCGGCCTGAGAATTGAACCCTGTGGCACCCCCATAGATACTGCCAGAGGTCCGGACAACAGGCCATTAGATAAGTCATTAGATAAACCAAGGCTGTTGAGTCTGCCGATAAGAATACGGTGATTGACAGAGTCGAAAGCCTTGGCCAGGTCGATGAAGACGGCTGCACAGTACTGTCTTTTATCGATGGCGGTTATGATATCGTTCAGGACCTTGAGCTTGGCTGAGGTGCACCCATGACCAGCCCGGAAACCAGATTGCATAGCGGAGAAGGTACGGTGGGATTCGAAATGGTCGGTGATCTGTTTAACTTGGCTTTTGAAGACTTTAAAAAGGCAGGGCAGGATGGATACAGTTTGAGTCTAGAGTGTCTCCCCCTTTGAAGAGGGGGATGACCGCGGCAGCTTTCCAATCTTTGGGAATCTCAGACGATATGAAAGAGGTTGAACAGACTAGTAATAGGGGTTGCAACAATGGCGGCAGATAATTTTAGGAAGAGAAGGTCCAGATTGTCTAGCCCAGCTGATTTGTAGGGATCCAAATGTTGCAGCTCTTTCAAAACATCAGCTGTCTGGATTTGGGTGAAGGCGATGCGGGGCGGGGCGGGGGGGGGGCCTTGGGCCAGTTGCTGCGGGGGGTGCCTTGGGCCAGTTGCTGCGGGGGGTGCAGAGCTGTTGGCAGGGGTTGGGGTAGCCAGGTGAAAACTATGGCCAGCCATAGAGAAATGCTTAAAGAAATTCTTGATTATCGTGGATTTATCGGTGGTGACAGTGCGTCCTAGCCTCATTGCAATGGGCAGCTGGGAGTGGGTGCTCTTATTCTCCATGGACTTTATAGTGTCCCAAAACTTTTTGGAATTAGTGCTGCAGGATGCAAATGTACGTTTGAAAAAGCTATCCTTTGCTTTCCTAACTGACTGTGTATATTGGTTCCTGACTTCCCTGAAAAGTTGCATATCGCTGGGACTATTCGATGCTAGTGCAATACGCCACAGGATGTTTTTGTGCTGGTCAAGGGCAGTCATGTCTGGAGTGAACCAAGGGCTATATCTGTTCTTAGTTCTACATTTCTTTAAAGGGGCATGCTTATTTCAGATGGTGAGGAGGGCACTTTTTAAGAACAACGAGGCATCCTCTACTGATGGGATGAGGTCAATATCTTTGCAGGATACCCGGGTCAGGTCGATTAGAAAGGCCTGCTCGCTGAAGTGTGTTAGGGAGCGTTTGACAGTGATGAGGGGTGGTCGTTTGACTATGGACCCATAACGGGTTTCGGCAATGAGGCAGTGATCGCTGAGATCCTGGTTGAAAACAGCAGAGGTGTATTTAGAGGGCAAGTTGGTCAGGATGATATCTATGAGGGTGCCCATGTTTACGGATTTGGGGTTGTACCTGGTAGGTTCCTTGATGATTTGTGTGAGATTGAGGGCATCTAGCTTAGATTGTAGGATGGCCGGGGTGTTAAACTGGGATATGCTTATATCACCTAACAGTATGAACTCTGACGATAGATGGGGGGCAATCAATTCACATATGGTATCCAGCGCACAGCTGGGAGCTGAGGGGGGTATATAGCAATCGGCAACAGTGAGGGACTTACTTCTGGAGAGATGGATTCGAACTGTTCAAACTTTTTGGGCATAGACCTGGATAGTATGACAGAACTCTGCAGGCTATATCTACAGTAGATTGCAACTCTGCCCCCTTTAGCAGTTCTATCTTTACAGTGAATGTTGTAATTGGGGATGGAAATTTCAGAATTTTTGGTGGCCTTCCTAAGCCAGGATTTAAACACGGCTAGGACATCAGGGTTGGCGGAGTGTGCCAAAGCAGTGAATAAAGCAAACTTATGGAGGAGGCTTCTGATAATTAACATGCATGGACCCAAGGCTTTTATGGTTACAGAAATCAACAAATGAGAGCACCTGGGGACACACAGAGCCTTGGTTAACCTCTACATCACCAGAAGAACAGAGGAGGAGTAGGATGAGGGTACGGCTAAAGGCTATAAGAACTGGTCATCTAGTGCGTTGGGAACAGAGCATAATGTACAGACAAGGATAAGGATACAGTGGAGGTAAACCTAGGCCTTGAGTGACGATGAGAGAGGTTGCATCTCTGGAGGCGCCAGTTAAGCTAGGTGCAGTCTCCGCATGTGTGGGGGGTAGGACAAAGGACCTGGGGATTTGGCGTATTATCAGAGGATCAGGGAGTTTGGCAAAAAAACAGTAGGTTTTTGGGTGCATCTTTCTTTTTCCCAACGCAGTTAAGCCAAAACCACGCCCCGTTATTCAGAGGGGTGTTCTACAATGCTTTGAGCACTCTCCAAGTATCCAAGTCCGGAAGTGAATATCACGTAGCTCAAAATTTCAGTCACTGACTAATAACATTTGCCCTTATATTTCCAGATTGAAAAATATAATAGCATAATGTCATGGACTGAGCTAGCCATTAACGTCCCTTAACGCTCAAAGACAGATTCAATGGTTGTAGCAGCATAGAGTATTTGACTGATTAGCTAATAAATATTTAAGAAATTATGAATAATAAGCATATGCTTTTACCTGATAACAGATTACTAATGATAATATAACAACTTAAAATACCGAGCTAGTAACATTAAGTAGTCTAGGTTAACTTAGGTTACTGTCAATTGAGGGAATTCAGCATAGTCCGCTGAGACATTTTTACAACTCATTGAAACTCATTGAAAATAAATACATAGGCAAATGTTGCCAAACATGATGATAATAATAGGCCTGCATTACAGTAGGCAGCTAATTGTTATATTATACTTTCCAGCCTTACCTTGGAAGGTCACTGTCTCTGCATTGATTGCCTGTGAGTGAGACAATCGCTAGCTAGCCAATGGGAGCGTACTAGAACACCGCTCTGAATAACGGGACGTGATTTTGGCTTAACTGCGTTGTTAAAAAGAAAGACGATTTTTGGGCTAGGATAATAACCTTCCTGCCAAGTAAATGTTGCTGACGTGGCAGATTCGGATGGGTCTAAAATGATAGATGTGGTGATTTGTGCTCGTGCACATAATTAAACTACCTGAGCTCCCCCAGTAAAATGTATCCCGTCTGAAAAGGGATTTAGCCTTACAGTGTTCTGTTGTATCTAGAGCACTTTGCATTTATAAGATTAACAATACAAATCATATTTTTACAATGACAAATGTATGGTATCCTGTAAGATCAGGTTGGTAGAAATAATACAGTTTACATCAGGGTTGGGCTCAATTCGAATTGAAGGCAGTCAATTTAGGAAGTCAACTTTTAAAATTTCAGATTTTGTTTTATTGAAATCACTTCCTGAATTGACTGCCTTTAATTAGAATTGAGCCAAACCCTGGTTTGCATCCCCCTTAGCATTTACTGTTTCTAAATCACCAGCTCCCCAACTGACACAACCACCTGCTGCCAAGTAAAGCATCGTGGTGGTCTAGGAGATGCAGAACAAATGACATCTGGCTGCTAAACCAACTCTCTTCTACGGATTTGCATATTGAGATGCATGTTTCCATGCTGAAACAATGCAAACAACCTAGTGATAGTGTATTCTGAGATGGATCCTCAATTTCACACTGTCTCGTCTCCTGACATGCATAGATAGATGCATATATCTGTAGTCATGTACTGTATAGTCATACTGGGGAAAACAATGTTTAAAATCAACCGCTAACATGTTGTTTCCCAACTATATTTTCCTGTGCTGCTACTCTCCCACAACAACACAACCACCCAGAGACGGTCACCCTGGACACAGGATGAAGAGATCTACGGCCAGACGGCAATGCCTTGCCCCGGCCAAGATTCTGCTCGGCCCCAACACCACCGAGCATTCCGTTCCTCCCTCTGCCTAGACTTAGTCATGCATGATCTGCACAGTCTGCATTCACAGGCGATGCCACTCACAACTGACTCACTCCCATGTGAAGTAGCATTAGCATGCCCCCATACACACATACTGCCCCCGTACCATCGCTCCTCCCAGACAGCCAGCCAGTTGCACCCAAGATGCCTTACAGATGAGGAATGATGTGAAATGTATCATGGTTTGTTCTACTCACAAAAGCTCCATCTCCCTCTCCCTCACTGCAGTAAATATTGTAATGTTGTTCCTTTTCTCTTTGTTCAGTGCAGTCTGTTTGCCATTCAGAGCGAGTGTCACAATTTTTAAACAGCAGTCTACATTCTCTCTCTATACTGTCTCCACCTAAGGCCCCAGATAGCTGCTAGGCATGCAACAGCAGCTGCTGCAGTGGCCAGCCTCATACAACCTGAGGTACCACCAGGCATGCAGACAGGTGTAATTGCAGGAGACCGTGAATTAAATAGTGGAAGTGTTTTCTTTGAATTCTTGTGTTTTGAATCAACATGGAAAACAATTAATGTAAGACATCCACTAGCAAGCCATAGAAGGTTTGATAAAGCATGCTGTGTCCAAGAAAGCACTATATACTCTCAGTATAATTGACAGATTCGGTACTTAGGGTGTACAAAAAGTACATGCTTTAAACAAAGATGACATCCTTTCTGTATTAAGTCAACAACCCCGTGGTGCTATATCACAACCAAATATAAACCCAAGCAAGGGCAGTTTTTCTCACCCCTCCACTGTTGAATAAACACCCTGGCATGGCAGCCCTAATGCGCAGAAAATGCACTTATACCCTCCCCTTAGCTCATCAATCACCCATCTGCAGTATATTCAAACCTTGGGAATAAAACATGCACATTCAGAAATTCATACCCGTTATCGTAGCCAGTATGCGTTTCATTTGCCATACTGGAATGGCTGGAACTGTATTGATTTCTTCCTTTTTCTCTCCCTTTTGTGTGAGGAGTGAAAAGCTTGTTTTCCTCCACATCTGTATGAATTCATTAGCCAGCCTTTGGAACACATCAGTGTGGTTGGTGCATGGGCAACAGGCCATGTTCATCCACTACCATTTTGTTTTCCTTTTCCATTTGAACCCAATACCTTTCTATCACCGGCTTTGTTTTTGAACCTTGCCAGTCTCTGCCGTAATGATGGGTACTAAGAACATGTGAATGCTATATACACACACACACACACATACATAGTAATTGCCAATTGTTGTGACAGTCGAAACAAACAGGCTGAAATAGTCCGTGTAAATGTCAGCCTCACAGGATGATGCAGGAAGTAGGCTGGAAACAAAAACAGGCCTCTTCCTGTGAAGTGCTCATTATGTGGATAAATGAAAACAACCTCAATTTGATGATCTAACGTTGGAAGACATACATTTTAAGTGATTGGAGACAAATCAAATATATTGTTGGCCTTTGGAGAAGAATATCTGCAACCCCCTTATTCATACAGGAGCTAGCATGTCATTTACAGCTTACCTACAGTATTTCCCCAATTTTTCCTCTCTCTCTCTCGACTGATGCCTCACCCTCTGTGTCCTTAGCTGCACATAAAAGGCCTGAGTGACACAATCATAAAGCAATCAATTAAAATATTCCATTTACCTGCAGTGAAGCCGCTCAACATTTAGATTACATTCAGTCATCTAGCAGACACTCACATCCAGAGCGACCCACAGAAACAACCAGAGTCAAGCACCCCGCCCAAGAGCACGTAGAACAGATCTCCCACCAATTCAAATCGGGGAGCCGGACCAGAAACCTATCGGCCACCGGCCCAAGCTACCAACTGCCTCTTTGAATGTCTTTCCAATTGTCTCCCAGTCCCGGTGCTATTTGCTTCCATATGTCTTATCTAAAGTGTCCAGAAAGCCTCATCACTGATTACAATGGCCCCAATTTTTGGCAAATTCCAAAGAAGTCACACAAGAATTTTAGGATTTGAGCTTTTTTAGGAAAACAATTTTTTAAAAGAAAATGAAAGGACATTGCTTGAATCTGAGGAGCTGGATGTTTTTATCACTGAGCTTTTAAAACATTTGTAGTAGGAGAAGAAGGCTGCAGTTCAGTTCTCAACCAGCACCAGGCAATTTACTTTTTTCATATCTGCTGCTTTCAGGTAAGTAAGGATGAGAAAGTGACAGATACCTCAGCCTCCCCGGTTCAGCTCTTGTTCTCTCTGCATACGATAACACTAGTGAGTCAAAAGCTTAGACGGGCTTGGCCTCACGCATGGCGTCCAGGCCTGCATATCCTCTTAAAGTTATCCCACTGAAGCATGGAAGCTCTAAATGGTTAAGCAGAGCGCTGGTGCATCAGTATGACTCTCAATAACCACTGGGCCAGGGGACTACCACAGCTGCTCTAATTTAGTTTGTCAGTTAACGCACAACAGTGGAAGGTGCAGAAATGATCTCTATCACTCTTTTCTGAACCCATCAGCAGAGGCAAGGCACTCCTCCTTCTGCAGCATCTACACAGTGAGCCTTTTGCCGCAAAGTATTCACACTGTCGCTGTCAAATCAGCAGTGTTCTATTAACTGTGGTTAGTCAACTAATCAACAGTCAATATGTCAGTTCCCATAGCTTGTGTTGAGTCACTATTGACCCGGACTGCAGTGAAGGGTGAAGCAACAATGTGATAGAGCAGGACACTGCACTTAGCCAAAAAAGCACAGCTTGTTTATTGGCCTTGGAATATGATATGTCAATACCCCCAACGCACACCACTGCTTCCCCTCTGGCATGTTTTCTTGCCTACAGTATTGATTGGCTCTCTGTTTATCTCATTAGTTGGAAGCATGTAATCAATTACACAAGGTCATCTGACATAGCTCTCCTACCAAATGCAGCATAATGCCACAAACCATCCCTTTCATCCAACTTACCCTACGGTTAGCCTCAGCCAACATTGCTAACTGTAACTTGGCTTCCATTCGAATTATCCTGTTTCAATAATGGTAAGTGATGTTGTGTTTGTACTGGGATGGAGGGAACACACACAGTCATGGCCGACTAATATGGTCATCTTTATGACGAAGGGTTTAGAAATCACCTCTCTGGAGAGAAATTAAAGGCAGCTTTTCACGGCTCTTGTAAACATCATTTGCATTACTGATGGCTCTTAATGTGTTCTTCCCCACTATTCATTACTAGTGGAATAGCCTCAGCAGGACCAGTTCCCCTCTCTCTGGCAACCTACAATCAGCTATCTGCAGTCAGTTAGCCGCAAAGTCATACTAAAGCTCTCGTGGACAAATCAAACGTGAAGAAGTATTACTGAGGTGTTGATATTGTGTCACACCAATCAATGCCTAAGTGTAGAGTCTTGCCTGAGTGTAAATGGCATGTGTTTCTCATGTGAGCTGGAGCCCAGAGGTGAGGAGGGTAACTACAGTACAACTGGGTTGTTCAGAGGTCAGGAGAGTGGTTAGAGTGTGTGGGTTTGTGTTGGACATCAAGCACGGTCACAGTAAGCCTAACCACTACTGCCCATGAATGTGGATCAATGTGGATTTGGGAGGTGCAGTTAGCTCTATCATGTGCATGTATGGGTGTGCAAGGCAAGAGCAAAACTGGGGATGGCATGAGAGATACTCACCCCTTAGGCATCGTGCATATTCTGCCTCTGCAAACATACATCATGTCGGAAGGTTCAGATAGTTGTATAGAAATAATCGGTCCACTGTTAAAAAATCACAAGCTCTATTTTACAGACTTTTGAGTATTTGGTTTGATTGTCATAAATACGAGATTATATAGGAATATGATCTTTTACACTTGAAGAGAGACACAAATTACAGGTTAAACTCAAAGCACACTATTTAATGGCAAATAAACCTGGTAAACACCTCACAGCCCCCACAAAACGAATTCACACCAAACCAGTTATAATTTTAAAAGATAAGGATGTAAATGATTTAATTAGGAAGAACAACGCTATTAATTTGGCAAAGTGGGTGGGGTTATATCCTTCCTGTTTGGCCCTGTCCGGGGGTATCATCGTGTCTCCTGACTCCTCCTGTCTCAGACTCCAGTATTTATGCAGCAGTAGTTTGTGTCGGGGGCTAGGGTCAGTTTGTTTATATCTGGAGTACTTCTCCTGTCTTATCCGGTGTCCTGTGTGAATTTAAGTATGCTCTCTCTCTCTTTCTCTCTTTCTTTCTCTCTCTCGGAGAACCTGAGCCCTAGGACCATGCCTCAGGACTACCTGGCAAAAGGACTCCTTGCTATCCCCAGTCCACCTGGCCGAGCTGCTACTCCAGTTTCAACTGTTCTGCCTGCGGCTATGGAATCCTGACCTGTTCACCGGGCGTGCTACCTGTCCCAGACCTATTATTTGACCATGCTGGTCATTTATGAACATTTGAACATCTTGGCCATGTTCTTTGGCCTTTCTAGGGAGTTTTTCCTAGCTAACGTGCTTCAACACCTACATTGCTTGCTGTTTGGGTCTTTTAGGCTGGGTTTCTGTACAACACTTTGAGATATCAGTTGATGTACGAAGGGCTATATAAATACATTTGATATTAACAACAATTTAAAAAATTATATTTTTTCAGCTATATACATCAGAATGACATTTTTTTTTATATTTAACTAGGCAAGTCAGTTAAGAACAAATTCTTATTTACAATGACGGCCTACACCAGCCAAATCCAGACGACGCTGGGCCATTTATGTACCGCCCTACGGGACTCCCAATCACAGCCAGATGTGATGCAGTCTGGATTTAAACCAGGAACTGCAGTGACGCCTCTTGCGCTGAGATGCAGTGCCTTAGACCACTGTGTCACTCGGGAGCAGTTGGACTAACTCTACAGCCTAATAGACTCAATAACCCTGAAGCAAATATCAGCAGATAAAAAAATAATCACATAAATGGAAATCACCCCAAAGTAAATATTAGACACGTGGAGAAAATGGACAGCTTTCGCATAAAATTTATTTGATATTCTTGGATAAAGTAGCACCCCTATTTACTCAAATGACAACACGTCATTCATTTCAGTGTTTCCGAGTTCCATGTATCAAACAGTTATTTAAGTTATATTAAAACCAGGAAAATCTGGAGTCCCCTACAGATTACCGACCCATAAAGTTTATAAATTGTGACAATAAAATAATAAAACATAAGCAGCAGAATTGCAAAAGTATTACCAGACTTGATACACATGAATCAAACAGGGTATATTAAAAATGAACAAACAAATACAAGAACATATTTTAGTATAATACAATACGTTATAAAACAAGATATAGATTTATTAGTAATGGCTGTTGATGCTGAAAAGACTTTGGACCATCTTGAGGGGGCTTTTCTATTCCAAACTTTGGAAACATTCAACTTTCCAGCTGAAATAATACATTTCATAAAAATATTATATAAATATCCTAAAGCAAAAATATAAACAAACAATATATTATCTGATTAAATTGCTTTAGAAAGGGGTACGAGACAGGGATGTTCTCATTCCCCCCCCTTTTGCACTGGCAATTGAACCGCTTACAATAAGAATTAGACAGGACCCGAACAGGTATCGGTAAACATGAAGAAAAACTAAACTTATTTGCAGATGATCTCCTGATATACCTAACTAATTTTGAAAACTCAATACCCCCCATGTTAAAAATATTTTCGGAATACAGTAAAATCTCAGGATATAAAATGAATGTGGATAAAACAAAAATAATGGCAATAGAACAAAAATAATAATATCTTATGATCTACTGAAATCCACTAAGTGGACCACAAAAACTATTAAATACTTAGGATGTTAAATAAGTGAGAACAAACATATTTAACTAGGCAAGTCAGTTAACCTTTCTAGCACACTCCTCGACAACATTCCGCTGAAAATGCAGCGTGCTAAATTCAAAAATATTTTTTGGAAATATGTAACCTTCACACATTAACAAGTCCAATACAGCAAATGAAATATAAAGATCTTGTTAATCTACCCATCGTGTCAGATTAAAAAAAAAATGCTTTACAGCTAAAGCACAACATATGATTATGTTAGATCACCGCCAAATCAAAAAAACACAGCCATTTTCCAGCCAAAGATAGGAGTCACAAAAATTAGAAATATAGATCAAATTAATCACTAACCTTTGATCTTCATCAGATGACACTCATAGGACATCATGCTACACAATACATGTATGTTTTGTTCGATAATGTGCACATTTATATCCAAAAATCTCCGTTTATTGACGCGTTACATGCAGTAATGTTTTGGTTCAGTAATGTTTTGGTCAAACGATGAATGGAATCAATCGTTAGGATGTTTTTAACATAAAACATCAATGATGTTTCTACCGGAGAATTCCTTTGTCTTCAGATAAAGCACTGGAACTCTGTCGGGAGCGCACGAAATGAGACCAAGGCTCTCTGCCAGACCACTGTCTCAAAGAGGACTCATGAGCCCCTCCTTTATAGTAGAATCCTCATTCAAGTTTCTAAAGACGGTTGACATCTTGTGGTATCCTTAGGAAGTGCAACCTCATCCATATCTCAATGTGTTTTCGGTAGGCCAAGCTTTGAAAAACTACAAACCTCAGATGTCCCACTTCCTGGTTGGATTTTTCTCAGGTTTTCGCCTGCCATATGAGTTCTGTTATACTCACAGACATCATTCAAACAGTTTTAGAAACTTCAGAGTGTTTTCTATCCAATACTAATAATAATATGCATTTATTAGCATTTGGGACAGAGTAGGAGGCAGTTCACTCTGGGCACGCTATTTATCCAAAAGTGAAAATGCTGCCCCCTATCCCAAAAGGACAAATTCTTATTTACAATGACAGCCTACTGGGGAACAGTGGGTTAACTGCCTTGTTCAGGGGCAGAACGAGATTTTTACATTGTCAGCTCGGGGTTCGATCTAGCAACTTTTTGGATACCGGCCCAACGCTCTAAACACTAGTCTACCTGCCGGGATAAACATAACTTTATCCCATTACTCAATAACATGAAAGCAGATCTAATTAAATGGCATAACATCCTCAAAAATCTTACAGATAAAATAAACCTCTTTAGAATGGCATGGATATTTATTTTCGGTAATATCAATTACCATAGACATTCTTTCGAAAAGTATACTCGGTTATAACAGACAAAATACTAGAAAATATGAACGTTTTAAATATTCCTAAATCTGAGGGGAGTTTTAACCTTCCAGATTTGGAATTGTATCGACTCGCCACTGAAGGCTTTTGTTTGCAACATATTGTTACATGCACTAAAGAGTACACATTGAAGATGTGCATGCTCATCCCCAGAATATTTTCAAGTGTTATCTTTTCATGTATTTGCTTTCAAAGAATGGAGCTAAGAACATTAACAAGTTAATAGTTAAGAACTCTAAAGCAACATGGAAGAAAATTAAACAGATTCTGCAAGAACCAATATCACTCCATAATAACACACCCCATGGAACAATCCTTGGATAGCTTGGTTCATATGGTAAACTAAAGACATAGAAACCTTGAATTACTTGGTAATAGGAAATACACTTAATTTAATGACTATTTTGAGAATAAAGTTGCAATGTTTCGAGAATAAACATGAAATGTAATTTCGAGAATAAAGTAACAATTTGGAGAATAGATTAATGTAGGGGTTTTGGTTAAGTGTGTGTCTCATTGGTTCCATGTTTCTCTGCGCTCCACCATTGAAATGACTGGTGAAAATATACTTTAGAAGTAGGAAAAGGTTGTGACACAGATTCATTTCAGGAGGAGGAACCGTAGTTACATACTAGGTAGAGACGGGTTGGCTGTGTGTGTATGCAGGTGTGTGTGTGTGTGGGCAATAAAAAATAAGGGCCAAACAAACAAATGGCCATCAATCTAATACACTCGTTCAAACAGGAGTCACTGCGCAGTCAAATGTATCAATCTAATGAGCTAATAACTCACACGCATACGCATGAAGAGGGACACACACATCAAGTTTCCCCTGGCAATTTCAGACTGTAGGCATACACTCTTCTAAACACAATGGTGCATTAAGAGCAAAAACTAAAAACGTTATTGATACAGTCACTGAATGCGAAGAGAACTGGTTTTGAGTCCCTGTCAGTCTGCCCTCCGAATTCGCTACAACGTTCTGCTGTGTAGCCAAGGCCAACACCATGGCAACTATTTGCTAACAGTAGTATTTCTCCCTTATGGCAACTATCCTTCTAACGACTATAGGCTAGTAGGTTACGTGAGCACACCCAATAAAACAAATGATCTTGGGATCCTGGAGACCGGGGGCTATGCGTGTGTATGTGTCCCATGTCAAGCTGCTCTCCAAATTCACTACAACACCGCTATTTTGCAGCCCACTAGATTGAGTACCCTAACCTGTAGGCTAATCGTACGTTACAGAACAGTGGGCAAGTGGAAGTAAATGATAGGCCTATCCAACGACAGTGGGAGGAATGAACAATGAAGCAGGGGTTTTACGAGTGTCTTGAAATAATAATTTTCTTAATATAGGCCTATTCGACAAATGATGATAGGCTATATAGGCTACAAATAAATAATCACTGTATAGAAATAATCAATGATCTGACATGACTTGGTTGGTAGCCTAGCATAATATCAACTTTCATAATCCATCTATTGGTGATGTCTTCAAGGATGGGAAGAATGAAGGATGCATACTGTAGGTTATCCCAAAACAGGGGCATAGTCTCCGTTATAGGTTTACTTGTCTCAGCTATACTGCTAATTTAGGCTACCACTTGCTCACCTTATAGAGGCTAGTGGCTAGACCTGTTGGATGTTAGATTATAATAATGGAACGCAAAATGACTGTCTCAGACGGGGCTAGCTTGCTAGCTACTTCCAGACACAAATGAGAGAACACCTCACTCTGACCATTTTACTTACCTTAGCAGAGCTGGCTAGGCAGTTTTCATGTTATTCAGAGCCTTGGTGATTGTAACTGTGCTGCTGGCAACAATTTAATTACGCTTTTTTTGCCGACGTTTACTGACACCTGCGAACATAACGTGTAAGGTAACTTATTTGAAAAGTTTGAGGGGTTGTCTCTTCACAGTCCGTCAAAGCACCATGGCCGTTAAAATGGTATTGCTTTGAGGATACCATGTGTGTGTGTGTGTGTGTGTGTGTGTGTGGGATGCCTTTTTGAACAAGTGTATTAGACCCTCCTCCCCCACACACACCTGTATACACACAGACTTGGATGAAAGACCTCATCCGAGTCCGTGTGATTCCTCCTTCTGAAAATAATCTGTGGCACCACTTCTTCCAGGTCCCAATAGGCCTACTTATAATAAAATGGTTATTATGTTCTAAAAGAGAAATAACTTCCTTGTTACCAAAGCCAATTCTAAATAATAGTTTCACCAGGTCATCTAACTGCAGGCATTTTAAAGGGGGCTCCAACAGCAACAGGGAGTCAATGAGACATGATGTTAACCAAATACCCTACTTTAATCTTGAAATATGACTGTGACTTAATTTTTTTTTAAATTGTCTTTATTCTCAAAATATTGCCACTTTATTCACAAAATCGACTCTATTCGCGAAATGTCGGCACTTTATTCTTGAAATATTGCCACTTTGTAGAGTAATATTGTGCAAAAAAAAAATATATACAATCACTGTCGGGGGGGGGGGGGGGGGGGGGGGACTGACCAATGTAGACATTTTCAAATATATGCAACCTGCAGGTTTTATATCACACCATATTCAAATGAAAGCTTTTGGACATAAGAGCAATGTTGAGGGAATCCTATTTGAGTCAGAAAAACATATTTTTATGATAGGCAAACCTTGCAGAAAGCCTATTCAACTGACAAAATATCAACTAATGGAACCAAGACTTTAAAATAACTGATATTGGCACAAGATGGAGGGAGTTTTGGAACATAATGAACGAAATTACAGTTAATGGAAAATGTACACTTAATCCAGTATAAACTAATGTACAAAATTGATTATACAAGTGACACAATTAGAAGGTTCTACACAGTGGCATGTATTCAGAGTAAAACTAATAATAGCTAGGTTTCCATCCAATTTGTGACAGATTTTCATGCGAATATTAGAACGTCTGTAAAATCTGTGCGTGATGTCATAGTGCACATAAAAATAACTTTTGCCCTTAAATTCCCATGTACCAAATGAAAAATATAAGTTAAATGGGTTTCCATTGCATTTTCACCTCTACTGATGGTTTTGTCACAAACACTGTTGCTTTATATAGCAAATGTGTCCACTCTGGTCCTGGCACACGCACTTTAAACAACAGCTCGCATGTACAGTGCAGGTAGGCTACCTACATTATTATGGATAAAAGCGACATTATTTGTATTCATCAAGCAGCCAAGAATCAATCATCATATCACCAGAATAAGACCCTCTATATTTATTGGAAAGGAGCATCAAGCTCATCACCTTGCACTTTCACCACCCTGTGAAGTTCCTCATCATTAATTTAACCTGTAGCCTAATAAACTCTATGCTTTCCCAAGTCGTAGTGGGAGGACCACACAACATATCCTTACTTATGATGGTTAGAATATCAATATTTGTGCATAAAGGCGTTGCTACCGCAATTTCTCGCATCATTGATTTTACAATGTAAACGTACTTTTAATCTGTTTATCTGCATATTCAAAGACATGGCATATGGGGTGTGGTGAGATACCCAATGGACTGGACAATATTATTTGTCCCTTATAGAAGCTATTACTTAAATACTGGAAGTCAAATGATACTCCAACATTAAGAGAACAGAAAAATCGAATGTTTTCTTAACTATTGAAAAGAATCTGGCTACAGACAGAAAAAACATACAACTATTTGCAATCATATGGGGTTGAGTCTTACAAGTATAAGAAACAACATTGGGTGTGAATATGGTGGAAACAAGTGGGTCTGAGCAAGTGAGATGTCATTCATGTTTGGGGAAATGTATGTGTGGAAATGTTAAGTTGTTTATTGTTTTTGTCTATGTATGTTTTTCCTTATATATATATAAAAAATAGAAATACTAGATTGTAAATACATAAAAGATAGATCCGATATAACCAATCTATTACTCTGTCTTTCTCATAAACGCAGGAAACAGATCTGACTCAGATTGGGGACTGAAATATGACAGTTTAACTTGTGACATTATTTACATTGACTGAGAGTGAGTGGGAGTCAATTTCATTTCAAGGACACTCACAACAGATTAAAACACACACCTACACATTTATTGAATCAAGAAAAGTGCTGCCAACTTTGAAATGTGCATTGCTCACTCACTCACACAGTAATATAGATGTTATTTATTCCTTCAGCTAATGCCAAAAATGTATTTTGTTAATTCATCGCCTCCTTGTAAATTATTCTCCACTGTGAACCCTGTCCTCAGAATGATAGTTAGTGCCTTCTATTCCTTCATAATTACCACAGTCAGAATATTTTACTCATGACTGAACTCTGCTTGTGCTCAATATATTCTCACGAATACTTACATCAGTTGTCAGCAGGATAGGCTGTTTGAGAAACAAGGTTTAAAAACCACTTGCCAGTGCAGTCATGCATACAGTACCGTCACATTTGACATTACTTGATTTGAATCAAACACTTACATGATGTAAGTGACTCAACCTTTTATAGTTATGTGTTTCTATGCTGCTATTGGATACACTACTGTTCAAAAGTTTGGGGTCACTTAGAAATGTCCTTGTTTTTGAAAGAAAAGCACATTTTTTGGTCCATTAAAATAACATCAAATTGATCAGAAATACAGTGTAGACATTGATAATGTTGTAAATAACTATTGTAGCTGGAAACGGTTTATTTTCTTTGTGGAATGTCTACATAGGCGTACAGAGGCCCATTATCAGCAACCATCACTCCTGTGTCCCAATGGCACATTGTGTTAGCTAATCTAAGTTTATCATTTTAAAAGGCTAATTGATCATTAGAAAACCCTTTTGCAATCATGTTAGCACAGCTGAAAACTGTCGTCCTGATTAAAGAAGCAATAAAACTGTCCTTCAGACTAGTTGAGTATCTGGAGCATCAACATTTGTGGGTTTGATTACAGGCTCAAAATGGCCAGAAACAAAATACTTTCTTCTGAAACTCATCAGTCTATTCTTGTTATGAGAAATGAAGGCTATTCCATGTGAGAAATTGATCATACAACGCTGTGTACTACTCCCTTCACAGAACAGCGCAAATTGGCTCTAACCAGAATAGAAAGAGGAGTGGGAGGCCCCTGGTGCCCAACTGAGCAAGAGGACAAGTACATTAGAGTGTCTAGTTCGAGAAACAGACGCCTCACAAGTCCTCAACTGGCAGCTTCATTAAATAGTACCCACAAAACACCAGTCTCAACGTCAACACTGAAGAGGTGACTTTGGAATGCTGGCCTTCTAGGCACAGTTTCTCTGTCCAGTGTCTGTGTTCTTTTGCCCATCTTAATCTTCAATTTTTATTGGCCAGTCTGAGATATGTCTTTTTCTTTGCAATTCTGCCTATATTCTCTCAGTTGGTAGTGGATGTAAATGCCACTTGGTTATTTTAGCATATTGGACAAAAGGCTTGTAGGTTGTAATTTGCAATGAGCATTTCTGAAACCCAGTTTTGTCTCTGTCATTCTGAATGAGAAAGTACCACACCGAGCAGTGGAAGTTATTTTCTGCCTCATCTACTGGGTACAAAATGACTATAATCTTTTTCAATCATCCCTCTCTTCCTTATGCACCTTTGGGAGGAAGCGCAATGGTTCCCTAATTACATTGTGGGATACGTTAAGCATGGAGGAACAAGTTTGAGATGAGACCAAGCGAAATCTTGTAAATCAATGACTTGTAAACATCTGTAAGCATCGCTAAACTGTTCACATTATGCTCGACAATACTTTCAAACGAGACAACTGAACCAACCTGTATTTTCTTCTGAAAATAACAGCCAAAAGAAGAACAGAGTACCCGTGTTGCCAATGCAACAGCAGATGTAGCTACTCGCTTACCATAATGAAACCCCCTAGTGGTTAGAGCGTTGGGCCAGTAACCGAAAGGTTGCTCGATCGAATCCCAGTGTTGACAAGATAAAAATCTGGTGTTCTGCCCTTGAGCAAGGCAGTTAACCCATTGTTCCCCGGGTGCCAAATACGTGGATGCCGATTCAGGCAGCCCCCCGCACCTCTCTGATTCAGAGGGGTTGGGTTAAATGCGGATGACACATTTCAATTGAATGCATTCAGTTGGAACTGACTAGGTATCCCCCTTTCCTCTTCCAGTGGACAGTGTGAAATTGTCCTGATGGCAATTTCTCCAGATCAGCCTAATGGATTTAGCTAGGCAGAGGAGGACCTGATGCCCAATTGATGACTATGGACTGCAGACATCTATCCAGGTCCCCTCCAATGAATGCACAAGTCACTGCTAACCTTCTGGCCCAATTATTCCAATATATTCACACTGGCCTTAAAATAATGAGCTGACATCACATCTGCAGGGTGAGGGCATTGAGAAATAGAGCCTAAACAACTACAGGACAATCTGTGTAGCAGTGTATCCATCTAGACTGAAGAAATATATACTGAAAACTTAAGCTCATGATTAGCTGTAAGAGGGAGGGCGAAAAGGGGTGATTTTCAGGCTTGGATCAAATACCATACATATGTCAAATTCTTGAGCTGTGCTTGATTTACATTGCCTGCTACATTGCCTGTTGCAATGTAATCAAAGTGATAGTCTCCCAAGTGGAAACGTCAAGCTAATGAGTTTATTTTTCAATTTTGTTTCATACATGAGCACATGATTTGGAACTGTTGGGAGTCCACCAGAGAATTATGGCATGGTACAATACCACATTACAGGGAATTTGTGTGACATATTATTCATTCTGAACATATTTAACTGTGAACATTAGACTGTTTCACAAATGATAATTCTCTCTCACATCCTAAAAGTGGAAGAGCTTAGTGATTTGATTCTGGGACCAGTGGGTTCAGGTTAGCTGCACAATTCTCCTATAGAGCTGTTAATTATAGTCCGGAGCAGGAGACACTGAAGGCACAGTGGACGCCAACAGGTCTGACTCTATGCTTTTTAAAACTTTATCTAACCCTATCACTCCAGTATCCCTGCACATTGTATGGTATTGGCACTGACCCTGGAACTGACCCTGTATATAACTTACTTACGTTCCCATCTTCTTCTTATTTCTATTTCTGTGCTTTTGTTCTAATTTATTTCATATCATAATATCTTTACTGGTGATATTGATTACTGCATCGTTGGGAAAGACATTTTACTGTACTTGGCATGTGGCAATAAAGCTTGAAACCTTTGACATTTATTCAATGTTACAAATATTTTGGAGTTTCCTCAGCAGCCAGACAGACTTGATCACGCCCACAGTATGACCAAATTCTCTTTGATCTGGGCTTGGGAGAGGTCAAGCGGGTGCTTTAGCAATGCCTGTCTGGTTAAATAGTCTTGTCAAAGCTGGAGTGACAAGGCCGGTTGGGTTTGAAGATTTAATGGTGCATTAGTCGCACAGGTCTGTGTGAGGAGAAGGGGCCTTAGTCCTCAGCTTCTGTGCTGGTGTGAGACGAGCCAGTGTGAGCCACCAGACCCGGCACAGCACAGCGTTGAAAGTAATTAGGGCCTACTTAAAATGCATCTGAACAACAACATCAACAGAGCTGTTCTCTGACCTGTCATTTCTCACTCTCTCTGCTCCTGACACTGTTTGACAGGGTTGAACCGGGTCTGATTCTGATGCACAAGCCTCTCTGCTCTTCCACACCAAATCACATTTTGTGTGACCAATTGGAGAGTTTACGCAGAAGCATTATTTTCTCTTCACAGCGACTAAACGTCAAACTATAATTGAATCAATAACCAGGCGTAGCGAGAGGTGGAAGTTTAGGATTGATTAAACAGAGCTCCTGCTATGAGGCGAGGGAGTGCATGTATTGACATTATGCAATGTACAGTTGAAGTCTGAAGTTTGCATACACCTTAGCCAAATACATTTAAACTGAGTTTTTCACAATTCCTGTATTTTAATCCTAGTAAAAATTCCCTGTCTTAGGTCAGTTCAGATCACCACTTTATTATAAGAATGTGAAATGTCAGAATAATAGTTGAGAGAATTATTTATTTCTGCTTTTATTTATTTCATTACATTCCCAGTGGGCCAGAAGTTTACATACACTCAATTAGTATTTGGTAGCATTGCCTTTAAATGGTTTAACTTGGGTCAAATGTTTCGGGTGTCCTTCCACAAGCTTCCAAAATATGTTGGGTAGATTTTGGCCCATTCCTCCTGACAGAGCTGGTGTAACTGAATCAGGTTTGTAGGCCTCCTTGCTCGAACACGCTTTGTCAGTTCTGCCCAGAAAATGTTCTATAGGATTGAGGTCAGGGCTTTGTGATGGCCACTCCAATACATTGACTTTGTTGTCCTTAAGCCATTTTGCCACAACTTTGGAAGTATGCCTGGGGTCATTGTCCATTTGGAAGACCCATTTGCGACCAAGCTTTTACTTTCTGATGGATGTCTTGAAATCAAATCAAATCAAATTTTATTTGTCACATACACATGGTTAGCAGATGTTAATGCGAGTGTAGCGAAATGCTTGAGATGTTGCTTCAATGCTTAAATATATCCACATAATTTTCATTCCTCATGATGCCATCTATTTTGTAAAGTGCCCCCACAACATGAAGCTTTCACCCCCGTGCTTCACGGTTGGGATGGCGTTCTTCAGCTTGCAAGCCTCTCCCTTTTTCCACCAAACATAACGATGGTCATTATGGCCAAACAGTTCTATTTTTGTTTCATCAGACCAGAGGACATTTCTCCAAAAAGTACGATCTTTGTCCCCATGTGCAGTTGCAAACCAAATTCTGTTTTTTTATGGCGGTTTTGGTGCAGTGGCTTCTTCCTTGCTGAGCGGCCTTTCAGTTTATGTTGATATAGGACTCATTTTACTGAGGATATAGATACTTTTGTACCTGTTTCCTCCAGCATCTTCACAAGATCCTTTGCTGTTGTTCTAGGATCGAGTTGCACTTTTCGCACCAAAATACATTCAACTCTAGGAGACAGAACGCGCCTCCTTCCTGAGTGGTATGATGGTTGCGTGGTCCCATGTTGTTTATACTTGCGTACTATTGTTTGTACAGATGAACGTGGTACCATCAGGCATTTGGAAATTGCTCCCAAGGATGAATCAGACTTGTTGAGGTCTACAAATGTTTTTCTGAGGTCTTGACTGATTTCTTTTGATTTTCCCATGATGTCAAGCAAAGAGGCACAGAGTTTGAAGGTAGGCCTTGAAATACATCTACAGGTAAACCTCCAATTGAGTCAAATTATGTAAATGATCCTATAAGAAGCTTCTAAAGCCATGACATAATTTTCTGGAATTTTCCAAGCTATTTAAAGGCACAGTCAATGTATGTAAACAGCCAATGTATGTAAACAGCCAATGTATGTAAACAGTCAATGTATGTAAACAGTCAATGTATGTAAACAGCCAATGTATGTAAACAGCCAATGTATGTAAACAGTTAATGTACGTAAACTTCCGACCTACTGGACTTGTGATAAAGTGAATTATAAATTAAATAATCTGTCTGTATACAATTTGGGGAAAAATTGCTTGTGTCATGCACAAAGTATATGTCCTAACCGAAACTATATATATATATATATATGTCCTGCCAAAACTATAGTTTGTTAACAAGAAATGTGTGGAGTGGTTGAAAAACTAGTTTTAATGACTCCAACCTAAGTGTATGTAAACTTCTGACTGTATCAATGCTTGGGTTTGGTTTTTGTGGATGCCATGGTGAATACTGGCTTTGTGAGTCCAGCGCTGCACTGAGGGAAAACACTGTCTTATCAATAATTCAAATGGACAATATATCTCTGCTGTAAATACAGTATGTGTATCACTGCTTTTCAACACAGCAAAAGATGCTGTCTACATTAACCTCAAGTAACTCCAGGAAAATGCGAAAGTCAGATGGCATCCTGTGCCAATCCTGTTTCATACTGTGTAACATGGATGATTGAGCCGCTGAAGCAGAAAATTAGTTAGCATTCAGGGCCCGTGGCGAAAATGGTCATGGTCTTAGTAATGTGTTTGTGGGGGATTAGTAAATCTGATTGGTCTCAGATCTAAAAAAAAAAATTGTCAATGGATGTCGTAATGGACTAACCCTGTTTATTACTGCTGTTGCCTTGTCAGCTTTTTACAGGGAGAGACCCTGTAAACTGTGGATTGAGCAACACAGGTGGAAGTGAGAGTGCAATGGTATCTGTATGCAGTGGGGAACCAACTGTGAGGACCTTCTAATGAGGGCCTTCTACGCCTTCAGAGAAAGCCTAAGGATTAACAAAATAATTGCTGTAGTTTTAAAATATAAATTTCCTTTTAATTAATATTTCATATTTTAAATTATATTTAAATGATATTCTAATCATATTATTATTTTATTATTCTGATTTAAAGGGATAATTTGGTATTTTAAATTCAGGCTGTAACAACAAAACGTGAAAATAGTCAAATACCTTCTGAAGGCACTGTAGATAGAAGGCATCTGCCATTCAACTGTATAGACGAGTGGGTTGTTTAGCAACAAAACTGATTTGTGCCCAATCATGTAGAAAAACAGGCAGGGGTTGCCTTAGAATTAAATGAATTAAATGATTGTTGACAACTGTCATGTTGTGTCTTGTCTCTGTCCTTTCCCTTCACCCTGTCTCCCTCTGCTGGTCGTTGTTAGGTTACCTTTTCTCCCCCGCTTTCTCCCAGCTGTTCCTTGTCTCCTCTAACTACCCATTCACCCCGTTTCCCACCTGTTCCCTTTTTCCCTCTGATTAGGTCCCTATATCTCTCTCTGTTTCTGTTCCTGTCCTTGTCGGATTCTTGTTTGTGTTTCATGCCTGAGCCAGACTATCGTCATGTTTGCTGTAACCTTGTCCTGTCCTGTCGGAATCTGCCGGTCTATCTGAGCCTACCTATGTTTGGTTATTAAAGAAGCTCTGTTTAAGTTAGTTCGCTTTTGGGTCCTCATTCACTCACCATATCAGAAGAATCCGACCAAGAATGGACCCAGCGACTTCGGATCCTCTCCACTCAGCCGTCGGGATCCAGGGAGCGATGCTAGGCAGACACGAGCAGGAAGTGTCTGCTGCTCGACATGCCGTTGAGACCCTGGCCACCCAAGTCTCCAACCTCACAGAACAGGTTCACCATCTCCGCCTCGATCCACCGGCCACTTCCAGGGCTTTCGAATCTCCGGAGCCCAGAATCAATAACCCGCCGTGTTACTCTGGGGAGCCCACTGAATGCCGCTCGTTCCTCACCCAGTGTGATATTGTGTTTTCTCTCCAGCCCAACACTTACTCCAGGAGCACTGCTCGTGTCGCCTACGTCATATCTCTCCTTATTGGACGGGCTCGTGAGTGGGGCACGGCAATCTGGGAGGCAAGGGCTGAGTGTACTAACCAGTATCAGGACTTTAAGGAGGAGATGATACGGGTTTTTGATCGATCTGTTTTTGGGGAGGAGGCTTCCAGGGCCCTGTCTTCCCTATGTCAAGGCAATCGATCCATAACAGACTACTCTATTGAGTTTCGCACTCTTGCTGTCTCCAGTGGCTGGAACGAGCCGGCCTTGCTCGCTCGTCTTCTGGAGGGTCTCCGCGCAGAGGTAAAGGATGAGATTCTCTCCCGGGAGGTTCCTTCCAGCGTGGATTCCTTGATTGAACTCGCTATTCGCATTGAGCGACGGGTTGATCTTCGTCACCGAGCTCGTGGAAAGGAGCTCGCGCTCTCCGTCGCCCCCCTCTCCGCATCACTACCATCTTCCTCTGCCGGCTCGGGTGCTGAGCCCATGCAGCTGGGAGGTATCCGCATCTCGACTAAGGAGAGGGAACGGAGAATCACCAACCGCCTCTGTCTCTATTGCGGTTCCGCTGGTCATTTTGTCACTTCATGTCCAGTAAAAGGCCAGAGCTCGTCAGTAAGCGGAGGGCTACTGGTGAGCGCTACTACTCCTGTCTCTCCTTCAAGATCCTGCACTACCTTGTCGGTCCATCTACGCTGGACCGGTTCGTCAGCTTCCTGCAGTGCCTTAATAGACTCTGGGGCGGAGGGCTGTTTTATGGACGAGACCTGGGCTCGGGAACATGACATTCCTCTCAGACAGTTAAAGGAGCCCACGGCCTTGTTCGCCCTGGATGGTAGTCCTCTCCCCAGGATTCAGCGTGAGACGCTACCTTTAACCCTCACTGTTTCTGGTAATCATAGTGAAACCATTTCTTTTTTAATTTTTCGTTCACCTTTTACACCTGTTGTTTTGGGCCATCCCTGGCTAGTTTGTCATAATCCTTCCATTAATTGGTCTAGTAATTCTATCCTCTCCTGGAACGTCTCTTGTCATGTGAAATGTTTAATGTCTGCTATCCCTCCTGTTTCCTCTGTCTCTTCTTCACAGGAGGAGCCTGGTGATTTGACAGGGGTGCCGGAGGAATATCACGATCTGCGCACGGTGTTCAGTCGGTCCAGGGCCACCTCTCTTCCTCCACACCGGTCGTATGATTGTAGTATTGATCTCCTTCCGGGAACCACCCCCCCCCGGGGTAGACTATACTCTCTGTCGGCTCCCGAACGTAAGGCTCTCGAAGATTATTTGTCTGTAGCTCTTGACGCCGGTACCATAGTCCCCTCCTCCTCTCCCGCCGGAGCGGGGTTTTTTTTTGTCAAGAAGAAGGACGGGTCTCTGCGCCCCTGCATAGATTATCGAGGGCTGAATGACATAACAGTGAAGAATCGTTATCCGCTTCCTCTTATGTCTTCAGCCTTCGAGATCCTGCAGGGAGCCAGGTTTTTCACTAAGTTGGACCTTCGTAACGCTTACCATCTCGTGCGCATCAGGGAGGGGGACGAGTGGAAGACGGCGTTTAACACTCCGTTAGGGCACTTTGAATACCGGGTTCTTCCTTTCGGCCTCGCTAACGCTCCAGCTGTCTTTCAGGCATTAGTCAATGATGTCCTGAGAGACATGCTGAACATCTTTGTTTTCGTTTACCTTGACGATATCCTGATTTTTTCACCGTCACTCCAGATTCATGTTCAGCACGTTCGACGTGTCCTCCAGCGCCTTTTAGAGAATTGTCTTTTTGTGAAGGCTGAGAAGTGCACTTTTCATGCCTCCTCCGTCACATTTCTCGGTTCTGTTATTTCCGCTGAAGGCATTAAGATGGATCCCGCTAAGGTCCAAGCTGTCATTGATTGGCCCGTCCCTAAGTCACGCGTCGAGCTGCAGCGCTTTCTCGGCTTCGCGAACTTCTATCGTCGTTTCATCCGTAATTTCGGTCAGGTGGCAGCTCCTCTCACAGCCCTTACTTCTGTCAAGACGTGCTTTAAGTGGTCCGTTTCCGCCCAGGGAGCTTTTGATCTCCTCAAGAATCGTTTTACATCCGCTCCTATCCTTGTTACACCTGACGTCTCTAGACAGTTCGTTGTCGAGGTTGACGCGTCAGAGGTGGGCGTGGGAGCCATTCTTTCTCAGCGCTCCCTCTCTGACGACAAGGTCCACCCATGCGCGTATTTTTCTCATCGCCTGTCGCCGTCGGAACGTAACTATGATGTGGGTAACCGCGAACTGCTCGCCATCCGGTTAGCCCTAGGCGAATGGCGACAGTGGTTGGAGGGGGCGACCGTTCCTTTTGTCGTTTGGACTGACCATAGGAACCTTGAGTACATCCGTTCTGCCAAACGACTTAATGCGCGTCAGGCGCGTTGGGCGCTGTTTTTCGCTCGTTTCGAGTTCGTGATTTCTTATCGTCCGGGCTCTAAGAACACCAAGCCTGATGCTTTGTCTCGTCTCTTCAGTTCTTCAGTAGCCTCCACTGACCCCGAGGGGATTCTCCCTGAGGGGCGTGTTGTCGGGTTGACTGTCTGGGGAATTGAGAGGCAGGTAAAACAAGCGCTCACTCACACTCCGTCGCCGCGCGCTTGTCCTAGGAACCTTCTTTTCGTTCCCGTTCCTACTCGTCTGGCCGTTCTTCAGTGGGCTCACTCTGCCAAGTTAGCCGGCCACCCTGGCGTTCGGGGTACGCTTGCTTCCATTCGCCAGCGTTTTTGGTGGCCCACCCGGGAGCATGACACGCGTCGTTTCGTGGCTGCTTGTTCGGTCTGCGCGCAGACTAAGTCCGGTAACTCTCCTCCTGCCGGCCGTCTCAGGCCGCTTCCTATTCCCTCTCGACCGTGGTCTCACATCGCCTTAGATTTTGTCACCGGACTGCCTTCGTCAGCGGGGAAGACTGTTATTCTTACGGTTGTCGATAGGTTCTCTAAGGCGGCTCATTTCATTCCCCTTGCTAAGCTTCCTTCTGCTAAAGAGACGGCACAAATCATCATCGAGAATGTTTTCAGAATTCATGGCCTTCCGTCAGACGTCGTTTCGGACAGAGGTCCGCAATTCACGTCTCAATTTTGGAGGGAGTTTTGCCGTTTGATTGGGGCTTCCGTCAGTCTCTCTTCCGGCTTTCACCCCCAGTCTAACGGTCAAGCAGAACGGGCCAATCAGACTATTGGTCGCATCTTACGCAGTCTTTCTTTTCGCAACCCTGCGTCTTGGTCAGAACAGCTCCCCTGGGCAGAATACGCCCACAACTCGCTTCCTTCGTCTGCGACCGGGCTATCTCCTTTTCAGAGTAGCCTCGGGTACCAGCCTCCGCTGTTCTCATCTCAGTTCGCCGAGTCCAGCGTCCCCTCCGCTCAGGCTTTTGTCCAACGTTGCGAGCGCACCTGGAAGAGGGTCAGGTCTGCACTTTGCCGTTATAGGGCGCAGACTGTGAGGGCTGCTAATAAGCGTAGAACTAAGAGTCCTAGATATTGTCGCGGTCAGAGAGTTTGGCTCTCCACTCAGAACCTTCCCCTTAAGACGGCTTCTCGCAAGTTGACCCCGCGGTTCATTGGTCCGTTCCGTATTTCTCGGGTCATTAATCCTGTCGCAGTTCGACTTCTTCTTCCGCGATACCTTCGTCGCGTCCACCCGGTCTTCCATGTCTCCTGTATTAAGCCCGTTCTTCGCGCCCCCGCTCGTCTTCCCCCCCCCCCCCCCCCATCCTTGTCGAGGGCGCACCCATCTACAGGGTCCGCAGGATTTTGGACATGCGTCCTCGGGGCCGTGGTCACCAGTACCTTGTCGATTGGGAGGGGTACGGTCCTGAGGAGAGGAGTTGGGTTCCCTCTCGGGACGTGCTGGACCGTGCGCTGATCGAGGATTTCCTCCGTTGCCGCCAGGTTTCCTCCTCGAGTGCGCCAGGAGGCGCTCGGTGAGTGGGGGGGTACTGTCATGTTGTGTCTTGTCTCTGTCCTTTCCCTTCACCCTGTCTCCCTCTGCTGGTCGTTGTTAGGTTACCTTTTCTCCCCCGCTTTCTCCCAGCTGTTCCTTGTCTCCTCTAACTACCCATTCACCCCGTTTCCCACCTGTTCCCTTTTTCCCTCTGATTAGGTCCCTATATCTCTCTCTGTTTCTGTTCCTGTCCTTGTCGGATTCTTGTTTGTGTTTCATGCCTGAGCCAGACTATCGTCATGTTTGCTGTAACCTTGTCCTGTCCTGTCGGAATCTGCCGGTCTATCTGAGCCTACCTATGTTTGGTTATTAAAGAAGCTCTGTTTAAGTTAGTTCGCTTTTGGGTCCTCATTCACTCACCATATCAACAACATGTAAACTATATTTCCTCTCCAAATCTTTACTGAAAAACAGAAGTACATTTGCACAATGAGCACTTGTTGTCTCTCAAATACATAATTACAGTTGTTGGTTATTGAATTTTAGCCATATTAGCACAGATGTGACAAGAGTCAAAACACTGCAAAACAAGACATGGCATCAATAACAAGATACAAGAAGCTGAAACGAGCCACCAAGGATTTCCCACATTACAGCTTCTTGCCATTGTTGCGAGCTATCGGACCATCCAGAATCAGCACACGGACTTCTTCCCCATCGACGCGCGCGTATCGTTTTCGTGGCGTTGTCAGCTAACTCATCTATTAAGGCAGAATTTTGGAGTGACAGTGGAATCAACCAATTACATTTTGACTTGTAATGGGTGGGACCGTTTTGAGAAAAACTAATGTGAGCAGTAGTGTCCCGCGGTCTAGCTAGCGAGAATGTTGTTTCTAATTTGTTAGCTTCGCCCATTTCAAGATTCATTTTAAGTTTCAAATTGTCATCATCTGTTGAGTGGAACTGTGTTTTCTATTGCGGCTCACTTGCGATTATTAGCTATCGCTTTGAAAAGAACTTGTGTGTAAATCCTTGTTGCATTTAAACTTTAGGTCACCGGTTACTTTGTGTGCTGATTGCTGATAGGGAAAAATATGTTTCCAACGGGAAGTAATAGTTGTACATTTCGATTAGGAAATGCTTAGCCTAATGGTTGTGTTTTTGTATCCTTATGACTGGGACCTACTGGTTTATTATTTCTGAGTGAATGGACTGCTTATCATTAACATCATGCTGTGTGTGACTGCTGTCTTTTTGTCAGCCCTATGTGTTTTCCAAAAAGCGAGCTCTCATACTACGATCGCTGTCCTTTCAGCATTAAGGAGCCTGTAACATTCACATCATTTGTGTCAAATGTTGTTGCTTTTGGTGATAATGATGGTATTGTGTAAGGAGTGTGGTTGTTGTTGTTGTTGCTGGTAGCATTATCCGTGCGGGTGCTGCCTCTGTGAGAGTGGCAGCCCAAACCGTTGCTCAGCCTCTGGCCTGTTTGATTCAGTTGGGCGCATTAAGTGATGCTATGTTTCTGTTATTTTTCTTTCTTGATATTTGAGTTAGGTGCAATGTGTTCAAAGACCCCCCCCCATTGAAGGCCTAGAGGTCCAATAGCCATGGTTCACCACTGTCTGTATGTATCCTGTCACTGGGGCATTTCTGTGTGGCTCTGGCTCTCTTTCTATAGGGGTGGAGGTTTCTGCACAAGGCCATTATAGAGTGTGATTTGTTTTCCCTCTTTATTGTCTTGAAAGGTCATTGGCTTTTTCTCCCTCCATCCATTTAGTCAGAAAATGGCACCTAATTCTTTGTCAAATCTGATGGATTTATAGCATGGCCCTTGGCTTTTGTCCCCAGTGTTATTGAGGGATGTGTGTGTATTCCAGGGCTTATCACAGCAAGGATGTTTTAAAATGACATGTGTGTTAATGATCTTACAAGCCTCCTAGGCACTCATAGTGCTCCGTCTTTACACAATATCTGCCTGCAAAGCGTATTAGAATTCAGCGCAGAATGCAAAGGTTTCTGTACAATGGTATGGGACAGAGACAATGTAAGCTGCCCATGTTGGACAACGACATCAAGACCATAGAACAGAACAGGCTGTCTTTGTCGATACATTAAGGGATCCTCGCAGCTAGCCTCCACACTAACCTACTGTACCATACTGTCAGCCTGTCAGCAGTCTAGTCCTGCACGTTGCAGCCTATATTCTTCTCTAAGCTCCCCGTTGAGAGGAGCACTCTACAGCCTGCGACACAAGCTGTGAGACTAAATTATAGGTTGAGGTCATTCTGTAAGAAAGAAAGATGGGTGCAACATAAACACTTCTGTTATGTCAGTGTTGGAGAAACACTTAGGCAGTAGACTGCTGTGGATAGAGGAGAAAACACAGCCATGCTACTGCGCCATCCTCTCCCATTTAGGCAGAATACAGTGTGACAGCAACAGACAGGGGTGCAGTGGGGCAGGTGCTGGGGTCAGGGGTCAGGGGCTGCACTTTATTACTCTGCCCATAGCTACTCAGCTATTACTCATGTGTTTGTGATGGTGATATGCCTCTGACTCAATGTTCTGTGTGTGTGTGTGTGACACGTGTGTCAGTGATTGTGTGTGTCTGCATGTGCCTCTCATGTGGAGCTGCTGCTAATCTCCAACAGACAGGCAGACAGGCCTGATGGATGTGAACATGACTGATACTACATTGCCAGCTGTCTCTAATACCCCCTATCTGTCCTCTCCTCTGCTAACACAGCCCCAAGGGGAGATCCAAGTGCGAACACAAAATCAGCATAATGAGATTTATGCATAAAATACCTGGCTGCCAAAATTCATTAAGAAAAAGGTGAGACATGTATGAATGGATCAGCCTCATTGGCTGCAGTGGTAAACAATATCCAGCGAGCTTGGCCACCGTTAGTGGGGGGTGAATCACACCTGAGACAGAAGCGTGAGTGATCATGCCATACAGTACACATGCCCTACATGGAGGGGTAAGATTTGGAACTCAAGCTGAACATGCTCTGGTCTGCCCCCCAGCAGCAATAACAGCAGCAATAACAGCAGCAATAACAGCAGCAATAACAACAGCAATAACAACAGCAATAACAGCAGCAATAACAACATCAATAACAACAGCAATAACAACAGCAATAACAGCAGCAATAATAGCAGCAAAACAGCAGCAATAACAGCAGCAATAACAGCAGCAATAACATCAGCAATAAAAACAGCAGTAACAACAGCAGTAACAACAGCAATAACAACAGCAGTAACAGCAGCAGTAACAGCAGCAATAACAGCAGCAATAACAACAGCAATAACAACAGCAATAACAGCAGCAATAACAACAGCAATAACAACAGCAATAACAACATCAATAACAACATCAATAACAACAGCAATAACAGCAGCAATAATAGCAGCAATAACAGCAGCAATAACAGCAGCAATAACAACAGCAATAAAAACAGCAGTAACAACAGCAGTAACAACAGCAATAACAACAGCAGTAACAGCAGCAGTAACAGCAGGGGCACAGCTGCTGTCTATGGAGGTAAAGGGCTTTCTGGAGGGGGGAGAGGGAGGGAGAGAAGGGAGATAGGAAGGGGAAAGAGAGAGAGGGAGAGAGGGGAGTAGGAGAAGGGGAAAGGGAGAGGGAGAGAGTGAGAGAGGGGAGGAGGAGATAGAAGGGTACGATAGAGCAGAGTACAGATTCTCTTCTCTTGGTGGGCAGCCAGCAGACAAACACAAGCAGCAAGCACAATGCCCCATGGAGCCACAACATCCTCCTACAGCTCTAGGCCTGACAGCTTGTTTTGCAGAGTACATTTTATTCTAAGTTTGCTTTTCAGCTGTTTATTAAAAGGCCAGTGGAGACTGGTGGCCAGATAAGAAGTGGAGAGTGGAGTAAAGTAATCCCTCCTTCCCTTCCTCTCTCCGTGCCTTGCTCCATCCCTCCCTGAGGTCGGCATGTAACTGGTGGTGGCAGCTCTGAGTGAATGAATAATGAAGCACAAAGGGGTCTGGCCACGCTGACGTCACTCTGGGAACAATCGCTGTGGTTAAAATTAATTGCATGGAGATTTGCAGGGTAAAGGGAGAGCACCTGTGAATCACTTTACACTCGGCTTCTGTACAGCAAAATTCATCTAGCTCTGTAATCTGAATGGGAAGGTGGCAGACGCCATGCCACTGGTGGCAAATCTGCCCTGGTTTTACTGTTGCCCAGACTGGGAGAGGATGGATGCAGACTGAGGGGAGAGTTTCTCTCTTAGAAATGGTGCAGGTGTGTGTGAAGAGTGCAACATTATGCTTTCCTTGCTCCTGTACCCTTTCCACACGTTGCCTTAAGATGGTAAAGCTCCCTGAATCTGCGGAAACCACTACTGCGTTCAAACAGCAAAACAACATGTTTTGAGCTGACATCAAAAGAGTTGTGAACTGCACTCAGTGGAACAAGGTTGAAGACTCATATCAGTGCAGTCAGAATGACAGTAGATGGTCTTAACAAGCAGCCACATGCTGGTCTTACTTTTCCGTAGCTCTAGAACTCGGACAATCTCTTCTAAAACTATCTTGCAACATTTTGGCTACAGTGGCGAAGTCTTTTCTCCTCTAACTCTGGCCTGGCGGTGATATAAATGTTAACCCATGAGTTAGGGCTGACCGTTTTATGGGTATTTCTTACCATCAGCATTCTACACTATGTACTGCTGGTCCCAAAGGGTACTGTATGACACATAATCCAATGACAGGCTCTGTTCAATAAATTAGATCTAGATGCTATTTGCTGACATAGTTGGACTGGAGCAGGGGCTAAATATGTCCAGGCTCACACAGACAAGCAAACAGACACAGAGATAGTCAGAGAGAGAGTCAGAGAGAGAGAGAATGCTATAAGCACACTGTTACACAGGTGAGAGAACAGCTAGGTGTTGGGCTGGCTCATGCCAGGAAACAACAGAATACCCCAGGAAACAACATATATACAGTTGAAGTCGGAGGTTTACATACACTTAGGTTGGAGTCATTAAAACTCATTTTTCAACCACTCCACTAATTTCTTGTTAACAAATTATAGTTTTGGCAAGTCGGTTAGGACATCTACTTTGTGCATGACACAAGTCATTTTTCCTACAATTGTTTACAGACAGATTATTTCACTGTATCACAATTCCAGAGGGTCACAAGTTTACATACACTAAGGTGACTGAGCCTTTAAACAGCTTGGAAAATTCCAGAAAATTATGTCATGGATTTAGAAGCTTCTGATAGGCTAATTGACATCATTTGAGTCAATTGGAGGTTTACCTGTAGATGTATTTCAAGGCCTACCTTCAAACTCAGTGCCTCTTTGCTTGACATGGGCAAATCAAAATAAATTAGCCAAGACCTCAGAAAAAAAATTGTAGACCTCCACAAATCTGGTTCATCGCCTGAAGGTACCACATTCATCGGTACAAACAATAGTATGAAAGTATAAACACCATGGGACCACGCAGCCGTCATACCGCTCAGGAAGGAGACACGTTCTGTCTCCTAGAGCTGAACATACTTTGGTACGAAAGTGCAAATCAATCCCAGAACAACAGCAAAGGACCATGTGAAGATGCTGGCGGAAACAGGTACAAAATAATCTATATCCACAGTAAAATGAGTCTTATATCGACATAACCTGAAAGGATGCTCAGCAAGGAGAAGCCACTGCTCCAAAACCGCCATAAAAAAAGACTACGGTTTGCAATTGCACATGAGGACAAAGATCGTACTTTTTGGAGAAATGTCCTCTGGTCTGATAAAATACAAATAGAACTGTTTGGCCATAATGACCATCATTATGTTTGTAGGAAAAAGGGGAGGCTTGCAACCCGAAGAACAACATCCCAACCATGAAGCACAGGGGTGGCAGCATCATGTTGTGGGGGTGCTTTGCTGCAGGAGGGACTGGTGCACTTCACAAAACAGATGGAATCATGAGGCAGGAAAAGTATGTGGCTATATTGAAGCATAATCTCAAGATATCAGTCAGGAAGTTAAAGCTTGGTCGAAAATGGGTCTTCCAAAAGGACAATGACCCCAAGCATACTTCCAAAGTTGTGGTAACATGGCTTAACTTGGGTCAAACATTTCGTGTAGCCTTCCACAAGATTCCCACAATAAGTTGGGTAAAGTTTGGCTCATTCCTCCTGACAGAGCTGGTGTAACTGAGTCAGGATTGTATGCCTTCTTGATAACACATGCTTTTTCAGTTCATGCCAACAAATGTTCTATAGGATTTAGGTCAGGGCTTTGTGATGGCCACTCCTTAAAACCTGTTTGGGATAGGGGGCAGTATTTTCACGTTTGGATGAAAAGCGTGCCCAGAGTGAATTGCCTGCTACTCTGTCCCAGTTGCTAATATATGCACATTATTAGTAGATTTGGATAGAACACACTCTGAATTTTCTAAAACTGTTTGAATGATTTCTGTGAGTATAACAGAACTCATATGGCAGGCGAAAACCTGAGAAAAATCCAACCAGGAAGTGGGAAATCTGAGGATTGTAGTTTTTCAACTCTTGGTCTATCGAATACACAGTGTCTATGGGGTCATATTGTATTTCCTAAGGCTTCCACTAGATGTCAACAGTCTTTATAACCTTGTTTGATGCTTCTACTGTGAAGGAGGGGGGAACAAGGGCTCTTTTAGTCAGTGGTTTGGCAGGGTGCCACGAGCTGGTGACGGGCGTTCACGCGAGAGTTTTTATTTTGTATTTTTTAAATATATTTTTGTTACCTTTATTTAACTAGGCAAGTCAGTTAAGAACAAATTCTTATTTACAATGACAGCCTAGGAACAGTGGGTTAACTGCCTGTTCAGGGGCAGAACGACAGATTTGTACCTTGTCAGCTTGGGGGTTTGAACTTTTAACCTTCCGGTTACTTCCGGTTACTAGTCCAATACCCTGCCGCCCCAGGGTAGCCTAGAGTTAGATTGAGTTCCATTGCATTTCTGAAGACAAAATAATTCTCCGGTTGGAACATTATTGAAGATTTATTTTATTTTTTTTGTGTGTTTTTTCCCCCCCCCCGTTTTCTCCCCAATTTCGTGGTATCCAATTGTTTTAGTAGCTACTATCTTGTTTCATCGCTACAACTCCCGTACGGGCTCGGGAGAGACAAAGGTTGAAAGCCATGCGTCCTCCGATACACAACCCAACCAAGACGCACTGCTTCTTAACACAGCGAGCATCCAACCTGGAAGCCAGCTGCGCCAATGTGTCGGAGGAAACACCGTGCACCTGGCAACCTTGGTTAGCGCGCACTGCGTCCGGCCCGCCACAGGAGTCGCTGGTGCGTAATGAGACAAGGATATCCCTACCGGCCAACCCCTCCCTAACCCGGACGATGCTAGGACAATTGTGCGTCGCCCCACGGACCTCCCGGTCGTGGCCGGTTACTTCGTTTGACATGTTTCTACGGACTGTAATGGAACTTTTTGACTTTGCCTTTTGACTTTTTACTAAATGCGCTAACAAAAAGGAAGTATTTGGACATAAATATGAACTTTATCGAACAAATCAAACATTTATTGTGGAACTGGGGTTCCTGGGTGCATTCTGATGAAGTTCATCAAAGGTAAGTGAATATTTATAATGCTATTTCTGACTTCTGTTGACTCCAACATGGCGGATATCTATTTGGCTTGATTTGTTGTCTGAGCGCCGTACTCAGATTATTGCATGGTTTGCTTTTGCCATGAAGTTGAAAAAAAATCTGACACAGCAGTTGCATTAAGGAGAAGTATATATTTAATTCTGTGAATAACACTTGTATCTTTTATCAATGTTTATTATGAGTATTTTTGTAAATTGATGTGGCTCTCTGCAAAATCACAGAATGTTTTGGAAGCAAAACATTACTGAACGTAACGCGCCAATGTAAACCGAGATTTTTGGATATAAATATGCACTTTATTGAACAAAAACACATGTGTTGTGTAACATGAAGTCGTATGAGTGTCATCTGATGAAGATCATCCAAGGTTAGGGATAGATTTTCTCTAGATTTCTGTTTTTTGTGACTCCTCTGTTTGGCTGGAAAATGGCTGTGTGTGTTTTTGTAACTTGGCTCTGACCTAACAATCATATGTTGTGCACTCGCTGTTAAGCCTTTTTGAAATCGGACACGATGGGTAGATTAACAATAAGTTTCTTTCATTTGGTGTATTGCACTTGTTAATGTATGAAAGTTACATATTTCTAAAAAATATTTTTGAATTTCGCGCACTGCCTTTTCAGCGGAATGTTGTCAAGGTGTGCCGCTAGCAGAACCCCTAGTTAAATTTAAATTTAAAGGCAATGCTACCAAATACTAATTGAGTGTATGTAAACTTCTGACCCACTGGAAATGTGATGAAAGAAATAACAGCTGAAATAAATCATTCTCTTTACTATTACTCTGACATTTCACATTCTTAAAATAAAGTGTGATCCTAACTGACCTAAGGCAGGGAATTTTTACTAGGATTAAATGTCAGGAATTATGGAAAAACTGAGTTTAAATGTATTTGGTAAAGGTGTATGTAAACGTCCGACTTCAACTGTATGCAAGGTAACAACATGGATGTGCCAGGAAACAACATGGATATGCCAGGAAACAACATGGATACGCCAGGAAACAACATGGATGTGCCAGGATACAACATGGATATGCCAGGAAACAACATGCATATGCCAGGAAACAACATGGATGTGCCAGGAAACAACATGGATATGCCAGGAAACAACATGCATATGCCAGGAAACAACATGGATATGCCAGGAAACAACATGGATACGCCAGGAAACAACATAGATGTGCCAGAAAACAACATGATATGCCAGGAAACAACATGGATATGCCAGGAAACAACATGGATATGACTGGAAACAACATGAGTATGAAAGGAAACAACATGGATGTGCCAGAAAACAACATGGATATGACTGGAAACAACATGGGTATGAAAGGAAACAACATGGATATACCAGGAAACAAAATGATACGCCAGGAAACAACATGGATACGCCAGGAAACAACATGATATGCCAGGAAACAACATGGATATACCAGGAAACAACATGATATGCCAGGAAACAACATGATATGCCAGGAAACAACATGATATGCCAGGAAACAACATGGATATGACTGGAAACAACATGAGTATGAAAGGAAACAACATGGATGTGCCAGAAAACAACATGGATATGACTGGAAACAACATGGGTATGAAAGGAAACAACATGGATATACCAGGAAACAAAATGATACGCCAGGAAACAACATGGATACGCCAGGAAACAACATGATATGCCAGGAAACAACATGGATATACCAGGAAACAACATGATATGCCAGGAAACAACATGATATGCCAGGAAACAACATGATATGCCAGGAAACAACATGGATATGACTGGAAACAACATGGGTATGAAAGGAAACAACATGGATGTGCCAGAAAACAACATGATGTGCCAGGAAACAACATGGATATGCCAGGAAACAACATGCATATGCCAGGAAACAACATGGATATGCCAGGAAACAACATGGATACGCCAGGAAACAACATAGATGTGCCAGAAAACAACATGATATGCCAGGAAACAACATGGATATGCCAGGAAACAACATGGATATGACTGGAAACCACATGAGTATGAAAGGAAACAACATGGATGTGCCAGAAAACAACATGGATATGACTGGAAACAACATGGGTATGAAAGGAAACAACATGGATATACCAGGAAACAAAATGATACGCCAGGAAACAACATGGATACGCCAGGAAACAACATGATATGCCAGGAAACAACATGGATATACCAGGAAACAACATGATATGCCAGGAAACAACATGATATGCCAGGAAACAACATGATATGCCAGGAAACAACATGGATATGACTGGAAACAACATGGGTATGAAAGGAAACAACATGGATGTGCCAGAAAACAACATGATATGCCAGGAAACAACATGGATATGACTGGAAACAACATGGGTATGAAAGGAAACAACATGGATACGCCAGGAAACAACATGATATGCCAGGAAACAACATGGATATACCAGGAAACAACATGATATGCCAGGAAACAACATGATATGCCAGGAAACAACATGATATGCCAGGAAACAACATGATATGCCAGGAAACAGCATAGATATATACCAGGAAACAACATTATATGCAAGGAAACAACACAAATACAGCAGGAAACAACATGAATACACCAGTAAACAACATGGATATGCCAGGTGCTGACACCAAATAATGTGTCATGTAGTGTAGTTTGGATTAAATGTAAATAATATGTCCAAGTATGGAGTAAGAACACTGACAAAATACAATTTTACCATAATCATTAAAATGATTACATTAACCAACTGTGGCTTGGTTATGCCAACATGACAGCTACAAAAACATGTTTGTCCAGAGTGCATGAATTCATGATGGGTGTCAACATATTTGGACAGGACGAGTCAGAGCTTCCAAGGAAACTTGGCTGATCCAGCTTGACACATGCGTATGGACTTGGGACAGTGTCCCAGACTGGGGTAATTGCAGCCACATCGAGCTGTATTTTCTATGAGAGCACTGGGAGCCTTGTTATTACCTTTAGAATACTACCCTGCGGCACAATTTTCACTCTAATTGAACGATTTATACATTTAGCTATTGCACCCAGCAAGATTATTACTGCTTGCCTTCTGTCCAGACGATCCCGACCATCCTAGTGCTGCCAGTGTAAAGAAAATGGGGAGGAGTTAGAGTCCATCTCATTAACTTAGGAAACATTTGTATTTTTTATTTTTTTATTTTATCTTTATTTAATTAGGCAAGTCAGTTAAGAACAAATTCTTATTTTCAATGACAGCCTAGGAACAGTGGGTTAACTGCCTGTTCAGGGGCAGAACGACAGATTTGTACCTTGTCAGCTCGGGGGTTTGAACTTGCAACCTTCCGGTTACTTGTCCAACGCTCTAACCACTGGCGCCCCAACATCATCTTACTAGTATAACAGGCTAAACATGCTGCCCGTTGTCCTGATTATGTCTGGAAGGTAGGAAAGAACATTAGACAATGGTTTTCTCTTTACAGATCGGGGAGGTGCTGGATGTGTTGTAGGGGAAACCGGCGCACAAAGTAACTAAATAACTCAAATTAGAAACCACAATGTGCTAATGCTTGATTAGTGTATCTACTTGCCTAGGAAGCTTTGAGTCAATCATTTTTAGTTTTATTGACAAAAATGTTTCATTCCGGCCGAATTCTACATTTTCTTGCCGCCTCTCTTTTTTTTTTAAATGATTGACCTGTGGAACATTCCCTATGCATCTAATCATATATACAGTGCCTTGCGAAAGTATTCGGCCCCCTTGAACTTTGCGACCTTTTGCCACATTTCAGGCTTCAAACATAAAGATATAAAACTGTATTTTTTTGTGAAGAATCAACAACAAGTGGGACACAATCATGAAGTGGAACGACATTTATTGGATATTTCAAACTTTTTTAACAAATCAAAAACTGAAAAATTGGGCGTGCAAAATTATTCAGCCCCTTTACTTTCAGTGCAGCAAACTCTCTCCAGAAGTTCAGTGAGGATCTCTGAATGATCCAATGTTGACCTAAATGACTAATGATGATAAATGCAATCCACCTGTGTGTAATCAAGTCTCCGTATAAATGCACCTGCACTGTGATAGTCTCAGAGGTCCGTTAAAAGCGCAGAGAGCATCATGAAGAACAAGGAACACACCAGGCAGGTCCGAGATACTGTTGTGAAGAAGTTTAAAGCCGGATTTGGATACAAAAAGATTTCCCAAGCTTTAAACATCCCAAGGAGCACTGTGCAAGCGATAATATTGAAATGGAAGGAGTATCAGACCACTGCAAATCTACCAAGACCTGTCCGTCCCTCTAAACTTTCAGCTCATACAAGGAGAAGACTGATCAGAGATGCAGCCAAGAGGCCCATGATCACTCTGGATGAACTGCAGAGATCTACAGCTGAGGTGGGAGACTCTGTCCATAGGACAACAATCAGTCGTATATTGCACAAATCTGGCCTTTATGGAAGAGTGGCAAGAAGAAAGCCATTTCTTAAAGATATCCATAAAAAGTGTTGTTTAAAGTTTGTCACAAGCCACCTGGGAGACACACCAAACATGTGGAAGAAGGTGCTCTGGTCAGATGAAACCAAAATGTAACTTTTTGGCAACAATGCAAAACGTTATGTTTGGCGTAAAAGCAACACAGCTGAACACACCATCCCCACTGTCAAACATGGTGGTGGCAGCATCATGGTTTGGGCCTGCTTTTCTTCAGCAGGGACAGGGAAGATGGTTAAAATTGATGGGAAGATGGATGGAGCCAAATACAGGACCATTCTGGAAGAAAACCTGATGGAGTCTGCAAAAGACCTGAGACTGGGACGGAGATTTGTCTTCCAACAAGACAATGATCCAAAACATAAAGCAAAATCTACAATGGAATGGTTCACAAAGAAACATATCCAGGTGTTAGAATGGCCAAGTCAAAGTCCAGACCTGAATCCAATCGAGAATCTGTGGAAAGAACTGAAAACTGCTGTTCACAAATGCTTTCCATCCAACCTCACTGAGCTCGAGCTGTTTTGCAAGGAGGAATGGGAAAAAATGTCAGTCTCTCGATGTGCAAAACTGATAGAGACATACCCCAAGTGACTTACAGCTGTAATCGCAGCAAAAGGTGGCGCTACAAAGTATTAACTTAAGGGGGCTGAATAATTTTGCACGCCCAATTTTTCAGTTTTTGATTTGTTAAAAAAGTTTGAAATATCCAACAAATGTCGTTCCACTTCATGATTGTGTCCCACTTGTTGTTGATTCTTCACAAAAAAATACAGTTTTATATCTTTATGTTTGAAGCCTGAAATGTGGCAAAAGGTCACCAAGTTCAAGGGGGCCGAATACTTTCTCAAGGCACTGTATTTTTTTATCAGTAAGAAATGGTGTTTTGATTGGCATAGTCGTTGACAATAATTATTGCATTTTCTCACAAGAATCAGATTAGACTCAGACTTGTAATGGCTGTACATTGTAACATTTGTTAAAATGAACCCATTACCTCAATTCTATGATATTTTATATGATATGATTAAGAAGTGATCTAAAATGTCACTTCTTTACATATATTTTACCAGTTCTACTAAGATACTAACTTAGAATTTTTTAAAAGTAATATTCATGCTTTTAAATGCTAAAAGTATCTTATGTAAAATATATTAATTTGACTACTCTGTTTTAGGTCAACATATATAGTGTACCAGTCAAAAGTTTGGACACACCTTCTCATTCAAGGGTTTTTCTTATTTTTACTATTTTATACATTGTAGAATAATAGTGAAGACTTCAAAACTATGAAATAACACACATGGAATTATTTAGCAACCCCAAAAGTGTTCAACAAATCAAAATGTATTTTATATTTGAGATTCTTCAAAGTAGCCCCCCTTTGCCTTGATGACAGCTTTGCACACTCTTTGCATTCTCTCAACCAGTTTCACCTGGAATGCTTTTCCAACAGCCTTGAAGGAGTTCCCACACATGCTGAGCACTTGTTGGCTGCTTTGCCTTCACTCTGCAGTCCAACCCAAACCATCTCAATTGGGTTGAGGTTGTGTGATTGTGGAGGACAGGTCATCTGATGCAGCACTCCATCACTCTCCGTCTTGGTCAAATTGCCCTTACACAGTCTGGAGGTGTGTTGGGTAATTGTCCTGTTGAAAAACCAATGATAGTTCCACTAAGCGCAAACCAGATGGGAAGGCGTATCGCTGCAGAATGCTATGGTAAACATGCTGGTTAAGTGTGCCTTGAATTCTAAATAAATCACCAACAAAAGCACCCCCACACCATCACACCTCCTCCTCCATGTTTCATGGTGGGAACCACACAGGCAAAAATTATCTGTTCACCTACTCCGCGTTTCACAAAGACACGGTTGAAAAAAAAACTCTCACAAAGGACAGATTTACACCAGTCTAATGTCCATTGCTTGTGTTTCTTGGCCCAAGCAAGTATCTTCTTATTATTGATGTCCTTTAGCAGTGGTTTCTTTACAGCAATTCGACCACGAAGGCCTGATTCATGCAGACTCCTCTGAACAGTTGATGTTGAGATGTGTCTGTTACTTGAACTCTATGAAGAATTTATTTGGGCAGCAATTTCTGAGGCTGGTAACTCTAATGATCTTATCCTCTGCAGCGGAGGTTACTCTGGGTCCTCATGAGAGCTTCATCATAGCGCTTGATGGTTTTTGGGACTGCACTTGAAGAAACTATAAAAGTGTTTTACATTTTCCGGATTGACTATCTTCTGAATACCACCCCTACCTTGTCACAACAAAACTGATTGGCTCAAATGCATTAAGGAAAGAAATTCCACAAATTAACTTTTAAACAAGGCACACCTGTTAATTCAAATGAATTCCAGGTGACAACCTTATGAAGCTGGTTGAGAGAATGCCAAGAGTGTGCAAAGCTGTCATCAAGGCAAAGGGTAGTTACTTGGAAGAATCTCAAATATAAAATATATTTTGATTTGTTTTACGCTTTTTTGTTTACTAAATGATTCCATATGTGTTATTTCATAGTTTGATGTCTATAATTCTACAATGTATAAAATTGTGAAATAAAGAAAAACATTTGAATGAGAAGGTGGATCCAAACTTTTGACTGGTACTGTACATCCCTAACAGATGAAATGAAAATATTTTTTGTCTATACTGTATAGTGTATTTTTGATCCAAATATCAGTTTTAAATCAGAGAGTTTTCAATTACCCCTTATTTTTTACCAATGAAGACTGTGTTACTTGAGGTTACTAAAGTACCTCAAATAATATTTTCAAAATAAGAAAAAGCCTAAATGTGTTACATTGTGCCCTGGTCTCCCCTACACATCCACTGTGTTAGTACATAATCAACTGTGTTAGTATATAAGCGACTGGTAGTACAGCGTTAGTACACCGACACTTGTGTCTGACAAGGAAACAAACACAGAAACTGCATCAAAGCCCAAGGAGTTGCAAAGGTAGCGTACCTGTCGAAAATGACAAAATACAACCCTCTCTCCAGAAATAACCTATAAGTTTGCCTTGTTTTTCTAAGCCAATGCCCTTTTTGTTTCTTTGGACACACTTGTTATTTCTTGTTAGAGGTGGTGAAGGGTTCCCCTGAGTCGCCAGGGAAACTGTGTTTCCTGATGGTCGAGGGTACAGAAAACAAGCAGTGCATTCTTCCTCTTAATGTGTTTGTACACTCACTGTGTAATTGCATTCTGTACTGTGATGCTGCACACAGTCCTCAATGGGAAATACATGTAACAAAAAATAATACATCATATTGGACATGCTAGATCACCAATTCAAAGACACACTATAACAAGACCCTCAGCAACGAACAAAGCTTTCTAGTCAAATTGTCAGTTTGATTGACGGTAGCCGATGAAAGCTCTCCATGTGCTCTTGCTGTCTCCTGTTATTTGAGCAGGAAGGAACATGATGATGGGGATTATCAGTGATTCGTCATGTCAGTCAGTCACTCAGTCAGGCCACCATCAGGTTCCCTGCTCCTTCAGATGACCCTCATGGCTCTGTAGTCTACTGCATACAATATGGATGGCTTAAATCTCCATCACTTCCACAATGCTGCTACAGCTACATGCATACAGGGAGGGACTCAGGACAAAGATGGCAATCTTCCTTCATGTTAGGATCTTTATCAGCATGAAACATTTTTAATCTTTCATTATTATGTCTCTGTTTGTGCTCCTGCTGCAAGCACCTCTTTGCATTTCTATTGAAGGGTGTAATCAAGCATGGAGAGAGAGAGAGACATAAATATTATTTACCGTGGGCTTCAGTGATGGACTGCTATTCCTAACACATGCTGTGGAAGGACTCCCGTTCATTATCAAAATCCTGGTTTTGTCCCTGCTTGTTTTGCCTCTTTCTGCTTCGCTGTGTGACTTGTCATATACAGAGACAACATTCAAAGCATCCCTTTATTTGATCCCTCTGTGGCAGATGACACCGGTATTCAATCCTTGGATGATGGATGGAGAAAAGAGGGAAAATAAAAGAGAGAGGGAGAATTTCCCCGGCTTCATTTTCTGTCCTCTCCTCAGCTCAGGCTCACACACAGATACACGCAAGCAAGGGGGGATGTCAGAGAGAGACGGTGATGTGTTTTGCTCCGTGGTCGTCCTTCTCCCCTCTCTATCTGTCCCTCCCTCTTTCTTCCTCTCTCTCTGTCTATCTCTGTCTCTGTTTCCGCGACTCGGCGGTTGTCTTAGAGGCAGACTGTGCTGTGCTGTCGTAATGGGGGAGATGGCTCTTCGCGTGTGGAGACATCTGTGAATGTGTTTATGTGGGACAAAAGTAGCCTCTTAGCCGAGGCAGAGACCCCCCTCCCTTAGTAGAGATGGTCTCGCTAATGGCATGTACCATTAAGGCTCAGAGCAGGGTGGGCTGCAGCAGAGAGAGAGAGGGAACAGGGAGGGGGGATAGTGAGAGGCAGGCAGAGAAAGGAAGGAAACATGGTGAGCTGAGAGTATTCCTCATCTATTCTCACCTCACTCCTTTCTGGAAGCTTTCTCCTTTTCCTCTAATTTATTTTTACCTTTTACATGAGAGTATCCTTGTTATGCACACTGTTTCTCTGTGAATGATCCAGCCAGTTAACCATACTGTATGTAAATCCCCCTACCACTATCGAGGCTGTTTTATCACAAAGCCCCCAACCCCATTTTCACCCTGCTACATGTATGACTTCACTTTCAGAATTCCCCATCCCCAATAAATCTGTGGATTTTTTCAGGGAAATGCGTATGTTGGACAAACCCAAGATTTTGGCATAAATCTATGTATTATTTCTGGAAGAACTGTAATTGTGTCGCAAATAAAGCATACATACACACGACTGACTGCACAATCAAACACGTGTGCGCACACACAAACATACGGGCGCCAGCACCCGACTATGCACATGGGCACCATTGGATGGAAAAATATTGTGGATGCACAATGTATAGTAAGACTCTCATCTCAAACGTTATGACAAGCTGTCAGTACGTACACGCTAAAATCAGATTTAAATAGCTAAGGTAATAGCAATAATTGTCAAGGATCATCCTTGTCGTCATCATTCGTAACATAATTTTTCCATGAACATGTCAAGCAGTTTGTTTACAGAGAGACCCAGAAAGAAGGGAAGTGTGTGTCTGCTTCAGAGATGAGACAGCGTCTGTTGTGAAGATTAAAACCCAGCACCACCACCTCGGCTCGGCTTCCCTCCTCAGAGCAGTGTGAGCAGCCTGGCTCTCTGAGGAGCTCAACTAGGTCACCCAGCCCAGGGGAGGATACTGCTGTCAGGCCAGAGCAACACAAGGAGGCCCCTGCCCATGGTTAGTTTGGGTCTCAGACTAACATGTCAGCACCTGTAGGGGCAGGACCATAGAGACGCAGCCTACAGCGGCAAGAGCTAACAATGGCCCCAGGTATCCCCTAAAACCCTCCTCTAAGGACCCTTCAGTTCACACAGATCTACAGATCCTTGAGAGCTGACATAGTTTACAGGAAAATGGACACTCTGGGATGAAGGATATCATAGAGAATGTGATTACAGATTAAGAATACAGTAACTCATCATCAAACAAAGTCTGGGCCAAGGTGTCACTGACATTATTTTAGGTAAGCCAACAATCACAATATTACTGAAAGGGTGGTCACTAGAAGATGTATTCGTTACAGGGATTATATGTTTTGATTATTACATGTTTATTGTTAGTGTATGGTTTAAATACACAAGATTCATTTTGAATTCATTGCCTGAGATAGAAAATTGTCAAGGCTGAGAGAACAATAGGGATTTCAACCTGGATGAAGCAAACATAACCTCACAAAAAGTGCCATTAATGCAATGATATTGGAGAGATTGTAAGCTCCAAGGAGCAGCAGAGAAAGCGCTCAGATAAACTAACGATTGTGTGATACATTTCACCGAGAAGCGTCATGCAGTATTTCGGGCTTGATCTCATCAGAGCTTTGGACTTGAGTCCCTCCATGTTTCACATGGTGGGGGAGAAACATTTATTTGATAGATGCATACTTTGGGGATCTACTGATGCCACAGGAATGGGAAAATATTATATGAAACATAAAGGGGCTGTTTTATGTGAGAGACTCATTTTCAGTCAACATTTTAAAGCAGTTGTTGTTTGAGAGGTAATAGAGGATCCTTTGGAGCAGCTTTTGTCCTCTCTTATCCCAACTGAAATAATGGGGCCACATACATAAACCCAGATATTTAGAGTGATGTATTATGTGAAAATCTGAAGCAGTTTCCAATCAGACTCAAATTGAGATGGCTACATACTCTGTTTTTTGAACTATCACACATATTTCTCCACACCAGATTTTTCTGTCTTAAACATTCAAAGGATCAGTGATCCTACTTGTTGTTTATTCACAGGGCATGTCTACACACATGGTGCCTCTGAGCTTCGGTAGATATGAAGGTCATGTGCGAGGTAAATATATTAGTACTTCCATCTGAGTCTGATCCGCAGGTTGGCATTTATTGTAATGAATCTTGCCCTGGAGGCATCTCTGCAGAGTGGTAACTAGTTGGACTTTTCACTGGACTTATCATCGGGGCTCTTAAATCTTTCAGCGCCCATTATTGCTTTGGGGGTGCCTTTCCACTTTTTGGAGGAGTGTGAGTTCCCACAAGCCATCTGTTGTGTTTTTTTTGGCCTAATGTGAGAGGGACATGAAGACATTGGAGCACCACAGGCAATATGGGTGGTGTTCACATGAGGAGGGCAGGAGCAACAGATGGAGAAGGCTCTGATATGGTGTCGCATACATTCTGAAAGTGGTCCCGGCGTCTCTGACCCATTGATTTTTAATGCTCTGACATTTTTTCCTTTCAAGAATAAGCACTCAAATAATGAACTACTGTAGAAGGCATGCTTTGTAGTATTTTAATCAGTTTTATTCTTCATATATTTTAGTCTTATAAAAACTATACCAAACACCTCTATACAACAATGTATCTTTACAATAGGCTACAAAGGTGATCTATTGAAATCGGTTGTTGGAATTATTTTACAATCGTTTAGTTTGGAACAGACCCCCCCCCCAAAAAAAAAAAATAATAATAATAATGTTCCATTCCACTGTTCTGACCAGCAAAACAAGGTTCTGAACCAGTTCAAACCCAATTGTTTTTACCGGTTCATATCTTTCCTTTCAGTTCCTTTTTTAACCTGTGAAATCAACAGGTTTCTTTTTTACATTTAGCTCATTAAATTACTTCACCAATCAGTGCGGATAGACCAGGCAAGCTAGTTGTTTACATGCGTGATGGACAGACTAGCCTATGCTACAAGATGTGACTGAAATGTTGCGGGTGGGGAGAGAGCCAGAGAGGGTTGAGGAGGAGGCTTGAAGCTCTGGGAATCTTGTTATGACATGCATTATCTGAATTAGGTCTACAGAATTATACCTAGGAGGAGAGACTTCTATGGAGGAACTGTGAATGTCCTTTGAGCTAGCTAGCTAACAAGCTTGTGTGTGTAGAGGCACCAGAATTAAAAACACGTCTTACCTTTTTGTAGTTAATAACTCCAACATGAAATGAGATAGCTAAGCCTATAGTGTCATTAACTAGCATTGAAAAAGTGAATCCCTTCATCCCTAACTAATTAAAAATCTCTCTCCCTATCTTCTGAATCAAGCTTGTAACGTCAGTACAGTAGCCTATGCTTCGAAGGGGGAGGTGCAGGTAGCCTAAACACGCACACACTGGCAGACATTGGAATAAGTTTCTGAGTGGCAGAGTAAGTGCTTTGTCGCATGTTTTCGTGGGACAAATAAATGCCTGGAATGTAAAATAACGTTATTTACTGGTTCGCATGCTTTTAAAATAATAGTTCTGTTCCGGAACAGTATGGATCACTTTCGTTCCTGGTTCCGTAACTATTCCTTGTTGTTATTTTCCGGTTATAGGTTCTGTTCCCTGAACCGGTTCCAACCGCCGATTGAACCACCGTTTGTTTCACTCTTTAATGAAATGTGGAACTATAATTTCATTCATTGTGACAAACAACAATAGCCAAGTAATGTTTGTTCACTACACAAAGAGCCACTAGTAAGATGATGCGGACAGACATGGCATCTCTGCTTCTAGCTCCTAAGCAACTTTGCAGTATATTTTTTATTTCCTATTTCCTTTTATTTCCTGAGTGGCACAGTAGTCTAAGACACTGCATCTCAGTGCAAGAGACACCACTGCAGTACCTCGTTCGAATCCAGGCTGCATCACATCCAGCCGTGATTGGGAGTCCCATAGGGTGGCGCACAATTAGCCCAGCGTCATCCGGGTTTGGCCGGGGTAAGCCGTCGTTGTAAATAAGAATTTGTTCTTAACTGACTTGCCTAGTTAAATAAAGGTAAATAATAATAATAATAATAATAATAATTTGCTCAGAAACTTTTTTGTGTTATTACATACAGCCGAAGTAAGTTTTGGATACCAGAGTGGCGGTAACTCACCAGCATTCCAACTAGAATTATGACTTTGTCAAATTGGATCCTTTGTTCGTACCCCCCAAGGCAATTGAACTTATCCCAGATGCTGCTTCAAGACGGCACCCTCAGAGAAGAGGTATTCGGAGGGGACTTGTAGTCCGACCAGGAGGCGTGCACACCATCCACCGCTTCTGAGTATATTACTTGCTATAGTTCTGTCCCTGGGCAATAAAGTAGACGAGCTCAGGGCGAGGATCTTCTTCCAGAGAGAGATCAGGGATTGTATCATACTCTGTTTCACGGAATCATGGCTTTTTCCGGATATAGTGTCCCCATTCATTTAGCCAGCTGGATTGTACATCGCACAGACAGGAATAAAGAACTCTCCTGGAACTAAAAGCGCATACCACCTCATTTAACCATGGCAAGGTGACTGGGAGTATGGTCAAATACAAACAGTGCAGTTATGCCTGCCGTATGGCAATCAAACAGGCAAAACAGCAGTACAGAGACAAAGTGTAGTCACAATTCAACGGCTCAGACACGAGATGTATATGGCAGGGTCTACAGACAATCACAGATTACAAAGGGTTAACAAGCCACGTCGCAGCATCGACGTCTTGCTCCTGGACAAGCCAAACACCTTCTTCAACCCACTTTGAGGATAACACAGTGCAAACGAAGCGGGCCACTCCCAATGACTGTGGGCTCTCATTCTGATTAAGACATTTAAGCGTGTTAACCCTCGCAAGGCTGACGGTCCAGACAGCATCCCTAGCCGTGTCTTCAGATCATGCGCAGACCAGCTGGCTGGAGTGTTTACGGATATATTCAATCTCTCTGTATCCCAGTCTGCTGTCCCCACTTGGTTCAAGATGTCCAACAGATACGCAACAGCCTTCACCAGAAGAAATTCGACTTGGCCCCTACGACCCTCACAAACTTTTACAGATGCACCATTGAGAGCATCCTCTCGGGCTGTATCACTGCCTGGTATGGCAAATGCACCGCCCTCAAGCGCAGGGCTCTCTAGAGAGTGGTGAGGTCTGCCCAACGCATTACCTGAGGCACACTGCATTCCCTCCAGGACACCTACAGTACCCGATGCCACAGGAAGGCCAAAAAGATCATCAAGGACATCAACCACTCGAGCCATGGCCTGTTCACCTCGCTATCATTCAGAAGGCGAGGTCAGTACAGGTGCATCAAAGCTGGGCCCGAGAGACTGAAAAATAGCTTCTATTTCAAGGCCATCAGACTGTTAATTTCTAACTAGGGGGCAGTATTTTCATTTTTGGATAAAAAAACTTTCCCGTTTTAAACAAGATATTTTGTCACGAAAAGATGCTCGACTATGCATATAATTGACAGCTTTGGATAGAATACACTGACGTTTCCAAAACTGCAAAGATATTGTCTGTGAGTGCAACAGAACTGATGTTACAGGCGAAACCCAGATAAAAATCCAATCAGGTAGTGCCGCATTTTTTGAAACCGCCTCATGCCAATGACTCCTTATATGGCTACGAATGAGCTTACGTTTTCTACGTATTCCCCAAGGTGTCTACAGCATTATGACGTCTTTTTACGCATTTCTGTTGAAGAATAGCCGTAAGGGACCACATTTAGCAAGTGGTCACATGTCTCCTGCAGAAAATCTTGCGTAAAATACTGAGGTAGCCATTTTTCCAATCGCTTCTTATGAGAAACCAATTGTCTCGACGGATATATTATCGAATATATATGTTAAAAACACCTTGAGGATTGATTCTAAACAACGTTTGCCATGTTTCTGTCGATATTATGGAGCTAATTTGGAAAAAAGTTCGGTGTTGTAGTGACTGCATTTTCTGGTCTATTTGCTATCTAATTGGGAGTCTCCTGAGTGAAAACATTCAAAGTTCTTCAAAGGTAAATTATTTAATTTGATTGCTTTTCTTATTTTCGTGAAAATGTTGCCTGCTGCCAGCAGAGCCTAGCCATAGCATTATGCCATGATAAACTTACACAAATGCTTGTCTAGCGTTGGCTGTAAAGCATATTTAAAAAATCTGAGATGACAGTGTGATTAACAAAAGGCTAAGCTGTGTCTCAATATATTTCATTTGTGATTTTCATGAATAGGAACATTTTCTAGAAAGATTTGTCCGCTGCGTTATGCTAATTCGTTTGAGGCTACGTTACGCTCCCGCATGTGGGATGGGTAGTATCAAGAAGTTTTAAATAGCCATCACTAGCTGGCCTCCACCCAATACCCTGCCCTGAACTTAGTCACTGTCACTAGATGGCTAATACTCGGTTACTCAGCCCTGCACCTTAGAGGCTGCTGCCCTATCTATATAGACATGGAATCACCGGTCACTTTAATAATGGAACATTAGTCACTTTAATAATGTTTACATGATGTTTTGCTAATTCCATATGTACAGTAAATACTGTATTCTAGTCAATGCCATCCTATTCAACTATTGCCTTATGTATACTATTCTATTCTACATATTTTACAGATATACTAAATATTCTATTCACATACTATCCATAATGTCTATAATGTCTATACATTTATAATTCAGACTATATTTATTTATACTTCAGACTCTGACATTGCTCTTCCTAATATTTATTTTACTTTTAGACCAGTGTGTGTTGTTGTGATTTGATACATGTTACTGCACTGCTGGAGCTATGAACAAAAAGATTTCGCTACACCCGCAATAACATCTGCTAAATATGTGTATGCGACCAATAACATTTGATTTAGGCTGTTGTGTCAAATGTGTCAGAGTTCAGACAATACAGAAATGTTGCACTATTTAACACAATCGTTAGTCTTCAAATGTTATGGTAGTGTATGAGCACAGCCTGGACTCAGGGGTAGACATAACATAGTAAAGATAAATCCAGTACACTCCATTTAGTATCATATGTTTCATATGGTATGTATTAATTGCAATTTTGGATGATACGAATTGCAATTCATACAATATGTTATGAATTTGCTAAATGTATGATGTGTTACAAATTTAAATTTGTTTTGTGGCCAATGTTAGCGGTTAATGTTAAGGTTAGGGTTAGAGGAAGGATTAGCTATCATGCTAAGTAATTGTAAAATAGCTAAAAAGTTGTAAGTAGTAGCAACGTTGCGAATTAGTTGAAATGTTAAAGTTGTCCGTGATGACATTCGAACACGTAACCTTTGGGTTGCTAGACATTCCAGTTATATGCCTATCCTTCCAACCCGACCAACCAACCAGTTTTAGTTTTTTGACTTATGTAACCTGTCATATTTAACCATACCAAACTTTTATGTTACTATGTGATATCTAGTCTATGAGACCAGGCTGATGAGCATAATGTATATTATTACGAATAGAAAAGCAAAGTGACATTTTAATAAAATGGTATCAGCGTTTGTCAAATGCAGAGAGAATGTGGAGGGTTGTGTCCAGTATGCTATACACCAGTCATTGCATAGTTTAAAAACTATAGGGCTGAGCTCTATAAAGGACACAGCGCTTAAGATCGGGCTAAAAGGAGCTGGGGTACATACAGCACTATTCACAGTATTCCAGAGGATGTCCAACCGATAACTGATGGTCTGGTCTAGAGAACATGTCTGTAACCCTCACATGTATTGGGATGAAGGAGGCTATATGGGTGCTACACTTCTGTGTAGTGGACGAGCCAGCCTCCTTACTAAGGAGGAGCTGTGAAAGTCGAAGACTGCGATGTCCCGAGGAAGAGCTCCGGGCCTGTCTGTCAGATGTTTTCTACCTGCCTGCCTGGCAGCACCATCAATGATCCCTCCACTCAAGATACTACCCTTCTGAACTGCCTATCAACTAAAGTTGAAGTGGAAGACCATCGCCCCCGAACTGCCAGATCCCTACATTTATTTTGTTAAATAGTTTTTAAATGACTTTGAGATTCTATTTGTAACAAAAAGTGCTATATAAAATGCTATATAAAATGCATCTATTATTCTAATTCTTATTAATTATTATTATTATTATATGTGACGATACATACATTAAATTGTTATTTTTTATTTAACCTTTATTTATACAGGTTTTTCTCATTGAGATAGCATCTCTTTTCCGAGAGAGACCTGGTCCAATAGCAGCCGGGGGAACAACGTTTCAGACAAAACAACTTACATACACTAACACAACACTAAACAAAACTATAAACACACATTCAGTACAACAATTACATACTACGTTAGTCTTGACTAAAAAACAGCTGTCCTAAATACAATTACACTCCTCTATGATATATACATTGACCAAGTGTTGGCCTTCCCGTGTTCCTGGCCACCTGGCCTTGGGCACTATCATTAGAAAAAGTGAATGTATTTCCAGGTGACCTCCACAGGTACTACAGGTGACTGATAAGGGGGAAGATATAATAGCCCATTTCAATAAAATAAATGAGTGGCCTTATGCAGGCTAAATTAGACAGAAGAGTGTGGAGGGGGGGGGAGAAAGTTCACCTCATTTGATAACAATGTTATGGGAAGTCTGGAAATTAAAGTTACTATAGCCTTCACCTTGAGTACAGTTATGTCATACACTATTATACAGCTCATAGTCACCCGTTTGGGGCACATTGTACTTGTGGTAGCTTGACCATTAGGAAATGGTTAGGGTGGTTTGACTACAGTGAGGGAGAGTCTTATATCCCATGGGAAATTAATGCTGATTTTATGTAGCAGTGTGGAAATGGAAAAGAAGCTGCTATAGGAAGTGTCATGGAGGATAATGACGCTACCAATCTGATGAATGTATAGAGTTTGATCAAAGATTGACTGTTATTACAGAAACAATCTTCCTCTTTAAGGCTGGACAACATCTGCTGAAATGGCAGAGCGCGAAATTCAAAAATATTTTTTTGAAATATTTAACTTTCATACATTCACAAGTGCAATTCACCATATTAAAGCGTAACTTCTTGTTAATCTAGCCATCGTGTCCGATTTCAAAAAGGCTTTACAGCGAAAGCACACCATACGACTATGCTAGGTCAGCACCTAGTCACAGAAAAACATACAGCCATTTTCCAGCCAAAGATAGGAGTCACAAAAAGCAGAAATCTAGATAAACTTAATCACTAACCTTTGATGATCTTCATCAGATGGCACTCATAGGACGTCATGTTACACAATACATGTATGTTTTGGTCAATAAAGTTCATACTTATATCCAAAAATCTCAGTTTACATTGACGCTTTATGTTCAGTAATGTTGTGCCTCGAAAACATCCGGTGAATTTGCAGAGAACCACATAAATTTACAGAAATACTCATCATACACTTTGATAAAAGATAATGTTATGCATGGAATTAAAGATATACTTCTCCTTAATGCAACCGCTGTGTCAGATTTCAAAAAAGCTTTATGGGAAAAGAACACCACGCAATAATCTGAGTACAGCGCTAAGCCACAAAAACAAGCCATACAGATACCCGCCATGTTGTGGAGTCAGTAAAAGTCAGAAATAGCGCTATAAATAGTCACTTACCTTTGATCTTCAACAAAATGCACTCCCAGGAATCCCAGTTCCACAATAAATGTTTGTTTTGTTCGATAAAGTTCATCTTTATGTCCAAATACCTCCTTTTTGTTAGCGCTTTTAGCTCACCAATCGAAATTCACAATGCGCGGGCAAGTCCAGATGAAAGTCCAGACGAAAGTCCAGACAAAAGTCCAGACGAAAGTCCGGAAGAAAACTCAAAACAGTTCTATTACAGTTCATAGAAACATGTCAAACAATGTATAGAATCAATCTTTAGGATGTTTTTATCATAAATCTTCAATAATATTCCAACCGGACAATTCCTTTGTCTTTAGAAATTAAAAGGAACGCAGCTCGCTCTCACGGCCACGCGCATGACTTAGCTCAAGGCATTCTGCCAGACACCTGATTCAAACAGCTCTTACTCGCTCCCCCTTCACAGTAGAAGCCTGAAACAAGGTTTTAAAGATTGTTGACATCTAGTGGAAGCCTTAGGAAGTGCAATATGACCCCATTTACACTGTATATTCGAAAGGCAATGACTTGAAAAACTACAAACCTCAGATTTCCACTTCCTGGTTGGATTTTTTCTCAGGTTTTCGCCTGCCATATGAGTTCTGTTATGCTCACAGACATCATTCAAACAGTTTTAGCAACTTCTGAGTGTTTTCATCAAATCTACTAATAATATACATATATTAGCTTCTGGGCCTGAGTAGCAGGCAGTTTACTCTGGGCACTAAAGATAATTTAAGATAGAACTTAAATATATTTTAACTACTGTACCATCAATAAAATAATTATGATTAATGTAAATGAAATAATATCTCTCAAATGTAATGGGAAAAGCAGTTATATGTATTATTGAGAGATGGTTAGGGCAGTTGATTCAAGGACTGCACATTAGTGTGATTACATCTGATTGTCAAGGTATTATGAGTTCCAGGGCATTCCCTTCAAGATAGCCTAAATCATCCCTCTACCCCTAATTTAGAACCATATAATGAGTATCATCATTAGATACTGTATATACATCTCAATGACTATATTTTAGCTTCCCCAGAGGACTAGTTTGTCTGCAAAGCTAGGGCTTGATGTATACTATGTCTGATGTTTGTGACTCTTCGCTGTGATCAGACATGTTGCATGGTTTCAGACATGCAGAAAATAGGTGACGTAAAATCACTAGTTGTCTCCTCAGTCCTCTCAAACGATCAGTGATTCATTTTATGAACAGTACTGTCTCCTTTGAAAAGAAAGGCTGTTATACATATCCAAGTGAGGTATTTGAAAACCATTCTCATCACTGTGACTATTTCCCTTCCGTTTGAATACATTCATTATTTTTATTTTTTTCTTCATTTGAGGGCATTGACATTGCCAAGATATCTACAGATGATTATTCTCGGGTTTTGTTGACAGGAAAATAGAAAAAAAGCTCAGATTGTCAGGTTGTAGCGGCGCCTCAGGGGGTGGTTTGAAGTGCCATTTATTTTCTTGAGGTTTCCATAGCATCATGGCAAAATATCATGGGACTCTTTTCTGTTACATCTGAGAATCTCTTAGCTTTACAGTACCATACTGTAGGTGTTGAACAAAACAACTTTTCCACTGGAAAGTTAATGTCTTCAACAGAAGCAGATGTACTTGGTCTGAGTGAAGTGGCATTTTGTAACAATATCAGCTAAGATATCAGCGATAAGAGAATGCAGCGAAAATTTGATAAATGTTATTTATTCCAGGATGCATTTTTATTTTTTAAATGTATTTAACCTTTATTTAACTAGGCAAGTCAGTTAAGAACAAATTCTTATTTACAATGACGGCCTACCAAAAGGCCTCCTGCGGGGACAGGGGCTGGGATTTAAAAAATTGAATAAAACATAGGACAAAACACACATAACAACAAGAGAGATAACACAACACAACATAAAGATAGACCTAAGACAACAACATATTATGGAAGCAACACTTGACAACACAGCATAGTATCAACACAACATGATAACAACATGGAAGCAACATAACAATGGCAACAACACAACATGGTAGCATCACAAAACATGGTATACACATTATTGGGCACAAACAACAGCACAAAGGGCAAGAAGGTAGAGACAACAATACATCCCACAAAGCAGCCACAAATGTCAGTAAGAGTGTCCATGATTGAGTCTTTAAATGAAGAGATTGAGATAAAACTTTCCAGTTTGAGTGTTTATTGAACCTCGTTCCAGTCGATAGCTGCAGCAAACTGAAATAAGGAGCGACCCAGGAATGTGCGAGCTTTTGGGACATTTAACAGAATGTGACTGGCAGAATGGGTGTTCTATGTGGAGGATGAGGGCTGCAGTAGATAGCTCAGATAGGAGGGGGGGGGGGGGGGGGGGGGGGTTGAGGCCTAAGAAGGTTTTATTAATAAGCATCAACCAGTGGGTATACAGAGATGACCAGTTTACAGAGAAGTACATAGTGCAGTGAGAACAGGGTGTTGAAGGAGTCGCTACTAGACATAGTCGTAGCATGTTTTTTCTGGGATTCCTGAGGACAAATCCAATAACCTAGAGGGCGCGATCAGAGAATTCATACAATCCGCCGTGAAACTTCCTATAGAGACTGTAAACAAGGTGGCTTTCCACCAAGTACACAGACTTGGAGCTCGGAGCGACAAGACCAAGGGTCTCCGACTGATCATCACAAAATTTGAACACTACCAAGAAAAGGAGCTGATCAAAAGCAGGGGAAGGGAGCTAAAAGGGACCAAATTCGGTCTCAATGACCAATTTACAAGGGAGATAAACTAATGTCGTAAGAGACTGTATCCGGTACAAAGGAGCATTGGTGGCAAACCTGATGGCCGAATGGTAAAGAACATCTAGCCGCTCGAGATCACCCTTACCTGCCAATCTATAAAGTATGTCTCCGTAATCTAGCATGGGTAGGATGGTCATTTGAATCAGGGTTAGTTTGGCAGCTGGGGTGAAAGAGGAACGATTACGATGGAGGAAACCAAGTCTAGATTTAACTAGCCTGCAGTTTTGATATGAGCTGAGAGAATACTCCCACGTACTTGTACCATCAGAGGTAGTAATTACACCTGTGGGCAAAGGGACATTCTTCTTACCAAACCACATGATCTTTGTTTTGGAAGTGTTCAGAACAAGGTTAAGGGCAGAGAAAGCTTGTTGGACACTAACAAAGCTTTGTTGTAGAGCGTTTAACACAAAATCCGGGGAGGGGCCAGCTGAGTAAAAGACTGTATCATCTACTTATAAATAGATGAGAGAGCTTCCTACTGCCTGAGCTATGTTGTTGATGTAAATTGAGAAGAGCGTGGGGTCTAGGATCGAGTCTTAGGGTACTCACAGGCAGTGGCTGAAACAACAGATGTTCTGACTTTATACACTGCACTCTTTGAGAGGGGTAGTTAGCAAACCAGGCCAAAGCTGTACTACAGACACCCGTCGTTGTCGTGGGAAAGACTCATTGTTATCTTTTAGTGAAACAACTGGGTGCAGTAAAGAGCCAACCTGGATACTAAGGCGATCCTGAGGGAAAAATCGACAAGTACCAACAGCTTTATGCTATGGAGGAACAACATACTCCGTCAAGGAAAGATCCGACTACCTCACAAAAGTACTTTAACCTGACAAAAAAAGAAAAAGAGATTAATCTACAGACACGGACGATTTACTTACCATTGAAGTAGAGGCTAGTGCTCTGGCTGGAATACATGCAACACTGGAAAAGTTGTGTGAGGAGATAGCAGGGCTGAGGGGGAGTTTGGAGTTTAGCCAGAGTGAAAATCTCATGCTCCAAGCAGAGAACAAGGTATTCACAGCTAAGGTAAAAATCCATGATTCCAACATGGATTGTCTACTCAGGGAAACAGGGTGTTGAAGGATTCGCTACTAGACATACAAAGTCGTAGCATGTTTTTTCTAGGATTCCTGAGGACAAATCCAATAACCTAGAGGGCGCGATCAGAGAATTCATACAATCCACCTTGAAACTTCCTATAGAGACTGTAAACAAGGTGGCTTTCCACCGGGTACACAGATTTGGAGCTCGGAGCGACAAGACCAAGGGTCTCCAACCGATCATCGCAAAATTTGAACACTACCAACAAAAGGAGCTGATCAAAAGCAGGGGAAGGGAGCTAAAAGGGACCAAATTCGGTCTCAATTTACAAGGGAGATAAACTAATGTCGTAAGAGACTGTATCCGGTACAAAGGCAACAAAGGGAGAAGGGTAAGCGTGCCATTCTCATTATGGACAAACTCTTTATAGATGGACAACTATTCCGAGACAGCCCCATAACACCATGGCTGTACTAAATTCTACAGGGACTTCAGGTAACGAAAAAAAAAGTATGGGAACTCTAAAAATATCTGAACATTTTGAAGTGTATATGAACACACACGTACTCAATTACATGCTCACTTACATATACGGACTTATACATACACACACACCTGATCTCACTCTCTTTTTCTCTTCTCTCTTCTCTTTTCTCTCTATTGTCGAGAACTGTTTTACAATTTAATACTTTTCTTGTTTGTCATCCTTTTTTTAATGTATTTATCTACAAGTTTATATATGTTTACAACAAGCAAGGGTAAGATATTAGAATAGGGGTATTGGGGAATAATAACATATTGTACGGAATGTACTATAGTGAAGTCGTCTCTAGAGTAATGCCAGGTCTCTTTCATGATCATGTGAAATGTCAATTGCTATGGAAATGCTTGGATGTGTTTTTCTATGATGTTAAATGTATTTATGATGCAACTATGACGGCAATACGATATGGATTACAATTATCATCATGAATAATAAGGCTATACTCACTTCATGTTAGACACAGAGAAACTCAACCATGCAAACTGGCGGAGTTGTTATTTATTTGGACACATTATAGTCTTATTCTTACACATACATCGTACACTCTCAATAAATCACATCCAATATCATTCACATCAACCTACTCAGATTTACTACAAACAAAATATCTTGTCTCAATTTTCTAACATCTGTTGCATTGGCTCACAGGCAAACAGGCTAGGGAATAAATCAAAAATGTCTAGAAACTATTTATTGAATTCTACAGTTGAAGTCGGAAGTTTACATACACCTTAGCCAAATACATTTAAACTCAGTTTTTCATTCCTGACATTTAATCCTAGTAAAAAGTCCCTGTTTTAGGTCAGTTAGGTTCACCACTTTATTTTAAGAATGTGAAATGTCAGAATAATAGTAGAGAGGATGATTTATTTCAGCTTTTATTTCTTTCAACACATTTCCAGTGGGTCAGAAGTTTACGTGCACTCAATTAGTATTTGGTAACACTGCCTTTAAATTGTTTAACTTGCGTCAAGCCTTTTGGGTAGCCTTTCACAAGCTTCCCAATATAAGTTGTGTGAATTTTAGCCCATTCCTCCTGACAGAGCTGGTTTAACTGAGTCAGGTTTGTAGGCCTCACTGCTCGCACACACTTTTTCAGTTCTGCTCACACATTTTCTATAGGATTGAGGTCAGGGCTTTGTGATGGCCACTCCAATACCTTGACTTTGTTGTCCTTTAGCCATTTTGCCACAACTTTGGAAGTATGCTTGGGGTCACTGTCCATTTGGAAGACCCATTTGCGACCAAGCTTTAACTTCCTGACTGATGTCTTGAGATGTTGTTTCAATATATCTACATCATTTTCATGCCTCATAATGCCATCTATTTTGTGAAGTGCCCCAGTCTCTCCTACAGCCAAGCACCCCAACAACATGATGCGGCCACTCCCTTGCTTCACGGTTGGGATGGTGTTCTTCGGCTTGCAAGTCCCCCCTTTTTCCTCCAAACATAATGATGGTCATTATGGCCAAACAGTTCTATATTTGTTTCATCAGACCAGAGGACATTTCTCCAAAAAGTACGATCTTTGTCCCCTTGTGCAGTTGCAAAGCGTAGTCAGTTTTTTTATGGCGGTTTGGAGCAGTGGCTTCTTCCTTGCTGCGCGGCCTTTCAGGTTATGTCAATATAAGACTTGTTTTACTGTGGATATAGATACTTTTGTACCTGTTTCCTCAAGCATCTTCACAAGGTCCTTTGCTGTTGTTCTGTGATCGATTTGCACTCTTCACACCAAAGTATGCTCATCTCTAGAAGACAGAACGCCTCTCTTTCCTGAGTGGTATGACAACTGTGTGGTGTCATGGTGTCTACACCTGCATACTATTGTTTGTATAGATGAACGTGGTACCTTCAGGGATTTTGAAATTGCTCCCAAGGATGAACCAGACTTGTGGAGGTCTACAATTTATTTTCTGAGGTCTTGGCTAATTTCTTTTGATTTTCCCATCATAAGGCAAAGAGGCAATGAGTTTGAAGATAGGCCTTGAAATACATCCACAGATATACCTCCAATTGACTCAAATGATGTCAATTAGCCTATCAGAAGCTTCTAAAGCCATGACATCATCTTCTGGAATTTTCCAAGCTGTTTAATAATTATCATTTTGGGGATAGGGGGCAGCATTTTCACTTTGGATGAATAGCGTGCCCAGAGTGAACTGCCTCCTACTCTGTCCCAGATGCTAATATGTGCATATTAGTAGTATTATTGGATAGGAAACACAGTTTCTAAAACTGTTTGAATGATGTCTGTGAGTATAACAGAACTCATATGGCAGGCGAAAACCTGAGAAGAAATCCAACCAGGAAGTGGGACATCGAGGTTTGTAGTTTTTCAAAGCTTGGCCTACCGAATACACATTGAGATATGGATGAGGTTGCACTTCCTACGGCTACCACTAGATGTCAACCGTCTTTAGAAACTTGAATGAGGATTCTACTATAAAGGAGGGGCTCATGAGACCTCTTTGAGTCAGTAGTCTGACAGAGAGCCTTGGTCTCATGACGCACGCTCCCAACAGAGTTACCTCGCGTTCCAGTGCTTTTTCTGAAAACAAAGGAATTCTCAGTTTGGAACATTATTGATGTTTTATGTTAAAAACATCCTAACGATTGATTCATCGTTTGACTTGTTTCTAAAGGACTGTAAGGGAACTTTTCGAGTTTTTGTCTGGATCAAGTGCCTGCGTCTCATGAAGATGTATTACTGGGCTGAACACGCTAACAACAAGTGGCTATTTGGACATAAATTATTTAACTTTATGGAACAAATCAGTCATTTATTGTTGAACTGGGAATCCTGGGAGTGCCTTCTGATGAAGATCATCAAAGGTAAGTGAATATTTATGGTGTTGTTTCTTACTTTGTTGACTCCAAAATGGCAGACATTCCTCTGGCTGTTCTGGAATCTGAGCGCCCGTTCTCAGATTATGTTTTTTCCGTAAAGTTTTTTTGAAATCTGACACAGCGGTTGTATTAAGGAGAAATCTATCTTTAATTCTGTGAATAACACTTGTATCTTTTATCAATGTTTTATGAGTATTTCTGCAAAATCCATGGATGTTTTGGAATCAAAACATTACTGCATGTAACGCGCCAATGTAAACTGAGATTTTTGGATATAAATATGCACATTATCGAACAAAACATACATGTATTGTGTAACATGATGTCCTATGAGTGTCATCTGATGAAGATCATCAAAGGTTAGTGATTAATTTGATCTATATTTCTGCGTTTTGTGACTCCTATCTTTGGCTGGAAAAATGGCTGTGTTTTTTCGACTTGGCGGTGATCTAACATAATCATATGTTGTGCTTTAGCTGTAAAGCATTTTGAAATCGGACACGATGGGTAGATTAACAAGATGTTTATATGTCATTTGCTGTATTGGACTTGTTAATGCAACCGCTGTGTCAGATTTCAAAAAAACTTTTAGGAAAAAGCAAACCATGCAATAATCTGAGACGGCGCTCAGAAAAGAAATGTATCCACCATGTTGGAGTCAACAGAAATCAGAAATTACATCAAAAATATTCCCTTACCTTTGACGATCTTCATCAGAATGCACTCCCTGGAATTCTAGTTCCACAATAAATGCTTGATTTGTTCGATAATGTCCATTATTTATGTCCAATTATCTACTTTTGTTAGCACGTTTAGTACACAAATCCAAACGCTCATGCAGGTCCAGCTGAACGTCGGACGAAAACTTCAAAAAGTTATGTTACAGGTCGTAGAAACTTGTCAAACTAAGTATAGAATGAATCTTTAGGATGTTGTTATCGTAAATCTTCAATAACGTTCCAAACAGAGAATTCCTATGTCTGTAGACAAGCAATGGAACGCAGGTCGCTATCATGTGAAATGCGCATGACCAGGACCTTTGTCTCTGCCAGAACACTGACTCAAACAGCTCCCATCCGGCTCCACAACACAGTAGAAGCCTCATTCAAGTTTCTAAAGACGGTTGACATCTAGTGGAAGCCTTAGGAAGTGCAACATAACCAATGTCCCACTGTGTATTCAATAGGGGCTGGATGGAAAATCGATCAACCTCAGATTTCCCACTTCCTGTTTGGATTTCTTCTCAGGTTTTTGCCTGCCATATGAGTTCTGTTATACTCACAGACATCATTCAAACAGTTTTAGAAACTTCAGAGTATTTTCTATCCAATAATAATAATAATATGCATATATTAGCAACTGGGACAGAGGAGTAGGCCGTTTACTCTGGGCACCTCTCATCCAAGCTACTCAATACTGCCCCTGCAGCCATAAGAAGTTTAACAAGTTACCAACTCCTGAATTAAACTCTAGAAGATATAATTTATAACAGTATATCGATAACAATCACCTCATACCATATCATATCAGTTCTCATTATGAACAGTTGTAAGCTTCCTGGATCTGCAAGAACCCCAACCTTTGCTGATTATTCAGTACTACACAAATTTGTTTAATTATTCATTTACTAACTAACTACATTGGCAAGAAAAATGTGAACCCTTTGGAATTACCTGGATTTCTGCATAAATTGATAATCAAATTTTATCCAATCTTCATCTAAGTCACAACAATATACAAACAGTGTGCTTAAACTAATAATACATCAATTATTGTATTTTTGTTGTCTATATTGAAAACATAATTTAAACATTCACAGTGTATGTTGGAAAAAGTATGTGAACCCCTAGGCTAATGACTTCTCCAAAAGCTAATTGGAGTCAGAAGTCAGCTAAACTGGAGTCCAATCAATGAGACGAGACTGGAGATGTTGGTTAGAGCTGCATTGCCCATTAAAAATCACTCACAAAATTTGAGTTTGCTATTCACAAGAAGCATTGCCTGATGTGAACCATGCCTCGAACAAAAGAGATCTCCGAAGACCTAAGATTAAGAATTGTTGACTTGCATAAAGCTGGAAAGTGTTACAAAAGTATCTCTAAAGGCCTTGATGTTCATCAGTCCACGGTAAGACAAATTGTCTATAAATGGAGAAAGTTCAGCACTGTTGCTACTCTCCCCAGGAGTGGCCGTCCTGCAAAGATGACTGCCAGAGCACAGCGCAGAATGCTCAACGAGGTTAAGAAGATACCTAGAGTGTCAGCTAAAGACTTACAGAAATCTATGGAACATGCTAACATCTCTGTTGACAAGTCTACGATACATAAAACACTAAACAAGAATGGTGTTCATGGGAGGACACCACTGAAGAAGGCTGTCCAAAGTTTGCAAAAGTACACCTGGATGTTCCACAGCGCTACTGGTAAAATATCCTGTGGACAGATGAAACTGCAGTTGAGTTGTTTGGAAGGAACACACAACACTATGTGTGGAGAAAAAATGTAGAGCACACCAACATAAAAACCTCATCCCAACTGTAAAGCATGGTGGAGGGGGCATCATGGTTTGGGGCTGCTTTGCTGCCTCAATGCCTGGACAGCTTGCTATCATTGATGGAAAAATCAATTCCCAAGTTTATCAAGACATTTTTCAGGAGAATGTTAGGCTACCTGTCCGCCAATTGAAGCTCAACAGAAGTTGGGTGATGCAACAGGACAACGACCCAAAACAGAAGTAAATCAACAACAGAATGGCTTCAAAAGAAGAAAACATGCCCAGTCAGAGTCCTGACCTCAACCCGATTGAGATGCTGTGGCATGACCTCAAGAGAGCAGTTTACACCAGACGCCCCAAGAATATTGTTTTGTAAAGAGGAATGGTCCAAAATTCCTCCTGACTGTTGTGCAGGTCTGATCCGCAACTTCAGAAAACGTTTGGTTCAGGTTATTGCTGCCAAAGGATAGTAAACCAGTTATTAAATCCAATGGTTCACATATTTTTCCCATTTTGCATTGTGAATGTTGAAAGAGTTTGTTCAATAAAGACATGAAAATGTATAATTGTTTGTGTTATTTAGTTTAAGCAGACTATGTTTGTCTATTGTTGTGACCTAGATGAAGATCAGATTACATTTTATGATACATTTATGCAGAAATTCAGGTATTTCCAAAGGGTTCACATACTTTTTCTTGCCACTGTAAATAACAACACAGAATACACATACACACTTACATGAGACAAAAGTCCCTAGTGGACTGACAAGATATTACAGCTTGTTACATCATAGATGGGAATGGGGAAAATGAGAGAGAGAGACAAAGGGAAAGAGACACTTCGTACATTTGGAAACTACGCTCACAGTAACCATTTACTTTGCACACGAACTACCGGCAGTTTTGGAATAAGAAGTAATGAATGTATTTACATATGGATGTCTTTGTCCATCGTCTATCTCTGTTGAAATCAATCAATCCTTCTATGGGAAGGGTTCGATTGGTGTAAGGCTCTGGTTGTCCACCAGAGGTTACAATGTCCTTCTTCTTAATTGTTCTGGCTTCAATGGGCTGTTTCATCAGAGCAGCTACTTAGACGCACCAATGATTGTCTAAAATGGGATTTTCTCCTTCCCACATCGTGTCTTTAGTCAGACTTTGAAGCACTTTACACGCTCAGCTGCAGACTGGCGCTATCCTGGTCTGGTAGGTGAGGTTATCTTCTTGGTTCAACATTTCAACCATTTCCCACATGTAGCTAATGCTCCATGCTTTTTGGTGTGGTAGGTGAGGTTGTCTTCTCATCTAGTGTTTAGGTTGAGAGTTTCAGAGTTTCCAACCATTTCAACGTTTGGACCACAGTCTCAGGTCTTCTGGTATGATATGTTAATTCTTAGTCAGTCCTTTTAAGCACTCTGGTCGAAAAGGACGGTTCCATCATGTTGACAAGCTCCCTGACCTCATTCGGGGCGTAGGCTACTTAATGTGCAAAGGATTTTATTAGACATTTTCTCGTATGACTCCTAATATCATATTCCTATCTTAACAGAAATAGTTTCATCCATTTTCATATCACATAGATACCATACTGGATGGAAACTTAACAGCTAGAGGGGGTTTCTTTCCTAAATTACAGTATTCGGTTCATACAGTTTTTAATAACAGCACAAAGTGAAAAGCAACATGACATTGTTATAATTTTGGTCCCCACCGACCATTTCCCACATTCGGATGTTAGAAATATTGTTCCAAAGTTTACTCTTTGGACATTAGAGTTTTTTTGGGGAAAAATGTCTCTGTAACAAAGAACATTCCAATCTTGATACCAAAAAGCAAGAGAGGGTCCTCTGCTGCATAACATTTACAATTAACGTGAGGTATCATAAAACTGTCCCCCCCCCTTCCTCTTCCTTTTCTCTGGGTTGAGAGGCGTCTGGTCATCGTCAGCCATTTGCCAAGCTGATCTGAGGCCTTGTATCCTCAGCCAGGAGAGTCATGACACCTGTGTCCACTACAACATAGCTCTGCCTGATCAAGGTAATAGAGGGATATTATCATTGAATGTCCTCTGGATCAGAGAGCAGTCCATTCTTGAAAATAATGACCAGTCTTGTCTCCTGTAGTTATGCCTGTTCCTGTGGCTTCTCTGTCTGTACGGTCTCTACACCCCGTGGTGGTGTCCCTCAGATGACAGTGTCCTATCACAAGTCCCCTGCCGTTGCCGTTAGCCGTCCCCTCCCTCTCAGCCCAGGGGGTGTTTTCACTGCCCCCGCCTCCGCCTCGCCTCTCCCTCAACTCTCTCAGAGGCGGGCGCCTTGACAGCAGGAAACTCACCGGCATTTTCCCCCTGAGTGAGCAATTTCCCAGCCCTTTGCCAGTGCTGGCAGTTAAACCCCACAGGGCCTTAGCCTTTATCTTTGTTCAAGGCATCAAATGAGTGTGTGTGTGTGTGTGATTGTGAGTGTTTCTCAGAACTCACTATACAGTGCAGACATATTGCCACAGTCTACCTTAGCGATTCAAAAAGAAGGCCATTTGAGTTTGTCATTGTCAGGAACCTTTGTGTTGCTAAGTTAGGCAACCATTTTTATTTTATTGAACCTTTATTTAACTAGGCAAGTCAGTTAAGAACAAATTCTTATTTACAATGACGGCCTACCAAAAGGCAAAATGCCTTTTGCGGGGGAAGGGGATTAAAAATTAAAAATAAATCAAGTACAAATATAGGACAAAACACATGTTACGACTTCCACCACAGGTGGCTCCTCTCCCTGTTCGTGCGGCGCTCGGCGGTTGTCGTCACCCGTCTACTAGCTGCCACCGATTCCTTTTTCTTTTCTGTTGGTTTTGTCTTGATTGTTTTCACCTGCACCTTATTTGTTGTTAATTCGGGGCTATTCAAACTTCCAGGGCCTGCCTGCTTTTGTGCGGGCTCATTCCTCTCTGTCAGTGGTAGATTTTTGTTTTGCTTATACATATATTTTCTGTTAGTTATTTTCCCTGGTTTTGGGGGAATTAACTGTTTATTGGTCATTGTGCCTGTATGTTGGCTAGACCCAGCTGAATAAATATGTCTACAATGTAAGCTTTGCTGTCTGCGTCTGACTCCATACCCACCACTCCTAGCTTTCGTGACAACACATATCACGACAAGAGAGACAACACTACATGAAAAGAGACCTAAGACAACAACATAGCAAGGCAGCAACACATGACAACAGAGCATGGTAGCAATACAACATAACAACATGGGAGCAACACAACATGGCTGCAGCGCAATACATGGTACAACCATTATTGGGCTCAGACAACAGCACAAAGGGCAAGAAGTTAGAGACAACAATACATCACACAAAGCAGCCACAACTGTCAGTAGGAGTGTTCATGACTGAGTCTTTGAATGAAGAGATTGAGTTAAAACTGTCCAGTTTGAGTGTTTATTGTTTATTGTTTGTTGCAGCTCGTTCCAGTCGCTACCTGCCGCGAACTGAAAAGATTAGCGACCCATGGATATGTGTGCTTTGGGGACCTTTAACAGAATGTGACTGGCAAAACGGCTGTTGTATGAGGAGGATGAGGGCTCCAGTAGATATCTCAGATAGGGGGGGAGTGAGGCCTAAGAGGGTTTTATAAATAAGCATCAACCAGTGTGGCTTGCGACGGATATACAGAGATGACCAGTTAACAGAGGAGTATAGAGTGCAATGACCATAAACAATTAAGCTGATTACATTTTTTTGCACTAGAGAACATAGTTCTCATTAATTATATTTTTGCTATAGGCTATGATGAAATTATGATTGTGTATTCTTGTCTTCAAATCAATATGTCAATTCACAACAATAAATCCCCCACTGCCGATAAATTCCTTTATTCTAGGTTTAGGCTGATTGTCTATTATTAACTAATCTTACGACATATATTTTAATAATTATGATTTTCAATAGCTTCCTACATGCATTAGGTACCAATCTAAAACCAACTGCAGTGTGTTCCCATGCAACAGCAATGTGTTTCCAAATTTCTACTTGTTTGAACATCTACAGATATTTGTTTTCATTAGGCCTAACATGCAATAGGTACCTAGAATGGGTCTACTTTTCAATAACTAATAAGTAGGATGTCCAATCAAAAACGCATATGTTGACCAATGGCTTGTGTAGATTATCCTCTCAGAAAACCAATGGTCCAAACCTCATGTCTCTATCTTAATCCGTTCAAATGTTATTGCAGTTTTTACCCTTGTAGGATGGCCAAAATTTGGGTGACTAAATCAATTGAGGGCAGAGAAAAAAAGTGTTCAAAAATAAGGAAAATTGCACAGCATCGCGTCAGCTCGGCTGGATGATGTGCGAGAATGAAGGTTTCTTGACTGGATTACTTTCCCGCTGAACTCGTCATGTTTCTTCTCGAATCTGCCGGACAGAAAAACAATATAGAGTTGAGATAGATATCGATTTTGACATGTATTTTTTTCACATTTTAATATATGCTTTTGTCCCACCCTGATCTGTTTCACCTGTCTTTGTGCTTGTCTCCAGCCCCCTCCAGGTTTCTCCAATTTTTCCCATTATCCCCAGTGTATTTTGGGGTGGCATGTAGCCTAGTGGTTAGAGCGTTGGGCCAGTAACCAAAAGGTTGCTAGATTGAATCCCTGAGCTGACAAGGTAAAAATCTGTTGTTCTGCCCCGAACAAGGCAGTTAACTCACTGTTCCTAGGCCATCATCGTAAATAAGAATTTGTTCTTAACTGACTTGCCTAGGTAAATAAAGGTTACAAATATATACCTGTTTGTCTGTAGCCAGTTCGTTTTGTTTCGTGAAACCAACCAGCGTTTTCCCCTTGCTCCTGTCTATTCCAGTTTTTCCCGTTTTTGACCATTCTGCCTGCCTTGATCCTGCCTGCCGTTCTGTACCATTGCCACATCACACTGGATTATTGACCCCTGCCTGCTCTAAACCCGACACTGCCTGCCGTTCTGGACCTTTTGCACCCTATCTGGATTACTGACCTCTGCCTGCTCTAAACCCGACACTGCCTGCCGTTCTGGACCTTTTGCATCCTATCTGGATTTACTGACCTCTTCCTGCCTTTGACCTGTCGTTTTGCCTGCCCCTGTTATAGTAATAAACTTTTGTTACTTTGACACTGTCTACATCTGGGTCTTAACTGAAACATTATAGCTTTTCACATTTATTTCCCACAAAAACAAGCGTATCTTTGTGAAATGTCAACGGAGCACAGAGGACTGCAAGCTTTTTATTTTCAATGCCTTTTACATTTTACTCAGCTCATGTCATAATAATTAAGCTTTTTGCGACCTACGGGAACAACTTTGAAGACGACTACCACATCATGTAAAATCCTCCAAAGTTGTGATGAGAACGCTGGGGCTTAATATCACATGTATTAGATTCCGAAATCTTTTTGGATATACTGTTAAACAATTTTGTTGAGAAATACCCCACTGAACAATTCAGAGCATGAAAAATTGTATTTGTCTTTGTAAAATGTATTTTATAACATAAGGAAGTTAAATTTCATCACCAAAGTGTGTTTTCACCCACTCTGGAAACCCTACAACATGCCATATTTTCCATTGCTTCCTATATGCATTGCTTCCTATACTAACGAGAGGCATACATTTTTCAGATGTGCAGATATGGCTATCCTAGGCCTCATATCTTACTTTCCCCCAATCTGAAAATAGCTCAGACCTGACCTAGTCAGACCTGACCTCTCTCCCCCTTTCCACCCGTGCCCTCCTTCATTAGTGTAATGAGCTCTCTCTGCTGCCATCTAGATAGTCAATGTCAGCTAGACTGACCTGCAGTCACATCCCACTGGGCACAGTCTAGTTTTGATTTACATTTGGTTGAATTTTCAACTAACGTGAATTCAATTTGAAATCAACAAAAAAGGTCACTATGTCAATGGATTTAGGTTAACAGTTGGGTGAAAAAATACAAAATGCACTTATCTTGATGACTTTTTGCAAATCTAATCAGTTTTCCATGTTTTTTGTTGTTGAAATAACGTTGAAACAATGTTATTCAACCAGTTTTTGCCCAGTGGGATTCTACCTTTATCACAAGCAGTTCCTCTTCCTCTAATGTGATTTGAAATTCTGTCTCAATTGATGGTCCAGGAGCAAAATCAGATTTACACCCTCACGATGAGGTCTCCACCTTCAGGTGAAGATATTATGTAGTCATGCAGGAAACACCATCATGGAAAAAGGTCATTGTACCACCCTGGTTTTTGGATGGTATTTTTTGTGAGTTCGTGGTTGTTTTCGGTAGACAGTGTTATACATCAGGGAGCCAATCAGTGCGCTTCCCACTTCATCTCCAGAAGAGCGAGATTGTGGGCCGCCTCTGTTGGGACTATGTTCGTGGACCGCCCTCGGAGACACGCTGTCTGCAAAGTATCTCGCCTTTCTCTCCAGGCCCTACCGATTGTATCTGGGGCAGATTATTTAGCTAATTAAAATGTAAAACAGTCTTTTAATTGCACCATAGGACCTGGTGCCATAATGAGTGCATTTTTCAAAGACACCAAAAGAGAGCAGATTGTGAGTATGGAGCACTATCGGACTCTTGATTTCCATTTTTAACACAAACCTATCTCCTCCTCATTACTTCTATAATTTCCTGCTGAAATTGCATTCTGGGGGCCTTTTTCAATAGAGGTGGTTGTTTATCAGATTTTTTGAAACACGGTGACCTCATGTATCAGAGGAGTTAGCTTTTTCATTCAGCACTTCAATACATCCATCTGAAAAGGCAGGCAGAGAAGCATGTGATGATGTAATTTCGACTCTCCCTCTTCCTCAAACGGCTCCAAATATTCACATTTCAAAAGTCAAGATCAAGACATTGTGTCTCTGCACCCCACAAAATCTAACCAGCTGTGCAAATGAGATTCAGAAATCTCAAAAGCACATCCAGATAGTGCTAATTGAGCTAAGTTAGCGTTGTCTTGCTGATGCTGCGTAATGCTACACCTCCTCTGATGATAAAGGCCCTTGCGTGAACACCGATGACCAAACAAAGGCTGCAAGGCCAAATAATGAAATCCTAATGAAAAGCAGTCGAGGCTCTTATCAGTCCAAAAAAACACGTGACTTTTTCATCGCTCAAGGAGCCTCTAACATTTTTCAACAGCAAATCAAAGTGAGATCTGCTGCAGCCTCCAGAGCACAGTGTGCACCCGAGTCACGATGAGCAAGACAAAGAGCCAGTGAGATCAGTAGGAGCATGGCTCAAAGGGAATCCAGAATGAGACACTGTTATCTCTCTATTATTATTCAAAAGGAGCTGCTTCCTCTCTCCTCTTCATCTCTCCGTAAAACTGTATAGCTCTAATGATGGCAGAGAGAAGACAGGGATAGGATTGAGTTTTCAAAATAAGCCGAATTACCATAACATCCGTCTGGCTGGGGTGCAGTCAATAGAAGACAAAGTGATGCAACTGTACACCTAAGCACATCCTGTTCCTTCCTTTCTTCATCACTGTGTTTTTTACCAGATCATTTCTTATTTGTATTTTGGTTTGATGTTGCTATGGTCAAATGATTTGTTGAGAGAAAATGACAAAATCAGAGAGGGGAGTGGGCACAGGACAAGGTCCTCTAAGACCTGTCTGTTCTGAAGGATGCAGTTCCCCCTAAGATCAGGGCCCATATCCACAAAACATTTCACAGTAGGAGTGCTGATCTAGTATCAGTTTTGCCTTCGAATAAGACTACATTGACATATCATAGATCAGCATCCCTACTCTAGAATGCTTTGTACAGTAGATACGGGCCCTGATCTGGGAGTGTCCTCTCAGGACCAAGATGCTGGATCATGGGAGCCTACAAGCCAGCATGATTGTTGTTGGAGAGAATACAATGCTATTCAAAATCAGCTATCATCTTATTTAGTCTTACATACAGTAAGAGGTTTGTGTGTGTAACCCTAATTATTTGACTTAATTCACTATCACCTTCTCCGAAGTACCAGTGAGTTTGATGATAAAGAGTCGGGTTACAATCAAGTTATATTTTATAGTTAGATGCACATTGCGTATTTCTGATTTAAAAATATATTTCTTATTCCAAAACCATGGTAACATTTATGTGCTCTCTTAAAAAAAAAAGGGTTCTACCTGGAACCATAAAGGTTTCTCCTATGGGGACAGTCGAAGAACCCTTTTGGAACCCTTTTTTATAAGAGTGTACTGTATATATTTACCCAGCTATGTATATAACGGCTTATACATTATACATATTGACCATTAACATTGGCAGAAAACACTCTTCAAAATGAATGACGCAGATCACCCTGGCCCACTTCGCCCTGTCCCTGACTTCCTTGCTCTGGCTGGGTAATGGGTAAAGCTATGAGTGAAGGGGCCTTCATCTGCTGGGAAAAAAAACATCTCATTTTCTGCTCAGCTGCCTCTGCCCCATCCTGTATCCATGGAGAATGGCCATTTCCAGTGCTAATACACTTTGGAAACACCTATGTCAGCATCTAAATTGCTAAAGGATCTCACCCTATCCTTTCCATCAGTGGTTTGAGGATAGAAATGGAAAAAGGGATTCATCACTCAAAACTGATTGAGGAAATGGGCTTTACCTATACAGTAGAACCAATGCATCTAGGACCTAGCACCACAGAAAAGTAGGCAGAGATTCCAAAGAGACTGCATCAGTTACGCAGCACCACCTACTTTCATTTAGTCCTACTTCATAAGCTGGATCTATAAAGTTGCTCAGTAAATTCAGAGAACATATCAAAAGAGTCAGCAAGTCCAGATACTTACTGCATGCAGTCAACTAACAATGATGTGTTGTAGTCTCTACCTTCTTGACCTTTGTGCTGTTGACTTTGCCCAATAATGTTTGTACCATGTTTTTGTGCTGCTACCATGTTGTGTTGCTACCATGCTGTGTTGTCATGTATTGCTGACTTATGATGTTGTCTTAGGTCTCTCTTTATGTAGTGTTGTGTCTCTCTTGCATTGATGTGTGTTTTGTCATATATTTGTATTGTATTTATTTTTTAAATCACAGGCCCCGTCCCCACAGGAGGCCTTTTGCCTTTTGGTAGGCTGTCATTGTCAATAATAATATGTTCTTAACTGACTTGCCAAGTTAAATAAAGGTTAAATAAAAAAACTACTAAAAACCAAGTACAAACACCGTTACACTTGGAGAAGCAGACGCAGACGTATTACCAGATTTTAAGAGAGTGATTGTTCAAATCAAATAAACTCTTATTGGTCACTGTCACGCCTTGACCTTAAAGAGCCTTTGTATTTCTCTATTTGGTTAGGTCGGGGTGTGATTTGGGTGGGAATTCTAGTTTTTCTATTTCTTTGTTGGCCGGGTATGGTTCCTAATCAGAGGCAGCTGTCTATTGTTGTCTCTGATTGGGGATCATACTTAGGCAGATTCTTTTCCACCCTCAGTTTGTGGGATCTTGTTTTCATGTAGTGCCTGTGAGCACTCCAGTCGTTACGTCTCGTTTATTGTTTTTGTTGGTGAGTTAAATTTGAATAAACATGTGGAACTCTATATACACCGCGCCTTAGTCTACTCTTTCCATCGATGAACGTGACAGTCACATACACATGGTTAGCAGATATTAATGCAAGTGTAGCGAATTGCTTCTGCTTCTATTTCCGACAGTGCAGCAATATCTAACATGTAATCGAACAATTCCACAACAACTACCTAATACACACAATCTAAGTAAAGGAATGGAATAAGAATATATACATATACATATATGGATGAGCCATGACAGAGCAGAATAGGCAAGATGCAATAGATGGTATAAAAAACTATATATACTGTACATATGAGATGAGTGATGAAAGATATGTAAACATTATTAGAGTGGCATTATGAAAGTGATTAGTGATCCATTTATTAAAGTCTGTATGTAGGCAACAGCCTCACTGTGTTAGAGATGGCTGTTGATCAGTCTGATGGCCATGAGATAGAAACTCAGTCTCAGTTTTGATGCACCTGTACTGACCTCGCCTTCTGGATGGTAATGGGGTGAAGAGGCAGTGGCTCAGGTGGTTGTTGTCCTTTATGATATTTATGTCCTTCCTGTGACATCGGGTGCTGTAGGTGTCCTGGATGGCAGGTCATTTTCCCCCGATGATGCGTTGTGCAGACAGCACCGCCCTCTGGAGAACCTTGCGGTTGTGGGTGGAACAGTTGGCGTACTAGGCAGTGATACAGCCCGACAGGATGCTCTCCATTGTGCATCTGTAAAAGTTTGTGAAGGTTTTAGGTGACAAGCCAAATTTCTTCAGCCTCCTGAGGTTGAAGAGGCGCCACACTGTCTGTGTGGGTAGACCATTTCAGTTTGTCTGTGTATGCCGAGGAGCAAAAACGTTCCACCTTCTTCACTGCTGTCCCATCGATGTGGATAGGGGGGTGCTCCCTCTGCTGTTTCCTGAAGTCCACAATCATCTATTTTGATTTGTTGATGTTGAGTGAGAGGTTGTTTTCCTGAATCCACACTCCGAGTGCCCTCACCTCCTCCCTGTAGGCTGTCTCGTCATTGTTGGTAATCAAGCCCACTACTGTTGTGTCATCTGCAAACTTCATGATTGAGTTGGAGGCGTGCATGGCCAAACAGTCATGGGTTAACAGGGAGTACAGGAGGGGGCTGAGCATGCAAACCTTGTGGGGCCCCATTGATCAGCGAAGTGGAGGTGTTGTTTCCGACCTCCACCACCTGGGGATGGCCCGTCAGGAAATCCAGGACTGGATTGCACAGGGCAGGGTTGAGACCAAGGGCCTCAAGCTTAATGATGAGCTTGGAAAGTACTATGGTGTTGAATGTTGAGCTATAGTCATTGAACAGCGTTCTTACATAGGTATTCCTCTTGTCCATATGGGATAGAGCAGTGAAATGGCGATTGCATCGTCTGTGGACCTGTTGGGGCGGTAAGCAAATTGAAGTGGGTCTAGGGTGACAGGTAAGGTGAAGGTGACATGATCCTTGACTAGTCTCTCAAATCACTTCATGATGACAGAAGTGAATGCTAAGGGTCTATAGTCATTTAGTTCAGTTACCTTTGCCTTCTTGGGTACAGGAACAATGGTGGCCATCTTGAAGCATATGGGGACAGCAGACTGGGATAGGGAAAGATTGAATATGTCCGTACACACACCAGCCAGCTGGTCTGCGGATGTTCTGAGGACGCTGCTAGGGATGCCGTCTGTGCACAGAGAAGGAGAGCCCACAGTCCTTGGTAGTCTGCCACGTACATGTAGGTGGCACTGTATTAGCCTCAAAGCAGGCAAAGAAAGTGTTAAGTTTGTCTCGAACCAAGACGACGGTGTCCATGACATGGCTGGTTTTCCTTTTATAGTCCGTGATTGGCTGTAGACCCTGACACATGCATCTCGTGTCTGAGCCGTTGAATTGCGACTCCACTTTTTCTCTATACTGACATTTCACTTTTTTGACTGCCTTGTGGAGGGAATAACTACACTGTTTGTATTTGGCCATATTCCCAGTCAGCTTTCCATGGTTGAATGCGGTGGTTCGCACTTTCAGTTTTGTGCGAATGCCGCCATTTATCCACGGTTTCTGGTTAGGGTAAGTTTTAACAGTCACAGTAGGTACATCTCCCATACACTTCCTTATAAACTCACTCACTGAATCAGCGTATACGTCGATATTATTCTCCGAGGCTACCCGGAACATGTCCCAGTCCGCGTGATCAAAACAATCTTGAATAGTGGATTCTGATTAGTCAGACCATATGCAGACAAATATACAGTAAATCTAATAAAACACTCTATAATGTACACTACCGAGCAAAAGTTTGGGCTCAATTAGAAATGTCCTTGTTTTTGAAAGAAAAGCTGATTTTTTGTCCATTAAAATAACATAAAATTGATCAGAAATACAGTGTAGACATTGTTAATGTTGTAAATGACCATTGTAGCTGGAAATGACTGTTTTTTAATGGAATATCTACATACTGTAGGCGTACAGAGGCCCATTATCAGCAACCATCACTGGTACATTGGCATGTTGTGTTAGCTAATCCAAGTTTATCATTTTAAAAGGCTAATTGATCATTATAAAACATTAAGCCTCTCAACGTCAACAGTGAAGAGGCGACCCGGAAAGCTGGCCTTCTAGGCAGAGTTCCTCTGTCCTGTGTCTTTGTTCTTTTGCCCATCTTAATCTTTTATTTTTATTGGCCAGTCTGAGATATTGCTTTTTCTTTTCAACTCTGCCTAGAAGGCCAGTATCCTGGAGCCGCCTCTTCACTGTTGACGTTGAGACAGTTTTGCGGGTACTATTTAATGAAGCTGCCAGTTGAGGACTTGTGAGGCATCTGTTTCTCAAACTAGACACTCTAATCTACATGTTGTGCACCGGGGCCTCAAACTCAAGCTAGTTTGCACTGTTCTGTAAAGTGAGTAGTACACAGCGTTGTACAACATCTTCAATTTCTTGACAATTTCTCGCATGGAACAGCCTACATTTCTTAGAACTGGAATAGACTGATGTGTTTAAGAAGAAAGTGCCTTATTTCTTGACATTTTGAGGCTGTAATCGAACCCACAAATGCTGATGCTCCAGATAATCAACTAGTCTAAAGGCCAGTTTTATTGCTTCTTTAATCAGCATAAACAGTTTTCAGCTGTGCTAACACAATTGCAAAAGGGTTTTCTAATGATCAATTAGCCTTTTAAAATGATTAACATGGATTAGCTAACACAACGTGCCATTGGAACACAGGAGTGATGGTTGCTGATAATGGGCCTCTGTACGCCTATGTAGATATTCCATAAAAAAATCTGCCGTTTCCAGCCACAATAGTCATTTACAACATTAACAATGTCTACACTGTATTTCTGATCAATTTGATGTTATTTTAATGGACAAAAAAATATGATTTTCTTTCAAAAACAAGGACATTTCTAAGTGACCCCAAACTTTTGAACAGTAGTGTATATCTGTCATCGCCTTAAATGTTACACTGGCCATGCATGTGTCCTCATTTTTTCTGTTCTCATTTTAGATTTGGATTTACCATAAAAGCAAAAGAACCATAGGACTTTTCCCAGCCAATCCTTTCTGATAAACCAAGGATGGCACTTTTTTGGAGCTTAAAGGGCTGGACTGTCACCTAGTCTTATGAATACAATTTATATTATATTATTTCAACAATGCATATCCCAGTGGTGGGTTGTGTACATTATAATACTGTCTCTCTTTCTTTCCATGGATCATATGGAATGGCCCTGATGGAATTTATAAAATCATTGAGAGAATCCTCAAAAGCATTCATATGCTGTGCTCCACCCAATACACTACCATATGACATTAAACAATGTGTTTCAAACTGGATTTGTTTAATCCCTACATTATAAGGATTTGTATAATCTTTAAAACTACCAACATACAATGCATTGCTCAAAATGTGGGACAAAGGAATAGCACTGACACATCACTTTAAAGTTCATCTACAAAGTGAATGTGGAAAGGGAATAAATAAATGTCTTGGCCAGTAACGTTGCCAGTAACGCCAGTTAATGTTGACAACGCCGGCCGTGACAAGATCAACAAGTACACTAGGGGGGAAAAACAAGTATGGAAATATTTGTCTGCAATGTGTCCATTTATGTCCAGTCAAATAATATGTCATACTTGCACAATTTCAAAGCAGCAAAATGGAAGAAACAAAAAAATGCAAGGAGTCACATTGACATTCTGGCATTCAACACGTCTTATACTTCCGTTCAAGCTTGTCCTGTGCCAAGGAGATTTATGAGATTTATGACAATACCTCTGTGAAAGAACAGAAATAATAATGTTTCCAAAGGGACAAGTACATGAGTTCTAAAATGCATGCCAAGGAAACTGACAAGCATACTAAATGAATGACATGTCATGCCTCTGAGTGTATTGCATTGGAGGACGTTTCAAGGGCCTTTTTGTATTAACAGGCATTGCTTATTTTGGAGGCGAGCCAGACAGTGGATCTAACAGAATGGATAAATATTTAATCAACATTACCTTACTGGCATCGACTTTTCCACTTTGAGAAAGAAGTTGCAGATTGCAGACAACGCAGAATGAAATTTTAACATTGAGGAGATGAAGTGTGCTGGTCATCTGTTCACATACAGCATAGTGTGGTGTGCTCTCTTGTGTGTCAGGATGAAGAAGGTAACTGTTAGGTCCATGTGTCTAAAAAATACTCTCCTTAGGATTTTCTTTCTGAGACAGGTCAATGATACCAGCACATTCAATGATGACAACGTTCTAAAGAGCCTTTATTGTGAGATCATCCAGTCGTGCACTGAATCTGTGAGAGGATTGAAGTCAACACGCAGAACATATGGATCTCAGTCACTCAGGCTAAATATTATGCAAAACATGAGCCAAGGTTTCACAAGCATGTTGAAAATCTCTGCATGTCTGCCTAATAATCCGAAGCTGCAGCGCTGCATAGAATGTAATGTAAGGTGATTATTATACTTACAATTGCATTACCCGTCACTAGATGAAAAGCTGGCTTTGACACTTAGCTGTGATTTCTGTGCTCCAATGTTCCCAGCTAGCACATAACGTTCTGAGAACCATACTGTTTATTTCTTAGAGCTTGGAGAGCGTGTGGTGTCCTATGGTTATTTTGCCCTATGGTTACCTTCCCACAACGTTCTGTGAAGTGTGCAGGAAAGTGGCTTGTCTTTGGAACATTCTCATCACATTTAACTTATTTGGGACTGGGGGGCAGTATTGAGTAGCTTGGTGCCCAGAGTAAACTGCCTGCTACTCAGGCCCAAAAGCTAGAATATGCATATAATTAGTAGATTTGGATAGAAAACACTCTGAAGTTTCTAAAACTGTGTGAATGATGTCTGTGAATATAACAGAACTCATATGGCAGGCAAAAACCCGAGAACAAATCCACCAGGAAGTGGGAAATCTGAGGTTTGTAGTTTTTCAAGTCATTGCCTATCGAATATACAGTGTCTATGGGGTCATATTGCACTTCCCAAGGCTTCCACTAGATGTCAACAATCTTTAGAACCTTGTTTGAGGCTTCTACTGTGAACGAGGAGAGAATGAGCGCTGTTTCAACCAGAGGTCTGGCAAAAGGCCATGAGCTGATCACACGTGCGCCCGTGAGAGGTAGCTGTGTTCCATTGCATTTCTAAAGACAAAGGAATTCTCCGGTTAGAACGTTATTGAAGATTTATGATAAAAACATCCTAAAGATTGATTCTATACATCGTTTGACATGTTTCTACGAACTGTAATATAACTTTTTTGACATTTAGTCTGAACAAGTAATAGCACATTATTCATTTGGATTACTGGGCTAAACGCGCAAACAAAAAGGAGGTATTTGGACATAAATTATGGACTTTATCGCACATAACAAACATTTATTGTGGAACTGTGATTCCTGGGAGTGCATTCCGATCAAGATCACCAAAGGTAAGTGAATATTTATAACGCTATTTCTGACTTTTCTGACACCTCTCTTTCTTTGGAAATGGCTGGATGTTTTTCTGTGACTATCGCTGACCTAACATAATCGCAAGGTGTGCTTTCGTCGTAAAGTCTTTTTGAAATCTGACACAGCCGTTGCATTAAGGAGAAGTACATAACACTTGTATCTTTTATCAATGTTTATCAATGTTTATTATGAGTTTTTCTGTAATTTGATGTGGCTCTCTGCACTGTCACCGGATGTTTGTTTGAGACAATTCATTTCTGATCATTACACATCAATTTCAAATGAGGTTTTTGGACTTAGAGATTAACTTTATCGAACAAAACACACATTTATTGTTTAACATGAAATCCTGTGAGTGCCATCTGATGAAGATCCTCAAAGGTTAGTGATTAATTTAATCGCTATTTCTGATTTTTGTGAGCCCTCTCCTTGGCTGGAAAATGTCTGTATGGTTTTCTGTGACTAGGTGCTGACCTAACATAATCATTTGGTGTGCTTTCGCCGTAAAGCATATTTGAAATCGGACACTGTGGCTGGATTTACAAGAACTTTATCATTAAAATGGTGTAAAATACTTGTATGTTTGAGTAATTTTAATTTTGGTTGTTGTCAGGTACTCCTGTCTCTACCTTTTCCAAAAGGTGTCAGCGAGACACTGAACTTGCTTCCACAGTTTTCCATGAAGGTCGTTCATGCTGAAGTATCCAGAAGGGGCTGAAGTGCCGGTCTTTTGTGTCAGTGACATTGAGGGTGTGAGAATGGCAGGCATGTCAGGGTCGGTTGACACCGACACTAGGGCTCTCGCATTGATTATTGCCATAACTTCAGACATAAGAGTGCTCAAGACCTCATGTGTGAGACGAGTGGAGCCCGTCTGAAACAGCATAGCATCAAGGATACGTCTGGCAACCCCAATGAGTCTCTCCCAAGAACCACCCATATGAGACGAGTGTGGAGGATTAAATACAGTGCCTTGCGAAAGTATTCGGCCCCCTTGAACTTTGCGACCTTTTGCCACATTTCAGGCTTCAAACATAAAGATATAAAACTGTATTTTTTGTGAAGAATCAACAACAAGTGGGACACAATCATGAAGTGGAATGACATTTATTGGATATTTCAAACTTTTTTAACAAATCAAAAACTGAAAAATTGGGCGTGCAAAATTATTCAGCCCCCTTAAGTTAATACTTTGTAGCGCCACCTTTTTCTGCGATTACAGCTGTAAGTCGCTTGGAGTATGTCTCTATCAGTTTTGCACATCGAGAGACTGAAATTTTTTCCCATTCCTCCTTGCAAAACAGCTCGAGCTCAGTGGGGTTGGATGGAGAGCATTTGTGAACAGCAGTTTTCAGTTCTTTCCACAGATTCTCGATTGGATTCAGGTCTGAACTTTGACTTGGCCATTCTAACACCTGGATATGTTTATTTTTGAACCATTCCATTGTAGATTTTGCTTTATATTTTGGATCATTGTCTTGTTGGAAGACAAATCTCCGTCCCAGTCTCAGGTCTTTTGCAGACTCCATCAGGTTCTCTTCCAGAATGGTCCTGTATTTGGATCCATCCATCTTCCCATCAATTTTAACCATCTTCCCTGTCCCTGCTGAAGAAAAGCAGGCCCAAACCATGATGCTGCCACCACCATGTTTGACAGTGGGGATGGTGTGTTCAGCTGTCTTGCTTTTACTCCAAACATAACGTTTTGCATTGTTGCCAAAAAGTTCAATTTTGGTTTCATCTGACCAGAGCACCTTCTTCCACATGTTTGGTGTGTCTCCCAGGTGGCTTGTGGCAAACTTTAAACAACACTTTTTATGGATATCTTTAAGAAATGGTTTTCTTCTTGCCACTCTTCCATAAAGGCCAGATTTGTGCAATATACGACTGATTGCTGTCCTATGGACAGAGTCTCCCACTTCAGCTGTAGATCTCTGCAGTTCATCCAGAGTGATCATGGGCCTCTTGGCTGCATCTCTGATCAGTCTTCTCCTTGTATGAGCTGAAAGTTTAGAGGGACGGCCAGGTCTTGGTAGATTTGCAGTGGTCTGATACTCCTTCCATTTCAATATTATCGCTTGCACAGTGCTCCTTGGGATGTTTAAAGCTTGGGAAATCTTTTTGTATCCAAATCCGGCTTTAAACTTCTTCACAACAGTATCTCGGACCTGCCTGGTGTGTTCCTTGTTCTTCATGATGCTCTCTGCGCTTTTAACGGACCTCTGAGACTATCACAGTGCAGGTGCATTTATACGGAGACTTGATTACACACAGGTGGATTGTATTTATCATCATTAGTCATTTAGGTCAACATTGGATCATTCAGAGATCCTCACTGAACTTCTGGAGAGAGTTTGCTGCACTGAAAGTAAAGGGGCTGAATAATTTTGCACGCCCAATTTTTCAGTTTTTGATTTGTTAAAAAAGTTTGAAATATCCAATAAATGTCGTTCCACTTCATGATTGTGTCCCACTTGTTGTTGATTCTTCACAAAAAAATACAGTTTTATATCTTTATGTTTGAAGCCTGAAATGTGGCAAAAGGTCGCAAAGTTCAAGGGGGCCGAATACTTTCGCAAGGCACCGTATCCAAGTACATCCCTTATCTGAGAGGTATTTAGTCAGTTCTGTGTCATTTGTGTGGATACCCAGTTCCCTTCAGGCACCTATAAAGTTTGTAACTCGATCAGAGCGTAGCACTTTTGCTGGACCACGGATAGAAAAAAACCGCCTCAGCGCGTTGATGAAGCTGGATGTGGACATGGATTCGATGAGCTCAATATAGACTGCTCTAGTAGACATACATGTAAAGAGCACCGCCCAGCGCTTGGAGTCTGCGCTACCACCTCTAGTGTGACGAGTTATGACATTCCATGGTCCAAACACATCAAGTCCAACGCTGGTGATGGTGGTTCAGATGTGAGTCTGTCTGCAGGCAAGTCAGACATCTTTTGGTCAACTAACCTCCCTCTAACCTTGCAGCAGGTGACAAACTTGTGAATGATACCAGAGACCAGACGTTTGCTCCCAATAATCCAGAAGCCTGCTGCTCGAATAGCTCCATCTGAAAAATGACTGCCCTGGTGAGCCACTTGCTCGTGATAATGTCTAACCAGCAGAGTGGCGACATGTGTCTGTGGGATGATGAGAGGATGTTTTTCGTCTTGTGACATGTCGGCGGAGGATAAGCGGCCTCCCACCCTCAGCAACCCATCTTCATCAATCACTGGGTTTAGCTTTTTGAGTGTACTTTATTTTGGGAACCCTTTTCCTTTTTCAAGGCATTTGAATTCCTCTCTGAAGGCTTCATGTTGCACACAGTGAATGATTTCTGTTTTTGCTTGTGACAACTCACTTGTACCGCATGGTTTGTTACAGTCATGCCAGCCTCTGCAGCTGGTGTTGTCCGCACCTTCATGGAAGGATCTGTCAACATGAATGAGTCGTGCTGTGGCTTGATTGAGAGCTTTCCAGCTTGAGAACCTCTCAAAGTGATGAGAGCCGAGTTGAGCTCCAGAAACCTTAGTGGCGAAGGCAGGTCGAATCTCTGCGTCTGCGTGAGGCTCTACAAGGTCAAAATGTGTATGTTCTCAGGCTCACTTGAGTTTGTTTGGGTCAGGAAAGGTGGACCTGAGAACCAACTGGTGTACTTTAAGAGCGCAGCAAGTATAGGCCTGGTTGCATGGTCTGCTGGATTACTGTCATTGTTTACATAACACCACTGATCTGGATGGGTAGACTTCCTGATGCGAGTTACCCTATTGGCAACATACACATAGAATATTTTGGTGACATTGTGGATGTAACCAAGAACTATCTTACTGTCTGTGTAGAACTTGGCCGCATTTACATCAGTGTCATCAATTTCGTCTCTGATTAGTTCATACATATCAACAGCTAGCAAAGCCGCACACAGTTCTAGGCGTGGGATAGTGTAGGCCGGACGAGGGGCCAATTTTGATTTCCCCATGACAAATCCAACATGGCATTGACCTTCCAAGTCAATAACTCTCAGGTAGGCTACTGCTCCTATGGTTACTGTAGAGGCATCCGAGAAGATGTGTAGCTCTCTTCTTTGAGTGGTAGACTAGGAGACTGGGATGTAGGTCCGCTGAATATACATATGTTCCAACTCCATCAAAGATTCCTTCCACATTTTCCATTTCTCTTATTTTTCTGTGGGTAGAGGGGCATCCCACTCACTCTGATCAGAAGACTGTTCTCTGATTAAGGCTTTACCTTGCATTGATTGTTATTGGAGCCACAAACCCAAGGGGGTCATAAAGACTTTTCACTGTGGACAGGATGCCTCTCCGCGTAAAAGTCTTGGTCTTTATCCAGCAGCTTTTGCATGAAGTCAATAAAATGATGCTTCATGTCAGACTTTTTGTCTAAAGTCCTGCGAAGTGATGTGAGACAGTTCATGGCCTGCTCCCTGTTATTAGGAAGGCGACATCTAGTGGGGCGAAAGGGTAGTGGAGTCACCCAGTTGTTTCCATCATCCTGTAAAATCTGTTTGTCCATAATGTCCAAGAAGGCTTTGTCCTCCACTGATGGTGCTGGTTTATCATTGTCTTGTTGAACACGGAACATCCCAGGCTGTCTGTGTTCACAGTTGTGCTTGGATCTCTCTAGTGCACTGTAGAGCGAGAGATGTGTTTCTGAGCTACGCTGTTGTAGTGCTCTTTTACCTGGATGATGTCAGGGCAAGGGTTCAGATAGGATGTGCGACCATTTTGAAGTATGTTTCTCCTGAACACGTTAACATTGGCTGGTCGGTGAGCCGTTCCCAGACAGACCTCACCCACGATGACCCACCCGAGGTCGAGTCGCTGTGCATAAGGAGTGTCGTGGGGCCCATTGATTTGCTCTCGTACATTGTGTACCCTTAAGATGTCTCGTCCTAAGATCAGGAGGATGGGGTCCACAGTCCACACCTTCTCCTCCAGCTAGTCCAAATGAATGGTCTCTCAGCTCCCTTCTTCTTAGCAGCCGACTTGATGTCAGACCACTATTTTTATGGCGGTATCACTGTCTCTTGCCATACCCCTGTAGATACAGACTCGGCCATTCTCGTCCATCCTCCCTTTTTGGTCTCTGCAGTGATCACGCAGTTATCGAGTCTCCCCAACAAACAGCAACCTTTTCCTGGCTGCTATTTCCTCCACCAGCACTTCAAGCTCTTGTTTGCTGAAGTTTTTATTGCACGTTCCTTGGTTATCCATTTTTGTTTTTGATATAGCTAGTCTGATGGTTATAATGTGTGAAAAATAAAATGTGTTTTTGCGCATTAAGGGTTCACGAGCCAACAACAAAAAACTCTTCTCGAGACATAAAAAAGATAAATACATGCAGTAAAATGGAAATATCAAAACATTAACATAGTGAGCCAAATTCTGTCATCCCTGTCACATAGGCTTATTTATTGGTTTTGAGCACGTCACTAATTTCAATGACACATGAGAAGATCTTAGGAAAGATAGTTCCTAAGAAAACGTAATTCCTCAGAACATTTTGAGGAATTGCTCTTACGAACAATCTTATGACCTTCTTATTGTTTTCCTTAAGAAACGTCTTACGTTTTCTTGTAAGGAGTATTTTGTGAATCCGGCCCCTGATCTTAACGAGTGCTTGTTTCTTTTGAAATGGGGTCTGTTTGAATAGACACAAATGTACAGCTTTGCATGTGTAAAGAAACATCACATGCTAGCTCAATCCTGGTGGTGCAGTGGACAAATTCCATGGATAGAAAACAGAAGGTTATAGGTTTGAATCTCAATGATGCCATGTCTCATAAAAAATAAAGAAATTGCATGATTAATGCCTAAGGAAATTAATTTTCATGTGTACTATCTGTGCTTGAGTTTAAAAAAACGTTTTACCTAAAATATGCTAGCATTTTATAAAAAGGATAATTGAAACATTCAGAAAAAGTAAATTATGTTCTCAGAGCGTTAAGTAAGCACCAGTTAGCACACCCCATCAACACTGATGTCCTAGCTATGTCTGAATCCTGGCTTAGGAAGGCCACCAAAATTCAGAAATTTCTATTCCCAACTACAACATTTTCCATCAAGATAGAACTGCCAAAGGGGGCGGTGTCGCAATCAACTGCAGAAAAAGTCTGCAGAGTTCTGTCATGCTATCCAGGTCTGTGCCCAAGCAGTTCAAGCTTCTACTTCTAAAAACCCACCTTTCCAAAATTAAGTCTTTCACTGTTGCCGCTTGCTATAGAATCCCCTCAGCCCCCAGTTGTGCCCTGGACTCCATATGCGAATTGATTGCACCTTATCTATCTTCAGAGTTCGTAATGTTAGGTGACCTAAACTGGGATATGCTTAACACCCCGTCTGTCCTACAATCTAAGCTAGATGCCCTCAATCACACACAAATTACCAAGGAACCTACCAGGTACAACCCCAAATCCGTAAACAAGGGCACCCTCATAGATATCATCCTCACCAATCTGCCCTCTAAATCCACCTCTGCTGTCTTCAACCAGGATCTCAGCCATTACTGCCTCATTGCCTGCATCCGTAATGGGTCCACGGTCAAGCGACCACTCCCTCATCACTGTCAAACGCTCCCTAAAACATTTCAGCGAGCAAGCCTTTTTAATCAATCTGGCCCGGGTATCCTGGAAGGATATTGACCTCATCCCGTCAGTAGAGGATGCCTGGTTGTTCTTTAAAAGTGCTTTTCTCACCATCTGAAATAAGCACGACCCATTCAAAAAGTGTAAAACTAAGAACAGATATAGCCCTTGGTTCACTCCAGACTTGACTGCCCTTGACCAGCACAAAAACATCCTGTGGCGTACTGCATTAGCATCGAATAGCCCCCACAATATACAACTTTTCAGGGAAGTTAGGAACCAATAAACGCAGTCAGTTAGGAAAGCAAAGGCTAGCTTTTTGAAACAGAAATTTGCATCCTGTAGCACAAATTCCCAAAAGTTTTGGGACACTGTAAAGTCCATGGAGAATAAGAGCACCTCCTCTCAGCTGCCCACTGCACTGAGGCTAGGAAACACCGTCACCACCGATAAATCCACAATAATCGAGAATTTCAATAAGCATTTTTCTACGGCTGGCCGTGCTTTCCACCCGGCTACCCCTACCCTGGCCAACAGCTCTGCACCCCACGCAGCAACTTGCCTAAGCTCCCCTCGCTTATCATTCACCCAAATCCAGATAGCTGATGTTTTGAAAGAGCTGCAAAATCTGGACCCTACAAATCAGCTGGGCTAGACAATCTAGACCCTCTCTTTCTAAAATTATCTGCAGCAATTGTTACAACCCCTATTACTAGCCTGTTCAACCTCTCTTTCGTATCATCTGAGATCCCTAAAGATTGGAAAGCTGCTGCGGTCATCCCCCTCTTCAAAGGGGGAGACACTCTAGACCCAAACTGTTATAGATCTTCGAAAGCCAAGTGAACAAACAGATCACTGACCATTTCGAATCCCACCTTACCTTCTTCCCTATGCTATCTGAATTCCGAACTGGTCATTGGTGCACCTCAGCCGCGCTCAAGGTCCTAAACTGTATCATAACTGCCATCGATAAAAGACAGTACTGTGCAGTCATCTTCATCGACCTGGCTAAGTCTTTCAACTCTGTCAATCACCACATTCTTATCGGCAGACTCAACAGCCTTGGTTTCTCAAATGAATGCCTTGCCTGGTTCACCAACTACTTCTCAGATAGAGTTCATTGTGTCAAATTGGAGGGCCTGTTGTTCGGACCTCTGGCAGTCTCTATGGGGGTCCCACAGGGTTCAATTCTCGGGCTGACTCTCTTCTCTGTATATATCAACGATGTCGCTCTTGCTGCTAGTGATTCTCTGATCCACCTCTACGCAGACAACACCATTCTGTATACTTCTAGCCCTTCTTTGGACTCTGTGTTAACAAACCTCCGGACGAGCTTCAATGCCATGCAACACTCTTTCCGTGGCCTCCAACTGCTCTTAAATGCTAGTAAAACTAAATGCATGCTTTTCAACCGATCGTTGCCGCACCCAAACCCGCCCGACTAGCATCACTACTCTTAGAATATGTGGACAACTACAAATACCTAAGTGTCTGGTTAGACTCTAAACTCTCCTTCTCACATTAAGGATCTCCAATCCAAAATGGAATCTAGAATCATCTTCCTATTTCGCAACAAAGCCTCCTTCACTCATACTGCTAAACAAACCTCGTAAAGCTGACCATCCTACCGATCCTTGACTTTGGCAATGTAATTTACAAAATAGCCTCCAACTTTGTACTCAGCAAATTAGATGTAATCTATCACAGTGCCATCCGATTTGTCACCAAAGCCCCATATACTACCCACCACTGCGACTTGTATGCTCTCTTTGGCTGGCCCTCGCTTCATATTCATCACCAAACACACTGGCTCCAGGTCATCTATGAGTCTTTGCTAGGTAAAGCCCCGCCTTATCTTCGCTCACTGGTCAACATAGCAACACCCACCCGTAGCACGCGCTCCAGCAAGTATATTTCACTGGTCATCCCCAAAGCCAACTGCTCTTTTGGCCACCTTTCCTTCCAGTTCTCTGCTGCCAATGACTGGAACGAATTGCAAAAATCACTGAAGCTGGAGTCTTATCTCCCTCACTAACTTTAAGCATCAACTGTCAGAGCAGTTTACCGATTATTGCACCTGTACACAGCCCATCTGTAAATGGCCCACCCAACTACCTCTTTCCCCAAATTGTTCTTTATTTTGACTCTTTTTGCACACCACCAGTATCTCTACTTGCACATCATCATCATCATTATCATCATCTGCACATCTATCACTCCAGTGTTAATGCTAAATTGAAATGATTTTGCCACAATGGCCTATTTATTGCCTTACCTTCCTAATCTTACTACATTTGCACACACTGTATATAGATGTTTCTATTGTGTTTTTTTCCCCTATTGTGTTATTGACTAGTTTGTTTTTCCCACTTTTAAGCAACCAGAGTAAAATTTTCTCTGAACCTCCATGCAAACTAAAAATGAATGTTCCCAGAACAGGCAGAATGTTCACTTCTGTTCTCAGAATGTTTAAAAAGTGTTCTGCTTTACCTGTCAGAAAACATATGGCTTCGATCCCAGAACCAATGGGAAACCAAAAATGTACATTCCCACAACTTCCAAAGAACCAAATGTGCTAGCTTGGTCCTTATATGAGCGGAGGACTGAGGTTTGCTGAAATGATTTGGCTTCTAGAGGCAATACTTATATCCCTGCAAAATACTAACCTATGGTACAGCAGTGGCGAGTGAGACATTGAAATAGCATATGCATCAGTGGAGGCTGCTGAGGGGAGGACTGCTCATAATAATGGCTGGAATAGAGTAGAATGGCTGGAATGGATTGAATGGAATGGTATCAAACAGATGAAGACCATGTGTTTGGTACCATTCCATTTACTCCATTCCGGCCATTATTATGAGCCGTCCTCCCCTCAGCAGCCTCCACATATATAAATAGCATGTTACCAACACAACATATAATTGGTTGAATCACTGATATATGAGGTGAAAATGTTCTTTCAATAGTCAACGAGAAGCACAAAGCCAGCTAGTCCTGGTGATGTGAATTCCTAGAATAGCTATCAATACAGTATGTCCTTCTAAGCATTTATGTGAGTCACCCACAGAGCAGACTGTATTTGTGTTTTCCATAAAGACACAGAGAAACATCCCCCATTCTATTGGCCGGCCGACAGATGGTTGGTTTCTTATGTGAGCGGTAATCTCCCACTGCAAGAGAAAACACAGCAAAGCTGAGATAAAACACATTTAATGCTGTAAAATCCTGACGTTTTATCCATGCTCTGGTGATAGTGCACATATGGCTCAACATCTGGGGGGTACGGAGTGCAAAGAGGTCTGCAATGTTTTCAAGTGGGTGTAACACTGGATGTGACATTCTCTTTGTGTAAAACAAACACACAGTACAGCCCAGGTTTAGATTTCACACAAGGCTTCCCTTGCCTGAACATGGCAGTACTTGTTTGATTTCAACTTATGGGCATTTTGAAGTTTAAAAGAAAGACATCTCTGGCGAGAGCCTTTTTATTTCAGAAGGAAATAAATAATACATATTAGTAACCATAGACTGAAAAACAAGCCCATTCGCCTGATTTAAATGTTCTCGTAGCATTTCATTGCTTTTTGAATGCTTATTATCTCCCCATGTGAAGAAGGTGGAGGAAGGACAAGTTGTGGGGTAATGGAGTTTGAATTGCATCTAAATGCTTTTAATACTGTGGCTTGAAGTGCATTAGGGGGACAGATTAGATTTCAGCTTTTTTCTGAGGCCATTTCCTTGGCACCACCCTCCCTATGTTTGTGTGGTCAGATCTACCTACACATATCCCTTCCCAGTCCCCAGACTTATGTTACCAATGATTGTTTCCGGATGAGATCACAGCCCAAGGTCACCGCCCTTCATTAAAACTAAGTCTATACATTTTAGTAGATGTTCTTACCCGGATCGACTTACAGTAGTGAGTTCATATATTTTCTCGTACTGGTCCCCCGTGGGAATCGAACCCAAAATCCTGGCATTGCAAGTGCCATGCTCTACCAACTGAACCACACGGGACCACCCTTATGCTAACAGACCTATACTAAATATTGGTTTATGTACAGATTTTAAACAAGCAAGCCTAAGTAATACCAAACATGAGAGGACAAACATCCCCTTATAAACTTTCATATATGCACAACTTGGCAGAAATATGTTCAAACCAGCAATTCAGCAGACATGTTGACATTTATTTCCAGCTGTCATTGATTCATAGGAACAGTTAGATTGTTGAACTTGGAATGGAAGTGCATCAGTGTGAAAAACATCTACATTCTGTACATTGATATTTAACAGCTATACAGAAGCACAAAGGAGACTCATATCCATGATATATGGCATAAATGAGTGTGCTATAATGAGGTATACCAGTGGAGGCTGGTGGGAGGAGCTATATGAGGACGGGCTCAATGGAATGGCTGGAATAGAATAAATGTTGTTTCCATATGTTTAATGAGTTTGATACCTTTCCATTATGTCCATTCCAGCCTCTACAATAAGCCTGTCCTCCTATAGCTCCTCCCACCAGCCTCCATTGATACATACATGACAGCAGTGAAAGTCATGTAGAGCCATGTACAGAAACAGGCCAATCCCAGAGCCTGAGATGAGTTATAGAGAATATATGTTTGTGTGGCAGGATATGACATTTATAGCTCTATCATTGAAATTGATTTTGCTAGTCATTACCCCCACGACTGATGACATCCCCCTTAATTCTGGACCATTGTGCTGCCTGTGTGTTATTGACTACATTGCTTTAATTCTGGATCATTGGGCTGCGTGTGTGTCATTGATGACATCCCTTTAATTCTGGATCATGGTGCTGGGTGTGTATTATTGACGACATTGCTTTAATTCTGGATCATTGTGCTATATGTGAGTTATTGACGACATCCCTTTAATTCTGGGTCATTGTTCTGTGTCTGTTATATGTTTTGTCCCTGAAAGGTAAAGCATTAAGATATTTACTTAATAGCAGGTTATTCTCCAGCCAAGATAATGACTCTTGATACCAGAAAAAGTAGGAAAGACAATTGGGCACTCAGGCAATACTGGGCTATTTATGTCTTTATTTTTTTTCACTTACTGTTGGTTTTATGCGTCATTCATACTATTGAAGCTCAGTCGCTGACAGCAGAATAAACTACTTCCTATATAATTTTGTCATTGTGTTAAAAGGGTGGTATTTGGTGGTGATGGGATAGCATCTGTGTCTGACAGGGCCTGTGTAGTGCAGGAGTGTAATACCCTAGGAGCCGGGTGTGGTGCTGTGGAGCCAGATTAATCTGACAGGCAGGCAGGCTGAAAGGCAACCTCTCAAAGGAAAGGTGAAGAAGAGAGAAAGGAGAAGGAGAAAAGGAGAATAGCTCTTAGCTCTGATACACAGCAGGAGGGGAATGTTAAATCAATGCTGGGCCAGTGACAACACTGAGGCTTCTCACACTATCCTGTTTCACCCTGCCCTTTCCTCTCTTCTTCCAAAACATGTCGTTATGTTTTGTCAAAAGATTTTCATTTTCAGCTGGATTGGAGTCTAGTTTTCATAGCGGTCAAATGTTGTTTGTATTTATTTAATATAGACTCAGATCCACACACACTATGCACATCACTAGGTGTGTTATTTTACTAATAGCTACAGTACATACTGGTAAAGGATAGTCCAAAGCCATTTAAAAAAGCATGCTCTGATACAGTGTACACAACTAGAGGAAACCTCTTGTCCTTACATGAAATGCTTTGATCAATCATGAACACAGTCTGTATTGTAACCCTGACCAGTTCAAGGGAAAGCACAATGAATTGGAGTGACTGAGGGTGTCCTTTCAACAATGGAGTCATTCTAAGTTGTTATAGAGAGCAGGCAGTTTCCATTTACCATCTGTAATAACTCACCTTAAAAGAGACCCTCATCAAGTGATTAAAGTTGTGGGCTGAATTGCTACTTTAATTTTGAAAGGACATTATGAATCAAATTACGTTTGACTCAACTTGCTTTGAAATATATTTTTATATTTTATTACTTTCAAAAACAGGAAATGACAGAAAATAAGGATATTTAGAAGGATATTTATTTTACTCACTCGTTACTCATGAAGGGAAATATGATACATTAAACCAAACACATAGCAGTTATGTCTCAAATACAGTACATATTTTCCGAAAATAAAAATGTAGGCTCTCTAGCATGAATGTCAGAGCACTCAAAGTCAGTTTTGACTACCAGACTCTTTTTATGCTTCAGTCAGGGAGAGAGCCGGTCAGTATCTATCCAAAATGGCTGTGTCATCCTGGACTCCCGGCAAGTGTCTGGTCTGTAGCACTGCCCCACTGCATGCTAATACCCAGACGTCGCCCGCCCACCAGTCTGCACTCCACTCTGCTTGAGTGAACTTAATTAACACAATTCTGCCACATTATCCATCATCTTTCTCAGCAAAGCCGTGACAGACAGATGCCACATTAGATGCCACATCCTATAAATAATATGTTTCAAGTTACGTACTCTATGCCACTGCTGCAAACAAAAGCTTACTATACACAGCCCCTGCACAGCTAATACTCTATATATATAACATCAGAGATAATTGATGACAGCACAGTCTAAATCTCATAAACCCTGGAGACTATTAGGAGGTGGGGCCATCTGAAGGTCAACATAGATCACTGCCACTGATGGACAGATGTCAATTATTTTAGCAAGCTATCTTTGGTGGGTGAGCGTGACTTGAAGCTGTGAGGCAATGGTGTGTGATTGATAATGACAAAATCCACAGATTTAGGTCAGTTAAGACGTCCACCATAACAGCCACTTTCTTGTAAACCAGCCCATGGTGTTTGACCTATCCTCTATCCTAGCACTATAGCCTCCCTGCCTGGCCCTATGCCTTATCCCACATAATCCCTCTGGAGTTCTCTAGCTCTCACAGCCTGCTCTGTCTTAGTGTTTACTCTAGTTCTTCTTGATCTGTTGGTAACTTTGTAGGGGTCTTGAGATCTTCCTAGAGTGGTACACGGGATGTCTTCCGAAAGGGAAAATGTTGTTGTTGTTTTACCAGACTATTTGAATTTACAATAAAGTATTTTACTTCAGTCATAAATTGCAAAACCAAGACTGAAAAGATACAGTAATATACATCTTGGGTCTAGCTAAATCCACCACTCTAGCATAGCTAATACCATTTCCTTGCTTATCTTGTCTCGGCCACCAAAGTTATGCTTGAGCTTATTCTGCTCTAGTATTTTACATTAATTTCATTCCCAGGCTCCATATGATGTAGGGTATTTCAGAAATAGAGCATCATTGGGGCCTATTGCAGATGCACAATGTGAGGTGTTCTAAAGGGAAAAGAACATGAGCACATTGGTTGGTAGACCCATGGGGCTCTCGCCTTTCATGTGAAATGGATGGAGGACAGGACGTGGTGTTCAGCTCTGGTCCATTCTGTCCATATTCACATCACTGGCTGGGAGACTGCATTAGTTGCCTATTCACCAGAGGACTGGTCTGGGGGTCACATAGTGTTCACAAAAGTAAACATGGGGGAAACAAAGTGCTACCCCCACCCTCCTATGAATTCCATTTCCTCTTTGCTAGATCGTCTCTGAACAGTTCCAGACTTGGTTGTCCACATCAAGTCTTCTCTCTCACACACATCCACTGTTGAGATGGCTGAACAGTATCTGCCGCGTTCAAGGAGCAGGACACTAATCCGGACGCTACGACCTCCGACAAGCCATCAAACAGGCAAAGCATCAATACAGGACCAAGATCGAATCCTACAACACCTGTTCTGATGCTCGTCGGATGTGGCAGGGCTTGCAAACTGTCACAGATTACAAAGGGAAACCCAGCTGCGAGCTGCCCAGCCTACCAGATAATCTTAATTAAGGATCGGCATCCCGTCGACGGGACAGTTGTAAATCATGCAGCGCCTTATGTCATGAATGCAGATTTTAGAGAAACAACAAATGTCAGTACATATAAGTGTCTTACATCGGCTGAAAGCTTAAATTATTGTTAATATAACTGCACTGTCCAATTTACAGTAGCTGTTACTGTGAAGAAATGCAATGCTATTGTTTGAGGAGAGCTCCTAACAATTCTTTTTTCACCACGATAAATTCACCTCTGAAGGTGAAATGTGTACTTAAATTCGGGAAATCTTGCTCTGACTTATCATCCGTAGGGTCCCAGAGATAACATGAAGGTCATTTTGTTAAATAAAATCAATTTTCAAATCCTAAAAATTTGCATATAGCATGCACGGTCGATTTTTGTATTTTCACTCGTTCAATTTGCAAAGAAAGGGATCTGCGAATGTCTCACCCTAGACGTTGTTTCAACAAGTCAAATCACGTTTGTATTTATTCGTCAGAGATCCTAGAACGTAACAAGACGTCACTATATCATTAGGGATCTAGTATATCCTATAGGACACCATATTTGGTCAGAGAGCGACACCTTCATGGCACACCGATGACGCGGGGGTCATCACTTGAACGACTGTATCTTTGTCAAATAAGCACTAATCGGGGTCAAACAAAGCTAGCTAGATAGCCAAAACAGTTGGGATTTATGGGAGTAAACCATGTATATGTCATAAAATGTAGCTATTAGCCTTGTACGACAGCATGCCTTTTCATTTTAGACAAACATTTTAAGAATATTCAGAGTTATGAAGTTATGAAAACTGGTTGTTTTGCAAATGTTGAACTTATAATATAGCTACTAATACTTGGAAAGCTAAATCAAAGTCCAAGTATACAGTATTGACGATATTCTTGCAGAAAAATGTAAATGAATGTGAATGTCTCCTTCAAGATTTGCCCAAATGTAACTGTGGACCTCACACTAAAAGTATTGTAGTTCACTCATAGTTCAAGTTATTGGTCTGAAACTTTGCACATACACTGCTGTCATCTTATGGACACTATTGGAATTACAACCATCTTGACTGGGGGCATCCCCGCTTGGTATGGCAACTGCTTAGCCTCCGACCACAAGGCGCTATAGAGAGTAGTGCGTACGGCCTAGTACATCACTGAGGCTGTGCTCCCTGCCATCCAGGACATCTATACCAGGCGGTGTCAGAGGAAGGCCCTAACAATTGTCAAAGACTCCAGCCACCCAAGTCACTCTGTTCTCTCTGCTACCACATGGCAAGCAGTACCGATGCAACAAGTCTGGAACCAACAGGACCTTGAACAGCTTCTATCCCAAAGCCATAAGACTACTAAATAGTTTATCTTTTTTCACCAGCTCTTTGGACTCATCACATATGCTGCTGCTGCTGTTCATTATCTGTCCTGTTGCATAGTCACTTTACCGCTACCTATATGTCAGTGGTGGTCAGTGCCATTTAAGATGAGGGAGGATTATTTTTTTTTTCATGAGCATGGCCTTATTTCTATTACAGCATATTGGATGACTCTCATTCATATTCCATTCACCCAGTCCAATGTAACAGCGATAGGTTTAGGTTACTACATGATACTCAAATTTTCTCTATACCCATCATGAGGTTGCTACAACCTAGACTATAAAGGAAAGTTTACAACAGAGGTGCACAGGTCGAGAGACAAATTTAAGGTGACAGACAGTGACATTCAATTCTGCCTTGCACACTCTTGCCTACATCTAGGTGATACAGGGTGTAGTCATTAGTCTAACAGTTGCAAACAAGAGTTTCTATTGGACAAATTCAGGTATGTTTATGCCCATTTTGTTCCATTTGCTTCCATTTAAGAAACGGAAATGGCTAAATGAATACATGCCTGATCACGCGTAAACAGAGTTCACTCTCATTACAGCCACGTTGTATTCCTTCTCTTCCCTTCGCTTGTGGACTTCAATGCGCAACAGCTGTAGGCGAAAAAACCTTCCAAGCCAAACCTCTATAAACAACTTACATCGTTGTATACTATATTAGCTAAAGTAACGCCATAGTCTGCATAGCTAATAGAACTAGCATGTTAGTAAAGGTCAGTAAAGCAGTTACAATAAATTTAAAATAAATTAGTAACACTTGGAAAAGTTCCAGTGTTGTGTTGGAAAGTCAAAGCCAGCTAGCTAGCATAGCATCCCTCTGTTTGAGCAGGGTGTTTCATCTTTCTCTTTATTTCTCACTTGATTTTCCTTCATTTTGGAATAAATTAATTTGTTCAAAACTGTTCAACTATTGTCTTTTTCTCTTTTTGAGTCAACTACTCACCACGTTTTATACGCCGTAGTGCTAGCTGGCTGTAACTTCTGCTTTCAGTAGTAGATTAATTATCTGATCCTTTGATTGGGTGGACAACATGTCAGTTAATGCTGCAAGAGCTCTGATAGGCTGGAGGACATTCTCCGGATGTTATCGTAATTACTTTGTATGTCTATGGAAGGGGGAGAAACCCATGATCCTCCTAGGTTTTTTATTGAAGTCAAAGTACCCAGAGGAGGACGGAAGCTAGCTGTCCTCCGGATACACCATGGTGATACACTACAGAGTGCTGTTGAGGCTACTGTAGACCTTCTTTGCAAAATAGTCTGTTTTAATCTGTTATTTGGTGACGTAATTATATTTAGTATAGTTTTACATAAAAAAATATAACTTTATCAATGTTTCAATAAAAACAATTATGAGCTTTCACTGCTATACAGTGGGGCAAAAAAAGTATTTAGTCAGCCACCAATTGTGCAAGTTCTCCCACTTAAAAAGATGAGAGAGGCCTGTAATTTTCATCATAGGTACACTTAAACTATGACTGACAAAATGAGAAAAAAAATCCAGAATATCACATTGTAGGATTTTTTATGAATTTATTTGCAAATTATGGTGGAAAATAAGTATTTGGTCACCTACAAACAAGCAAGATTTCTGGCTCTCACAGACCTGTAACTTCTTCTTTAAGAGGCGCCTCTGTCCTCCACTCGTTACCTGTATTAATGGCACCTGTTTGAACTTGTTATCAGTATAAAAGACACCTGTCCACAACCTCAAACAGTCACACTCCAAACTCCACTATGGCCAAGACCAAAGAGCTGTCAAAGGACACCAGAAACAAAATTGTAGACCTGCACCAGGCTGGGAAGACTGAATCTGCAATAGGTTAGCAGCTTGGTTTGAAGAAATCAACTGTGGGAGCAATTATTAGGAAATGGAAGACATACAAGACCACGTATAATCTCCCTCGATCTGGGGCTCCACGCAAGATCTCACCCCGTGGGTGCAACTGGTTCACCTCTGATGCTCACAGGCAATGTGTATTGGAAGAGATTTATGAATGTTCTACCCCCAGCATACACCCCTCCAGCCAGACATGACATAATTTACTGGATGCAGAGTTCAACAGAGTTCAAGTGAAGGTCAAGCAAATCATTGAGAACGCAGACTGTATTGCAATCATCTAAGATGCGTGGTCGAATATTCGTGGGCAAGGAAAATTAACTACATAATCTCCACCCCTCAACCAGTATTCTACAAGACCACAGACACAAGGGACAACAGACACACCAGTCTCTACATTGCAGATGAGCTGAAGTCAATGACCTTGGACCACAGAAGGTATTTGCACTGGTGGTGCAATGCTGCAAACATGAAGGCTGCTTGGTCTAAAGTGGAGGAGTCTTACCCTCACATCAACCCATTGGCTGTGCTGTCATGCATTGAATCTGCTCCTCAAGGACATCATGGGACTGAAAACAATGGACACACTCTACAAGAGAGCCAAGGAAATGGTTAGATATGTGAAAGGTCATCAAGTTATAGCAGCAATCTACCTCACCAAGCAAAGTGAGAAGAATAAGAGTGCCACATTGAAGCTGCCCAGCAACACCCATTGGGGTGGTGTTGTCATCATGTTTGACAGTCTCCTGGATGGGAAGGAGTCTCTCCAAGAAATGGCCATATCAGTCTGTCACTTTGGACAGCCACATCAAGAGGAAGAGAGTGGTAAGCAGCCTGAAACTCCTGAAACCTTTATCAGTAGCCATTGTACGGATTGAGGGAGACAATGCCATCTTGTCTGATGTTCAGAATCTGCTTGCAGATGTAAGAGAAGAAATCTGTACTGCCCTGCCCACTTCCCTGTTGCTCCAAGCAGAGGATACTGCTGTTCTGAAATACATAAAAAAAGCGTGAAGACTTCTGCCTGAAGCCCATACACGCCGCAGCGTACATGTTGGACACCAAGCATGCTGGCAAGAGCATCCTGTCTGGTGCAGAGATCAACAAGGCCTATGGTGTGATCACTACCGTGTCTCACCACCTTGGCCTGGATGAGGGAAAGATTCTTGGCAGTCTGGCGAAGTACACTTCCAAGCAAGGGCTTTGGGATGGAGATGCAATATGGCAGTCATGCCAACATTTCTCATCAACCACCTGGTGGAAGGGACATTGTGGATCTGAGACTCCTTCTCCTGTTGCCTCCGTCATCTTCCAAATCCCACCAACATCAGCCACCTCAGAACGCAACTGGCCTTGTTTGAGAACACGCACACCAAAGCACATAACAGGCTGACCAATACAAGGGTTGGACAATTTGAGGCTTTTTGAACCTGACAATGAGCCATCCTCAACAAGATTGGAAAGTGACAGTGAAGATGAGGCCTCAGAGTCTGATGTTTAAGAGGTGGACATTGAGGAGGTCCAGGGAGAAGACATGGAAGCCTGAGAGGAAGACAGCCAAAGGTTTAGTTTCTAGAATATAATTTTACAGATGCATGTTGAAAACATTTTTGGGAGATGCGATGGATCATTGGGGATCATTCAAAAGTCCCTTTATTTTGTAGTTCAGTGACATCATCCCATGTGAAGAGCCAACTCATTTAATTAAAGTTAAATTCATAACTAAATACTGTAGTTTCTTAAATTTCTTTTAGAAGGATTTAATAATTTGCAATTATGTCTACTTATGAGATCAAATGTTTATGTTTCTTTCTCTATATGATATGGTAAATATATTCAAATGCAAAAACATCTACATATATGTCCTTTAATTCCCACATATTCCCATTAATTCCCATATATTCTCATTAATTCCCACGGAAAGTTTCCACCTCTGAATATTCCCCAAAATCCCCTGCACATCGACTCGATACTGGTACTCCCTGTATATAGCCAAGCTATCTTTACTCATTGCGTATATATTCCTTGTGTCATTATTTTTTCTATATTTTTCTCTCTGCATTGTTGGGAATGGCCCATAAGTAAGCATTTCACCTGTTGTTACCTGTTGTTTACAAAGCATGTAACAAATACAATTTGATTTGATTTTGATTTGATTCATCACTGTTGTGTTATTGCAGCAAAGCTCCATGAACCAACCCCATCTCAGTAGTGTAAAGTATGATTGATTATTTAGACCTTGTGATATTGATACAGGCTGTCATAGCCCAGCTGTGGCTGTTCATCAGGATGACACAATAAGCCACGGGGACAATATGAACGATACAGATGATTATCTGCCTAGTGTCTCAGTGATACATCTCAGCTATTAGGTTGAATAGATGATAATAGTTCTCCAGGAAATCAAGATAACTGTATATTTGTAGTTTTTTTCTCCCGTCATTTAGCTCAAACAATAATTGCTTTGTTGCAACCCTTAATTGACAGAAAGGCCTGAGGAGTAAGAAGCCCTAAGTGTTTCATGTCTCCAGCATCCAGAGGTCTCTGAGCAGTGTGAAGTAATTACAGCTCCAGATCAACTTCCTTTTAGTCAATTTTGACACTGACAGTGTGTGTCTGTCTACAGAAGACCCCTCTTTTAACATATTGTGTTTGATGTATGTCTTAACCAGGGCAGCAATAGTCAATGAATTTATTTTTTAATGCCCTGAATTAACCCTCTGAGGAGAGAAAAGTCTCTTAGCAATCCAATCCTATTCTTGGTTTCTCTCGTGGTCTTGTCAGAATGTGAAATTCACAAGCTCAGCTGCTGGTTATAGTGCGTGTGCGTGGACGTGCACAAGGCCGTGCATGCATGCAAGAGAGAGAGAGAGAGAATGACAGAGAGAGAATGGAGTGTGTTATCCCACAGTTACCTCTGGAGAGGACGTTTGTTGTATGGTTCATGATTTAGCAGCTTTACTGATGAGAGAGACATCTCTATGGAATGACATGACTAATTTGAAAATAAACAGCCATGTGTTCTCATACATGGTTCACATACCTAACCTTATTTCTCACACTAAAACCTACCCAGCAAACAAAAAACAAAGATAGCTCTATTTCACATTTTCAGTGGACCTCTCTCGCACCTGTCTGAACATGCTCATCCAGTGGAGGCTGTCGAGGGGAGGACGGCTCATAATAATTGCTGGAATGAAGTAAATGGAATGGTATCAAAAACATGGTTTTCAGGTGTTTGATACCATTCCATTCACTCCATTCCACCATTCCAACCATTATTATGAGCCGTCCTCTCCTCAGCAGCCTCCAATGTGCTCACCTATCCAAAACAACTAAAATCCCATAGTTTTCAGATGTGTATCATATGCTTAGAATCCAAGTGTGAGAGTATTACAAAGAGAAGTCTCAGATCTAAAACTCAACTAAGAATGGAAAAATGTCTCTTTTCCTTACTCAATATTACAAGAAAGGGATGCATGACTCATGATTTCTTGAATTATGGGATACATTCAATAGGTCTCATTGCACCTAAATCCGTCAACAGAGACAGGTTGTTGACACTTTCCTTTGGCAGGCAGGAAATAAGGGAAGCGCTTTGAATATTTCCAACCAGATTATGACCACAATATGAATGCAGGCATCAGGCCTCTCTGTTAGGCAGATGGAGCCTCTATGAAAATGTAATCAGCTAAGTCTGATGAGAGGCGATCTGAAATGCAAATGAAACATTTGAGTCCGCACCATAATCAAAATGAATAATTATCCAGCCCTTGTCAAGATGCATTGATAATCTGATTCTGGACTCATTTGCTCTAAAAAGGAAACACATTAAACACAGTTCTTTCAAGGGAAGGGATCATTAGGTTAATGGCACTTTAATATTGTGAAGAAAGGTTTACAGAGATTGGTTACATTTTACTGTCAATCACTATTCATGCCTTGGCACGGCAAGAATGCCTTTGTCATGACTAGTCCTTTATCATACACACACCCCAGGTAGTCATGTGCACACGCACACAAAGACACACGCACACAGACAAACACACATGCACACAGACAAACTCACACAGACATGCACACACACAGACACACACACAGACATGCACGCACGCTCACACACACGCAGACACACACGCACACACAGACATGCACGAACAGACACACACAGACACACACACACTGACACACACACACACTCTGAGGGTGAGAGTTCTTTCTTTACACAAAACCACAATCTCTTAATATGCCCTTCATGCCTGTCGTGGAACTGGGTGTTGTTACCATGGAGACAGTGTTTTTGAGGCATAGCCTCCGGTGGCAGAGGCGAGCTGCATGGCCCTGTAACCTGTACAGCTAGCTACAGTCCCTCTGCAATAAACGCCAGAGCAGGTGAAATATCTGCACGTCTAAGAGTTGGCCCATGCTGACCTCTACAACACTTTAATTCAAGCACCAATACATTTCCTACTGATCTGTGCCCACAGGTGGTGGATGAAGTAACTTCAAATGCTTTCATAGGGCTGACACGGGGTGAGGGATCAGGGTATAGCGATTCCACTGGAACACAAGAATAATCATTTGTTGAGTCATTACTGAAAGGTTTTGATGAGTTCCTCCACGCACTTTAAGTGACATCCTCTCTTTCTGTAACTGTGCAAGTGATCACTCCCTTTTCTATTCTCTGGCCTTCTCAGGCCAAATTGGGATCAGCACTGCATTGTAATGCCAGTGTTGCAAATAGAGGTGAATACCGGGAATGTTAAAGGAAACTTCCACCCAAGAACTGTCTTTTGGTATTTGTTTCATTAGAACATTGTTGATATACTCCCGAAATGTATTTTGAATGTTATATACTGTATCTTGAAAACTTGATCGCTGACACGCACACATTTTAAGACTATGTATATCAACAATGGACAAATATTATATTTGGGGTGGCGTTCCCTGCTTACAGGGGACAGATTATGTTTGTTTGTTGCTTTCTGGAGATCATTAGGCCAAATATTTCTCAAGCATGAAATTCTGAGTCTAAAAATTGATCATTTCTCATATTCTGTCACAACAGAACATTGTTTCTTTCTGGCCATGCTGGGTGGCAGGGGCTGTCAGACTTCAATTGAAGTCTGTAGTTGTGGGGAGATTCAATATAATTTTCATTTATATGCTAAGTTGGATGAGGGGTGACTTTGTTTTTTTCTTTCTTGCAGGCGTCATCAATGATCCTAATCTCTGCAACACAAAATGGAAATGCTGTTCATGGTCACCAGACTACTGGACTTTTCCGCTTCATTTCCACGGTGTGTGGGAGTAAGGTCATGACATTCAGACACGGCACCGCGCTGGCCTCACATGATTGGTGGAGGAGAGCAGAACCCTGACTCCGGGGTTGGAGACGAAGGCGAGCGCTTTGGGGCGAGGCTGGGGCATGCATCTCATTACTGAAGCAGAGGCCTCTGGTGGGGAAAGAGGAACAGAAGGACACAGAGGGGCTGGGAGAGGTTTGGAAAGGTGAAGGACTCACAGCCAAGAGGAAGGGAATGGTGGGTCCCAGGAGGCAGATGAAGTCATGTACGACTGGCCTAAGTGGCAGTGGCAGGGCACAAAGAAGAGCCTTCCTTCCCTCACGCCACACATTGAATATGCCCTCGACTTGGAATCTTAACAGATGGTGGCTATTTTGCCCAGTATATCTTTATTAATAATTTGGCATAATACTGTATGTTTGGATCATACTGCACTTTTGCACGTTTTGAACTTATTGTGGCCCAATGAACCACATTTGACATCATTTGAATGTTAGGAGGTTATATTTTGGCAAGCTCTCTGTTGTGACAGAGGTACAAAGCAGTGAACTATAGTAATTTTTCTCTACAGCAAACACAATATTCAATTTAGGGAGAGACTTTATTTTTTACAAGCATTTATGCTCATTGTAAATGCAACCTACATTCGCCCTAGATTGAGCACCTCGTGGAGTTGGAGAGTACACTGTGGTTCTATAACAATGTTCTTTCATTATTCCCTGGGTCTTCTGAAAGGGCAGAGATCCCGGAAACTCTGTGTTTCCTTTTTTATGAGAAACTTAGTTTGTCAAAAGGATAGCATGTCATTGCACAGAGAGACCTTGATGAAATATTCAGAATAACGCTACACTGTCTGAAGAGTTGTTCTGCTTCACCAAGATCCCTTTAATTTATTAAGACACAGCAATGGTTTGAGCAGAGTTACAACCCCCCCTCATATTTCTGAGAGGCTCTCTCTCTATCAAGGTGGACTCTCCATAAAACAGAACACAGTGGATGTAGTATCTCAACAAATTTTTCATGTGTGTCACGACTTCCGCCGAAGTTGGCTCCCCTGCCTGTTCGGGCGGTGCTCGGCGGTCGTTGTCACCGGCCTACTAGCCGCCACCGATCCCTTTTTCGTTTGTCTGTGTGTTTTACCTGTGTCTTGTTGTATGTGCTTAATGAGCTTCTTTATTTAAAGTACATGTACCCGCCCTTGTTTTGTGCGGGATTGTCTTTTGTTACGTGTGTACGTTTAGGTAGAGGTGTAATATTTTCTGGACTTGGCACCCTGTGTTTTGGGTAGTCTTATTTTACTGTCCGCGTCCTGTGTTGTTGGGCTTGTCTAATTTTGTGCCACATTAAAGAGCACTTTTTTTCCCAGTGGAACTCTCTGCGCCTGATTCCTTCCTCACCCACCTAGTCAAGCGTGACAATGTGACCCTCGTGTACGGTCTTCACATGATTTCACGTCGCTCCACCCAACTCCTTGTTTCATGCTACATTTTTTTATTCATTATCTAATAAAGAACATTGCTAAAATGAAAGTTTCCCATTCTTTAGAACATTGAATGGGAGATAGTACATCTTCACAATGGAATATAAATTCTGTTCAGGTCTGCCCAATGTCCTATTTCTTAACACCCGTGAAGGGAACCTGCCTTTAGCATGTACATTTCACTCTACTTCAACTTCAAATACAAGCTTGTTATACCTTTGGTAGTTTCATCAGACTAAAGATGGACATATAAAACATACAATAGCTCAGTCTTCCAATAGTAAACACCATTATTATTGTGATTGGAGAATACATACAGTGCCTTGCGAAAGTATTCGGCCCCCTTGAACTTTGCGACCTTTTGCCACATTTCAGGCTTCAAACATAAAGATATAAAACTGTATTTTTTTGTGAAGAATCAACAACAAGTGGGACACAATCATGAAGTGGAACGACATTTATTGGATATTTCAAACTTTTTTAACATATCAAAAACTGAAAAATTGGGCGTGCAAAATTATACTTTCGCAAGGCACTGTATCTTAGCTGTACATATAATAGGGAAGACATAATTGAGACTTTGAATATAGTGTGTATCATAAATGGCAATAATGCAAGGAAAGTTCTATAATAACTAACAAAATTACAGTTAACGGAAATGTATGCTTAATTCAGTATAAACTAATGTACAGAATTTATTATACAAGAGACAAAATTCACACGTTCTACGCCACAACGGTAGAGTCATGTCTTAAGTGTAAAACTGATAATGAATGACTCAATAATCCATGCTTTCTGGGAATGCTATGAAGTCCGGAAGTTATGGGCGGAAATAGAAAGTTGGCTGTCAGAAGTATTACAATATAAACGTACTTTTAATCCGTCTGTCTGCATATTTCAAGACATTGCATATGGGGGTGTATTGAGATACCAAATGGGCTGGATGGTTTTCTTCACATCTTGAAAAAACGTACACTAAAAACATGGAAGTCAATCTTTCCACCATTATTTACACAATGGAAAAATGTTATGATTTATTATTGTAATATTGACGACCGAGAAAAAGTGGCAAACAATAATGCAGGCACTAGGGATGGGGGTGTGAGCATGCGGGTCTGGACAGAGGAGATGTAGTCATTGTGTGCGTCTATAAGTTGTTGTTTGTATGTATAAGATTGTATTCGAGGTGTAAAAAGCATTATTAATGGGAATAATTTGGCTGGTTTGAAGCATTTAGCTTTCATAAAGCAGGACTTAATTGGTCTAGTGCTTCTCAATAGCCCCCTAACATCCCGGAGCAATACTTCATGGTGTGATGTGTATTTATCTGAACATGTTAATGGTAAAAGTGTCCTTTTAGCTGTAGCTTTAATGAGCATGTACCCTTTAATAGACTTTTTAATTTTTTAATTGATTTTTATAGACACTATACAGTGCCTTGCAAAAGTCTTAACCCCCCTTGGCATTTTTTCATATTGTTGCATTACAACCTGTAATTTAAATAGATTTTTATTTGGATTTCATGTAATGGTGTCACGCCCTGACCTTAGATATCTCTGTTTTCTATATATTTTTGGTTAGTCAGGGTGTGACTAGGGTGGGTACTCTAGGTTTTTGTATGTCTGGGGTTTTTTGTATGTCTAGGGTTTTTTGTATGTCTAGGGTTTTGTATGTCTAGGGTTTTGTATGTCTATGTTGGCCTGATATGGTTCCCAATCAGAGACAGCTGTTTATCGTTGTCTCTGATTGGGGATCATATTTAGGCAGGGCTTTTTTCCCCCACTTTCTGGTGTGGGATCTTGACAATGTGTAGTTGCCTGTCAGCACTGTATTGTATAGCTTCACGTTTCGTTTGTTATTTGGTTCTGTGTTCATTCTTTTAATAAAGAGAATGTACGCATACCACGCCTTGGTCCGATCCTTTCAACGAACGTGACAAATGGACATACACAAAATAGCCAAAATTGGTTAAGTGAAATGAAAAAAATTACTTGTTTATAAAATAAATAAATAAAAAAGTGGTGCGCACTTTGCCGTGAAACCCCTAAATAAGATCTGGTGCAACCAATTAACTTCAGAAGTCACATAATTAGTTAAATAAAGTCCACTTGTGTGCAATCTAAGTGTCACATGATCTGTCACATGATCTCAGTATACACCTGTTCTGAAATGCCCCAGAGTCTGCAACACAACTAAGAAAGTGGCACCATGAAAACCAAGGAGCTCTCCAAACAGGTCAGGGACAAAGTTGTGGAGAAGTACAGATCAGGGTTGGATTATAAAAAAATATCCAAAACACTGAATATCCCACGGGGCACCATTAAATCCATTATTAAAAACTTGAAAGAATATGGCACCACAACAAACCTGCCAACAGAGGGAGGTTCACCATCCAGCAGGGCAATGACCCTAGCATACTGGTAAAGCAACACTTTAGTGTTTTAGGGGGAAACATTTAAATGTCTTAGAATGGCCTAGTCAAAGCCCAGACCTCAATCCAATTGAGAATATGTGGTATGACTTAAAGATTGCTGTACACTAGCAGAACCCATCCAACTTGAAGGAGCTGGAGCAGTTTAGCTTTGAATATTGGGCAAACATTCCAGCGGCTAGATGTGCCAAGCTTATAGAGACATACCCCAAGAGACTTGCAGCTGCAAAAGGTGGCTCTACAAAGTATTGACTTTGGGGGGTTGAAGAGTTATATGGTTTGTTTGTCTTATTTCTTGTTTGTTTCACAATAAAAAATACTTTGCATCTTCAAAGTGGTAGGCATGTTGTGTAAATCAAATGATACAAATCTATTTTAATTCCAGGTTGTAAGGCAACAAAATCGGAAAAAATGCCAAGGGGGGTGAATGCTTTCAAATTGGTGGATTCAAATTGGTGGATTTGTTTATTTCAACCACACTCGTTGCTGACAAGTGTATGAAATCGAGCACACAGCCAAGCAATCTCCATAGACAAAGATTTCAGTGACTTTTAACGAGGCACTGCCATAGGATGCCACCTTTCCAACAAGTCAGTTCGTAAAATGTATCTCCTGCTAGAACTGCCTCAGTCAACTGTAAGTGCTGTTATTGTGAAGTGGAAACATCTAGGAGCAACAACGGCTCAGCTGCGATGTGGTAGGCCACACAAGCTCACAGAACGGGAAAGGCAAGTGCTGAAGCACATAACGCATCTGCCCTTGGTTGCAACATTCACTATTGAGTTCCAAACGGCCTCTGGAGGCAACGGGGAACTTCTTCGGGAGCTTCATGAAAAGGAATTCAATGGACAAGTAGCTGCACACAAGCCTAAGATCACCATGTGCAATGCCAAGTGTTGGCTGGAGTGGTGTAAAGCTCGCCGCCATTGTACTCAGGAGCAGTGGAAATGCGTTCTCTGGAGTGATAATCACACTTCACCATCTGGCAGTCCCGATGGAAGAATCTGGGTTTGGCTGATGTCAGGAGAATGCTACCTGCCCAATATGGAATAATGGTCTGGAGATTTTTGTTCATGGTTCAGGCTAGGCCCCCTAGTTCCAGTGAAATCTTAACGCTACAGCATAAAATTACATTTTAGGTGATTCTATGCTTCCAACTTTGTGGCAACAGTTTGGGGAAGGCCCTTTCCCGTTTCAGCATGACAAAGCGAGGTCCATACAGAAATAGTTTGTCGGGCCACCCGAGTGGCGCAGCCATCTTAGGCACTGCATCGCCAGGTTCGATCCCAGGCTGTGTCACAACCGGCAATGACCGGGGGTCCCATAGGGTGGCGCACAATTGGACCTGCATTGTCCGAGTTATGGGAGGGTCTGGCCGGGGGGGGACTTTACTTGCCTCATCGCGCTCTAGCGACTCCTTGTGGCGGGCCGGGTGCCTGCAGGATGACTTCCGTCTTCAGTTGAACAATGTTTCCTCGGACACATTGCTGCAGCTGGCTTCTGGGTTAAGCGGGCGAGTTTTAAAAACTCTTAACCTAAATTGACATACCCTTGCCCCAGCTCAGGACCTGAAGCAAGGATATGCATATTCTTAATACCATTTGAAAGGAAACACTTTGAAGTTTGTGGAAAGTTGTAAATAATAAAGAATAATATAACACATTAGATCTGGTAAAAGATAATACAAAGAAAAAAAACTTTTTTTTTTCATCAGCTTTGATAATGCAAGAGAAAGGCCATAATGTATTATTCCAGGTTAGGCACAATTTCTATTTTGGCCAGTAGATGGCAGCAGTGAATGTGCAAAGTTTTAGACTGATCCAATGAACCATTGCATTTCTGTTCAAAATGTTGTATCAAGACTGCCCAAATGTGCCTAATTGGTTAATTAATACAGTTTCAAGTTGAGAACTGAGCGCTCTCCTCAAACAATAGCATGGTATTCTTTCACTGTAATAGCTACTGTAAATTGGACAGTGCAGTTAGATTAACAAGAATGTAAGCTTTCTGCCCATATCAGATATGTCTATGTCCTGGGAAATGTTATTGTTGCTTACAACTTCATGCTAATCACAATAGCTCAGTTTAAGAAGCATAGTTTGGCGGGAAATGTTTCAGAAGACCCATGACTTGACCTTCGCCTCTTAGTCAAACTAAATTAAGTTGTAGTCCTATATATGACACCCATGGATTTACTCTGGGACCTAATTCAGGGACTGTCATCATGCAACACTTTAGAACAGAGTGTTGGTAAGACTTTACATTAATTGGTGTTGTCCTAAAGGTGTTGTAAATCACTCATAAATTTGGCTATACTAAACCATTCTTTCAAAATGTGAATTACATTTCAAATATCTGTATTACACATGCATTTGCCAACCCGTGGCTGCTTGGAAAGCAGATTGTTAACTGAGTAAATTCACATTCCTCCCACTGTGCACCACAAACACATACTTAAAATTAGTGATTGATGTGTTAAATATAAGAGTGTGGTCAGCTGTGGAGTATTTCAGAGCTGATAAGGTGGTCCATGAATGGAAGAAAAGTTAAGTTATTATTCCCTAGGCTATCACACATTTGAAATTCGGCATTAATTGCCTCAGCTAATTTATCATCATTGACAATGAAACTAATAATGACCACAGTTATGACAGTCTCTTTATTAGATAGCACTGTGTAAAAGATTAGCTGTCAATTTAAGTGCCTCAACCGCAGAGCACCTGCAGTGAAACATATATAGCTTTTGGCATGCTCTTCATCAGGACCATGTCAGTAAAAGCTGGCAGTACCTCTCAGCATTATCTTTCAACTTAAAGATGTTTGTCCTTCCCATGCCAAATGGCATCCGTTATTTCAGTAATGGCTCCTTCATTTACTAAAACCATTCATCTCCCGAATTACCGTGTCACTTCCTGTGATTTGCAAGGAAGATTTACTCCCAAATGCTCACTGATTGTTTCTGTCTACTTTATGACCTTAGATTTTTTTTGTGAATGTAGCTTCTGTACTAACCGTGTTTATACATAGATGTACACTACTGTTCAAAAGTTTGGAGTCACTTAGAAATGTTCTTGTTTTTGATAGAAAAGCAAATGTTTTGTCCATTTTAATAATGTCAAATTGATCAGAAATACAGTATAGACATTGTTAATGTTGTAATTGACTATTGTAGCTGGAAACGGCAGATTTTTAATGGAATACCTACATCGGCGTACAGAGGCCCATTATCAGAAATCATCACTCCAGTTATGTGCTTTTCTTTCAAAAACAAGGACACTTCTATGTGACCCCAAACTTTTGAACGGTAGTGTACATAGAAAGATATTGGTTTGATATATCTTGAGTACTGTATGGTCAAGTATTAATTAGAAAGTAATCGAAGCATGTGGTTACCTACATTTACATTTTAGTCATTTAGCAGATGCTCTTATCCAGAGCGATTTACAGAAGCAATTAGGGTTAAGTGCCTTGCTCAAGGGCACATTGACCGATTGTTCACCTAGTCGACCTTTCGGTTACTGGCCTAACACTCTTAACCACTACGCTACCTGCCGCCCCGTGGGACATACAAAAAAAATACTAATTAAAAAATAACTATTAGTGATTAATGTCTTGATCCCTACCTGGTGATTAAAACAGTAGAAAAAAGTGCTGTACTAACAAAGCTGTTTTTTCCCTTTTTTTTCCCTTGAGGACCCTCTTTATTAGCCAGATATTTATCATTTTGCGCTACAAAATAAAGATCAAGTTATACAGGCCCACTAGGCTGAAAATGGACCAGCCCATCTGGAATTTGCCCGAAATGCCAGACGGGCAGTCCGCCCCTGAATGATGTTATTCAACCTTACATAGCCATTACAGACTTCCCCTCTACAACGGACGTTCTGGCACTGCGGCTTGAAATGCTTCATAGATCAAATCCATGGCACCTTATTCCAATCAATAAGATATTTGAGATTAGGCTCTGTCAGTGTCCTCAGCTGGCACAGTAGATACAGTTGCCATAATCGGACCCACTGGTGTGTCATTGGTGGTTCAGCTATCTATTAATAATATAGGCTGTAAATCTATAGAGCTTACAGTGGCGCCATATGGTTGGAATTTTAAATGAGCAGCTGTTAGCTACAGTACTATATGTTGGTGATGTGGCTCTCAACCTAAGAGAAAGGTAATCTCATTAAGGTGTGTAAATGTGTATCTAATTTTTGTTTCCAGTAAAGTACATTTTTAAATTTCAGATTGTGAGACAATCTTTAAAACGTTGCTTCCTGATACAAGTACATTTCTCATTTCAAAGCATTCAAATCCTTGTGTTTAATTCAGAAGGTATTAATTAGATGTGTTTGTGTTCACTAACGTAATCTGACAAGTTTTGGATAAATTTGACAAGGTTGATATTTGTTGTCATAAGGGTCAAAGTCAACCCCAGAGTGATCCTCTGTGTATGTGTACTCTCCTACTGTACTGTGGCAATTTATCATGAGAGCTGAAAGACATATCCCAGGTTGCTAATGAATCACACTAATCTGCATCACCTTTTTTAATCAAGGAATATTATTGTCATCTCAATGATGAGTACTAACATATGCCTCTAGGCAGTGTTTAATGAACACTTAAGGAGCAACACAATGCTAATGTATCATACTGTTGGGTCTCGGTGAGGCATCCGTCAGTTTGGAGTTTTCACCTGACAGGTAGCGTCTGGGTTTATTTACAAGGTCTAACTCTTTTATGTATGTTATTTAGAAACTGCCATTATTAACCTAGAATATTGTTCAATATGATTACAAATTGTAAAATATACTATTGGGGGATATATTGTAACAACAGTGTGTGCAGCATTTGTCAAAGTAGATTTTATTCAGTTCTGCCTTTGGCAGTATTGCATCTTACCTACACCAAGAGTTTGAGGATACATTCAATAGAAATAGTGTTAGTGTGTTTTATTCATAGACTCCCCATGTCAAGCCCCCGGCTTAGACAGGGCTTAGACTTTCATGGGTTAATTATATAGGCTAAAGATCTACAGAGCTTACAGTGGTGCTAAATGGTAGGAATTTGAAATTAGCAGCAGCTAGCTACAGTATGTTGGTGATTGTGACTCTCTAAACCTTCTAAGAGCAAGTTAATCTCATTAAGGTGTGTATATGTGTCTCTAGTTTTTGTTCCAGTAAAGTCCATTTTTACATTTTAAGACTATCTTTAAAATGTTGCTTCCTGATACAGGTACATTTATCATCTTAAAGCATTCAAATCCTTGTGTTTAATTCACAAGGTATAAATTCGATGTGTTTGTGTTCACTAACGTAATCTGACAAGCTTTGATAAGGTTAATAACTCTGATATCTTGTTCCTGTGTAATGTTTAATCACTCCCTTGAATTAATTGTGAGATAAAAGAACTGAACATGGCAACCCCAGAGAAGCTAGCCAATTACCACTTTGACACATTCTCTGATATCTGTATAATCTAAAGCTCAGGTGTTACAGCACAGACAGAGCCGTTGCAATCACACAAATGTAACAATCTATATATTTACCAGCATTTTGTTTTAATGGTGTTTTGTCATTAAACTTTTTGCCTCTACTCAATATGTGTTGTCATTTTGTAGGCTAATTGTTGTCCTGTAGAACAGCATCTAAGGTGACATTTGTGTAATGTAAAATACACTCAAACATAAATATGTAGTTGTTATGAAAGAAAGTTGTATTTTCTTTTTAGAATTTTTGGCTACCACACCAGGGTGCCCCATACACAAGTCAAAGGGCCCTAAAACTAGTTTAAATGCTTTCAGAATCGGTTGGACTTCTCACCAGACAGGTAGCATCTGGGCTTATTCACATGGTCTAACTCTTTGATATTTTTTGTTGTTATTGAAATGGCCATTATTAACCTAGAATATTGTTCAATATGAATACAAATTGTAACATGTACTATTGGGGGATATTTTGTAACAACAACGTGTACAGCAGTTGTCAAAGTAGGTTTGAATAAGTTCTGCCTTTGGCACTATTGCCTCTTACCTACACCAACAGTTTGAGGATACATTCAATATAAATAGTGTTAGTGTGTTTTATTCATAGACTGCCCATGTCAACTCTAATAGTGGTACATGTGTAAAAGTTAATAAGTTCCACAGAAGTTTGGTTCCCTGTCCGGTAGAAAGGAGATGAGTGCTCCATTTACCTGTTCCAGTCCATTAAGCCTATCATCAATATTGAAGGACTCTCCTGTCTACACACGCTGCATAATTAAACTGGTGATGCTGTCCTTTCACCAATTTGTGTGCATTAATGGGAATTACCATGAGGTAATTACAGTTAGCTTTGCATTAACGCAGAGTTAAGCCCATGTATTGATTGCTCTGTGCTCACCACCCTATAGGAATGTAGAGATGTAGAATCTTAATTTGAGCCAGTTTGCTACAGCAGGAAAATAATCTTGCAACAGGAAAGGTAAATTATGTGGATTATAATTAATGGACATTTTTGTAGGGGTTGATACAGTTATGGTAAGGGAAAATCACATCTGAAATTTCATAGAGGAAATTACAAACTTCAGAAGCCTTTTTAAACCACAAATACATTACAGGTTTTACATGTGCAGTCATCCTGCAACAGAGTAATCAAATTAAGATCCTACATCTGTAGAGGGATTGATAACTACTCACCACAGTTCTCAGAAAACAAAGTTTTCCTTTGCCCCTTAGCTCGATGCTATGGATGAGAATCCTAATGTGTATTCACTGCTGTGTGAGATGGTTCTGTATTCCGTGAAGTGTATGGTTTTAGTCAAATCAGAGACAACAGGCCATCACCCTGCATGCTGCAACTGTGGTTACATCATTTGCTTGACATGAGCTTTGGAAACAACTACAAAACATTCAGTCTCTACAAAGCTTTTCAACAGTTTTTTTATTATCAGGAATCAAGGTAAGACCCAAGTGCAGACTGTGTGAAGTAGCAATGTTTATTGTAACCAGGGGGGCAGGCAAACGGCAGGTCAAAGCAGGCATGGGTCGATAATCCAGAGCAGAGGCCAAGGTACAGGACGGCGGCGGGCTCAGGGTCAGGTCAGGCAGAGGTCGGTAATCCAGAGGTGAAGCAAAGCTACAGGACGGCAGGCAGGCTCAGAGACAGGCGGGCACGTACAGGGTCAGGACAGGCAAAGGGAGACTGAAAAATCAGGAGCTGAGCCAAAACGCTGGTAAGCTTGAACAAACTAGATGAACTGGCAACAGACAGACAGAAAACACAGGTTTAAATACACAGGGGATAATGGGGAAGATGGGCGACACCTGGAGTGGGGTGGAGACAAGCACAAGGACAGGTGAAACAGATCAGGGCGTGACAGTTAATAGTCAGCTAGCGTGTACAAACAATGGAGAACAGATATACAGTACAAGAAAATAGTTTGGACACACCTACTCATTCCAGGGTTCTTCTTTATTTTTATTATTTTCTACATTGTAGAATAATAGTAAAGACATCAAAACTATGAAATAACACATATGGAATCATGTAGTAACCGAAAAACTGGGACAGTGTCATCCACTGCCATCAATCATATTTGAATGAAATCTGTGGTGGGTATCTGAATAACCTGCTACCTGTAATTAGTGAGAAGAGGCACATAGTGAACTACCATCTATCTCTATCAAGCCACTAGACAACCTCTAGCTTTAGTCACTATGGGTCTATTCCAGAAAGTAATGTCCCTGCAACCTTGTTGAGGTGCTTTTTGTGACATCTGTGGAGCAAGACTGTGTGAGCTGTGTGTAATCACCGAGAGAAAGAAACTGTCTGAGAACGCAGGATCTAACATTGGTCTCACATAAAAATCATTGATTTAATGAATTATTTCATAACAGGAACGTGAGAAAAACAAATCAGAGTTATGCTAACACTCTGCCAACTGACAGTCACACTGCATGGAGATTACCTGTCTAAATATTTTCAGTAGCTAGCTGCACTCAATACGGCAACATAAGAACAAAACAACACAATTGGAACGAAAGTGATTGGCCCTAAAGCCTTGGTTTTGAGTTGGAAAAACATACACACCACCCTGAAAGAAATAAGAGTAGAGAATAACAACTTCCAAAATTAAATTCCAGGGTTTCATCCAGGCACCATGCATGTCTCTCTTCCCCTGATGAAGGAACACATTCTGAGGCAAAGAGAAAGTAATGAGAGATCAGATGCCTGAGAGGTAGAGTGTAATTGGGATGGGCATATTCAATCAAAACTGTTCAATTTCCACACTTGCAGGGGCAGCTCGCTGGCAATTTACCTTGATTGGCAGCAGTCGGTTAAAGCTGAGGGAGCCGACTATAATTATTCCCTTCATAAGAGAGCTAGCTTCATGATTTTTCTATGTTTTATTAGCCGACGTCTATGATGACAGCTAGTCTTACTGGGGTTGGACACATAACGAAAAATACATTACAGATAAGACTGTACAATTTACAAACATTTTAAAACATTAACATGTAGTGTGCGCGTCTATCAGTTACACAAACCTGCCAATACATACACACAAGTAGTAGGAGCATTGGGTCATTATTGGCATAAATGTATGATTAGCCAGAGATCCAAGGACTGCAGAATGACCTTTGAAAGTCACTGAAAATGGAGGAGAGGGTGACTTGGATTGAGGCTAAGGAAGATCATTTGCATACACATATTGAGAGGTAGTATGGTGCAGTAGAATGGTGCTGTTCAGAATGAACACTAGTCTGCATTAATCATTCAGTCAATACACCACGATGATACAACGCAGTGCCTTACCACCTAGATTTACGATGTAAGGCAGAAATACACCCCAAAGCTCTATTTTCATTTGTTGTGTCTGTTCATGGGCATATAAATACAATACTCAGAAACACAGTCTATTTCTGTATCTTCCTGTTCAGACAGTGATGAAATGAATCAATATTTATTTGTATATGGTGTGGCTATATCTGATGGTCAATGTGGGAGCAGGCTAATGCTGTAAGAGTCTGTGAAGGAGATACAAGCTTCTTTCTATAAATGCATCTATGGACTTACCCAGTCTGACTGTAATTGAGTCATTGTATGCAAGGGATGAAAGGTTTCCTAGAGTGGTGCTACAAATGGTGTGTGTGTGTGTGAGAGAGAGTGAGAGAGTGAGTGAGAGAGATCACTATATGAAGCCCCCATTCAGACCACAGAAAAAACTGCAGGGAAATTCACATTTGCACAAGAGTGTGCAAAGCTGTCATCAAGGCAAAGGATGGCTATTTTGAAGAATCACAAATAAAATATGTGTGGATTTTTGTAACACTTTTTTGGTTACTACATGATTGCATTTGTGTTATTTCAGAGTGTTGATGTCTTCACTATTATTCTACAATTCAGAAAATAGTAAAAATCAAGTGAGTATGTGTCTAAACTTTTGACTGGTACTGTATAAATGGTGTATTTTCAATATTGTCGTGCAGAGAGCACATTTTACATTTGAGTAATTTTGCAGACACTCTTATCCTGAGTAATTAGGCTTCAGCTCCCGGTCCCCCACATCATAGTACCTTGCTCAAGGGCACATCTGTAGATTTTTCAAATAGTCGGTTCGGGATTCAAACCAGCGACCTTTCGGTTACTGGCCCACTCTACCCGCTAGGCTACCTGTGTAAGGGTGTGAACTGGCGGCAGAGAAGTCAGACGCAGGAGAGAAATAACTGTGTTTCCAATGGCGCAGTTTATTTACAAAAAAACATAATAAAACACCATAATAAAAATCATTGGGTAATATAACCCGACGCACACCAGTACGGACGTACACAAACACTTACAAAAAACAATCACCAACAAGGACATGAGGGGAGACAGAGGGTTAAATACACAATATATAATTGATGGGATTGGAACCAGGTGTGATGGAATACAAGACTAAACCAATGGAAAATGACGTTGACCGCTGAACACAGCTGAACTAGGAGAGGGACCAACTTCGGCGGAAGTCGTGACAGTACACCCCCCACCCCTCCAGCCGCGCGTCGACACCGACCTCGGGGACGACCCGGAGGGCGAGGCGCAGGGCGATCCGGATGGAGGCGGTGGAACTCTCGCAGCATAGCAGGATCCAACACATCCTTCACCGGAACTCGGCATCTCTCCTCCGGACCATACCCCTCCCAGTCCACAAGGTACTGAAGGCCCCTCACCCGACGTCTCGAATCCAGAATGGAACGAACAGAGTACGCCAGGACACCCTCGATGTCCGGGAGGAACCTCCCGCACCTCAGACTCCTGGGGCGGGCCAGCCACCATCGGCCTGAGGAGAGACACATGGAACGAGGGGTTAATGCAATAATCGGAGGGAAGCTGTAACCTGTAACAAACCTCGTTCACTCTCCTCAGGACTTTAAATGGCCCCACAAACCGCGGACCCAGCTTCAGACAGGGCAGGCGGAGGGGGAGGTTCCGGGTCGAGAGACAGACCCGGTCCCCCGGTGCGAACATCGGGGCCTCACTGCGCCAACTTTATGGCACAGCACGGCACGCTGAAGGTGGACATGGGCGGAGTCCCATGTTTCCTCCACGCACCGGAACCAGTCATCCACTGCAGGAGCCTCGGTCTGACTCTGATGCCAAGGAGCCAGAACCGGCTGATACTCCAATACACCTTGGAAGGGAGAGAGGTTAGTGGAGGAGTGGCGGAGCGAGTTCTGGGCCATCTCTACCCAGGGCACGAACGCTGCCCACTCCTCTGGCCGGTCCTGGCAATAGGACCTCAGAAACCTACATACATCCTGGTTAAGTCTCTCCACCTGCCCGTTACTCTCGGGGTGAGAACCTGAGGTAAGGCTGACCGAGATCCCCAGACGTTCCATGAACGCCCTCCAGACCCTCGATGTGAACTGGGGACCCCGATCAGACACTATATCCTCAGGCAACCTGTAGTGCCGGAAGATGTGAGTAAACAAGGCCTCCGCAGTCCATAGGGCCGTAGGAAGACCAGGCAAAGGGAGGAGACGACAGGACTTAGAAAAATGATCCACAACGACCAGGATCGTGGTGTTACCCTGTGAGGGAGGGAGATCCGCCAGGATATCGATCGACAGCTGTGACCTTGGCCGTTGTGGAACGGGTAAGGGTTGTAACTTACCTCTGGGCATGTGCCGAGGAGCCTTACACTGGGCGCACGCCGAGCAGGAGGAAACATAAACCCTCACATCCTTAGCCAAGGCAGCGCACCGTCCGACCGATCCCAGGATGGACGGTGGCTAGGTAGAGGTCTAATTGTAACAGGATCCCCCAGCAGGTTGCAGCCCTCCCGTTGTACTCCTGGGGTAATGAGAGATGAATCCCACTGGGTTCAGGCGGGAAAGCGACGTTCAGGGAAGACCCCGGTTGTGCTGGTGTAGGCGCTGGGAAAACTCCCTTTCTCTCCCAGCGGTCAACGCGGTCCATGGTGGTGCCAAGATGGTGTAGTATTTCTGCATGCTCCTGGACGCGCTCTTCCACCCCTATGGCCAGGGTACCTTCTCCTGCTGACTCCATAGTTTCGGGTTGGTGATTCTGTAAGGGTGTGATCTGGCGGCAGAGAAGTCAGATGCAGGAAAGAAATAACTGTTTCCAATGGCGCAGTTTATTTACAAAAAAAACACTGGAAAACATAATAACAAAAATCAATATGTAACATATCCTGACTTACACCAGTGAGTCGTGACAACCTGCTGCCTTTTTTTTGTAATACTGTAACTGTTTGTTGATTTGCGCTGGCTTTCTCATACTTCTGAACACAAAACATGTTACAATTTATTTGCATAGCTGTCTCATGTTGCACTCCACACTATATAAGGAGTGTGATACTTTACTTTCAGGTGAAATTTAACCAGGCTCTGGCTAATCACTCCATGTCTGATAAGCCTTGTCTCATCGACGGGATCGTTCTTGTCAAGTTTGACACCAGGTTCGTATGTCATTAACAGAAGTCCCTGTAAATACAATTTGAAAGTTATGACACTGGTTTATTGAAGGGAAGTCAAAGCTTTTGAAACCCTGTTTATGACGTTCTTATCGGAATATGTCAGAACAGAAGTCTGCATGATCTTCGGCTGCAAATCTGCCATCACTCCTCCCCTCAGGTTGGGGCTGCCATCTCAATTAACTACATCACAGGCCAGCCCATTGTGTTTTTGGGCATGGGGCAGACCTACAACGCTGTGCTACCCGTATCTTTGTTCACCACCATCGTGACAAAGCCAACCAAACACAGCACTTTGAGATGTATGTCCTGCGGCTCACATCCTAACCATAATCGCAAGCACACAGGCTTCCTTCCAGCTCCATCCAGGAAAGGGTGGGTGTTGACTTTTAAGCAAGATTTGGAAAGAGAGAAATTGCGCTAATAAGGTATCTTGCATCATCTGTAAACTGTTGGACCAAATTCAGAGAGAGAAAGTATCTTTCATCATATTCCAGAGGAGATTTAGACACCTGATGGAATTTTAAAAGTTATTTAATGTGTGCAGTACAGTACAAGGATAGGCAAAGTGCACAATGAAGTACACAGACCTGCTCTACTCTGGCAGTGCATTAGACTAGAGTTTCATGTGATGGCTGACTGGAGTTTGATTACTGTAACCAGTCAACACATTCAACAGAGCCTATCTGTTCCAGCCTTGGTCTGATTCGCAGTGATGTAGCACTGAAGACTGGTCTTGGTCTCGAGTCTGGTCTCCAGACAACATTTTGAGTGTCTCGAACTTGTATAGGTGTTGGATATATTTATATTCAGGCTTGACTCGGTCTCGGACAGGGAGGACTTTAATTTCTTACCAAGACCAGCCGGGTAAAAAGAAAAATCATAATTATCAGCTTCTGTTCAGTAAGCACATTAAACCGCTTCACCAGGCCAAATATATATACTCCTTTCTTGAAACATTAATATCTGCAGTCTTTATATCTAGTATAGACATGTTTGCTAGGTGGTGAACCTATTGAACCTAGGCCTTCAGTGTGTGACAGGTTTGTGATTCTGATAGGAGAGCAATGGCAATACCAGCGGAATTTTTGTAAAACACAAAAGGGCCAGTGTGTGACAATTAGTGCTAGTACGAACTCGGACCCAGGCGCAGAGAAACACAGCAGGCAGAGGTAAGGGTAAATCCAGAATATTTTCTTAAGGTATTCATAGCAAAACAACAAAGCAAGGGCACTGAACAAAACATGAGACGTGAGCAACTGGCCCAGTCCACAGAGGAACCTATAAATAGTCATCCAGTGGCAACCTCAGGTAGTACACTCAAGGGAGAAAATCTGACCTGTGACAGGAGCCCGCCCCTCAAGGAACGACTCACGGAGTTCCACCAGGGGTAGCTGAAAAACGACTGAAGTCCCGAATGAGTCCGGGGTCCCTCGCCGGAACTGACGACTGGAGAGGATAAGTTGCACCGTATAGGCTGGCTGTCCCGCTATCATGTGAGGCGGAGGTGGAGGCCGAGTGGCCGGAACCAGAGGACTGAACACCACAGGCTTGATTCTGGAGATGTGGAAAGTGGGATGAACCCTCATGGACCGGGGAAGACGATAGGACACTGGATTGATGCGCCGTAAAACCTTGAATGGCCCAACGTACTCTTTCCACGAAGGAAAGAGAAGGATCCGCATGAACGAGAATGGGTGCAGAAGAAAACCAATGCTTCAGGTCCTTGAACGCCTTCTCAGCAGCAGGGGTCTAGCATACATGCCCAGCCGAGCCCTTGGTGAGATTTGTCAATGGCGCCGCCACAGCACTAATCTCACAAATCTCCGGTAGAAATTAGCCAAACCCAAAAAACGCTGAACTTGCTTGACCGTGCTGGTTCTCGGCCAGTTGACCACTGCTGCTACATTTTGGTAATCCATCAATACAAAGCCCTGGGACACGATGTACCCCAGGAAGGAGATCTGAGGAACGTGAAACTCACACTTTTCGGGATTCACAAACAGGTGATGAGCCAGGAGTCTGAAGAACCTAGCGGACATCTTGGACGTGTTCAACCATGGACTTGGAGAAGATGAGGATGTCATCCATGTACACAAACACGAACTGGTGAAGGAAGTCGGGCAGCACATAATTTACCAGGGACTGGAAAATGTCTGGAGCGTTAGTAAGTCGAAACGGCATGATACGGTACTCATGCCTATTAGGAGTGTTGAACGCTGTCTTCCACTGGTCTCCCTGTCTGATGCATACCAGATTGTACGGGTTCCGTAAATACAATTTAGAGAAAACCGTAGCTCCCTGGAGTCTCTCAAAAGCTGATGATATAAGAGGAAGAGGGTAACGGTTCTTGATGGCAATGTTATTTAAACCCTGGTAATAGATACAGGGACGTAATCCCCCATCCTTCTTCCCAACAAAGAAAAACCTGCCTCTGCAGGTGAAGTGGATGGCCGAATAACATCAGCCACCAGCGCCTCCTCAATGTAACTGTTCATGGCTGCAGTATCTGGATCTAAGAGAGAACACAGCCCTCCTCTCGGAGGAGTGGTACCGGACAGGAGGTCGATGGCACAATCGTAGGGCCTGTGAGGAGGTTTGCTGGCCCTATGTTTGCTGAAGACCTGATCCAAAAATCAGTAATCCCGAGGTACGTGGGAAAGATCAGGCTTGTCATTCCCAGCCAGAGGAAGAGGAGGATCGGAAGTCTCCAGACAAGCGGGACCGGAAAGGTGTAAAGAGTTGCTGGCAGGTGAACTGGCATGAAGGATTCCATCCCAGAACTCTTCCCGAAGGCCAGTCAATTTGAGGATTATGGGTAAAAAGCCACGGATGTCCAAGAACCAGGGGAAGCTCAGGAGAGTCCACCAGATGTAACTGGATAAGCTCCACATGGTCATCCAGAACTCATAGCTGAATAGGCATGGTGAGTTTCTTCACCTTCCCAGACCCTAGGGGTTGACCATCCAGCGCAGTGACCAACGGAGTGTCCAGTTTAGTGGCAGCCTCTGATGCTGAGCTAATGTGCAATCCAGAAAACAGCAGGTAGCCCCAGAGTCTATGAAAGCAGGAACATCCAACTGTCCATTGTCCCACCGCAGGTTGTCCAGAAGCAAGGTGGGTGCAATATCGGCCATAGGAGACTGTATCTGACTCTCCAGAGCGGAAAGTCTGGTGCCTCCCAATTGCATCGGCTCCTCTGAAGGATATGAAAGAGAACCTCAGCTGAATTGAGAACCCTGATGGGGTACATGACACACAGGCCCAGGATACGGCAGTGATAAAAATGAAGAATCGACTCCCTCAGCGGGGCCCGAAACACTGGAACCAACTCGGGACCCCTCTGTCCTCTCATGACGACGTTCCCGAAGCCGGTTGTCAATCGGATGGCCAGAATGATAAGCTCCTCCAGAGTGTCAGGGTTGTCCCGGGAAGCCAGTTCATCCTTGAAAACATCGCTGAGTCTGTTCAGAAAGACTGAGCGAAGTGCCTCTATATTCCAACTGCTCTCAGCGGCGAGCGTCCGAAAGTCAATTGTGTTATCAGCTACGCTCCGGCTGCCCTGCAGAAGCGCAATGAGTCTTTGGGCAGCGTTCCTGTCACTGATGGGGTGATCAAAACCCCCCCTCATCTCCTGGATGAGGCTTTGCCAATTGAAACAAATGTCTGATTGCTGCTCCCAGATGGCCATGGCCCAGGCCAGAGCCCATCCTGAGAGCAAGGAGATGACATATACCACTCTGGAACGCTCGGTGGGAAATGTTGATTCTTGCAGCTCGAAGACTAGCGAACATTTGAGCAGGAACCCGCGACACTTCCCAGGATGCCCCTCATAGCTTTCCGATGCTGGGAGATGAGGCTCCCGAGGGGAGGAAGATGATGAGCTGGTAGGAAGTTGAGGGTTATAAACCACCACAGGTGCAGCAACAGTTGCCCCTCTCTTTCCTGTCTGCAGAGTGAACACAAGAGTTCCTAAATCCTCCGACAATGTCTTCAGCCGCGCCTTACGGCGACCAATCACAGTTTCATGGTGAGTGAGAGCCGAACGTAATTGGTGGAGCTCGGAGTGTCCCTTGGACGACGGAGAAATATCTGCTGGGTCCATTTTGTGGCTCAGATCTACTGTAACAATTAATGCTAGTCCAAATCGGACCCAGGCGCAGAGAAACACAGCAGGCAGAGGTAAGGGTAAATCCAGAATATTTACTTAATAATTCTTGCTCCTACTTGAGACGCAGACGTCTCAAGTAGGCACCTGGAAATGCAAATGCGCTACGCTAAATGCTAAATGTACTCGTTAAAACTCAAACGTTCATTAAAATATACATGTAGGGTATTGAATTAAAGCTACACTCGTTGTGAATCTAGCCAACAAGTCAGATTTTTAAAATGCTTTTCGGCGAAAGCATGAGAAGCTATTATCTGATAGCATGCAACACCCCAAAATGCCTGAAGGCGACGTAAACAAAAGAATTAGCGTAGCCGGCGCTACACAAAAACGCAGAAATAAAATATAAAACATTCATTACCTTTGATGATATTCTTTGTTGGCACTCCTATATGTCCCATAAACATCACAAATTGGTCTTTTTCCCGATTAAATCCGTCCATGATTGCCCAAAATTTGTATAGCCTGTCTGCATCACGAAAAAAGCTCTCTTCCAATACGCAACGTCAAGTTTAAAAATTATATAAGTTGCCTATATTCTTTGACAAAACACTTCAACCTACTTTTATAACCCAACTTTAGGTATTTGTAAACGTTAATAAGCGATCAAATTGATCACTGGGCGATCTGTATTCAATAGCAGCTACAAAAGAAAACAGTGTCCATTTTTCAATCTTCCAAAATCGATTGAGGTAGGCTGGATGGAATCACGGATCTATTGATAATGTCTCAATGGATTTTTGTCAATGAAAATGACGTTTTTGGCGACATCGTGTGGAAGCTGTAGGAATTGCATCCGTCTCCATATTAAATTTGGTTTCCTTTAAATAAACCATGAAAGGGGCGCATGGATACTTTTTTCAGATTTCAGTGACCAGTTTTTCTTGCGCTTTTCGATGAAACACACGCTCTGTTATAGTCACAGCCGTGATTTAACCAGTTTTAGAAACTTCAGAGTGTTTTCTATCCACACATACTAATCATATGCATATACTATATTCCTGGCATGAGTAGCAGGACGCTGAAAAGTTGCACGATTTTTAACAGAATGTTCGAAAAAGGAGGGGGTAGGATAAAGAGGTTATTAAGGTCTTCAGAGCAAAAAAACTAAGCAAGGGCACACGAGAACACTGAACAAAACATGAGACGTGAGCAACTGGCCCAGTCCACAGAGGAACCTAAATAATCATCCAGCAGGTGATCCCAATAAGCCTAATAAGGGTCACCTGGATACTAGAAGTAAGCAAAGGGTGCTCTCTAGTGGCAACCTCAGGTAGTACACTCAAGGAAGAAAACCTGACCTGTGACACAGCTTACGCATGCCATATACCCACTTTTTTAATGGGCATTGCTTATACTCACTTCTTAAACATTTTTGGGATAGGGGGCAGCATTTTCACTTTTGGATGAATAGCGTGCTCAGAGTGAACTGCCTCCTACTCTGTCCCAGATGCTAATATATGTATATTAGTTTTCGTATTGGATAGAAAACACTGAAGTTTCTAAAACTGTTTGAATGATGCGAGTATAACAGAACTCATATGGGTTGAGAAAAATCCAACCAGGAAGTGGGACATCCGAGGTTTGTAGTTTTTCAAAGCTTGGCCTACCAAATTCACAATGAGATATGGATACAGTTGCACTTCCTACGGCTTCCACTAGATGTCAACCGTCTTTAGAAACTTGAATGAGTATTCTACTATAAAAGGAGGGGCTCATGAATGAGACCTCTTCGAGTCAGTGGTCTGGCAGAGTGCCTTGGTCTCATGGCGCGTGCTCCCGACAGAGTTACCTCTCGTTCCCGTGCTTTTCTGAAGACAAAGGAATTCTCCGGTTGGAACATTATTGATGTTTTATGTTAAAAACATCCTAAAGATTGATACCATACATCCTTTGACATGTTTCTATAGGACTGTAATGGAACTTTTTGAGTTTGCCTGGATGAAGTGCTTGCGCCTCATGAAGATGGATTACTGGGCTGATCACGCTAACAACAAGTGGCTATTTGGACATAAATGATTTAACTTTATGGAACAAATCAGTAATTTATTGTCGACATGGGATTCCTGGGAGTGCCTTCTGATAAAGATCATCAAAGGTAAGTGAATATTTATGGTGTTGTTTCTAACTTTGTTGACTCCAAAATGGTGGATATTCCTCTGGCTGTTTTGGGTTCTGAGCACCGTTCTCAGATTATGCTTTTTCCGTAAAGTTTTTTTGAAATCTGACACAGCGGAGCCATTAAGGAGAAGTCTATCTTTAATTCTGTGAATAACACTTGTATCTTTTATCAATGTTTATTATGAGTATTTCTGCAAAATCACCGGATATTTTGGAAACAAAACATTACTGCATGTAACGCGCCAATGTAAACTGAGAGGTTAGGATATAAATATGCACATAATCGAACAAAACATGTATTGTGTAACATGATGTCCTATGAGTGTCATCTGATGAAGATCTTCTAAGGTTAGTGATTCATTTTATCTATGTTTCGGCTTTTTGTGACTCCTATCTTTGGTTGGAAAAATGGCTGTGTTTTTTCGACTTGGCTATGACCTAACATAATCATATCTGGTGCTTTCGCTGTAAAGCATTTTTGAAATTGGACACGATGGGTAGATTAACCAGAGGTTTATCTTTCATTTGCTGTATTGGACTTGTGAAAGTTACATATTTCAAAACAAATGTTGAATTCCGCCTTTTCAGCGGAATGTTGTCGAGAGAAAGGTTAATCCCCACTGATGCGTATCAAAGTAGTCTAGCGGAGGTATACAACTTATCAATTATATAGTACAATCGAGTACACAAAGTAGCCTACGAAATTCACTAAATGATCAAAAGTACTTGGACACCTGCTCCTCAAACATCTCATTCCAATATCATGGGCATTAACATGGAGTTGGTCCCCCCTCCACTCTTCTGGGAAGGCTTTCAACTAGATGATGGAACATTGCTGGGGGACTTCCATTCAGCCACAAGAGCATTACTGAGGTCGGGCACTGATGTTGGGCGATTATGCCTGACTCGCAGTGGGCGTTCCAATTCATCCTAAAGGTATTCGATGAGGTTGAGGTCAGGGCTCTGTGCAGGCCAGTCAAGTTCTTCCACACCAATCTCGACAAAACTATTTCTATATGGACCTCGCTTTGTGCACGGGGGCATTCTCATGCTGAAACAGCAAATGAGCTTCCCCAAACTGTTGCAACAAAGTTGGAAGCACAGAATAATCTAGAATGCCATTGTATGCTGCAGCATTAAGATTTTCCTTCACTGGAACAAACAATTAAAAAACTGCCCCAGACCGTTATTCCTTATCCATGAAATTTTATGAACTGACTTGTTGGAAAGGTGGCATCCTATGATGGTGCCACATTGAAAGTCAATGAACTCTTCAGTACGGCCATTCTACTGCCAATGTTTGGCTATGGAGATTGCATGGCTGTGTGCTCGATTTGATACACTTGTCAGCAATGGGTGTGGCGAAATAGTCAAATCCACAAATGTGAAGGATTTTCCACTTACTTTGTATATATAGAGTATATTCTCCTAATATCATCTGCAGGCAGCAAGAGTGCACAGCTCTCAACTAGTTTTGTTATGGAGCAGCTCACAGAACAATGGCATCGGTGGCTGGTAGGGTAGGTAGGAAAGACTTTTCACCTTATCATATCTACCAGTAAATTCTAACTGAAGCAATGGGTATGCAAACCAGGTATCGAAAAACGTTGTTACAAAGTATTTTTTTATTTGATTTAATTTTAATACATACAATCTACCTGCAGTGATGCCACTCAACATTTACATTAGATTCAGTCATCTAGCAGACAATCCCATCCAGAGCCACCCACACGAGCAACCAGGGCTAGCGCCCAGCCCAAGGGCTCGTCAACAGATCTCCCACTATGTCAAATCGGGGACCCGGACCAGCGACATATGGGCCACCGGCCCAAGCTCCCAACCACCAACCATCTAAGATCCCCCAACAGTTACCCAAGAGTTGCCCCTCAACCATCTGCCCCCCCAAGCCACTGTCCCCCTCCTACCCAACCAAAACAACAACCCACCCAAAGCGCCAACAACCAACAAAATGAACAATGCAAAAACAAAAGATATCAACAAAAATCAAAACAGCAATGCCAACTGTATACATTTGAGTGCATGTATGGGACTATTTACATGTGCATACTGTACGTCTGTCTGTGTGTCCGTGTGTGTGCACAGGTGCGAGTGTGTGTATGCATGTCCGTGGCATCAGTCTAAGGCAAACAGGCATGGGATGTAACAGCGTTCCCCCTCAGTGTCATTCAAACATACCTTTGTTTATTTTGACTTTCTTTTTGACCGTCATTCATGAACGCCCAACAACTCCCCTCCCACTTGTCTCCCACCCTCCCACTTGTCTCCAGTTCCACATCCCAACCCCCAGTTACCCTCAGCCCATCCCACCTATCTTTGCTGGACAAGCTCTACAGATTTCTATGCACCATATATCTTTCAACTATGATGTTTAAATTAACATACAATTTGAATCTAATCGAATAGAATCCACAGATTGTGACTTGAAGATAAATACTTTACTAAGAGTATTAGTATATTAGTAATTGACTGACCAGGTCTCTCCAAGTCTCCCAACAATGCTAATTCCAGGGTACATTTTAGATTAATTATATGCTTTTTCAGCCATTCCCGAAGCTGAGACCAGAAACAATACCAGATCAAATGGTCTATTTATCCTGTATCCTCGCTACAAAATCTGCAGGTGATTGTATGCCTCAAATATTCAAAAGCACAAAGTCTTGAATCTTGCATCATTTTATATATCAAGTCATACACCCTGTGCCATGGAATCAGTACATCACAAATCTCTTCCCAGCTATTTTGCAACCTGTATGGCACAGCTGTCAACATCCTGGTCCTCAAATGAAACTGGTATAGTTTCCTATTTATGCTATTTTTGTTCCTCTGCCAGTTTTGATCCTTTAAAATTGGGCAGACAGACCAGTTCCCTCCCTCCCTCCCTCCTTCTGCCACCTGCTTCCCCTGTTTTGGGGGTAATGCTGTAATCAGTTGGTTGTACTATTGGATTGAACAGACCTTTCCATACAATTCTGATAGCTCCATAAAATACATTACCATTTCAATTTACAATATCATTTAAAAACAAAATACCATTTTCAAACATATTTTTAAATACAGATATTTTATCAACCAGCACATTTGAGTTCAACCATAATATTTGTTCAATCTTTTCAGGGGGATGAAAATGCTTGTTTGAGAAAGACAGATACTTTGAACAAGGTTTCAGTTTCAAATAATCCAAAATGAGACAAAGCAATCTGCACAAAGGCAAAAAGGCCATTTTTAAACAAGGGATGAGCTTTTCTTAATAATCTACTTGAGAACCATTTTTGGTTCATGTAAAAATTTTGTATAAGTGAAGCTTTAAGAGAGAGGTTTATTGCTTTTATATTTAATAATCTCATCCCACCCGAAGTCTTGATTAGTTGGCTATTTGTAAATGCACAATTCAGTCATCATGCCCTATTTTTTTAAATATATTTGACTTTTATTTAACTAGTCAGTTAAGAACAAATTTTTATTTACAATGACGGCCTACACCGGCCAAACCCGTACCAATTGTGCACCGCCCTCTGGGACTCCCAATAATTGGGGTGGCAGGTAGCCTAGTGAGGCGGCAGGCTGCCTAGTGGTTAGGGTTTTGGACTAGTAACTGGAAGGTTGCTAGATCAAATCTCCGAGCTGACAAGGTATTGTTCTGTTGTTCTGCCACTGAACACAGCCGTTAACCCACTGTTCTGAGGCTGTCATTGTAAATAAGAATTTGTTCTTAACTGACTTGCCTAGTTAAATAAAGGTAATGAAAAAATAACAGCCGGTTGTAATACAGCCTAGATTCCAACCAGAGTGTCTGTAGTGACGCCTCAAGCACTGAGACGCAGTGCCTTAGACCGCTGCTCCACTCGGGAGCCTAAGCATGACCACCCAGGCCCACCAACTGCGGGGCCAGGCTCACTAATCAGAATGAGCATACAAAAATAAATGTTATTTTTACAAAAATACTCCATTCTCCAGGCACCACTAAACCACCGCATAGGGCCAACAGAAAGACAGCATTCACACACAGCATGATGATTAGCAGTCCATTCACTGAGACATAATAAGGCAGTAGGTCCCAATCATAAGAATACAAAAACACAACCATTAGGCTAAGCATTTCCTAATTGAAATATACAACAATTACTTCCCATTGCAAAACACATTTCCCGTTTAGCACACAAAGTAACTGGTGACCTAAAGTTTAAATGCAACAATGTTTTATTTTCAAAGAGGTGAATAAAAAACAGCAAATGAGCACCAACAAAAAACACAGTTCCACTCACCAGATGATGATCATTTGAAACTTAACATCTTGTTGAAAGTTATTCTTGAAAAGGGAGAAGCTAACAAATAAATCAAATCAAATGTATTTATATAGCCCTTCGTACATCAGCTGATATCTCAAAGTGCTGTACAGAAACCCAGCCTAAAACCCCAAACAGCAAGCAATGCAGGTGTAGAAGCAACTCCCTAGAAAGGCCAAAACCTAGGAAGAAACCTAGAGAGGAACCAGGCTATATAAGCAACACCCTCTTCGTTAACAGCTGCTGCAGTCACTGCAAACTAGCCTACAACAAAATATAGTTTGCTAGAACATGGGAAAACTACAACTCACTATTGTTGGCCTTTGAGAAGGCAGAAGTTTCCATACATTGTTTGTAAAAACGGTCCCACCCATTAAAAGTCCAAATGTGATTCCACTGTCACTCCAAAATCTTGTCCTAATATAGTTCAATGGCAGGTACCTTCTATCTATCTTCTGATGGCATAGCCAATAGCTTAGCTAGCTAGATTTATCTCCACAGATACCAACAAAGAAAAATCCTGATTGGATATTTTTTTGTCTCCAGTGGTAAGGGTCACCTTCCTTTACAACAAAAATCCTTAGCCCCCACTATGCTTGGGTTGGTAATAATTTGTAATGGCTCTATTTTTCCTGAGCATGCATTTGTTTTCACCATTCTGAATGTCTAAAGAATCCATATGTTCTTCTGAAATATAAACACAGAAATACTGGACATTTTGAAGTCTTATTTTGGCATAGATTTGACAAAATTACAATCATGGTCTTGAATTGTACTCGCATTTTTCTGGTCTCTGTCTTGACTTGGTCTCGGACCCCTTGTCCCCCTCCTGGTCTTGGTCTTGACTCAGTCTCGCCCCTCATACAATCTTGGTTTTGACACGGACTTGATTTGCTCCGGTCTTGGTCTTGAATCAGTCTCACTTTAGGTGGTCTCTCACACAACACTGCTGATCCGAGTAAAACATGTAGGACTTCTTACCATGAAGATAAAGTGAGATTTATGAGTCGCTCTTCTCCAAGAGAAATTATACAAAGGAAAATAGGGAAATTATATATATGACATGTCATTTCCCTCTGTAAAGTAATCCATCTCCATATCAGTTCTCTAATAGGAGGCTTCCAGTACAGTACGTGTTGCTTTGTTTAACATGTCAAAGATAATGAATTATTTTCATGAAGGGGCTATTACAAGACTTATATTTTTACTCATCATGTCTGATCAAGACAGATGTTAGCACAGCTGGCAGGAATTGAAAAGTCCAACATGATTCAAAACAAACATGTTTATCCTGTCAAACCATCAACACTCCCACCCGGGAGTAATGAAGAGCACAACCGTTAACTGATGATTTAGAGTTTAGAAATTGCTAACAGTCAGGTGCGGTCGGTGCCGTTTAAGATGAGGAAGGATGAATAGAAAAAATTATCAGCATGGCCTTATTTCTATTTCAGCATGTTGGATGACTGTCATTCATATTCCATTCAACCAGCTCAATGTAATATCAATAGGTTTAGTCTACTACATGATTCTCTAATTTTCCCTGTACCCATCACGAGGTTGCTACAACCTAGCCTATGAATGAAAGTTTACAATGTAGGTGCACAGATCGAGATTTTATTTAGTTATCAAGGTGACAGACAGCGACACATTCAATGCCTCCTTGCACACTCTTGCCTGCATCTAGCTGTTCTAGGGTGTAATCATTAGTCCAATAGTTGCAAATGTGAGTGTCTATCGGACAAATTCAGGTATTTTTATCCCCGAATCGTTCTGCTTGCTTCTGTTTAAGAAATATTTTATCAGAATCGGCGGAACGAATACACCCCTGATCACATGCAAACAGTTCACTTCAGTTCACTTTATTGTGGAATAATTGTGAAGACATCAAAACTACGAAATAACACATATGGAATCATTGTATTTATTCTACAATGTAGAACTTTTTTTTTTTTTATGGAATGAGTAGGTGTGTCCAAACTTTTGGCTGGCACTGTATAGCAGTTCTCCATTGTTTGTACAGGCTAGCTGACTATAACAGCCATTTTGAGTCTGTTTAAAACATGTTATGGCTGCAATCCTGATACCGGGATCGATATCACAACTACCAGTGAAAATAGAGGGCGCCAAAATTCAAACCACAGAAATCTCATAATTACAATTCTTAAAACATACGTGTTGAATATCATTTTAAAGCTATTCTCATTGTTAATCCCACCAAAGTGTCCGATTTCAAAGGCTTTTCAGCAAAAGTACTACAAACGATCATGTTAGGTCTCCACCAAACCACAATAAGCACAGCCATTTTCCAGCAAAATATAACATTCACAAAAAACAGAAATAAAGATAAAATGATCACTAACCTTGAATTATCTTCATCAGATGACACTCATAGTACTTCATGTTACACAATACATGCATGTTTTGTTTGATAAAGTTCATATTTATATAAACAAAATCTGAGTTTACATTGGCGCGTTAGATTCACTAGTTCCAAAAACATCAAGTGATTTTGGATAGCCACATCATTCAACAGAAATACTCATCATAAATGTAGATGATAATATAGATATACACCTCCTTAATGCAACCGCTGTGTCAGAATTTAAAAAAAAAACTTTACGGGAAAAGAAATGCATGCAATAATCTGAGACGGCGCTCAAAAGTAAAAACACCACAGCCGCAAAGATGGCGTCAACATAAACAAGAAATTACATGATAAATATTCCCTTACCTTTGATGATCTACATCAGAAAGCACTCCAGGAATCCCAGGTCCACAATAAATATTTGTTTTGTTCGAAAATGTCCGTTTTTTTATGTCCAAATACCTTCTTTTGTTAGCGCGTTTGGTATACATATCCAAACGCTAATTCTGGTCAGCGTTATATCGGACAAAAACTTCTTCTCTACTTTTTTTCAAACTAAGTACAGAATCAATCGTTAGTATGTTTTTAACATATAGCTTCAATAAAATTCCAACTGGAGTATTCCTTCTTGTCTTCGTGAGCCATGGAACGCAAGTGACTATACCATGAGGAAAAAGTGCGATCACAAAATGGCTGCTTGATGGACATCTGATATATTCTGCTCTCATTCACTCCCACAACAACATAGAAGCCTCATTATAATTTCTGTTGATGGTTGACATCTAGTGGAACCCCTAGGCAGTGCAACATCATTCATATCTCAAGGGGATTTCATTGGGGACTCTGGGGAATACATACAGTGCCTTGCGAAAGTATTCGGCCTCCTTGAACTTTGCGACCTTTTGCCACATTTCAGGCTTCAAACATAAAGATATAAAACTGTATTTTTTGTGAAGAACAACAAGTGGGACACAATCATGAAATGGAACGACATTTATTGGATATTTCAAACATTTTTAACAAATCAAAAACTGAAAAATTGGGCGTGCAAAATTATTCAGCCCCTTTACTTTCAGTGCAGCAAACTCTCTCCAGAAGTTCAGTGAGGATCTCTGAATGATCCAATGTTGACCTAAATGACTAATGATGATAAATACAATCCACCTGTGTGTAATCAAGTCTCCGTATAAATGCACCTGCACTGTGATAGTCTCAGAGGTCCGTTAAAAGCGCAGAGAGCATCATGAAGAACAAGGAACACACCAGGCAGGTCCGAGATACTGTTGTGAAGAAGTTTAAAGCCGGATTTGGATACAAAAAGATTTCCCAAGCTTTAAACATCCCAAGGAGCACTGTGCAAGCGATAATATTGAAATGGAAGGAGTATCAGACCACTGCAAATCTACCAAGACCTGGCCGTCCCTCTAAACTTTCAGCTCATACAAGGAGAAAACTGATCAGAGATGCAGCCAAGAGGCCCATGATCACTCTGGATGAACTGCAGAGATCTACAGCTGAGGTGGGAGACTCTGTCCATAGGACAACAATCAGTCGTATATTGCACAAATCTGGCCTTTATGGAAGAGTGGCAAGAAGAAAGCCATTTCTTAAAGATATCCATAAAAAGTGTTGTTTAAAGTTTGCCACAAGCCACCTGGGAGACACACCAAACATGTGGAAGAAGGTGCTCTGGTCAGATGAAACCAAAATTGAACTTTTTGGCAACAATGCAAAACGTTATGTTTGGCGTAAAAGCAACACAGCTCATCACCCTGAACACACCATCCCCACTGTCAAACATGGTGGTGGCAGCATCATGGTTTGGGCCTGCTTTTCTTCAGCAGGGACAGGGAAGATGGTTAAAATTGATGGGAAGATGGATGGAGCCAAATACAGGACCATTCTGGAAGAAAACCTGATGGAGTCTGCAAAAGACCTGAGACTGGGACGGAGATTTGTCTTCCAACAAGACAATGATCCAAAACATAAAGCAAAATCTACAATGGAATGGTTCATAAATAAACATATCCAGGTGTTAGAATGGCCAAGTCAAAGTCCAGACCTGAATCCAATCGAGAATCTGTGGAAAGAACTGAAAACTGCTGTTCACAAATGCTCTCCATCCAACCTCACTGAGCTCGAGCTGTTTTGCAAGGAGGAATGGGAAAAAAATTCAGTCTCTCGATGTGCAAAACTGATAGAGACATACCCCAAGCGACTTACAGCTGTAATCGCAGCAAAAGGTGGCGCTACAAAGTATTAACTTAAGGGGGCTGAATAATTTTGCACGCCCAATTTTTCCGTTTTTGATTTGTTATAAAAGTTTGAAATATCCAATAAATGTCGTTCCACTTCATGATTGTGTCCCACTTGTTGTTGATTCTTCACAAAAAATACAGTTTTATATCTTTATGTTTGAAGCCTGAAATGTGGCAAAAGGTCGCAAAGTTCAAGGGGGCCGAATACTTTCGCAAGGCACTGTACAAGCTCAGATTTCTATCTTCCTGTTTTGATTTCAACTCAAGATTTTGCCTGCCAATATGAGTTCTGTTATACTCACAGACATCATTCAAACATCTTTAGAAACGTCAGAGTGTTTTCTATCCAATACTAATAATACTATGCAAATATTAGCAACTATGACTGAGGAGCAGGCTGTTTGATATGGGCACCTTTCATCCAAGCTACTCAATACTGCCCCTGCAGCCATAAAAAGTTAAAAGCTTTGTAGAGACTTAATGTTGTTTTGTAAAGCAAATGCTGTAACCACAGTTGCAGCATGCAGGGAGATGGCCTGTTGTCTCTGATTTGACTAAAACCATACACTTCATGGAATACAGAACCATCTCACACAGCAGAGTGAATGCACATTAGGATTCTCATCCATAACATCGAGCTCAGGGGGAAAGGAAAACTTAACTTGTTATCTGAGAAATCTGCGGTGAGTAGTTGTCAATTCCTCTACAGATGAAGGATCTGAATTTGATCAGCCTGGAAATGTGAAACCTGTAGTGTATTTGAGGTTTAAAAAGGATTCTGAAGTTTGTAATTTCCATTTTGAAATTTCAGACTTGATTTTCCCTCATGAAAAATTAGTAGGTGTGTCCTAACTTTTGACTGGTACTGTATAATTCCTTCTTGCAACTATCTTCACGCTCTCCTCCTCTCACCATTTTCCTTCGCTTGTGGACTTCAGTGCACAACATGTCAGCTGTCTGCGACCAGGCAGCTAAACCTTCATATCATGACAGCTACCCACTACACACAGCCTACATGGTTGTCAAGTCGCATTAGTTAACCTGCTACAATCATGCAATACAAGTCAGAAAGCAGTTTAGAGGTTACACCGGCAGGCCCCGGGGGCAATACATTAATAAAACCAAAAGCTTACCTTGACATGGAAGAGTTTCAGTGTTGGATAACCATATTTAGTTAGCTAACAAAGCATCCCGCTCTGTTTGAGCCAGGTGTTTGAGTAGGCTAAACTAGCTAGCTGCATTTGTTAGCTAAGTGAAAGTTAAAAACAATACAACCAAATATAGCTAAATTTCTCTGTCTCTCTTTCTCTCTCTCGCTCTCTTGCTTCTCCTTCATTTTGGAAGAAATGTATTTGTTTGAAATGGTTCAACTATTGTCTTTCTCTCTATTTGAGTCAACTACTCACCACATTTTATGCACTGCAGTGCTAGCTTGCTGTAGCTTCTGCTTTCAGTACTAGATTCATTCTCTGATCTTTTTTTATTGGTTGGACAACATGCCAGGTCATGCTGCTAGAGCTCTGATAGGTTGGAGGACGTGCTCTGGAAGTTGCCATAATTACTGTGTAAGTCTATGGAAGGGGGTGAGAACCATGTCCTCCTAGGTTTTGTATTGAAGTTAATGTACCCAGAGGAGGACAGAAGCTAGCTGTCCTCTGGCTACACCGTGGTGCTACCCAACAGAGTGCTGCTGTAGACTTTCCTTGCAAAATACTGTGTTTTAATCAATTATTTGGTTAGGTGAATATATTTAGTAAAAAATAATAACTTTTTTCATGTTTAATTATGTTTATTTTTATGAAATGGTACAGTATGTGCTGAAGTGACAGTCCTGTGTTGTCTGAATGACACTTAAGGGGATGAGCCTGGTGCATCTTGTTTAGGGGGCTACAGATTTAGGATCTTCATTTGAGCCAGTTTGCCACAGCAGGACAATAATCCTGCAGCAACAGAAATGGTACATTATTATGTGGATTTTAATTAATGCACATTTATTTTAGAGGCTGATACATTTTTCATTAGTGCAAATCGAGTCTGACCTTATAAAGTGGAAATTAATAACTTTAGAAATCTTTTTAAACCTTGAAAACACTAGAAGTTTGCATTTCCTGCTATGCAGGAACATTATCAGCAATCAAATTAAATTCATACATCTGTATTTTGAAAGATAACTAATTCTAGCAGTTGCTATGCTGGTGAGTTCCGTGCATTTCGTTTACATGTAATGGAAGGCTGAGCCCAGGACAGTATGCAGTAGCACTGTTGTGTTTCTTGACATTTGTATAGAAATAGCTCTCTCTCTCACTCCCTCTCCCTCTCTCATAAACAGGTTGGAGTCGTTGGGTCAATACAGGACAAATATCAGCACCCACCCACTACCAAAGCAGCAGCATGAACATTACTCTTCCTCCTCCTCAATGAAACAACCAAGTTAATTGAGTATGCCTACACTTGTTTATAATTGATCTCCTTGAATATAACTACTTCCATATCTTAATTAAGAGGATTGATTTAAAAACTATTTTATGCTCCATGTGTGAAATGCGAGACCAATATCTCAGTCTAAGGAGAATGTAAACAACAACAAGATAGCGTGAATTATGCATAAAATGAATATAATCTCATCACCACTTTTCTAGTGTTTGTAAACCAGTTTGTTGGCAGGTAGCCTAGTGGTTAGAGTTTTGGACTAGTAACCGAAAGGTTGCAATATCGAATCCCCGAGCTGACAAGGTAAAAATCTGTCATTCTGCCGCTGAACAATGCAGTTAACCCACTGTTCCTAGGCTGTCAATGAAAATAAGAATTTGTTCTTAACTGACTTGCCTTGTTAAATAAAGGTAAAAAACAATGAACTGTATACTCTGCAGTGCCTAACTTCCTGTGTACCTGTTGCCCTTGCTGACGTCAGGCCTTTCAACAGCACTCACTCGCTCAACGGGCATTGTAAAGTAAGGAGTTCAGTTGGCCAGTCAGCATGTTGGGAATGTGCTATCACGGCACATTAAATTGACCCAAACAAGCAATTAATACATTGCTCATGGCAGGTCAAGGGAAGTGGAGGAGCTCAGGGGATTGATCAACTGAGCTGAAAGAGAGAGGTCTGCCCATCCATCCCTGATGCTGATCCTTACGAACACTAGGGTGGAAATCAACTATAGTTATATGAGGGACTGTGGGAAATTAATGGACCGATCAATATTTCCAATCTCATCAATATCAACACCCTTTTCCAAAGCACCAATTCCTAAAAGCTCTCTGGCGGGTCTTGCCAATCTTTATCAATGTACAGTAGGGAGAACAAGTATTTGATACACTGCCGATTTTTCTTACTTACAAAGCATGTAGAGTTTCATTTTGATCATAGGTACATTTCAACTGTGAGAGACAGAATCTAAAACAAAAATCCAGAAAATCACATTGTATGATTTTTAAGTAATTCATTTGCATTTTATTGCATGACATAAGTATTTGATACATCAGAAAAGCAGAACTTAATATTTGGTACAGAAACCTTTGTTTGCAATTACAGAGATCACAGGTTTCCTGTAGTTCTTGACCAGGTTTGCACACACTGCAGCAGGGATTTTGGCCCACTCCTCCATACAGACCTTCTCCAGATCCTTCAGGTTTTGGGGCTGTCACTGGGCAATACGGACTTTCAGCTCCCTCCAAATATTTTCTATTGGGTTCAGGTCTGGAGACTGGCTAGGCCACTCCAGGACCTTGAGATGCTTCTTACGGAGCCACTCCTTAGTTGCCCTGGATGTGTGTTTCGGGTCATTGTCATGCTGGAAGACCCAGCCACGACCCATCTTCAATGCTCTTACTGAGGGAAGGAGGTTGTTGGCCAAGATCTTGCGATACATGGCCCCATCCATCCTCCCCTCAATACGGTGCAGTCGTCCTGTCCCCTTTGCAGAAAAGCATCTCCAAAGAATTATGTTTCCACCTCCATGCTTCACGGTTGGGATGGTGTTCTTGGGGTTGTACTCATCCTTCTTCTTCCTCCAAACACGGTGAGTGGAGTTTAGACCAAAAAGCTCTATTTTTGTCTCATCAGACCACATGACCTTTTCCCATTCCTCCTCTGGATCATCCAGATGGTCATTGGCAAACTTCAGACAGGCCTGGACAGGCGCTGGCTTGAGCAGGGGGACCTTGCATGCGCTGTAGGATTTTAATCCACGATGGCGTAGTGTGTTACTAATGGTTTTCTTTGAGACTGTGGTCCCAGCTCTCTTCAGGTCATTGACCAGGTCCTGCCGTGTAGTTCTGGGCTGATCCCTCACCTCCCTCATGATCATTGATGCCCCACGAGGTGAGATCTTGCATGGAGCCCCAGACCGAGGGTGATTGACCGTCATCTTGAACTTCTTCCATTTTCTAATAATTGCGCCAAGAGTTGTTGCCTTCTCACCAAGCTACTTGCCTATTGTCCTGTAGCCCACCTGAGCCTTGTGCAGGTCTACACTTTTATCCCTGATGTCCTTACACAGCTCTCTGGTCTTGGCCATTGTGGAGAGGTTAGAGTCTGTTTGATTGAGAGTGTGGACAGATGTCTTTTATACAGGTAACGAGTTCAAACAGGTGCAGTCAATACAGGTAATGAGTGGAGAACAGGAGGGATTCTTAAAGAAAAACGAACAGGTCTGTGAGAGCCGGAATTCTTACTGTTTGGTTGGTGATCAAATACTTATGTCATGCAAAAAAAATGCTAATTAATTACTTAAAAATCATACAATGTGATTTTCTGGATTTTTGTTTTAGATTCAGTCTCTCACAGTTGAAGTGTACCCATGATAAAAGTTACAGAGCTTTTTTAAAAAAAAAATTCTCTGTAATTATTATTACGTGATTAAACTAACCATGTAAATGTAATTAACTAGGAAGTCAGGGCACCACAGAAAATCTTCAGATTACAAAGTTATAATTTTCCGAACATAACTCTTCAGATATTTTAATATCTGATAAATTAGTATTCTATTAATTATTCTTTACCTCACAGTCTCATTCAGTCTCATTCCAAACATCGTAAATGGTTGGTTATCTGCACGAACCCAGCCTTCACTATAAATCATCCATACACCAATTGGGTTAATCATTTATTAACTAACTAACTAAATAATCACAAAAATGCATAAACAAACAGTAGATATGTTACTAACAAATGATAGTGAAGATTCCTTAGTGGGCTAAGCCGATATGACGGATGTCGTGATCTTCTCTGTTGGAATCCGGTCGGTCTGCTGGAAAGCTCATGCGAGTCTCTCGTTCTGTTTCCCTGAAGATCAAAGTCTTTCGTGGTTAGAATAAATGTTTTGTCGGTATTCACATCCCAGGTTTATATCATTTCTAGCTGCAGACTAGTAATTAGTATCTAAGATTTGCTCTTATTCTGTAGGGATCGATAGTCTCAGTGTGTAACCATTTCCATCCATTTCCAATGCTCCATGTGGTATGATTAGGAATTCAATATCTATTCACAATCACAGCTCACACTGTGGGTTTGTTCAGTCTTGGTACTCAAACCTGTGCCACCTCGACTTACACCGAGGTATGCGTGGTCTGAAGATGATTTCCTCAGGAGGGGATTTTATTCATAACAGTAGAAAAGGCAGTTCTATGAGGCTTGATCATGTCTGTGCTCACGGGGGCGGGCTAATGACTTAGTTAAACTTTAATGGGAATATAATTCTCTCACATTAAATGTTTAACATCACATTACATAATTTCACAAATAGTTTAATCTTTATTCATTCATTTTATAGAAGAATAAGATGCAAACCTCGTAACAGAAAAAATGTACAGATTCAGAGATATAGTTATGTGTGTTTCCTGTACTCTCTGAGATCACCAAATGAAACACACTCATCATACCCGTCCCTTAATAGTCCACAGACCATTCTCACAAGTGGACATTTTGTTTCATTTTCCCATTTTGGGCATTTAGGAGTTCGGCCAAGTGAAATCCCTTGTTCTCTCTGTGTTTGTCTCTCTGCATGACCAGGGGAAGAGAGTCTCCAACAGGAATTTATGACCTGAGATAACAGAACCTGAGTGTAAAAGGAGTGAGCGAGACGTGGAAGCCAATATCTAATCCCAGAAAGGGCCACGTCATGACAACAGCTTTGCACACTTTTGCCATTCTCTAAACCAGCTTCATGAGCTAGTCACCTGAATGCATTTCAATTAACAGTTGTGCCATGTTAAAAGTAAATTTGTGGAATTTCTTTCCTTCTTAATGTGTTTGAGACAATCGGTTGTGTTGTGACAAGGTAGGGTTGGTATACAGAAAATATACCAAAGTCCATATTATGGCAAGAACAGCTCAAATAAGCATAGAGAAATGACAGTCCATCATTACCTTAAGACATGAAGGTCAATCAAATCCAGAATATGTCAAGACATTTTGAGTTTCTTCAAATGCAGTCACAGCAAACATCAAGCACTATGATGAAACTGGCTCTCATGAGGACCGCCACAGGAAAGGAAGACCCAGAGATACCTCTGCTGTAGAGGATAAGTTCATTAGAGTTAGCAGCCTCAGAAATTGCAGCCCAAATAAAAGCATCACAGAGTTAAAGTAACAGACACATCTCAACATCAACTTTTCAGAGGAGACTGCGTGAATCAGGCCTTCATGGTCGAATTGCTGCAATGAAACCACTACTAAAGGACACAAATGAGAAGAAGAGACTTGCTTGGGCCAAGAAACATGAACAATGGACATAAAACTGGTGGAAATCTGACCTTTGGTCTGACGAGTCCAAATTTGAGATTTTTGATTCCAACCTCCGTTTCTTTATGAGACGCAGAGTAAGTGAACGGATGATCTCTGCATGTGTGGTTCCCACCATGAACCTTGGAGGGGTGATGGTGTTGGGGTGCTACCTTATATAATGTTACTTACCCTACATTATTCATCTCATATGCATACGTATATACTGTACTCTATATCATCGACTGTATCCTTATGTAATACATGTATCACTAGCCACTTTAACTATGCCACTTTGTTTACATACTCATCTCATATGTATATACTGTACTCGATACCATCTACTGTATCTGCCTATGCTGCTCTGTACCATCACTCATTCATATATCCTTATGTACATATTCTTTATCCCCTCACACTGTGTACAAGACAGTAGTTTTGGAATTGTTAGTTAGATTACTTGTTGGTTATTACTGCATTGTCGGAACTAGAAGCACAAGCATTTCGCTACACTCGCATTAACATCTGCTAACCATGTGTATGTGACAAATAAAATTTGATTTGATTTGATTTGGTGACACTGTCTCTGATTTTCTTAGAATTCAAGGTACACTTAAACAGCATGGCTACCACAGCATTCTGCAGCGATACGCCATCGCATCTGGATTGTGCTAAGTGGGACTATCATTTGTTTTCAACAGGAAAATGACCCAACACACCTCCAGGCTGTGTAAGAGCTATTTTACAAAGAAAGAGAGTGATGGAGTGCTGCAAAAGATGACCTGGATTCGACAATCACCCGACATCAGCCCAATTGTGATGGTTTGGGATTAGTTGGACCACAGATTGAAGAAAAATCAGTCAACAACTGCTCGGTTACATTTGAAGTCGGACATTTACATGCACTTAGGTTGGAGTCATTAACTCTTGGTGCTACAAGGCAGTATTTTCATTTTTGGAAAAAAAACGTTCCCGTTTTAAACAGGATATTTTGTCAGGAAAAGATGCTAGAATATGCATATAATTGACAGATTTCGAATCTGATCTTTCCAAAACTGTAAAGATATTGTCTGTGAGTATAACAGAACTGATGTTGCAAGCGAACGCCTGAGAAAAATCCAATCCGGAAGTGCCCCAGGTTTTGAAAGCGCTGCGTTCCAATGACTCCCTATTTGGCTGTGAATGTACCATCAACGAGCTTACGCTTTCTACGTATTCCCCAAGGTGTCTACAGCATTGTGACGTAGTTTTACGCATTTCTGTTAAAGAATAGCCGTAGGCGGCCACATTGCGTAAGTGGTCACATGGTGGCTCCGAGAGAGATTCTCGCGTAAAATACAGAGGTAGCCATTACTCCAATCGGTCCTAGAGAAAAACTAATTGTCCCGACGGATATATCATCGAATAGATATTAGAAAAACACCTTGAGGATGGATTTTAAACAACGTTTGCCATGTTTCTGTCGATATTATGGAGCTAATTTGGAATATTTTTCAGGGTTGTGGTGACTGCAATTTCCGGGCGATTTCTCAACCAAACGTGAAGAACAAACGGAGCTGTTTCGCCTAGAAATAATAATAATAATACCTAAAGTTGGTTTAGAAAAGTAGTTTGAAGTGATTTGTAAAGGTTTATAGGCAACTTTTATAATTTTAAAAAGTGACGTTGCGTCTTGTAAATGGGCATTTTCCAGGAACTGACTGGCCTTCAGCAAATGACATTTTGGGTATACAATGACGGATTTAATCGGGAAAAAGACCCAATTGTGATGTTTATGGGACATATAGGAGTGCCAACAAAGAAGCTCGTCAAAGGTAATGAATGTTTTATATTTTATTTCTGCGTTTTGTGTAGCGCCGGCTACCGCAAAATCTGTTGTTTAGGTGACGTTTTGGTATTTTGGGGGGGTGCATGCTATCAGATAATAGCTTCTCATGCTTTCGCCGAAAAGCATTTTACAAATCTGACTTGGTGGCTAGATTCACAACGAGAGTAGCTTTAATTCAGTACCTTGCATGTGTGTTTTAATGAAAGTTTGAGATTTATCGAGACATATACTATAGTACTATAGGTGGCGCTCTGAAATTTCCGCTGAGGTGTTCCTGTGCAGGGATCACGTTGGTAAGAGGATTTATCAAGACATTTGTGGAGTGGTTGAAAAAGGAGTTTTAATGACTGCAACCTAAGTGTGTGTAAACTTACGACTTCAACTGTGTTGTAGGCGGATGTGGTGGATTGAGAAGCACCCAATAATAATAATCAATTTCAATCAATAAAATGTATTTATAAAGCCCTTCTTACATGTTGTACAGAAACCCAGCCTAAAACCCCAAACAGTAAGCAATGCAGGTGTAGACGCACAGTGGCTAGGAAAAACTCCCTAGAAAGTCCAGAACCTAGGAAGAAACCTATAGAGGAACCAGGCTATGAGGGGTGGCCAGTCCTCTTCTGGCTGTGCCAGGTGGAGATTATAACAGAACATGGCCAAGATGTTCAAATGTTCATAGATGACCAGCAAGATCAAATAATAATAATCACAGTGGTTGTCGAGAGTGCAACTGGTCAGCACCTCAGGAGTAAATGTCAGTTGGCTTTTCATAGCCAATCATTAAGAGTATCTTGTAACGGTCGTCTGATGAAGAAGGATCGGACCAAAGCGCAGCGTGTTAGGTGTTTTTTTTTTATTAACACTGAACACTAGAACAAAATAACAAAGTGAGAAATGAAACCGAAACAGTCCTGTCAGGTGCAGAACATTAAACAGAAAACAACTACCCACAAAACACAGGTGGGAAAAGGCTACCTAAGTATGGTTCCCAATCAGAGACAACGATAGACAGCTGTCTCTGATTGAGAACCATACCCGGCCAAAACAAAGAAATGCAAAACATAGAAAAATGAACGTAGCATGCCAACCCAAATCACACCCCGACCAAACCAAAATGGAGACATAAAAAGCTCTCTAAAGTCAGGGCGTGACATATCTCTACCACTCCTGTTGTCTCTAGAGAGTTGAAAACAGCAGGTCTGGGACAGGTAGCACATCCGGTGAACAGGTCAGTGTTCCATAGCCGCAGGTCGAATAAAATAAAAAAATTAAACGGTATCTCTACTTTAAACTGACAGATTTCTATGGGGATGTTTTTATTATGCTAATTAGATTTCCGGACAACGACCATTCAAGAGGATGCTTTCAGACATAATCTGTGTCTTAAATGTGTTGTTCATAGATTTCATAATACACAAAAACTACCAACTGTTGGCAATATTCCTTGTTTGTAATAATTGCAGAGCATTAACAAACACTGAATAGATTAAGTGGACACATTTTTCAGCACTCTTCAGCAGAAAGTGCATTTTCAGTTCTGCATTTCAAATGTTTTAAAAAGGATATTATGAGCAAAGTGTCTAATTTATAGGCCTTCCGGAGTGCTTTTATGCCCTTGTTGATACACACTTTCAGATGGAGCTGTGAAAATGCCATATCTCAGAGAACAGATATTGGAGCACTGATATTATTCTAGCCTGCAGATATTGTTTTGATAAAACAGTGAAAAATCTGTGAAACAATTTTGATTAAATTAGTTCTATTGTTGCAGCTATGAATACATGAAAAGTAAAGTAATTTTGTAATAAAACAAACAAGATTAATTTAAAATGTTTATGTATTATTGCATTATTTGCAAATTCTGAAATCTCATTAATGCATTGGACTGGTCACATTATAGATCTATGGGATACTCATCCTCATATCACTTATGTCTTATTCTACTGAAACACATTTACATATCCTTCTACTATGCACAGAATATTTGAACATTTGTCATTGTGATTAGGCACAGATAGTGAATGCTTTCCAGCTGTAGACATGAGCACTTGTGTAATGGATCGAGTAGGTCTACTGTATATTTGTGATTGAATGACTGAAGTAGCACTTCATGAAATATGTAAAAAAAAAAAAAACAGTAACCCCATGTGTCAAAAACTAAATACACTACAATACAAAAACGTCTGTAGATCACAAGCGACAGTAAGTTGAATCATACATTTGGCATATTTGGGCATAGAACAGGTCATACTCTATGTTTTTAAGCTATTTTATTCTGAAATATATTTCAAAATACATAAGCTGAAGTCATTTTAATGATAAATACAAATTCCTCTTTTTAAGACATTTGAGTACCCTCTTTTTCAAACAACATTATCGTGTTTGTCTCTGCTTGGGAGAAACCCAAAGCTAAAGTGATGGTTGGTTGAGTTTATGTTCTGAGCAATCCGGAATACTTGAGAATAACGCAGTGATGTTCCAGCCACTTCAGCTTAACGGTTTTCTCATAGGAGAACACATGGCAAGACAGGCTGGGTCTGGAGCCATGGAACAGATTTGGTATATGCCTCCATGTTTTGTGCAACAGCAAGATAATGTTCCAACAATAGTGTGATGGCAGAAGTTTGTGTGAAATGTTCTCAAAATGCTTTTGGAACATCCATGTCATCATACACTTGCAGCGACTAACAACGACTTGAGTGAAGTTCTGAACTCCTAAGTGTTAGTTCACAGATGAACATTATCCTTAACCTTCCCCATGTATTCCTGTATCACAGTTGCAGACAGCTGTATTGTTTAATGGAAAGTTTGTTGTCCTTACATCACGTCGGTAGCCTGTAAAGAGGGGCATATATAATCACATTTCCCTCCAGACATTATTCATCATTACTTTCAAAGGGTTGATTAATCTGCCACAGCGTCTGAGGACTGTGTGTTTAGGCCCACAAAAGGCTGTGCTTGTTTAATTAGTTTGGGAGGATTGAGGTGTCAGGCACAGAATGCTCCTCAGGAAGTAAATGATCACTGACTGGGAGACAGTTACCTTAGAGGTCACCCTAGTAGGGGTCCAGTTAGCCTGGAATCCAAACTGAATATCACTCCAGTTCACGTCCAGGCTACCAGCCGTGCAAGGTAACAGTAATCTTACTGTCAGACTTGTTTTACGCTGTCAGCCATGACCCAAAATAACAGGGGAAAACTTCAGGTTACAATCCATGTGAACTCCCAGAAGAAGAACGCCTTAACTAACCCATCCTCCTCATTTGCTACAGTCATGCATTATTCCAATAATCCCCTCCTTTTATGTTTTTGTAAGAATGAAGCAGCCAGCTAGAAAATAAAATACTTTTTTCTATTAACCAGATGGGTGAACCGGGTGTCCTCTGAGCTTGGAATTAAACACTACCGTTTTCAATTATGTTTTTAAAGCACATTCTAGTATCGCCTTATTTACAAGAAACATATAGTTAGGGTTGCAAAGGGAGGGTATATTACTGGAAACTTTCTAAGTTAACCACTAAACTACCAGAATTTTGGTAACTTTCAAGGAATATGGAATTTTAGTAGACTTTTTAGGAATGATTTTCACAGGTGTCTATAATTATCTCTGGCCCTCTGTGTGGCCTTATCACATGTAAAATATATTTTAAAAATCTAATAAGATGATTTGAAAATAAAAAACTGAATTACAAAGTGGTAAAATATTATCCCACATATACTGAACAAAAATATAAATGCAACATGCAACAATTTAAAAGATTTTACTGAGTTACAGTTCATATGTGACACCATTTGCCTCATGCAGTGCGACACATCTCCTTCGCATATAGTTGAACAGGCTGTTGATTGTGTCCTGTGCAATGTTGTCCCACTCCTCTTCAATGGCTGTGGGAACTTTCTGGATATTGGTCGGGATCTGGAACACGCTGTGTGATCCAGAGCATCCCAAACATGCTCAATTGGTCACATGTCTGGTGAGTATGCAGGCCATGGAAGATCTGGGATATTTTCAGCTTCCAGGAATTGTGGTCAGATCCTTGAAACATGAAGCTGTGTATCTTCATGCTGAATCATGGTGATGACAGCAGATGAATGGCATGACATTGGGCCTCAGGATCATATCACGGTATCTCTGTGCATTCAAATTGCCATCGATAAAATGCAATTGTGGTCATTGTCCATAGTTTATGCCTGCCCATACCATAACCCCACTGCCACCATAGGGCACTCTGTTCACAACGATGACATCAGCAAACCGCTTGCCCACACGACGCCATACACGCGGTCTGCAGTTGTGAGGACGGTTGGACGTCCTGCCAAATTCTCTAAAATGACGTTGGAAGTGGCTAATGGTAGAGAAATTAACATTACATTCTCTGCCAACATCTGTGGTGGACATTTCTGCAGTTAGCATGCCAATTGCAGCCCCCCTCAAAACTTGAGACGTCTGTAGCATTGTGTTGTGTGACAAAACTGCACGTTTTAGAGTGGCCTTTTGCTTTCGCCAGCACAAGATGCACTTGTGTAATGATCATGCTGTTTAATCAGCTTGTTGATATGCCACACCTGTCAGGTGGATGGATTATCTTGGCAAAGGAGAAATGCTCACTAACAGGGATGTAAACAAATTTGTGCACAACATTTGAGAGAAATATGCTTTCTGTTAGTATGTGCAGACATTTCTGGGATCTTTTATTTCAGCTCATGAAACATGGAACCAACACTTTACATGGTGCGTTTATATCATTGTTCAGTGTATAAACCATCAATTTAGTGAATAACATTGGTGTTATATCTTTTTTTACTATGTCAATATGTCTTTCAACAAATAAAAACAGATAAAACACATTTACAGTACTTGCAGTACTGTTTATAAAAATATCAGCCCATTACCCAGGGCTAATCCAAATATGTTTTTAATCTCTGTTGAAATGCCTTTTGCCAAATCCTGTTATTGAAACACCAGTGTAGGACGGTTTCAATCCTGAAAGGCTGACAGACTGTATTATGTGGTCATTGTGGTCAAGATGATCAGCTTACACAGGCTCACCTTCTCACCACTGATAATACGTATCAATGTGCTAGCCTGGGTCTCTCTCTCTCACACACAGTCACGACCTGAACCCTTGTGTTGAGACATATTTCCTCTCTTTTCCCAAATGTTTCCCTTAATTCATTTAACAGTAGCTGTTTATACTATGACTGATATTACCAGTCAATTTACTATTATATCTGGATCTAATTGTTTCTATCTATATAGTAACTTTCAAGGATAGGTTTACCATGCCCATAGTGATTCAATGTGAAAAGATGACTCAGCATTCCATAGTCAGACATATGACTGTTTTCTGACACCCCTGCCTACTTCTATAATTACAGTTGCTGATTTACTCCATGAACAATGTGATACAGTCATTAACATACCATTAAGGGTTGTTATGTTATGTCCCTCAAGCTAAGCAGTTGTCGCAGTTATGATCCTAAACAAGTTGATCACGGATAACTTCAGAACTGTCATATCGAAACGTTTTGCAGGTTGGATGGCTGCCCAATATATGATGTTATATTGGTGCAATGTATCCTTGCTTTTGTGATAATCTACATTATTAGTTTTACAACATTTTAATAATAGGTTGACACTGATCGCTCCAGTTAACAAGTTAATTTAAAGTGGATAATATGTGAACAGGGGACATGAGAGTAAAGAGTAAGGTTCTTGAACACAATTACCATTCAGGGTACATCGTTCAGGGTAGATTGTTCAGGATAGGTAGATTGTCTGATGATGGTGATGAATAAACAGGGCATCACACACATTAGATTTCATAGTGCTAATTCTATCAAAGAGAAGTCCAGGGGGACTCTGAGTGCATCTTATTAGGTTGTTGTCACATGTTTCTGCTACCTGAAACCATGTGTTTCTCTGTCAACATGCCTGTTAGGCCTGGGTAATGTATTTTCCCTTGATTCAATCACTCTGTTCTGGTGTCCCTGTGTGTGTCAATCCACCTGAGTGACAACAGGGATAATGCTTCTCTTCATGTGACCGATCCACGTGTCAGCGCCACAAAGCACCCAGGCAGATTGGAGTGGGGAAGGGAAATTAGATGGCCCATAGCCATGCAGTCACACTGACAGGCCTTTTGGGCTCATCGCACTACTTTCAGGGGGATGAACAAGCTGGAGCACCCCCTCAGAGGGCACACACACACACACACACACACACACACACACACACACACACTGGGTTTCTACAGATACTGTGTCCTGCATCAACATGGCTCAGAGCTATAATCCTTTAGATAGCAAAATTAGGTTATTTATTTTGGTGTATCAATTTGATAAATTGACCTTTATGTCTCTAGGGAATGCACCGTGAGCTTCAATTTCAAAAGAATACAGTAGCCTTCACAAGCTGTTATTATCTGTAATGACCGTGGTGTACTTTTTAAGCTTGGCAGTATTACAGTATTTTCAACTCATCTTTTGTGTGTGTTATTTTTAGCTGTGAGGTCACATGAGAGCATGCATACAACACAGTAGCATTCTCCAACAATAAAATAACACATTCATCTTGTGTTCTTTTGTTTTGTCTCCCCTCGTTTCCAACAATGTCACTTTCTTCTACAAATGCTGGCTGGAGGCAGAAGATAGAGTATTTGTTTTCACCACCATCAGTTTCACAAAGCCGGGCCATTTGTCAAGAAGAGACATGATCTGAAGCCCTGCCTCGCTGCACTTTGTATTATATTGATCACCTCTGTCACGAAGACCCTTTCTACAGGTGATGGACACGTTCTTTGTTCTTTGCTCTGATTGGTTTGGTTTTCCAGAGCCTGACATTGTGGTGAGCTCTATAGTTGGAACTATTTGCCAAAGGGTCCACCAGCTGGATCACTGCCACTAATACAGAGAAGGCTTATGGTGTGAAGGTAAACAGACACACACAGCTGACTCAGACTGCTTATTGTAAGGCTTTGGGTTTATCAAATGACCATATGGCCAGTGGTGGAAAAAGTATTAAATTGTCATACTTGAGTAAGAGTAAAGATACCTCAATAGAAATGACATAATTTACAAACAAAGCATTTGTGATTAGTGAGTCTGCCAGATCAGAGGCAGTAGGGATGACCAGGGATGTTCTCTTGATAAATGTGTGAATTGGACAATTTTCCAGTCAAAATGTAACAAGTACCTTTGGGTGTCAGGGAAGATGTATGATACATATATTATTTTGTTTAGGAATGTAGTGAAGTAAAAGTCAAAGTTGTCAAGTCAGAATATAATTAGCAAAGTAAAGTACAGATACCAAAAACAACTACTTCAGGAGTACTTTAAAGTATTTTTTACTTAAATGCTTTACATAGCTGCATATGACTGCTCATAGCTAGTTCAGCCAGTGTGGGAAATCTATTCCCCAAAGCAGAGAACGTGCTTCATAGACATTTTTGTCTCACATGTATTGTTTTTATCCATCAGGCTAAATATGCAAAGAGAAATACAGTAGCCTCAGGTGATGCAAAGTACCCAAAATTCAGATGCTCATGCTAGTATCCCTAGGCTGTATCCTAGAGATCTAGACTGTATCCTAGAGATCTAGGCTATATCCTAGAGATCTAGACTGTATCCTAGAGAGCTAGGCTATATCCTATAGATCTAGACTGTATCCTAGAGAGCTAGGCTATATCCTAGAGATCTAGACTGTATCCTAGAGATCTAGGCTATATCCTAGAGATTTAGACTGTATCATAGAGATCCATACCGTATCCTAGAGACCAAGACTTACAAAAAAAGATTGCCATTTCGAATCTGCAGTAACAGTATAGTAACTGCTACTGTGGTATTTTGTAGAATAAATAAAACACTGTGTTACTTTGGACACAGCTCAGGGATTTAAACTTGCAACCTTTCAGTTACTAGTCCAACGCTCTAACCACTAAGCTACCCTGCCGCCCCATAGTATAACTAGGCTACCTTGCCACCCCATAGTATAACTGCAGTTATACTGCACTCTGACTGCATGTGCAGATTACCTCAACTAACTTCAACTGGCCTCATTATTGTTTTGTTATTGTCTTACTTTTTTGGGTTAGGTTATTTTTTACTTTAGTTTATTTGGTAAATATTTTTTAAACTCTTCTTGAACTGATGGTTAAGGGCTTGTAAGTAAGCATTTCATGGTAAAATCTATACTTGTTGAATTCGGCGCATGTGACAAGTACAGTTTGATTTGATTTGAATTACTTTTCGTAAGGGTATCCTAGAGATCTAGGCTGTATCTTAGAGAACTAGGCTTTATCCTAGAGACCTAGGCTGTATCCTAGAGATCTAGGTTGTAACCTGAATCCTGGAGATCTAGGCTGTATCCTAGAGTTCTAGACTGTTTTCTAGAGATCTAAACTGTATTCTAGAGATCTATACTATATCTTAGAGACCTATACTGTATCCTAGAGATATAGGCTGTATCCTAGAAACCTAGGCTGTATCCTAGAGATACAGAAATATAGACAGTATCTTACAGAAATCTAGGCTGTATCTTAGAGAACTAGGCTGTATCCTCGAGACCTACGCTGTATCCTAGAGATATAGACTGTACCCTAGAGACCTAGACTGTATCCTAGAGACCTAATGAAGGTAGACAAACATGGGCAGCAGAGTTATACTTTACTCTTTTTTCTGTGGTGTCCAGCACCTCTCTACTCTCCATAATTTAACAACCCTGATTACCATACTGTTGGCCTCTAACAGATGGTCATATATCTCCTGATGGAGTGGTCACACATGACTGTGTTCTACCCTTGTTGTCCTCCGCCCTCCTGCCCCCCTCCACTTTGTATTTTCTGGAAAATTGCAATACCTCCTCCTCTGCTCTCCCCCACTCAGAATGTGTTTCTGCCATTAGTGAACGGTGAATAATAATCAGGGAGAGCATCGGTGGAGGTATCGCTCCCCGTCGCAGTCGGTGAACAGGTGATAGTCCCTGACAACACTGACGGCACCAGGCTAATCTGCCAAAGCAAACACAGGCAACATTTTTACTAATATGCATGTGGTGGCAGGTGCTCCCCTGCGATTGCCACTCACACCCTCAAAGGCCATTAGAGGTTTATCAGAGGTCTGCCAGCCAGTGGCTTGGCCACTGGGACTCACAACAGATGAAGGCAGTCTCATTGCATTAACACAAGCATGTGCTCATTTTGAGTGGACAATGGGAAACATTTAAAAGACAAATGTGCTCTGAACTAAAACCCTCCATGGGGAAATAAGATGACGGCCGTCTGGCTTAGACACCCAATATAGCACCATCCTTTGTGGCGAACAGCAAAACCTATCATCACACGTCACCATAAGCCCCTTCTCCCAGATCCCAGAAGCCATAAAGTTGTGACATGACTCCCATTTAACCCGAGGACTCATACCACGGATTCACATTCCTGCAGATTCACTTTTCTATATGTTTCAGAGCATCTGCATCTGCATCTGCAATGGAAAACCCCCAGCTGTGCATATGTGCCTCTGTGTCCTGAGATGGAACACATAAAATACATCATAGCTGTTCGATCTGAAAAGATAGAGGGAGACTAGTAGCCCACGAGCAGAAGGATTGGTCAGCTCTTATTAACAGGAAATAGAATCGTACAGTAAGAGTGAAAAGGCTATACGGAAACTCCTGGCCTGCAAACAGATGTTTAATATAGAATGGGTTCAAATTAGGTTAAGGTTAGGGTAAGGGTAAAGGTCAGGGTCAGATTTAAGGGTTTGGTTAGGGTTAAGATAAAGGGTCAGTTTTATATTTTCGCAGTCTCCTTATAGGCTCCCCCAAGTAGGAGTGTGGTGGGATGGGAAGTGTAAGCGTTACAGTAAGACTTGATGGGCACATGACAGAGATTTGTAGCATTTTAGCCCCTATCAATGCAAGATTAACCTGTCAATCCAATCGAGGTCATGCATTTAGTCCTTAAAATCATAAATATATGCAAGGTTAAAGTTGAGTATTTGTAAAGAAACATTTGCTGAAGACTTTACTCTCCAGTGGATTCTCAAGGACATCTCTTTTGACCCCAGGCATTTTCGAAGTCTTCCACCACCCATGCCCTTTTTAGGTTTGTTGACAGTCTCCCCAAAGCTCAGTCTGCTCATTGGTAGCCACAGATTTCCGCAAAGCATTTGGGAGGGTTACATACTTGTGTCATCAACAATATACTGTCGATGGGGGTGAGGCCTGAAATAGTCCCATGGATTTTTAACTTTATCTTTGACAGGAGACAGCAGGTGTGCCATCGTGGTGCCCTATCTGAATGGGAGTCCCTCACATATGCGGTGGCCCATGGGACCTTACTTGGCCCTGTCCTTTTCCTTGCGCTCATCATTGATGCTGCACATGAAGCTGCCAACTCTGTGTGGACATATGCCGATGACATGAATCTGCTTGAAACCAGGAAACTGCAACAACCATCATCAATGCAGAAGCAAGTGGATAAGCTGAGCATCTTGACCGCTACCAATGACATGCTCCTCAATGACAATAAATGTGTTGTGATGCATGTCACCTTCTCTAGAAACCCACCCCTGCACCACCCCTCTTCATCAACGGTGTCCCCCTGTCAGAGACATCAAAGGTCAGGGTGCTGGGTCTCACTGTCCTGCAGGATCTGCGCTGGAGCAGCCAGGTTGACACCATTACCACAAGCACCAGCATGAAGCTGTTCCTCTTCAAGAGCTTCTCTGTAATTAGAGCAGGCCTACTGTGCATCTACATTGGCTACGTAAGACCAGCTCTGGAGTATGCTGTCCCTGGAACCCTGTGTCATGATCGTCGTAGTGAGGAGACCAAAGCGCAGCGTGATGTGAATACATATTTTTAATGAAAGACGAAAAACACAAAGTACACTAAACAAACAAAATAACAAAATAACAAAATGACCGCTATCAAAACTGAGTACAAACATGCAACATCACATAGACAATAACCCACAAAATACCCAAAGAAGATGGCTGCCTAAATATTGTTCCCAATCAGAGACAACGATAAACAGCTGCCTCTAATTGAGAACCAATCTAGGCAACCATAGACATACATAAACACCTAGATGGTAAACAACCCCATAAACCTACAAAAAACCCTAGATTGTACAAACCACATACATCACCCATGTCACACCCTGACCTAACCAAAATATATAAAGAAAACAACGAATGGCCTCACTCAAACCCTGACTGCTCAGCTGGAGTGTGTCCAGAAGAGAGCCTGTAGAATAATTCTGGGTGGGTCGTACACCAGATACCAGGAAGCCTTCAAAACCTTTTGAATCATGTCCTTGGAGGGCAGACAGGAGCAGATCTTCCTGACATTTGCTAAATCCTTGCAGAACTCCCAGTTTGCAGGCTTGCTCCACCCAACCAGACAGCAGATTACTGGATGGGCAACCGCAACAGCCACAAACTGAACACTTCCATGACACGCACAGGCCACTATCCGAACTCTCTCATACCATACTTCACTAAACTGATTAATACACACAACATATAGCCCAGCGGCCTTAGAAATGCCTTCTCCAGAACTTTAAAGATGTATTTTCTAATGCTGCCACCCCAAACAGTGTTGTTTTAGCATTGTTGCTTTGTATGTATTGCATATTCTACCATTGTATTATATTAAGTGTGTTGCTAGTTTAGGATTTTGCTATTTGATAATAACATATGATTGATGTTATGATTGTAAATTGCTTTCCAATTCACACTATGACTGCAAGAAACCAATGAAACCTACTACTAGTACTACTACAACCACTACTATATATTCAGTGTAGAGTTTAAAGAGAGAAGCATAAACAATAGTTCGATGGAAGAGTACTGTCTATGCCTCATTTGTTAATCTGCATCTGTGATATTGAGTATTCACTGACCCATTGATTATTCTTTTTCACCTCATATTTCTGCAAGCTCAGTTGAACAGTCTTAACAATCCTATAATGAGTCGTTAATGAGTGTCAGACTGAATGTTAAGTACCAGATGCACTGTCCTTTCACCTGATGAATTGTGATTATGCTTCATAAATTAATTACATTTCTTGCATGATAATTATGCCAGACATTCCTTTATGCTTTAAGGACAAGCAGTTTGAGAATGTTGAATACTTAGGATAACTCTGCAGCTCCAACTTTACAGCAGCAAATCAAAGTATTGTATTCTATGACTTGGAATTAATATTCAATGCAATACAGTTGAGGAATCAAACATTTATGTCCAGAACCAGGTAATATCAAGATTCCATCGCGGACATCACAAGATTCTGAGATAAACAATCCAATTGAAACCATGGACATGGACATTGCTATTCAGAACATGTTTCTATTTAATCAAACTTGATGCAATTTTCACGTTCTTCCCATGTTGTGTTGGGTGCATGGGGAAAATAGTTATAATAGCTTTGGGAAATTATTATGTGCTTGTGTAAAGAATCTGTGCTCAATGTTCTGCTTGCCAATGACATGTATTAGTCCCTTGACAGGAGCTGTACATGTAACAGCAGGACTACTGCAAGTATCCGAAAGCAATATCATGTCATATTTGTCACACCCTGATCTGTTTCACCTGTCTTTGTGCTTGTCTCCACCCCCCCCACCAGGTGTCACCGATCTTCCCCATTATCCCCTGTGTATTTATACCTGTGTTCTCTGTTTGTCTATTGCCAGTTTGTTTTGTTCATCAAGTCTACCAGCGTTTTCCCCCTTGCTCCTGTCTTTTTCTAGTTTTCCCAGTTTTTACCATTTCTGCCTGCCCTGAGCCTGCCTGTCATTCTGTAACTTCTCACACCACCCTGGATTATGGACCTCTGCCTGCCCTGACCCCGAGACTGCCTGCCGTTCTGTACCTTATGGACTCTGATCTGGATTTACTGACCTCTGCCTGCTCTTGAGTTGTCTTATTGCCTGCCCCCTGTTATAGTAATAAACATTTGTTACTTCGACACTGTCTGCATCTGGGTCTTCTCCTGAAACGTGATAATATTATTGACATTGTTTTACTGATGGTTGAGACACTCTATCTATATTGCTACACACTGAGGATGTTTGATGACAAACTTCATAAATAATTCATTTGAACTGAGTGAGGTCCAGAAATAACTCAAATTAGAGTGAAGTCCAGGTTTGAGGGGCTCACAGACCAGTGACAATAACAAGTTTTGCGTTCGCTGCGGTCAGAGCTCTCTCTCTCTCACATCCTCAGTCTCAGACTGCTGACCCAGCCTCTGGCTACACAAGCCGACAGGCTGTTCATGGCTATACAGGCTGTCCATGACTATGCACTGATAGGCAGAGTTTCAAGAGTGTCCAATGCCGGACTGTTGGCTTGGGTTTTCAAGGTTTTCAAGGTGGGTTGTGACTTTTTTAGCCCAGCTGTGCTGTTGTCGTAGGTATGAGGTGAAGCCGAGTACATATAGCCTATGCTTTCTGTAGGACATTCACTAATATTGAAGGACATGCATAAAGATGGCGGACCCCATGCACTTCCCACAAATGCATCATTTGCTAAGTTTGCTATATTGTACATGCTCTTGTGAGAACAAGATTGCAAGATTATGTTATAATAGTTTTATTGTATCAAATGGTTATTTTATGCAACAGAATAGAGGGTTCTTATAACTATTGTGCCTGTGTGAACTGAAGAGGGCCTCTGGGAGATAACACTAACAGGAGATTTATGATATCTTTTGGGTGATAAAACCTAAAGAGGCCGCATCCCAGAGCATGAGTTAAGGTTTCTGTTCTATATGGTACCAGGGAGAGATGACTCCAGGGCCAGACCTTGGTCTTTACACAAAGATAACTGTTTTTGCAGCAGATACTGTCTGCTGTGAATTATAAGTATTTTTCATACAAATCTTAACATTGTGACCCATTCCATACATCTGTTGTTCATCATGTAGACTGAACGGGGGTGTATCTTAGCTATAAAATAACTTTGTACTGTTGTCTCAGGAATGTCAATGAATCATCTGAGGGTGATTCATTGACCAGCCATCATTATCGTAGAGCACCCAATCGATTCACTTTATATGTGTATAAATGTGTATTATATTATATATATATATAATCCACATGTCGTTTAAAAAACAAGTAGATTGTGCTGATATATTGGCACATTGAACCATGCCGCACGCCATAGTTTTAAAACTCTGTGGGTAGTGCTAAAACAATGACATCCTATCTGAATTCCATATCTGATTCTTAATTCTGGGATATCTGCACTGGAGACAGGAGATGAAAATAATTAAGAAATAAGTGCGAGTTGAGCCGCATACAAATATGAATCTCAGATGAATGTTTGTTCTTTTTCTTTGATGCTTTGACTGTTTATTTTTGTCAATCCTAACATACACACGTGCTGAAGGTCACATATCGTGCTGTGCTCTCATTTTCAAGGTGTGTTTACATTTCTTGGCACATGGATCTCATGACTAAAGCTTAAAATAGAAAGCTGCAGCAACACATTTACCTGCTGCCTGCTTTCTAATAATGTACCTTTGGCTTGTCTGTTTGAGTTCTGATAGAGGTGACATTGTCATTGGCTGAGGTTTTGGCAGAGGTTCCTCTGTCCGCAAGGGCTGTACTGATTCATGGAAAGTAGAAAGGAGGGAGGAGGAAGCCTCCACCACCGCATATTCTCTAAAATCTGTCTGTCAGCACAACCACACATTAATCAACTGTCCACAGCAACTACCCACTCATGGTATATACGGTAGCTCCTGGTTTATAGTGCCTTAGAAAAACAAGCTTTGAGCTAGATACATTTCCCCCTCTGTAATTGGTTTTAAAGTGTTCAGTATTCACGTTTTCAACCTCTCTGTGACTCACATGAATATCAAATGTTGAATAATTATCTCACTCTTAGCCACTCAGTAGATGTTGGGGTACAGAGTTCATCTCTGATGATGTATGTTTTTGTTATTATTATAATGAATCATGAGACCTGGAGATACGAAGACTTTTGTACAATCTGTCATTTTATAAGCAATATCCGCCATGCTTCCACATAGCTCGGCTAATATATAGCTGCCACGTTGGGAAGGAATTGTTTACCTCTTTATTTTTGCTCCCATGAGCATAAATGGCTTTCACATGTCAACGAGAGAAAGAAGAACAGTGCCAGGGAACTGCAGGAACAGATCCATAAATTTAACTTCCACTGAGTCTGGGAGTGTAATGTGCTCTCTCCGTGTGCTATCTGATATTGAACCTGATAATGGACTTAATTTCATTCTTCTGCCATATTAAATACGATAGGCATTTTCAGACACATTCTCAGAAATGGGATGTCATTGCATACAATATGAATGCAAATTGTACATTATCACACAGCCGTCGTATACAGATACGGTACATCCTAACTTCATAACAACCTGTCACGACTTCCTCCATTGCCGATCCACTTTTAATTTTCCATTTGTTTTGTCTTGTCTTCCCACACACCTGGTTTCAATCCCATCAATTACATGTTGTGTATTTAACCCTCTGTTCCCCCCATGTCCTTGTCCGGTATTGTTTATTGTAAGTGCTTGTGCACGTTATGTCTGGTGTGCGTCGGGTTATGTAACCATTTATTGATTGTTCTGTTTTCCGGTTGGTTTTTATTATTAAACTGCGCCGTTGGAAACACCGTTTTTGCTCTCCTGCGTCTGACTTCTCTGCCACCAGTACACACCCCTTACACAATCTAAGCCCACACTTGTTGCCAGCCTGTTCCATTTTCAGAGAAACATTCGGGAATCCCATAGGGTGGCGCACAGTTGGCCCAGCGTTGTCCGGGTCATTAGGTGAGGGTTTGGCCAGGGTAGGCCGTCATTGTAAAATTAAAACATTTTCTTAACTGACTTGCCTAGTTAAATAAAGGTTAAACTAACAAAATAAAATATAGAGGTCATGGTTGCCAGGAAGCTCGGCCCCAGTGATGTACTGCATTGTCCGCTCGACTGTTTGCGTGTGTGTGAACCATTTTAAGTCCTTAGCAATTTGGACACAGAGAAACTTAAAGCTCTCCACCCACTCAGTAGTCCTGTAGTACATGATCAGCTCCTTGGTCTTACAGACATTCAGGCCTAGCACCGTCGTGTGTGGTGTTGGAGTCTTGTGTGGCCACGCAGACGTCGGTGCACAAGGTAATGTTGCCTACCCTCACCACCTGGGGTCAGCCCAACAGGAAGTCCAGGATCCAGTTACAGAGGGAGGTATTCAGTTCCAGTGTCCCAAGGTTGGTGACGAGCTTTGAGGGGAGTATGGAAGGATGCTGAGTTATTATCAATGAACAGCATTCTCACATCAGTATTCCTCTTATCTAGTTGGGAGTGTGGAGTGCAATTGAGACTGCATCGCCTATGGATCTGTTGGGGTGGTATGAAAATTGGAGTTGGTCTAGGGTGTTTGGGATGATAGTGTTGATGTGTGCCATAACCAGCCTTTCAAAGCACTTCATGATTACAGTTGTGAGTGCCACAGGGAGATAGTCATTGTGGCAGGTAGCCTTATAGTTTTTGGTAACAGGAATGATGGTGGTCAGCATGAGACATGTATACATGTGGGGAATACAGACTGGGACAAGGAGAGGTTGAAAATGACTGTGAATATGCCTGCCAGCTGTTCTGCGCATGCTCTAAGAACACGCCCTGGAATACCGTACGACCCCATGGCCTTACAAGTGTTGACCTGATTAAAAACATTACTCACATCGGCCTCGGAGAGTGAGATCACCCAGTCCTCTGTGTCAGCTGGGGCCCTCATGCCATCCTCTGTGTTGTTTTTGTCAAATCGTGGATAATATGCATTGAGTTCCTCTGGTAGTGAGGCATCATTGGGAAAATCACTGCTGGGTCCTCCTTTGTAATGCATAATGGACTGTAGCCTCTGTCACTTTTTCATAACGGGACTTCTCATACTTTTTTGTATCCTTAGTCGTAGCCTCGGGGTTAGCTGCGATAGCCCTGTCCTTTTAGCTTAGCGCCAACCTCTGTGTTAATCCAGGGCTTTTCCAGCAGTCTTGTAGCATAGCCTCCAATACGGAGGACCATTTCCCAACTGAGCGCGTCACGGGTACTTCCTGTTTGAGCTTGTAAACAGGAAGCAGGAGTATAGAGTCGTGATCAGATTTGGCAAGAGGGGGGGGGGGGCCTTGTACGCTTGCTTGTGGGTAGAGTAACAGTGGTCTAGGCCTTTTTCGCCCCTTGTGGCGAAGGAGAAGTTTTCATTTATACCTTGGTATAAGACATATTATTAAAACCCATAAATCTGACTGTCATATGTGATCTTCACAAACAAAGGACAACAAAAACAGATCCTGATCAATCTCATTCGTATGCACCACAGGATTTTTTAGAATAGCTTCTTGCTCTGCCTGGCCAAGTGCTCTATTGGGACCACTAACGCTATAGGGTTAATTTGAATAATGTTGACTCTCTAATTGTCCTCTTTCCTTTGATCCGTGTGCCAAATGGCCTCCCATCTGTGCTGCATGTGGAGGTACAGTGGAATAAATCTGTGTGCTGTGTGGTGTGTGTGTATGTGTGGAGGTACAGTAGAGTGGGAGGCAGATGTTGGCACACTGTGTTCATCATTCTCCATGTCATCACAGCATCTGCCTCAATACTCCTCAAGGCATTGTGGTCTAACCACAACAGCTGTTTATCACAGAGAAGGGATGCCAGGGGCTTCCAACACCACTTTACCATCTCCACTTTGTGAGTTACAGTGCCTTCAGAAAATATTCACACCCCTTGACATGTTCCACCCAAAGATTGTGTTACAGCCTGATTTTAAATTGATTAAATTTAGATTTTATGTCACTGGCCTACACACAATACCCCATAATGTTAAAGTGGAATTATGTTTTTAAATTTTTTATGAAAAACATGATGCATTCAACTCCTTTCTTATGTCAAGCCTAAATAAGTTCAGGAGGAAAAATGTTCTTAACAAGTCACATAATAAGTTGCATGGACTGTGTGCAATAATAGTGTTTAACATGTTTTTGAATGACTAACTCATCTCTGTGACCCACACATACAAATATTTGTAAGGTCTCTCAGCTGAGCAGTGAATTTCATACACAGATTCAACCATTAAACACCAGGGAGGTTTTCCAATGCTTTGCAAAGAAGGGCACATATTGGTAGATGGGTCAAAGTAAAAAATTTTTTTTTAAAAAAGACAATGGATATCCCTTTGAGCAATGTAAAGTTATTTATTACACTTTGGATGGTGTATAAATACACCCAGTTACTATAAAGATGCAGACGTCCTTCCTAACTCAGTTGACGGAGAGGAAGGAAACTGCTCAGGGATTTCACCATGAGGCCAATGGTGACTTTATAACAGTTGCAGAATTTATGGCTGTGATAGGACAAAACGGAGGATGAATCAACAACATTGTAGTTACTCCACAACACAACCTAAAAGACAAGGTGAAAAAAAGGAAGCCTATACAGAATACAAATATTCCAAAACATGCATCCTATTTGCAACAAGGCACTAAAGTAAAACTGCTGAATATTTGTCAAACAAATAATCTTTATGTTCTGACTACAAAGCGTTATGTTTGGGGCAAATCTAACACAACACATCACTGAGTACCACTTTTCATATTTTCAAGAATGCTGGCATGCATCATGTTATGGGTATGCTTGTCATCGTCAAGGACTAGGGAGTTTTTTTAAATAAAAATAAACTGAATAGAAGCACAGGCAAAATCATAGAGGAAAACCTGTTTCAGTCCGCTTTCCAACAGACACTCGGAGACAAGTTCACCTTTTAGTGGGACAATAACCTAAAAAACAAGGCCAAATCGGTTGCTTACCAAAACGACATTGAATATTCCTGAGTGGCATAGTTACAGTTTAGACTTAAATTGACTTTAAAATCTATGGCAAGTCAAGAAAATGTCTGTCTAGCAATGATCAACAACCAAATTGACAGAGCTTGAAGATTTTTTTAAATAAAAATATTGTACAATCACAGTCTGCAAAGCTCTTAGAGACTTACCCAGAAAGACTTGCAGCAGTGACATGTACTGATTGACTCACAGTACCAGTCAAAAGTTTGGACACACCTACTCATTCAAGGGGTTTTCTTTCTTTTAGAATAATATTGAAGACATCAAAACTATGAAATAACACGTATCGAATCATGTAGTAACCTAAAAAGTGTTAATAAAATCAAAATATATCTTATATTTGAGATTCTTCAAAGTAGCCACCCTTTGCCTTGATGACAGCTTTACACGCTCTTGGCATACTCTCAAGCAGCTTCATGAGGTCGAACACTTGGAATGCATTTCAAACCTCTCTGGGATAGGGGGCAGTATTTTCACGTCCGAATGAAAAGCGTGCCCAAAGTAAACTCCCTGCTAGAAGCTAGGATATGCATATTATTAGTAGATTTGGATGGAAAACACTCTAAAGTTTCTAAAACTGTTTGAATAATGCCTGTGAGTATAACAGAACTGTTTTGGCAGGCAAAACCCCGAGCACAATCCATCCAGGGAAAACATTTTTTGAGGTCAATCTGTTTCCATTAGGTTTCTATGGCAAGCCTGTTTTAATAGAAATATGCTTGCAGTTCCTATGGCTTCCACTAGATGTCAAGTCTTTAGAAATTGGTTGATGTTTTTCCTTTGAGTAACGAAGAAGTAGCTCTTTCCTTTCTGGGAGTCGAGCCAAGTGGACTCTTTTGTTTGCGGCGCACGACCTGAAGCTCGCTCCACTTTGATTTTATCCGCTATTGAATACAGTTTATCCAGTCTTAAATTTGATCAATTATTTACGTTTTAAAATACCTAAAGTTGTATTAGGAAAATTGTTTGAAATGTTTGGACCAAGATTACAGGTAATTTATTATATACTTTGTAGTCATTTTGGGTGAGATGGAACCGGTGTTTTTCTGAATCAAACGCGCCAAATAAATTGACATTTTGGGGATATAACGACGGGATTAATCAAACAAAAGAACCATTTGTGATGTTTATGGGACATATTGGAGTGCCAACAGAAGAAGATCTTCAAAGGTAAGGCATGAATTATATCTGTCACACCCTGACCATAGTTTGCTTTGTATGTTTCTATGTTTTGGTTGGTCAGGGTGTGATCTGAGTGGGCATTTTATGTTGGATGTCTTGTTTGTCTATTTCTATGTCTGGCCTGATATGGTTCTCAATCAGAGGCAGGTGTTAGTCATTGTCTCTGATTGGGAACCATATTTAGGTAGCCTGGGTTTCACTGTGTGTTTGTGGGTGATTGTTCCTGTCTCTGTGTTTGCACCAGATAGGACTGTTTAGGTTTTCACACATTTATTGTTTTGTTAGTTATTTCATGTCTAGTGCCTTTATTAAAGAACATGAATAACCACCACGCTGCATTTTGGTCCGCCTCTACTTCACCACAAGAAGACCGTTACAATATCGTTATTTCTGAGTTTTGTGTCGTGCCTGGCGGGTTGAAATATGATTGTTATGTGTTTGTTTGATGGGGTGCTATCCTCAGATAACAACATGGTTTGTTTTCGCCGTAAAGCTTTTTTGAAATCTGACACGGTGGCTGGATTAACAAGAAGTTAAGCTTTATTTTGGTCTATTGTACTTGTGATTGTATGAAAGTTAAATATTTATAATAATTTAATTTGAATTTGGCGCTCTGCCATTTCATTGGATGTTGTCAAATCAATCCCGCTAACGGGATTTGATCCATAAGAAGTTAACAGGTGTGCCTTGTTAAAAATGATTTGTGGAGTGTATTTCCTTCTTAATGCGTTTGAGCCAATCAATTGTGCTGTGACATGGTAGGGGTGGTATACAGAAGATAGCCCTATTTGGTAAAAGACCAAGTCCATATTTTGTCAAGAACAACTCAAATAAGCAAAGAGAAATGACAGTCCATCATTACTTTAAGACATGAAGGTCAGTCAATCTGGAAAATGTCAAGAACTTTGAAAGTTTCTTCAAGTGCAGTCGCAAAAACCATCAAGCGTTATGATGAAACTGGCTCACGAGGTTCTCCACAGGATGGGAAGACCCAGAGTTACCTCTGCTGCAGTAGATAAGTTAATTCAAGTTACCAGCCTCAGGAATTGCAGCCCAAATACATTTTTCATAGAGTTCACGTAACAGACACATCTCAACATCAACTGTTCAGAGAAGACTGCGTGAATCAGGCCTTCATATAGGGGCTCAGGGCCAGACCCAGATGCAGACACGTGAGGCAGATGGTTTGAGTGTTTGATATTTATTAGTTCCAAAAAGGGTTAGGCAAGAGAATGGTCTTGGACAGGCAAAGGGTTAAACCCAGATCAGAGTCCAGGAGGTACAGAGTGGCAAGCAGGCTCAAGGTCAGGGCAGGCAGACTGCTCAGGCAGACGGGTACAGAGTCTAGAAAACAGGCAAGTGTCAAAACTGGGAGGACTATTTTTTTAAACAAGACAATGACCCAAAACATCTCCAGGCTGTGTAAGGGCTATTTGACCAAGAAGGAGAGTGATGGAGTGCTACATCAAATGACCTGGCCTCTACAATCACCCAACCTCAACCCAATTGAGATGGTCTGGGATGAGTTGGACTGCAGAGTGGAGGAAAAGCAAAGCTGTCATCAAGGCAAAGGGTGGCTACTTTGAAGAATCTCAAGTATAAAATATATTTGTATTTGTTTTTTGTTTACTACATGATTCCTTATGTTATTTCTTAGTTTTGATGTCTTCACTACTATTCTGCAATGTAGAAAATAGTAAAAATAAAGAAAAACCCTTGAATGAGTAGGTGTGTCCAGACTTTGGACTGGTACAGTATGCAAATGAGACATGAAACATGTTTTCACTTTGTCAGTATTGGGAATTGTGTGTAGATGGGTGAGATTTTTTCTTGAATCCATTTTGAATTCAGGCTATAACACAACAAAATGTGGAATGAGTCAAGAGTTATGAGTACTTTCTGAAGGCACATTACATACAGGAGAGTTTACCGAGCAGAGGATTTAACAATATTTCAGACATGTGTACAATAACATTGATATCCAATGTTTCTTTTTTACTCTATGTTTATTCACCAGTCAGGGACATTCTATTGTGCTGATGAAGGACAAAATATGTTATGCATCGCCAAGTCCTGGCAATAAAACTGTGAGTCCCATATACTGTACCATGATAACATCATACATAATCAGATCTTTCAATACTGTTTGTAAACAGGCTAATAATATTTCCAGTTTGTAGTTTGTCATTTATAGCATAGCCATACATGCCAGATAAATGTGATAAAGGGCTATGTACAGGATCATATCTCTATCCATTGCGCTACAGTTGTTGGCTTGTAGCGTCGACATTTCATGCTTCTCACATTGCCCTTAACCTTTGAAACCCAATGAGGATGAGACAGGGAACATGCATTTGTCATTTATGACAAAGAACCATGAAATGTCAACGCTACAAGCCAACAACTGTGTAGCCATTGATATGATCCTGTACATAACATTTTATGTGGGGGACAGGGAATCAATCTGTGTCTTTCATTTTGAAAATGATTAGGTCTGCTGTGTATGCTTCTGTAAAAAGCCATTTGATTTCTGAAACAAATGACCGCCAATATATGTCAAGCCGTCAATATGTCAAAGGTAACCTTTTGAGGAAATTTATGAAATTAGAATGCCCAGACAAGATTTGAGAGCAGTGGAGTGTATCATCACTGGTCATCAGTTTGAAGCTATACCGTCCAGTGGTTTTAATTTGCTGCCACAGAATTTGAGTTGATATAGGAAGTCAGTGGAAAGGCTTGTGTGAAGAAAATTGGTATTCACAGCCACAGCTTCATAGGAAATTGTATGTTTTTTGTAAACTTTAAAAAGGATAGTGTCAAAGCAGATAATCCTGACTAAACAATGAGGGGTTAGATGATAAGATGTTAAAGGTCATTTTACAATAGTTCCTGTCATGCCTGATCGTGACTTGTTGTACATGTCACTTGTTATCCACATTGTATTAGGCGGTACACAAGAAAGGGTCTGTGGAGGTACAGATAAACCAGTCTTGATTGTTCCACCAATTAATTAGGGAACATCCGTCGTAAATACTGGGGACTGCTTTAGACCTGTCTGTCCATATTCTGTACAGTAACTTGTTCACACAAATCTACCATTAGTAAATGCATGATCTTAAACGATACATTTCAAGTTGTCTGTCAAGTATCTCATTGTAGTTTTCAACCATACATTCATGACATCTTCCAATGAGAGTGTTGTCTCACTCCCCAGAGATTTCTAAGAAATATATGGATGAACAGTCCTCATTTATTATATGTAAATTCCATAAGGTGTATGATTTGTCCACGGCACTCATATAAATTCCACCGTTTATATTCCCAAAGATAAGTCTTTCTGTGCCAATATGGGAACACTGGGTCTTCCAGCTGAGAGAGATAATTTGTTCTTTGATCTATGCCTGAGGTTTCAGCTTTCACAAGCACAAGTGCAAACTGTGGCCTGTTAAATAGCTCCTTCTGTTGACATTCCTTATGTATTTTTTATGTGGAGCTCATGAAAAGTTTTCAGAGATTCAGATTGCACAGCGGATATGTTATGCATATTCACCAGACAGATTTTCTCTGTCAGATCTGCCCAAATCATGAAAATAGGATAAGTTCCTCTTGTTACAGTTGGGATTTCATCTCTAATTTGAATGAAATGTTTAATGAGTTGGAGGTTCTGTAGTGTGTATTGCATTCATAAACTATTCATAGCTACCAATGATTGAGAGGTGAAATACTGTTAGGTTTAATATTCTTACTGTATGTGCAGTGGCGGAACTAGAGTTTTCTACATTGCTACTTCAGAGGTTCCATAGTCCATGACAGAAAATGAGCGTGTAACCCTAACCTGGCATCTACAGAGCAGTGATAATTCACTTAACCTGGAGATCTTCAATATGGCAGATAGTGTGGTCCAAAAGGGTTACTTCACTAGAATTCTTTAACATATTATGAATAGTCAGTGTCTCTACCTCGGAACTGCAGCTCAATTTCTTTCTCTCTCACATACGCATGCACGCATGCACGCATGCACGCATGCGCACACACACACACACACACTGGAGAGACTCTCCCTGTAGCGCTGTCTTAGGCGTCTCACAGTACGGACATTGCAATTTATTGCCCTGGTCACATCTGCAGTCCTCATGCCTCCTTGCAGCATGCCTAAGGCATGTTTACGCAGATGAACAGGGACCCTGGGCATCCTACTTTTGGTGTTTTTCAGAGTCCGTAGAAAGGCCTCTTTAGTGTCCTAAGTTTTCATAACTGTGACCTTAAGACAGGGTCCTGAAAAAGGGACTTTCTTTTTTTGTTTGAGTTTAGTTACCCCACATTCGTATAGTGAACATTCGTATATTGTAGCTAAACATTTGAAAAGTGTAACTTACGTCACTGCACTGTTTATGCGTGTACTACTAGCACAGATGTAAACATAATGTTAGGCAAAATTGGGAACCAATTTCTCTAATCTGATTAACTGTCTGTTAATGGAGCCAAAGGTCTAACGTTAACTCACACAGCAACTCAACTTTCGTAAAAATTGTTCAGGAAACCTAAACCCGATGCTAAACCTAAAACTTACTTCAAATATGATGCTTTCGCCAATAGCAAAAAGATCGCATGGAGCTGTGGAAATATTCTCTCTTCTTCTTCTGTATGTTCTTCTGATTCTCCTTCTTCTGTATCTCACAACCAACGTTAATATTCCCTCTTCCTCGTCCTCGATTTGAAAGATGCGCTGCCGAACGTCAAAGTAAATGCGTCTTTCAACAAGAGGTGAAATGAGGTCTATCAGCATCAAACTGCCAGTCGCAAATTACATTTTGGGGTGGCCAATCAGATGTCAAGGGTGTCCAGTGTCACCCCGGACACCCTTCTGGCTCCGTCCCTGTGTATGTGTAGTATTGTCTGTAAGTGGGCCACACAGAATACATTCTCCTTTCAACATGTTATTGTCCTTGATGCTTTGGGTTGCCTGAGGTACTTGAGTAACTCGTTTTCCGTGTTAAAAAAATATGCAGAAAAAATAAAGTGTCCTTTATCAGTAGATGTTTTGAGCTGTGACATGCCACATGTTATCACCGAAGAGTGAAGTGGAAGGTTTCAACCACTGTCAATTTCATCCATGGTCCGGTCGGCTCTGACAACAAACTGTGGAACAATGTTTTTGTCTTATTCCATCTGACCGGTCATAGTTGACAAGAGAGTGCTGTGTAAAAATGTATCTGAACTGAGATGATGAAATGTGTGTCTGATCAGCAATGAAATAGCAAAGAATCATGAGGTAGTCTAACATTGAACAGTCTGCTGAGTGCCTCTCCAACTACTGCATCAAACGGGGTTAATTCTGTCCATGGTCATTTCAGATTACATTATAAACTCCATTATGCCCAATTAAATGCACTAACAGCACTCAATGAATTGATCACATATAATACTGAGCTTGACTTTTCCTGTTGACTTCGTCATAACCTACTGTTGGATTCCTTCCATAGATCTCATTACTAATTGGCTAATGAGTCAATTTAATAGGAATGGGTCCAATCTATAATAGGCAATTGAAGGGTTTTCTTCCACCTGGACACTAATACTTCATGACCAAGGACATTACACAAAACACACAAAAAAAATAGACATTTGTTTTATTTACAATGGGGTCCGAAATGATTGACACCCTTGAAAAATATGAGCAATAATGACTATAAAATAAATAATTCATAGTGATAGCGAGCTGTGTTGTATGCTCAAAATAATTGGGAAATTATATTATTTTATACAAATACATTTGCTCAGAGATAGAGATTTGTGAATCACATGTAATACTTTTTTTTCAGAAATGTAGGGGTCAAAATTATTGACATCCCTAAATATTCTTATACTGTAAATCTTGTAAATGCCCCAAAAATTCCCAATAGAAATGAATGGTAAATAAGGTGTCGTTTTGGAGTCACTTTCATTTGAAATAAGAATAGAATATCTTTCTTAACACTTCTACATTAATGTGGTTACTACCATGATTACGGATAATCCTGAATTAATATTAAATAATGATGACTATGAAAGTTACAGAGGGTTAAAGATCATACCCACAAGACATGCTAATCTTCTGTGTTATTGGTAATCGTGAAAAGTTTAATGGCCAATTGCAGTTTTTATTGGGCACAAAATCAACAGAAACACATCCAAAACTAACTGCAAATGCTCCCAACAGAGAGAAAACAGTAGACGGCATGTGTCAAAAAGTGATTGATGAGGTATTTTATGGGTCACGTGTTTATGCCCATATATGTACATCCTGGACGGAAGTTCTCACGGTATTGAGTGAGTGTTTATGTAACCTGATAGTGCAGCTGTTCCTTTGAAGTAAAACCTGTGTTTACATTAAAGCTGTCAAGGTGATTGATGGGTAGTGACCTCGTTGAACTGTGGAATGTGTTTGAAGCAATGTTTTTTTTCTAACCAATTCAGCAGTACACAAGACAACACAACATTAAACAATACAGTACGGTGACAAACCGTCCCCACAAACCACAAACTGTTAGGGCCTACATAAAGCTATCCCAACAGCAGAGCTTTCTTTTCAGCACCATCGAGTGAATCCTTACCACCACTACACCTGGCTATCAGCGGAGTCTTGTCTGGCAGCGAAACAGTTCATTGAGCCTCATATACTGCCTTTTTTTTAACATAGCTGATATGGCTGACTTGCTTAAACAAATGTGGTTTCTACTGTCAATTGTGATGTACAAACTATAGCATAAGGGAACACCGAGTGGATAAGAGGCAAGCCATAATTTCGATTAAAACATTAATGAGCTGGCTAGGACGGACGTAGTCAATTTAACTACTTGTTCAGCACTTTTTGAAATGTAACCCTAACCTGGCATCTACAGAGCAGTGATAATTCACTTAACCTGGAGATCTTCAATATGGCAGATAGTGTGGTCCAAAAGGGTTACTTCACTAGAATTCTTTAACATATTATGAATAGTCAGTGTCTCTACCTCGGAACTGCAGCTCAATTTCTTTCTCTCTCACATACGCATGCACGCATGCACGCATGCGCACACACACACACACACACTGGAGAGACTCTCCATGTAGCGCTGTCTTAGGCGTCTCACAGTACGGACATTGCAATTTATTGCCCTGGTCACATCTGCAGTCCTCATGCCTCCTTGCAGCATGCCTAAGGTATGTTTACGCAGATGAACAGGGACCCTGGGCATCCTTCTTTTGGTGTTTTTCAGAGTCCGTAGAAAGGCCTCTTTAGTGTCCTAAGTTTTCATAACTGTGACCTTAAGACAGGGTCCTGAAAAAGGGACTTTCTTTTTTTGTTTGAGTTTAGTTACCCCACATTCGTATAGTGAACATTCGTATATTGTAGCTAAACATTTGAAAAGTAACTGACGACACTGCACTGTTTATGCGTGCACTATTAGCACAGATGACAACACAACATTAAACAATACAGTACGGTGACAAACCGTCCCCACAAACCACAAACTGTTAGGGCCTACATAAAGCTATCCCAACAGCAGAGCTTTCTTTTCAGCACCATCGAGTGAATCCTTACCACCACTACACCTGGCTATCAGCGGAGTCTTGTCTGGCAGCGAAACAGTTCATTGAGCCTTAATGAGCTGGCTAGGCCGGACGTAGTCAATTTAACTACTTGTTCAGCACTTTTGAAATGTACAGCAACATAATTCAGAACATGGGCCATTCTTACAGTATTCTACGGTTCATTTATCCTACGGTTCTAGTCAGAACCGTAGGATAAATGAAGGGGGCATATAAGCAGACAATGAAAGCTCTTACAGTATTCAATGATTATATTTCTCTAAAACAGGCTATAGGCTAAAATGTTCAACACCAAGTCAGAACAGTAGGCTAAGTTATGAGGGGGAAAGGGATCAAATTATTAGGGTGAGGCACATGGTCTGCTAACAGCTTACTACACTTATTATTACTTTCTTAGCTACAGTATGGCATATAACATAATTTATGCAGCAGCATACAATACATTTGTGGAATCATCCTGTTCTGCTGTGCTCACTTGAACAGGAAGGTGGAAAGGCGGTCCTTCTTTTGGGCAAATCTTTTCATCAAACTTTGTCATCGAAGTCTGGCATTCTATAGATTAGTTGTGTTTTCAAGACAACTGGGAAGTGAAAAAAAACAAGGTTGAATCATGACATCAGTGATCTTCAAGTCGGAGCTCTAAAAAGAGGCCATTGTTCCCGACTTCGGATTCCAAGTTGGATAATCGTTCAAAACATATTTTTTCAGAGTTCCCAGTTGTCTTGAACTCACTGAAGTAATATTTCCCAGTTACGATTTAACAGTTGTTTTGAACGTGGCAGAAGTCAAAAGAGACCCTTAACTTCTTATGGCTGGGGGAGAGTATTGAGTATCTTGGATGAATATGTTGCCCAAACTAAACGGTCTGCTCCTCAGTCTCAGTTGCTAATATATGCATATTATTATTAGTATTTGATAGAAAACACTCTAAAGTTTCCAAAACTGTCAAAATATTGTCTGTGAGTATAACAGAACTGATATTGCAGGCAAAACCCTGATGAAAATCAAACAAGGAATTGGCTTCTATTTTGAAAACTCCATGTTCCATAGCCTGCCTTTGCTCCATTTAAAGGGATATCAAACCAGATTCATTTTCCTATCGCTTCCTCAAGGTGTCAACAGTCTTTAGACATAGTTTCAGGCTTTTATTTTGAAAAATGAGCGAGAAAGATAACATTGTGTCATTGTATGGCCGGGTGCCAGCAGCGTTTTGTATGTGTAACAGAGCTTGGGCAGGCATTGCCTTTCCCTCTCCAACTGAAAAAGACAGTTGCGGTTGATATATTATCAACTATATATTTTAAAAACGACCTGAGGATTGATTATAAAAAACGTGTTCATAATGTTTTGTCGAGCGATCAATAAACTTACACAAACGCTTGGATTGCTTTCGTGTCAAAATATGACACGACAGGTGGATTAACAAAAGGCTAAGCTGTGTTTTGCTATATTGCACTTGTGATTTCATGAATATAAATATTTTTAGTAATATTATTTGACTGTGGCGCTATGCAATTCAGCGGTTGTTGATGACAATTATCCCGTTAACGGGATGGCAGCCATAAGAAGTTAAACCCAGACTTGGACCACACACACATGCCACTGAAATAGCAGGCTAGTGCTTGCTTTGCAATGCTAGCATTTAGCAACTGATTTCTTCCAAACCACTCATTGTTGAGTTGGCGATTTCCAACGTGTTGTGTAATGTTTATGTCCAATGGCCGATAAGCACCGATCTGTTTTATCTATAATTTATCTTCAAATGACAACGATTAAAAAGGATTTTCAGGAAGATTGTTGACTTGATTCATGATGATGACTGCTTGTCTAGCTTGCTAGCTAAGATTTTGAAAGTATGATGTCAATTCAAAGCTACGAAATGTATGAGTCCACGTGTTAATGTGTAACCTTGAATTATAAAACCAGTGATCTGCCATATACAGTTGAAGTCGGAAGTTTACATACACTTAGGTTGGCGTCATTAAAACTAGTTTTTCAACCACTCCACACATTTCTTGTTAACGAACATTATTTTTGGCAAGTCATTTAGGACATCTACTTTGGCATTGACACAAGTAATTTTTCCAACAATTGTTTACAGACAGATTATTTCACTTTTAATTCACTGTATCAAAATTACAGTGGGTCAGAAGTTTACATACACTAAGATGAATGTGCCTTTAAACAACAATTTCCAGAAAATTATATAATGGCTTTAGAAGCTTCTGAAAGGCCAATTGACGTAATTTGAGTCAATTGGAGGTGTGCTTATGGATGTATTTCAAGGCCTACCTTCAAACTCAGCCATGATGTCAAGCCTCTTGCTTGACATCATGGGAACATCAAATTAAATTAGCCAACACCTCAGAAAATAAACGTAGACCTCCACAAGTATGGTTCATCCTTGGGAGCAATTTCCAAACACCTGAACGTACCACGTTCATCTATACAAACAATAGTACACAAGTATAAACACCATGAGACCACGCAGCCGTCATACCGCTCAGGAAGGAGACACGTTCTGTCTCCTGGAGATGAATGTACTGTGGTGTAAAAAGTGCAAATCAATCCCAGAACAACAGCAAAGGATCTTGTGAAGATGCTTGGAGGAAACAGGTACAAAGTATCTATATCCACAGTAAAACAAGTCCTTTATCAACATTATCTGAAAGGTCGCTCAGCAAGGAAGAAGCCACTGCTCCAAACCAACATAAAAAAGCCAGACCACGGTTTGCAACTGCACATGGGGACAAAGATCGTACTTTTTGGAGAAATGTCCTCTGGTCTAACAAAGCAAAAAATAGAACTGTTTGGCCCTTATTACCATTGTCATGTTTGGAGGAAAAAGGGGAAGCTTGCAAGCCGAAGAACACCATCCCAACCGTGAAGCATGGGGGTGGCAGCATCATGTCGTGGGGGTGCTTTACTGCAGGAGGGACTGGTGCACTTCACAAAATAGATGGCATCATGAGGATAGAAAATTATGTGGATATATTGAAGCAACATCTCAAGACATCAGTCAGGAAGTTAAAGCTTGGTCGCAAATGGGTCTTCCAAATGGACAATGACCCCAAGCATACTTCCAAAGTTGTGGCAAAATGTCTTAAGGACAACAAACCCTGACCTCAATTCTATATTTAATTTGTGGGCAGAACTGAAAAAGCGTGTGCAAGCAAGGAGGTCAACAAACCTGACTCAGTTACACCAGCTCTGTCAGGAGGAATGGTCCAAAATTCACCCTACTTGCTTGTGGAAGGCTACCCGAAACATTTGACCCAAGTTAAACAATTTAATGGCAATGCTACCAAATACTAATTGAGTGTATGTTATCTTCTGACGCACTGGGAATTTGATGAAAAAAATAAAAGCTGAAATAATAATTTCCTCTACTATTATTCTGACATTTCACATTTCATAAAATGAAGTGGTGATCCTAACTGACCTAAGACAGGGAATTTTTACTAACATTAAATGTCAGGAATTGTGAAAAATGTATTTGGCTAAGGTGTATGTAAACTTCCGACTTCAACTGTATAACACCATTTTATCTGTGGCCAATGACCTTGAGCGTTGGATGGGCACTTTTAATGTATATCTATGGCAGCACCCAAAGGGCCAGAATTTTCGAGCCCTGCCCGTGAATTTTGCTGTGACAGTGTCCCTATGAGTGACAGAACACTGAGACAATCATGGCGCAACTAGAGAACATTTACTAGCCCTACACTCCGTATTTTCCGCTAGCTGCCCCACCACCACAGAAAGCACTGAACTAGGCTGAAACACCAGCATTTTGGAGGTGCCTTCGTCAAGAATGCAAAACAGAGACCATATTTGTACCTGGCTTTATTAACTCAAATAATATATTTTTTACACTGTTTGTTTACAGTAACATTAAAACATTTGAACACACCTACTCATTCCAGGGTTTTATTTGATTTATTCATTTTTATTATTTTCTACATTGTAGAATTATAGTGAAGACATCAAAACTATGAAATAACAGGTACGGAATCATGTACTAACCAAAAAAGTGTTCAACAAATTGAAATATATTTTATATTTGAGATTCTTCAAAGTAGCCACCCTTTGCCTTGATGACAGCTTTGCACACTCTTGGCATTCTCTCAACCAGCTTCATGAGATGAGAGAGTCACCTGGAATGAATTTCAATTAACAGATGTGCCTTTTTAAAAGTTAATTTGTGTAATTTATTTCCTTTTTAATGCATTTGAGCCAATCAGTTGTGTTGTGACAAGGTAGAAGATACGCAGTAGATAGTCCTATTTGTTAAAAGACCAAATACATATTATGGCAAGAACAGCTCGAATAAGTAAAGAGAAAGGACAGTCCAACATTACATTAAGACATGAAAGCTAGTCTATAAACAGTTGCAGTGACATTCTACTGAAATGGATACTTGCAGGGTGGAGTCTTTTGTTAAGACATGTAACTAGCTAGCTAGCTTAACAATGGACCATAATCACAACTCATGACGTTACTACTATGCATGAATCTGCAGGTAGCTAACCAAACAGGTTCTATGGCTATAACTAGTCAAGCAAATTGTCTGAGATATGAAGAATAAGGTCATACACAACATTAGCTAGCGACCCAGCCAACTAATGTTAGCTAGCTAAAAGTACCCTTGAAATGAAACCACTTTCTGTCAAAATTAGAAACCTGTAATATGTGAAAATGTAGCTAGCTAGACTATCTTACCAGTATACATCATGGTTGGACGCGTCTCCTGCCATGCATGGTTGCCCTTAGTTTGACGATGTAATCCAGACTGGTGTTCTCGCCATCTCCTTAGCAATCATACTCCAATTCCACTGATTTCAAAACTCGGTCCTCCAGAGAGTGGAGAGCACACACATAACATTAGCTAGCAAGCCAGCCAGCTAGTGTTAGCTAGCTAACAGTACACTTTAACTTGACATTAGGTTTGTATTCTACTACGAAATACGTTTAAAAAAACCTGCGTTTGACACGATGACCTAGACATACTGACCAGCTCCAATAGACAGACACGTGCTATATGGCAGACCAATCCAAACTCATCTCTCGGTATGTCCAGCCCATTCATTATCTCAGCCAATCAGGGCTAGCGGGAAGGTTGCTTGCTTTTTCTATGGCTAAACCAACTCGTAATTTAACAATTTTATTTGTGTTACAGATGGCATACAAGTTTGATATTAAGGCACATGAAAGTTCACATGTTCCAGAAGGCATTTCTGCCTCAAAACGCATTTTGATCCAAAAATATGTTTTACGTTCAAACAGCTCTCCTGTGAAGTCGTGACATGCGACATACGCCTGGTTCCCTGAATCGGGTCACATTTGTTTTTCAACACGACAATGAGCCAAAACACACCTCCAGGCTGTGTAAGGGCTATTTGACCAAGAAGGAGAGTGATGGAGTGTTGCATCAGATGACCTGGCCTCCACAATCACCCCACCTCAACCCAATTGAGATGGTTTGGGATGAGTTGGACCACAAAGTGAAGGGAAAGCAGTCATCAAGTGCTCAGCATATGTGGGAACGTCTTCAAGACTGTTGGAAAAGCATTTCCCATGAAGCTGGTTGAGAGAATGCCAAGAGTGTACAGAGCTGTCATCAAGGCGAAGGGAAGCTACTTTGAAGATTCTAAAACATAAAATATATTTTGATTTGTTTAACACATTTTTTGGGTACAACATGATTCCAAATAAATGTGTTATTTCATAGTTTTCATGTCTTCACTGCAGAACTTTTGACTGGTACTGTATATATAGATTTTTTTAGCTAAAGAGGGGGGCTCAAAACTCTACCCCACCTGCCCTGAATGATGGGTTGCCAATGCTAACAAAGATATATTGCATGTCTGGCCCTGCTTTGTACACAAACATTTTGCAGGAATAACTTCCAGCAGCACCAGCAGAACTGTATACTAAAAAGCTGATGACTTTACCTCCAGAGTCCCAGCCTCCTAGTCAGTGTAACTAGGCTGTTACCAGGCTGAAGGACATGACTGGGACTGCTGTACTGATTGATTGTGTTGTCTCTGACTGATTGCCTGTCTGACCCCGTGTGATGGCCTATTTTGCATTGAAGGCTCGTATGAAGCAAGACAACACTGCACAAACAGATGAGTGTAGGTATAGGGTGAACATGCAAATTGTGTGTGTTGTATACAGAAGTAATTTGAAATACTCCCTCCCTCACCCCTAGTTGTTGATGCCAGTGAGTGAGCCCTGAGGAGAAAGTCGGGTATATATTTTAGGAATTAAGTGAGCAGGAGATGAATGCACAGACATGATGGTTATTTTATGGGGCAATATGAAGACTTGATGTATGATGATGAGCACATTTTAATAAATACTTAATCATGAGAGGACTCTTTTTATTCCCCATGAACATGATGAGTTGCTTTGGCAGCCACACATTTTATTTTGCAGTCAAATCAAAGGGGAAATGTCTGCCATTGGCTATGGAGTGGCATCTATCTATTTGCCATCATACAAGTGACAAAGTCAATTTGGCAAAACCATGCAGTACAGTAGTTTAACATGGATCAATTTACCACACACTAAAGGAAGGTTATTATAAATTACGTGAAATGACAACAAAGATTTAAACAGCATTTGTTGCATTTAAAATTTCTTCAACAATTCAAATTAAATTGTTTAGTAGGCCGTCATTGTAAATAAGAACTTGTTCTAAACTGACTTGCCTAGTTAAATAAAGGTGAAATAAAATAATTACACATTAATTTGCAAATACAGTTCAGAATACACATGCTTTGTTGTGATATCATTTTACACTTTAACCATAGCTACTTCAGTAAAAGGTGGTGTGAATACCTCTCAAAGAAAACCAGGAAGGAATGGAGGACAGTTCCATTTCATTTTCCAGTCACACGTAAAGCGTACACAATTCCATCTTAAACCCCATTGTGAGGCGAAGCAGAGGCATCCATTACTTTCTCCCGGTATCTGATTTCTTCCAGGCACGCCACTCAGTCAGCACAACATGCCAGGCATGCTGGGAATGATCTCCATGTACCTGATTATCACCTAGCCTGCATTAGTCCAACCAATCCCCAACAGGCTGCCAGTCTACCTACAAACTAATGGTATCAGGTGGCCCCAGGGAAAAATAACCCCCATAGTTCTGTTCTCCCCACCGTTCCGTTCTGCATGGATGAAAGGACAGTCTGAGATCTGACTGATGCTTTTCCATGACCTACTGTCTTATTACACTTCCTGGACTCTGACACATTATCCAAACCAATCAGAATGTGGGCTGTTGTTTTAAATTGGCCTGTTTGTCTGTGTGTCTCTGCAGGCATCTGTGAAATGTTAAAATCCTCAGGCGATGAAGCAGGGTTAGTCATAACCTTGACTTTTTGTTGGATGTTTTCCATGATAGTTTGACTGGCAAGTGAGCCATCCAAAACGAATTCCTCTTATTAAAATGGCTGTTAATAATTTAAATGGCGATGCATTTTTCATGCTGTACTTCCCATTTCCTACTCAAATCTACTCTGAGAGGTACAGTGGTTATCACTTTCGCATTGTTACTGCCCTCTCTAAGATCTGTCAAAATCTGCTAATTAATTTTCACCCTTTGGTTATTAGCCACATTTTATATAAATCTAAGCAGTTCACATTGAAAATGGGCTCTGTTATATTATTTGAATGAGTGCCCGCTCTCCAAGCCTGCCTTTTCTTTCAGTTAATCTGCTTATCGTTCACAGATAGGGCACTTGAATGGGACTCGATAATGGTGCCAGGCTCATATAATGGTGTTTTCAATACTAACCTTTGGGAACTGTGTGTCTGTAAATGATGTATGCATATGCATTAGCCTCAAGTTTTATATGAACAATAATCTTCGAGAAAGTACTTCAAAACATTCATCCCTTTAGCCTATTGAGATGCTGATGTCCACAGCCCGGGTATCTCTAAACAATGACAAAGAAGTTCATGTAGCTTGAAATAATGTTAGTATTCATTTGAATGTACAGTAATATCACATTGACAGGGATGATGTTTTCTGCTGAGAGTTGAGGTTGTTGAAATGGAAAAAGTTGTTTGTTTACATGCTGTAGCTTCCACAGTTAGTAATGCCTGCCTCATGAGCTGGATAGCAGCCATTCGACGGGGATCAACAAGCCTATTCCCCTTAGTTTGATTTATGATGGCCTTATCACTGTTTGTGTTATATTATTTGCCTACATGATAGCGCTGTCATACATAACCAAGATATAGTGCCAGCGGTATGTTGATTATATCTACAGCGATTCTCTCGCTGTCATATTCTCTAAGATTGTCTCCTTATAAAAACAGCCTGTTTTCATCACTGCATTACTGTACTCTCAGAATAGAAAGAAATACAATTTTAGACGGTAATGGGAGATTTCAAAGGCTTGGATTCATAAATCCTTGATTTGAAGTAGGGGTTGATTTAAACTCCTTAGTGCTAGTGACAGTTTTCGCAAATACAATGCATCCAGTGGTAACAGGGTATATAATCTGAGCTTCGCTCACTGCAATAACTTCTGTAGAGTCCTTGAGAACTAATATTTACTACTAGATTTGTTTACATACAGAGATTGTAATGCTTAGCTATGTTAATGTTTGAATACCTCTCTGAACTACTTTATTGATTATTAGATCAAGTCTAGCATGGGTACTTTACGTTCATGACTATCAACACTTGTCATGTCTTCACTGTAAATTGAGGCAACTTGGGAGTTGGGTCCGGATGGTGAGATAGTATCACTTCTGGGGTTGAACTGGATCCACTCTGGCACTATACTGAGCTCATTAGATAGTGCTTTAGCTCTCGTAACACGGAGAGCTGCCATTCAGCCAGCTGCCATTTGGAGTTGGCAAACTCACAGAATGCAAATCTGAAGATTGAAATCCCTGAGCACTCATTTCCCTGAGACCAAAAGAAAAGCATCCTCTACCTTTTGATTCAGCTTATTCATTTTCAGTCACTTCATAGGAGCTCCGATAGACCCTCAAACAGAAGATTGCAGTACTGTACCTATACACCTGTTGTACTCGGCGCATGTGACAAACACAATTTGATTTGATTTGATACAGTATGTTCTGCTGCAGACCAGGCCACTCTGAGTGAGGCCCATCCGCCCAGTGTATGTTGCCTCCAACTAATCTCCTAATTACCACATTAGCTAATTATTTGCTCTGTTGGCACCACCATACGTTGGGAAGATAGAAGATAAGTTCTAAAATAAACAGGGTTTATGCCATCATCCATGTATTGACCTTGGCTTTTAGGTAAGATTTGGGGAAGTATTGGGTTTGGAGAAGAGCCTGGCAATTGGTGAATAGTGGAGGGACTTGCCTCTGTTTGCAATCTACTGTAGAGAGAGCTTGCAGATTCTGTCCTACTATCCAGGTCTATAACCAAACAGTTTGAGCTACTACTTTTAAAAATACATCTCTCCAGAAATAAGTCTCTCAATGTTGCCGCTTGTTATAGACCCCCTCTCAGCTTCAAGGGGTGTGCCCTGGACACTATATGTGAATTGAACGCTATCGTCAGAGTTCATACTGTTAGGTGACCTAAACTGGGATATACTTAGCACTCCGGATGTCCTACAATCGGAGCTATAGGCACTCAATCTCACACAAATTATCAAGGAACCTACCAGGTACAACACCAAATCCGTAAACATGGGCACCCTCATAGACATCATCCTGACCAACGTGCCCTCTAAATACAGCTCTGCTGTTTTCAACCAGGATCTCAGCGATCACTGCCTCATTGCCTGCGTCCGTGGTCATACGACCACCCCCCATCACTGTCAAATGCTCCCTAAAACACTTCTGCGAGCAGGCCTTTCTAATCGACCTGTCCTGGGTATCCTGGAAGGATATTGACCTCATCTTGTCAGTAGAGGATGCCTGGTTGTTTTTCAAAAGTGTCTTCCTCACCATCTTAAATAAGCATGCTCATTTAAAAAAATGTAGAACTAAGAACAGATATAGCCCTTGGTTCACTCCAGACTTGACTGCCCTTGACCAGCACAAAAACATCCTGTGGCACACTGCACTAGCTTCAAATTGTCTCCGTGATATGCAACTTTTCAGTGAAGTCAGGAACCAATATACACAGTCAGTTAGGAAACCTCTCTGCGAGTAAGGCTAGTTTCCTGAATTTCCGCCTGTCTGACGTGCCCAAAGTAAACTGCCTGTTACTGCCCACAAGCTAGGATATGCATATAGTTGGTAGGATTGAATAGAAAAAACTCTGACGTTTCTAAAACTGTTAAAAAAATGTCTGTGAGTATAACATAACTGATATAGCAGGCAAAAACCAGAGGAAAATCGATCCGGAAAATGTATTTGAGCTTGGAATGACTTCCAATGCAATGCTATTGAAATATCTTATTTCCGCCTCCCAGATTGCAGTTCCTATGGCTTCCAATGGATACAAGATTACAGGCTTGTTTTTTTTTTAAATAAGTACACTGCTCAAAAAAATAAAGGGAACACTAAAATAACACATCCTAGATCTGAATGAATGAAATATTCTTATTAAATACTTTTTTCTTTACATAGTTGAATGTGCTGACAACAAAATCAGACAAAAATTATCAATGGAAATCAAATTTATCAACCCATGGAGGTCTGGATTTGGAGTCACACACAAAATTAAAGTGGAAAACCACACTACAGGCTGATCCAACTTTGTTGTAATGTCCTTAAAACAAGTCAAAATGAGGCTCAGTAGTGTGTGTGGCTTCCACGTGCCTGTATGACCTCCCTACAACGCCTGGGCATGCTCCTAATGAGGTGGCGGATGGTCTCCTGAGGGATCTCCTCCCAGACCTGGACTAAAGCATCCACCAACTCCTGGACAGTCTGTGGTGCAACGTGGCGTTGGTGGATGGAGCGAGACATGATGTCCCAGATGTGCTCAATTGGATTCAGGTCTGGGGAACGGGCGGGCCAGTCCATAGCATCAATTTCTTCCTCTTGCAGGAACTGCTGACACACTCCAGCCACATGAGGTCTAGCATTGTCTTGCATTAGGAGGAACCCAGGGCCAACCGCACCAGCATATGGTCTCACAAGGGGTCTGAGGATCTCATCTCGGTACCTAATGGCAGTAAGGCTACCTCTGGCGAGCACATGGAGGGCTGTGCGGCCCCCCAAAGAAATGCCACCCCACACCATGACTGACCCACCGCCAAACCGGTCATGCTGGAGGATGTTGCAGGCAGCAGAACGTTCTCCACAGCGTCTCCAGACTCTGTCACGTCTGTCACGTGCTCAGTGTGAACCTGCTTTCATCTGTGCAGAGCACAGGGCGCCAATGGTGAATTTGCCAATCTAGGTGTTCTCTGGCAAATGCCAAACGTCCTGCACGGTGTTGGGCTGTAAACACAACCCCCACCCGTGGACGTCGGGCCCTCATACCACCCTCATTGAGTCTGTTTTTGACCGTTTGAGCAGACACATGCACATTTGTGGCCTGCTGGAGGTCATTTTGCAGGGCTCTGGCAGTGCTCCTCCTGCTCCTCCTTGCACAAAGGCAGAGGTAGCGGTCCTGCTGCTGGGTTGTTGCCCTCCAACGACCTCCTCCACGTCTCCTGATGTACTGGCCTGTCTCCTGGTAGCGCCTCCATGCTCTGGACACTACGCTGACAGACACAGCAAACCTTCTTGCCACAGCTCGCATTGATGTGCCATCATGGATGAGCTGCACTACCTGAGCCACTTGTGTGGGTTGTAGACTCCGTCTCATGCTACCACTAGAGTGAAAGCACCGCCAGCATTCAAAAGTGACTAAAACATCAGCCAGGAAGCATAGGAACTGAGAAGTGGTCTGTGGTCACCACCTGCAGAACCACTCCTTTATTGGGGGTGTCTTGCTAATTGCCTATAATTTCCACCTGTTGTCTATTCCATTTGCACAACAGCATGTGAAATGTATTGTCAATCAGTGTTGCTTCATTGACTTGTAGTTACATTGTGTTTAAGTGTTCCCCTTGTTTTTTGGAGCAGTGTATTTGTTGTCGTTCCAGGTTGAGCGCCAGGGCAAAGTAGTATTTTTTGCGCTCTTGAATGTAGGCGTGGTCTTCGTTCTTTTCCTTGGCTATTAAACATACTATTCTCCATCTGAAATTGAATCATTTATTTAGATATTAGACAACCTGTGTTTAATAAAAAACATTTGACTCGTATGCATGTTGAAAGACTGGATTATTGAATTCAATGGCACCAACTAAACAGCATATTTGGGATATAAAGAAGGACTTTATTGAACAAAACGACCGTTCATTGCGTATCTGGGACCCTTGGGATTGCAACCAGAGGGAGATCTTAAAAAGAAAGTCATTTATTTTATTGCTATTTATGATTTTGTGTCGCCAGTGCTGGTTTGAAAGATATGTTGACATGGGACGCTGTCCTCAAACAATCAGATGCTATGCTTTTGCCATAAAACCTTTTTGAAATCTGACAACGCAGTTAGATTGCCAAGATTCATAGCTAAAGAATCATGTATGACACATATTTTCATGAATGTTTAATATTGCGATTTTGTATTTTGAATTTGTTGCGCTCCGATTTCACCGGATGTTGTCTAATTTGATCCCGCTAGCGAGGATCTTCGTGCTAAAAGGTTAGGAAAGCAAAGGCTAGCTTTTTCAAATGGAAATTTGCATCCTGCAGCACTAATTCCAAAACGTTTTGGGACACTGTAAAGTCCATGGAGAATAAGAACACCTCCTCTCAGCTGCTAGGCTAGGAAACACCATCCCCACCGATATATCCACAATCGATAATTTCAATAAGCATTTCTCTACAGCTGGCCGAGCTTTCAACATGGCTACCGCAACCCCGGCCAACAGCTCCTCTCTTTCATATCGTCTGAGATTCCTAATGATTGGAAAGCGGCCTCGGTCATCCCCCTCTTCAAAGGGGGAGACACTCTAGACCCAAACTGTTACAGACCTATTTCCATCCTGCCCTGCCCTTCTAAAGTCTTTGAAAGGCAAGTGAACAAACAAATCAATGACGATCTCAAATCCCACCGTACCATCTCCGCTATGCAATCCGACATCCGAACTGGTCACGGGTGCACCTCAGCCATGGTCAAGGTCCTAAACGATATCATAACCACCATGGATAAAAAACAGTACGGTGCAACCGTCTTCATTGACCTGGACAAGGCTTTTGAGTCTGTCAATCACCGTATTCTTATCGGCAGACTCAACAGCCTTGGTTTCTCTAATGACTGCCTCGCCTGCTTAACTAACTACTTCTAAGATAGAGTTCAGTGTGTCAAATCGGAGGGCCTGTTGTCCGGACCTCTGGCAGTCTCTATGGGCGTTCTACAGGGTTCAATTCTCGGGCCGACTCTTTTCTCTGTATATATCAATGATATCGCTCTTGCTGCGGGTGATTCTTTGATCCACCTCTACACAGACGACACCATTCTGTACACATCCAGCCCTTCTTTGGACACTGTGTTAACAAATCTCCAAATGAGCTTCAATGCCATACAACACTCCTTCCATGGCCTCAAACTGCTCTTAAACGCTAGTAAAACAAAATGCAAGAGTTTCAACCGATCGCTGCCCGCACCCGCCCGCGTAGCATCACTACTCTGGACGGTTCTGACTTAGAATATGTGGACAACTATAAATATCTAGGTGTCTGTGTAGACTGTAAACTCTCCTTCCAGACTCATAATAAGCATCTCCAATCCATAATTAATTCTAGAATTGGATTCCTATTTCGCAACAAAGTCTCCTTCACTCATGCTGATAAACATACCCTCGTAAAACTGACTATCCTACCGATCCTTGACTTTGGCAATGTAATTTACAAAATAGCCTCCAACACTCTACTCAGCAAATTGTATGCAGTCTAACAGTGCCATCTGTTTTGTCACCAAAGCCCCATAGACTACCCACCATTGCGACCTGTATGCTCTCGTTGTCTGGTCCTCACTACATTTTCGCCACCAAACCCATTGGCTCCAGGTCATCTATAAGTCTTTGCTAGGTTAAGCACCGCCTTATCTCAGGTCACTAGTCACCATAGCAACACCCACCCGTAGCACATGCTCCAGCAGGTCAATTTCACTGGTCATCCCCAAAGCCAACACCTACTTTTTCCACCTTTCCTTCCAGTTTTCTGCTGCCAATGACTGGAACGAATTGCAAAAATTAGAGACTTCACTAACTCGGCTCACTAACTCGGCTGTCAGAGCAGCTTACCGATCGGTGTAGCTGTACACAGCCCATCTGTAAATAGCCCACCCAACCTACTACCTACCTCATCCCCATATTGTTAATTTTTTTTAATGCTCTTTTGTACAGCAATATTTCTACTTGCACATCCTCATCTGCACAGCTATCACTCCAGTGTTAATTGCTAAATTGTAATTACTTCACCACTATGGCCTATTACCTCCTTACTTAATTTGCACAGTGTACAGAATTTCTATTGTGTTACTGACTGTACATTTGTTTATCCCATGTGTGCCTCCGTGTTGTTGTTTTTGTCGCACTGCTTTGCTTTATTTTGGCCAGGTCGCAGTTGTAAATGAGAATTTGTTCTAAACTGGCCTACCTGGTTAAATAAAGGTTAAATAAACAAAAAAATGCTTGCTATGCTTTGTTGTGGACACATTATTGTGTCCCAGGTTTGAACCATATACCTTACATTAAGGATTATTGAATGTTATCTAACACATATCCCAGAAGTATAACCATGAATACAAAATAGTGAATTCTAGATGGTGAACTGTCTAAAATTGCCTTATCTTTAAGAGACATATTTCTTCACTTTCTGCTTCATATATATTTCATACTTCAAGAGGTTTTGACCACGTTACATGACACCGGGCATCTCTGTTTAAAAATAATCACAGCTTATGGGACTTTATCAATGTTGAAAATGGAGGGCTTTTTTCTTCCCACTGCAGTGTATAACACTTTACACAGGTGGGATTGAATTTGAAGGCAATTGCTCATGGAACCCTGTCAGCATTATTTTGAGAGAGAGCGAGAGAGAGAGAGAAAATGACCCTGCCTGACTCTAAAAAGCAGTTGTATGGGTCTTAAGCAAAATTAGAATTCCGGACTAATTCTGGGCGGTGAACAACCTTTACCGTGCCTTGTACTTATATTGCCTTGATTCCATCAAGGGTTTGGAGTGTGAAGCAATTATTCTCCCAGCCCTCAAATCTCTGCAGGTGCACAACTGCATGCTGTGAAGTCTATGTACAAACATAATTTCAAAGCTCCTCAATTTTTCACCTGATACGTCAACAAGGCAACCACTCTCACAGTAATTTGATTGTCTTGTATTCGGCGTCGGAATCTTCAATAAGTCATAATGCTGTAACTAGCTAACAACAGGGATACTGGGAAGCAGTTGAAGGAATCAGGGATAGCGTGAATGGCCTTTGTTTCTCATTCAAATGGTTGAATAATAATACTACAGTTAAACACGTCAATCAGTTTGAATGGAAAAAACACGTGTTGGTGTGCTATGACTAATCTTTGACAGCTAGACTGGCTCTTGTCAACTGTTTTCAGCCTCACCATTTTGCACTCTGAAATTCAGTTTCTGTTGAGAGGCATCAGTTAAACTTAAATGCAAAGACAGCAGCTTTTTTTAGTGTTGCTCTGCCTTTCCTTTGATTAGAATCTATCCCCCATCCCACATTGACTAAGGCGGCACAGCACAGTACAGTAATACCAATTTACTATTGTTACAGCTCCACCTGCTGGTCTAATGTAGTCCTAGCGTCCTCTTAGATCGAGGCACCTGGCGTGCCTCTCTCTGCTCAAATACAAATATAATACACCTTTCCATGCCCACTCTCGCATAATTCACTGAGTACTACAGTATGTGTCCCCCGCATGTTTAATGGAGTGCAACAGAAAGAAAATAATCTGCTTCATCTGTTTGCACAGCAATTCATTTTAATTATACCCCTAGGCTTGTTTTATGTTTTAAAGCACTGAATCATTTATCATCCAGCACAGGGACATTGTAATGTTAAAATAAATTAGAGGAATAGTAGTGGAAAGTCCGCCACCTAACCTAATTGCCACTGGCTTTGATTTAGTCTATTAATAATAAAGGGGTAAAGATATGTTTCTTTTTTTGGATTCAAGGATGAAAGAATAGAGTTGTAATTCCTGAAGGGGTTTCCTTTTGATGACGTACAGTACTGTATGTCTAATACCCCTAACGTTGAGATGCATAGACGATCAAGGATTTCAAAATATGTTTTAGCTCTGAACTTATAACCCTTTCAGGCTATAGTGTTGAGAAAAATAACCCTTATTAATAAATCCTTCTTGATAGCGATGCATTAGTTCTACCCTACTTGAGCAACTTCTAAGACCTAGAAGTACTCCAACCATCCCAGCCTGCTGTAAGGGCGGACTCCCAATTCACTGATGGCTTTGAAATCCACTTTGTTCTTGCCTACAGTGCCTTCAGAAATTATTCAGACCACTTGACTTTTTCCACATTTTGTTATGTTACAGCCTTTTTAAAAAATGTATTAAATCGTTTTTTTCTTCATCAATCAATACAAAAAAATCTCACTTAATGTCAGTAAAACAAAAGAGATGATCGTGGACTTCAGGAAACAGCAAAGGGAGCACCCCCCTATCCACATCGATGTGACAGCAGTGGAGAAGGTGGAAAGTTTTAAGTTCCTCTGTGTACATATCATTGACAAACTGAAATGGTCCAAGCACACAGACAGTGTGTTGAAGAAGGAGAAGCAGCAGCGCTTTCTTCATCCTCAGGAGGCTGAAAAATGTGGTTTGTCACTCAAAACCCTCAAACTTTTACAGGTGCACAATCAAGAGCCTCCTGTCGGGCAGTATCACCGCCTGGTACGGCAACAGCACCTCCCACAACCGCATGGCTCTCCAGAAGGTGATGCAGTTTGCACAACGCATCACCGGGGGCAAACTACCTGCTCTCCAGGACACCTACAACACCCGCTGTCACAGGAAGGCAAAAAGATCATCAAGGACAATAACCACCCGAGCCACTGCCTGTTCACCCCGCTTCCATCCAGAATGCGGGGTCAGTACAGGTGCATCAAAGCTGGGATAGAGAGATTGAAAAACAGCTTATATCTCAAGGCCATCAGATTGTTAAACAGCACCACTAGCACAGAGAGGCGGCTGCCTACCTACAGATTTGATATCAATGTCCACTTTAATAAATGGAAAACTAGTCACTTTAATAATGCCACTTTAAGAATGTTTACATATCTCACATTACTTATCTCATATGTATGTACTGTATACTACATTATCTATTGCATCTTAGCCGCTCTGTCACTGCTCGCCCATATATTTTATTTTTATATATGCTTATCCCATTCCTTTACTTGATTGTGTGTATTAGGTTTGTTGTGGAATTTGTTAGATATTAGGTTTTGTTGTGGAATTCTTAGATATTACCTGTTTGATACTGCAGCACTGTCAGATGTAGAGGCATAAGCATTTCGCTACACTCACAATAACATCTGCTAACCATGTCTGTGACCAACAAAATTAGATTCAATTTGATTATGATTTTACAGTGCCTTGCGAAAGTATTCGGCCCCCTTGAACTTTGCAACCTTTTGCCACATTTCAGGCTTCAAACATAAAGATATAAAACTGTATTTTTTTGTGAAGAATCAACAACAAGTGGGACACAATCATGAAGTGGAACGACATTTATTGGATATTTCAAACTTTTTTAACAAATCAAAAACTGAAAAATTGGGCGTGCAAAATGATTCAGCCCCCTTAAGTTAATATTTTGTAGCGCCACCTTTTGCTGCGATTACAGCTTTAAGTCGCTTGGGGTATGTCTCTATCAGTTTTGCACATCGAGAGACTGACATTTTTTCCCATTCCTCCTTGCAAAACAGCTCGAGCTCAGTGAGGTTGGATGGAGAGCATTTGTGAACAGCAGTTTTCAGTTCTTTCCACAGATTCTCGATTGGATTCAGGTCTGGACTTTGACTTGGCCATTCTAACACCTGGATATGTTTATTTTTTAACCATTCCATTGTAGATTTTGCTTTATGTTTTGGATCATTGTCTTGTTGGAAGACAAATCTCCGACCCAGTCTCAGGTCTTTTGCAGACTCCATCAGGTTTTCTTCCAGAATGGTCCTGTATTTGGCTCCATCCATCTTCCCATCAATTTTAACCATCTTCCCTGTCCCTGCTGAAGAAAAGCAGGCCCAAACCATGATGCTGCCACCACCATGTTTGACAGTGGGGATGGTGTGTTCAGCTGTGTTGCTTTTACGCCAAACATAACGTTTTGCATTGTTGCCAAAAAGTTCAATTTTGGTTTCATCTGACCAGAGCACCTTCTTCCACATGTTTGGTGTGTCTCCCAGGTGGCTTGTGGCAAACTTTAAACGACACTTTTTATGGATATCTTTAAGAAATGGCTTTCTTCTTGCCACTCTTCCATAAAGGCCAGATTGTGCAATATACGACTGATTGTTGTCCTATGGACAGAGTCTCCCACCTCAGCTGTAGATCTCTGCAGTTCATCCAGAGTGATCATGGGCCTCTTGGCTGCATCTCTGATCAGTCTTCTCCTTGTATAAGCTGAAAGTTTAGAGGGACGGCCAGGTCTTGGTAGATTTGCAGTGGTCTGATACTCCTTCCATTTCAATATTATCGCTTGCACAGTGCTCCTTGGGATGTTTAAAGCTTGGGAAATCTTTTTGTATCCAAATCCGGCTTTAAACTTCTTCACAACAGTATCTCGGACCTGCCTGGTGTGTTCCTTGTTCTTCATGATGCTCTCTGCGCTTTCAACAGACGCTTTCATCATCATTAGTCATTTAGGTCAACATTGGATCATTCAGAGATCCTCACTGAACTTCTGGAGAGAGTTTGCTGCACTGAAAGTAAAGGGGCTGAATAATTTTGCAAGCCCAATTTTTCAGTTTTTGATTTGTTAAAAAAGTTTGAAATATCCAATAAATGTTGTTCCACTTCATGATTGTGTCCCACTTGTTGTTGATTCTTCACAAAAAAATACAGTTTTATATCTTCATGTTTGAAGCCTGAAATGTGGTAAAAAGTTGCAAAGTTCAAGGGGGCCGAATACTTTCGCAAGGCACTGTATTTGACTAGTCTCCCAGTCCCTGCCACTGAAAAACATCCCCACAGTGTCACGCCCTGACCGTAGAGATCCTTTTTATTCTCTACTTGGTTAGGTCAGGGTGTGACTAGGGTGGGCAATCTATGTTTTCTATTTCTTTGTTGGCCGGGTATGGTTCCCAATCAGAGGCAGCTGTCTATCGTTGTCTCTGATTGGGGATCATACTTAGGCAGCCTTTTCCACCTGTAGTTTGTGGGATCTTGTTTTTCGTACTGTGCTGTTTAGCCCTACTAGACGTTACAGTTCGTTTTGTATTTGTTATTTTTCGGTGTTCATTTGATAAATTAAAATGTATGCCTACCACGCTGCACCTTGGTCCGATCCTTCCATCGATGAACGTAACACACAGCATGATGCTGCCACCACCATGCTTCACAGTAAAGATAGTGCCAGGTTTCCCCCAGACGTGACGCTTGGCAATCAGGCCAAAGAGTTACATTTTGGTTTCATCAGTCCAGACAATCTTGTTTCTCATGGCCTGAGAGTCTTTAGGTGCCTTTTGGAAAACCAAGAGGGCTGTCATGTGCCTTTTACTGAGGAGTGGTTTCTGCCTGGCCACTCTACCATAAAGGCCTGATTGGTGGAGTGCTGCAGAGATGGTTGTCCTTCTGGAAGTTTCTCCAATCTCCTCAGAGGAACTCTATAGCTCTGTCAGAGTGATCCTCAGGTTCCTGGTCATTTCCCTGACCAAGGCCGCCTTGGTGGTTCCAAATATCTTCCATATCTGTGCCTCGACACAATCCTGTCTCAGACGGACTGTTCCGGACGGACAATCCTGTCTCTTTACGGACAATTCCTTCGACCTCATGGCTTGGTTGCTCAGACATGCACTCTCAACTGTGGGACCTTATATAGACAGGTGTGCCTTTCCAAATTATATCTAATCAACAGAATTGACAACAGGTCAAGTCAAGTTGCTGAAATGTCTCAAGGATGATCAATGGAAACAGGATGCACCTGAGCTCAATTAGCAAAGGGGCTGAATACTTATGTAAATAATGTATTTCTGTTTGCAAAAATTTCTACAAATCTATTTTCACTTTGTCATTATGGGGTATTGTTTGTTGATTGCTGAGGATTAAAAAAATCAATTGTAGAAAAAGGCTGTAATGTAACAAAATGTGGAAAAATTCAAGGTGTCTGAATACTTTCCGAAGATACTGTACGTAAAAGTCATTTCTTCATACTGTGGCCTACACATTCTATAAGTGCTAAAAAAGAAAATGTGCTTTACAAAATGTGTTTAAGTCAATATCTTGTGTCGGGAAACAATTCCTTAATACATTTTTGTATGGACATGGGTGTAGAAAGAAAATAATTGAGAGTGACAACACTTTTCCCACACATCTTTCTTCCCCTTGTGCATGCCAACTTCTAATTATCTACTTGACAATCTATTGCAGCTCTACTTTCTCTTCTTCCCAGGAGCAGAAAGGGGGTTGCTTGGCAACAGGACTGCAGAGTACACATTTGGTTAAATCAAATCAAAGATAAAAAAGGAACAAGAATTGTTGTTATTGATGCTTGGCCAACGACATCTTCTAACTGATGCCGAGGTATAGCTAATATATCTGTGACCGATTGTTGTTTATCAGATTTATAGCTTTTTAATATAAAGATGGGAAGGACAAGAAAGTGTTTTTTAAACAACTGTCTATCATCCACAATGTCAAAACGTCCATTGTTTTGTGTGTGTCACAACTAAATGAATGTATTCATGTGTTCTGAATGCAGTGATCATAGTTGATGTGTCAGACGATGCTATTTATTCAATTGATAGTCCCTCACTCAGAATCGCTCCCTGGGGACTCGCATCAATGTAGTCTTCTCTTATGATCTAATGGCTTGCCATTGACATATAAAAGGTCATTAATTAATAATGGTTGTCCAGCCATTTGCATTTCACGTTGAAATCATTTTCTGTGTCCCTTAAGCTTTCCACATTATTTCATGATATTACAAAGAACATGTCTACCCATATAGTCATAATCCTCAGTGGAACTTTAATGAAGTACATGCTCCTAAAGAGGATGTGTTAATTTGCCAGTGGTAAATCATGTCGTCTTTGGAAGGATGCAGTCTATGTGGATTGTACAGATGGATAAGTTCCTCTAGATAAATAAGTTATTTTCTATTACCTGCTGAATTCCCTTTAACCTGTATCCAATGACAATGATGGCACCGACATAGAGGGCTGCCTCACTTCTATTTCCTCGGAAACTTTGCAGTATTTTTTTTTTCTGTATGATTTCTTACATTGTTAGATGAGAAAATCTTAAGGGTTATTACACACAGCCGGGAAGAACTATTGGATATCAGAGCGACGTCAACTTACCAGCACTACGACCAGGTAAATGACTTTCCCGAAGCGGATCCTTTGTCCGAACCACCCAGGGCATTTGAACTGATTCAAGAGGCTGACCCAAAACAACGCAGCCGGAGAAGAGGTAGATGGAACGGTCTTCTGGTCAAACTTCGGAGGTATGCACATCACCCACCGCTTCCGAGTATATTACTCGCTAATGTCCAGTCTCTAGCAAACAAGGTAGACTAAATTAGGGCAGGGATTTTAACATACTCTGTTTCACGGAAACATGGCTCTCTCGGATATGCTGTCGGAGTTGGTACAGCCACCTGGATTCTTTGTGCATCACACCGATGGGAATAAACATCTTTCCGGGAAGAAGAAGGGCGGGGGTGTATGTTTCATGATTAACGACTCATTGTGTAATTGTAACAAAATACAGGAACTCAAGTCCTTTTGTTCACCTGACCTATAATTCCTCACAATCAAACGCAGACCGTATTATCTCCTAAGGGAATTCTATTCGCTTATTGTCACAGCCGTGTATATCCCCACTCAAGCCGATACAACGGTGGCCCTCAAGAAACTTCACTGGACTTCATGCAAACTGGAAACCATATATACGGAGGCTGCATTTATCGTAACTGGGGATTTTAACAAAGCAAATTTGAGAACAAGGCTACCTAAAATTCTATCAGCATATTGACTGTAGCACTCACACTGGTGAAACACTGCATCACTGCTACTCTAACTTACACAATGCACACAAGGCCCTACCCCGCCCTCCTTTCGGCGAATCTGACAACGACTCCATTTTGCTTCTCCCTTCCTATAGGCAGAAACTCAAACAGGGTGTAGCCATGCTAAGAACTATTCACTACAGGTCTGAAATATCGGAATCCACGCTTCAAGATTGTTTTGATCACGCGGACTGGGACATGTTCCAGGTACCCTCAGAGAATAATATTGACGTATACGCTGATTCAGTGAGTGAGTTTATAAGGAAGTGCATAGGAGATGTAGTATTTACTGTGACTATTAAAACCTATCCTGACCAGAAACCGTGGAGAGATGGCGGCATTCGCGCAAAACTGAAAGCACTAACCCTTGCATTCAACCATGGAAAGTTGACTGGGAATATGGCCGAATACAAACAGTGTAGTTATTCCCTGCCAATCAAACAAGCAAAATGTCAGTATAGAAATAAAATCGAGTTGCAATTCAACAGCTGACACGAGACGCATGTGGCAGGTTTTACAGACAATCACAGACTGCAAAAGGAAAACCAGCTAGGTCACAGACACCGACGTCTTGCTTCCAGAAAAACGAAACACCTTCTTTACCTGCTTTGAGGACATTACAGTGCCACCGACGCAGCCCGCTACCAAGGACTGTGGGCTCTCCTTCTCCTTGGCCAATGTGAGAAAGACATTTAAACTTGTTAACCCTTGCAAGGCTGCCAGCCCAGAAGGCATCCCTAGTCGTGTCCACAGAGCATGCGCAGACCAGCTGGCTGGTGTGTTTACAGAAATATTCAATCTCTCCCAATCCCAGTCTGCTGTCCCCACATGCTTCAAGATGGGCACCATTGTTCCTGTACCCAAGAAGGCAAAGGTAACTGAACTAAATGACTCGCCCCGTAGCATTCACTTCTGTCATTATGAAGTGCTTTGAGAGGCTAGTCAAGGATCATATCACCTTCACCTTACCTGTCACCTTAGACCCACTTCAATTTGCTTACCACCCCAATAGGTCCACAGACGATGCAATTGCCATCACACTGCACACTGCTCTATCCCATCTGGACAAGAGGAATACCTACAGTGGGGCAAAAAAGTATTTAGTCAGCCACCAATTGTGCAAGTTCTCCCACTTAAAAAGATGAAAGAGGCCTGTAATTTTCATCATAGGTACACTTCAACTATGACAGACAAATTGAGGAAAAAAAATCCAGATAATCACATTGTAGGAATTTTAATGAATTTATTTGCAAATTATGGTGGAAAATAAGTATTTGGTCACCTACAAACAAGCAAGATTTCTGGCTCTCACAGACCTGTAACTTCTTCTTTTAGAGGCTCCTCTGTCCTCCACTCGTTACCTGTATTAATAGCACCTGTTTGAACTTGTTATCATTATAAAAGACACCTGTCCACAACCTCAAACAGTCACACTCCAAACTCCACTATGGCCAAGACCAAAGAGCTGTCAAAGGACACCAGAAACCAAATTGTAGACCTGCACCAGGCTGGGAAGACTGAATCTGCAATAGGTTAGCAGCTTGGTTTGAAGAAATCAACTGTGGGAGCAATTATTAGGAATTGGAAGACATACAAGACCACTAATAATCTCCCTCGATCTGGGGCTCCATGCAAGATCTCACCCCGAGGGGTCAAAATGATCACAAGAATGGTGAGCAAAAATCCCAGAACCACCTAGTGAATGACCTGCAGAGAGCTGGGACCAAAGTAACAAAGCCTACCATCAGTAACACACTACGCCGCCAGGGAATCAAATCCTGCAGTGCCAGACGTGTCCCCCTGCTTAAGCCAGTACATGTCCAGGCCAGTCTGAAGTTTGCTAGAGAGCATTTGGATGATCCAGAATAAGATTGGGAGAATGTCATATGGTCAGATGAAACCAAAATATAACTTTTTGGTAAAAACTCAACTCGTTGTGTTTGGAGGACAAAGAATGCTGAGTTGCATCCAAAGAACACCATACCTACTGTGAAGCAGGGGTGTGGAAACATCATACTTTGGGGCTGTTTTTCTGCAAAGGGACCAGGACGACTGATCCGTGTAAAGGAAAGAACAAATGTGGCCATGTATCGTGAGATTTTGAGTGAAAACCTCCTTCCATCAGCATTGAAGATGAAACATGGCGGGTCTTTCAGCATGACAATGATCCCAAACACACCGCCCGGGCAACGAAGGAGTGGTTTCGTAAGAAGCATTTCAAGGTCCTCGAGTGGCCTAACCAGTCTCCAGATCTCAACCCCATAGAAAATCTTTGGAGGGAGTTGAAAGTCCGTGTTGCCCAGCAACAGCCCCAAAACATCACTGCTCTAGAGGAGATCTGCATGGAGGAATGGGCCAAAATACCAGCAACAATGTGTGAAAACCTTGTGAAGACTTACAGAAAACGTTTGACCTCTGTCATTGCCAACAAAGGGTATATAACAAAGTATTGAGATAAACTTTTGTTATTAACCAAATACTTTTTTCCACCATAATTTGCAAATAAATTCATAAAAAATCCTACAATGTGATTTTCTGGATTTTTTTTCTAATTTTGTAGTAGTTGAAAATTACCTATGATGAAAGTTACAGGCCTCTCTCATCTTTTTAAGTGGGAGAACTTGCACAATTGGTGGCTGAGGAAATACTTTTTTGCCCCACAGTATGTAGGAATGCTGTTCATTGACTATAGCTCAGCATTCAAAACCATAGTACCCTCCAAGCTCATCATTAAGCTTGAGGCCCTGGGTCTCAACCCCGCCCTGTGCAACTGGGATCTGGACTTCCTGATGGGCCGTCCCCAGGTAGTGAAAGTATTAACCAACATCTCCATTCCGCTGATCCTCAACACTGAGGTCCCACAAGGGTGCGTTCTCAGCCCCCACCCATGACTGCGTGGCCATGCACGCTTCCAACTCAATCATCCAGTTTGCAGATGACAGAACAGTAGAAGGCTTGATTACCAACAACAACGAGACGTCCTACAGGGAGAAGGTGAGGGCCCGCAGAGTGTGGTGTCAGGAAAACAACCTCTCACTCAATGTCAACAAAACAAAGGAGATGATCGTGGACTTCAGGAAACAGCAGAGTGAGCACCCCCCTACCCACATCGATGGGACAGCAGTGGAGAAGGTGGAAAGTTTTAAGTTTCTCAACATACACATCACGGACAAACTGAAATCGTCCACCTACACAGACAGTGTGGTGAAGAAGGTGCAACAGCGCCTTCTTCAACCTCAGGTGGCTGAAGAAATTGTCTTGTCAACTAATACCCTCACAAACATTTACAATTGAGAGCATCCTGTCGGACTGTATCACTGCCTGGTACGGCAACTGCACCTCCCATTACCGCAAAGCTCTCCAGAGGGTGGTGCGGTCTGCACAACCATCATCGGGGTCACACTTTCTTCCCTCCAGGACATCTACAGCACCCGATGTCACAGGAAGGCAAAAAAGATCATCAAGGACAACAACCACCTGAGCCACTGCCGGTTCACCCTGCTACCATCTGGAAGGCGAGGTCAGTGCAGGTGCATCAAAGCTGGGATCGAGAGACTGAAAAACAGCTTTTATCTCAAGGCCATCAGACTGGTAAACAGCCATCACTAACACAGAGAGAGGCTGCTGCCTACATACAGACTTGAAATCATTGCACACTTTAATAAATGGATCACTAGTCACTTTAATAACGCTACTTTAATGATGTTTACATATCTTGCATTACTCATCTCATATCTGTATGCTGTATTTTATACCATCCATTGCATCTTGCCTATGCCACTGTCATTGCTCATCCATATACTTATATGTATATATTCTTATTCCATTCCTTTACTTAGATTTGTGTGTATTAGGTAGTTGTTGTGGAATTGTTAGATTACATGTTAGATACTGCTACACTGTCGGAACTAGAAGCACAAGCATTTCGCTACACTCGCAATAACATGTGCTAACCATGTGTATGTGACCAATAGAATTTGATTAGATTTTATTTGAAATGACAAGCACAGTTTTCAGTTTGCTTCTTGCATGTCCAACAACTCTTGCATTGTGCTTCTTGCATGTCCAACAGCCGCATAGAGACTATGACTGTGCCATTAGTCTTACTACTGTCAATGCAAAATCGAGCTGGGCAGTTCTGAATAAAGATGATTTTGTAACTTGTGGAAAGGCTCAACATTACAAAAATATCTCCCTTTAAATATAAACATCCCTGATTTACCCCCAGTCTGTTGATAGTGTAAGTCTATTTACTCCTTATAGCTTATCCAAATGTGTATCCATGTTGAGGCCATTTATCAAACCAGCATTGTGTGTGACTGATGCTAATGTGTCCAGTCCACCGACAGGCATTCTTCAACATGAGGCAGTGCAGTGTTTCACCTGCTACATATACATAGAGTACCATGCATGGCATGCTGTATGGACACTAGTAGCTAAAGGGAGGCCCTAATTGGTGGAATTTATCACATGATGTCTTAGAGGTCCTGCGTTATTAAACCTGTGTTGGGGTCCAGACGTCGCCCATTAATCTTGGGTTCGCGCGTGAAGCCACAAATGCATTTGCATCTCATCCATGAGAAATTATATGTAAAATCTGAAGGAACATTCTAGCTAATTCCACGGGCCACTAGAGGAGGGGCGGCTATTTTCAAACCAATTTCAGCGATCTAATGAACACTGATTTGTCTTAAGGCCTGTAGTGATTGTGTTCTCAGATTATTCTCATGGAATGTAGGCCTACTGTCATATCTGTTTGACTTAGGCAGTGTGTACAGCTGTAAGGAAAGTGCAAAACTGGAGCATGGGAGAACTGCTGCTACACACTGCATACAGCAGTCCATGGGCAGGTTTTAAGTTATGCATCTTGTTTAAAGATCTCAAGCCATGCAATCATGATACCATTTATCTTGAACACATGTAAACACTTCAGAAGGATGTCACAAGATGTCTGTACTCAACACATTAAACGAAATGCTGGTTGTGAATCTTGCTTCAAAGTAACACTCTTTTCCTTGGAAGGGAGACTGCAGTTTGAGGTCACTGAATATATCTCATATTGATTTTAATTAAATTCTCCTATTCAATTAGTTGCCATATGCTAATCTATATGATTTATTTCTGGATCTAATCCTTTGTGCATAAAGAAATAATGAAACTGAAAAAAATACTGTTTTCAACTGGAATTGTTCCTAAAATGGGGGACTGTATCCACCAAATACATTTCTAGACACAATTAGAAGTCCATCAAAAACATAATGCAGTAACTTCACATCAAATATCACAGTTAAATACATGTGGTACAGTTGCTAATGGAAACGTTAACTGCGCATACGAGTTAACCTGCCATGGTGCTTCTGAATCCATCACCATTCTATAATCAAAGGTCTTGCATGTGCTCTCTCTATTAACCATGTCAGACAGTCATTTGTAATTGCCATTACAGTGCCTTGCAAAAGAATTCATCCCCCTTGGTGTTTTTCCTATTTTGATGCATTTCAACCTGTAATTTAAATGGATTTTTTTTTAATGTAATGGACATACACAAAATAGTGCCTCTAAATAAGATCTGGTACAACCAATTACCTTCAGAAGTCACAAAATTAGTTCAATAAAGTCCACCTGTGTGCAATCTAAGTGTCAAATGATCTCAGTATGTACACAGCTGTTCTGAAAGGCCTCCAGAGTCTGCAACACCAGTAAGCAAGGGGCATCACCAAACCAGTGGCACTATGAAGACCAAGGAGCTCTACAAACAGGTCAGGGACAAAGTTGTGGAGATCAGAGTTGGGTTATAAAAAAAATATATATCTGAAACTTTGAACATCCCAAGGAGTCCCATTAAATCAGTTTTTTTTTTATAATGGAAAGAATACAGCACCACAACAAACCTGCCAAGAGAGGGCCACCCACCAAAACTCGTGGACCAGGCAAGGAGGGCATTAATCAGAGAGGCAACAAAGAGACCAATGATAACCCTGAACGAGCTGCAAAGCTCCACAGCGGAGATTGGAGTATCTGTCCATAGAACCACTTTAAGCGCTAGACACCACAGAGCTGGGCTTTATAGAAGAGTGTTCAGAAAAAAAAGCCATTGCTTAAAGAAAAAAGAAGCAAACACATTTGGTGTTCGCCAAAAGTCATGTGGGAGACTCCCCAAACATATGGAAGAAGGTACTCTGGTCAGATGAGACTAAAATGTTGCTTTTTGGCCATCAAGAAAAACACTTTGTCTGGCATAAACCCAACACCTCTCATCACCCTGAGAACAGCATCCCCACAGTGAAGCATGGTGGTGGCAGCATCATCCTGTTGGGATGTTTTTCATCGTCAGGGACTGGGAAACTGGTCAGAATAGAAGGAATGATGGATGGTGCTAAATACAGGGAAATTTTTGAGGAAAACCTGTTTCAGTCTTCCAGAGATGTGAGCCTGGGACGGATGTTCACCTACCAGCAGGACAATGACCCTAAGCATACTGCTAAAGCAACACTCGAGTGGTTTAAGGAGAAACCTTTAAATGTCTTGGAATGGCTTAGTCAAAGCCCAGACATCAAAACAATTGAGAATCTGTGGTATGACTTAAGGATTGCTGTACACCAGCGGAACCCATCCAACTTGAAGGAGAGGGAGCAGTTTTGCCTTGAAGAATGGGCAAAAATCCCAGTGTCTAGATGTACCAAGCTTATAGAAACATACCCAAAGAGACTTGCATCTGTAAATGCTGCAAAAGGTGTCTTTACAAAGTTTTGACTATGGGGGGTGAATAGTTATGCACGCTCAATTTTTCTGTTTTTTTGCCATATTTGTTGTTTGTTTCACAATACAAAATATATAGCATCTTCAAAGTGGTAAGCATGTTGTGTAAATCAAATGATACAAACCCCCAAAAAATCTATTTTAATTCCAGGTTGTAAGGCAACAAAATAGGAAAAAAGCCAAAGGGAGGTGAATACTTTTGAAGACACTGTATGTAGAGTAATTACCATGCATTTATCCACAACTCTTGCATTTAAAGTACATGTCTGGTCCTCAGAAATGTGTAATTAAAGTTGTTATATGATGTAATGGAATTATTTAAAATGAATACAATTCTAATTCAGTTGAGAGTAATTAAGACAATGTTTAGCATATTTATGCTTTCCCTCTCTGTAATGCACATGATTATTTATGACATTCATGTGTGTATGGGTTGATGATGGTCACTAGACTTGTTACTGAATGTTATATCGCTTGATAGTGATTGACGCCGGGAACGGCCGTGCACAGACCTGGATTTGAATGTGTTCTGCTACTGACAAACAGTCGATCTGCAGTTACCCCTGCCCCTGTCACCCCTTCCCCTGTCCATGACAGTAAGAGATAGCACATACTAGCAACTCCAAAGTAACCTACTACCCAGTTAGCAATGAACACTCTGGACGGACAGCCTCCAGAGAGGTTGATCGCGTGCTACAGCTTTTTTGCCCATCACGTAATTTCATATAACATACTAAAAATAATAAAAAGTCTAAATAAACTAAATAAAGTGCAAGAGGCATGTAGAAAAAAGAAAATGCCCGAAAGGCATTAAAAAATGCCTATAGGGATATAGTATGGGCATTGTTTGCCGATGTGCAAAGTTAGTGGTATAGGGTACAGTGCAGTAGCAGCATATAATTGTATGAAAGTATATACAGTACATTCAGAAAGTATTAAACCAATTTTCATTTCCTAAATTAATCAAATTAATGATAACTAAAATCCAACAACTGAACTGAGCAGGTCATAGATCTTATTTCTTCAGATGTCCAGGAGGAACAAGAGAACAATGATTTAGAATAGGAGGAGGTATCTGAAGAAGATCAGGAAGAATACAACCCAGAGTACGATGCATCATCTTCAGATGAAGAAGAAATCCCTCAAGCTGAAAGAGACATTTTTGTCAAAAAACTGCAAAACGTCATAAGAATGACCCCTGGGCCCACAAGACATGCAGTTGCCCATGACCAGGACATCGCCTCAACATTCTACATGTTCATCACACAAGCCATCAAAAAAATCATCCTCGAGGTGACAAATTTGATGACAAATTATTTCTGTAAATACGGAGACAACTGGTAAAGGATGGATGAGATTGACCTGCGTGCCTACATGGGGCTGCCAATCTTAGCGGGTGTGTATAGGTCCCGAGGCATGGCTACATGTAGTCTCTGGGATGCAGAGAGTGGAAGGGCAATTTCTTTCACTCTTTCTCAAGAATGCTACGATTTGTCAACCGTGAGTCAAGACCTGCAAGACGTGTGAGAGACAAACTGGCGACCATAAGAGAGGTCTGGAAGAAGTGGGTGGAGCGTCTGCCATATCTCTACAACCCTGGGCCTGAAGTAACAGTGGCTGAGCAACTGGTTCCATTCAGAGGTAAAAACAAAATGCATATCTGTAATGTAAGTGATTTTTACTGTTAATTTTATTATGTATTGCTGTAATATCATTGATTTAAGTGATTGTTTTCTGTGACACTGACACTAATTACTGATAGTGATCTCTTTTGTCAAAAGGTCGCTGTCCTTTCCGGCAGTATATGCTCAGTAAGCCAGCAAAGTATGGCATCAAGATATGGGTGGCCTGTGACCCACAATCCAGCTACGCTTGGAAGATGCATGTCTATACAGGGAAGCCGACCAGTGGAGGCCCAGAGAAGAACCAGGGGATGCGGCTTGATGTGACAGTTGGACTGAGGGGGCAGAATGTCACGTGTGACAATTTCTCCACCTCCTATGAACTCAACCACCAGCTCCTGAAGAGGAAGATCACTATGGTTGGCACAGTTGGAAAGAACAAGCCTGAGCTCCCACCTGCACTCCTTGCAACAAGGGGGAGGCCTAACGGTGTCAAACGGTGCCCACAAACTGTTAGGGCCTACAAAAAGCTGTCCCAACAGCAGAGCTTTCTTTTCAACACCATCGAGTGAATCCTTATCACCGCTACACCTGGCTATCAGTGGGGCCTTGTCTGGCAGATAAACAGTTAATTCAGCCTCATTTACTGCCTTTAAAAAAAACATAGCTGATATTGCTGACTTGTTTAAACAAATGTGGTTTCTACTGACAATTGAGATGTACACACTATGACATAAGGGGACGAAAAGCGGATAAGAGGCCATCCGTAATTTCGATTAAGACATTAATGAGTGAGCTGGGACGGACGTAGTCAATATAATTGTTCAGCACTTTTGAAATGTACAGCGACATTATTCAGAACATGGGCCGTTTTTACAATATTATCCCTGTACACCAAGTTAGAACTGTAGGATAAATAAAGGGGGCATACAAGCAGACAATGAAAGCTCTTACAATATTCAATGATTGCATTTCTCTAAAACAGGCTATAGGCTACATGTGCACCACCAAGGCAGAACAGTAGGCTAAGTTATGAGGGGGAAAGGGACCAAATTATTAGGGTGATGCATATGGGCTACTAACAGCTTACTATACAATATACACTTAGCATTACTTTCTTAGCTACAGTATGGCATATTAAACCAACCTGGATAAAACCTAGTTTTAAACATATTTTTTGATATCGAGAGACACATTCAACTTTACGGTTGGTAAGTAGAGTTCTTGATATTATAGACTTGCCTTTGTAGACAGGAAAAGTTGTTTGCAGGGGTAAAGCCGGCTATATTGTAATAGGGTTATTTTTTTCTCAATTTCCCACATTTTTCATAACCAAGAGTCCAGCACAATGTAAAACTTTTGGTTGCATCAAAGCTATTATACAGTCATTGGCAGCAACGCACTACCACACTCGCAGTGGTAGGTTGGGAGAGGGGACTATTTTCAAGAATCATGAATTAGGAAACAAGGTCTAGTTTGATAGGCAATTCATTGAATGTAAAGTTACAATAGAGAAAATAGACAAAAAAATAAAATAAGTAATACGTTTTAAAAAACGCCACCAATCAAAAGAGCACTTATTTAATAGGAGGGCAAAGGGGCAGGTCCTCCTGCACCCCTAGGGCTCTATCTCTACATACAGTTAAAAATTTGTGTGACATGGAAAATAAGTGACATCCTATATTTATTCATAGGTAGGTGATCATCAGTCATTGACTTGCCATAGAAACATGCAGCATTAATGCATCATTAGACAAAGGGTAGCTCTATGCACAGGAAGGTATGGTTAACAGTCTTGCATATGGTAAATGCTAGAGGAGGACATGCATTTCTTGTCCATATGGTGTCTGACAGTGTTTGCCTGCAGAGCGCTGATATCATGACTGCAGTGAAAATGATCTTAAATAATGTCATATTATCAGATAAAGTGTATCTGCCAGAGATATTGCATGCAAATTCCATAAAACAGATACTGTATGCAATTATTGTTTCCAGGGGCTTTCATTTTTATGAAGAAAAAAAAACATGTTGGTGTACCAAGTAGATTTAGAAAGAACTGTCTGCAACTGTGCATTTGCTCTTTTCTCTTATAAGAAAAGCATATACAAATGTATGAAAAAGGCATGTCTGAATGGATTTGTATTTTGTCTGCATATTATTAGCACCTCATGGTAGAGAACAGTACAGCACAGGCATCATTCTGAGTCTGGACATGCCTCCTACACACAGATGTGAGTGCTAGCACTGCAGGATCTCTACGAGTGTGGGAGTAGAAAAACAAGATGAGTGAATAGACAGATTATAGTCAGGCTCAGACAAAGAAATACATTCAAGTGACTATCTGTTAATGAAAATCCAATTATGCATACACATACCGACGTCTAAGAGAACACACAGGGTCTCAGACATTTATAATCCTCTGAGGAGACACTGTACGGCTAAATACAGAATCAAAAACAAAATCCTCCTTTTTACAGTGTGTTGTTTATCGTGATGCTAGGCTATACTGTATTTGAATGACAGTTGTTTTGTAACTCTACTGTTAGAAGTGGTTTGCAGGTGTGCTGACATGACATAAGGCTTGAAATGACTGCAACTCTAATTATCAGAGATGTATGTTGGGGAACGACCAAGCATGAAGCACTCTGACAATCTACAGGGACATTAAGGTCAACAAATGAATTAACGCTAGCAGAAAAAAAACATCTTCAGCAGATATCCTAGTGGTTTGTGAAGCAGAAGTGCCAAGAGGACAATTTAGACATACACATGTAAACCAGCACCTCTCTCTCTGGGCACATGTAAACCAGCACCTCTCTCTCTGGGCACATGTAAACCAGCACTTCTCTCTCTGGGCACATGTAAACCAGCACCTCTCTCTCTCTGGGCACATGTAAACCAGCACCTCTCTCTCTGGGCACATGTAAACCAGCACCTCTCTCTCTGGGCACATGTAAACCAGCACCTCTCTCTCTGGGCACATGTAAACTAGCACCTCTCTCTCTGGAGAATAACACCTTTGAAAATATGGAGAACAACATCTTTGATATTATGGTATTTGTCAGTTTTGTGAAATGACCGTCATAAATATAAACTCCATAATTACCTGGGAAAGTAATCACTCCTGTGTATAGCCTTTTCATGAAGCTGAACATAAGAAGTGTAACTCTCGTTAGTCATCGCTCCATCTGAGGCAACATCTTTTCAATTATCTTCCCATCATCAATCATACATTTCTGCTGCATGGGAACTTTATTTTAATTACATACATGCGAGTAAATCATGGCATGTTCATTTGTCTTCACAAAAGGCCAGCATGTAAAAAAAAATCTTACATAAAAACGGAATATTGTGTTTCTCATTTGTTACTTGGTGATGTCATGGAAATTAACAACAGGGACTCAAAGTCAAACTAAAATTAATCATTCTTTGTTATCAGCAAGCTGGAGAGGTTCCAACAAACTTAATGCACCATAGTACAAGTCGTCCGGGAGCTCTCCCGATAGCTCTCTTATGAGCTGAAGAGCTCAATGACTTTCAACGTGGCACTGTCATCAGATGTCATCACCTTTCCAAAAAGTCGGTTTGTCAAATTTCTGCCCTGCTAGAGTTTCCCCAGTCCACTGTAAGTGCTGTTATTGTGAAGTGGAAATGTCTAGGAGTAACAATGGCTCAGCCGCAAAGTGGTAGACCACAGAAGCTCACAGAAAGGGACAGCAGATTGCTGAAGCGTGTAGCATGTAAAAATCGCATGTCCTTGGTTCCAAAACTATCTACCTCCGGAAGCAACGTCAGAACAAGAACTGTTCACCGGGAGCTTCATGAAATGGGTTTCAATGGCCGAGCCGGCGCACAAAAGCCTAAGATCACCATGCGCAATATCAAGTGTCGGCTGGTGTGGTGTAAAGCTTGCCGCCATTGGACTCTGGAGCAGTGGAAATGCGTTCCCTGGAGTGATAAATTACGCTTCACCATTTGGCACTCCGACGAACTACTGGGTTTGCGGGTGCCAGGAGAAAGCTACTTGCCCGAATGCATAGTGCTAACTGTAAAGTTTGGTGGAGAAATAATCATCTGGGGCTGTTTTTCATACTTTGGGCTAGGCACCTTAGTTCCAGTGAAGGGAAATCTTAATGCTGCAACTTACAATGACATTCTAGACGATTCTGTGCTTCCAACTTTGTGGGAAAAGTTTGGGGAAGGCCCACAAAGCGAGGTCCATACAGAAATGGTTTGTCACCTGTGTGGAAGAACTTGACTGGCCTGCATAGAACCCTGACCTCAACCCCATCAAACACATTTGGGATAAATTGGAACATAGATGCGAGCCAGGCCTAATAGCCCAACATCAGTGCCCAACCTCACTAATGCTTGTGGCTGAATGGAAGCAAGTCCCCGTAGCAATGTTCCAACATCCTATTGGAAAGTCTTCCCAGAAGAGTGGAGGCTGTTATCACAACCAAGGGGGGGGGGGACCAACTCCATATTAATGCCCATGGTTTTGGGATGAGATGTTGACGAGCATATTTTTGGCCATATATATATATATACACACACACACATACAGTGGGGAGAACAAGTATTTGATAACCTGCCAAATCGGCAGTGTTTCCTATTTACAAAGCATGTAGAGGTCTGTAATTCTTATCATAGGTACACTTCAACTGTGAGAGACGGAATCTAAAACAAAAATCCAGAAAATCACATTGATGATTTTTAAGTAATTAATTTGCAATAAAATGCAAATTAATGACTTAAAATCATACAATGTGATTTTCTGTTTTTTTGTTTTAGATTCAGTCTCTCACAGTTGAAGTGTACCTATGATAAAAATTATAGACCTCTACATGCTTTGTAAGTAGGAAAACCTGCAAAATCGGCAGTGTATCAAATACTTCTCCCCACTGTATGTGTACATACATACATGTGAATGTATATGTACGTGTATGTATATATATGGTATGTATGTGTATGTATGTATGTATATGGTATACAGTGCCTTGCGAAAGTATTCGGCCCCCTTGAACTTTGCGACCTTTTGCCACATTTCAGGCTTCAAACAAAGATATAAAACTGTATTTTTTTGTTAAGAATCAACAACAAGTGGGACAAAATCATGAAGTGGAACGACATTTATTGGATATTTCAAACTTTTTTAACAAATCAAAAACTGAAAAATTGGGCGTGCAAAATTATTCAGCCCCTTTACTTTCAGTGCAGCAAACTCTCTCCAGAAGTTCAGAAGTTCAGCATGTCTAATTCCTTGACAAAGACACAATGGTCTTTAACTGTATTAGCCGAAGAAAGAAAACGGGATGAGAAATTCTTTCTGGAGAATCATGACAGGACATTGCAGAGAGATAAGGATAGTTTGAAAGCTCTTTCTTGTCAGATCAAAACCTTGAAAGAAAAGATTCAATAATTACTGGCAAGGGTCGTAAAATCAGACTTGGCTCCAACATGTGGAGGACCATATGTCCCTTCAAATCCACTCTCACACCGAGTTACGCAAGGATGATCGGGTTTCAAGCATCTGGTCAGCACTGCCTGGCTTTGAGTCAACAGATACTGATAGCGGTAACGGATGATGTCTTAGGCCAACCAGAACACAGGCTGTAAAAGGTAATAAAGAGAAGCCTCCAGTGACAGTATTCAGACATAAATCAGCTTCTCCAAACAGTTGGATGAATGGTCGAAAACTTTGAAACGTCCCAGAGAACTGGCTATGAAAACGTGGGATAATTTGAAGCATTGTAAGAAACTACAATCTTTTATTGTATTTATTTTTTATTTAACCTTTATTTAACCAAGTAGGCTAGTTGAGAACAAGTTCTCATTTACAACTGCGACCTGGCCAAGAATAAAGCAAAGCAGTTTGACACATGCAAAAACACAGAGTTACCATTGAAATAAACAAATACAGTCAATAATACAGTAGAAAAAAATCTACAGTGTGTGCAAATGAGGTAAGATAAGGGAGGTAAGGCAATAAATAGGCCATGGTGGCGAAGTAATTACAATATACCAATTAAACACTGAAATGATTGATGTGCAGAAGATGAATGTGCAAGTAAAGATACTGGGGTGCAAAGGAGCAAGATAAATAAATAAATAAATACAGTATGGGGATGAGGTAGTTGGATGGGCTATAATACAGTTGGGCTATGTACAGGTGCAGTGATCTGTGAGCTGCTCTGACAGCTGGTGCTTAAAGCTGGTGAGGGAGATATGAGTCTCCACATTCAGTGATTTTTGCAGTTTGTTCCAGTCATTGGCAGCAGAGAACTGGGAGGAAAGGTGACCAAAGTAGAAATTGGCTTTGGGGGTGACCAGTGAGATATACCTGCTGGAGCGCGTGCTACGGGCAGGTGCTGTTATGGTGACCAGTGAGCTGAGATAAGGAGGGGTTTTACCTGGCAGAGACATGTAGATGACCTGGAGCCAGTGGGTTTGGCGCCAAGTATGAAGCGAGGGTCAGCCAACTAGTGTGTACAGGTCCCAATGGTGGCTTGTATATGGGGCTTTGGTGACAAAATGGATGGCAACGTGATAAACTGCATCCAATTTGTTGATTAGAGTGTTGGAGGCTATTTTGTAAATGGCATCTCTGAAGTCGAGGATCGGTAGGATGGTTAGTTTTATGAGTGAAGGATGCTTTGTTGCGAAATAGGAAGACGGTTCTAGATTTAATTTTGGATTGGAGATGCTTAATATGAGACTCAAAGGAGAGTTTACAGTCTAACCAGACACCTAGGTATTTGTAGTTGTCCACATATTCTAAGTCAGAACCGTCCAGAGTAGTGATGCTGGACGGGTAGGTAGGTGCGGGCAATAATCGGTTAAAGAGCATTTATTTCGTTTTTGTTAGCGCTGCAACTCGACGCGTGACTTAGGGACGGGCCAATCAATGACAGCTTGGACCTTAGCGGGATCCATCTTAATGCCTTCAGCGGAAATAACAGAACCGAGAAATGTGACGGAGGAGGCATGAAAAGAGCACTTCTCAGCCTTCACAAAAAGACAATTCTCTAAAAGGCGCTGGAGGACACGTCGAACGTGCTGAACATGAATCTGGAGTGACAGTGAAAAAATCAGGATATCGTCAAGGTAAACGAAAACAAAGATGTTCAGCATGTCTCTCAGGACATCATTGACTAATGCCTGAAAGACAGCTGGAGCGTTAGCGAGGCCGAAAGGAAGAACCCGGTATTCAAAGTGCCCTAACGGAGTGTTAAACGCCGTCTTCCACTCGTCCCCCTCCCTGATGCGCACGAGATGGTAAGCGTTACGAAGGTCCAACTTAGTGAAAAACCTGGCTCCCTGCAGGATCTCGAAGGCTGAAGACATAAGAGGAAGCGGATAACGATTCTTCACTGTTATGTCATTCAGCCCTCGATAATCTATGCAGGGGCGCAGGGACCCGTCCTTCTTCTTAACAAAAAAAAACCCCGCTCCGGCGGGAGAGGAGGAGGGGACTATGGTACCGGCGGCAAGAGCTACAGACAAATAATCTTCGAGAGCCTTACGTTCGGGAGCCGACAGAGAGTATAGTCTACCCCGGGGGGGAGTGGTTCCCGGAAGGAGATCAATACTACAATCATACGACCGGTGTGGAGGAAGAGAGGTGGCCCTGGACCGACTGAACACCGTGCGCAGATCGTGATATTCCTCCGGCACCCCTGTCAAATCACCAGGCTCCTCCTGTGAAGAAGAGACAGAGGAAACAGGAGGGATAGCAGACATTAAACATTTCACATGACAAGAGACGTTCCAGGAGAGGATAGAATTACTAGACCAATTAATAGAAGGATTATGACAAACTAGCCAGGGATGGCCCAAAACAACAGGTGTAAAAGGTGAACGAAAAATTAAAAAATAAATGGTTTCGCTATGATTACCAGAAACAGTGAGGGTTAAAGGTAGCGTCTCACGCTGTATCCTGGGGAGAGGACTACCATCCAGGGCGAACAAGGCCGTGGACTCCCTTAACTGTCTGAGAGGAATGTCATGTTCCCGAGCCCAGGTCTCGTCCATAAAACAGCCCTCCGCCCCAGAGTCTATTAAGGCACTGCAGGAAGCTGACGAACCGGTCCAGCGTAGATGGACCGACAAGGTAGTGCAGGATCTTGAAGGAGAGACAGGAGTAGTAGCGCTCACCAGTAGCCCTCCGCTTACTGATGAGCTCTGGCTTTTACTGGACATGAAGTGACGAAATGACCAGCAGAACCGCAATAGAGACAGAGGCGGTTGGTGATTCTCCGTTCCCTCTCCTTAGTCGAGATGCGGATACCTCCCAGCTGCATAGGCTCAGCACCCGAGCCGGCAGAGGAAGATGGTAGTGATGCGGAGAGGGGGGCAACGGAGAACGCGAGCTCCTTTCCACGAGCTCGGTGACGAAGATCAACCCGTCGCTCAATGCGAATAGCGAGTTCAATCAAGGAATCCACGCTGGAAGGAACCTCCCGGGAGAGAATCTCATCCTTTACCTCTGCGCGGAGACCCTCCAGAAAACGAGCGAGCAAAGCCGGCTCGTTCCAGCCACTGGAGGCAGCAAGAGTGCGAAACTCAATAGAGTAGTCTGTTATGGATCGATTACCCTGACATAGGGAAGACAGGGCCCTGGAAGCCTCCTCCCCAAAAACAGATCGATCAAAAACCCGTATCATCTCCTCCTTAAAGTCCTGATACTGGTTAGTACACTCAGCCCTTGCCTCCCAGATTGCCGTGCCCCACTCACGAGCCCGTCCAGTAAGGAGAGATATGACGTAGGCGACACGAGCAGTGCTCCTGGAGTAAGTGTTGGGCTGGAGAGAAAACACAATATCACACTGGGTGAGGAACGAGCGGCATTCAGTGGGCTCCCCAGAGTAACACGGCGGGTTATTGATTCTGGGCTCCGGAGATTCGAAAGCCCTGGAAGTGGCCGGTGGATCGAGGCGGAGATGGTGAACCTGTTCTGTGAGGTTGGAGACTTGGGTGGCCAGGGTCTCAACGGCATGTCGAGCAGCAGACAATTCCTGCTTGTGTCTGCCTAGCATCGCTCCCTGGATCTCGACGGCTGAGTGGAGAGGATCCGAAGTCGCTGGGTCCATTCTTGGTCGGATTCTTCTGTTACGGTGCGTGAATGAGGACCCAAAAGCGAATTAACGTAAACAGAGCTTCTTTAATAACAAAACAAAACGTAGGCTCAGATGGACCGGCAGGTTCCGACAGGACAGGACAAGGTTGCAGCAAACATGACGATAGTCTGGTTCAGGCATGAACAACACAAACAAGAATCCGACAAAGACAGGAGCAGAAACAGAGAGAGATATAGAGGACTAATCAGAGGGAAAAAGGGAACAGGTGGGAAAAGGGGTGACGAGGTAGTTAGGAGGAGACAAGGCACAGCTGGGGGAAAGAGGGGGAGAAAATGTAACCTAACAACGACCAGCAGAGGGAGACAGGGTGAAGGGAAAGGACAGAAACAAGACACAACATGACAGTACATGACAGTTTTACTTGCATTTAAGAACAGTTGAAGGCAATGGAAGAAGAGTTGTATGGCATTGAAGCTCATCCGGAGGTTACTTAACACAGTGTCCAAAGAAGGGCCAGAAGTATACAGAATGGTGTCGTCTGCGTAGAGGTGGATCAGAGAATCACCAGCAGCAAGAGCGACATCATTGATGTATACAGAAAGAGTCGGCCCGAGAATTGAACCCTGTGGCACCCCCATAGAGACTGCCAGTGGTCCGGACAACAGGCCCTCCGATTTGACACACTGAACTCTATCAGAGAAGTAGTTGGTGAACCAGGCGAGGCAGTAATTTGAAAAAACAAGGCTGTTGAGGCTGCCGATAAGAATGACCACAGAGTCGAAAGCCTTGGCCAGGTCGATAAATACGGCTGCACAGTAATGTCTCTTATGGAAGTTATACTATCGTTTAGGACCTTGAGCGTAGCTGAGGTGCACCCACAACCAGCTCTGAAACCAGATTGCATAGCGGAGAAGGTACGGTGGGATTCGAACTGGTCGGTAATCTGTTTGTTACCTTGGATTTCGAAGACCTTAGAAAGGCAAGGTAGGATAGATATAGGTCTGTAGCAGTTTGGGTCTAGAGTGTCTCCCCCTGTGAAGAAGGGGATGATCGCGGCAGCTTTTTAATCTTTGGGAATCTCAGACGATACAAAGGAGAGGTTGAACAGGCTAGTAACAGGGGTTGCAACAATTTCGGCAGATAATTTTGGAAAGAGATGGTCCAGATTGTGTAGCCGGCTGATTTGTAAGGGTCCAGATTTTGCAGCTCTTTCAGAACATCAGCTGTCTGGATTTGGGTGAAAAAGAAATCGTGAGGCTTGGGCGAGTTGCTGCGGGGGGTGCCGGGCAGTTAGGGGTAGCCAGGTAGAAAGTATGGCCAGCAGTGGAAAAATGCTTATTGAAATTCTCAATTATAGTGGATTTATCGGTGACGACAGTGTTTCCTAGCCTCAGTACAGTCGGCAGGAGGTGCTCTTATTCTCCATGGACTTTACAATGTCCCCGGACATCCTTATGATGGGTTACACTGTGAACGTGGTGTACTTGAAGAAAAGGTTTATAGAGCTGTGGGTGGTGAAGAGCAAGATGTGGCTGATGGATGGAGTTCCATATATGTTTTCCTTCAGGGTCTGTCCAATGCAACCACCAATTGGGGAGAGATTACTAAATGTGTTCAAAAAACGAAATAACCATTAGTTGAATTTGAAGAAAGGTTTAGAGCAGAGGTAGTTAGACACAGTGGGTTACCTGACATGGAAGATGAAGATTCTCTAAATTCCTCCAAAAATGGGCCAATCAATCTTCAGCTGATACAATCTATACATGATGATTTGCAAAAAACTGGTTTCCACAACTAATGACTGGGAGAGACAAAACGACACGGGCATCATCGACAGACTGTCACGGCTGGACAGAGACATCAATCAACATAATAAACCGGCTGTTATCAGAGTTGTGCAAGTTCCTAGTGAAACCAACAACATTATTTATTCAGCAGAAGAGAAACCTGATGAATGTCATTTTGGCGGGATATCTGGTCACTGGCAACGAGAATGTCGGAAAAGAAAAAGTGTTCTTATGAGGAATCGCCAGGAGAAGCAGGGTCCATCTAAGAGAAAATGTAATCAAGACAACAGCCCCAATAACACAATGTTGATGCAGAAATTTAAGAATCTCTCTCCGGCTTAGCATCCGAGTTTGCTGGATGCTGTGGAGGTAAACTAATAGACTCCCTCGGATGGAATTTATGCAATAGATTCCTTAGTAGATATGGGTGTTGAAGTCACTGTATTTGCAATGTATTGTGCAAAACATACAGTGCCTTGCGAAAGTATTCGGCCCCCTTGAACTTTGCGACCTTTTGCCACATTTCAGGCTTCAAACATAAAGATATAAAACTGTATTTTTTTGTGAAGAATCATCAACAATTGGGACACAATCATGAAATGGAACGACATTTATTGGATATTTCAAACTTTTTTAACAAATCAAAAACTGAAAAATTGGGCGTGCAAAATTATTCAGCCCGCTTAAGTTAATACTTTGTAGCGCCACCTTTTGCTGCGATTACAGCTGTAAGTTGCTTGGGGTATGTCTCTATCAGTTTTGCACATCGAGACACTGAATTATTTTCCTATTCCTCCTTGCAAAGCAGCTCGAGCTCAGTGAGGTTGGATGGAGAGCATTTGTGAACAGCAGTTTTCAGTTCTTTCCACAGATTCTCGATTGGTTTCAGGTCTGGACTTTGACTTGGCCATTCTAACACCTGGATATGTTTATTTTTGAACCATTCCATTGTAGATTTTGCTTTATGTTTTGGATCATTGTCTTGTTGGAAGACAAATCTCCGTCCCAGTCTCAGGTCTTTTGCAGACTCCATCAGGTTTTCTTCCAGAATGGTCCTGTATTTGGCTCCATCCATCTTCCCATCAATTTTAACCATCTTCCCTGTCCCTGCTGAAGAAAAGCAGGCCCAAACCATGATGCTGCCACCACCATGTTTGACAGTGGGGATGGTGTGTTCAGGGTGATGAGCTATGTTGCATAACATAACGTTTTGCATTGTTGCCAAAAAGTTCAATTTTGGTTTCATCTGACCAGAGCACCTTCTTCCACATGTTTGGTGTGTCTCCCAGGTGGCTTGTGGCAAACTTTAACCGACACTTTTTATGGATATCTTTAAGAAATGGCTTTCTTCTTGCCACTCTTCCATAAAGGCCAGATTTGTGCAATATACGACTTATTGTTGTCCTATGGACAGAGTCTCCCACCTCAGCTGTAGATCTCTGCAGTTCATCCAGAGTGATCATGGGCCTTTTGGCTGCATCTCTGATCAGTCTTCTCCTTGTATGAGCTGAAAGTTTAGAGGGACGTCCAGGTCTTGGTAGATTTGCAGTGGTCTGATACTCCTTCCATTTCAATATTATCGCTTGCACAGTGCTCCTTGGGATGTTTAAAGCTTGGGGAATATTTTTGTATCCAAATCCGGCTTTAAACTTCTTCACAACAGTATCTCGGACCTGCCTGGTGTGTTCCTTGTTCTTCATGATGCTCTCTGCGCTTTTAACGGACCTCTGAGACTATCACAGTGCAGGTGCATTTATACGGAGACTTGATTACACACAGGTGGATTGTATTTATCATCATTAGTCATTTAGGTCAACATTGGATCATTCAGAGATCCTCACTGAACTTCTGGAGAGGGTTTGCTGCACTGAAAGTAAAGGGGCTGAATAATTTTGCACGCCCAATTTTTCAGTTTTTGATTTGTTAAAAAAGTTTGAAATATCCAATAAATGTCGTTCCACTTCATGATTGTGTCCCACTTGTTGTTAATTCTTCACAAAAAAATACAGTTTTATATCTTTATGTTTGAAGCCTGAAATGTGGCAAAAGGTCGCAAAGTTCAAGGGGGCCGAATACTTTCGCAAGGCACTGCATATGTCCTCAGGACATGGGCAAGAAGATGAGAGCAACAGGAGTGGGAGGGGGAGACAGATATGAAACAGACCATTATCAATTTCCGTTGGTCCAATGAAGATTGATGCAGCGGTGTGGGATAGGCTCATTTGAACAACCTATTTTAGGTCTTGATGTTATTATGCAACTTGACTCTAAATTGAATATTTCTGGAGGGAAGTTGACGTGGCAAATTAGGCAACTGCAGGGATCTACAGTTCAGAACCATGCTATTTGGACTACAAATAAAAACAATTTAGGAACTTTGGATATGGAACCAGTGTGCTTGACAGGTGTTGCCCCACCTTGCACAAAACAATATCCCATTAGCAAGGAAGCTATGGATGCTACTAAAGTAGTGAGTAAAGATCTATGGGACATGTGTATAGTTGAAAAGACACCATGTAATCCAGTTCTCTGATGTATCCTACAGATACCACGTTACTTGAACACGACTGTTATGAGTTGTTTTGGTCGGTTAATAGAGTCTGGTGGGTTAATAGAGTCATTCGTTGAAAAACCCTGAGTATATCTTATACACAGACGGTTCAAGCATTGTGAAGGGGGGTGTGAGGAAGGCAGGCTGGGCAGTTACTACAGTGGACAATGTGATAGTGACAGGCACGTTACCTGCAGGAACATCAGCACGGGTGGCGGAATTGGTGACTTTGACACAAGTATGTAAACAAGCTGAAGGAAAAACAGCTACTATCTACACAGACTTAAGGTATGCTTTTGGTGTTACCCATGATTTTGGAAAAATATATGGAAAAACAGAGGATTCATGACATCACTGGGAGCTCCTTTGAAGAATGGACCAGAGGTGATGGCTCTACTGAATGCTCTCCAGTTACCTGAACAAGTTGCAATTTTGAAAAGGAAAGCACATGGAAAAAGATTTACAGACGAGGGTAAAAGTAATGATTTGGCTGACAGTGCTGCCATGGTGGCTGCTAAGAGAACACCTCTGTCGCCTAAACTGATTAATAGATACACCTTGGATACCCCTTGCATACATTGCAACACATTGGAGATACACAAAACATGAAGTGTGGGAATGGATGGCTGCAGGATGCAAACTCAATCAAGAAGGTGTGTGGAAATACAACCTGAGATGTGTAGCGCCAAATGCACTCTTATCCTACCTGGTGACACAGATCCACTCTTTGGGACACATTGGTGTGGACAAGATAGTTTATCATTTTGTGGGAAAATGGTGGAATCCTGGTGTGGGGAAAGAGGCTGAGGCTGTCGTGGCAAATTGCAACACTTGTATGGAAAACAACACCAAGGGACGAGTGAAAGTACAGACACGACAAGCCCCACCAGGACCCTTCAGACATCTACAGCTTGAATACATCATGCTGCCAAAATGTAAAGGACATGAAGATGTGCTCGTCATTGTTGATCGTTTCTCACAATGGGTTGAAGCTTCCCCTACTAAGAAAGGATCTACACAACACGCAGCTAAAAATTCTGATTCAAGAAATCATACCCAGATGGGGATATCTGGAACAATTAGATTTTGACCAAGGCACTCATTTCACAGGAAAATGGTGTGGGGAGGTAGCTCGTCTTCTGAACATAGACTGGCAACTTACACTGCCCTTATCATCCTCAATCGAGTGGACAGGTAGAACACACAAATTGAGTTTTGAAAGAGAGACTTTCAAAGTTGCATCAAGAAGGGTTGGCATGTCCAGATGCATTGCCTACGGTATTATGTAGTATATGGGCAACACATAACAAAACCACAGGGTTGAGTCCGTTTGATGTTGTCACAGGTTGACCCATGTCACTACCAGGTATGTTAGATTTGAAAAAAGCAGACTTTCACCTTATGAGTGACACAATGCTTAACTATTGCACACAACTCTCTAATGCAGTAGGGGAAGCAGACAGACAAGGTAAAGAGACACGGGGAATAACTCCAGAGGGGAGACATGACGTAGTACCAGGACAGTGGGTGATATGCATATGTAACAGACACATTAGGGCCAAAATGGGAAGGTCCTTATCAAGTTTTGCTCATAACGAGTCCAGCAGTAAAAGTCCAGGGAAAATCAAGATGGATACATGTCACTCATTGCAAGGTTATCAATTTTGATGCAAAGCGGAGCCTGGAGAATAATGAACTGATTGATTAGCAATCGGGGGCCAATCTTGGGTAAAGAAGCATAGTAAGATGATCCGAACCTGATAAGCTTCTATGTTGTATACTGCAGTATTTGTATTTGTATTTATTATGGATCCCCATTAGCTGCTGCCCAAGCAGCAGCTACTCTTCCTGGGGTCCGGCAAAATGAAGGCAGTTTATACGATTTTTAAACATTACAATACATTCACAGATTTCACAACACACTGTGTGCCCTCAGGCCCCTACTCCACCGCTACCACATAGCGACAGTACTAAATCCATGTGTATGTCTAGTGCGTATGTTATCATGTGTGTGTATGCATGTGTCTGTGCCAATGTTTGTGTTGCTTCACAGTCCCTGCTGTTCCACGAGGTGTTTTTTTTATCTGTTTTTTAACTTCTTTGGGACTGGGGGGCAGTATTGAGTAGCTTGGATGAATAAGGTGCCCAGAGTAAACTGCCTGCTACTCAGGCCCAAAAGCTAGATTATGCATATAATATATTTGGATAGAAACCACTCTGAAGTTTCTAAAACTGTTTGAATGATGTCTGTGAGTATAACAGAACTCATATGGCAGGCAAAAACCTGAGAAAATATCCAACCAGGAAGTGGGAAATCTAAGGTTTTTAGTTTTTCAAGTCATTGCCTATCCAATATACAGTGTCTATGGGGTTATATTGCACTTCCTAAGGCTTCCACTAGATGCCAACAGTCTTTGAACCTTGTTTCAGGCTTCTACTTTGAAGGGAGAGAGAATAAGAGCTGTTTGAGTCAGAGGTCTGGCAGAATGCCATGAGCACAGTCAGGCCCACGACCATGAGAGCTAGCTGCGGTCCTTTTCATTTCTAAAGACAAAGGAATTGTCTGGTTGAAACATAACTGAAGATGTATGAACCTCTACTGACTCCCCATCCCGCATGCGGGATTGTAATCATCGCCTGACACTAATTAGCATAACGCAACGGACATAAATATCCCTAGAAAATATTCCTATTCATGAAAATCACAAATGAAATATATTGAGACACAGCTTTGCCTTTTTGTTAATCACCCTGTCATCTCAGATTTTCGAAATATGCTTTACAGCCAAAGCTAGACAAGCATTTGTGTAAGTTATTCGATAGCCTAGCATAGCATTTTGTCCAGCTAGCAGCAGGTAACTTGGTCATGGAAATCAGAAAAGCAATCCAATTAAATCATTTACCTTTGATGAGCTTTGGATGTTTTCACTCACGAGACTCCCAGTTAGATAGCATATGTTCTTTTTTTCCCCAAAATATTATTTTTGTAGGCGAAATAGCTCCGTTTGTTCTTCACGTTTGGCTGAGAAATCGCCCGGAAATTGTAGTCACGAAAACGGCAAAAAATATTCAAAATTAGCTCCATAATATCGACAGAAACATGGCAAACATTGTTTATAATCAATCCTCAAGGTGTTTTTCAAATATTTATTCGATAATATATCCATCGGGACAATCAGTTTTTCAGTAGGACCGATTGGAGTAATGGCTACCTCTGTATTTTACACGAGAATCTCTCTGGGGGCATCAGGTGAGCACTTGTGCAATGTAGCCGCCTACGGCTATTCTTCAACATAAATGCGTAAAACTACGCCACAATGCTGTAGACACCTTGGGGAATACGTAGAAAGCGTAAGCTGGTTGATAGCACATTCACAGCTCAATAGGGACTCATTGGAACTCAGCGCTTTCAAAATATGGGGCACTTCCTGATTGGATTTTCTCAGGTTTCGCCTGCAACATCAGTTCTGTTATACTCCCAGACAATATCTTTACAGTTTTGGAAACGTTAGAGAGTTTTCTATCCTAATCTGTCAATTATATGCATATTCTAGCATCTTGTCCTGACAAAATATCCCGTTTAAAACGGGAATGTTTTTTTCTCCAAAAATGAAAATACTGCCCCTAGAGTCGCAACAGGTTAAAAACATCCTAAAGTTCTACGAACTGTAATATAACTTTTTTGACTTTTTGTCTGAACTACAGTGCCTTGCGAAAGTATTCGGCCCCCTTGAACTTTGCGAGCTTTTGCCACATTTCAGGCTTCAAACATAAAGATACAAAACTGTATTTTTTTGTGAAGAATCAACAACAAGTGGGACACAATCATGAAGTGGAACGACATTTATTGGATATTTCAAACTTTTTTAACAAATCAAAAACTGAAAAATTGGGCGTGCAAAATTATTCAGCCCCTTTACTTTCAGTGCAGCAAACTCTCTCCAGAAGTTCAGTGAGGATCTCTGAATGATCCAATGTTGACCTAAATGACTAATGATGATAAATACAATCCACCTGTGTGTAATCAAGTCTCCGTTTAAATGCACCTGCACTGTGATAGTCTCAGAGGTCCGTTAAAAGCGCAGAGAGCATCATGAAGAACAAGGAACACACCAGGCAGGTCCGAGATACTGTTGTGAAGAAGTTTAAAGCCGGATTTGGATACAAAAAGATTTCCCAAGCTTTAAACATTCCAAGGAGCACTGTGCAAGCGATAATATTGAAATGGAAGGAGTATCAGACCACTGCAAATCTACCAAGACCTGACCGTCCCTCTAAACTTTCAGCTCATACAAGGAGAAGACTGATCAGAGATGCAGCCAAGAGGCCCATGATCACTCTGGATGAACTGCAGAGATCTACAGCTGAGGTGGGAGACTCTGTCCATAGGACAACAATCAGTCGTATATTGCACAAATCTGGCCTTTATGGAAGAGTGGCAAGAAGAAAGCCATTTCTTAAAGATATCCATAAAAAGTGTTGTTTAAAGTTTGCCACAAGCCACCTGGGAGACACACCAAACATGTGGAAGAAGGTGCTCTGGTCAGATGAAACCAAAATTGAACTTTTTGGCAACAATGCAAAACGTTATGTTTGGCGTAAAAGCAACACAGCTGAACACACCATCCCCACTGTCAAACATGGTGGTGGCAGCAACATGGTTTGGGCCTGCTTTTCTTCAGCAGGGACAGGGAAGATGGTTCAAATTGATGGGAAGATGGATGGAGACAAATACAGGACCATTCTGGAAGAAAACCTGATGGAGTCTGCAAAAGACCTGAGACTGGGACGGAGATTTGTCTTCCAACAAGACAATGATCCAAAACATAAAACAAAATCTACAATGGAATGGTTCAAAAATAAACATATCCAGGTGTTAGAATGGCCAAGTCAAAGTCCAGACCTGAATCCAATCGAGAATCTGTGGAAAGAACTGAAAACTGCTGTTCACAAATGCTCTCCATCCAACCTCACTGAGCTTGAGCTGTTTTGCAAGGAGGAATGGGAAAAAATTTCAGTCTCTCGATGTGCAAAACTGATAGAGACATACCCCAAGCGACTTACAGCTGTAATCGCAGCAAAAGGTGGCGCTACAAAGTATTAACTTAAGGGGGCTGAATAATTTTGCACGCCCAATTTTTCAGTTTTTGATTTATTAAAAAAGTTTGAAATATCCAATAAATGTCGTTCCACTTCATGATTGTGTCCCACTTGTTGTTGATTCTTCACAAAAAAATACAGTTTTATATCTTTATGTTTGAAGCCTGAAATGTGGCAAAAGGTCGCAACGTTCAAGGGGGCCGAATAATTTCGCAAGGCACTGTAAGTGATTGCGCATTGAGCATTTGGATTACTGGGCTAAACGAGTTAACAGAAAGGAGGTATTTGGTCATAAATGATGGACTTTATCAAACAAAACAAACATTTATTGTGGAACTGGGATTCCTTGATCAAATCAAATAAAATCAAATAAAATTTTATTTGTCACATACATATGGTTAGCAGATGTTATTGCGAGTGTAGCGAAATGCTTGTGCTTCTAGTTCCGACAATGCAGTAATAACCAACAAGTAATCTAACTAACAATTCCAAAACTACTGTCTTGTACACAGTGTGAGGGGATAAAGAATATGTACATAAGGATATATGAATGAGTGATGGTACAGAGCAGCATAGGCAAGATACAGTAGATGGTATCGAGTACAGTATGTACATATGAGATGAGTATGTAAACAAAGTGGCACAGTTAAAGTGGCTAGTGATACATGTATTACATAAGGATACAGTCGATGATATAGAGTACAGTATATACGTATGCATATGAGATGAATAATGTAGGGTAAGTAACATTATATAAGGTAGCATTGTTTAAAGTGGCTAGTGATATATTTACATCATTTCCCATTATTAAAGTGGCTGGAGTTGAGTCAGTGTCAGTGTGTTGGCGACAGCCACTCAATGTTAGTGGTGGCTGTTTAACAGTCTGATGGCCTTGAGATAGAAGCTGTTTTTCAGTCTCTCGGTCCCAGCTTTGATGCACCTGTACTGACCTCGCCTTCTGGATGATAGCGGGGTGAACAGGCAGTGGCTCGGGTGGTTGATGTCCTTGATGATCTTTATGGCCTTCCTGTGACATCGGGTGGTGTAGGTGGCCTGGAGGTCAGGTAGTTTGCCCCCGGTGATGCGTTGTGCAGACCTCACTACCCTCTGGAGAGCCTTACGGTTGAGGGCGGAGCAGTTGCTCTCGATTGTGCATCTGTAGAAGTTTGTGAGTGCTTTTGGTGACAAGCCGAATTTCTTCAGCCTCCTGAGGTTGAAGAGGCGCTGCTGCGCCTTCTTCACAATGCTGTCTGTGTGAGTGGACCAATTCAGTTTGTCTGTGATGTGTATGCCGAGGAACTTAAAACTTGCTACCCTCTCCACTACTGTTCCATCGATGTGGATAGGGGGGTGTTCCCTCTGCTGTTTCCTGAAGTCCACAATCATCTCCTTAGTTTTGTTGACGTTGAGTGTGAGGTTATTTTCCTGACACCACACTCCGAGGGCCCTCACCTCCTCCTTGTAGGCCGTCTCGTCGTTGTTGGTAATCAAGCCTACCACTGTTGTGTCGTCCGCAAACTTGATGATTGAGTTGGAGGCGTGCGTGGCCACGCAGTCGTGGGTGAACAGGGAGTACAGGAGAGGGCTCAGAACGCACCCTTGTGGGGCCCCAGTGTTGAGGATCAGCGGGGAGGAGATGTTGTTGCCTACCCTCACCACCTGGGGGCGGCCCGTCAGGAAGTCCAGTACCAAGTTGCACAGGGCGGGGTCGAGACCCAGGGTCTCGAGCTTGATGTCGAGCTTGGAGGGTACTATGGTGTTGAATGCCGAGCTGTAGTCAATGAACAGCATTCTCACATAGGTATTCCTCTTGTCCAGATGGGTTAGGGCAGTGTGCAGTGTGGTTGAGATTGCATCGTCTGTGGACCTATTTGGGCGGTAAGCAAATTGGAGTGGGTCTAGGGTGTCAGGTAGGGTGGAGGTGATATGGTCCTTGACTAGTCTCTCAAAGCACTTCATGATGATGGAAGTGAGTGCTACGGGGCGGTAGTCGTTTAGCTCAGTTACCTTAGCTTTCTTGGGAACAGGAACAATGGTGGCCCTCTTGAAGCATGTGGGAACAGCAGACTGGTATAGGGATTGATTGAATATGTCCGTAAACACACCGGCCAGCTGGTCTGCGCATGCTCTGAGGGCGCGGCTGGGGATGCCGTCTGGGCCTGCAGCCTTGCGAGGGTTAACACGTTTAAATGTCTTACTCACCTCAGCTGCAGTGAAGGATAGACCGCAAGTTTTCGTTGCAGGCCGTGTCAGTGGCACTGTATTGTCCTCAAAGCGGGCAAAAAAGTTATTTAGTCTGCCTGGGAGCAGGACATCCTGGTCCGTGACTGGGCTGGATTTCTTCCTGTAGTCCGTGATTGACTGTAGACCCTGCCACATGCCTCTTGTGTCTGAGCCGTTGAATTGAGATTCTACTTTGTCTCTGTACTGACGCTTAGCTTGTTTGATAGCCTTGCGGAGGGAATAGCTGCACTGTTTGTATTCGGTCATGTTACCAGACACCTTGCCCTGATTAAAAGCAGTGGTTCGCGCTTTCAGTTTCACGCGAATGCTGCCATCAATCCACGGTTTCTGGTTAGGGAATGTTTTAATCATTGCTATGGGAACGACATCTTCAACGCATGTTCTAATGAACTCGCACACCGAATCAGCGTATTCGTCAATGTTGTTGTCTGACGCAATACGAAACATGTCCCAGTCCACGTGATGGAAGCAGTCTTGGAGTGTGGAGTCAGCTTGGTCGGACCAGCGTTGGACAGACCTCAGCGTAGGAGCCTCTTGTTTTAGTTTCTGTCTGTAGGCAGGGATCAACAAAATGGAGTCGTGGTCAGCTTTTCCGAAAGGGGGGCGGGGCAGGGCCTTATATGCGTCGCGGAAGTTAGAGTAACAATGATCCAAGGTCTTTCCACCCCTGGTTGCGCAATCGATATGCTGATAAAATTTAGGGAGTCTTGTTTTCAAGATGAAGATCATCAAAGGTAAGTGAATATTTATAATGCTATTTTTTAGTTTTGTGACACCTCTCCTTCTTTGGAAAATGTTTTTCTGTGACTTGGCGCTGACCAAACATAATCGCAAGGTGTGCTATCGCCGTAAAGCCTTTTTGAAATCTGACACTGTGGCTGGATTAGCGAGAAGTTTATCTTTAAAATGGTGTACAATACTTGTATGTTTGAGGAATTTTTTGCTTTCTGATTTCTGTTGTTTTGAATTTGTCGCCCTGCAATTTCATGCTAGCGTCCCACATATCCCAGAGAAGTTTTTTAAATCAAGTTTCACTGCTTGTGTCAGTTACTTGATGTGGAATAGAGTTCCATGTAATCATGTATATATGTAGTACTGTGTACCTCCCATAGTCTGTTCTGGACTTGGGGACTGTGAAGAGACCTCTTGTGACATATCTTATGGGGTATGCATGGGTGTCCGAGCTGTGTGCCATTACTTTTGACAGACAGCTCGGTGCATTCAACATGTCAATACATCTCATAAATAAAAGTAGTGAGGAAGCCAATCTCTCCTCCACTTTCAGCCATGAGAGATTGACATGCATATGATTAATATTAGCTCTCTGTGTACATCCAAGGGCCAGCCATGCTGCCCTGTTCTGAGCCATTTGCAATTTTCCTAAGTTATTTTTTGTGGCACCTGACCACACGACTAAACAGTAGACAAGGTGCAACAAAACTAGGGCCTGTAGGACCTGCCTTGTTGAGAGTGTTGTTCAGAAGGCAGAGCATCACTTTATTACAGACAGACTTCTCTCCATCTTAGCTACTACTGCATCATTATGTTTTGACAATGACAATTTACAATCTAGTGTTACTCCAAGCAGTTTAGTCATCTCAACTTGCTCAATTTCCACATTTATTACAGTATTTAGTTTAAGTTTAGGGTTTAGTGAGTGTTTTGTTCCAAATACACTGCTTTTAGTTTTAGAAATATTTAGGGCTAAGTTATTCCTTGCCACACACTCTGAAACTAACTGCAGCTCTTTGTTGAGTGTTGCAGTCATTTCAGTTGCTGTATTATCTGACGTGTATAGTGTTGAGTTGTCATCCGCATACATAGACACTCTGGCTTTACTCAAAGTCAGTGGCATGTCGTTAGTAAAAATGGAAAAAAGCAAGCAGTCATCATATTAGGGATATCTAGGTGAAAGATCACAACCCGGAGGTTTGTTGGGCCATTGTCCTTTTGAAAAACAAATGATTGTCCCACTAAGGCAAAACCAGATGGCATGGCGTGTCGCTGCAGAATGCTGTGGTAGCCATGCTGGTTAAGTGTGCCTTAAATTCTAAATAAATCACAGACAGTGTCACCAGTAAAGCACGCCCACTCCTTAACCCCTCCTCCTCCATGCTTTACAGTGGGATCCACACATGCGAAGATCATCCGTTGGAACCAAACATCTCAAATTTGGACTCTAGACGAAAATACGAATTTCCACCAGTCTAATGTCCATTGCTCATGTTTTTTGGCACAACTAAGTCGCTTTATCTAATTGGTATCCTTTAGTAGTGATTTTTTTTGCAGCAATTCGACCATGAAGGCCTGATTCACACAGTCTCCTCTGAACAGTTGATGTTGAGATTTGTCTGTTACTTGAACTCTGTGAAGCATTTATTTGGGCTGCAATTTCTGATGCTGCTAACTCTAATGAACTTATCCTCTGCAGCAGAAGTAACTCTGGGTCTTCCATTCCTGTGGCGGTCCTCATGAGAGCCAGTTTCATCATTGCTCTTGGTGGTTTCTGCGACTGCACTTGAATAAACTTTCAAAGTTCTTGAAATATCCCGTATTGATTGATCTTCATGTCTTAAAGTACTGATGGAATGTCTTTCTCTTTGCTTATTTGAGCTGTTCTTGCCGTAATGTGAAATAGGGCTATCTTCTGTATACCACCCATACCTTCTCACAACACAACTGATTGGCTTAAATGCATTAAGAAGGAAAGAAATTCCACAAATCTTTTAACAAGGCACACCGGTTATTTGAAATGCAGTCCAGGTGACTACGAAGCTGGTTGGGAGAATGCCAAGAGTGTGGAAAGCTGTCATCAAGGCAAAGGCTACTTGTAGAATCTCAAATTTAAAATACATTTAGATTTGTTTAACACTTTTTTGGTTACTCCATGATTCTATGTGTGTTATTTCATTGTTTTGATGTCTTCACTATTATTCTACAATATAGAAAATAGTAAAAATAAAGAAAAGCCTTTGAATGTGTCACATCTGTCCTGCTTACACTCCTTAGTGGACATCCGGTGTCTCCTTGACCTGCAGTCATTCCCCCAGTTCTCTCCCCCTCCCTCTTCTTCTCTGTGTGATTGTGTGGTTGGAAACCAGCTGCAACCCGTTCTATAATCAAGACCTCTACAAATACTCATTCTTGCCACTTCCACTCTGCCAGATCATGCGTCTAGCTATTTGTTTTTATTTTACCCCTCTGGGATATGTGGGATGCTAGCGTCCCACCTGGCCAAAAAACAGTGAAAATACAGAGCGCCAAATTCAAATAAATTACTATAAAAATCAAACTTTCATGAAATCACACGTAAGATACCAATTTAAGCTACACGTGTTGTGAATCCAGCCAACATGTCAGATTTCATAAAGGCTTTTCGGGGAAAGCAAACGATGCTATTATCTGAGGGTAGCACCTTCGTAAACAAAGAGAGAAAACATATTTCAACCCTGCAGGCGCAGCACAAAACGCAGAAATAAAAATATAAATCATGCCTTACGTTTGACGAGCTTCTTTTGTTGGCACTCCAATATGTCCCATAAACATCACAAATCGTCCTTTTGTTCGATTTATTCAGTCTATATATATCCCAAAATTCCATTTATTTGGGCGCGTTTGATCCAGAAAAACACTGGTTCCAACTTGCACAACGTGACTACAAAATATCTCAAAAGTTACCTGTAAACTTTGCCAAAACATTTCAAACTACTTTTGTAATACAACTAGGTATTTTTTTAAGTAAATAATCGATAAATTGAAGACGGAGTTATCTGTGATCAATGCAGGAAGAAAACAAACTGATGCTACCTTTCTGGTCACGCACCTCTATCTAACAGTACACTTGAAGTGACCCTCGTTTTGAACAGGGCTACTTCTTCATTACACAAAGGAAAAACCTCAACCAATTTCTAAAGACTAGTGACATCCAGTGGAAGCGGTAGGAACTGCAAGAAGGTCCCTTAGAAATTTGGATTCCCAATGAAAGCTCATTGAAAAGAGTGACCTTTCCTCAGGGTTTCGCTTGCTACTTAAGTTCTGTTATACTCACAGACATGATTCAAACAGTTTTAGAAACTTCAGAGTGTTTTCAATCCAAAATAATATGCATATCGTATCTTCTGGGGATGAGTAGCAGGCAGTTGAATTTGGGCATGCATTTCATCCGGATGTGAAAATACTGCCCCCTGTCACCAAGAAGTTAAGATCTTGTATCCTGCTCTGCCTATTTCTTTGCCTGGTGCTGTTTCTCCTCTCACTGCAGTTTTGCTGCTCTGACTCTGGTTCCTGTCTCCTGTTCCACATCTCACCACCCTTCTACCCTGCTCTGGATTCAACTCATCATCACTCCCTTAGATTCCCCTCCGGACCTGTTTACCCTGCCCCAACACAGCTCATTCCAACCTCAGCCTCCATATCTGGTTTCCTACAACTCATCCAAGCTTCCCTGGATCTGCACTTCATCTCTCCCTGTGTTACAATAAAAAATATTGGTTCATTCATCCCTGTTTCCTGGTCTGAGTCTGCCCTTGGGTTCCCCTGTGCTGCTCTGCTGAGCATAATAAGTAGATGTCCTAAAACTTTCGACCGATAGTGTAGGTAGAGAAAGAGCGTAGGTGATACAAGTAGGTAGATAGAGCCCGATGGGTACAGGAAGGTAGAGAAAGGGCTTAGGGGGTACAGATAGGTAGAAAAATAGCCTAGGGGCTACAGGTACAGTGAGGGAAAAAAGTAGTATTTGATCCTCTGCTGATTTTGTACATTTGCCCACTGACAAAGAAATGATCAGTCTACAATTTTAATGGTAGGTTTATTTAGACAGTGAGAGACAGAATAACAACAAAAAAATCCAGAAAAACGCATGTCAAAAATGTTATAAATTGATTTCCATTTTAATGAGGGAAATATGTATTTGACCCCCTCTCAATCAGAAAGATTTCTGCCTCCCAGGTGTCTTTTATACAGGTAACGAGCTGAGGTTAGGAGCACACTCTTAAAGGGAGTGCTCCTAATCCCAGGAGTGCTCCTAATCTCCACCATTGTTACTCTGCCTCTCACTGTTCAAATAAACCTACCATTAAAATTATAGACTGATAATTTCTTTGTCAGTGGGCAAACAAAATCAGCAGGGGATCAAATACTTTTTTCCCTCACTGTAGGTAGAGAAATAGCCTAGAGGGTACAGCTTTGTAGAGAAAGTCTGTGCCAAACTGCTCTGCCTCACCTTCTAGATTGTGCTCCACCCTCATGCTGTCATCAAAGCCCTGGTGTCTCTGGTAGGGCTCAAAGTTGCCCGAGGTGTTGTCCTCCAACAGGCTGTGTAGAGCCTGGCCATGGACGACACACCTCGAAACGGATCCAGAGATAACTGTACAGGGACATATCAAACCAATAAGCAACACATAAGTCGTTTAGCTCTACGTACTTTAGCAGATATGAGAGAGCATATTAAGGTCAGTTCCTCTGAATTCAGGAAATGCACCAATTGCAATCTCCACAAAGATAATGTGCAATGTTCAACTCATTTCCTGTGAGGTATCTGACATACTTGAGTACTAGAGACGCAATTGCAGCACTTGTGTCTCTTGGGAAGCGCTGGATAAGGTTCTGGACGGTGGAGTGGGAGAAACAAAAAAAGTCTGCTCCTGAAGACATGATGTGGGCCATAAATGTAAGATAATGAGAGAAAAATCATACTATGAAATGTATCCACCGATTCTATAAGCCAGTCTAAACAGCAAGCAGGTACCTTAGAGCACCAATGGCCTTCAGCAGGTGAGGGAAGAGGAAGCAGCTATGGCATTCTTATGGTTTTCCTCAGGCACTATCTCAAAGTGGGGGGAAAAGAGATGGTTTGATAAGGAAAACACTTCTCGCAAGCACATTCATAAGCTGTCTCACAACACCTATTTGACTTACTTAGCATTTGACTTCATAATGTTTTGTAGCTAAATTAGTGTGAGGCTACCTGTGGGCCACCACCCCTGTCCTTAATCTGGCAGGTGTAGAGGCACTGCTGATCAGGGCTCTTCATGCTGGAGAAGAAGTGTGACTTGCAGAAGCTCACTGGGTAGATGGCACACTGATCATGGAATAGCATGCTGTCTGTGATCATCTTGAACATGAAGGACATCATTCATTATTCTCTACCCACTGATCTGAGAACAGTCATGGGGTGTGTCCCAACAGTCTTGAATAGCTTCTCCTGGTCTCCTTTCATGGATAATGACCCTGAGAAAAATGGGAGGACAATTTGGTGAAAATCTGATCAGTACTTTCAACTAAGAGTGGTCATGCTAATGAGGAGATATGGAGAAAACCATGTAAGATCATTTGGAGAGTGTTTGTACAGAGCAAATGTGAGGCATAAGTATGATTTGAGACATAGACATCCCCTAGACTGTACACAGTCAGACCCCCAAGTACTATGGGGAAGACAGGACGTCCTGAGGAGTCCAGAGCGATGAGCTGAACCAGCTTACGAGACCCCTGTCAGCAACCTTCTGCTTTTCAACATTCTTTTTGGTCCTGAGGAAAATATATTTTATGGAGAATACTTTGTGCTTCCCATCATCACAGGACATAAGAATGTGTCTAATCTACAGGTAGTCTGGTATAAACATGGCTCTAACATGTCTTCTTCTCCATTCTCCCTGCCTCCTTCCTTTCGTTCTTTCTTGGTCTTCTTACCAAGGCCAGGCTTAGGGGCCAGACGCCCACGTTGGGCTGGAGCTGAATGTCATAGGGGAGTGAGAACTGGTACTGGCAGCGATAAGCATCTCCCCCTCTGACACAGACTGGTACTGCAAAAGTGATTTCAGTAAGAACCTGAAAAACAAAGCACAAGAGATGTCTGATTAGACAACAAAAACAGTTTTCAAAGTACCTGTCAATCAGTGGCCGAAAGTGAAAATGTTTTTGCATCAATACAATGCAGTTCGAGGGAAGGTATTGGGTTGCATGCACAGCCATAAGTGTACTCACCTGTGCTCCTCTTTTACTCGCACAAACTTCTCCAAGTGTGCAACTTCATCACAGAGAGACTGATTCTCCTGTGGGTTACATACCATGTGACTTCAATTAGTGACTTCAGCCCTCAGCTTATAGTACCATAGTCTACTACACATCACCTACATTTCTCCTCCATGCATCTAAGTGTAAAGGGGGAAGCATGTAGCATCTGAATTCATTGTGTTACAGAAATTACTTGAATAATAGTGATTAAAATCATTGTCTTTAGTATTTTTTTTTAACCTTTTTTTAACCTTTATTTAACGAGGCAAGTCAGTTAAGAACAAATTCTTATTTTCAGTGACGGCCTAGGAACAGTGGGTTAACTGCCTGTTCAGGGGCAGAACGACAGATTTGTACCTTGTCAGCTTGGGGATTTGAACGTGCAACCTTCCGGTTACCTTCCGATTACCTTCCGGTTACCTTCCAGTTACTAGTCCAACGCTCTAACCACTAGGCTACCCTGCCGCCCCAAGTAGGTAGTACTTGGGATGGCAGGGTAGCCTAGAGGTTACTCACAAATATCATGGCCCTTGCTGTTTTGTGTGTAGACTTTACTCACAAATATCATGGCCCGTGCTGTTAGTCTGAGGTACTTTAGTCGGTACTATTCGGTTAGGTTCTTGCTTGGGCCTGTTTGGTCGGGGAGACCTGTGGGGAAGGGGAAGGGAGGCATAGAGGATGCAGAACCCAAGCTGGAGAAGGTTGACTCGGGGGGAGTCCCCGTGAAAGATTGGGTGGTGAAGGACTGTAGAGCCTGCTGCCCCTCATCATCTGTCTGTGGATGGATAGAGTGGGCATTGCATCATAACACCACATCCAAATACTAGTGGCAATGTAGGCCACGATCCACACTCTTGACCATTTCAAAAGAGTGTGTATACAATGACAATCTTATGTGGATGAGATATATCTGGAAAAGTAACTGATGCAACTCAAAAGAAAAATTGTGACAGAGCAAAGTAACATAGCTAAAATGAATATATTTTTTCTTTATAAGAATGTTAATTATCCAAACACATTGATCTTCAACTGCACTCCCCTAAATGTGTATATTTGTCAGATCAGCAGTGATATAACTGAACTAAAGGAATTTATTCTGATAACCTTTGCATAATGAGAGCAAAGACCCCATTCCTGTTCTCAATCCTCATTAACCTCCTGCTGTCTTTCTGTGTCTGCAACATAGTGGGATACTGAGGCAAAGGCTAGGTATTGGGGAACTGACATGTCTTAATAAGGGTGTGTTTCACTGTTGTAACCTTGAATGACTAAGATCTAGTCTGTATTAAGTGCAACTAAGAGAGCATCATGATGAATGTTCTAGTCCTGCACACTGTAGCAGAGAGAGAACTATCACCCAGATAGGCCATTCGTGTGAGAAACTCGTCATCATGCAAGCGGTCACACAAGTGAAAATTATAGTCATTAAAGAAAACTTTAAGCTCGTCTCTCAATTTGAAAAAATGTGTCAATACTTTGCCACCTGATAGCCAACGCACTTCTGTATGCTGTAAAAGTGTTACATGGTCACTGCTTAGTGCAGAAAATACACAAATGTTCAGGGGGCCTTGCAAGTTTCACATTTTCACTGTAGTGTCCATAACGTCTTTCAAGCTGACAGGCATTCCTTTGGCAGCAAGAGCCTCTCGATGGTTGCTGCAGTGTACCTCGAGAGCAACTCCACTATGTCTCCCTGTCATGGATTTTGCTCCACCAGTACAGATATCAACACATCTTGACCACTAAGTCTATTTGATGTCACAAAGCTGTCCAGTACTTAAAAAATATCCTCTCCTGTTGTCCTGGTTTCCAGTGGTGTGTAGAAGAGGATGTCTTCCTTAATTGACCCCCCATAAACATAACAGACATATACCAGGAGCTGTGCAAGGCTCAGTCTGTTGACTCATTCATCTGTAACGCATAGAAATAACTGGCTTGTATGCGAAGCAGTAATTGTTTCAAAACATTTCCTGCCATGTTACTGATGTGTCGTGAAAGTGTTTTTTGATTTTTTGTGGGGCCTTTTCCCCCAGCATTGTCGCAGCCATATCCGCGGCAGCAGGAATTATTAAGTCTTCTACAATAGTATGGGGCTTGCCTGTCCTTGCCACTCGGTAGCTCACCATATAAGGCTCTTCTAGTCCCTTCTTATTAATGGTATTTGTTGTTTTTATACATGTTTTACTACTCAAAAGTCATCTTAATTCTCGCTCAAAAAACTCCTGTGGCTTATTTTTGGCTTAGTTTTGTTTCTAAACGTCTGCGTAAGAGTGAACATTTCATTGAGTTCTGAGATAGACTTTTGCACATATAACACACTGTGGCTGCGGAAAGGCACTACTCCCAATATAAGTGAACCCCAAATCAATGTAGTTCTCATCATATTTGTGCCTCTTCGATGGTCCAACGTCCATGTCTGTTGTTCGGTGCTTTCCCGGGTATGGGGGCAGTAACTCTTCGGCTGCATCAGAATCACAACTGTCAGTGTCCATGCTAGCTGGGCTAACAACAAATGTAGAATTACTGATGCTAGCATTGGATGCGCTTGTGGAAGCAGAACAACTTGTGTCGTCGACAGGTGCAGGTGTAGTACTGCTGGTAGTAGCAGTACTACCAGTATAGCTGGTACAGTATGTGTCTCTATGGAGGCAGGCCTTACTTTTGTTAACCATTTATCAATTTTCGAGCAAACGGAATGAGCAGCAGCTACGTTTGGCTACATATGGACCGTTAGTGGAATTCCCGCGAGAGAGTAACGGTTAATGTGTTTATTATATTCTATTAGTCTATTATATTCCAACAGTTATTTGAATATCATTTGATGCAAATCAAAGACAGCAATCACTTACAAATCAAAGACAGTAATCACTTCTTTACAGTATTTAACCATGAAGGGGGACTCGCAATGCCGACGGGGGTACGCCAAATAAAAATGTGATTCGCAATACTTATTTGTTAAAATAATAAATAAATACTGTAAAACGATATTCATTATTATTACATACATGAGTTAATAAAGCCTTCAGTACAACTTGTTCTATTGATAAAGACCGTTTTTTTCTCCTATAGGTTACCTTTACTTCTCAGATGGTCCAGTTCTCCTGAACTACGGCTGGTTGGATTGCTACTAAGGTACTACTAACTAAGTACTACTACTATTGATAATAAGATTTAGTTCTATATCAAATCAAAGTTTATTTGTCACGTGCGCCAAATATAACAGGTGAAATGCTTACTTACAGGCTCTAACCAATAGTGCAAAAAAGGTGTTTGGTGAAAAATAGGTAAGTAAAGAAATAAAACAACCGTAAAAAGACAGGCTATGTACAGCAGCGAGGGTATAAAAGTAGCGAGGCTACATACAGACACCGGTTAGTCAGGGTGATTGAGGTAGTATGTACATGTAGATATCGTGATTGCCTCAGAGAGGCTTCTGCCTACATACAGACTCAAATCATTGGCCACTTTAATAAATGGATCACTAGTCACTTTAAATAATGCCACTTTAGTAATGTTTACATTAACAGTTGTTTTGAGCGTGGCAGAAATCATACTTTATTGAAAGCATGTCCAATTTTGAATGTTTATAATTTCAAACTAGGTAAAGAGACCCTTAATATTAGACTAGGGACCACACTGCCACTCCACTGAATAGCAGGATAATGATTGCTTTGCAATGCTTGCAATTAGACACTGATTCATTTCAAACCACTCATTGTTGAATTTGCGATTTTCCAACTTGTTGTGAAATTTATGTCCAATGGCCGATGAGCGCTGATACGTTTTATCTATAATTTCTCTTCATTATTTATTTATTTTGAAAAAACAGGTTTACCCCTTTTTTCTCCACAATTGGTAGTAGTCTTGTCTCATTGCTGCAACTCCCATAACATAACCCAACAAAGCACAATGCACATCAATGTGTCTGAGGAAACACTGTACACCTGGCAACCTGGTCAGCATGCACTGCACCCAGCCAGCCACAGGAGTCACTAGTGCACGATGAGACAAGGATATCGCTGCTTGCCAAACCCTCCCTAACCCGGACAATGCTGGGCCAATTGTGCACCGCCCCATGGGCCTCCCAGTCGCGGCCAGCTTTGACAGAGCCTGGGCTCAAACCCAGAATCTCTGGTGGCACAGCTAGCACTGCGATGCAGTGCCTTAGACCATTGCGCCACACAGGAGGCCCATAATTATTTCTCTTCAAATGACAATGATTAAAAAGGATTTGAAAAAATCTGTAGTTCTGCCCCTGAACAAGGCAGTTAACCCACAGTTCCTAGGCTGTCATTGTAAATAAGAATTTGTTCTTAACTGACTAGTCTAATAAAATAATAAATAGTAGTAGTATCTTAGCAGCAATCCAGCCAGCTGTAGTTCAGGAGAACATGTATCACCCAGTAGTACTCACTCTGCCTTGGACCATCTGAGAAGTAAAGGTAACCTATAGGAGAATAAAATGGCTTTATCAGTAACCTATAGGATAATAAAATGGCTTTATCAGTAAAAGAAAGTTGTGCTGAAGGCTTTATAAACTCATGTATGTAATACAAATTAATATAGTTTTACAGTATATACTGTTTTATGTTTTTTTTAAAATGTGAATCACAAGTTTATTTGGCTTACCCCAGACGGGATTGAGCTACCGCTGGTGGTAAGCGTACCTCAGGTTAGGAATACCTGCTCCAAGCTCATCATTAAGCTTGAGGCCCTGGGTCATCAACCCTTTGTGCAATTCGGTCCTGGACTTTCTGACGGGCCGCCCCAGGTGGGGAAGGAAGGAAACAACATCTCCACGTCGCTGATCCTCAACACTGGGGACCCACAAGGGTGCGTGCTCAGCCCCCTCCTGTACTCCCTGTTCACCCATGACTGCGTGGCCATGCACGCCTCCAACTCAATAGTCAGGAAAACAACCTCTCACTCAACGTCAACAAAAGGAGATGATCGTGGACTTCAGGAAACAGCAGAGGGAGCAACCCTCTATCCAAATCGACAGGAAAGCAGTGGAGAACTTGGGAAGTTAAGTTCCTCGGCGTACACATCACAGACAAACTGAAATGGTCCATCCACACAGACAGTGTGGTGAAGAAGGAAGGTGCAACAGTGCCTCTTCAACCTCAGGAGGCTGAAAAGTTTGGCTTGTCACCTAAAACCATGACAAACTTTTATAGATGCACAATTGAGACATCCTTTTGGACTGTATCACCGCCTGGTACTTCAACTGCATCGCCCTCAACCGCAAGGCTCTCCAGAGGGTAACCTATAAAAATTGGCTTTATCAGTAAAAAAAGTTGTGCTGAATGCTTTATTAACTCATGTATGTAATAATAATAAATACAGTTTTACAGTAAGTGATCATCAAAGTTCTGAAAGACAGCATCCACTTTGGAGTCAATGCCTGGAAAATCCTGAGTTACGGATTGGGGATATCCATAGTGCATTTGGCATCTTGCCTCATCAAAGCTGAAACATAATATCAAATTATTTTATTTAGATTTTTTAATAAATATAATTATGCATATTATCATACAGAAAAATGCATGACGTATCAATTATTGGTGTCTAATTAAACCATGTTCCAAACACCTCCAGTATTTGTTGCCCACAAATAAGGTTTTCCCTTAGTCACTGATGAGTGGAAGCCAAAGTTTGCTTTGGATAGCCAGGGAGGATCGTCTTTGCATAAGCCCTTATTCCCCAGTATTTGTCACCTGTGGAAATATGAGAAGTAAATACTGTTTGTACGAGAGAGAGTTTGAGAGTGGGAGTACACAAATCATTAGCTGTCATGTTTACAGATATCTTTAAGATAACACACATCACATAAACATACCAATAGTATTCAATAAAGATGGTAATAAAAAACACATACTGTGAACAGAATTATTCTATAGAAATGCTGTCAATGTGTTTCATGACCATTCAGGGCTTGGACCCCATGTCTGTCATCATCAGGCAGTGTGTATCCATTGGTGTTGACATACTGATAGGTGGGGAACATCAGAGCTCCCCGGTCCCTGGAGTGGTTCAGCCTCAGAGGATGACCAAACTCATGGGCAGCCACCAACAGCAGATTCACTCCTGAGTACAACATTACATGTGTGTGTTGAATCAGTGAATCGGGCTACACTTTGTCTTAAATAGAGTTGTGTGTTCAGATGGCCACCCCTCTGGCTCAGTGTCCAGGTTTTATCGTCATCAAAGTGTGTGTCCCCACCTTGGTTCAGTCCAGGGGAGTTGGAATGGGCTAAGACAGCATTTGGCCCATCAAAAGGATAGAAGTCTGTATGATCTGTGTTGAGACAAGCAAGATTTAAGACGTTCATCAGTAGTGTAGTGATGGTATTGAGTCAATACCATTGTCATAGTCCATACTCACATCCACCCTTGAAGAGGATCATGACGTTGACAGTGTCAGTGTAGATCTGTTTGAAGTCCAGGGGGATCACATCACTGTAGATCACTGTTGCATCTACGTACATCACTGCCTCGGGTCTGGTGTGTACTGAGTGATTTTGTCAAACACAAGTCATTCAGCACTCACTCATTGACATTACCTGACAAGTAAAAGGGACCCGTTTTACTCCTGCAGTGCAGGCATTGCACAATGACCCAGGCTGGGCAACAACGGATTTGACATTTTTAACAGATGATCAACAATGAACCATGAATACGATATTATTTTCCTTGATTATAGCTGTCAAACGTAATGCATTTTAAAAGAAGTCAAAGTGCTCATCTACAGTCAGAGCTTTCACTACACCTGTAGGTAACAGTGTTCTTCTCCCATTTTGGTTTCCTGTGGAGTGTTCATATCTGCTGATGTCAGACACTCCACATCTGGACTCCTTCATCACCTCCAGAGTGTTTTTGTCCAGAACCCCAGTGACCTCCAGGCCAAAGAGTGCCTGGATGGCCTCCAGGCTCTTGTTGAAGTCTGGCTTGATAATACTCTGGGAAGTTGAGTTTGTCAACCCCACATCTGTGTACTATTGAGACAGATAGTCCTGGCGTTGGAGGAGGATTAGAGACAACATTTTAAACAATCGGTTTTCTCATGCCTATTACGACTCTCATGCGAAACAGTACAAGCATAACAAGTAGGCTAACTTGTATTTTCCCGCATTATTCTGAGATAATACTGACGATACGGGTAGCAATATACTGAGCCATGTGATGCAATTCTTCAGATAAATTACCTCATCGACTGTCTTGTCGTCCTCTGATGATGTTTGGACCTCTGGAGCACTGGCGGGGGCAGCCTAACACAGACCAAAACAGGCCAGAAACAGGACCGCGGAACCCGTATAAAGACAATTTCCAAACCTGTGGTAATGCAGAGGGGAGACTCCCTCTCTTTCTCTATCACTCTGCCCTGTCCAAATTCTCTTTTGAATGATCCCTAACAGTCTGGGGTGTACATGGTTCCATTCAGAACATGAGTGAGATGCCAAGGTAAGCTTTGTGCTCTTGAACATTCCTGTAAACTTTTGGACAAACCCCTATCCTCAAGGAAGAGGGACAGTTCTCCTGATAACATTGTTGGAGGTGGTGTGTAGAGTTTTGGGTGATTGTTAGGGTGAGGTTTAGGTATACTGTAGGTACACATAAGTTGTAAGGATAAAACAGTGGTTAGTTTGAATATCTTTGATCAGTCAAGCACATTTATTAACAATCAAACTTCAAAATACATTTCAAAGCATAACATGTTACTACATTATAATACAATTAATTCATTTGTAATTTCTGTTCCGTACCCATACAGTAAGTTACCACAAGGATTTAAGTGAAATGGCCTTGAAGATGGTGGCTCTGATGATGCAATTTCACTTCTTGCAACACTTTCATCAACATTCAGCTAGTGAATTATCTTGGTTCATGCTAGATGAGGTAGCCCTGAGGTACTTAGATACTGCATATTAATCTTACTCAATACAAGATTCAATTAATCCGATTTAAAATATCAAATAAATAAACTACTTTGAACAGCAATTCTTGACCTAGCGGTTAGAGCGTTAGGCCAGATACCAAAAGGTCGCTGGTTCATAGCCCCGACCCAAATTGGTAAAACAGATCTGTCGATGTGCCCTTGAGCAATGTACTTAAATCGAATTGCTTATGTAAGTTGCTCTGTATAAGAGTGTCTGTAGGTAGGGTCACATCTAGTGTCTTTGACAGATATGTTAGCAGTCCAGCCATGCATTGGCTAGGAGTCGATTCAGCACCTGGTTCTGTCTGTAGTCATAGTTGTATGCCTTTGTTCCACTGAAGAGATATATAGTACCTGTTGATGAGAAATATGATAATGTTTTGTTAAAGGGGGCCTAGTAATCAAGGTAACACAAAAGTGTCATGATATTATAATGTATGCAATTTAAGTCAAGGTGACATGGTGAAGTGTTTTATGGCTACCTTGTAACTCAAATGCAGCATCAACACTCCTCCCAATACCTGGCCAGTCTGTTTGGATGTTTCTTGGAAATCCTGGATCCATCCTACGCCTGTGTTCATCGTATCTGTACAATAGATAACAAATAAACATTGAACTTATAAATAAATGACGGATAGCTTATGTGCAGTTCCTTTCTAACAAATGTCTCATTGTTAAACACTAGATGGCAGGCTTTGCCTCTCAGGTGCTGGAATGCCTATTCATCAAAACATTGCTACAGTGAAAACATACTGCTCCTACCTAAACAGTGGACTTTGGAACAGTATATTTTCTGCAACATAATATTGTATTATACATTTACCAAAAAACATTTTGTTAGAGGCTGTTTACCTATAGTAATCGTGTCCTATGAAGAAGAAGGTTTTTCCATATTCACTGATATGAACAGCAGCGTCAATGTTCCTTACTCTGGCTGGGAATCCATAGTCATATATGGAGCCAAAGTGGCTTTTCATCTTAAGCTGTCGAACCACCCAGTACTTAGGACCTGAAACACAGGGCACTTTTACTGCATCTGGAACCCTATGAAAACATACAACAAGAACTGCCAGATGCCACTGAGCTTTGAGAGTTTCTTGCATGAAGTGCGACAATTTTGACGCAGGGCTATAATTTAGGTCCAGTGGTTCTTTGAAACAACGTTCTGTTTCAAATCTAGCCCTGTCATGCTACGAAAGCCTAAGTGAGGCCTTTGAGACGATCAGGCAGCACATTACCAGTGAAGACATATGCCACGCCTTTGGCAGGGATGTCATAGGCTGCGTCCACAGGAGAGTTTATGCTGGGGAGGTATGTGCTGCTGGGGCCCTCTCTCAGGCGGTTCCAGTATGTCGTCCATGTTGTCCTCAACCACATGTACCTGGAGGAAAACAAACCGCTGTGTTGGGGCAAATAAGAACCTATACTATAAAAATGATATTGCATAATTCAAAACTCCTTTACCTGTTTTTAAAGAACATAATTTCCTTCCCGAACACTGCCACTGCATCAACAGAAAAGTTGGGATCGCACTTCTTAGGAAGGTTTGGTGGATCCTGTTTTCTGACTGGCTTGCCTTGGAAACAAAAGCAAAGTCTCCAATGTTTAGATAGAAATCTACCCAAAAATGTACCATGTGATAATTATGTTATTGCTCATTTCTACTTACCATACAGCGCCTGGATTCCCAGTGCGTCATCTTGTGGAAGTGTGTACTGTGCTCCAATGTAATAATTGTAGTTGGGGTACATGAGAGATGAGGGGTCTTTGGAATGGGAGAGGCCCAGGGAGTGGCCTAACTCATGAGCCGCAACAGTGAACAGGTTATAACCTAATCCAATAAGAAAATGTTTATTTGTCTACAAACATATTTTGAATCCTAATTCATTGTGTTTTATAAAATAAATTCAGATCATGTTATGCTTATAACAGTGGTCCTACCTAGCTTGGAATGCCCCATCGTCCAGATTTCGTCCTCGTCAAAGTGCACATCTCCCCCCATGTCCTCCCCTGGTGCGAAGGCGTGGGCCAGAACACCCTTGGGGCCGTCAAAGGGAAAGAAGTCTCCGTGAGCTAGGATGGATGGAGCGAGATGGATTATCATGCATGTACCTGGAAACTGGTTCCAATAAGTATATAATTATAGCACAATTAAAACCTCACATGCAGCCACATACATTCTCTACCACCTCTATTAGAAAATATGCTGAACTGAACGGAGAATGATTCAGGGTCAGAATACTTTTTTTTGCGAAGGAAAGGATGATGTCTGCCTTGTCGTGATTGACCTTGATGAACTTCAGTGGGGCCGCGTCACTCCAGATCTTCAAGGCCAAACGGAAGGAAGTATCCACCTCCTCCTGTGTAAGGTCAGGGGTGTACTGATCAATCCTGCAGGTCATTGGCACACAGACAACACAGAAAAGCATGAAGCAGCCTGAAAGAAAGCATAAAAAACTGGGCTAGTTAGATCCAGTGAGCTGGTGATCTATTGGCAGCTGTCTGGTTTTAAAAGGGACCTAGTCAGGTGGGGGGGGGGGGGGCAGCCATAATCGACATCGATGTCTTCGGCGCCTCTGGAACTGCCTTGCTCAGTGGCAAAACGACAGATTTTTACCTCGCCAGCTCGAGGATTCAACCGGCAACCTTTTGGTTACTGGCCCAATGCTTGAACCACTATACAACTCAGTGATGAAACAAAACTCTAATCTTATGATGAAACATGGTTAATTTTGGGGATTATGTCATTCCTTTTATACACAGTGTACAAAACAGGAACACCTTCCTAATATTGAGTTGTACCCCATTTTTCCCTCAGAACAGCCTCAATTCATTGGGCTGTGAACTCTAAAAGGTGTCGAACGCATTTCACAGGGATGCGGGCCCATGTTGACTCCAAATTTTCCCGTAGTTGTGTCAAGTTGGCTGGATGTCCTTTGGGTGGTGGACTATTCTTGATACACATGGGAAACTGTTGAGCATAGGGTGGCACCTACTACCATATCCCGTTCAAAGGCACTTAAATCTTTTGTCTTGCACATTCACGCTTTGAATGGTACACATAAACAATCCATGTCTCACTTGTCTCAAGGCTTAAAATCCTTCTTTAACCTGTTTCCTCCTCTTCATCTACTCTGAGTGAAGTGGATTTAACAAGTGACATCAATATCATAGCTATCATAGCTTTCACCTGGATTCTCCTGGTCAGTCTATGTCATGAAAAGAGCAGGTGTTCCTAATGTTTACTACACTCAGTGTAATTCCCTGCCGTTAAAAAAATGTGAAAGTCTGTTTTAGGAAGTAATATCTATATTCTGACAGATTTTGAATATCAATAGAGCAAATCCCAAAAGATGAAATGTATTTATTTTATCTTTATTCTTTCCAGTCAGGTCTATTAAGAACAAATTGTTATTTACAATGACGGCCTGGCTAGAGGCAAAAGGCATCCTGTGTGGCAGGGGCAGGGGATAAAAAAATGGTACAACAAGATGGATAACACAGATGGAAGACAATTGTCAGCAAAAAAGAAGACATTGTGACCGACAACCGATACTAGACAGATAACAGATAATAATATGCACCTGTATGTGATGGTGGAATTCTTCCACTTGATCTGGTCAGGGTAAAAGCTGTAGTTTTCCATGTCAGGCACTCCACACCTATGCTTCCTCATCACAGAGAGTGTCTGGAGGTCCAGTCTGCCAGTCTGCTTCAGACTGAAGAAACCCTGCATCTCCCTGATCTTTTCCCCCAGGGCTGAGGTGGTGGTGGCCCTCCTATTACGGGGCTGGGGGCCACTGCTGGGGCTCATGTGGTAGAACCTCCTCAGGTAACCCTATCATACAGCTGGTTACTAACCAAACTTCCACTGATAGCAGGTCACTTCTCTTACAAGGACAAATAAGTCCTAAAGTAGGCACAACTTTAAGTTGTCCAGAAGACGACAGATTTTGCTTGACCTAAAGTAGTCTTAACATTAAGTTGTTCTAAAGTGCACCTCATAAATGTACTCAACATTTACCATTGAAAAACAGACAATAACTAGAATTGCAATACCTGGGGAAATAGTCAAAACACAATCAATGTATTCCAATACAGTTTTTTTTCTAGAGATAGGATTCTCCAGAAGATTTTCTAAAGAGTGGATGAAGACACAAACCTCAGCCAGTTCCAAGTCCTCAAGCCTTGGCCATTGTTCCTTAGAGATAGGTAAAGTCCACAACAGGTCTGTGAGCACTAGAAAGCACAGCACTTGGATCCAGGGCCAGAGCCACTCCATCTTTAAATGAACAAGCTCTTTACAGCCCATGGCTTTATAGATAAGAGCATGCTTAAGGTCTGTGGTGAATCACATGGTTTCCAAGCCCTCAATCCTGCAGTTGCAGCAGTTCTACCTGCACCTATTACCATGAGGTGTGTGGTAAGAATAATTACTCTATGAAAACCCTGAACTATATCTTGTTTACCTCAATCCAGGTCTTAAGAGTGTGAAACGGGATAAAGGGATGTCCTATAGCCCTACCTGTCAACACTGGGCTTGTTACTTTGGTTACCAAGTATATTGTTTCCTGCTTTTGCAAGTCAATAGTCTTTCTAATATTTCCAAAATGTCCAAATGACATATGGCCTTATTTTGGCCATGATTTTTAAACAACAACTGTATTAGACTAGAGTTATTTGGACTAAGTTTACTATACTGGAGTTATTTGGCTGAACTGTTGAATTGCACGTGTCAAATAGGCAGTGTTGTCCTCCCTTAGTCGTAATGTGTCAATTGGCACACAGCTCCAATAAAATAGATACTCTCGGTCTGGTTTGATAGCTTCATTACAATCTCAACCGTACTTGTAGATGTCTGAAATGAAATATGTGATTTAGGAAATGTTTATGAAATTAGCCATAGAAACTCACCCACTAATTTCTGCCTGATGTGCTGGGAGCATGTTGGTATTATGTAACACATTCCTTTCTCACGGTATTGATTCATGAACCTGAAAATATTACCAAAATGTTTTGCTTACAGGCAACCCAAAACATTGGACTGAACTCAACATGTTAGAAGTATGCAAACAGTTTTATACAGCTTTGCATAGCCTTTATTGCATTTTGGACACAAACATTTCATTTCCCATTAAATGTTTTTGGTCACTTCATATCAAAATCCTTCAGCATCCGAGCTAGGTATTTGCTTTCTCAGTTCCAACAACTTGTTTCTGGGTATAATCGTACTTATAAACTTGTTGTCCAACGAAGAAGTAGATAAAGTCTTGGATAAACAAAAATGTAACAATTAAAAGGAGTTTTACAAAATGAAATGTTCAAATTGAGCTGGCATGGCCTTTGTTGTTGTGATATAATAGTAGCTTACCATCTTTGTAGACAGCTGCATCGATAGTAGTATTGAGCCATGGGAAGTCAGTGATGTACAGTGGGTATCCAGTATCCATAACTCTTTGTTTTTCATTATAACTGAAAATAAATATATATAAATACAGTACCAGTCAAAAGTTTGAATACACCTTCTCATTCAAGGGCTTTTCTTTATTTTGACAATTTCCTATAGTGTAGAATAATAGTGAAGACATCAAAACTATGAAATAACATATATGGAATAATTTAGTAAACAAAAAAGTGTTAAATAAATCTAAATGTATTTTATATTTGAGATTCTTGAAAGTAGCCACCCTTTGCCTTGATGACAGCTTTGCCCACTCTTGGCATTCTCTCAACCAGCTTCATGAGGTAGTCACCTGGAATGCCTTTCAATTAATAGGTGTGCCTTGTGGAATTCATATCAATCTTAACGCGTTTGAGACAATCAGTTGTGTTGTGACAAGGTAGATGTGGTATACAGAAGATAGCCCTATTTGGTAAAAGACCAAGTCCATATTATGGCAAGAACAACTCAAATAAGCAAGGAGAAATGACAGTCCCTCATTAATTTAAGACATGAAGGTCAGTCAATCCATAACATTTCAATAACTTTGAAAGTTTCTTCAATTGCTGTTGCAAAGACCATCAAGCACTATGATGAAACTATCTCTCATGAGGACCGCCACAGGAAAGGAAGACCCAGAGTTACCTCTGCTCCAGAGGATAAGTTCATTAGAGTTACCAGCCTCAGAAATTGCAGCCCAAATAAATGCTTCACAGAGTTCAAGTATCAAACACATCTCAACATCAACTGTTCAGAGGAGAATGCGTGAATTAAACATTCATGGTTGAATTGCTGCAAAGAAACCACTATTAAAGGACACTAATAAGAAGAGGAGACTTGCTTGGGCCAAGAAACAGGAGCAATGGACATTAGACCGGTGGAAATCTGGTTCTAAACGCTGTGTCTTTGTGAGACGCAGAGTAGGTGAACGGATTATATCCGCATATGTGGTTCCCACCATGAAGCATGGAGGAGGAGATGGGATGGTGCCAGGTCTCTGACCTCCTCCCTATAAGCTGTCTCATCGTTGTCGTTGATCAGGCCTACTTGTGTCGTCAGCAAACTTAATGCCGGTGTTGGAGTCGTGCTTTGTCACGCAGTCGTGGGTGAACAGGGAGTACAGGAAGGGACTAAGCACGCCCCCCTGAGTGGCCCCAGTGTTGAGGGTCAGCGTGGCAGATGTGTTGTTGCCTACCCTTACCACCTGGGTATGGCTTGTCAGAAAGTCCAGGATTCAGTTGCAGAGGGAGGTGTTTAGTCCCAGTGTCCTTAGCTTAGTGATGAGCTTTGTGGGCACTATGGTGTTGAAAGCTAAGCTATAATCAATGAACAACATTCTCACATAGGTGTTCCTTTTGTCCAGATGGGAAAGGGCAGTGTGGAGTGCGATTGAGCTTGCGTCATCTGTGGATCTGTTGGGGGGGTATGTGAATTGGAGTGGGTCTAGCATTTACGGCATGATGGTGTTGATGTGAGCCATGACCAGCTTTTCAAAGCACTTCATGGCTACTGACGTGAAGTTTAAAATGTCAGTGAAGACACTTGACAGTTAGTCGGCGTATGCTTTGAGTACACGTCCTGGCAATCCATCTGGCCCCTCGGCTTTGTGAATGTTGACCTGTTTAAAGGTCTTGCTCACATCGGCTACAGAGAGCGTGATCTCACAGTCGTCCGGAACAACTGGTGCTCTCATGCATGGTTCAGTGTTGCTTCCCTCAAAGCGAGTACAAAAGGTATTTAGCTCGTTTGGTAGGCTCGCGTGACTGGGCAGCTCGAAGTTGGGTTTCCCTTTGTAGTCCGTAATATGTTTCGAGCCCTGCTACATCCGACGAGCGGTTTAGGAGGATTCAATCTTAGTCCTGTATTGACGGTTTGTCTGTTTGATATTTCGTCTGAGGGCATAACAGGGCTTCTTATAAGTGTCCGGATAGGTTTCCGGCTCCTTGAAAGCGACAGCTCTAGCCTTTAGCTCTGTGCGGATATTGCCTGTAATCCATGGCTTTTATTTGGGAAATGTATGTACGGTCACTGTGGGGACAACGTCATCGGTGCACTTATTGATGAAGCCGGTGACTGAGGTGGTATACTCCTCAATACCATTGGATGAATCCCGGAACATATTCCAGTCTGTATCATTGCAAAAATAGTCCTGCATTCATGTCATCTGACCACTTCCATATTGATTGAGTCACTGGTACTTCCTGCTTTACTGAGTGATTGAGTCACTGGTACTTTCCTGTTTTTGCTTTTAAGCAGGTATCAGGAGGATAGAATTATGGTCAGATTTGCCAAGTGGAGTGCGATGGAGAACTTTGTATGAGTCTCTGTGTGTGGTGTAAAGGTGGTCTGGAGTTTTTTATCCTCTGGTTGCACATGTGACAACCTGCATTATTAAAAGCCACGGCCACTAGGAGCCCCGCTTCAGGATGAGCATTTTCTTGTTTGCCTATGGCCGTATACAGCTCGTTAAGTGCCTTCTTAGTGCCAGCATCGGTTTGTAGTGGTAAATAGACGGCTACGAATAATATGGATCTTTGTAGATAGCGTAGTCTACAGTTTATCATGAGGTATTCTACCTCAGTCTAGTAATACTATGAGACTTCTTTAATATTCGACATAGCGCACCAGCAGTTATTGACAAATAGACACACCTCCACCCCTTTTCTTAGCAAACGTAGCTGCTCTGTCCTGCAGATGCACAGAGAAGCCAGCCAGCTCTTCATTATCTGTGTCGTCGTTCAGCCACATCTCTGAAATTTGTAAGATATTACAGTTTTTAATGCCCCATTGGTAGGATAGTCTCAATCGTAGATTTGTTTTCCAATGATTGCATGTTGGCCAATAATACGGAGGGTAGTGGTGGTTTATCTACTTGTCTGCAAATTCTTACAAGGCAACCCGCACTCCTCCCACTTTTCCTCCATGTTTTCTTCAGGCTGTGGACTACGATTTGGGCCTTGTAGTCACACCAGCCTTTGCTTTGAATCCCCCTCGTGTCCATCTCAGGCGTTCAGCGTCGCTGGCCTTCTAGCTGCTGCTGAACCTGCTGCTGGCAAACACCCTTCAATCATCAACCCCGGAATTGTCTCGTCATCATTACACACACCTGGTTCCAATCCCGACTCTATCACTGTATATACAGTGCCTTGCGAAAGTATTCGGCCCCCTTGAATTTTGCGACCTTTTGCCACATTTCAGGCTCCAAACAAAAAGATATAAAACTGTATTTTTTTGTGAAGAATCAACAACAAGTGGGACACAATCATGAAGTGGAACGACATTTATTGGATATTTCAAACTTTTTTAACAAATCAAAAACTAAAAAATTGGGCGTGCAAAATTATTCAGCCCCCTTAAGTTAATACTTTGTAGCGCCACCTTATGCTGCGATTACAGCTGTAAGTCGCTTGGGGTATGTCTCTATCAGTTTTGCACATCGAGAGACTGAAATGTTTTCCCATTCCTCCTTGCAAAACAGCTCGAGCTCAGTGAGGTTGGATGGAGAGCATTTGTGAACAGCAGTTTTCAGTTCTTTCCACAGATTCTCGATTGGTTTCAGGTCTGGACTTTGACTTGGCCATTCTAACACCTGGATATGTTTATTTTTGAACCATTCCATTGTAGATTTTGCTTTATGTTTTGGATCATTGTCTTGTTGGAAGACACATCTCCGTCCCAGTCTCAGGTCTTTTGCAGACTCCATCAGGTTTTCTTCCAGAATGGTCCTGTATTTGGCTCCATCCATCTTCCCATCAATTTTAACCATCTTCCCTGTCCCTGCTGAAGAAAAGCAGGCCCAAACCATGATGCTGCCACCACCATGTTTGACAGTGGGGATGGTGTGTTCAGGGTGATGAGCTGTGTTGCTTTTACGCCAAACATAACGTTTTGCATTGTTGCCAAAAAGTTCAATTTTGGTTTCATCTGACCAGAGCACCTTCTTCCACATGTTTGGTGTGTCTCCCAGGTGGCATGTGGCAAACTTTAAACAACAATTTGTATGGGTATCTTTAAGAAATGGCTTTCTTCTTGCCACTCTTCCATAAAGGCCAGATTTGTGCAATATACGACTGATTGTTGTCCTATGGACAGAGTCTCCCACCTCAGCTGTAGATCTCTGCAGTTCATCCAGAGTGATCATGGGCCTCTTGGCTGCATCTCTGATCAGTCTTCTCCTTGTATGAGCTGAAAGTTTAGAGGGACGGCCAGGTCTTGGTAGATTTGCAGTGGTCTGATACTCCTTCCATTTCAATATTATTGCTTGCACAGTGCTCCTTGGGATGTTTAAAGCTTGGGAAATCTTTTTGTATCCAAATCCGGCTTTAAACTTCTTCACAACAGTATCTCGGACCTGCCTGGTGTGTTCCTTGTTCTTCATGATGCTCTATGCGCTTTTAACGGACCTCTTAGACTATCACAGTGCAGGTGCATTTATACGGAGACTTGATTACACACAGGTAGATTGTATTTATCATAATTAGTCATTTAGGTCAACATTGGATCATTCAGAGATCCTCACTGAACTTCTGGAGAGAGTTTGCTGCACTGAAAGTAAAGGGGCTGAATAATTTTGCACGCCCAATTTTTCAGTTTTTGATTTGTTAAAAAAGTTTGAAACATCCAAAAAATGTTGTTCCACTTCATGAATGTGTCCCACTTGTTGTTGATTCTTCACAAAAAAATACAGTTTTATATCTTTATGTTTGAAGCCTGAAATGTGGCAAAAGTTTGCAAAGTTCAAGGGGGCCGAATACTTTCGCAAGGCACTGTATATACTCCCTCTGTCATTTGTCTTTGTCGGTCATTGTAAATGTTGCTTGTGTTCCTGAGAGGAATCTCTCCTACTATTTTCCTGTGTACTTTAATATTTTGCACTTTGTTGTCGTCACGCTTTTATATATATATAAGCAGTATATCCTTAGCGTCGGACTCATTTAAAGAAAACATTGTTGTCCAGTTTTAGGTGATTAATCACTGTTCTGATGTCCAGAAGCTCTTTTCAGTCATAAGAGACGCTAGCAGCAACATTATGTGCAAAATTAGTTATAAACAATGCGAAAAATCAAGCAAAATAGCACAGTTGGTTGGGAGCCCGCAAAAAGGCAGCCATCCCCTCCGGTGGCTGTATTGAATCCTGGTTCTTTGTCACGCTCATCGTAATGATTAGACCAAGGTGCAGCGTGGTAGGCTTACATTTTCCTTTTAATAAATGAACACCGAACAAAAACAACAAAATCAATGAACGAAACGTGAAACTATACAAATAGTGCTGACAGGCAACTAAACATAGACAAGATCCCGCAAACACAAATGAGTAAATGGCTACCTAAATATGATCCCCAATCAGAGACAACGATAAACAGCTGCCTCTGATTGGGAACCATATCAGGCCACCATAGAAATACAAAAACACCTAGATGACCCAACCAAGTCACTATCACGCCCCAACCAACACAGAGAATAAACAGCTTACTATGGTCAGGGCGTGACAGTACCCCCCCAATGGTGTGGACTCCGACCGCAGAATCTGACTCAATAGGGGAGGTTCCGGGTGGGCATCTATGATGGATGACACAGGACGTCGGGGGCGGCTTCAGTGCGGGGCGCATCACCGGAAGATCCGGACCATGGGTTGTCGCTGGAGGCACCGGACCGTGGATCGTCGCCGGAGGCTCCGAACCGTGGATCGTTGCCGGAGGCTCCGGACCGTGGATCGTTGCCGGAGGAACCGGACCGTAGATCAGTGCAGGAGGCTCTGGACTGAGAATCCCTGCTGAAGGTTCTGGACCGCCAACCGTCACTGGAGGCTCCGGAAGGTGACCGTCGCTGGAGGCTCCGGACCGCAGACAGTCGCTGGAGGTTCCGAGACCGCAGACCGTCTCAGGAGGTTCTGGACCGTGGATCGTCTTAGGAGGTTCCGGACTGTGGACCGTCTCAGGAGGTTACGGACTGTGAAACGTTGCCGGAAGCTCTGGACTGGGAACTGTCGCTGGAAGCTCTGGACCGGAACTGTTGCAGGAAGCTCTGGACTGGGAACTGCCGCCAGAAGCTCTGGACTGGGAACTGTCGCCGGAAGCTCTGGACTTTGGATGCGCACTGGAGGCCTGATTCGTGGTGCCGGCACTGATGGTACTGGGCTGGTGACACGCACCTCAGGGCGAGTGCGAGGAGGAGGCACAGGACGTACTGGACTATGGATGCGCACTGGAGGCCTGATGCGTGGGACCGGTACAGGTGGCACCGAGCTGATGACATGCACCTCAGGGCGAGTGCAGGGAAGAGGCACAGGACGTACTGGACTGTGGAGGCGCCCTGGAGGCCTGATGTGTGGGACCGGTACAGGTGGCACCGGGCTGATGACATGCACCTCAGGGCGAGTGCGGGGAAGAGGCACAGGACGCACTGGACTGTGGAGGCGCATTGGAGGTCTAGAGTGCAGAGCTGGCACAACCCTGGATGCTCACTCCAGCCCGGTAAGTGCGGGAAGCTGGCACAGAATGCACTGGGCTGTTAAGGCGCACTGGCGACACAGTGTGTAGAAACGACGCAGGATATCCTGGACCGAGGAGACGTACTGGAGACCAGGAGCGCTGAGCCGGCACAATTCGTCCTGGCTGAATGTCAACTCTAGCACGGGAACTGCACTGGAGACACCGTGCGCATCACCGCATAACACGCTCCCCACGGTAAGCACGGGGAGTTGGCTCAGGTCTGAACCCTGACTCCACCAATCTCCCCGTGTGCCTCTCGTGCTTGCTTCGTTGAGCTATCTCCTCGTATCGTCGCCGTTCCACTTTTGCTGCCTCTATCTCCTCCTTCGGACAGCGAATCTCTCTGGCCTGCGTCCAGGGTCCTTCTCAATCCAGGATATCCTCCCATGTCCATTCCTCCTGGCCACACTGCTTGGTCCGTTTTAGGTGTGATCTTCTGTCACGCTCGTTGTAATGATTAGACCAAGGTGCAGTGTGGTAGGCGTACATTTTCCTTTTAATAAATGAACACCGAACAAAAACAACAAAATCAACGAATGAAACGTGAATACAAATAGTGCTGAAAAAAACATAGACAAGCTCCCACAAACACAAATTAGGGAATGGCTACCTAAATATGATCCTCAATTAGATACAACGAAAAACAACTGCCTCTGATTGGGAACCATATCAGGCCACCATAGAAGTACAAAAACACCTAGATGACCCACCCAAGTCACTATCACGCCCCAACCAACACAGAGAATAAACAGCTTACTATGGTCAGGGCGTGACAATTCTTAGCGAGGTTGAGTGCCTCTGATGTCTTCACAATCAGAATGTGTTCTGCCGCTAAGGGCTTTCACAATCCAGGGCCTAAAGCAGATGAGCCAGTGTGTACGCAAACACCCTAAGCACACAGCTTACATTGCACAAACCAGACTCACAGGAGCTTGCTTTTAACCACTTAAAAATGTCAACACACTAAACTGCACCACTGGAACAAAATGTCACCACTTTATCAAAATAATATTAACTAACAAACCATTCTCAGTAGCTTCATAACCACATCCATAGCAGATATACAATGTTTACTGTTGGAGATTTTAATCTGACATCTTAAAACCACATGATACATTTCTTGTGCAACCTGGTATTGGTCCACCATGTTCCATGTCTAATCCAAAATAAAACCTGATCATGAATGATATTTTATATGATGTTATGTGACACAAAAAAAATTGACTCACCTGTCACCTCACACATTCTGTTTAGGCCACCCTAAAACAGGATCATGGCTCAGGCAGTGTTGCCTGAGGAGCTCTCCAAACAGGTTATAAAAAAAATATAAGAAACTTTGAACATCCCACGATGCACCATTAAATGCATTATTAAAAAATGGAAAGAATATGGCACCACAACAAACCTGCCAAGAGAGGGCCGCCCACCAAAACTCACGGACCAGGCAAGGAGGGCATTAATCAGAGGCAACATGAATCAAAATCAAATCAAATGTATTTATATAGCCCTTCGTACATCAGTTAATATCTCAAAGTGCTGTACAGCAACTCAGTCTAAAACCCCAAACAGCAAGCAATGCAGGTGTTGAAGCACGTTGGCTAGGAAAAACTCCATAGAAAGGCCAAAACCTAGGAAGAAACCTAGAGAAGAGCCAGGCAATGAGGTGTGGCCAGTCCTCTTCTGGCTGTGTCGGATGGAGATTATAACAGAACATGGCCAAGATGTTCAAATGTTCATAAATGACCAGCATGGTCAAATAATAGGTCGGGGACAGGTAGCACGTCCGGTGAACAGGTCAGGATTCCATAGCCGCAGGCAGAACAGTTGAAACTGGAGCAGCAGCACGGCCAGGTGGACTGGAGACAGCAAGGAGTCATCATGCCAGGTAGTCCTGAGGCATGGTCCTAGGGCTCAGGTCCTCCGAGAGAGAGAAAGAAAGAGAGAAAGAGAGAATTAGAGAGAGCATACTTAAATTCACACAGGACACCGGATAAGACAGGAGAAGTTCTCCAGATATAACAAACTGACCCTAGCCCCCCGACACATAAACTACTGCAGCATAAATACTGGAGGCTGAGACAGGAGGGGTCAGAAGACACTGTGGCCCCATCCGATGATACCCCCGGACAGTGCCAAACAGGAAGGATATAACCCCACAAACTTTGCCAAAGCACAGCCCCCACACCACTAGAGGGATATTTTCAACCACCAACTTACCATCCTGAGACAAGGCCGAGTATAGCCCACAAAGATCAGAGACAGCAAGGGCGGTTCGTTGCTCCAGAGCCTTTCCGTTCACCTTCACACTCCTGGGCCAGACTACACTCAATCATATGACCCACTGAAGAGATGAGTCTTCTGTCAAGACTTAAAAGTTGAGACCGAGTTTGCGTCTCTCACATGGGTGGGCAGACCATTCCATAAAAATGGAGCTCTATAGGAGAAAGCCCTGCCTCCAGCTGTTTGCTTAGATATTATAGGGACAATTAGGAGGCCTGCGTCTGGTGACCGTAGCGTACGTGTAGGTATGTACGGCAGGACCAGGTCATAGAGATAGGTAGGAGCAAGCCCATGTAATGCTTTGTAGGTTAGCAGTAAAACCTTGAAATCAGCTCTTGCCTTGACAGGAAGCCAGTGTAGGGAGGCTAGCACTGGAGTAATATGATCAAATCTTTTGGTTCTAGTCAGGATTCTAGCAGCCGTATTTAACACTAACTGAAGTTTATTTAGTGCTTTATCCGGGTAGCCGGAAAGTAGAGCATTGCAGTAGTCTAACCTAGAAGTAACAAAAGCATGGATAAATATTTCTGCATCGTTTTTGGACAGAACGTTTCTGATTTTTGCAATGTTACGTAGATGGAAAAAAGCTGTCCTTGAAAAAGTCTTGATATGTTCGTCAAAAGAGAGATTAGAGTCCAGAGTAATGCCGAGGTCCTTCACAGTTTCATTTGAGACGACTGTACAACCATTAAGATTAATTGTCAGATTCAACAGAAGATCTCTTTGTTTCTTGGGACCTAGAACAAGCATCTCTGTTTTGTCCGAGTTTAAAAGTAGAAAGTTTGCTGACATCCACTTCCTAATGTCTGAAACACAGGCTTCTAGCGAGGGCAATTTTGGGGCTTCACCATGTTTCAATGAAATGTACAGCTGTGTGTCATCCGCATAGCAGTGAAAGTTAACATTATGCTTTCGAATGACATCCCCAAGAGGTAAAATATATAGTGAAAACAATAGTGGTCCTAAAACGGAACCTTGAGGAACACCGAAATGTACAGTTGATTTGTCAGAGGACAAACAATTCACAGAGACAAACTGATATCTTTCCGACAGCTGAGATCTAAACCAGGCCAGTACTTGTCCGTGTAGACCAATTTGGGTTTCAAATCTCTCCAAAAGAATGTGGTGATCGATGGTATCAAAAGCAGCACTAAGGTCTAGGAGCACGAGGACAGACGCAGAGCCTCGGTCTGATGCCATTAAAAGGTAATTTACCACCTTCACAAGTGCAGTCTCAGTGCTATGATGGGGTCTAAAACCAGACTGAAGCATTTTGTATACATTGTTTGTCTTCAGGAAGGCAGTGAGTTGCTGCGCAACAGCCTTTTCAAAAAAAATTGAGAGGAATGGAAGATTCGATATAGCCCAATATATTTTAATATTTTCTGGGTCAAGGTTTGACTTTTTCAAGAGAGGCTTTATTACTGCCACTTTTAGTGAGTTTGGTACACATCTGGTGGATAGACAGCTGTTTATTCTGTTCAACATAGGAGGGCCAAGCACAGGAAGCAGCTCTTTCATTAGTTTAGTTGGAATAGGGTCCAGTATGCAGCTTGAAGGTTTAGAGGCCATTATTATTTTCATCATTGTGTCAAGAGATATAGTACTAAAACACTTGAGTGTCTCTCTTGATCCTAGGTCCTGGCAGAGTTGTGCAGATTCAGGACAACTGAGCATTGAAGGAATACGCAGATTTAAAGAGGAGTCCGTAATTTGCTTTCTAATAATCATGATCTTTTCCTCAAAGAAGTTCATGAATTTATTACTGCTGAAGTGAAAGCCATCCTCACTTGGGGAATGCTGATTTTAAGTTAGCTTTGCGACAGTATCAAAAATAAATTTTGTTTTGTTCTTATTTTCCTCAATTAAGTTGAAAAAATAGGATGATCGAGCAGCAGTAAGGGCTCTTCGATACTGCACAGTATTGTCTTTCCAAGCTAGTCGGACGACTTCCAGTTTGGTGTGGCGCCATTTCTGTTCCAATTGTCTGGAAGCTTGCTTCAGAGCTCGGGTATTTTCTGAATTCCAGGGAGCTAATTTCTTATAAGTAATGTTTTTAGTTTTTAGGGGTGCAACAGCATCTAGGGTATTGCGCAAGGTTAAGATGAGTTCCTCAGTTTGGTGGTAAAAGATCAACGATAACCCTGAACGAGCTGCAAAGCTCCACAGTGGAGATTGGAGTATCAATCCATAGGACCACTTTAAGCCGTACACTCCACAGAGCTAGGCTTTAAAGCCAGAGTGGCCAGAAAAAAAGCCATTGCTTAAAACCTCTAGTGACTACCCATCCTGCATGCGGGAGCGTAATCATCGACTGACACTAATTAGCATAACGCAACGGACATAAATATTCCTAGAAAATATTCCTATTCATGAAAATCACAAAGGAAATATATTGAGACACAGCTTAGCCTTTTGTTACTCACCCTGTCATCTCAGATTTTCACCTTATACAGTATGTTTGGCCTATACAGTAATAACACTGTATACAGTATGTTTGGCCTGTACAGTAATAACACCTTACAGTATGTTTGGCCTATACAGTAATAACACCTTATACAGTATGTTTGGCCTATACAGTAATAACACCTTATACAGTATGTTTGGCCTATACAGTAATAACACTGTATACAGTATGTTTGGCCTGTACAGTAATAACACCTTATACAGTATGTTTGGCCCGTACAGTAATAACACTGTATACAGTATGTTTGGCCTACAGAGTAATAACACCTTACAGTATGTTTGGCCTACACAGTAATAACACCTTGTACAGTATGTTTGGCCTATACAGTAATAACACCTTATACAGTATGTTTGGCCCGTACAGTAATAACACTGTATACAGTATGTTTGGCCCTTACAGTAATAACACTGTATATTGTATGTTTGGCCTATACGGTAATAACACCTTATACAGTATGTTTGGCCTATACAGTAATAACACCTTATACAGTATGTTTGGCCTACACAGTAATAACACCTTATACAGTATGTTTGGCCCTTACAGTAATAACACTGTATATTGTATGTTTGGCCCTTACGGTAATAACACTGTATATTGTATGTTTGGCCTATACAGTAATAACACCTTATACAGTATGTTTGGCCCGTACAGTAATAACACTGTATATTGTATGTTTGGCCCGTACAGTAATAACACCTTACAGTATGTTTGGCCCTTACAGTAATAACACTGTATATTGTATGTTTGGCCCTTACGGTAATAACACTGTATATTGTATGTTTGGCCTATACAGTAATAACACCTTATACAGTATGTTTGGCCCATACAGTAATAACACTGTATATTGTATGTTTGGCCCGTACAGTAATAACACCTTACAGTATGTTTGGCCTATACATTAATAACACTGTATACAGTATGTTTGGTCTACACAGTAATAACACCTTACAGTATGTTTGGCCCGTACAGTAATAACACTGTATATTGTATGTTTGGCCCGTACAGTAATAACACCTTACAGTATGTTTGGCCTATACAGTAATAACACCTTATACAGTATGTTTGGCCTACACAGTAATAACACCTTATACAGTATGTTTGGCCCTTACAGTAATAACACTGTATATTGTATGTTTGGCCCTTACGGTAATAACACTGTATATTGTATGTTTGGCCTAAACAGTAATAACACCTTATACAGTATGTTTGGCCCGTACAGTAATAACACTGTATATTGTATGTTTGGCCCGTACAGTAATAACACCTTACAGTATGTTTGGCCTATACAGTAATAACACCTTACAGTATGTTTGGCCTATACAGTAATAACACTGTATACAGTATGTTTGGTCTGTACAGTATATATCACACCTTATACAGTATCCCACCATCTTATTTATTTATTTATTTTACCTTTATTTAACCAGGTAGGCAAGTTGAGAACAAGTTCTCATTTACAATTGCGACCTGGCCAAGATAAAGCAAAGCAGTTCGACAGATACAACAACACAGAGTTACACATGGAGTAAAACAAACATACAGTCAATAATAAAGTATAAACAAGTCTATATACAATGTGAGCAAATGAGGTGAGAAGGGAGGTAAAGGCAAAAAAAGGCCTTGGTGGCAAGGTAAATACAATATAGAAAGTGAAACACTGGAATGGTAGTTTTGCAATGGAAGAATGTGCAAAGTAGAAATAAAAATAATGGGGTGCAAAGGAGCAAAATAAATAAATTAATTAAATACAGTTGGGAAAGAGGTAGTTGATAGGGCTAAATTATATGTGGGCTATGTACAGGTGCAGTAATCTGTGAGCTGCTCTGACAGTTGGTGCTTAAAGCTAGTGAGGGAGATAAGTGTTTCCAGTTTCAGAGATTTTTGTAGTTCGTTCCAGTCATTGGCAGCAGAGAACTGGAAAGAGAGGCGGCCAAAGAAAGAATTGGTTTTGGGGGTGACTAGAGAGATATACCTGCTGGAGCGTGTGCTACAGGTGGGAGATGCTATGGTGACCAGCGAGCTGAGATAAGGGGGGACTTTACCTAGCAGGGTCTTGTAGATGACATGGAGCCAGTGGGTTTGGCGACGAGTATGAAGCGAGGGCCAGCCAACGAGAGCGTACAGGTCGCAATGGTGGGTAGTGTATGGGGCTTTGGTGACAAAACGGATTGCACTGTGATAGACTGCATCCAGTTTGTTGAGTAGGGTATTGGAGGCTATTTTGTAAATTACATCGCCAAAGTCGAGGATTGGTAGGATGGTCAGTTTTACAAGGGTATGTTTGGCAGCATGAGTGAAGGATGCTTTGTTGCGAAATAGGAAGCCAATTCTAGATTTAACTTTGGATTGGAGATGTTTGATATGGGTCTGGAAGGAGAGTTTACAGTCTAACCAGACACCTAAGTATTTGTAGTTGTCCACGTATTCTAAGTCAGAGCCGTCCAGAGTAGTGATGTTGGACAGGCGGGTAGGTGCAGGTAGTGATCGGTTGAAGAGCATGCATTTAGTTTTACTTGTATTTAAGAGCAGTTGGAGGCCACGGAAGGAGAGTTGTATGGCATTGAAGCTTGCCTGGAGGGTTGTTAACACAGTGTCCAAAGAAGGGCCGGAAGTATACAGAATGGTGTCGTCTGCGTAGAGGTGGATCAGAGACTCACCAGCAGCAAGAGCGACCTCATTGATGTATACAGAGAAGAGAGTCGGTCCAAGAATTGAACCCTGTGGCACCCCCATAGAGACTGCCAGAGGTCCGGACAACAGACCCTCAGATTTGACACACTGAACTCTATCAGAGAAGTAGTTGGTGAACCAGGCGAGGCAATCATTTGAGAAACCAAGGCTGTTGAGTCTGCCGATGAGGATGTGGTGATTGACAGAGTCGAAAGCCTTGGCCAGATCAATGAATACGGCTGCACAGTAATGTTTCTTATCGATGGCGGTTAAGATATCGTTTAGGACCTTGAGCGTGGCTGAGGTGCACCCATGACCAGCTCTGAAACCAGATTGCATAGCAGAGAAGGTATGGTGAGATTCAAAATGGTCGGTAATCTGTTTGTTGACTTGGCTTTCGAAGACCTTAGAAAGGCATGGTAGGATAGATATAGGTCTGTAGCAGTTTGGGTCAAGAGTGTCCCCCCCTTTGAAGAGGGGGATGACCGCAGCTGCTTTCCAATCTTTGGGAATCTCAGACGACACGAAAGAGAGGTTGAACAGGCTAGTAATAGGGGTGGCAACAATTTCGGCAGATAATTTTAGAAAGAAAGGGTCCAGATTGTCTAGCCCGGCTGATTTGTAGGGGTCCAGATTTTGCAGCTCTTTCAGAACATCAGCTGAATGGATTTGGGAGAAGGAGAAATGGGGAAGGCTTGGGCGAGTTGCTGTTGGGGGTGCAGTGCTGTTGACAGGGGTAGGAGTAGCCAGGTGGAAAGCATGGCCAGCAGTAGAAAAATGCTTATTGAAATTTTCAATTATGGTGGATTTATCAGTGGTGACAGTGTTTCCTATCTTCAGTGCACTGGGCAGCTGGGAGGAGGTGTTCTTATTCTCCATGGACTTTACAGTGTCCCAGAACTTTTTTGAGTTAGTGTTGCAAGAAGCAAATTTCTGCTTGAAAAAGCTAGCCTTGGCTTTTCTAACTGCCTGTGTATAATGGTTTCTAGCTTCCCTGAACAGCTGCATATCACGGGGGCTGTTCGATGCTAATGCAGAACGCCATAGGACGTTTTTGTGTTGATTAAGGACAGTCAGGTCTGGGGAGAACCAAGGGCTATATCTGTTCCTGGTTCTAAATTTCTTGAATGGGGCATGTTTATTTAAGATGGTTAGGAAGGCATTTTTAAAAAATATCCAGGCATCCTCTACTGACGGGATGAGGTCAATATCCTTCCAGGATACCCCGGCCAGGTCGATTAGAAAGGCCTGCTCGCTGAAGTGTTTCAGGGAGCGTTTTACAGTGATGAGAGGAGGTCGTTTGACCGCTGACCCATTACGGATGCAGGCAATGAGGCAGTGATCGCTGAGATCTTGGTTGAAGACAGCAGAGGTGTATTTAGAGGGGAAGTTGGTTAGGATGATATCTAAGAGGGTGCCCGTGTTTAAGGCTTTGGGGAGGTACCTGGTAGGTTCATTGATAATTTGTGTGAGATTGAGGGCATCAAGTTTAGATTGTAGGATGGCTGGGGTGTTAAGCATGTTCCAGTTTAGGTCGCCTAGCAGCACGAGCTCTGAAGATAGATGGGGGGCAATCAGTTCACATATGGTGTCCAGAGCACAGCTGGGGGCAGAGGGTGGTCTATAGCAGGCGGCAACGGTGAGAGACTTGTTTTTAGAAAGGTGGATTTTTAAAAGTAGAAGTTCAAATTGTTTGGGTACAGACCTGGATAGTAGGACAGAACTCTGCAGGCTATCTTTGCAGTAAATTGCAACACCGCCCCCTTTGGCAGTTCTATCTTGTCTGAAAATGTTGTAGTTTGGAATTAAAATGTCTGAATTTTTGGTGGTCTTCCTAAGCCAGGATTCAGACACAGCTAGAACATCCGGGTTGGCAGAGTGTGCTAAAGCAGTGAATAGAACAAACTTAGGGAGGAGGCTTCTAATGTTAACATGCATGAAACCAAGGCTATTACGGTTACAGAAGTCGTCAAAAGAGAGCGCCTGGGGAATAGGAGTGGAGCTAGGCACTGCAGGGCCTGGATTCACCTCTACATCGCCAGAGGAACATAGGAGTAGTAGAATAAGGGTGCGACTAAAAGCAATAAGAATTGGTCGTCTAGAACGTCTGGAACAGAGAGTAAAAGGAGGTTTCTGGGGGCGATAAAATAGCATCAAGGTATAATGTACAGACAAAGGTAAGGTAGGAAGTGAATACAGTGGAGGTAAACCTAGGTATTGAGTGATGAAGAGAGAGATATTGTCTCTAGAAACATCATTGAAACCAGGAGATGTCATTGCATGTGTGGGTGGTGGAACTAATAGGTTGGATAAGGTATAGTGAGCAGGACTAGAGGCTCTACAGTGAAATAAGCCAATAAATACTAACCAGAACAGCAATGGACAAGACATATTGACATTAAGGAGAGGCATGCTTAGTCGAGTGATCAAAAGGGTCCAGTGAGTGGAGAGGTTGGTTTAGGGTCACGGCGATTTAGACAGCTAGCCAAGCCAACCGGTAGCAAGCTAGCATAGGATGGAGTCTGTTGTTAGCCACCTCTTGCGTTCGGTCAGTAGATTAGTGGGGTTCCGTGTGGTAGAGGGGATTAATCCAAATCACACAACAACAAAAATAAGAACAATAGATATAGTTATAGAGGCCCGAGAAGAAAACATAATAATTCAAATAAATAAATTGTCCGATTGTCTATTCAGATAGCAGATAGCAGATAGCTTATGTCTTATTGATTTACTAAAATAGCATATAACATAAAAATTTGCACCACAATTTCTTCATTTGATAACGTTTTGTGTTTTTTTTTATAGTTATTTGATTATGAATGTCAGTGAAATAGGCTCCATGTTTTTCACTGTGTGGGGTAAATACCAGCCTGTCACAGATGTCCCAGTTACATTATACACTGCTTCCATCTAGTGGAAATAAATAAAATTACCAATTGTGAAATGAACTGTCTTTATGTGGACTAGACTTTTTCCTAAATGTTAATCTGTTCATCTCTTCTTTCAGAGGTAGAGAAAAAGGAGAAGAATAAGAAGGAGGAGTCTGATGAAGACAAAGGTTGGTATCTTTGATGAGTTTTCTTTCTGATCTTTGTTTAAATAAAAAAAAAAAATCTACCTATATAGCTTTTCTGCTTTGTTTTTTTTTTAACTAAACAAGCCAGTTAAGAACTAATTCTTACCAGCTCCTGTGTCCTGTCTGCTGGCCAATTTCAGAAAGTGTATTAAAGGGGTCATTTATTATTGGTACATCCACATTTCTCCAGCCCCGTCCCTCAGCTGTTTACCAAAAAAAGTGTCAGGGTGTCCACTTTGATGTTTTTGAATCCCAGATTATCCTTTAATGCTTCAATTCAAATGTTTTGTAAAAATGATTTCATCTGTGATGTTCCTGAACCGGTGGTTGTGAATGACTGTAGTGTGTGTATGACTGTAGTTCATGACACTCTGTTATATCACTGAACTGAACAAGCAACACATGCAGAGTTGATCCTTAAACCACACAATACACAGACTCCAGTCTTTGAGACCCTATGGGGGTGGGCACCCTTATCAGTGGTGTATGTATTAGTCAGACACCGTAGCAAAACAGTTTTGAATGGATACGGTTTGTTTACTCCTAACGAAATAAAAATTGCAATGAAATGCTTCTATTGGATGAATGAAGGTAGATCCTGCCCAGTTTGGTTCTGTTTGCTTCTGTTTAGTTTCTAGTGAATACACCCTTCTTATGTATGTGTAGGCAGCAAGGCACCATGGTTGAAGTTGTGAGGCAGTGAGGAAATCAGATCAGTCTCAGTGGGGAGCTGAAACAAAATCAGATTGATGCTTTAGAACATCACATGGAGCCGTATTCACAAAGCGCCTCAGAGTAGGGGTGCTGATGTAGGATCACTTTTGCCTTTTAGATTATAATGAGTAAAATATGGGAACTGATCCTAGATCACCAGTAACTATCAGAGACGCTTTGTGAATAGGGCCCTGGGCTCTGATTACCATGGCTACGTAGATCAGCTTCCTGTTTCTACAGTACAGAGAGACAGCAGAGCAGACTATTCATTCACAACACAGCAGAGAGACACATGCACACACTGGGATAGAAGAGGTCTGGGAGAGAAGAGACCTCCAACTGATTGTGTTTAATCTAATTTGATTGATAGTCTATGATGTGTAAAATTGAGGACGGCACACCTTTCACCTAGAGAGCCAGGGGCTGCTAATCACTGTCATCAGACTGAACTAGTGTGGACTGATACACTTACTCTCTACTGGACTACTTAAAGAGCAACTCAAGTGAAGAATTTCGGATCTACTCACTCTGTTTCACCTCCTCAAACAAGAACCTCAAACAAGTCTAGATAGACATTGATGTGAAGTTTGGAAAATAACCACGCTACTGCTCTGCTTGCTAAAAGCTCAGATATTCTCCTGGTGAGAAGAAGACTGATACCCCATAGAGGTTTTGAAGAAGACTAGTCAGACATCCTCTTCTCTCCTCTCCTCTCCTTGGACACCAAAGACAGTCCGGTTGTTATTCCTGCAGCCTAAACATGTCTCCAGCAAAGTCCAGTGGTCAGTCTGATGCTGTTCAGTCTTTATCCAATGGGAAGTCTGTTGCTGGTCAGTTCATTGCTAGTCAGTCTATGGAACCGCTTCCCAGGGGGCAGTCTGTGTCTGGTCATTCTGTGGATGTTCAGTCTGTGGATGGTCAGTCTCTCTCCACTGGGCAGTCGATGGAATCTCTCTCTACTGGTCAACAGTCTGTTCCTTCTCTGTCCAGTCCACTTATGGCTGGTCAATCTGAGCCTGCTCCTCTGTCCATCTCCTTCTCTGCATCAGGGTTCCAAGCCACTTACCAGTTGGGTGTGGCCCAGAGTATGTTGGACCTGGCCCCGTTGGTGCTACAAGCAGCCCCTAAGGTAATGGGGGCCTCGGCCGGGTCCCTGGTAGCTGCTGCTTTGGTCTGTGGATCCAGCCTAGGTGAGAAGGTTTATTCGGTACATTACATTGTTAATGTTTTATTGTTGGCTGAATGTACATGTAATAACATTGGACTAATAGAGTGATTTTCAAGGACCCAACGTCGCTTTACAATAAAACATTTTTTTTTTTAAGTATACAAAAATAACAGGAGTCAAAACAAAACATCAGACTAAACAAAACATAATTTAAGAGAGAGGTGGGCTCCAAGAAGGGAAAGATTGTGATGTATGGGGAGGGTAGTGATGGGATTTGGATGCAAACACGGTTTAGGGTAAGGCACGGGATTGGGGTTAGGATATGAATCTGGTTTAGGGTGAGGGGTATGGTAAGGGTTAGGTTTATGCTCAGTATGGTGAAAAGAGGAGTGTCTTTGTAGTGTATTTATTTGTGTGTGTAGTGTATTTATTTGTGTGTGTGTGTGTGGGGGGGGCTTAGGTGGGGCTTTAGGATGGACTGAAAGATAGTGATGGCTGAAGGGAGGGAGTTTCAGGGAGCCAGGAGAGTTCACGAAGGAAAGTGGTGATGTGCTACCAGGATTTAGTGCGGGTGTGGTGTCGGGCTGTAGAGTTTTGAACCGTTTCAAATGAAATTAAATGTATCAATAAAGCCCTTTACATCCCCCAATGTCACAAAGTGCTATACACCAAACAGCAAGCAATGCAGATGTAGAAGCACACTGGCTAGGAAAAACTCGCTAGAAAGCCAGGAACCTAGGAAGAACCCTAGAGAGGAACCAAGGCAGTACATTGCCAAGATGTTCAAACATTCAAACTATCCCTCTTAGCACTGCCTGGACTGCGCAAAAATGCAAATGCTTTCAGTTTGAGTTATATTAGGTTTTATTTTCATTGACCCAGCAGGGTAAAATAATAATAATCACAGTGGTTTTAGACGGTGCAACAGGTTAGCACCTCAGAAGCAAATGTCAGTTGGCTTTTCATAGCCGATCATTCAGAGTTAGAGACAGCAGGTGCGGTAGAGAGAGAATCAAATACAGCAGGTCCGGGACAAGGTAGCACGTCTAGAGACCAGGTCAGGGTACCATAGCCGCACGAAGAACAGTTGAAACTGGAGCAGCAGCATGACCAGGTGGACTGAGGACAGCAAGGAGCTTATAGAGAGAGATTTAGTTTGCCGGAGAGTAGTGAGTTACAGTAGTCAAGATGGAGGAGATGAATGCATGTATGAGGGTTTCATTGGCAGGACGGGAGAGGGAGGACCTGATTTTGGCATTGTTGCGGAGGTCGAAGAATGAGGGTGGAGTCCAGGATTTGATTTGATTTATTAGGATCCCCATTAGCCAACGCCAATGGCAACAGCTGGTCTTACCGGGGTCCGACACATCACGAAGAATACATTACAAACAAAAGACTCAACCATTTACATTACATCACTTTAATAATAATAGTTTACATACTGTTTTACTCATTTCATATGTATATATTGTATTCTACTGTATTCTAGTCAATGCCACTGCTACACAACTTTTCAAGATTCAACTTACATTGTTTTTCTTTCAACATTGATTTGTTCATGCATGAATACAATGACTCACTGTTCGTTGTTGGCATTTCCTGCCGAAGTTTGCTCACTTTGCCAATGAAATAATCAATAAAAATATTTGGCTACATCAAATGGTTTTGTGATGAATAAGCCATCTGATTCGATGAAAGATGGAGCTGAATTTGTCTTTCTGCCCTCAAACGTTTTTTCCATCATTCTTTATATCCTTGATGTTGGCTTCATAATACAGTTTCTTCTTCTTTTTTTGAGTTTAGTCATATTTAGACATATTTGCAGTAATTTTCAATAATGTAGACATAAATATTAGCCACATCTCTTTTAACCATACAGTTTTTCACTTCTTCATCAACCAACATCAACCCAACAGTCAGTTACTTTATCAATAATTGGAAGAAGCAATTTCAAAAAGTGCAGCATCTGGATGCTCCTTATTAATCACATCAGACCAACAAATATGTTTTAACATCATCCACATATGAGTCACAGCAAAATATTTTGTATGATCTCTTATACACAATTTTAGGCCCAGCCTTTGGAATTTTGGCTTGAGTGCATGGAGGGAGGGAGAGGCAGTGGTGTCAACAATGTCGAGGGTGAGGTAGCCAGCTTTGGTGAGGGTGGATTTGTTCTGTTTTATCACTGTAGGGATTAAGGAAGTTTTGTTGCATACGTGTTTTTATTGCAGAGAGGTAGGATTCAATGTGGGTCAGAGGTGGGTTGAGGAGAGATTTGGTGCTGAGGAACATCTGGGTGTCATCGCTTTAGTAGTGGTTGAAGTGACGTAGGATCTGACCAAGATAGAGGATGTAGATGATGAAGAGTAAGGGACCCAGCACAGAGCTCTAGAGTATAGTAATGCATGGCTTGACTCATAACCCGCAGTCTCCCTGGTTATATTTGCAGGGCGGATGGGTTTAGGATCGTTAAATATTGTGGGCGGTTGAATAAAAATCAAATACTTTAAAAAATCCATACATTTATAATTATTGTACAATTCATATTGATTGGCTACATTGATTTTTTTTCTTTCATTATTTTAGGCTAACTGTACTTGCGCCAAATAGCCTTCACGCCAATTGCCAAATTATTTTGGGAATGGCAGAAAAAGGCGGAAAAAGTTAGTCAATCCATTGAGACAAAAAGGACATTGTCAGAGATTAATTTAATGAGACATAATCTGTGAAAGGAGAATTGAAAATAAGGAGAAGGGCCAGAAAATTGTGTCTGGGAAAGATTTGGTGAGGTGGTGAAAGAGGATGATAGCAGTGCTGGCTAAATTACAGTATGTGTGATCACCTGTTCTCAGAGCATTTCGTACTATTCTGTACGTAAATCGCAACACTCCATTTAGTATGGTATCTTATGTTTCGTATGGTGCGTATAAATTTGTTGATGTCCATCACCCATTTTGCATGTTCTTTACTTTCAATTTGTATTGTATGTTAAAGTAGCAATACGCATTAAGGTATGAATTAGCAAAAACGTTCAATATGCTTACAAATTTGCAAAACGTATGTGACAAATTCGCAAAATGTATGATATATCCAAATTGTGGCTAGATGGCAAATGTTAGCTATGTTAACTTCTTATGGCTGGGGGGCAGTATTGAGTAGCGTGGATGAATAAGTTGCCCAAAGTAAACGGCCTGCTCCTCAGTCTCAGTTGCTAATATATGCATAGTATTATTCGTATTGGATTCCGTAAACTTTTTTTTAAATCAGACACAGCGGTTGCATTAAGGAGAGGTATATCTATAATTCCATGTGTATAACTTGTATTATCATCTACATTTATGATGAGTACTTCTGTTGAATGATGTGGCTATGCAAAATCACTGGATATTTTTGGAACTAGTGAATGTAACGCGCCAATGTAAACTCATATTTTGATAAATATGAACTTTATCAAACAAAACGTACATGCATTGTGTAACATGAAGTCCTATGAGTGTCATCTGATGAAGATCATCAAAGGTTAGTGATTAATTTGATGTCTATTTGTGCTTTTGAAAACTCCTCTCTTTGTCTGGAAAAAATATGGCTGTGTTTTTCTGTGGCTATGTGGTGACCTAACATAATCGTTTGTGGTGCTTTTGCTGTAAAGCATATTTGAAATCGGACACTGTGGTGTGATTAACAAACAGATTAGCTTTAAAATGGTATGAGATACATGTATGTTTGAGGAATTTAAATTATTAGATTTTTGATGTTTTGAAATTGGCGCCCTGCACTTTCACTGGATGTTGTCATATCGCTCCCATTAACGGGATTGCAGCCATAAGAAGTTTAAACCTCTTGCCGCTCCGATCCCTTTAGCGGGATCATTTTCTTCTACATCCGGTGAATTGCAGAGCGCCAAATTAAAATGAAAATACAAAAAATATTTAATTTTCATTAAATCACAAGTACAATAAACCAAAACACAGCTTAATTTGTTGTTAATCCAGCCGGCGTGTCAGATTTCAAAAAGGCTTTATGGTGAAAGCAAACTATGCGATTATGTGAGGACAGCTCTCGGCATACAAAACATTACAAACAGCTAGCAGCAAAGTAGATTGGTCACGAAAGTCAGAAAAGCAATCAAATGAATCACTTACCTTTGATGATCTTGGTATGTTTGCACTCACGAGACTGCCGGTTACACAATAAATGTTTGTTTTCTCGATAAAGATTCTCTGTGTAGACAAAAACCTCCATTTGGTTGGCGTGTTTTGTTCAGTAATCCACAGGCTCGTGTGGTCACGACGGGCAGACGAAAATTCCAAATAGTATCCGTAAAGTTCGTAGAAACATGTCAAATGTTTTTTATAATCAATCCTCAAGTTGTTTTTACAATAAATAATCGATAATATTTCAAACGGACGGTAGCCTTTTCAATAGAAGAGAGAAAGAAAAGGTCTTGCTCCCGGTGCGTGCGCATGCACAAATCTGAGGACTATCTGGCTATCCACTGACGCGATGTGATCATTCTCGCTAATTTTTCAGAATAAAAGCCTGAAACTATGTCTAAAGACTGTTCACACCTTATGGAAGCCATAGGGGAATGAATCTGGTTGATATCCCTTTAATTGGAGGATAGGCTTGCAATAGAAAATATTTGTTTCAGAAAAACAGCACTTCCTGGATGGATTTTCCTCAGGTTTTCGCCTGCCATATCAGTTCTGTTATACTCACAGACAATATTTTGACGGTTTTGGAAACTTTAGTGTTACGTTCTGACCTTTATTTCCTTTGTTTTGTCATTATTTAGTGTGGTCAGGGCGTGAGTTGGGGTGGGCAGTCTGTTTGTTTTTCTATGATTTTGGGATTTCTATGTTTCGGCCTAGTATGGTTCTCAATCAGAGGCAGGTGTCGTTAGTTGTCTCTGATTGAGAATCATACTTAGGTAGCCTGGGTTTCACTGTTTGATTGTGGGTGTTTGTTTCCGTGTCTGTGTTTTTTCACCACACGGTACTGTTTCGGTTTTCGTTCGTTTTACGTTTATTGTTTTTGTATCAGTTGTGTTCATGTTGAGTATTTCTTCTTAAAAGAACCATGGACACCTACCATGCCGCATATTGGTCCTCCGATCCTTCTTGCCTCTCCTCTTCAGACGAAGAGGAGGAAAACCCTTACAGAAACACCCACCAACCAAAGACCAAGCGGCGTGGTAACAGACAGAGGCAGCACGGCAGCGCGACAGGTACGAGAGGCAGCCCCAAAACATTTTTGGGGGAGGGCACACGAGGAGTGGGGCAAAGCCAGGTAGCAGACCTGAGCTCACTCCTCGTGCTTATTATAAGCAGCGCGTTACTGGTCAGGCACCGTGTTATGTGGTTAAGCGCACGGTGTCGCCAGTATGTGCCCATAGCCCGGTGCGCTATAGGGCAGCCCCCCGAAAGTGTCATGCGAGTGTATGCATCCAGCCAGGGCGTATGGTGCCTGCTCAGCGTGTCTGGTCGCCGGTACGTCGTTTCGGTCAAGGGTATCCTGCCCCGGCTCTGCTCGCTGTGTCTCCGGGGCGCTGGGAGGGTGCAGTGCGTCCTATGCCTGCGCTCCGCTCGTGCCGGGCAAATGTGGGAGTGGAGCCTAAGGGAGAGGTGCGCGTAGTAGGCACTAGATCTGAGATGCTTACCCACAGCCCAGTTCAACCTGTGCCTGCATTCTGGAGGGTTAGGGCTAAAGTAGTTTTCCAACCTGGGGGAGTAGTGCACCAGAGCTCCAGTGCTCCCCCACAGCCCGGTCCTTCAGGTGCCTCCTCCTAACACCAAGCCTCCTGGATGTCTCTCCAGCCAGTCCTGTGGCAGCCCCACGCACCAGGCTGTCTCTCTGTCTCCTCCCTACGGGTGTTCCCGTCTGTCCAGAGCTGCTAGAGTCTCCTGTCTGTCCAGAGCGGCTAGAGTCTCCCGTCTGTCCAGAGCTGCTAGAGTCTCCCGTCTGTCCAGAGCCGCCAGAGCCACCAGTCTGCAAGGAGCCGCCAGAGACTCCATTCTGTAAGGAGCCGCCAGTGCCGCCAGTCAGCATGGAGCCGCCAGAGCCGCCAGTCAGTCAGGATCCGCCAGAGCCGCCAGTCAGCCAGGATCCGCCAGAGCCGCCAGTCAGCCAGGATCCGCCAGAGACGCCAGTCAGCCAGGATCTGCCAGAGACGCCAGTCAGCCAGGATCTGCCAGAGCCGCCAGTCATCGAGGATCTGCCAGAGCCGCCATTCATCCTGGATCTGCAGGAGGCAGAAAGTTCTGAATAGCGCTTTATTCAGCACCGTGCAAAATAGTCTATACAACGAAACTGAGCATTATAAAACAAATGCCCAAAACAGGAACCAAACCAAGATCGCACTACCACACATACAAAGTGGGAATAAACAAGCCCGCACGAAGAGCAGGAGGGCCTACCAACTTAAATAGCCAAACTAAAAGTCTAAACAAGAAACAGGTGAAACAAATCAGACCAAACCAACAGAAAAGGGAAAAAGGGATCGGTGGCAGCTAGTAGGCTGGTGACGACGACCGCCGAGCAGCACTCGAACAGGAAGGGGAGCCACCTTCGGTAGGAGTCGTGACACACACAAACTGTTAGGGCCTACGTAAAGCTGTCCCAACAACGTACCACTGCTACACCTGGCTATCAGTGCAGCCCTGTCTGGCAGCGAAACAGTTCATTCAGCCTCATTTACTGCATAAAAAAAACATAGCTTATATGGCTGACTTGCTCTTAAAGATATTGGTTCCCATTTGGGACTCTACCCTCCCACGTTCAGCTGAAACGGTGGCGCATGGAACGCAAAAATATTCTTAGAAATATTTAACCTCCACACATTAACCTGTCTACGATACTGGTTCCCAATTGGGGATCAACCCTCCCACGTTCAGCTGAAACGGTGGCGCATGGAACGCAAAAATATTCTTAAAAATATTTAACCTCCACACATTAACAAGTCCAATAGCTCAAATGAAAGATAAACACCTTGTTCATCTAGCCAGCAAGTCAGATTTCTAAAATGTTTTACGGTGAAAACATAGCACATATTTATGTAAAACCACCACCAGACACAGCTCATTTGAATAGCCAAAACATGCAATCAACAAACGCAGGATTAAAAAATAAATCGCTCACTAACCTTTTGAAAATCTTCATCAGATGACAGTAATATGACATGTTACACAGTACATTTTTTTTTTTTTTCAATAATATGCCATTTATATCCATAAATGTCCATTTACAGTGAGTTCACGTTCAGAAATTACTCAAAAATGCCCGCAGGAAATCTATGTAGCGCGGCAAGATAACGTAAATAGACATCATAAACTTTGACTAAATATACATGTTCTACATATAGTTAGAAAGATACACTGCTTCTTTATGCAACCGCTGTGTTAGATTTATTTTTAACGTTACAGAAATCGCACACTATTCCATATGCTGAGACAGCGCTCAGTTCCAAGCTACATTTCCACGTAATGTTGGAGTCAACAGAAACACAGATTTAAGCATAAATATTCCCTTACCTTCGATGGTCTTTGTTCAGAATGTTCTGGAAGGCTTCATACTTACCCAATACATCGTTTGGTTTCAAGTCTTGCGTCTTTGTATTAGCTACTGCTAATAACATCAGCTGAAATGCACCCAAAATGTCCTCTGGTCCGGAAAAGTTGCGCATCAAAACTTCAAAATTACATATTATATGTCGACTAAACAGGTCAAACTAAGTGCAGAAGCAAGCTTTATGATGTTTTAAACACACAAAACAAATTTCAATTCAACCGGTCGTCGTCTGTCCTTCTTCTGGGTACTGGAACAAAGGAATGGCTGTGACCAATTTGAGCCCTAACGCACAGGTTTTTTTCTCGCGGCACTTACTCAAATCACTCCCATAGGGCCAATTCTCGCGGGATTTGAACGATTTAAAGCTCTACTGAATGAGGACATCTAGTGGAAGACATAGAAAGTCTCCCCAGAATCATAACTGGTTGGGAAGGGTGGGGGCGATGACGTCAAAGTTGCTCCAACTTTCATGACCACAAAAACTAGTTTGGAAGAATGCCTGCCCTGTGAGTTCTGCTATACTTACAGACATAATTCCAACGGTTTTAGAAGCTTTAGAGTGTTTTCTATCCAATAATAATTATTATATGCATATATTAGCAATTTTTGACAGATTTTTTTTTCAGTTTACTAGGGGTACCCAATTCCTCCAAAGGGGGCATAAGTCTGCCATATCCTTAACAGGTTTTGTAATTACAAATGTGATTTCTACCGACCATTGAGATGTACAAACTATGGCATAAGGGGACAATAAGCGGATAATAGGGAATCTGTCATTTCGATTAAGACATTAATGAGCGAGCTAGGACGGACGTAGTCAGTTTAACTATTTGTTCAGCACTTTTGAAAAGTAAAGCGACAGAATTCAGAACATGGGCAATTCTTACAGCGTTCTCCCTGTACACCAGGTTAGAACCGTAGGATAAATAAAGAGGGCATATAAGCAGACAATGAAAGCTCTAACAATATTCAATGATTATATTTCTCTAAAACAGCTTATAGGCTACATGTGCACCACCAATTCAGAACAGTAGTTGAAATTAAGAGGGGAAAATAGACCAAATCATTAGGGTGAGGCACATGTGCTACTAACAGCTTACAACACAACATACACTTAGTATTACTTTCTTAGCTACAGTATACATATCTCCCTGTCATATTACATCCTTTATGCAGCAGCATACAATACATTTTTGGACTCACTTTGTTGTGCTGTACTCACTTGAACAGGAAAGTTGAGTGGCAGTCCTCCGTGAGCGAATTCTGTCATCAAACTTTGTCATCTAAGTCTGGCATTCTCTGGATTTATGGTGCTTTCAAGACAACTGAGAGGTCAAATCGTGATGACATCAGTGATCTTCAGGTCGTTGCTCTAGAAAGAGGCCCGAGTTCCTGACTTACAATTCCAAGTTGGATGACCGTTCAAAAAGTATTTTTCCAGTTGGAGCTTGTTTTTTTCCCAAGTTCCCAGTTGTCTTGAACTCACTGAAGTCAGATTTCCCAGTTCCGAGTTAACAGTTGCTTTGAGAGCGGAAAAAATCATGCTTCATTGACAGCATGGTCAAATGTCAATTTTTATCATTTTAAGCTTGGAAAAGAGACCCTTAAACCCAGACTTGGGACCACACAGCCACTCCACTGAATAGCAGGCTAGTGATTGCTTTGCAATGCTTGCAGTTTGCCACTGATTTCTTCCAAACCACTCATTGTTGAATTAGGAATTCCCAACTTCTTGTGTAATGTTTATGTTCAATGGCAGATGAGCACCGATACGTTCTATCTATAATTTCACTTCATTATTTATCTTTCTATGACAATGATTAAAAAGGATTTGTCAGAAGATTGTCGACTTGATTCATGATGAAAATATTCAAAATAAAATTTTGAAAGCATTTTGACCTGATCACTCCAATCAAAGCTACTGTAGATATCATGTGATTTGATGTAATTTTAGCTATGGCCAATGACCTTGAGCCTTCCTTGATGAGCACTTCTAATGTAACGCTATTGCAGCACCCAAGGGGCTTGAATTTTCAAGTTCTACCCTTAGACTTGGCGGTAACGTGGTGTCCCAATGGGTGACAGAACACTGAGCCAATCACGGCGCCACTAGAGAACATTACATTGGCCTCAGATTTTCACTTTTTCACATATAATCCGGCGATGTGGATGGGTTATTAGCGAGGTGAACAAACAGCTGAGACGTGCACAACTACTTGGGGTCAGACACCCTGTAAAAGTGTAGCTGAGTCTGAGGTGTGGCCATTGAGGGAGATGTAGTGGGTCCCAGTATGTGAGGTATTATTGTAGCCAGGGGAGTGCAGGGCCCTCAACCCAGACCCTCATGTAATGTGAGATGCATTGATTCATGGTTTAATCACACTGCAAGTGTAGCTTACATCTGTGCCATGCGGACTGTATGTCATGCTGACTGTCTATGTCTGTCTCTCTGTGCCTCTGTCTGTGTGTGTGCCATGTTGACTGTGTGACATGCAGACATGGTGCGTGATGAGATGCTGAGGTTTGCGCTGCAGAGTAGGGGGCCACTGCACCTGGCGAGGAACGTGTTTGTGTGGATAGAAGGTCTGTTGCGCCGCTCACTACCAGACGACGCCCACATCCGGGCCAGTGGACGCCTCGCCGTCGTCATGACACGCATTCCAGATGGACAGAATACTGTGGTGTCAGAGTTCACATCCCGAGAGGACGTTGTGCAGGTGTTTGGGCGGGGGTTGAGTGCGTGTGCATTGCTATAGACTATGACATTAAGAAAGCTAATATTTTGTGTAAATCTCAGTTGACCCTTGTTCACCCTAAAGCATTAGATAGAAGAATCAACATGTGAAGAACTTGGTCATACTGTCTGTATATTAGGCAGTGATGTTTAACTGCATTCCTCTTTTCCCTACATGGAGGCGCTGTTGTGCAGCTGCTTTATCCCTGGGTACCATGGTATACAGCCACCGTCTTACAAAGGAGTGGTGAGTGCTCACACTGCTCACTGTCTGTAGGCTAATAATAATACTAATATACTTTCACTTAATGCACACCCTCAAACACTTTTACACCTGCATGTAAGACATACACACTCCAGTCAGGCTATCAGCAAACATTTTACAATTTTGTTGTAGCCCTGAACTAGCACACCTGATTCAAGTAGTCAAGGGCTTGATGATTGGTTGAGAAGTTGAATCAGGTATGTTATCTCTGGAATAGAAAAATAATGCTATAAAAGCTGTGTGTGTTGTCTCACAGCATTATGTGGACGGTGGTATGTCCAGTATCCAGCCAACCCACTCCTCTCCCTATGCACACACCCTCACTGTGTCGCCATTCGCTGGAGAGGCGGACATCTGTCCACCAGACCCTGGCTCCATGTACGTCATCGTCATGAGCGGCATGCCCCTCAACTGCAGTGTGGCCAACGGTTACCGGATCCTTGAAGCCCTCTACCCCTACAACTGGGAGGTTGGACCCCAAAACAACTCTTACTCTATCCACCCAGCCCTTTACCCCTCCACCGAGCCCTCTACTCATTCACCCAGCTCTCCACCGAGCCTTCTGCCCCTCCACCCAGCCCTCTACCTCTCCGACTAGCCCTCTACTCCTTCCCCTAGACCCCAAAACAACCTTGATACCACTACACCTAGCCCTCTACCTCACCACCTAGCCCTCTACTTCTCCAACCAGCCTTCTACCTCTCCAACCAGCCCTCTACTCCTTCCCCTAGACCCCAAAACAACCCCTAACCTCCTTCCCCTAGACCCCAAAACAACCTCTATACCTCTAAACCCAGCCCTCTACTCGTACCCCCTTCCCCTAGACCTGACAACAACCCTTCCCATAGGGGAGGCAGAGTAGCCTAGTGGTTAGAGCGTTGGACTAATAACCAATCCCTGAGCTGACAAGGTACAAATCATCATTCTGAAACCGACAGTTAACCCATTGTTCCTAGGCTGTCATTGAAATTAAGAATTTGTTCTTAATTGACTTGCCTAGTTAAATAAAGGTAAAAAAAATGTTTTTAAAAAGACATGAAAACAATCCCCAACCCCCTTCCCCCAGACCTGAAAACAATCCCCAACCCCCTTCCCCCAGACCTGAAAACAATCCCCAACCCCCTTCCCCCAGACCTGAAAACCATCCCCAACCCCCTTCCCCCAGACCTGAAAACAATCCCCAACCCCCTTCCCCCAGACCTGAAAACAATCCCCAACCCCCTTCCCCCAGACCTGAAAACAATCCCCAACCCCCTTCCCCCAGACCTGAAAACAACCCCCAACCCCCTTCCCCCAGACCTGAAAACAATTCCCAACCCCCTTCCCCCAGACCTGAAAACAATCCCCAACCCCCTTCCCCCAGACCTGAAAACCATCCCCAACCCCCTTCCCCCAGACCTGAAAACAATCCCCAACCCACTTCCCCCAGACCTGAAAACAATCCCCAACCCCCTTCCCCCAGACCTGAAAACAAGCCCCAACCCCCTTCCCCCAGACCTGAAAACAATCCCCAACCCCCTTCCCCCAGACCTGAAAACAATCCCCAACCCCCTTCCCCCAGACCTGTGTCTTTGCTTGCCAGACAATTTTAGAGGAATGATTCCATTCCTTGTTCAAGTTAACTACCAATCTGCCAACATTTCATTCAAACAATGTAGTCAATCCACAGCCATACACTGACTCAAATCAGTATATGATAGGATTTACACAAGTTGTAAATTCAACAAGTATCTTATAATAGTGCTCACAGTTTACCAAGAAAAGAAAAATCTGAGACATTTATGGTCTGTTTACATATATTTTGAGACTAAACTGGGTAAAAAAGGGTCCATATCAGGGGATATACATGTTTTATATTCCAGAGTATACAGATCATTTCCAATGCATGCTTTGAGTTTCGTGGATATTAACCATATCCTGACGAATTCTGAATCACAATGGGTCTTTTTAACATACTGTGTATGATATTGGGATTACTCCTAATATCACACATGGACATTTCCTGTGGACTCATGTGTCATCCTATTTTCTCTCTTCATGTTGACAAATACTGACTGTATACATCGGATATCTGTGTTTTCTCGTCAAATTCAAGATATGAAGCTTCTCTTCCATATCCTGATCTTGACATGTTTTTTGATATGTTGAAAATAAGCAGTGTTGTAGTGCTACGCTTTTCAGGTGAGGGAGCGTAAATGTCTTTTAAATGACTTCATCATTTCCTCAATCAAAGTTTGTACCGACAGATGTAGCCTATTGAATATCCTATCATTACAGGGCTCTCCAACCCTATTCCTGGAGAGCTACCATCCTGTAAGGTTTCACTCAAACCCCAGTTGTAACTAACTTGATTAATCTTATAAACCAGCTAATTATTAGAATCAGGTGAGCTGTTAGGGTTGGAATGAAAACTTACGGGATGATAACTCTCCATGAACAAGGTTGTAGAGCCCTGTTAAAGAATACGCATAAAATGCATTCTCCAAATGCAACGTCTGCCTATGCTCACCAATAGAGGTGTGTGGGTAAAATCATTGAGGAAGCCAATCCCCCCAAAAAAGCCGTATTACAACCTGCAGTATGTGTTGTGATAAATGAGTTGTTTGCTCTATAACCTGCCAGCTCATATGCCTTACAATCGAGATTCTAGACCTAAAGGCTCAGACAATACATTCAACTACACCTTTGTTTCATCACAAAACCGGAGAACAACCTCTTTCTGCTGTAGCCCACAAAGCATATGGCATGTAACAAACAGTTACATGACCTACAGCATGGTCAAGTAAGTTAATGTTTCTGACATTTTCAGAATACTAAACAACTATTGATTTAGAACGACGGAGAGTTACCGCAAGTCACAAAGAAAACAGGAGCTGCCTCCACTATTCCAGCACCATTTCAACTTCAACATTTCAACATCATCAAATCACCTATGCTTAGTCTTATCAGTGGCGATTTTAGCATGTAAATCTTGGTGGGGCAAATAAAAAAAGTGGGTTAAATGCCAGGAAACCCATTACACATCACAACACTAAGCAATACATTAATTACACTATAACGGTGACAAACTGGGCCTACATAAAGCTGTCCCAACAGCAGAGTCCCAACAGTAGTCCCAACACCTTACCACTGCTACAACTGGCTTTCAGCGGAACCTTGTCTGGCAGCGGAAAAGTTCATTCAGCCTCATTTGCTCCCTTTTAAAAAAACATAGCTTTTATGGCTGACTTGCTTAAACAAATGTGATGTCTACTGACAATTGTGATGTACAAACTACGACATAAGGAGACGCCCAGAGGATAAGAGGCCATCCGTAATTTCGATTAAGACATTAATGAGCGACCAACGACGGACAGTATAACTATTTGTTCAGCACTTTTGAAATATACAGCGACAGAATTCAGAAAATGGGCCGTTCTTACAGTGTGCTACTATCAGTAACACATTCAAAGCTGTACAAAAAAAGTTAGCAAACAAGCACACACCTGCCACGAATGATTTATTTACAGTACCGTGTTGTTGAAAATAGACCAAATTATTAGGGTGAGGCACATGGGCTACTAACAGCTTACTACACAACATACACTTAGTATTACTTTCTTAGCTACAGTAACATATCTCCCTGGCTTCCTTCATAATTTATGAAGCAGTATAAGACATCTATGGACTCATGTTGCTGCGATGTGCTCGGTAAGGAAAATGCTGTCATGATAGAAAAAGATGCCGAGTTGACAATGCCGAGTTGAATGACCGTTCAAATCGTATTTTCCCAGTCGTAGCTCATTTTTCCCTGTTCCCAGTTGTCTTGAACTCACAGTTGGCCACTGATTCCTTTCAAACTACTCATTGTTGAATTTGCGATTTCAAACTTGTTGTGTAATGTTTATGTCTAATGGCCGATGAGCACTGAGATGTTTAATCTCTAATTTCTCTTCATATGACAAAGATTGAAAATGTTTTGCCAGTAGATTGTCAACTTGATTCACGATGACGACTGCTTGCTAGCTAAGATTTTGAAAGTAGGATGTTGACATGATCAATCCAATCAAAGCTACTGTAGACTTAACATGATTTGATGTCATTCTATCTGTGGCCAATGACTTTGAGGCTTCTTGGATGGGCACTTCTAATATAACTCTATGGCAGCACCCAAGGGGCAAAAATTTTCGAGCTCTAACCTTATAGACAAGGGTGTGACGTACTGTCCCATGAGTGCAGAAAACTGAGCAAATCATGACAGAAAACTGAGCCAATCAGGCCCGACGCTCTGTATTTTCTGCTGGCCTGCCCCACCACCGCAGAAAGCACTGAGCTCGGCTGAAACACCTGCATTTTGGAGCTGCCTTACTCAAGAAAACCAAAAAGAGACCATGTTAGTATGTGGATTTATTAAATCAATTACATTTTTTACATTGTTTGCAAACTGATATGTGACACGTATTACTGCAAAACATAACAAGCAAAACTGGCAAGCCTCCCTCAAAATTATATATATACAGTTGAAGTTGGAAGTTTAAATACACCTTAGCCAAATACATTTAAACTCAGTTTTTCACAATTCCTGACATTTAATCCTCGTAAAAATTCCCTTTCTTAGGTCAGTTAGGATCACCACTTTATTTTAAGAATGTGATGTGTCAGAATAGTAGTAGAGAGAATGATTTATTTCAGCTTATATTTCTTTTATCACATTCCCAGTGGGTCAGAAGTTTACATACACTCAATTAGTATTTGGTAGCATTGCCTTTAAATTGTTTAACTTGGGTCAAATGTTTCGGGTAGCCTTCCAATACCTTCCCACAATAAGTTGGGTGAATTCTGGCCCATTCCTCCTGACAGAGCTGGTGTAACTGAGTCAGTCCTTGCTCGCACACACTTTTTCAGTTCTGCCCACAAATGTTCTATAGGAATGAGGTCAGGGCTTTGTGATGGCCAATCAAATACCTTTACTTTGTTGTCCTTAAGCCATTTTGCCACAACTTTGGAAGTATGCTTGGGGTCATTGTCCAAGCTTTAACTTACTGACTGATGTCTTGAGATGTTGCTTCTATCCACATAATTTTCATGTCTCATGATGCCATCTATTTTTCGAAGTTCACCAGTCCCTCCTGCAGCAAAGCACCCCCACAACATGATGCTGCCACCCCCGTGCTTCACGGTTGGGATGGTGTTCTTCGGCTTGCAAGCCTCCCCCCTTTTCCTACAAACATAACGATGGTCATTATGGCCAAACTTTTCTATTTTTGTTTCATCAGACAAGAGGACATTTCTCCAAAAAGTACGATCTTTGTCCCCATGTGCAGATGCAAACCGTAGTCTGGCTTTTTTATGGCAGTTTTGGTGCAGTGGCTTCTTCCTTGCTGAGCGGCCTTTCAGGTTATGTCAATATAGGACTTGTTTTACTGTTGATGTAGATACTTTTGTACCTCTTTCCTCCAGCATCTTCACAAGGTCCTTTGCTGTTGTTCTGGGATTGATTTGCACTTTTCGCACCAAAGTACTTTCATCTCAAGTAGACAGAACCCGTCTCCTTTCTGAGCTGTATGACGGCTGCGTGGTCCGATGGTGTTTACACTTGCGTACTATTGTTTGTACAGATGAACATGGTACCATCAGGCATTTGGAAATTGCTCCCAAGGATGAACCAGACTTGTGGAGGTATACCATTTTTTCTGAGGTTTTCCTGAGGTCTTGGCCAATTTCTTTTGATTTTCCCATGATGTCAAGCAAAAATTAACTGAGTTTGAAGGTGGGCCTTGAAATACATCCACAGGTACACCACCAATTGACTCAAATGATGGCAATTAGCCTATCAGAACTTCTAAAGCCATGACATAATTTTCTGGAATTTTCCAAGCTGTTTAAAATTAAAGGCACAGTCAATTTAGTGAATGTAAACTTCTGACCCACTGTAATTGTGATACAGTGAGTTATAAGTGAAAGAATATGTCTCTAAACAATTGTTAAAAAATTACTTGTGTCATGCACAAAGTAGATATCCTAACCGACTTGCCAAAACTATTGTTTGTTAACAAGAAATTTGTGGAGTGGTTGAAAAACGTTTTTTAATGACTCCAACCTCAGTGTATCTTAACTTGGGACTTCAACAGTGTATATATGTATATATTCATTAATATATTTTTTTTTACCTTGACCTCTAGCGTCGAGCAATCCCGTATCCGGGAGCGTAATCATAGCCTCAAGCTCATTACCATAACGCAACGTTTCCTATTCATGAAAATCGCAAATGAAATTAAATAAATATATTGAAACACAAGCTTAGCCTTTTGTTAACAACACTGTCATCTCAGATTTTCAAAATATGCTACACAAGCTACACAAGCATTTGTGTAAGAGTATTGATAGCCTAGCATAGCATTAAGCCTAGCATTCAGCAGGCAACATTTTCAACATTTTCACAATCCTCAAGGTGTTTTTCACAATTCTATTCAATGAAAAATCATTCCTGGCACTCGGTTTCTCATCAGAGTCAAACGGAAAAATACTGCAGCTGGAGATTACGCAATAATTGCGACAGAGGACACCAAGCGACCACCTGGTAAATGTAGTCTCTTATGCTCAACCTTCCAATGATATTCCTTCAAATACGTCACAATGCTGCAGACACCTTGGGGAAAACGTGGAAAAGGTAAGCTGACTCCTAGCTCCTCCACAACCATATAAGGAGTCATTGCCATGAGGCGGTTTTAAAAAATGCGGCACTTCCTGTATTTTTATCTGGGATTTTTCTGTAACATCAGTTCTGTGGCACTCACAGAGAATATCTTTTGAAACGTCAAAGTGTTTTCTTTCCAAAGCTGTCAATTATATGCATAGTCGAGCATCTTTTCGTGACAAAATATATTGTTTTAAACGGGAACGTTTTTCATCCAAAAATTAAAAGAGCGCCCCCTTTATCGAAGAAGTTCAAGTGTGGGTCCTGAATGACCGGTCGCCACTGAGTCTAATACAGTGACAACTAAAAGATAGCAAAAACGATTTAGTCCAATCAACGTAAGCTTAATATGATGTGGCTGTCCATGGTTCTGATTTCTCTGTGTGTAGGTGTGTGTTCATGCATGTACAAAAAAATGTTGACTCACCCTAGCTGTAGGGAAACACCAATGTCATCCTCTCTTTCATGTTGACAAAATGGTGTATGACTTTGTCATGCAGTACATACTTTTATTTGTTGTTGTCCCAGGAAACCTAGCTAAAATGCTTGCTCGCTAGCCTCACATCCTTTCATGGGCAACGATGAGCCAGCTAGTTAACATTAGCCTTCTACATTTAGCTACATGTTGAACTTCCATCCTCTCAGTCCAGGCGCACCATGTATGAATTTATGGTTGAATAAGAATCACCGCTATAATCAATGGCCAGTATGGATAATCAAGGAAAACCACTAGTAATTTAGACCTTCTTAATTAAGGATCGGGGCAACTTCCGGTAAAACTGGAGGGCGAACAATTCAAATAAATAATCATAAATATTATGGATTTTAAAAATGTAGGTACATATAAGTGTCTCATATCGGCTGAAAGCTAAAATTCTTGTTAATCTAACTGCACTGTCCAATTTACATTAGCTATTACAGCAAAAAAATGCCATGCGATTGTTTGAGGACGGCGCCCCACATCAAAATATTTTTCCACCAGCACAGGTTTCATACATTCACATATAAAGATTAAATATTCACTTACTTTTTGAAAATATTCCTCTGATTTGTCATCCAAAGCGTCCCAGCTATAACATGTAGTGTCATTTTGTTAGATAAAATCCTTCTTTATATCCCAAAAAGTCTGTTTAGTTGGCGCCATCGATTTGAGTTAACCACTCGTTCAATTTGCAGAGAAAGGAATCCGGAAATCTACCCCTAAACTTTGTTTAAACAAGTCAAAATGCATTTCTATTTACTCCTCAGATACCCTAAAATGTAATCAAACTATAATATTTATTTTGGAAAGAAGTATGTTCAATAGGAAACCAATTTTAGGTGCGTAATTTCTTCATGGCGCATGTCATTTGCGCGCACATCATGGCGCGCACAAACACAGATTTCTAAGACTGTGTCCTTCTGCTAAAACTGTTATTTCTTATTAGTTTTTGAAGTTACAAGCCTGAAACCTTGAACATAGACACCCTGTGGAAGCCACAGGAATTGCATCCACGGAGCTAATTTTCAAATTCTCTTGCATTTCTTAGAGAATGGTCTCTCAAAAAAACCAATTCTGGTTGTTTTTTCTTTGGATTTTCTCCTACCATTTCTATTGTGTTATATTCTCCTACAGTATTTTAACATTTCAACAAACGGAAAATTGTTTTCTTTCCAATGGTACCAATTATATGCATATTCTGGCTTCAGGGCCTGAGCTACAGGCAGTTTACTTTAGGCACGTCATTCAGGCAGAAAATTTAGAAAAAAGGGGCCTAGCCCTATGCAACTTTAGGAAAGGGAAACAATTTGAGCTAGTTAGCTAGTCACCAAAGTACAACAAGATGCAACAATACAAGTTTTTTCTGTCAATTATGTTTTGCTCTAGATTCGATTTTTTGGGTAAGCTTGGCTTCCCTTGACATCCATGAATATGCGTCACTGATGCCCACAGATATTGTCTCAAGAAAAGGTTCTACTTTTAGTACCCTCAAAAACCAAGTTAGGCATACCTCATTTCAAAATAGGCCATCATCATTGTCAATTGAATTATAATAATTCTTAATGTTTTACAGGTGAAACTGCGTCTGCAAGCCAATCATTTGATTGATCTCAATCAGTTTAATTTAAATAACCTATGCATTTCGATCTTCTTGAAATACTATTTCGTGAGCGAATAAAATAAAACAGGGAGGTGAACCATCAATTCATAAAATGTATTTGCGTAGATTATATCTTCAAATCAATTGACCAAGTAGTGAACATGAATCATTGATTTGCAGGAAATTTGTTTTAAAAGAGCCATAAAATCAAGCTTTTCATGCATCTCAATAAGCTATAATCAAAATGCATTATTACCTCCAGCTTTGCCCAATTCACATTTGCAATTTCCCACCCTGACAATAATTTATGTTACATATCAGTTTGCAAACAATGTAAAAAAAAAAAAAAAAAATTGTTGAGTTAATAAAGCCACTTACAAACTTGGTCTCTTGAGTAAGGCAGCTCCAAAATGCAGGTGTTTCAGCTTAGTTCAGTGCTTTCTGTGGTGGAGGGGCTGCCAGCAAAAATACAGAGCGTAGGCTTTGGTCGTTTTTTATAGTTGTGCTGTGATTGGATCAGTGTTCTGTCACTCATGGGCAGTGGTGATTTTGGCATGTACATTTTGATGCATGCCAGAACAGTCACAACGCAACACTAAACAATGTATTAATTGCACTATAACAGTGAGAAACAGTGTCTACAAACTGTGTGCCGACATAAAGCTGTCCCAACAGTGGAGCTTTCCATTCAGCATCTTGGAGGGAATCGTTACCACCACTACACCTGGCTATCAGTGGAGCCGCATCTGTCTGCAAAAAAAGTTAATTCAGACTCATTTACTACCTTTTTTTAAAAACAATAGCTGATATGGCTGACTTGCTTAAATAAATATGGTTTCTACTAACTCCTTGCAGATTTGTGTAACTGCATTCTCCTTCAATAAGAATAAATGTCGACATGAGTTTTGACATTTCAACCATATGCAAACATTATTGCATTTGTGTTCAGTAAATGTATAATGTTTGCTCTTAAATCATTAACACTCACTAAATATCACGATCCTGATGTGGACATCTTATTTTCTCAATATGAGCCAAATTCTGACGGTAGGCCCTCATAATATATTTTCAGTTACAATGCATTATGTTGTTGAATGAGGTCCATATCAGGATCTTGATTTGCTAAATAAGGACCATTTCTGATGCTTATTTTACACAACAACAACAAAAAGTCTATTCTATTTGTATTGGTCCCATGTTTCATGCGGCAGAAATAAAATATCCCAGAAAATGTTCCATTTGCACAAAATGCTTATTTATCTCAGATTTTGTGCACAAATTTGTTTACATCCCTGTTAGTGAGCATTTCTACTTTGCCAAGATAATACATCCACCTGACAAGTGTGGCATATCAAGAAGCTGATTAAACAGCATGATCATTACACAGATGCACCTTATGCTGGGGAAAATAGAGGCCACTCTAAAATGTGCAGTTTTGTCACACAACACAATGCCACAGATGTGTCGAGTTTTGAGGGAGAGTGCAATTGGCATGCTGACTGCAGGAATGTCCACCAGGGTTGTTCCTTTCATGTTAATTTCTCAAACCTTTCAAGTTCATTTATATACCTTAAGCCTCCTCCAGTGGTTTTTTAGAGAATTTTGGCAGTACGTCCAACAGGCCTCTCAACCGCAGACCACGTGTCTGGCGTGTGTGGGTGAGCGGTTAGCTGATGTCAACGTTGTGCCCCATGGTGGCGGTGGGATTATGGTATAGGCAGGCATAAACTACAAAAACAATTGTGTTTTATCAATGGCAGTTTGAATGCACAAAGGTACTGTGACGAGATCCTTAGGTCCATCCGCTGCCACCAACTCATGTTTCAGCATGATAATGCACAGACCAATGTCGCAAGGATCTGTACACAATTCCTGGAAGCTGAAAATGTCCCAGTTCTTCCATGGCCTGCATACTCACCAGACATATCATCCATGTTTTGGATGCTCTGGATCGACGTGTATGACAGCGTGTTCCAGTTCCCACCAATATCCAGCATCTTCGCACAGCCATTGAAGAGGAGTGGGACAACATTCCACAGGCCACAATCAACAGCCTGATCAACTCTATGCAAAGGAGATGTGTCAAGCTGAATGAGGCAATTTGTGGACTCACAAGATACTCACTGACTTCTGATCCATACCCGTACCTTTTTTTTGTGACCAACAGATGCATATCTATATTCAAAGTCATGTGTAATCCATAGATTAGGGCCTAATGAATTCATTTCAATTAACTGATATCCTTAAATGAACTGTAACTCTGTAAAATCTTTGAAATTGTTGTGTTTATATTTTCGTTCAGTATAATCTGCAGGACATGCTCAATAATTTGACAAATATTAAATCCATATCATTATTTTAGACACTAGCTATACGTTTTGTATTACCTCTGGATAAAGGTGGGCACAAACCGCAAGTTAAAAGCGCTACCTGGTTGCCTAGCAACAATAATCATATATTTTCTTCTGTGGAGTTACAACTGTAATTTTTCAATTGCTGATGCATCTCATGACTTTTATTTTCCTGCATAAGAAAAAGCAGGAAATGCATCACCTACACCTCTACTGCCAATCATTCCAATTAGGATAGTTTTGGACTAATCACTGACCAAGATGGCTACCATTTTCACCCCAAAATTTTACTTTGAGGGTTTATGACATGGCCCCTCTAGAAATGTAATGGGATCTCTATGGGTGGAAGCTCATAAGCATATCAGAAGGATAGGAGTACTGTAGAGTCATCACTTGCAGTACAGTAAATGTCATAATGCTGTATTTTTATGAACTTTTATTACAGTTTTTCCCAATTGTTAACACACGTTTGCTGAAACTACATCTCAGGTACTCAACTCTAATCACAAAACAGTTAGCCAATTTCCCCAAACCCCACAGACATCTTGCAAAAAGAAACACAGCAGTCAAAACAATGTACTCCCTGCTCAAAATGAAACTCATCATACAAATGAGACACACACATCAAACTGATCTAACTTAGTGACAACCCAGATCACACTGACATATTCAAAACACTACTATCAGAACCTATTTCAGTGTAAAGATTAAGATTTTTTTATGAATCTGTTTATTGTTTACTCAAGCTAGAAAGGACCATAAATGCAAAGTAAAAGTAGGCTACCTGCACAGTTTGATGCACCATAATAATTCCATAATAATTGACTTTGGTGATACTCTGCATTCTCGGTATAGTCTACTCGCTTGGGCTACATTCACCCCTAACTTAGATACGTTTCTGCTTATAATTTCCGACTTTTGGTAGGCCATTTGTCATCTATGGTTGGATACATGCAGCTTCTCTCCTGTCATAACTTGTTGCTCTAGAAGACTAAATAAAGTAGAGCTCACCAGAATAATGTCTTACTTTGATGGAATGAATGCATTATAATCTAGCTAACGCCGGTAAAGTTGCCTGGTTCATTTAGGGACTGGGGAGAAAATGCAACAACTCAAACAGTGGAAAGATTGTTCCTGTGCAAAATGTCTAAATGTCATCAGTTTGACAGGTTTTAAGGAAATAAAAAGCTGTTAAAACTATAAAACATGTTTCTGATAAGACTTCAGTTCTTCTTAGGTGTGTATTTTATGTGGTTGAAGTACTGTCTGCTCGCATAAGTGTTAAAGATAACACTTAAACACACATTCACATTTTATCAAGAGATGCTGAAAGAAAAAAATAATTTCTCCACTCCTGTTCCAAAAAGATAAACTACAAGACAGCCATAAAAACATTACTTCAGGTTATTAAAACAAGTTATAATAAGTAACTGAGACAATGTCACACTTCAGTGAAGTTATTTAACAACAGTTTTAAACTGCCATATCGGCAGCAGGGAAAGCAGGTGTAATTGGTTTTGTAAGGTATGTGGTTCATATCTTTCCAGCACCATACAACCCTGTGTCCCTCTGCTGGCTTGCTTCTGATGCTAAGCAGAGTTGGTCCTGATCAGTCCCTGGATGGGAGACCAAATGCTGCTGTAAGTGGTGTTGGAGGGCCAGTAGGAGGCACTATTGCCCTGTGTAGGGAATGTTAAACAGGTCTCCTGGCTCACTAAAATATCCCATGGCACGTATCATAAGAGTAGGGCTGTTAACCCCTGTGTCCTGGCTAAATTCCCAATCTGGCTCTCATACTGTTGTAGTCACCTAATCATCCCCAGCTTACAATTGGCTCATTCATCCCCCCTCCCCTGTAACTGTTCCCCAGGTTGTTGCTGTAAATGAGAATGTGTCCTCAATCACCTTACCTGGATAAAATAAGAGAGAAATAAACTTAAGGTGGATTTACCAATCATTGTGGAGATGAGTGGGACCTCAAGAGTTAACAACCTTGTGAATGGGTTTGGTATCTTGTATTTCAACAGGGGTATGTTGGATGTGGAGCAATGATAGTCCAGAGTGTTTGTTTCTATGACCTTTATCCTCTCCTCAGGCTTTGGACAAGGCCTACCACAGTGGATACAGTGATGGCCTTCACTTTCTACAAACCAGTGGTAGGTCATGTCATGTGTTCTCTGTATCGATGAGTCTTTATGATGGTACAAGCAGATATTATGTGACATATAGCTAGTGAGTCATAATATAATTGTGACTGTCTCTCTCCTTCTCTTCACTGCTATTCTGCCTCTCTCTTTGTCTCTCTGTCTTTCTTTCTGTTCACTTCTCCTGACTTATATCTCTGTCTCTCTCTTTCTCTTCAATTCTCTTATCTTCTGCCTCTCTCTCTCTCTCTCTCTCTCTCTAAATTGTTGGGGTTGAATTAGGAATGGATATCAGTAAGAAAATAAGTAAATAACACAAAGAAATGTGCAGGTTGGTTGGTCTGTCAGACACTGTCCCTCATTTGATGCCAGGCAACAATATAGCACAGTGACTGCATAGCCTTTATGTTACAGGGAGCCAGGTTTTCCTGTATCTACCCTTCTCAATGGCAAGGCTGTGCTCACTGTTTGTACTTTGTCAAGGTTTTGATCAGTAATCATGGTCAAATGTTTTGCCATGGTGTACTGTCAATTTCGGGCCAGATAGCAATACATTTTGCTTTGTTTCCCAATAGGTGATCTAGTTTTGTGTGTGTCTCTCTCTCTCTCAATTCAATTCAAATCAATTCAAAGGGCTTTGTTGGCATGGGAAACATATACTGTATTTACATTGCCAAAGCAAATTAAAGATAATAATAATAATCTCTCCTCGCTCTCTCTCTCTCTCCTCGCACTCTCTCTCCTGTCACTACCAGACCTGGTCCCATGTCTGCCTCTTCTGAACACTCCACCAGAGCATCAGTCCTCTCCTCCTGATGGATGGACAGATCTGGAAACAGACTGGGAGGAGGAGAAGGAGGTGGAAGAAGAAGATGAACAAATAGAGAGGCAGGAAAAGATGAAGAGAGAGGAGCAAATGAAGGAGGAGGAGGAGGAGGAAGAAGAAGAGGAACAAATAGAGAGGCAGGAAAAGATGAAGAGAGAGGAGCAAACGAAGGAGGGGGAGGAAGAGGAGGAAGAAGAGGAGGAGGAAGAGGAGTGGTCCTCCCCGACAGAGACCAGAGGCGATCAGAGAAATGACTCTCTTGAATGGGGAGATCTACCCTGGAATCTGGCAACCCCAGAGCTGGTCATGTATCTAGCCTTGCCCACCTGGATACACACAGGTATGGTACACATGCACACCGAGTGACATCATGCTAACTAAGTGATAATTAGATTTATTTTTCAGAATACTTGACAGACTGTGGCCTGTTATTTTCATCTTAATAAAGATGTGTCATGTTACAAGGCTGTGATTGGTGTTTCAGCATTGCTATGCAACATCATGGGGTTGCTGTGGACCCACACCCCAATGCGTGTGATGTCATACATGCTCCTCCCCTTCAATCTGCTACTCAGCTTCCTCCTTGGAAACGTGCACAGGTAACACGCACACACAAATACACAAAGATCGGAAGCTCCCATTGTCTGACCTGATTCCTCTGTCTCTCGTTCTCTGTCTCTCTGTCTCTCAATTCAATTAAATTCAATGGGCTTTATTGACATGGGAAACATATGTTAACATTTCCAAAGCATTTGTAAAAGTGCCCATTGTTCCCATTGTCTGACCTGATTCCTCTCTCTCTCTGTCTCTCTCTCTCTCTCGCTCTCTCTGTGTCTGTGTTTGTGTGTGTCAGGCTGGTTGTATTAGGGTTCTGGATGTGGCAGGACCTACGCCAGATTACCTTCTTTATCATCAACACCCTGGTCTCCAGCCTCCACATAAACCTAGAAGACAGGTACACAGATAGACAGATACACACAGACAAATCAGATATCCATGTTTGTGTGTATCACAAACCGGTGCGCCTGGCGCCTACTACCATACCTCGTTCAAAGGCACTTAAATATTTTGTCTTGCCGATTCACCATCTTAATGGCACACACACAATCCATGTCTCAGTTATCTCAAGGATGAACAATATTTATTAATCTACACTGATTGAATTAGATTTAACAAGTGACTAATGGATCATAGCTTTCACCTGGTCAGTCTATGTCATAATGTTCTGTACACTCAGTGTACATGCATACAGTATGTACTGTCTATATCTGGTGTGTGTCATCAGCTTGTGTGTCATCATTTGTGTGTCATCACCTTATGTGTCATCAACTTGTGTGTCATCACCTTGCATGTCATCACCTTGAATGTCATCAGCTTGTATGTCATTAAAATGCCTCCACAGAAACCTACAAGACAGATAGACAGACAGACCTGGACTACAGGAAAGGTGAGAGCTGGGCTGCGATCTACACAAAACAGTCTGTTATACACAGTACATTTCTATCAGAATTTTCTTTGTGTTTCTGTGTGTCAGAACCACATGTATATGTTTATATTTAGTGTGTTTTCCTGTGTGTGTGTGTGATGTGTGAATGTTCTCAGGGTACTTCCTCCTCTCCTCTCCTCCTGCGGCTTCTGCTGCTGTTGCTGCTGCTGATGATGATGATTGTCACACCCTGATGTGTTTCACCAGTCCTCGTTTTTGTCTCCACCCCTCCAGGTGTCTCTTGTTTTCCCCAGTGTATTTATCCCTGTGTTTCCTGTCTCTCTGGGCCAGTTGGTCTTGTATGTCCAATTCAACCAGTGTTTTTTCCCGTTCTCCTATTCTCCTTTTTTCTAGTCCCCTTTTTCTAGTCCCCCCCCCCCCCCCCCCCCCCCCCCCCCCCAAGGAAAGGAGTTCTACCCTCCGCTTCCACCTATCCTCCATCTCCTCATCATCCCTCTCTCTTACCTCCTCACAGGACTCCAACCAGTACAAGATCTTGCTCCGCTTGGATCTGGAGTGAAGGGATGGAGAATGAGGGGGATGGAGGCAGAGAAGGAGTGGAGACTATCGCCACTGTACCTCTCTGCCCTGGGCTGAAGGAGTGGATGAAGAAGGAGATCCCCCCTTATAATAACAACCTTACTGTTGTACTGTTGTACTTGTCCTTCATACACTAACACTCACACTTGTCTTGCAATGATTTTGAGGATAGCAGCATTTTTGAGAAAAGTTTGTCTTTTTATATATATATACAGTTTGAAGTTTACATACACTTTAGCCAAATACATTTAAACTCCATTTTTCACAATTCCTGACATTTAATCCTCGTAAAAATTCCCTGTCTTATGTTAGTTAGGATCACCACTTTATTTTAAGAATGTGAAATGTCAGAACAATAGTAGAGAGAATGATTTATTTCAGCTTTTATTTCTTTCATCACATTCCCAGTGGGTCAGAAGTTTACATACACTCAATTAGTATTTGGTAGCATTGCCTTTAAATTGTTTAACTTGGGTCAAACGTTTCAGGAAGCCTTCCACAATAAGTTGGTTGAATTTTGGCCCATTCCTCCTGACAGAGCTGGTGTAACAGAGTCAGGTTTGTAGGACTTTTTGCTTGCACATGCTTTTTCAGTTTTGCCCACAAAGTTTCTATGGGATTGAGGTCAGGGATTTGTTTTTAACCTTCATTTAACTAGGCAAGTCAGTTAAGAACAAATTCTTATCTTCGATGACAGCCTAGGAACAGTGGGTTCGTTTACTAGTCCAACACTCTAACCACTAAGGTACCTGCCGCTCCTTTGTGAAGGTAACGCCAATACATTGACTTTGGTGTCCTTAAGCCATTTTGCCACAACTTTAGAAGTATGCTTGGGGCCATTGTCCATTTGGAAGACCCATTTGTGACCAAGCATGAGATGTTGCTTCAATAATTCCACATAATTTTCCTCCTCATGGTGCCATCTATTTTGTGAAGTGCACAAGTGCACCAGTCCCTCCTGCAGCAAAGCACCCCCACAACATGATGCTGCCACCCCCGTGCTTCACAGTTGGAATGGTGTTCTTCGGCTTGCAAGCTTCCCCCTTTTTCCTCCAAACATAAAGATGGTCATAATGGCCAAACAGTTCTATTTTTGTTTCATCAGACCAGAGGACATTTCTCCAAAAAGTACGATATTTGTCCCCATGTGCAGTTGAAAACCGTAGTCTGGCTTTTTTATGGCGGTTTGGAGCAGTGGCTTCTTCCTTGCTGAGCGGCCTTTCAGGTTATGTTGATATAGAAGTCGTTTTACTGTGGATATACAGTGCCTTGCGAAAGTATTCGGCCCCCTTGAACTTTGCGACCTTTTGCCACATTTCAGGCTTCAAACATAAAGATATAAAACTGTATTTTTTTGTGAAGAATCAACAACAAGTGGGACACAATCATGAAGTGGAACGACATTTATTGGATATTTCTAACTTTTTTAACAAATCAAAAACTAAAAAATTGGGCGTGCAAAATTATTCAGCCCCTTTACTTTCAGTGCAGCAAACTCTCTCCAGAAGTTCAGTGAGGATCTCTGAATGATCCAATGTTGACCTAAATGACTAATGATGATAAATACAATCCACCTGTGTGTAACCAAGACCTGGCCGTCCCTCTAAACTTTCAGCTCATACAAGGAGAAGACTGATCAGAGCTGCAGCCAAGAGGCCCATGATCACTCTGGATGAACTGCAGAGATCTACAGCTGAGGTGGGAGACTCTGTCCATAGGACAACAATCAGTCGTATATTGCACAAATCTGGCCTTTATGGAAGAGTGGCAAGAAGAAAGCCATTTCTTAAAGATATCCATAAAAAGTGTTGTTTAAAGTTTGCCACAAGCCACCTGTGAGACACACCAAACATGTGGAAGAAGGTGCTCTGGTCAGATGAAACCAAAGTTTAACTTTTTGGCAACAATGCAAAACGTTATGTTTGGCGTAAAAGCAACACAGCTGAACACACCATCCCCACTGTCAAACATGGTGGTGGCAGCATCATGGTTTGGGCCTGCTTTTCTTCAGCAGGGACAGGGAAGATGGTTCAAATTGATGGGAAGATGGATGGAGCCAAATACAGGACCATTCTGGAAGAAAACCTGATGGAGTCTGCAAAAGACCTGAGACTGGGACGGAGATTTGTCTTCCAACAAGACAATGATCCAAAACATAAAGCAAAATCTACAATGGAATGGTTCAAAAATAAACATATCCAGGTGTTAGAATGGCCAAGTCAAAGTCCAGACCTGAATCCAATCGAGAATCTGTGGAAAGAACTGAAAACTGCTGTTCACAAATGCTCTCCATCCAACCTCACTGAGCTCGAGCTGTTTTGCAAGGAGGAATGGGAAAAAATTTCAGTCTCTCGATGTGCAAAACTGATAGAGACATACCCCAAGCGATTTACAGCTGTAATCGCAGCAAAAGGTGGCGCTACAAAGTATTAACTTAAGGGTGCTGAATAATTTTGCACGCCCAATTTTTCAGTTTTTGATTTGTTAAAAACGTTTGAAATATCCAATAAATGTCGTTCCACTTCATGATTGTGTCCCACTTGTTGTTGATTCTTCACAAAAAAATACAGTTTTATATTTTTATGTTTGAAGCCTGAAATGTGGCAAAAGGTCGCAAAGTTCAAGGGGGCCGAATACTTTCGCAAGGCACTGTATATATTTTTGAGCGTATTCCCCCTCCCCCATGTTTCTCACCAAATTAGGTCCTTTGGTGCATCTCTGCAACTCCTCAATCAACTCAGGAGAGGCGAAGGTTGAGTCATACGTCCTCTGAAACATGACCTGCCTGCCCGCTTACTTTTTATCACACTTCTCGCTTGACCCGGATGTCAACTGCACCAATGTTTAGAAGTAAACACCGTTAGACTGTCGACCAGAGTCAGTTTTCAGGCGCCTGGCCCTGTCACAAGTAGTCACTAGAGCACAATGAGTCAAGGAAAGTCATACCTTCCGAACCCTTCCCTGGGTTTGCGCTGTCCTATGGGGATCCCGGTTACAGCTGATTGTGACACAATCTAGTTTCAAACCTTAGCACTATTGTGCATTTGACCACTGAGCCACCCAGGAATGTTTACTTCTAATGACTCATTTGTTGTGGTTTTACCTACCTTATTTGAATGCATTGACTGGCTTTGTTTACACAGGCAGTCCAATATTGATATTTTTTCCAATAATTGGTCTTTTGACAAGTAACAGATCTTTTCACATCTATTTCACTGCTGAGCTGATTGCTCAAAAGATCAATTAGTGGAAAAAATATCAGAATTGGGCTGCCTCTATGAATGCAGCCATTGTCACTCTGGATAAGAGCATCTGCTAAATGATGTAGATGGTGAAGCTGGGAAACTGTGACATAATGAACGGATTGTTGCGGACAATGACAACTACTTTTCCAGTTTTCCTTTCAGTCAAGGGGACGTGATTGAGAATGCATTCAGATTGTCCTCTCCCATATTTGTTCTAATAGTTAATACTTAAGCTAAAAACACACACTATATCATAAACAGAACATCTTAGCTTGTCTATGTCTGCAGACTTCATTAATCAATTACAAAGCATCCTGTCGATTATTCATACTGAACAATAATATAAAGGCAACATGTAACATGTAACATGTAAAGTGTCCCATGTTTCATGAGCTGAAATAAAAGATCCCAGAAATTTTCCAGATGCAAAAAGAAACTGATTAATAAACAGTATGGTCATTACACAGGTGGACCTTGTGCTGGGGAAAATAAAAGGCCACTCTAAAATGTTCAGTTTTGTCACACAACACAATGCCAAGTTTTGAGGGTGCATACAATTGGCATGCTGATTGCAGGAATGTCCAACAAAGCTGTTTCCAGAGAATGAAATGTTAATTTCTCTACCATAAGCTGCTGCGGGGTATTTCTTATTTGTAATAAAGCCCTTATGTGGTGAAAAACCCATTCTGATTGGCTGGGCCTGGCTCCCCAGTGGGTGGGCCTGGCTCACAAGTAGGTGGGCCCTCCCAGTCCAACCCATGGCTGTGCCCCTACCCAGTCATGTGAAATGCATAGATTAGGGACTAATTAATTCATTTAAATTGACTGATTTCCTTCTGTGAACTGTAACTCAGTAAAATCTTTGAAATTGTTGCATGTTGCGTTTATATTTTTGTTCAGTGTATATATATAGTTTTATGAAAGAAGTGTCCTTGCTGCTGTCTCTAATGATAGTGTGACTGATGTGTTCTAACTGATTAAATCAATGTTGTTTCCCTTTAGTTATACCCTGTGAGTCACAGAGAAACATTTATTAAGACTTTTCTTATATTTTTAACCACAAGTCATGGAAACGCACCTTTTTCCACATGTGTAGACTCTGGTGAAGTGCTGGAGAAAATGAATATGAGGTTGAAAAGTGGCAGAATTGCCCTTAAATGTGACCTGGACCAGAACCCAGTATGACCCAGTATAGATTATTATTACACTGGATCTTTTATTGCCCTGTCTCTCTCTAACATTTAGATAACCATTCTGGTCCTGTGGTGCTGTGTGGCTCAGTTGGTAGAGCATGCTGTTTGCAATGGTAATTTTAGCATGTAAATCCTGGTGGGGTAAACTCACATTTTTTTATTTATTTTATGCATGCCAGCAAAGCCAATGTACAACACAACACTAATCAATACATGAATTGCACCATAACAGTGACAAACGGTGCCCACAAACTGTTAGGGCCTACATCTTTTCAACACCATGGAGTGAATCCTTACCACTACTATGCCTGGCTATCAGCGAAACAGTTCAATTAGCCTTATTTACTGCCTTTTTTTAAAACAAAGCTGATATGGCTGACTTGCTAAAACAAATTTTGTAGACTACTGACAATTGAGATGTTCCAACTATGCCAAAAGGGAGCCCTGAGCAGATAAGAGGCAATTTGTAAATGATCGAGCTTAGACGGACGTAGTCAATATAACAATTTGTTCAGCACTTTTGAAATGTACAACGAAATAATTCAGAACCTGGGCAGTTCTTACAGTAATCTCCCTATCCACCAAGTCAGAACCATTTGATAAATAAAGGGGGCATATAAGCAGACAAAGAAAGCTCTTATAACATTCAATGATGACATTTCACTAAAACAGGCTATGGGCTACATGTGTACTAGCAAGTCAAAACAGTCAGCGAAATTAAGAGGGGAAAATAGACAAAATGATTAGGCTGAAGAACATGGGTGTCACACAAGTCTTCACTTTGGCTCCCCCTCCTGTCCAACTCAGGTGTTCTGCGTCACCGGCATTTAAATCTGCTGCCGAACCTACTGCTGGCAAACACCCCACACTCATCAACCCGGACTTGTCTCGTCATCATTACACACAACTGGTTCCAATGCTCACTCATTCACTGTATATATACTCCCTCTGCCATTTGACTTTGTCGTTCATTGTAAATGTTACTTGTTTTCTTGAGAGGAATCTCTCCTACTATTTCCTGAGTACTTAAATGTTGCACTTTGCGTCCGCCCTGTGCCTTTTTGTTCATGAAGATATATTTTGAGCACAACAGTGTTTGGGTTTCATCCAGCTTTGATCTATGGTGCTTAACTTTTTATGGCTGCAGGGGCAGTATTGAGTAGCTTGGATGAAAGGTGCCCATATCAAACGGCCTGCTCCTCAGTCACAGTTGCTAATATTTGCATATTAGTATTAGTATTGGATAGAAAACACTCTAAAGTTTCTAAAACTGTTTGAATTATGTCTGTGAGTATAACAGAACTCATATAGCAGGCAAAAACCTGAGAAATTCCACTTCCTGTTTTTTTTCTGGAGGTGGCAGATTTTCAACCAAGGTCTCATTGCAATTACAGCGGGATATGGATATATGGACCATATCGAGATATGGACCATAGTCTTGGGCCACTTAAGTGGCGCCTTCGGAGCGGAAACCCTCGCCGCCGACCTCGTACTGGGGACCCTAACAGCGGACCCGGAATAGACGGGAGACTCTGGCAGCACCGTAGTGAAGGGCGACTCCAGCAGCTCCTGACTGACGGGCGGCTCTGGCAGCTCAGGACAGACGGGCGGCTTTGGCAGTCCCGGACATGGCCTGGAGAGAGGAGACGGAGAGACAGCCTGGTGCGTGGGGCTGCCACAGGACCACCAGGCTGGGGAGACCTACAGGAGGACTGGTGCGTGGAGGAGGCACCGGATGGACCGGGCTGTGGGGGAGCACTGGAGCTCTGGTGCGCAGCCTTGGCACCACTCCTCCAGGTTGAATGACCACTTTAGCCCGGACCATCCAGAGTGCAGGCACAGGTTGAACCAAGCTGTGGGTGAGCACTGGAGATCTGGTGCATACTACTCGCACCTCTCCCTTAGGCTCAATGCCCACATTCACCCGGCACGGGTGGAGCGTAGGCATAGGACGCACTGCACCCTCCCAGCGCCCCGGAAACACAGCACGCAGAGCCGGCGCAGGATACCCTGGGCCGAAACGGCGTACCGGAGACCAGACATGCTGAGCCGGCACAACACGCCCTGGCTGGATGCCCACTCTCGCATGGCACTTGCGGGGGGCTGGCCTATAGCGCTCTGGGCTATGAGCATGTACCGGCGACACCGTGCGCTCCCCCGCATAACACGGTGCCTGACCAGTACAACGCTGCCTCAGGTCTCCAACCTGACTCCGCCACACTCCCCATGTGCCCCTCCCCCCAAATAATTTGGGGCTGCCTCTCGTGCCTGTCGCGCTGCCGTGCTACTTCCTCATATCACCGCCGCTCAGCTTTTGCTGCCTCCAGTTCTTCCTTGGGGCGGAGATATTCCCCAGCCTGTGCCCAGGGTCCCTTGCCCTCCAAAATCTCCTCCCAATTCCAGGAGTCCAGACCCTCTGCTCCAGGTTACCACGCTGCTTGGTCCTTTTTTGGTGGGTGATTCTGTAACTGTTTTCATCAGGTGAAGGAGAAGAGGACCAAGGTGCAGCGTGGTAAGTGTTCATTTTAATAAACAAAATAAACTGAACATTGAAATTACAAAAATAATGAAGAGGGAAAACGAAACAGTTCTGTAAGGAATACGCACAAAACAGAAAATAATCACCCACAACCAAAATGGGGAAAACAGGCTACCTAAGTATGATTCTCAATCAGACAACGATCAACAGCTGCCTCTGATTGAGAACCATACCAGGCCAAACACAGAAATACAACAAAGGGAAAAAAACAGCAGAATACCACCCTTAGGCACCATCTGGAGGAAGTCCAGAATGGTCACGCTCTACAGCGTGACTACCAATCCAAGCAACCGGAGCCCTGTACTCACAGGAGTAAAGAAGATAGGTTTCAGACCTTGCCTCCCTCATGTGTCCTGCAGTCTTCTCCTTTTTGTCCATCCGGCACTGAGTAATATTGTGCCTCTTTGCTAACAACAACAAGGCTTGGCTTCTCCTCTTGGCCTTTCGGCCCCAATCTCTCCACAGGATGAAGCCAACCCTCTCCTCCCGCTTGGAGCGGAATACCTTGACAAACTCACCAATAATTTCCCCACCTTTGACCCCGTTCCAGGTCAGCCACACGATACTGAGACGGTCCTAGCTGACATAGAGAACGCGTTGGATGGCTACCCGAACGCTAAGGGTTCTGACATTGGTTACCTGTTGAAGCGAACGTCGAATAGACAAGTGACAAGGTTAATTCGTCTTCAACAGCAACACGTGCTAAATGACTACGCTAAACTTGCCACAGCTTTGAAATTAGAATTCAGTGGTTCTGCGACTCACAAACACCATAGCTCACTGGCTAACACCGTCAAACAAGCTCGGAACGAACACCCACAAGCTTACTATCATAGGCTTCGTTCAGCTTACTTTGGCCTACTCACTGAAACAGGCATGGAAGACCTGTTACCTTTTAAACAAATGTTCCTGTCGAATATGTATCCTACCTTCATTACCTACTTGGGCCCTGCCGCCCACGTTGGCTTGCCTATCTTACAACTCAGAGAGCTTGCAAGCACAGCTTTTGATCAAAAGTTCACAACGCTAAGAGCCCTGACCACTCGGTTTTGAAGTTTGACCAGGAACACTCACTCCAGTTAGAGGTTGCATTATCAGGTATTGGAGCGTTGAGAGATGACGCACAACAACAGTTTCTATCACGAAACCATGATTCCAATAACCTCCACGGTCGAAATAACTACGTAAATAAAGTACGTCTTCATCAAAACGACTACCGCTATAATCGACCTGTTCGCTACGTTCCTGCACCCAACCCACAAAAAGTGTCAGAGCACAAGGGTAACAAAGGGTTGAAGGACGATCAAAACATAGACCAATGTTCTCCAGAAGTTCCACTACGTGAAGAACTAAAGCGAGAACAATTTGAGGAAAGGGTAAAATATAAGTCACAAGAACTAGACGAGGAATTACCAGACACCAGGTCCGCAGGAATTAACACCCATAGCAAGGACATTAAAATTCAAATTTCTCCCGCTCTCATTCAAGACCCTATCCAGGGCTCGCTTGATCAAGAAATAAGCTCCCGGGCTTTGTCTATAGACTCTGATACAAAGGTTGCGAAGAAAAAAGTCAAACGTTTCGTTAAAGTCAAGCCCACTCAAAATCTGAAAAATCAATCTGGTTCCACCTTGAACAGAAATCGCACATCACTTCGTTGCGAACGACCACTCCAGTTTGTGGGGAATATGTCCACTAACCACGAATCTAAACGGCCATACCTGGAAACAGTCCTGGAGGACTGCTTAACTTGTCATGCGCTAATTGATTAATTCGGGTGCGTCAATATCACTCATCTCTCAAACATTGTTAGATGATCTCAAAGGGGCTTTGAAGCCAACTAAACGTTGGTTAAAAGTGGAACAATGCGACACTACACTTCGAGGGATCACTCAGACTACCTCGTCTCTCACATATTTATTTTTATTTTTATTTTTTATTTCACCTTTATGTAGGCTAGTTGAGAACAAGTTCTCATTTACAACTGCAACCTGGCCAAGATAAAGCATAGCAGTGTGAACAGACAACAACACAGAGTTACACATGGAGTAAACAATAAACAAGTCAATAACACAGTAGAAAAAAAAGGTAGGCGAATAATTACAATTTAGCAGATTAACACTGGAGTGATAAATTATCAGATGGTCATGTGCAGGAAGATATACTGGTGTGCAAAAGAGCAGAAAAGTAAATGAATAAAAGCAGTATGGGGATGAGGTAGGTAAATTGGGTGGGCTATTTACCGATAGACTATGTACAGCTGCAGCTATCGGTTAGCTGCTACATTGAGAGTCATGCTGAAACTGCACTTCAAGGACGTATCGCTCGTTCACCCTGTGTATGTTACCAGCCTCGAAACTGTAACCCTGCTACTTGGAGCAGACTTGATGGATCGGTAACTCCCATTGATGGATTGGAAAACCAACCAGGCATGGTCACAGGCCACCGTGCCTCCTCCACTGACCACACTGTCTTCCCCTAATGCTAGCTGCAACGCAATCATTCATGAGGGGTATCTCTCGAAAGCACCCCTTGGGAAAAATACATTTAGAAACCTCTTGGGGCAGAATCCGATCCAAGTAGATAGATCCAAGTAGATGTTACGACATTTATATGTTTAATACGTTTTTGGTTAATATATGATTCCATATGTGTTATTTTATTGTTTTGATGTCTTCACTATTTTTCTACAATTTAGAAAATAGTAAGAATAAAGAAAACCCCTTGAATGAGTAGGTGTGTCTTTTGACTGGTATATATAAAATAAGTGTCATTTTTATTTACAATTCCCTTATTCAAACGGATTACTCATTTACCTAGCTCTTATCAATAGCTCTTATCAAGTTGTAAATTGCATTGTTATTTAAAGACCCCATTGTTCCCCTCTAATCAATAAATAAGCATTTTTAAAGGCAAATATCTTTTGTATCATTCTACCATCAGTGATTTAAAGGTATTATTGGATACGTTAATGTTTTAATTGGATGTATTATTTATGTTTTAGTTAGTTGTGTTTGTTAATGTGGGTGACCATCTTAGTTAGTTGCAAAAATCCTACAGCAACCTTCCCCTCAATATGACTCAGCTCAGTGGCTCTGTTGCCACAGTCTAAAACAGTTTGGCTCATGCTCTCTCTCAACATAGCCACATGTATCTGCGATAAAACAGTGATATAGGTATAATAGCATCAGCCTATATTCATAAATACCAATATTAGACTTTAACAGCATCTCCAACAGGTGCACTGTGTATGTTTGGCAAGCTTTTAACCCCAATGAACTCTGTCACAAACGTAGGGTTAATTGCAGTTAAGGTTGTTCTTTACATGCCTGTTGTAAGGCTGCTTAATTGTCATGTTACTTGTGAATTGCCATAAAATACTCCTCTTGGCTCAGAGTCTGGATTCAGGAATTCCATTGTTACAGCAGACAGATGACCACAAGTGGTGACACACACAGACACACACACACTCACAGAGGCAGCAGACATACAAGTGACAGGGTATGCGGCATGCCTTAACCTGCCCTGCCCCAGTACTTAAACTCTGCTTCTACAAAACACAGGCTAGCCTTATCCATACATTCTGTCCTGCCAAGTTACCAGCACGTGGAAAATTAGGTTGGGTTGTATTTCGAGTAGATTATCCCTTTAACTGATTTATCTATCGCCACCAACTGTCATCCTCTGTCTTGCTCAACAACAACAAAAAATAACATGGAAGTGTATCACAGTCATGGGTGTCTGAAAGTTGAATGTGTACTCATCAAGATGTATGTACTTGACCATTTAAGATCAAATATTTAATTCACTTTCTTCTGTAAAGCCAAATATACTTTTTTTAGTTATACAGACATTTAGATGTATTTCTCTTTTGAAGAACAGAAAATAGTAACACAAAAGTTATGAGACTGGTAACTTGCCATTTGTTATCATTGACAAAAATAAATTGTCATGAACATTTGGCAAAAACAATGTGACATCACTGCATATTCGGGTGTGTTCAAAGCAGTTTACTAAACCACAAGCACTCCATTTTCTGACCTACCAGCAGTTTCAGCCAGTCTTTGAGGAGGAAGTGGCCAGTTACTTTTACATGAATCACACACACTTAGAAAAAACACTAAAACACACAGTATAAATACAGTCTTGGCTCCTGGACGCCACCAAGACAAGACAAGATGGAAATCACAGATTTACTGCTCCTTGTGGTGGTTGCTCAGTCATTTGCTATGCCTCTATCATCACTGGAGGAGACTAAAAAGTGGCTATTAGCCGAGGTAAGAAAACTTAAGCTGTGGGTCTGATGTCCTTTTGTTTATCGATGTCTGTTTGGTTCCCTGAATATTTATCTTTTTATTATTGATTTAACAGTTATCCCTATACTCTAAGTAAGGATGAATGCAATCATTTATAGTATAAACAAAAGTATCATTGTTTTATTTAAACAAAATTGTTAATTAGACAATGCCAGAAGATGTTGAAATACTATAACCTCTCAAATTGAACACTTTTAAACTGTTTCATTTGTGAATTTGCTCCTTACATTGCCACTTGTTTTTATTACATCCATTCCATATGACTATGCTTAAACAGCTACATATCATGAAGCTGTTAACTTATGCTATTGCTTTCCTCTTCAGAAATACCTCCGCAGGTTCTACAACCTTCGAGCTGGACTTCAGGGAACAAAGACCGACAGGTCTTCAGACGCCATGCAGGCTAAGATCAGGGAGATGCAGTCCTTCTTCAACCTCCAGGTGACGGGGAGCCTGGACGCTAACACCCAGGAGCTGATGAGCATGGCCAGGTGTGGTGTCCCTGACGTGGGGGAATACAACCACTTCCCCCGACACCTCAAATGGCAGAACACCATTGTGACCTTCAGGTGAGGCTTCTCAAACACTCTGAGTGATATAGTGTCTCATAACCCTAATTGGTTAATTATTTATGGTATTGGTGTAATAATGTTAATGTAATCCACATACACCACATGACCTTGGATTCAATGGATATTATCATCTCTCATTTCTTTAAATAAAACTTGTCAAGTCTCTTTTGAATTAAGATATGGTTCCTCTCATTGAATGGTCATTCAGAGTAGTGAATTATACTCCTGATCTGAAGAAGGCTGATGTGGACAGAGCTATCCGTAACGCCTTCAGCATCTGGGCTGACGTCACTCCTCTGACCTTCAAGAAACTGCATGAGGGGAAGGCTGACATCATGATTTTATTTGGGACCAAAGGTAGACCCATTTCTTTATTCTGGCCTACAAGTTGATACATTTTTCTCAGTAAGACTATACATACATAATATTTGGAGAATATCTTGATTAGTTTGATCATTGTACTGTAGTTTTGTTAAACATTCAGTGATCCTTGTTTAGAGTTGTGCAAGACCTCGTCATAGAAGAAATTAACTGAATGCTGGCATGCTGGGAACACTTACTGAAACCATCCTCAAACATCATTTTCTCCCTGCCCTTTCCTTGTCTTTAGAACATGGAGACTTCAACCCCTTCGACGGCCCTGACGGTCTCTTAGCCCATGCCTATGCCCCTGGCAGAGACATTGGAGGAGACACACACTTTGATGAAGATGAACATTGGTCAAAAGACTCAGACGGTAAATATTTTGTCCATTTATGTGGGGATCAGGTAAATGTATGACATGACAAAAACATATTGCCTCCCCTGTAGCCTACAACCTTTTCCTGGTGGCCACCCATGAGTTTGGCCATTCCCTTGGCTTGTCCCATTCTACTGATCCTGGGGCTCTGATGTACCCAGTCTACTCCTATAGCCAGGGTAACCCACTGTCTGAAGATGATATCACCGGCATTCAAGCTCTTCATGGTCAGTGTTCCAGTTATTAACCCAAACAGAAGTAGACAGAAAATGAAATAATGAATATAATTCCATACACTTGTGTCATATTGTAAAATGTTCATTATGTCGTTCAATCCTATAGGCCCGAACCCCAGGCACAGGAAAGTGAAGCCGAAGCCAGATGCCCCAAACAAATGTGACCCCATGTTGAGTTTTGATGCTGTTACTGAGCTCAGAGGAGAAACGATCATCTTCAAAGACAGGTAGGGAGTCCATTCGTGAAAAAAAACATTTCTGCAAAAACTATTAGCTTATAATGGACAAAATGAATGTGTGTTGATGTATTCTATTTGATGGCAGGTTTTACTAGCGTCTCCATCCCGAGTTTGCAGAGCCTGAGCAAACCCTGATCAAATCCACCTGGCCCTTCCTCCCCAACAAAGTGGATGCTGCCTATGAGTACCCTGAGAAAGACATGGTCTTCATATTCAGTGGTGAATTACATGCTGGCAACACTGTTCTGACATAGTCCTCTGTCATCATGAATATACAACTACAATTCTGCTTTGCTCATTTATGTCATGTATACGGTAGATATCTAATAAAGTTGATGTTGGTATAGAGGCATAGGTTAATTTTGTTGACAAATTTTCATATTTTTCCAGGTATTAGAATGTGGGCTCTGAATGGCTATAACCTGGTGGAGGGCTACCCCAAATACATCTTTAAACTGGGACTCCCCAAGACCGTGCGGACGGTGGATGCTGCTGTGTACATCCCAGTCACCGGCAAGACACTGTTGTTCTCTGAGGAAGATTACTGGAGGTAGGACAGTAGGGTCTAGTCTGGACTGGTCTGGCATGGGTCTAGTCTGGTCTGGACTGGTCTGGCATGGGTCTAGTCTGGTCTGGACTGGTCTGGACTGGTCTGGTCTAGTCTGGTCTGGACTGGTCTGGCATGGGTCTAGTCTGGTCTGGACTGGTCTGGCATGGGTCTAGTCTGGTCTGGACTGGTCTGGCATGGGTCTAGTCTGGTCTGGACTGGTCTGGTCTTGTCTGGTCTGGTCTAGCCTGGTCTGGTCTGGTTGAGAGATCTTATCTGCAAACATAACTGTTCATTACAGGTTATAGTCTTGGTTGTGTTTTATTGACAGTTATAATGAGAAAACTAACACAATGGACAGCGGCTTCGCAAGATCCATTGAGATGGATTTCTCTGGAATGGCAGAGGAGGTGGATGCTGCTGTATATCAATATGGTATATCAATATCATACATTGTAATATTGTTTTTATTATGACGTTTCCATTGCATTTGCTTTGAATATATAATAAATAGCTCTAACATATTCACCCTTGTTTCTCCTTGCAGGATATTTGCATTTCTTCCATGAACACACACAGTTTGAATACAGCTACAGTGCAAGGAAGGTCATTCAGATTGTTAGGACAAACTCCTTTCTCAACTGCTGATCCACTGGTGGAGAACTACTGTTATGTTATGGGAAATGTAGCCCATAGGTCATTTGTGCTGGACACCTGCTTGTCATTGTTATTTCTAACTCATCTCAAAGGATGCTGGAAAACGTTATGTAAAATGGATGGCTTATGCATCGAACTAATGCAGAAACCATTATACAGGGTCTTAATTTATGGTGGCACAATATTCACATCACTTGTTGTAATATTGAAATAGAAATCACTCTGTTATACTGAATAATACTGTAATTGCATCTCTCTCTAGATAGAAATGGTACTTGGGGAGGTTACAGTAATATTGATTCCAGCAAATTAAATTGGATTGTTGTGTTTCAGATCCACCAAAAGGTGGCAGTCAAGGAAACAAAATCTTGAGTATGAGCTAATGTATTTTATAGACTGAATGTTTTTACTACTTAATTTAATGACACATTTTCATGAATAAAATAATGAGTACAAATGGTATTGTATGAGTTTTTTTTATTTGCAAACATTGTAAGATTTATGCATAGGCCTACATCATGCTCAAAATAAGAGTTTTCTGTAACAAGACAAAATACAGCTGTTGCTGTTTCCCAGTTTGGAAAAAAATGGTGAGATAGGTGGGAAGCGATGGTCAATTTGGTAAGAGATGGAGGGAAATAGAGACAGGGATGGGAAGAGATGGGGATTTTTGGGACACATGCTACCACAGAGTCTGTTGGTCTTGGATCATCTAAGATCATTGTGTTCAGGAAGTCAACAAGATATATAGAGCAGACCACATAAACGACTGCTTACAAATCACAAGTACACACAAACCACCTACACAGCACCAGCCACAGCTGCCAAAGTGCTACAAAAGAGTCCCTCTTTGTCATCAATACTGTAACAGGGATGACTTGGCAGCTTAATTAGCATAGCTCTGCCATTCTGGTGTATGTTATGAATTTCTGTGCCCTTCCTGTTTGTTTTTACATGGATAGATCCCTGTATTGTCATAGGCCAGACAGCAGTTCTATGTTTACACCACAAGAGGGCAGTACGTCAGCACGGTTTATGTGAGCTCAGTCTAAATGGTGGTTTTTACTGTGAGCTCAGTCTGAATCAAAGGAGGCAGGTGGGAGGAGTTATAGGAGGACGGGCTCATTCCAGCCATTACAATGAGCCTGAATGGTGGTTTACGGTGAGCTCAGTCTGAATGGTGGTTTAACATGTGAGTAACATGTGTAACTAATTAAATGCTGTGATTCTTACAAGACAAGCTCTGTGTTGAGACCCACATTCTATGCCTCTTACCTCAACTATGGGAATATTGACAACCCTATCAGTGCCATACTTTAGCAGCCTATGTTGCTCAACTGTTGTAGTTACTTCTGTCAAGCCATCCATAGCCTACACCTATAGTAAAAAGTATAATATCAAGTCTATTGATACAAATATATATGTTAGAGTGAGCAAAGAGAGATTCAATCGAGTAGGTATATTCTTAGTACATGTTGTTGAGCTGAACTGATCAGAAGGGATTCTTTACATAATGGGTATCTGTGATGCATCAGTGAATCAGCCAGTCCCAGACAGGCTCCAAGACTTGAAACAAAAATAGTAATGAAGCTCATGGGCTTAAAAAGCTTAATCTTTGGGCTCGACCATGTGGATGCAATTACAGAGAAGGCCCCTTGTCTTCTCATTTCCTCGTTAGCTGCGTCATTGATTTCTCTGAGACAGGCGCTGTTGTTGGCCGGTGGAACGTCCCTCTGCGGAGTCATTCCAGGTCTCATAACCATAGCTCAGAAGATATAGGAAAACATCCACAAGGCCTCAACATGATACAAAACTAATCTGGTCATGTTTCATAATGTTGCCCTCCTGATTCTGACTGATATCGGCCATTTACTGTCTGTCAGTGAACCCAATGTACTGTGGAATTGGAAATGTAACATGTAGCGCAATAACACAATGAAACTCCTAAAGAAAATTACTTTAAAATGCTAATGAGAGAATGAGTTGTGTTAAGAAAACACTTCAGGCAGAGTTACGACCAAGCAACGACCAGGGTTAACTGCATGAAGGTGCTCTATTGTGTCTTGCTGGAAGTAACTCCAGTCTTGGCACCTCTGATGGAAACCAGATGCGAGGAAACGAGAGAGAGAGAGGCCATGCAATCTCAGGATATGTCCCTTTTCCTCCCATCTCAGACCACCACTACTGAGAGTGTCACAAGCCCTTCAAAGTTCAACACACTCCCTTCCAAACAGCACGGTTAGTGGATCTGATTATTTTGAGAGTGAATACGCTTCAGGCCTGCTGGATTAGATAGGGTTTGGAAAGAGGGTATGGCTAAGTGTGAGGAATTCCTATATGACAAAACAACTTACCAAACACATAATAACATAACTCTCTTGTGTAATCAGTTTGTCTGAACTATTAAATCACCCCTCTTAACATACAGGGCATGTTTTGTTCATGTTTCTGTATTTTATGTAGTTAAATGTTTTGTATGTACCAATCTCAGGAAATAAAATATACTGAACAAAAACTATACATTTGAAATGTAAAGTGTTGGTCCCATGTTTCATGAGCTGAAATAAAAGATCCCCAAATGTTTCCATACGCACAAAAAGTATATTTCTCTCAAAAGTTGTGCACAAATTTGTTTCCATCCCTTTTAGTGAGCATTTCTCCTCTGCCAAGATAATCCATCCACCTGACAGGTGTGGCATATCAAAAAACGGATTCATCAGCATAATCATTAAACAGGTGCACCTTGTGCTGGGGACAATAAAAGGCCACTTTAAAATGTGCAGTTTTGTCACACAACACAATGCCACAGATGTGTCAAGTGTTGAGGGAGCGTGCAATTGGCATGGTGACTGCAGGAATGTCCCCCAGAGCTGTTGCGATAGAATTGAATGTTAATTTCTGTACCATAAGCCGTTTTAGAGAATTTGGCAGTACGTCCAACTGGCCTCACAACCACAGACCACCTCTACATCCGTCTTTTTCTCCTGTGGGATCATCTGAGACCAGTCATCCAGAAATCTGATGAAACTGAGGAGTATTCCTCTCTGTAATAAAGCCCTTTTGTGCTGAAAAACAAATTTTGATTGGCTGGGCCTGGCTTCCCAGTTGGTGGGACTGGCTCCTAAGTGGGTGCGCCCCTGCCCAGTCATGTGAAATCCATAGATTAGGGCCTAATTTATTTATTTCAATTGGCTGATTTCTTTATATGAACAGGAAAATTGTTGAAATTATTGCATGCTGCATTTATATTTTTGTTCAGTATAGATTTGAATAAAGATGGGTGGATTAGAAGTACGAACATTTATGCACTCATTACTTTAAATTGCTCTGGATAAGAGCATCTGATGGATTACACAAATGTAAATTGAATGAGATTATAATTTGATGTATTCTCCAATACACATACCTAATGGTGTACTGCATAAAATGCCATTCTAAAAATGATTCTTTCACACATAGTTCATTCTAATATGATGCTGACAGAGCCAATAGCTATCTTTCCCATCAGGCCCAGCCCAGCCAGCTGGACAGGTCATGGTCTCTGAGTCAGAGGAAAAGTTGGAGGGAAATTCTAACCACAATTTGAAACGCTGTCCCTGAGTAAGACCCATGGAGAAGTGCCAGAAAAGAGACATTGTGAGTACATTACAATTCTTTCCCAAAAACAGGGCTTTGACTTTTGACTTGAACTGAAGAGGGTGTTACAGATGTCTCAGTCACAGAGGCAAAGCGGATTACTTTATAACATTAGCATTATCAGTTCTGCTTTGTCAAGCACAAATACATTATTTTTTGATCACCGGCAGCAATGAGTCACTTGTGTAACAAACTCAGAGAGTCATGATGTCATGATGTCATGCCCTGGCCATAGAGAGGCTTTTATTCTCTATTTTGGTTAGGCCAGGGTGTAACTAGGGTGGGCATTCTAGTTTCTTTATTTCTATGTTTCCTGTTTCTATGTTTTGGCCGGGTATGCTTCTCAATCAGGGACAGTTATCTATCGTTGTCTCTGATTGGGAATCATATTTAGGCAGCCTATTTTTCCACCTTAGTTGTGAGTAGTTGACTTTGTTAGTGGCCTGTAGTGGGAAATCTGAGGTTTGTAGGTTTTCAAGTCTTTGCCTATCCAATATAGGGTGCAACATTTGGTCTGATTGCACTTCCTAAGGCTTCCACGAGATGTCAACAGTCTTTAGAACCTTGTTTCAGGCTTCTACTGTGCAGGGAGAGAGAATAAGAGCTGATTGAGTAAGAGGTCTGGCAGAGTGCCATGAGCTCAGTCTCACACGCGCCAGTGAGAGGTAGCTGCGTTCCATTGCATTTCTAAAGACAAAGGAATTCTCCGGTTGGAATATTATTGAAGATTTCTGTTAATCCCACACTCTGCCTGAGTGGAGCAGAAGGGACCCGCCTCAGACCCGCCAGGGAGCGTCAGTGGACAAACATGCCATTCCAAACAATACAATTGAGGGTGAGACTGACTTTCCTTAGGTACAACCAAAGTGCACATTAAAATATAGATATTGTCCTAGTGACAGAATGTTGGTGGTCAATGTGTCATGCACAATGGAGAAGAAGAGTACAGTGCCTTGCAAAAGTATCCACCCCCTTGGCGGTTTTCCTATTTTGTTGCATTACCACCTGTAATTTAAATGGATTTTTATTTGGATTTCATGTAATGAACATACACAATATAGTCCAAATTGTTGAGGTGAAATTAAAATAAAAATGTAACTGAAAAGTGGTGAGTGCATATGTATTCACCGCTTTGCTATGAAGCCCCCATATACAATCTAGTGCAACCAATTACCTTCAGAAGTCATAATACAAGTCCACCTGTGTGCAATCTAAGTATCATACGATCTCAGTATATATACACCTGTTCTGAAAGTCCCCAGAGTCTGCAACACCACTAAGCAAGGGGCACCACCAAGCAAGCGGCACTATGAAGACCAAGGAGCTCTCCAAACAGGTCAGGGACAAAGTTGTGGAAAAGTACAGTTCAGGGTGGGGTTATAAAAAAATATCTGAAACTTTGAACATCCCACGGAGCACCATTAAATCAATTATAAAAAAATTGAAAGAATATGGCACCACAACAAATCTGCCAAGAGAGGGCCGCCCACCAAACCTCACGGACCAGGCAAGGAGGGCATTAATCAGAGAGGCAACAAAGAGACCAAAGATAACCCTGAAGGAGCTGCAAAGATCCACAGCGGAGATTGGAGTATTTGTCCATAGGACCACTTTAAGCCGTACACTCCACAGAGCTGGGCTTTAATGAAGAGTGGCCAGAAAAAAAGCCATCGCTTAATTAAAGAAAAAAAGAAGCAAACACGTTAGGTGTTCGCCAAAAGCATGTGGGAGACTCCCCAAACATGTGGAAGAAGGTACTCTGGTCAGACGAGACTAAAATTGAGCTTTTTGGCCATTAAGGAAAACATTATGTCTTGCTCAAACCCAACAACTCTCATCACCCCGAGAACAGCATCCCCACACTGAAGCATGGTGGTGGCAGCATCATGCTGTGGGGATGTTTTTCATCGGCAGGGACTGGGAAACTGGTCAGAATGGAAAGAATGATGGATGGCACTAAATACAGGGAAATTCTTGAGGGAAACCTGTTTGTAGACTTCCAGAGATTTGAGACTGGGACGGAGGTTCACCTTCCAGCAGGACAATGACCCTAAGCATACTGCTAAAGCAACACTCAAGTGATTTAAGGGGAACTATTTAAATGTCTTGGAATGGCTTAGTCAAAGCCCAGACCTCATTCCAATTGAGAATCTGTGGTATGACTTAAAGATTGCTGTACACCAGAATGGGCAGAAATCTCCATGGCAAGATGTGGCAAGCTTATAGAGACATACCCCAAGAGACTTGCGGCTGTAATTGCTGCAAAATGTGGCTCTACAAAGTATTGACTTTGGGGGGGGGGGGGGGGGGGGGGTGAATAGTTATGCACCCTCAAGTTTTCTGTTTTTTTGTGTGTAATTTCTTTTTTTTTTCACCAGAAAAAATATTTTGCATCTTCAAAGTGGTAGACATGTTGTGTAAATGATACAACCCCCCCAAAAATCAATTTCAATTCCTGTTTATAAGGCAACAAAAGAGGAAAAATGCCAAGGGGGTTGAATACTTTTGAAGCCACTGTATTGGGCTATTTAAAAAAATATATATACTAATTTCACCTTTATTTAACCAGTTAGGCCAGTTGAGTACAAGTTCTCATTTATAACTGCAACTTGGCCAAGATAAAGCAAAGCTGTGCGACAAAAAACAACAACACAGAGTTACACGTGGGATAAACAAAAGTACAGTCAATAAACACCGACATGTCCTAACCGACTTGCCAAAACTATAGTTTGTTAATTTTAACAAAGAATTAGTGGAGTGGTTGAAAAATTGACAGTTGAAGTCGGAAGTTAACATACACTTAGGTTGCAGTCATTGAAACTCATTTTTCAACCACTCCACAAATGTTTTGTTAACAAACTGTAGTTTTGGCAAGTCGGTTAGGACATCTACTTTGTGCATGACACAAAGCCACTCCTTGGGCTACAATACCTATTTTGCCAATTGGCCTGGACCCCTTTTATTGCCGATACAGAGCCCCACCACTCCTTCACGACTGGACTCCCGACGTAATCCGCCCGAGGGGTTTTTTCAACTGGCTCCCACGTCGCGACGTCCCCTGAATGCCTATCTGCTAGCCTGCTAGCCGAGGACCGGTAGCTGTCTAGACCACACAGGACTGTTACCTGAATAATTTTTGGGGGGTACTATACCTATTTTGCCAATAGAAGCCTCCTCCCTAAGTTTGTTTTATTCACTGCTTTAGCACACTCTGCCAACCCAGATGTCCTAGCTATGACTGAATCCTGGCTTAGGAAGAACACCAAAAACCGTGAAATGTCCATCCCTAACTATAACATTTTCTGACAAGACAAAACTGCCAAAGGGGGCGGAGTTGCAATCTACAGCAGAGATAGCCTGCGGAGTTCTGGCTTACTATCCAGGTCTGTGCCCAAACATATTGAGCTTCTACTTTTAAAAATCCACCTTTCCAGAAACAAGTCTCTCTTTGTTGCAACTTGCTATAGACCACCTTCTGCCCCCAGCTGTGCCCTGGACACCATATGTGAATTGATTGCCCCCCATCTATCTTCAGAGTTTGTGCTGTTAGGTGACCTAAACTGGGACATGCTTAACACCCCGGCCATCCTACAATCTAAGCTTGATGCCCTAAATCTCACACACATTATGAATGAATCCTGTAGCACAAACTCCAAAAAGTTCTGGGACATTGTAAAATCCATGGAGAATAAGAGCACCTCCTCCCAGCTGCCCACTCCACTGAGGCTAGGAAACAGTGTCACCACCGATAAATCCATGATATTTGAGAATTTGAATGAGCATTTGTCTACGGCTGGCCTTGCTTTCCACCTGGCTACCCCTACCCCGGTCAACAGCCCTGCACCCCCCACAGCAACTTGCCCAAGCATCCCCCATTTCTCCTTCACCCAATTCCAGATAGCTGATGTTCTGAAAGAGCTGCAAAATCTGGACAATTCCCTACAAATCAGCCGGGCTAGACAATCTGGACACTCTCTTTCTAAAATTATCCGCCAAAATTGTTGCAACACCTATTACTACCCTGTTTAACTTCTCTTTCATATTGTCTGAGATCCCCAAAGTTTGGAAAGCTGCCGCGGTCATCCCCATCTTCAAAGGGGGAGACCCCCAATACTTATATTGCTAAAGACCTATATCTATCCTACCCTGCCTTTCTAAGGTCTTCGAAAGCCAAGTTAACAAACGGATCACCGACCATTTCAAATCCCACCATACCTTCTCCGCTATGCAATTTGGATTCCGAGCTGGTCATGGGTGCACCTCAGCCACGCTCAAGGTCCTAAACGATATCATAACCGCCATAGATAAGAGACAATACCGTGCAGCTGTATTCATCGACATGGCCAAGGCTTACGACTCACCACATAAGCTTTGGCCATGGCCAATCACCACATAATTATTCGCAGACTCAACAGCCTTGGTTTCTCAAATGAGTGCCTCGCCTGGTTCTCCAACTACTTCTCTGATAGAGTTCAGTGTGTCAAATCGGAGGGCCTGTTGTCCAGACCTCTGGCAGTCTCTATGGGGGTTCCACAGGGTTCAATTCTCGGGCCGACTCTTTTCTCTGTATAATGATGTCACTCTTGCTGCTGGTGATTCTCTGATCCACCTCTACGCAAACGACACCATTTGTATACTTTTGGCCCTTCTTTGGACACTGTGTTAACAAACCTCCAGACGAGCTTCAATGCCTTACAGCTCTCCTTCCATGGCCTCCAACTGCTCTTAAATGCAAGTAAAACTAAATGCATGCTCTTTAACCGATCGCTGCCCACACCTGCCCGCCCGTCCAGCATCACTACTCTGGACGGTTCTGTCTTAGAATATGTGGACACGACAAATACCTAGGTGTCTGGTTAGACTGTAAACTATCCTCCCAGACTCACATTAAGCTTTTCCAATCCAAAATTTAAATCTGGAATCGGCTTGTGCTGCTATGGTGCTGCTATGGTGACCAGTGAGCTGAGGTAAGGCGGAACTTTACCTAGAAAAGACGTATAGATGACCTGGAGCCAGTGGGTCTGGCGACGAATATGTAGCGAGGACCAGCCAACGAGGTATATGCGGCCGGAGGAGATGGCCACCGTTTTACGGTCTATTGTGCTATTATGTGTTTTTTTCACAATATTTGTAAATTATTTTGTTTCTGCAACCGTATCTTACGGCAGAAAAGAGCTTCTACATATCAGGACAGCGATCACTCACCTCGGATTAGACAAAGATTTTTTCAACAAAAACAACAGCAGCAAGCAGGACTCACACGATATTCTCCAAACACCCCACAGGGCAGACATCCCAATTATTCGCAAAAGGAAGCAACGCAGAGGAAGAAGAGCAGTACGCCTCGTCCGGACCCGCAGAAGGCAACTAGGAAAGCTGCCGTTACCGTCTATATTACTCGCCAACGTGCAATCATTGGACAATTAACTAGACGAGGTACGATCACGAATATCCTACCAACTGGACATCAAAAACTGTAATATTCTATGTTTCACGGAATCGTGGCTGAATGAAGACATGGATATTCAGCTGGTGGGATAAACGCTGCACCAGCAGGATAAAACAGCACACTCCGGTAAGACGAGGGGGGGCGGTCTGTGCATATTTGTAAACAACAGCTGGTGCACGAAATCTAATGAAGTCTCCAGATTTTGATCGCCTGAAGTAGAGTATATTATGATAAATTGCAGGCCACACTACTTGCCTAGAGAGTTCTCAGCTATACTTTTCGTGGCTATTTATTTACCACCACAGACAGATGCCGGCACTAAGACCACACTCAGCCAGCAGTATAAGGAAATAGGCAAACAGGAAACCACTCTCCCAGAGGTGGCGCTCCTAGTGGCCGGAGACTTTAATGCAGGGAAACTTAAGTCAGTTCTACCAAATCTCTATCAACATGTTAAATGTGCAACCAGAGGGAAAAAAATCTACATCACCTGCACTCCACACACAGAGATGCATACAGAGCTCTCCCTCGCCCTACATTTGGTTAATCCGACCACAACTCTATCCTCCTGATTCCTGCTTACAAGCAAAAATTAAAGCAGGAAGCACCAGTGACTCGGTCTACAAAAAAATGGTCAGATGAAGCAGATGCTAAACTACAGGACTGTTTTGCTATCACAGACTGGAACATGTTCCGGGATTCTTCCGATGACATTGAGGAATACACCACATCAGTCACTGGCTTTATCAATAAGTGCATTGAGGACGGCGTACCCACAGGAACTGTACGTACATGCCCCAACCAGAAGCCATGGATTACAGGCAACATTCGCACTGAGCTAAAGGGTAGAGCTGCCGCTTTCGAGGTGCGGGACTCTAACCCGGAAGCTTACAAGAAATCCCGCTATGCCCTGCGACGAACCACCAAACAGGCAAAGCGCCAATACAGTGCAAAGATTGAATCATAATACACCGGCTCTGACGCTCGTCGGATGTGGCAGGGCTTGCAAACTATTACAGACTACAAAGGGAAGCACAGCTGCAAGCTGCCCAGTGACACAAGCCTACCAGATGAGCTAAATCACTTCTATGCTCGCTTCGAGGCAAGCAACATTGAGGCATGCATGAGAGCATCAGCTGTTCCGTTCGACTGTGCCGAAGTGAGTAAGACCTTTACAGGTCAACATTCACAAGGCTGCGGGAACAGATGGATTACCAGGACGTGTGCTCCGGGCATGTGCTGATCAACTGGCAGGTGTCTGACATTTTCAACATGTCCCTGATTGAGTCTGTAATACCAACATGTTTCAAGCAGACCACCATAGTCCCTGTGCTCAAGAACACAAAGGCAACCTGCCTAAATGACTACAGCCCTGTGCTAATCACGTCCGTAGCTATGAAGTGCTTTGAAAGGCTGGTAATGGCTCACTTCAACACCATTTTCCCAGAAACCCTAGACCCACCCCAATTTGCATACCACCCAAACAGATAATGCAATCTCTATTGCACTCCACACTGCCATTTCCCACCTGGACAAAAGGAACATCTACTGTATGTGAGAATGCTATGCATTGACTACAGCTCAGCATTCAACACCATAGTACCCTCAAAGCTCATCACTAAGCTAAGGAACCTGGGACTAAACACCTCCCTCTGCAACTGGATCATGGACTTCCTGATGGGCCGCCCCCAGATGATGAGGGTAGGTAGCAACACATCTGCTACGCTGATCCTCAACACTGGAGCTCCCCAGGGGTGCGTGCTCAGTCCCCTCCTGTACTCCCGGTTCACCCACAACTGCATGGCCAGGCACGACTCCAACACCATCATTAAGTTTGCTGATGACACAACAGTGGTAGGCCTGATCACCGACAACGACGAGACAGCCTATAGGTAGGAGGTCAGAGACCTGGCCGGGTGGTGCCAGAATAACAACCTATCCCTCAACGTAACCAAGACTAAGGAGATTATTGTCGACTACATGAAAAGGAGGACCGAGCACACCCCCATTCTCATCGACGGGGCTGTAGTGGAGCAGGTTGAGAGCTTCAAGTTCCTTGGTGTCCACATCAACAACAAACTAGAATGGTCCAAACACACCAGACAGTCGAGAAGAGGGCACGACAAAGCCTAGAAACTAAAAAGATTTGGCATGGGTCCTGAGATCCTCAAAAGGTTCTACAGCTGCAACATCGAGAGCATCCTGACTGGTTGCATCACTGCCTGGTACGGCAATTGCTCGGCCTCCGACTGCAAGGCACTTCAGAGGGTAGTGTGTACGGCCCAGTGGGGCATTGCTGCCTGCCATCCAGGACCTCTACACCAGGCAGTGTCAGAGGAAGGCCCTGAACATTTTCAAAGACCCCAGCCACCCCAGTCATAGACTGTTATCTCTACTACCGCATGGCAAGCGGTACCGGAGTGCCAAGTCTAGGACAAAAAGGCTTCTCAACAGTTTTTACCCCCACGCCATAAGACTCCTGAACAGGTAATCAAATGGTTATGGTTAATGCTACTCTCTGTTCCTCATATATGCATAGTCACTTTAACCATACCCACATGTACTGTACATACTACCTCAATAAGCCTGACTAACCGGTGTCTGTATATAGCCTTGCTACTCTTATTTTCAAATGTATTTTTACTGTTATTTTATTTCTTTACTTTATTTACTTTACCCTACACACACACACACACATAGTTTTTTTTCTCCACACTATTGGTTAGTAAGTAAGCATTTCGCTGTAAAGTGAAATACCTGTTGTATTCGGCGCACGTGACAAATAAACTTTGAAAACGGATGGCACTGTGATAGACTGCATCCAGTTTGCTGAGTAGAGTGTTGGAGGCTATTTTGTAAATGACATCGCCGAAGTCGAGGATCGGTAGGATAGTCAGTTTTAAGAGGGTATGATTGGCAGCGTGAGTGAAAGAGGCTTTGTTGCGAAATAGGAAGCCGATTCTAGATTTAATTTTGGATTGGAGATGCTTAATATGAGTCTGGGAGGAGAGTTTACAGTCTAACCAGATACCTAGGTATTTGTAGTTGTCCACATATTCTAAGTCAGAACCGTTGCAGTGCGGGCAGCGATCGGTTGAAAAGCATGCGTTTAGTTTTACTAGCGTTTAAGAGCAGTTGGAAGCCACAGTTGGAGGCTGTGATTGGAGTGTAGGTGGATTTTGGTATAAGACATATATAGTGGTCAGTGTAAGGGGAACCTCTATATGGGAACAAAACCCTGTGTTACATAAACAAGTAAAAATATATTTTTCAGAACAAGAAGTGTCTATTTTTTTATATAACAATTAATCAATTCTAAGAAAATGAAGACCCAGACACCGGTGAAGGTTGCAGAGAGGTCTACGTGGGTACATGCCAACAAGGTAGACGATCCAGCCCCTGGCATAACAGTAATGGGGTGGCAGGGCACACTGGGAGAAGTAGCCTCACTGAAAACATCTGGTATCAATTCACCAAGTTTATGTTTGACAATAGTGTTGACAGGAATGTGTCATGTTTTGTTTGTGCTGAAATTCCTCATGCATCCACAAACCATAGACCAGTATTCCTGTAGCCTTGCCAGATGAGAAACGTTCATGCAGAATGATAGCATTAAGAGCTTTGGCTAAGCATTGTGATGGTGCAAGTGGTGTTGAGCGTTGTGTGAATGCTACCCAAGCCCCCCAGGATACAGGCATAGAAGCTAATGATATAAGCAGTGAGGGAGAAAGTTTAAACTGTACAACCATATGTTACAATCTGTTTTCAGGTGTAACCACCAGAAAGGGCTCTCGCTCAGCGCTGCTAACAGTTGAAGAAACATCCTCGCCTCATGCACAGTGCGTGTGTCATAATATTACTGATACACCATACCTTTGGTGGTTAGGTCAGTCTTGCTATCAAAATTATTTCAATTGGTCTAACCCTGTGGATGGTATTGCCTATAATATTACCATGAGAAATGGGCAGGTTAAGTCAAGACCTTCCCCATTAGTACCGGTTCCATTAGGTTCAACAGCCTTAATGAACACATTTTGGCACTACGAGAACAAATATGTGGCCTAGTCTTCTTCCTGGTTGGTCAGGATGCTGCACCCTAGTGAGACTAAACACCTCCCTTACGATTATTCCAACGCAGCAACCAAACCAGTCTCAAAGGAGAAGAAGTTTGAGCAAACCCACATCAGTTCCCCTAGGCCATAGGCGATCAATCCCTTGGGAAGATTCTGGAGAGGACTTGTGCCCTGGTATAGAGCCATGAGAATGCTCATGAAATAAGTAGGCTGGGTTATGTTCTTCAAGGGTATATCAATGCAACCATGCTTGGGTTTAGATCTGCCTCCGCAGAAATGAAACAGGATAGGTTAATAACTTTGCAAATTAGGGCAGCCTTGGATTATCTGTATGTGCTCTAGCGGGATCTTCGTTATACGTTCATTCCAGACTCTACTGGAAATATCTCATCCATGGAAGGAGAAGCTGGACAAGGCAGATGACCTTTTGCATGGCTAACTTCCGTTAGGGCCTTGAGGAGAAACAAGAAGGCTGCTGTGCCTTCTTCACCACGCTGTCTGTGTCGATGGACCAATTCAATTTGTCCGTGATGTGTACGCCGAGGAACTTAAAACTTACTATCCTCTCCACTACTGTCCCGTCAATGTGGATAGGGGGGTGCTCCCTCTGCTGTTTCCTGAAGTCTATGATCATCTCCTTTGTTTTGTTGACGTTGAGTGTGAGGTTATTTTCCTGACACCACACTCCGAGGGCCCTCACCTCCTCCCTGTAGGCCGTCTCGTTTTTGTTGTTGGTAATCAAGCCTACCACTGTAGTGTCGTCCGCAAACTTGATGATTGAGTTGGAGGCGTGCATGGCCACGCAGTCGTTGGTGAACAGGGAGTACAGGAGAGGGCTCAGAACGCACCCTTGAGGGGCTCCAGTGTTGAGGATCAGCGGGGTGGAGATGTTGTTACCTACCCTCACCACCTGGGGGTGGCCCGTCAGGAAGTCCAGTAGCCAGTTGAACAGGGCGGGGTCGAGACCCATGTTCTCGAGCTTGATGACGAGTTTAGAGGGTACTATGGTGTTAAATGCTGAGCTGTAGTCGATGAACAGCATTCTCACATAGGTATTCCTCTTGTCTAGATGGGTTAGTGCAGTGTGCAGTGTGGTTGCGATTGCATCCATGTGGGAACAGCAGACTGGGATAAGGATTGATTGATATGTCCGTAAACACACCAGCCAGCTGGTCTGCGCATGCTCTGAGGATGCAGCTGGGGATGCCGTCTGGGCCTGCAGCCTTGCGAGGGTTAACACGTTTAAATGTTTTACTCATGTTGGCTGCAGTGAAGGAGAGTCCGCAGGTTTTGGTAGCGGGCCGTGTCAGTGGCACTGTATTGTCCTCAAAGCGAGCTAAGAAGTTGTTTAGTCTGTCTGGGAACAAGACATGCTGGTCCGTGATGGGGCTGGTTTTCTTTTTGTAATCCGTGATTGACTTTAGACCCTGCCACATACGTCTAGTGTCTGAGCCGATGAATTGCGACTCTACTTTGTCTCTATACTGATACTTAGATTGTTTGATTGCCTTGCGGAGGGAATAGCTACACTGTTTGTATTCGGTCATGTTTCCGGTCACCTTGCCCTGGTTAAAAGCAGTTGTTCGCGCTTTCAGTTTCGCGCAAATGCTGCATCAATCCACTGTTTCTGGTTTGGGAATGTTTTAGTAGTTGCTGTGGGTACAACATCGCCGATGCACTTGCTAATAAACTCGCTCACCGAATCAGCGCATTTGTCAATGTTGTTGTTTGACGCAATGCTGAACATATCCCAATCCACGTGATCGAAGCAATCTTGAAGTGTGGAATCAGATTGGTCGGACCAGCGTTGAACAGACCTGAGCACGGGAGCTTCCTGTGTTAGTCTCTGTCTATAGGTAGGGAGCAACAAAATCGAGTCGTGGTCACCTTTTCCGAAAGGAGGGCGGGAGAGGGCCTTATATGCGTTGCGGAAGTTAGGATAACAATGATCTAGGGATCTTGAGTTCCTGTATATTGTTATGATCACACCACGTCTCGGTAATCATAACGGCCCTGATTATTAATAGGCCAGCTCCTTGGATCTGATCTACCCCTGGGTTTAACAATATCACATTTCCTACTCACATCACATGACGGAAGAGGACGCGAGATCTCATTTGCTCCTTTTTTATCTGGTTCATATACAGTCAATGAACTAAGCATACCAGACCCAGCTGCTAATGCATTGGAGCCACCCCTTAATCAGACTGGATCTGTGATCCCAAAGAATTAGATGGTAAATGGCCTGAGTGGGACATCTTCAGTTATCCACAATCTTTGGGAATGCTTTTCTGTCTCTCTTGCTAACATACCCTAAAAACACACCACTTGGATACAGCTACCACTGGAAGTTACTTTTTCATAGCAGGTTAGGAGAATTTAGGTTAAGGTTAGGAAAAGAGTTATGGTTAGCGAAAACTCACTTCCAGTTGTAGCTGTATCGAAGTGGCATGTTTTTAGAGAGCCCCTCTATGCTGGCATTAGAGGTATAACTTCCTCCTCTCAGGGAACCGGCCAATCAAAATCCTCATCAAGCCAGATCCAAAGGCAAAGGGATTCTGTAGATTACAGGGCTATTGATAAGGGTGCTGCGGAGGTCTGTAAATATTTTTGACAAAACATGATGCAAGTTCAATGCAATAGAAATGGCGATACGAAATATTGTATGTACGCAGATAGCTACTGTACATTAGCAACCACTCTTAGACATCCAGGTTACAGTATGACAATTTTCTGTGAATTCCACATGATGTGTTAATCTTTTTGTCAGATGAAGACACTTTGTCATAAAAAGTGTAATGAAAATCTTTACATTTACTGGGAAGCATTGATTTTTGTCAGCTAGTGAATTCATAATGCATGGAGCCCATGGCCAGCTGCGTGTGTGTGTAATGAACACTATTTTATAATCCATTATGAAGTGGCCTGGGGATGTTGAACATGTCTCCAGAGGGTTCAGTAAGCAAACCAATGCTGCATTAAAACATCTTAGGAGAGTTGAGCCTTTGGCTCACTGCTATGTGTTCTCATGGGCTACCTTGATACAGTATCTCTGAGATTGTCATGACCCCTCATATACCTGAACCTTTTATACTTCCCTGGAGAGATGTGTGGATATCAGTCTAAAACCACAGATAAAGTAACAGCCATAGTGCACAGCAGATTGAGTCACTGGATTACAAACAGGTAACTAAATAGTAAAGAACAGTTAAAATCCTTGCGACTCTCTTATGATTCTCATTTATGTTATTATGCTGATTAGTTGTATTTGGATTGCAAATGTTTTTTTGTTGTTGTAAATTAACACCATTCATGTTGATCCTGTCAGGCTGACCTGAAGGAGGTAGTTGTGATTGACAGCCCCACAATCTCCCTGCCTCCAAATTCCTGCTCTCCAGAAGATGGACAAATCGGCCAAACATCTGGAACTGGTTTACTAATGGGGCCATCCGCAGAGGGCCAAACTCTCAGAAAATCACTTTTGCTCTTCTCTCTCTTTATCACTCTCTCTCACACACAACCTATTTTGCTCCTTGGTTGGCTAAAATGTATCTAAAAGAGTATAAACTGAAGCAAAATCACTAAGGAAATATACTGTCTAGTTGATCCTAGCAAGCCATACTTTTCCAGAGCAGGATGTTGTCATATAGATGTAATCTGGAGGAAACCTTTTGTTGAGTCAGAATTTTTTTGGTACACGGGTCTCTTAGGATTTCAAAGAAATGTGCTTTGGCAACCACTGCAAGGGGCTGCAGGGACACCTGAATGCTCTGTGTCTCTGAGGAGGAGCACACAATGGAACACTCTCAGAGCAGAGATCTGTGGAGATACAGCCAGCCGCCATTACACAAAGTCAACCGCTCTCCTCCTTCTCCCCTTCTCTTTCCTTCTCATCAGCTTCAGACATCAGTCTACAGTTGCATGGCTCCCTACCTGGAACAAGTGTATCTGACCGCTTGTGTTTAAGGACCTCTCGAGACCACTAGTGTGTGTTTGTGTGCGTTTACAGGCAGAGTTCAAAGTAAATAAAGGAAGGAAGTTAGGCAGCATGTGAAAGTAAATAAAGTGATGCATTAGGCACTGAGGAAGACATAAGTGCTATTGTTACAGGACACATCCTGTGAGTCAGTACAGCAAACAAAATGTAATCATATGAATCCAGCTCTATGAAATACAGGGAATTCTGTGAAATTGTGAAACCCTGGTGGAGTGACGACAGTGGGCTTTAAGTGTGGTGTGTGTTGAAACCCAGACAATGTACACTACCGTTCAAAAGTTTGGGGTCGCATGGCAATGTCCTTGTTTTTGAAAGAAAAGCTATTTTTTTGTCTATTAAAATAACATGAAATTTATCAGAAATACACTGTAGACATTGTTAATGTTGTAAATTACTATTGTAGCTGGAAACGGCTGATTTTAATGGAATATCTACATAGGCGTACAGAGGCCCATTATCAGCGACCATCACTCGTGTGTTCCAATGGCATGTTGTGTTAGCTAATCCAAGTTTATGATTTAAAAGGCTAATTGCTCATTAGAAAACCTTTTTGCAATTATGTTAGCACAGCTGAAAACTGTTGTTCTGATTAATGAAGCAATAAAACTGGCCTTCTTTAGACTAGTTGAGTATCTGGAGCATCAGTATTTGTGGGTTCGATTACAGGCTCAAAATGGCCAGAAACAAAGAACTTTCATCTGAAACTCGTCAGTCTATTCTTGTTCTGACAAATGCGAGAAATTTCCAAGAAACTGAAGATCTCATACAACGCTATGTACTACTGCCTTCACAGAACAGCGCAAACTGGCTCTAACCAGAATAGAAAGAGTGGGAGGCCCCGGTGCACAACTGAGCAAGAGGACAAGTACATTAGAGTGTCTAGCTTGGGAAACGGATGCCTCGCAAGTCCTCAACTGGCAGCTTCATTAAATACTACCCGCAACACACCAGTCTCAACGTCAACAATGAAGAGGCGACTCCGGGATGCTGGCCTTCTAGGCAGAGTTCCTCTGTCCAGTGTCTGTGTTCTTTTGTCAATCTTAATCTTATTTTTTTTACTGGTCAGTCTTAGATACAGCTTTTTATTTGCAACTCTGCCTAGGAGGCCAGTATCCCGGAGTTTTGTACACTATCGATAAGAAATATACAATCTTTATGCAGATGTTTAACATCCAAACCAGCTCATGTGCAGTTATGAGGCTGATTGTCTCTGTTGGTCCATATTATACCACAGGGATAGCAACCAAGGCAGGTGTTCAAACATGCAGTTGTTGTTGCAGAGAATATCTGAAGGATTTTGGCCAATGTCGATCCAAAGTCGATGATGAAGAATAGCTGCGACATTTACAATATTTCAAAGTAGGGTGAATAATACAATGTATCAAATGACATGTGGCATAGTGTTTCAGTTAAAACACACTTCTCTGTCAGAAGAGATGTTAAAATACAGGACAAAACATGTCTGTGTTTAATACAAGTACAAGGACTGTTTTATGTTTTGGTCACGGTCATGAGAAACTGATTCAATAACGGAGCAGCGAAAAACCCCTGGGTGACATTCATAAATGTGTTTATGCAATGATTTGTTCAGACCACATTTCATCCTCAGTTTCAACCTCAAAGAGCAGTTGAAACAGAACAGGCAATGTTGGCTTCTAGGTCTTAGACCATGTAAACATTACGGAGCAAGATAGCAGGAGAATGTGTCCACTTAATAAAACTAGACATCAGATGAGGCTGGTGGAAGGAGCTATAGGAGGATGTGCGCATTGTAACAGCTGGAATGGAATAAATGGAACAGAGGCCAATGTGGTTTCCAATCTTCACCCGGCACAGCCAGAAGAGGACTGGCCACCCCTCAGAGCCTGGTTCCTCTCTAGGTTTCTTCCTAGGTTCCTGTCTTTCTAGGGAGTTTTTCCTAGCCACTGTGAATCTACATCTACATTGCTTGCTGTTTGGGGTTTTAGGCTGGGTTTCTGCATAGCACTTTGTGACATCTGCTGATCTTAAAAGGGCTTTATAAATACATTTGATTGAAAAATGTATTTGATACCGTTTCATTTATTCCATTCCAGCCATTACAATGAGCCCGTCCTCCTATAGCGCCTCCCACCAGCTTCCTATGAGAGACATACTTAACTATATACCCTACATAAGACGTTTACCTTTCTTTCTGAAATAAGAGTGGTCCTTGCATAGTAATGTGCATACTTCAATGATCTGATGATTGTTATGGAATATAACAATATTTTTCCTAGTGGCTGAGGTCTGTTTCTATTTCCAGATCCTAAAAAACTAAATGGTTTTAATATAATATCCATCAATGCTATTGGTAGCTTGTTACTGTAGTTGAAAGACATGCTTTATGCATAGCAAGCATGACGTGATAGTACAGTGGATTACTATAAATACCTCAGGCCTTTGGAATAAAAGCAAAACACATTTTTGAATTGAAATTTAAACAAACTGTTCAAATAGTAATTATCATGATTGGCGGCAATAACAAAAAGTGTTCTTTGCATATAGTGATATAAGGCACAGTTTTAGCACTAATGTGTTAGCTAGATGTCCATATTGACGGCAACGATCCGAACACAATCATGAGATAACCCCTTCAACGTCACAGGTTAGCACCTCGTCATGTTTCTGTTCCTGTCCGAGCTGCCTGTGAAACTGGCCCTGCTTTTGAGCCCTCCAACAATGGATATTCTGGCCCAGGGTGATACTCTTGATGATTGGCAAGTGACTTAGCATGTTATTTGGCAATGACGTTACTCCAGAGTTTGACAGATTGAGCTCCTGTAGAGACACAAGTCCACTGAACACAGCTGGGCTCAGTGTTTTTAGCTTGGCGTTGTTGGAGAGGTCCAAGACCTGAAGGTTCTGTAGGCCTCTGAAACAGTTGGGCTGGATGTTAAAGAGCTCAGGAAGCCCACTGAGGGACAGGTAAACAAGGTCCTTGAGGTCCTCAAAAGCACCCTCCTCAATGCGGGAGATACTGTTCCCATCCAGGTTTAGGTCCCTCAGCAGGATGCCTTTTAGCTTGGGCACGGCCCTCAGCTGGTTGGCTGCTAGAGTCAGGCTCTGGACATGTAGCAAGGGGCTCCTAGAAGAACTCAAGGAGACCACTGTCAGCCGGTTGTGGGACAGATCCACGCTGATTGGCTCTCCGTGATCTTTAGTGATGAACATGTCCAGATCAAACTCTCGGAAGTGGTTGTGGCTGAGGTCCACCTCGGTTAGGGAGAGGCCAGAGAAGCAGCCCTCGTCCAGGCCCTCCAAAGAGTTGTGGCTGAGGTCCAGAGACTCCAGGTAGCGCAGCCTGGACAGGGCCTTAGGGCTGACCATGGAGATGAGGTTGTTGCTGAGGTCCAGGCTGACCAAGGTGGTATAGCCAGGCCCAGAGAGCATGGTGTCAGTCAGCAGGGACATAGAGTTGGAGGAGAGGTCCAGGTGGGCAGTGTCCAGGGGGATGGAGATGGGGTTGGTGCTAGGGCCCACTCCCCTGCAGTCCACCCTGGTCAGGCTGAAGCTGTCGAACAAGCCGAAGCTCTCCACCTCACAGTGGCAACCCGGGTGGCAGTTCTTCACTGCTCCAGCTTGGCCATGGACCGCCAGGAGCATCCACAGGCTAACACACAGGAGAAACGCCATCATGCTCTGAGGGGACACAAAAACAAAACAAAGATGTTACGTCAAATGTATTCAGATGCTTTTAGTGTATGTGGACACCTCTTCAAATGAGTGGATTCGGCTATTTCAGCTACACCTGTTGCTGACAGGTGTATTAAAATAGAGCACACAGCCATACAATCTCCATTGACAAACATTTGCAGTAGAATGGCCTTACTGAAGAGCTCAGTGACTTTCACCGTGGCACCGTCATAGGATGCCACCCTTCCAGCAAGTTAGTTTGTCCTGCTAGAGCTTCCCCCGGTCAACTGTAAGTTCTGTTTTTGTGAAGTGGAAACGTCTAGGAGCAACAACGGCTCAGCCACGAAGTGGTAGGCGACAGAATGGGACCGCTGAGTGCTGAAGCTTGTAAAAATCGCCTGTCCTCAGTTGCAACACTCAATACCGAGTTCCAAACTGCCTAGGGAAGCAACGTCAGCACAACAACTGTTCATCGGGAGCTTCATGAAAAGGGTTTCCATGGCCGAGCAGCCGCACACAAGCCTAAGATCACCATGCACGATGCCAAGCATCGGCTGGAATGGTGTAAAGCACTCCGCCTTTGGACTCTGGAGCAGTGGAAACGTGTTTTCTGGAGTAATGAATCCCGCTTCACCATCTGGCAGTCCTTGTTCAGGGGCAGAATGACAGATTTTACCTTGTCAGCTCAGGGATTCAATCTTGCAACCTTACGGATAACTAGTCCAACGCTCTAACCACCTGCCTCACGAGGAGCCCGCCTGTTACGCGAATGCAGTAAGAAGCCAAGGTTAGTTGCCAACTAGCATTAAACTTAGTCAATCATAAATCACTAGTTGTAACTACACATAGTTGATGATATTACTAGTTTATCTAGCGTGTCCTGCGTTGCATTCAATCGATGCAGTGCGCATTCGCGAAAAAGAACAGTCGTTGCTCCAACGTGTACCTAACCATAAACACCAATGCCTTTCTTAAAATCAATACACAGAAGTATATATTTTTAAACGTGCATATTTAGCTAAAAGAAATCCAGGTTGGCAGGCAATATTAACCAGATGAAAATTGTGTCACTTCTCTTGCGTTCAATGTAGGCAGAGTAAGGGTATATGCAACAGTTTGGGCCGTCTGGCTCATTGCGAACTAATTTACCAGAATTTTACATAATTATGACATAAAATTGAAGGTTGTGCAATGTAACAGGAATATTTAGACTGATGGATGCCACCCGTTAGAAAAAATACCAAACAGTTCCGTATTTCACTGAAAGAATAAACGTCTTGTTTTCGAGATGATAGTTTCCGGATTCTACCATATTAATGACCTAAGGCTCGCATTTCTGTGTGTTATTATGTTATAATTAAGTCTATGATTTGATAGGCTTGAAGTCATAAACTGCTCTATCAACTCCCGAGATTAGGCTGGTGTAACGATGTGAAATGGCTAGCTAGTTAGCGGTGTGCGCGCTAATAGCGTTTCAAACATTACTCGCTCTGAGACTTGGAGTAGTTGTTCCCCTTGCTCTGCATGGGTAACGCTGCTTCGAGGGTGGCTGTTGTCGTTGTGTTCCTGGTACGAGTCCAGGGAGGAGCGAGGAGAGGAACGGAAGCTATACTGTTACACTGGCAATACTGAGGTGCCTATAATAACATCCAATAGTCAAAGGTATATGAAATACAAATGGTATAGAGAGAAATAGTCCTATAAATACTATATTAACTACAACCTAAAACTTCTTACCTGGGAATATTGAAGACTCATGTTAAAAGGAACTGCCAGCTTTCATATGTTCTCATGTTCTGAGCAAGGAACTTAAAAGTTAGCTTTCTTACATGGCACATATTGCACTTTTACTTTCTTCTCCAACACTTTGTTTTTGCATTATTTAAACCAAATTGAACATGTTTAATTATTTATTTGAGGCTACATTAATATAATACATCAATAAAATCAAGTTAAAATAAGTGTTAATTCAGTATTGTTGTAATTGTCATTATTACAAATACATTTTAAAAATCGGCTGATTAATCGGTATCTGTTTTTTTTTGTCCTCCAATAAATCGGTATTGAAAAATCATAATCGGTCGACCTCTAATATTAATGCCCATGATTTTGGAATGAGATGTTCGATGAGCAGGTATCCACATAGTTTTGGTCATGTAGTATATCTAAGAAAAGGTAAACGGAGAGATACATGGAATACTAATAATTTAATTGCTTCCCTTTTTTCAAATATAAAAAAAGTACAGCTAATTGGATATCATTTTCAGTGACCCAATATAAACACAGTATATGGGCTATTTAACAACACTCTGCATCATCTGGTGAACAGAGCAACACTACAGGCAGAGACACTACAGGCAGTAAAGAAGCTGTGAGTCACATTGATATGCACTCCATTACGGAGATATAAATACATACAGCTAGCGTTAAACACATAATGCATAAACATAATCTCCACATAGACATTAAAAACAAAATAAATATGACAAATGTGTTAACGGCCATAATTTACATTTTTGATTTTTATATCTTTTTTTTTAGCAGACGCATGTTAGTAGTTCATGTTTTTAAACCGTATTCCTTCCCTCAAGCCACTTATCTGAACAACATAACATTGAAGATTACACTCGGAGCAGACAGTAAATGTAGTTTTAGAATTCAAATAAAGAGTTTTTCCTTTCAAAATGCCACCGTAGCCATCTTTGCTACTCGTCAAGCTTTCCTTGCAACCCACACCAACAGCCCTAAGTTCTCTTTTCTTTGGGCTCCCAATGGATTTGACCTAATTTTCTTTATCAAAATGTATCAAATGTTTTCTTAGTTTACAACAAACTATTCATGGTTCTGATGATGCAAGCAGAGACCTCATCACTGAAGGTCCTTATACTATCTGTGTCTAATCTGTCTAATGTGTCTTTAGGAAAGTCCTCCTCGGTCTCCCCCAAGCCGACAGTTATGTATAAAGATGTCGGAGACACCAGTAGCTAGCTACTCATCAGAAAGTTCACATTCACATATTAAGTATTGTGTGGCAAAAGGCACGTATTGATGACTACTGTATCACGAATAACAATGGAATGCCATCGGCAAAACAGTTAAATGATTCCTCCAGAAACCTTGAAAACATTTAAATAAGTTTAATAACCAAGCAATAACTAAAAATGAAAATGCATTTCATACCACTATTTTCTGTTGTTGTTGATAGTTTCTTGTTCACTGCACAGCTCTAGATAGCTAACTGAGAAGGCTAGTGGTTCACAGGACTTTTGTTCCTGAACCCACCTAACTCGCGTCCTTTGTGCAGGGAAAATGATCTGCTTCTAAACCTCTTTGTGCACTTGGCAGCAACACTGCCATAATGAGCAGAGCACAGAGTACCCACACGCAACACATGGAAATTGGACAAAGGTTAAATGGGCAATCAGCAGTTGCGACATTCATTTAATTTGTACTTATAAATTAATGATATGTACCCATTGAGTATTTAAAGAATATAACTTATAAATGTTTAGTTAAACTGTCATACCCCATCAGAACACAAAATATAATCTTGCTTTACGCCAATGTTTGTAAACCAAGTAAAATGAAAAACAAACACTGTATTGCCTAAAAACATGGTTAAAACTATCATTTTGATATCATGGATGGTCTGTCCTTGCATCTAAAGCTCTGTCTTTTGAGAGTAGTAACCATTCTCAAGCCCCATCCCAACAGCTTTTTACCAAAACAGTGGTGGGGAGGGCTTTAGTGTTGTTTCAATTGCTGATTGCTGCTTTAACAGTTGTAGTTGTATAACAACTGGATAAGCGTTCAGGAGGTGTATACCCAAGCATGACCCAGCAGAAAAGCCATTGAAGGATTGATCATTAATTTGTGCAGTGGGCCAAAGTTAGGTATAGTCTGTGGAAGGTTATCACATCAAGCTTTCCAGTAGTCAAATGACCAAATTGACCTCCAATGGCCTCATGGGTGGAATGTTATTAATATCTTTCATAATGAATAAACATTTTTTTAAACAGCAGAAAATCTGGTGTTTCTATGTCAATGTGTTATGATATATTTCAGTCTTCAGTGATGTATATAAAGTGTAATATTGGGATACAAACTCCAAATGAAATACATACTTTATCTGGCATGGTACAGGTGTCTTCTTTTTTTAACAACTTGACCATGTGTGTGAGTTGTATACTTCCGTTTCAAAGTAGATTTGTTTAAGACTACCAAGAAACACTGTGGCCCTGATTTAGTCCACGGAAGTAAAAGGTTTGAAAAGTTCCAAAGGCTACAGAGTGACCTGCAAAGGCTACAGAGTGACCTGCAAAGGCTACAGAGTGACCTGCAAAGGCTACAGAGTGACCTGCAAAGGCTACAGAGTGACCTGCAAAGGCTACAGAATGTTCTTATGTAACAGGGGATGTTGGATAATCAAAAAGGACATCTGGAATACTTGAGATTCAACATAAAGGCTGATTATGTGTTAAGCTTCCCAGAAACTCTGATATACTCAACTGGAGTATATCATTTTGTGTGGTGGTTGAAACTGTTTATTCTATTAATCTGAAGGTTAAAAAAACGGCCAGTAATACTGGTTCTGATGTTTAATCAGGCAAATGTATACCGAATTTGAGTAATGTCGCAAAATGTTGGTTAAAAAATATAATTCTGCAAAGATCTATCAAATTTGCACATAAATAAGTCACAGTTTCCCTGTATCCAGTTGAGCGACTGTGTGTATGTTGGTGAGAGAACATGTGTTTTCATTGTTGACTCAAAGCCGAAGTACCCCCTACCATACAAGATAGACAAAATAAGTCAAAAGAGATCTGCCCTATCAAATGGATGGTCAGTAAATATTTCCCTATTAAACAAGATCAAGAGATGGAAAAACATAAGCATAATACTTCACTGACTTCTAGGGATACACAATATATCGGTGAACATATCGGAATCGGACCATATTAGCTAAAAACAAACATTCAAAGCATGACGGTATACCCAGGGATTTCTTTCAGAACAGGACAGAATGCTTCAGGAAACAGTGCTTCTACAGTGGAAAAGTAAGCCAGCTTGCAAGGCATTGTTGTCATTTTATAAAAAGCAGAAATAAGGGAGAACTATCTCATAGTAGTATACAGTTGAAGTCGGAAGTTTTAAAACTTGTTTTTCAACCACTCCACAAATTTCTTGTTAACAAACTATAGTTTTGGCAAGTCGGTTCAGATATCTACTTTGTGCTTGACACAAGTACTTTTTCCAACAATTGTTTACAGACAGATTATTTCACTTATAAGTCACTGTATCACAAGTCCAGTGGGTCAGAAGTTAACATACACTAAGTTGACTGTGCCTTTAAATAGCTTGGAAAATTTCAGAAAATGATGTCATGGCTTTAGAAGCTTCTGATAGGCTAATTGACATCATTTGAGTCAACTGGAGGTGTACCTGTGGATGTATTTCAAGGCCCACCTTCAAACTCAGTGCCTCTTTGCTTGACATCATAGGAAAATCAAAAGAAATCTGCCAAGACCTCAGAAAAAGAATTGTAGACCTCCACAAGCCTGGTTTGTTCTTGGGAGCAATTTCCAAATGCCTGAAGATACCACGTTAATCTGTACAAACAATAGTACGCAACTATAAACACCATGGGACCTCGCAGCCGTCATACCGCTCAGGAAGGAGACGTGTTCTGTCTCCTAGAGATGAACCTACTTTGGTGCGAAAAGTGCAAATCAATCCCAGAACAACAGCAAAGGACCTTGTGAAGATGCTGGAGGAAACAGGTACAAAAGTATCTATATCCACAGTAAAACGACTTCTATATCGACATAACCTGAAAGGTCGCTCAGCAAGGAAGAAGCCACTGCTCCAAACCCGCCATAAAAAAAGCCAGACTACGGTTTGCAACTGCACATGGGGACAAAGATCACACTTTTGGGGAAATGTCCTCTGGTTTGATGAAACAAAAATAGAACTGTTTGGCCATAATGACCATCGTTATGTTTGGAGGAAAAAGGAGGCTTGCAAGCCGAAGAACACATTCCCAACCGTGAAGCACGGGGGTGGCAGCATCATGTTGTTGAGGTGCTTTGCTGCAGGAGGGACTGTTGCACTTCACAAAATAGATGGCAACATGAGATAGGAAAATGATGTGTACATATTGAAGCAACATCTCAAGACATCAGTCAGGGAGTTAAAGCCTGGTCGCGAATGGGTCTTCCAAATGGACAATGACCCTGTTCTGTTATGCATCTGTGTGATGTGATCAATCAGTTTGTTCCAGTTCAGAATGAAAATGCATTGAATTTTAACTGCAACAGTTCCAACCTAGACAAATATGTAAGAGTTTTTAAATGGGGGAAATAAACATGACTAGCTATTTATATGGCCATTTCATTTCATTGTTATTTGTTTTTGTCTATATTGCATTTGTTTTAGGCATAAGGGCAATGAAATGTACCAATATTTAAGTATAGTTGCACATGTTCCTAAGCTTGGGTCCCAGGAAAACACAGAATTTCTAATTTGGGTCCAGGGCTGAAAAAGTTTAAGAACCCCTGCTCTACAGTTTCCATGCCCTAATGTGAAACCAAATAAAAATGAGTGCAAAGCAATAAGATAACGGTGGCTAAATGCCAGAGGGGAAGACGTAAGGAGGAAAAATGTATAAGTAGTATGTGTCAAGACTGGAAAGGGAGTTGCTTCACGAACCAGCTCGGCTGTTGTTATATTGTAATACAATTCTAATTGAACTCACAGGCTCCGGTATTTGAGAAATATGATTGACTGTTTACTTCCATGACACTAGCCAGCTACATAACCCTATTGCCCAAAGCTAATGTTATAAGCAGCCAGCTTGCTTCATCTGGCTAGTGAGGCTCCACCGGACCGGGTTATGTGTTGTGAAGCTAGCCTCGAGATGAGTGATGAAAAAGCTGCAACATTGGAGAAGGAAACACACAAGCTACAAGGGACAGTCAATAAGATTGAAACCCGAAATTAATGAAATGAAAAAGGAGAACACCGTTCTGAGGGAAGCCTTACTGGACATACAAACTAGATCAATGAGAGAGAATCTGGTACTTACAGGTATCCAGGAGAAAGAAGGGGAAGTCCCTGAATCTGTAGTTAGAGAGTTCCTCCTTATAGGCTTTAGATCCCACGCGAAGTTATCGACAAAATCCAACTTGAACGTGTACACCGCTTCGGACAGAGAGGCCAAAGGTATGAGCGCCCAATTGTTGCCAAATTTACTTCATTTAAAGATAAAAGAATGGTTAAAGGCCTGGGTAAAAGACTTGCTGGGACCAAAATTGGCATGAACGATCAGTTTCCGAAGGAAATTGCAGAACGGCGCAAAGTTCTGTATCCAATTTTCAGAAAATAGATTAAAAGGGAAACGAGTAGCTCTCGTCGTTGATAACTATATATTGATAACCAGTTGTTCAGAGACTCAAAGATTACTCCTTGGTTATTTAAAAAATTACAAAGTTCTCATAGAAAATAAACACAATTCTAGCCCGGTTATGGATTGTAATAATACAATAAAAGAATAAAGCTTTTCTATATATCTTCACATTTAACTAATTGAACACACAAGCACTAATTCAACATAGTGAAGATAAAAACAAAGTAAACAGAAGGCACAGTATGTGTGGATGGTGTGGTGTGTGTTTATTTTTATTTGTTATGTTGGTAAAGTTGAGTGAGTGAGTAAGAAATGGTTGCATATCCCAGAGCCAATGTATTGCTGTGGGCCGGGGTATGATACAGCTATCAATGTTGATGGATATACTTTTAGAATGAATTATCCGTCTTATTTATTTATTGTCCTATCATGGTGGAACAGTTTTAAAATAGATGATACATTTGATTTGTTATTGTCCTATCATGGGGAACTACATTTTTAAAATAAATGATATCAAATGATTTATTTATGATCCAATTTTAATGGTAAGATCCTATTTAATAGTAATACCCTAGACCCTAGACACCCACCTGAATGACCCAGATACTAAGGAGAAGTCCCTAATTGTTTTATGTGCATGCTGCAAGCGTTTACAAACATATATTTGAATAAAAATAATTGAAAGTTGTGTCTCATTATGATAGGTGGTGAAATAAGTATAGCCAGTTACAATTGTAATGGCCTAGCAGATAATAAGAAAAGACAATGAGTATGTACATGGCTAAAAGAGAAGGAATATAATATCTATTGTTTACAGGAAACCCCTTCTACAGTTTTAGATGAAGTTTTGTGGAAAAAGAGCTGGGAGGGCAAAATATACTTCTCCCATGGGCAAAGAAATTCCAAAGGGGTGATGGTTTTAATTAACAATAATTTTGATCCAAATGTGCAAATTGTCCAAACAGATCCTCAAGGCAGATGGATAATTTAAAATATGTTATTGGACAATAAACAGAGATGGCTTATTAACCTATACGGTCCGAATAATGATGATCCAAGCTTCTTTGAAAATACAGTATATACAGTGCCTTGCGAAAGTATTTGGCCCCCTTGAACTTTGCGACCTTTTGCCACATTTCAGGCTTCAAACAAAGATATAAAACTGTATTTTTTTTGTGAAGAATCAACAACAAGTGGGACACAATCATGAAGTGGAACGACTTTTTTAACAAATCAAAAACTGAAAAATTGGGCGTGCAAAATTATTCAGCCCCTTTACTTTCAGTGCAGCAAACTCTCTCCAGAAGTTCAGTGAGGATCTCTGAATGATCCAATGTTGACCTAAATGATTAATGATGATATATACAATCCACCTGTGTGTAATCAAGTCTCCGTATAAATGCACCTGCACTGTGATAGTCTCAGAGGTCCGTTAAAAGCACAGAGAGCATCATGAAGAACAAGGAACACACCAGGCAGGTCCGAGATACTGTTGTGAAGAAGTTTAAAGCCGGATTTGGATACAAAAAGATTTCCCAAGCTTTAAACATCCCAAGGAGCACTGTGCAAGTGATAATATTGAAATGGAAGGAGTATCAGACCACTGCAAATCTACCAAGACCTGGCCGTCCCTCTAAACTTTCAGCTCATACAAGGAGAAGACTGATCAGAAATGCAGCCAAGAGGCCCATGATCACTGGATGAACTGCAGAGATCTACAGCTGAGGTGGGAGACTCTGTCCATAGGACAACAATCAGTCGTATATTGCACAAATCTGGCCTTTATGGAAGAGTGGCAAGAAGAAAGCCATTTCTTAAAGATATCCATAAAAAGTGTCGTTTAAAGTTTGCCACAAGCCACCTGGGAGACACACCAAACATGTGGAAGAAGGTGCTCTGGTCAGATGAAACCAAAATTGAACTTTTTGGCAACAATGCAAAACGTTATGTTTGGCGTAAAAGCAACACAGCTCATCACACTGAACACACCATCCCCACTGTCAAACATGGTGGTGGCAGCATCATGGTTTGGGCCTGCTTTTCTTCAGCAGGGACAGGGAAGATGGTTCAAATTGATGGGAAGATGGATGGAGCCAAATACAGGACCATTCTGGAAGAAAACCTGATGGAGTCTGCAAAAGACCTGAGACTGGGACGGAGATTTGTCTTCCAACAAGACAATGATCCAAAACATAAAGCAAAATCTACAATGGAATGGTTCAAAAATAAACATATCCAGGTGTTAGAATGGCCAAGTCAAAGTCCAGACCTGAATCCAATCGAGAATCTGTGGAAAGAACTGAATACTGCTGTTCACAAATGCTCTCCATCCAACCTCACTGAGCTCGAGCTATTTTGCAAGGAGGAATGGGAAAAAATGTCAGTCTCTCGATGTGCAAAACTGATAGAGACATACCCCAAGCGACTTACAGCTGTAATCGCAGCAAAAGGTGGCGCTACCCAATTTTTCAGTTTTTGATTTGTTAAAGTTTGAAATATCCAATAAATGTCGTTCCACTTCATGATTGTGTCCCACTTGTTGATTCTTCACAAAAAAATACAGTTTTATATCTTTATGTTTGAAGCCTGAAATGTGGCAAAAGGTTGCAAAGTTCAAGGGGGCCGAATACTTTCGCAAGGCACTGTATAAGAACTCTACAAGCAACACTAGACTCTATTATTATGGTGGGAGATTTTAATACGGTCTTAAATACCTCTATGGACCGGAAAGGAAATCACACCACAAACTATCAACCTCAGGCACTTAAGGAAATCATGCATGTCATGGATATATTGTAATTAGTGGATATATGGAGACTTAAATAGCCTGACCTAGTGAGATATATGCTTAATCAAGCTAGTCTCCTTGACTACTTTCTTATACCATTCTCTCTGGCACCAAAAGTTTAAAAAGTGTTGATAGGGGACAAAATGCGGTCGGATCATCACATAATTGGCATATATATTACTCTTACAGAATTTCCACGTGGGCGAAGATATTGGAAATTTAATCAAAGCCTACTAGATGATAAATTGTTTAGAACTAGGACAGAAAAATGTTTAACTGACTTTTTCAGACATAACATAGGTACAGCAGATCCCCTTACTGTATGGGACACTTTTAAATGTGCCTTTAGAGGCCATGCAATTCAGTACTCATCTATAAAACAAAAGCAATTTAGATCAAAAGAGTCCATATTAACAAAGGAAATTGAAGGACTAACAGTACAGTTAGATAGCACTAGAAACTGAACCATAGAGGCACAGAATAAGTTAGAGGAAAAACAAAAAGAAATCGAATAACTTATTCAAGAAAGATCCAGTGTAATATATTATAATAATAAAGCGAACTGGATGGAATATGGGGAAAAATGCACCAAATTATTTTTCAATCTTCAATATAGAAATGCTACTAACATTTTTTTTATTAAAACTTGTTACAAATTATGGAGTCACGCATGATTCACCAAATTATATTTTGAAAGAGGAAGTAAAGTACTTTAAGAATATGTTTTCATTTCAGGCTCCTCCATCTCCACTAACTGAAACTAATTATATGGATTTTTTTCCTAATAATTATGTAAAATTAATATCTGTACAGAAAGACTCATGTGAAGGCCAAATTACAGAGGAGGAACTGCTTGAGGCAATTGGGGCCTTTAAGGAAGGGAAAACTCCAGGGCTGGATGGCATACCAGTGGAAGTATCCAAAACTTTTTGTTGGTATATGGTCAAAGGACCATTATTGGCTTGTTTTAACCACTCCTATATAAATGGTAGATTATCAGATACACAACAAGAAGGTCTGATATCATTATTACTAAAACAGGACCCTAGTGGTATATATAAAGATCCAGTCCATTAAAAAAATTGGAGACCTCTTACACGTCAGTGTTGTGATGCAAAAATCCTAGTAAAATGCTTGGCACATAGAATTAAAAAGGTATTGTCAGATATTATTTATCCTAATCAGACAGGTTTTTTACATGGGCAATACATTGGAGATAATATAAGACCAGTACTGGAAACAATAGAACACTATGAAATATCGGGGACACCAGGCCTGGTTTTCATAGCTGATTTTGAAAAGGCTTTTGATAAAGTATGACTGGAGTTTATATATAAATGCCTAAAACATTTCAATTTTGGGGAATCTCTTATAAAATGGGTTAAGGTTATGTATAGTAACCCTAGGTGTAAAATAGTAAATAATGGCTACATCTCAGAAAGTTTTTAACTATCTAGAGGAGTAAAACAAGGTTGTCCACTATCGGCATATCTATTTATTATTGCCATCGAAATGTTAGCTGCTAAGATTAGATCAAACAATAATATTAAGGGATTAGAAATCTGTGGCTTAAAAACTAAGGTGTCATTGTACACTAATGATTCATATTTTCTTTTAAAACGACAATTAGAGTCTCTCCACGACCTCTTAGAGGATCTAGATACTTTTGCTATCCTCTCTGGATTAAAAACAAATGATGATAAATGTACCATATTACATATTGGATCACTAAAAAAATGCACATTTTACATTACCATGTAGTTTACCAATTAAATGGTCTGACAGAGATGTGAACATACTCGGTATATGGGGCGGCAGGGTAGACTAGTGGTTAGAGCATTGGACTAGTAACCGGAAGGTTGCAAGTTTAAATCCCCGAGCTGACAAGATACAAATCCCCTGAACAGGCAGTTAACCCACTGTTCCTAGGCCGTCATTGAAAATAAGAATTTGTTCTTAACTGACTTACCTAGTTAAATGAAAGTAAAATATATACATAAATAAATCCCAAAAGAAAGAAATTATCTCACTCCACTATTTTTTTTTTAGAAAGTTAGCAAAAATAGATAAGATCTTGCTACCATGGAAAGGAAATACCTGTCTATTTGTGGAAAAATCACCCTGATTAACTCTTTAGTTATATCACAGTTTACCTATTTGATTTGCTTATGGTTTCGCCTGCTTTTTAAATTATATGAACAAAAAAATATTCAATTTTATTTGGAACGGCAAGCCAGATAAAATTAAAAGGGCCTATTTATATAACGAATATGAATTCGGTGGGCAGAAATTATTAAATATTAAAGCATTAGACCTCTCACTAAAGGCATCAGTCATACAAAAGTTATTCTTAAATCCAAACTGGTTCTTTGGTCAATTGGTACGAATGTCTCATCCTAAATTTAGGAAGGGCCTTTTCCCCTTTATTCAGATTACACCTGCTCACTTTTGGTTGTTTGAAAAGGAAATAATCTCCAAAATATCTTTATTTTTTAAACAAGCCTTAGAAAGTTGGTTGCAATTTCAGTTTAATCCACCTGAAAGGACGGAACAAATAGTACAACAAATATTGTGGTTCAATTCAAATATACTAATTGATAAAAAAAAAAAACTGTATTTATCGAAGAAATTTTTTAAAAAGGTATAATTTTAGCGAATGATATCGTAAATAGGACTGGTGGAGTTATGTCACACATGCAGCTAACACAGACATATGGAAATGTCTGCTCTACCCAAAATTACAACCAATTAATTGCAGCATTACCACAAAAATGGAAGAGGCAAGTAGAAGGGGAAAAAAGTAAGGAACTTGTATGTCGGCCCTGTATTAAAGAACATAAATGGTTAAAGAAAAGTGTGATAAATAAAAACATACCAATTTCATTTAAGGACCAAAAACTGACAGCTGTGCCATATAAATTGCAAAATAGTTGGGAAGAGACTTTTGATGAACCTATTCCATGGCACATGGTTTATGAATTGATACGCAAAACAACGCCGGATTCAAAACTTAATTACTATACAAAATTCTTGCAACTAATAGAATGTTATATATATGGGGGATACAATCTTCCCAGCTCTGCAGATTCTGCTGTGAGGAGGCAGAGTCATTAGATCATTTATTTTGGTATTGTCCATATGTTGTTCGTTTTTGGTCTCAGGTCCAGGAATGGCTGAAGAATTGCAACATTTGCCTAGAACTAACGCTACAGATAGCAATACTGGGTGATTTGAAAAGCCATAGTCAATCAATCAATAATATAATGATTATTTTAGCAAAAAAATATATTTTTAATTTACAATCTGTAGAAGCTATGAGAATAGGAAGGTTCAATTATTTTGTGAAGCATCACAGCACAGTTGAACAATATATGGCAAATAGAAATCTGAAATGGCTGATGTTGAGATATAGATGGGAGGGGTTGAATGGAGCTGAAGGGTGGGACTAATAACAGGATAAACAATGTAAAGCATACGGGATCTGTAAAATGTATAGGTTCGGAACTTTAGTGAAATAGCATAGTTACAAATAGAAATCAAACTGGATGGACATCAGAAATAGAGGAAGGACTAAGAACAAACAAGAGCGCACTATTGTAAAGTAGACTGTCTGTAAAATGTATATAAGATGTATAAATTGAAGGTAAAAGCAGAAGTGTTTATTAGTTTACTCCAATTGGGGGATCAGCGGTAGGGTTTGCGGGGAATAATAATAAAGGTATCATCTTAAAAAAAAGTATGTATGTCTATATATATGTATGCATGCATGCGTGTATGGATATATATATTTACCCCAAAAATATGGGGGATTGGAAATGATGCAGACAATTACATTGGAAGCAACATTCTTTCCGCAATATTAAGCTGATCCACCCCTTAAAAAAAAAAAATTATAATAATTTTAAAAACTATGCTAATGAAACAGATGATGTCGTTATGCTATGTTATTGGGGAAGAACATTGTTTGCATCCATGCGCTTGCTAGCTTTTTTTTATGACCAGCACTGTAGGTACGCAAGACAACTTTACCAGCATCATAGCATACGTATCGATGAATCGTTGTGACATATGAAATACGAGTAATAGTGTAATCAATGTTTAATAACTACGTAAAAAATGTATGAGCGTGTTAAATTATTATGTGACGTGCAGTCATATTCAGGTCCTGATTGGTCAACAAGCTTATTTGACACGTCAAATAGTTTTTTTTGACACGCAAAGACCCAAACGGCGTTCCATAGAAATCCCGGTTGAGAATGAAACAACTGATCAAATGAACAACGAAACAGCACAGCAAGTAAGTGAAAGAAATAGGTTTTGATTATATTTTACTGGTAATGGGGACGTATGTAAATGGAAACAAAATACATTTTTGGTCAGTGTGTGTGTGTGTGTGTGTGTAACATTTATTTAACTAGACAAGTCAGCTAAGAAGAGATACATATTTACAATGACGGCCCGACAATGCTGGGCCAATTGTGCGCCACCCTATGGGACTCCCAATCACGGCCGGATGTGATACAGCCTGGATTTTAACCAGGGACTGTAGTGACCCCTCTTGCACTGAAATGCAGTGCCTTAGACCGCTGTGTCCATGTGTGTGTGTTAACTATTTAACTGTGCTAGAACGCTTAAAAGGCCACAAAAATTGTAAATATCGGTTATCGGTATCGTTTTTTTTGGCAAGGAAAATATTGGATATCGGTCTCGGCAACAACTGGCATATCAGTGCATCACTACTGACATCACACAAATCCAAGATAAGGTATATATCTTTCATGATGTTGTGTTTTCTCAATACTGGATGAACTTTTACTACCCATGTTTTCCTTTTAATAAAAACAATTATTTTAACAGGAAACCATCATCCTCCATCTTCCCCAGACACCGACTACACCCTGAGTGAATGGCTTTATTAGCAAACAGATGAGGGGGCAGTCTAAAGCCATGCTGTTGGAATCTGTGGCTAAAACTAAGTGCTCATTTAGTTTAGAAGTCTAGTCTACGACATTGATGCTAGCTAGTGTCTTTCCCTCTCTCTTCATTGTCCATGTATGTTATCCATGAATACATCTGCTGCTCTTTTACTGGGGGCTGTGAACATTCCCAAACCAGGTGTTTTTCTCATCCTTTCACCAATAAATTACAGCAAACAGCAAATGACTGTTAGCCCAGACTTCAAATCAGCCAAACATTTACCACTATAATTACTTGACAACTATGGCGTACGCGCCTCAACTCTCATTACGGGAAATTATAGGCCAAACACATCTCACTTTTAGGATCTTATCTTTCAACACTCTTATATACTCATAATACACCATATACAGTGCATTTGGAAAGTATTCAGACCCCTTACCTTCGTCCACATGTTGTAACATTACAGCCTTATTCTATAGTTGGTTAAATCTATTTTTTTCTCTCCTCATCAATCCACACACAATACCCCATAATGATGAAGGAAAACTGTTTTTTTTTTCCTTTTTCTATTTTTAAATATCACATTTACATAAGTATTCAGACCCTTTACTCAGTACTTTGTTGAAGCAGCTTTGGCAGAGTCTTCTTGTGTATGACACTGCAAGCTAGTCACACCTGTATTTGGGGAGTTTCTCCGATTCTTCTCTCTAGATCCTCTCAAGCTCTGTCAGTGTCACGCCAGCTCCCGCTCTTCCCTGTGCCAGGCTCCCCAGCATTGCGCACTCCTGCCATCCATCATTATGCACACTTTCCTTTCCCCCGTCACACGCATCAGCGATAATGGACTCACCTGGACTCAATCACCTGTTTATTACCTCCCCTATATTTATCAGTTCGCCAGCTGTGTTCCCCACTGCTGCATTGATTGATGTTTGTCATTGTGTATCCGTGTGCTGACGCTGTTTCTGTCCTGCTCTTTGTCTGTTCCTAATTAAATGTAAACTCCCCGTACGTGCTTCTCGTCTCCGGAGTTGGTCCTTACAGTCAGTTTCGATGGGGACCGTCGCTGCACAGCTATTTTCAGGTCTCTCCAGAGATGTTTAATCGGGTTCAAGTCTGGGCTCTGGCTGGGGTACTCAAGGACATTCAGAGACTTGTCCAGAAGCCACTCCTACGCTGTCTTGGCTGTGTGCTTTCCCATGCCCAAACTGGACAAGTGCGTGCATCCGTGTGCGCCATTGTGCGCAAATTGATTTTGTCCCCTCACACCAAACGCAGGTTGGAATATCAAAACAAACGCTGAACCAATTATATTAATTTGGGGACAGGTCCAAAAGCATTAAACATTTATGGCAATTTAGCTAGCTAGCTTGCAGTTGCTAGCCAATTGGTCTTATTTAGCTAGCAAGCTTGCTGTTACTAGCTCATTTGTCCTGGGATAAACATTGAGTTGCTATTTTACCTGAAATGCACAAGGTCCTCTACTTTGACAATTAATCCACACATAACGCGGTCAACCGAATCGTTTCAAGTCATCTCTCCTCCTTCCAGGCTTTTACTTCTTTGGACTTTATATGGCGATTGGCAACTAACTTTCATAATAAGGTGTATTACCACAACCGACCTCAGTTCATCTTTCAAATCACCCACGTGGGTATAACCAATGAGGAGACGGCACATGGGTATATGCTTCTAAAAGCCAATGAGGAGATGGGAGAAGCAGGACTTGCATCGCATTCTGCGTCAAAAATAGAAGTAACTTCTATTTTAGCACCTGGCAAAGCAGACACTCGTTGGCGCGCACAAGCAGTGTGGGTGCAATGATTGAATAACATGTACAGTTGATGTTGGAAGTTTACATACACCTTAGCCAAATACATTTAAACTCAGTTTTTCACAATTCCTGAGATTTAATCATAGTAAAAATTCCCTGTCTTAGGTCAGTTAGGATCACCACTTTATTTTAAGTGAAATGTGAATGTGAAATGTCAGAACAATAGTAGAGAGTGATTTATTTCAGCTTTTATTTATTTAATCACATTCCCAGTGGGTCAGAAGTTTACATACACTCAATTAGTATTCGGTAGAATTGGCTTTAAATTGTTTAACTTGGGTCAAACGTTTTGGGTGGCCTTCCACAAGCTACCAACAATACATTTGGTGAATTTTGTCCCATTCCTCCTGACAGAGCTGGTGTAAGCACAAGCTTTTTCAGTTCTGCCCACACATTTTCTATAGGATTGAGGTCAGGGCTTTGTGATGGCCACTTCAATACCTTGACTTTGTTGTCCTTTAGCCATTTTGCCACAACTTTGGAAGTATGCTTGCGGTCATTGTCCATTTGGAAGACCCATTTGCGACGAAGCTTTAACATCCTGACTGATGTCTTGAGATGTTGCTTCAATATATCCACATCATTTCCTCTCCTCATGAAGCCATCTATTTTGTGAAGTGCACCAGTCCCTCCTGCAGCAAAGCACCCCTACAACGTGATGCTGCCACCCCCGTGCTTCACAGTTGGGATGGTGTTCTTCGGCTTGCAAGCCACCCCTTTTTCCTCCAAACATAGCGATGGTCATTATGGCCAAACAGTTCAATTTTTGTTTCATCAGACCAGAGGACATTTCTCCAAAAAGTACAAAATTGGTCCCCATGCGCAGTTGCAAACCATAGTCTGGCTTTTTTAATGGCGGTTTTGGAGCAGTGGCTTCTTCGTTGCTGAGCGGCCTTTCAGGTTATGTTGATATAGGACTTGTTTTACAGTGGATATAGATACTTTTGTACTTGTTTCCTCCAGCATCTTCACAAAGTCCTTTGCTGTTGTTCGGTGATTGCTTTGCACTTTTCACATCACAGTACGTTAATTTCTAGGAGACAGGAAGCGTCTCCTGCGTGGTCCCATGTTACGTACTATTGTTTGTACAGATGAACGTGGTACCTTCAGCCGTTTGGAAATTGCTCCCAAGGATATCCAAGACTTTTGGAGGTCTACAATTTTTTTTCTGAGGTCTTGGCTGATTTCTTTTGATTTTCCTATGATGTCAAGCAAAGAGCCACTGAGTTTGAAGGTAGGCCTTGAAATACATCCACAGGTACACCTCCAATTGACTCAAATTATGTCAATTAGCCTATCAGAAGCTTCTAAAGAATGACATAATTTTTGGAATTTTCCAAGCTATTTAAAGGCACAGTCAACTTGGTGTATGTAAACTTCTGACCCACTGGAATTGTGATACAGTGAATTAATTATAAGTGAAATAATCTGTCTGAAAACAATTGTTGGAAAAATGACTTGTGTCAAGCACAAAGTAGATGTTCTAACCGATTTACCAAAACTATAGTTTGTTAACAAGAAATTTGTGGAGTGGTTGAAAAATTAGTTTTAATGACTCCAACCTAAGTGTATGTAAACTTCCGACTTCAACTGTATGTGTACATTTATTTTGCAAAGCTGGCACGTGATGTGTCCAGTTTGGGCAGCGTGTTAAACAGTGTCATTGTCCAATTGGAAGGTGAACCTTTATCCCAGATTGAGGTCCTTAGCGCTCTGGAGCAGGTTTTCGTCAACAATCTCTTATAACTTTCCTCCATTCATCTTTCCCTCGATCCTGACCAGTCTCCCAGTCCCTGCCACTCAAAAACATCCCTAGAGCATGATGCTGCCACCACCATGCTTCACCGTAGGGGATGGTATTGGCCAGGTGATAAGCGGTGCCTGGTTTCCTCCAGACGTGACGCTTGGCATTCAGGCCAATCTTGGTTTCATCAGACCAGAGAATCTTGTTTCTCATGGTCTGAGAGTCATTTTGGTGCCTTTTGACAAACTCCAAACAGGCTGTCATGTGCCATTCACTGAGGAGTGACTTCCGTCTGGCCACTGTACAATAAAGGCCTGATTGATGGAGTGCTTCAGAGATGGTTGTCCTTCTGGAAGGTTCTCCCATCCCCACAGAGGAACTCTGGAGCTCTGTCAGAGTGACCATCGGGTTCTTGTCACCTCCCTGACCAAGGCCCTTCTGACCCGGATACTCAGTTTGGCCGTGCGGCCAGCTCTAGGAAGAGTCTTGGTGGTTCCAAACTTCTTACATTTAAGAATGATGGAAGCCACTGTGTTCTTGGGGGCCTTTAATGCAGCAGACGTTTTTTGGTACTCTTTCCCAGATCGGTGCCTCAAAACAATCCTCAGAGTTCTACAGACAATTCCATCAACCTCATGGCTTGGTTTTTGCTCTGACATGCACTGTCAAATTTGGGACCTTTTTTAGACAGGTGTGTTCCTTTCCAAACCATGTCCAGTCGATTGAATTTACCACAGGTGGACTCCAATCAAGTTGTAGAATCATCTCAAGCATGACCAATGGAAACAGGATGTACCTGAGCTAAATTTCAAGTCTCATAGCAAAGGGTCTGAATACTTATGTACTGTACAAAAGCTATTTCTACTTTTTATTTTTTATCCAATGGCAAAAATGTCTAAAAACCTGTTTCGCTTTGTCATTATGGGGTATTGTGTGTAGATTGATGAGGGAAAAAAATAATTGAATCCATTTTAGAACAAGGCTGTAACGTAAAAAGCTAACCTATGTGGGAACTGGGAAGGATGTTTTAATGCATTTTCAGCTATTGTTCAGTCTAATTTGATGTCCCGGTATCTGAGGATGGGTTGAGCCTCATTAGTATAGGCCTACGTAGTAAGGCTAAGAGTGTATTTTACCAGCTTAATCCCAAAGTCAAAGCCTACAAACAATGTAATTAGGAGATAGATGGTGCGGGCACGCTAATCCATTTAAAACAAATTAATGCATGACATTAAGAAGAGCCACGTTTAATCTGAACTTGAAGTAGTACATAAAACAGTATAGGCTAGGCTCATCAGGACAACAACAAGTAAATCCTCATTTGCCATGATTAATATGGTTGAACTATTGCACTGATAACGCTGTCCATCTGTCTGTGCTGTCAGTGTATGGTTAGAGATTACATCGCGTGTTAAGACTTCAAAAGTGGTTTTAAAATGAGTTCTACACCATCTGTTTTGAATATCTAGCTTCCTGACTCAATCCCAAATGAATGGAAACGACGGGCACTAATTTCATCATTTCAGAAACTTCATTTCATAGTTCAGATGGTACCTATCTTTCACTTTCATTTGGAATTGAGGGACCACAGCATGGTGAATTAGATTTGAGTGACGTTTCTCGTATTTGCCATAATAATCGTAAAGCCATGGCAATGTCTTCCTTGCATTATTTATATAAAGTCTGACTCAAAGCCCTATGCATGCATATCCACATAGGCTGCCTACATGACACTTTCAAGAAAATATTTTGTACTTGAGCGCAATATGAAATGGAGGAGTAATACGACTACAAGGCTAGCAAATTAACTTCGTTTTCCGCTGGAAATCACATTTCCTGTAGCCGTGGCAAACCTAGCCTTACCTTGCAGCCTACTTTTCTGAGACTGTCAAGCTCATCCGTGTGGTACCTCAGAAAATAATCAAATCTCATATCTACCAGACTACTACCAAGTTCCGCCACCTTTCTCTGTCAATCAATCATCACTCGATTTGTCACTTTCTCTGAAGCACCCAACCAAGTTTACGCATTTGGCCTGTGAATGAGTAATGGTTTTCAGGGGTTTAAAATAAAGTAGCTATATGATTATAATTGTAATTAAATAATATGTACAATGAGCCTAATAGCCTATGAGGAGGAGCGCAGTTTTTCTGAGAAATCAGAAATATGATCTGACCTCCGTGGTCCCGAGGCTTGAAAACCTTGAAATCCAAAGAAAACTCTAAAATACCGTTGATAATAAGGGTTATTCTAACTTGCTCACATATTTTCAGACATACCTTGACCATCAAATAGAAATGTAGATAGTTGGCTCGCCTGGATAATCCAGTTCACTTCACAGCGACGAGGAATCCTGCATGAGACTCAACCTCCGCACCCATTTTTATAAATCCCATATCATTGTGTGGTTCAGGCAAGCTAAAGAGATGTCTTGCGGTTTTATATTAACTGTCAGTGCTGCGACTAGCTATTCTGATTGGAGGTCGAGACGAGACTCCCCCCAACTTCTTCGCTGAGCACTGAAGTCCGGATAGGTTTCCGCCAGCACCCCTGTCTTTTTCTAATCACTTTTGATGTTGGACCCGAACGGTGCGCGCTCTAGTGGAGAGACTGGTGCGAGGACCGACATGAAATTATTCCATTGTTACAGATATACAGAATGTTATGCAATAGAGCCCCACAGTGGAAGTGTCATAATATCCATAGAAACTAGCGGTCAAACACGGAAATGGTTCCAATCGTTCACCCACCATTCACTTTTCACATTGGGCATTAAAATAAAGGCCGTGTTTCATGTGGGCTTTGATAACCATGTCAATCTCTCTCGGACAAGGTGATTTATATCAATATATTTGGCTCAATTTACTCTCAGATTCGAAAATGCTAATTCGTATCAAAGTAGACATAATTTAAACTTGCACAATATTTACTGCAGCCTCAATGTGGTGATGAAGGCCATTCATAGCAACTAACAAATGGTTGATGTAGACATAAACAGCAACAGGGGCACTGGGTGTTAACAAAGATTTAAGAGGAAGAGAAGGCCAATATTGCTGCACAATATTGGGCTTGACGCTGTTCATCTGTGGGTTCTGGGCTACATCAATTGTTTTCACAGTATGATGACAGAGAGTGGGCCCCAACACACACACGCACACAGATGAAGAGGCAGGTATGAAAAACACTGAAGTGGAGAGAGAAAACAATACAATGTCTTTTCAACTGTGGGCTTCCCTCTCCTTTTCAGGTCTGTAAAAAGAAAACAGCTGAAGTCGAGATTAGAAGGTTGCCACAAACAGTTTGTGTACTAGATCAATTTGTATGCAGAATTTGTTTCAAGGATGAATAATTTGCTGACTGTGTCCTCAGAAAACATAGGCAGTAAGTCCTAAAATATCCCTTCCCCCCCATCTGTCACCTTCTATTTGGCAGTAAATGACTGGAAAAGTTAGAATAGTTCCAGAGAACCGTGTGATTTTGGAATCCTGTTCATTTATTATGTGATATTCAGAGAATGAGCCCCTTGTGTAGCTAATTATGTTATCAGAATCTGTCTGGATGGGGATGCTCGTTACAGATGATAAACAGTTTCTCCAGCTGAGGCATGGGGCTGGAGAAATGTAACCACCACCAGAACTGTGGACTGATGGTCCATGAAATTGACATGATGGTTTGAAACATTCTTTGAAGCTGTATATTGATGTTGTGCAAAAAAAAATAAGGATTTTGGCTCAATCTATTGAATGTTTGAGTCAAAATGACTGCTCATTGGCTCAAATGGGGTCCCTCATGGACCCACACATGTTATATTAGTATTTTCCATGAAGTGAGACAGACCATGTATGAGGTTCCAACTTTTCTTTTTAATTAACAAAGGCTGCATTTGTAGAGTTCCATAAAGAAAGATGCCCACATATCAAGTAAAACATTACAATTTCTCATTGAAAAATAGGTGTGTGGAAATTCAGTTGCATTTTCATGGTCGGTTTGGGTGGGGGGGGGGGTGTTGACCATCTCAAGAGTTGGTATATATTCAGCTTCAGGTGCAAATGACAGGGAGGGTAAATACATTCAGTCTACGGGATATAACATGTGCTTAGTACCAATGGTTTGTCTCTAAAACAGTCCATCGTTAGTACTCCATTCTTCATAAACTACTGCTAGAGAGGGAGTGTGGCCTAAAACCACAGTTCTATAAATAGATGCATGTATTAGGTCAATTCAGACAGACTATTGTATTTAATTTATTTCTCCCTCAACTCAGTGTGCAGAAAAGGCTTTTTGTGGTGTGGAGTGCTCACCAGCAGGGGAGAGAGGGCACAAGAAGAACAAAACCAAAATAAATCACAAAAACTTGGATATGTCAATAAAAAAAGAACAGTACATCGTTAAAAAAAACTAGTGGCCACCAGTTGCAAGTTTATGCATTACACACTATTCACACTTGTACAATAGAAAATCAAAGGAGTCTGCCCACTTTTCAAACAGTCTTATGAGGCAGCTCTTCTTCTGTAATGGACTTTCTAGGATCACTGGCCTTTTGCATACCTGACGTGTGCAGACTCACTAACACTATTGTATTGCGAGCACAGCAGATGCTTGGGGAGAGAGCAGACTTGAATGGTTGCTAGGCACGGCCTTTCTTTACTTCCAATACACTGTAGATTTGATCTCTCCACACAGAATTCCCATATCCAGTATGGTATATGAACAGTCCTATTATAAAGAGGAAGTTGTGTGAAGATGTTCTGAGCAGCTGCCGTGTGGTTGGCACCTTCCTCTGTGCCAGGAACCTCCAATGGAGGTAGGTTGACTGAACCCGTGGCAGGCGTGGGTAGAAGGGCATATCAAATCTCTACGTACATAAAAATGTTTGTGCTCTTTGAGAGGCTGGGCATCCAATGGCGTTGTCTTGCTCACTGACCCCCTCACTCTCTCACTGTGCTCTCACACACACTTAAGAAAACAAAATAACAAAATCACATGCACATACACATTTTTTACACTTCTGCAAACATCAATTTACAAGGAAATTAGCTACAGTTATTCATTTATGAACATAAAAAAGCTTGTTTCTGTATTATTTAGCGAAAATTAAACGTAAAGTAACTACTCAAGTAATTTGACTGTTTTGTCTTGATTCACCCTGGAGAGGGGGGTGCCCCCTTGGTTAACTAATCAGGAACCCCTCCTCCCCAAATGCCTATGCTGGTCACCGCTAAAAGTTCCAGAGGCAAAGAAAACATCAATTTCAGTCTGATTCTCTGTCACCCACAGGCTTCTTCTTACCATAGTATTCTAAAAGCCCACCAGTGGTGTGGAGATGTGTAGAGACTGGATGTTTCATACGCCCCCTCACCCCATTTCCACGGCAACACTTATTCAGAGAGCATGCGAGCATGTTGCCCAGCAATGAGGGAGAGCTGTGGCAGGGCGAGTGGTGTTGCAGGCTGAGAAGGGTGTGAGACCCCCCCCCATCCCTTTAACCCACTTGAGCTACAGCTCGCAGCCTTCACACTTCTCTTACCTAAAGTGTCCCCCCCCCCACTATTCACAATAAAGTGCTTCAGCTAACAAATGAACAAAAAGTTCTAATTACAAATCTACAGATTCCTTTGCTCTTCAGGATTCTTTCCATGTGTGTAACAACGGTGTGTGTGTGTGTATTCTTGTATTGTAAAGTGTGTGTTTGGGCGTTTGAGTGTGTGTATTTGTTACAGTGTTGGCCAGACTGCCTGCCTTTAAGTTGACTAATCTCATATACTCCTTCCATCCACTTCAATACTAAAGACGATGTCAGACGGCATGACATCATCCTTCTTCTATCCCAAACCAATAAATAATCACAACAGCATTAATAACACAGAGTAAAAACCTTTACATTATTATAATAACTGTGATTTGCATTAAAAAGTTGTCTTTTTCATCGGTGTATAAGTCTCTGTTGTCATTGTCCTCATGTCAATCTCTTTCTTCTGGTACAAAATAATTTAAAAATCCTGCAAGTCAGAAACAAAAAGCTGGGTAGTTTGTTTGATCTGGTGGTGTGTGTCCTCATCCCACTCTCTTCAAGGAGTCGGTTGACAGACAGCATGCGAGAAGATGCCTGTGTCTTGTTCATGTCCTGTGAATGTCTCAGTTACAGGATCATTGGATCATCTTTGGTAGTGAATGTGTGCATCATCTCTCGTGCACTTCAGCGGTCAGTCTGCGATGCCCAAGAAGGTTTAATACCATCTGTCGTGTTGCTGTTTGCTTAAACTAAAAAAAAGATAAAGAATCTGAAAGGTGCTTGGACTGCTACGTGAGTGAACATTGGGGTTCTGTGCTTGTTCTCAAGGTTCTACGGTTAGGGTAGAGAGTGGTCCGTCTGGGCAGAGGAGGAAGGCAGGTAGGTCACAGCTGCCCCTGATGTGTGTGTGTGTGTGTGTGTGTGTGTGTGTGTGTGTGTGTGTGTGTGTGTGTGTGTGTGTGTGTGTGTGTGTGTGTGTGTGTGTGTGTGGTCTGCTACTCGTAAAGTGTGACGGTGCAGTAGCAGAGGGCAGAGATTCTCCGGTCCACACTGGCCTTGTCTGTTGAGGAGACACAAACACATTCAGATCACAGTCACTGGAGCGGCTGTTCAATGTCACAATGCCTTGGCTGCCATGCCACACACTCTGTCAAAGCACCATAGTGCACTCTAAACCTAATCCGATTGAAGCCTCATCTGAATGCACCTCAGAGATAGACTAAGTGGTTGAAGCAAGCCTTTTAGTGCCGGTTACCATTATGATAAGAAGTCAAAGGGATTGTTCTCAACAGACTCTAGTTAACACACTTGACTCTCCATATTAATATCCATGTCCACTACACCAGAGTCTCTGATACACTACAATGTGATAAGCTAGTCTGGTCTCTGACAGAGCCTGTTGGGGGAGTCTAGCCTGGTTGTCAGATGGATTTGTGCCTTTGGCCATACATGACATATCAATGGTGTGGCAGAAACAGACTGGTATCCAATCTATAGTTGAGGTCGGTGGGTGGATACTTACACTTGGCCACATTTTCAATGTCTGCAGGGTCCTGGAGGATCTTGGACAGGCCATCTAGCAGCATGGCAGCCTTGTTGTAGCGGTAGGCTATGTCCTCCGTCTGCTGAAACATCTCATCCAGAGCTGCAGACTGCACCGTTTCCACAGCGTGGTTATAGATGAGTTTCTCTGCGGTCACGCTGTTGATCTCATCTACGAAGCGCTGCTTGTCGGAGAAGAAGTGGTTCAGCTTGTCAGTGAGCCGCCGACACAGGGAGATGCAGCTCTTGTAACGCTCGTTCAGACTCTTCACCACTGAGGAAGGGGAGGGAGGGGGAGAGAAAGCTAGTTATGCTCAAAATAAACTAAAATAATGATATCTAAGTATTATACATGCATCTGGATACTATTGATATTTTAAGTTAGTATGCCGTTTTTAAAATGTTTTTTTCTTCCATAAATACTATAGTGTAATGGCACTGTTACCGGTCTGGGGACTTCTGTCTTACCCTGCTTGACTGCGCTGGAGGGGTTGAGCTTGGCTGATTTAATCTGGGCCTTGGCCAGGTGGAGGGAGGAGGCTAGGAGCTGGGCAGCCTTCATGTACAGCACCAGCTGCTCAACCTGCCTGTAGAGGGCAGTACAGCACATATTACTAACCTATACATCTTATTTCTTTCCATGGCTTTCCTTTCTTTCTAAAAAATAATAATAACATCCTTTCCTTTCACAATTTTTTTTTAAAATTGTGATGAAACAATATCATTTTTTGTGCATCACTATGACGAAATGCAACAGGTTTGGGTCCGAACTAAAACCAAAATACATTCAGTTAAAATGACCCTCCCCGCATATTTGGTCTCTCCCTTACCCCCACTCCTTGCTGAGCTGGCTGATCTGGTCCACTACCACACTCTCCTGAGTGGGGTAGAGGGAGGCAGCCGATACACCCAGGTCTGCTCCTCCTGCTCGCACCGCTGCGATATCCAGGACACAGTCAGTGAAGGACAGCATCATCCGTAGGTGCATCAGAGTGTCTGTGTGCTCTCGCTGTAGTCACAAACACATGATACAGGTCAGATATTACAGAAAGACGTGTGCAAATAGAAATTACACACACACAGAGAAGGTCCCCTCTCACCTCCATGAGTGTCTCCTCAGGCAGCTCTGGGGCCTCGAAGGTGATGAATCCATCCAGGCTGGGGGGAGAGGTACCGTAGGGGACATAGCGTAGGCTGCTGGGACCTGCCTCTGCCCCCCCTTGGGGAGGGGTCCCAATTGCCATGCCTGGAGGAGATCCCACATACACTCGCCCACTGGTGGAGCATAGGGAGCCTGCCGAACTGTTGGAGCCCACTGAGAGCGAGAGAAGGCGAGAGGAATATAACTTTATTGTTCATGTGAGTCATTATGTAGATCACTTTGGCATAATTTGATTGCTCTTTTCATTGGTTGAATTTGAATTCTAGAGAATTTCAGATTTTAAGATACAATTATTATTTTTTCCCCAGAACAATGTTCAGTCCACTGAGACAGACGATTATTGATAGTACCCACTAAGATGGACAGCACAAGAAGAGGGAGAGAGATTGCCCACTAAATTGCAGTTATGTACCTCAGGGAACTGGCATTGGAACCACTACCCCTGAGTTAGCGCTTCACTCCAGGTAGGCAACATTGAGTGGTCATAGTAATTAGCGTTAGAAGGTTAGCTAGGAGGGTGTAGCTTTGGGAAGTGGGGTTTAGCAAATGGTTAGCCTAGCAGGTTAGCCTAGTAGTTAGCCGCTGACGCAGTGAGCGGTCTCACCTGAGGTGGTGCGCGGCCGGGTGCCCAGGTGGCTGCAGGTAGGGGGGGTGCTGCTGTTGGGGGGCGAGCCCACGGTGAAGAGAACGGTCCGGGGACTCGCCGCCCCACCCTGAAGCTGAGCCAGCCCAAACAGTCCTGCCGGGGCTAGGGAGGGAGGGGGCGGTCATTCACACTAAGCCAATCAAGCTCTCACAGGAAGTGCCTGTCAGAGCAGCCAATCCAAGCAGTTCATGCAGGGCGAGAAGCCATGAAGCAGAAAGACTGGTGAGTCTTTGTATTTGTGTTGTTCTTGGGGACAATGACAAGTGTCATCTACTAAACCATTGTTGTACAGGTCAGTTTACTAGCTAGGTTATTTCTTACTAAACTCTCTAATTTCACAACCCATTTTCTGTCTCCAGCTGTTTTCTAATTAACGGTACAAACATCTATTCCATTAATTATACCGGTGAGGACAAACTAGGACAGTGTGTGTGTGTCAGTGTGTGTTTATTTACCTGTATCCATGGGCCGCTCTGTGTTGAGGCTGTCCGTGCTTCCCTGGTAGGGCTGTCCCCCTAGAGTGATTCTGATTGGCTGTTCAGACAGACGGCCAGTACTGACAGACCTGGGGAGAGAAATACATGCAGAACACACTGAGATGAGCAAGATATACACTATATATACAAAAGTGTGTGGACACCGCTTCAAATTAGTGTATTTGGCTATTTCAGCCATACCCGTTGCTGAAAGGTCTATAAAATCGAGCACACAGCAATGCAATCTCCATAGCCAAACATTGGCCGTAGAATGGCCTTACTGAAGAGCTCAGTGACTTTCGATGTGGCACCGTCATAGGATGCCACCTTTCCAACAAGTCAGTTTGTCAAATTTCTGCCCTGCTAGAGCTCCCCGTTCAACTGTAAGTGATGTTATTGTGAAGTGGAAATGTCTGGGCACAACAAGGCTCAGCTGCGAAATGGTAGGCCACACAAGCTCACAGGGCACCGCCGAGTGCTGAAGCTCGTAAAAATTGTCTATCCTCGGTTGCAACACTCACTACAGAGTTCCAAACTGTCTCTGGAAGCAATGTCAGCATAATAACTGTTTGTCGGGAGCTTCATGAAATGGGTTTCCATGGCCAAGCAGCTGCACACAAGCCTAAGATCACCATGCACAACGCCAACAGTTGGCTGTAGTGGTGTAAAGCTCGCTATCATTGGCCTCTGGAGCAGTGGAAACGCGTTCTCTGGAGTGATGAATCACGCTTCACCAACTGGCAGTCGGACGGACTAATAATGATCTGGGGCTGTTTTTCATGGTTCGGGCTAGGCCCCTTAGTTCCAGTGAAGGGAAATCTTAACGCTACAGCATACAATGACATTCTAGACAATTCTGTGCTTCCAACTTTGTGGCAACAGCTTGGGGAAGGCCCTTTCCTGTTTCAGCATGACAATGGTCTCGTGCACAAAGCGAGGTCCATACAGAAATGGTTTGTCAAGATCGGTGTGGAAGAACTTGACTGGCCTGCACAGAGCCCTGACCTCAACCCCATCGAACACCTTTGGGATGAATTGGAATGCCGACTGCGAGCCAGGCCTAATCGCCCAATATCAGTGCCGACCTCACTAATGCTTGTAGCTGAATGGAAGCAAGTCCCCACAGCAATATTCCAACTAGAGGTCGACCGTTTAATCGGTCGATTAACCGATTTCAAGTTTTCATAACAAATCGGTAATCAGCATTTTTGGATGCCGATTATGGCCGGTTAAATTGCATTCCATGAGGAAACTGCGTGGCAGGCTGCCTACCTGTTACGCGAGTGCAGCAAGGAGCCAAGGTAAGCTGCTAGCTGGCGTTAAACTTATCTTATAAAAAACAATATTTCTTCACATAATCACTAGTTAACTACACATGGTTGATGATATTACTAGGTTAACTAGCTTGTCCTGCGTTGCATAAAATCAATGCGATATGCAATATTAACTAGGGAAATTGTGTCACTTCGCTTGCATTCATTGCACGCAGAGTCAGGGTATACAGTGCCTTGCGAAAGTATTCGGCCCCCTTGAACTTTGCGACCTTTTGCCACATTTCAGGCTTCAAACATAAAGATATAAAACTGTATTTTTTTGTGAAGAATCAACAACAAGTGGGACACAATCATGAAGTGGAACGACATTTATTGGATATTTCAAACTTTTTTAACAAATCAAAAACTGAAAAATTGGGCGTGCAAAATTATTCAGCCCCTTTACTTTCAGTGCAGCAAACTCTCTCCAGAAGTTCAGTGAGGATCTCTGAATGATCCAATGTTGACCTAAATGACTAATGATGATAAATACAATCCACCTGTGTGTAATCAAGTCTCCGTATAAAATGCACCTGCACTGTGATAGACTCAGAGGTCCGTCAAAAGCGCAGAGAGCATCATGAAGAACAAGGAACACACCAGGCAGGTCCGAGATACTGTTGTGAAGAAGTTTAAAGCCGGATTTGGATACAAAAAGATTTCCCAAGCTTTAAACATCCCAAGGAGCACTGTGCAAGCGATAATATTGAAATGGAAGGAGTATCAGACCACTGCAAATCTACCAAGACCTGGCCGTCCCTCTAAACTTTCAGCTCATACAAGGAGAAGACTGATCAGAGATGCAGCCAAGAGGCCCATGATCACTCTGGATGAACTGCAGAGATCTACAGCTGAGGTGGGAGACTCTGTCCATAGGACAACAATCAGTCGTATATTGCACAAATCTGGCCTTTATGGAAGAGTGGCAAGAAGAAAGCCATTTCTTAAAGATATCCATAAAAAGTGTTGTTTAAAGTTTGCCACAAGCCACCTGGGAGACACACCAAACATGTGGAAGAAGGTGCTCTGGTCAGATGAAACCAAAATTGAACTTTTTGGCAACAATGCAAAACATTATGTTTGGCGTAAAAGCAACACAGCCCATCACCCTGAACACACCATCCCCACTGTCAAACATGGTGGTGGCAGCATCATGGTTTGGGCCTGCTTTTCTTCAGCAGGGACAGGGAAGATGGTTAAAATTGATGGGAAGATGGATGGAGCCAAATACAGGACCATTCTGGAAGAAAACCTGATGGAGTCTGCAAAAGACCTGAGACTGGGACGGAGATTTGTCTTCCAACAAGACAATGATCCAAAACATAAAGCAAAATCTACAATGGAATGGTTCAAAAATAAACATATCCAGGTGTTAGAATGGCCAAGTCAAAGTCCAGACCTGAATCCAATCGAGAATCTGTGGAAAGAACTGAAAACTGCTGTTCACAAATTATCTCCATCCAACCTCACTGAGCTCGAGCTGTTTTGCAAGGAGGAATGGGAAAAAAATTCAGTCTCTCGATGTGCAAAACTGATAGAGACATACCCCAAGCGACTTACAGCTGTAATCGCAGCAAAAGGTGGCGCTACAAAGTATTAACTTAAGGGGGCTGAATAATTTTGCACGCCCAATTTTTCAGTTTTTGATTTGTTAAAAAAGTTTGAAATATCCAATAAATGTCGTTCCACTTCATGATTGTGTCCCACTTGTTGTTGATTCTTCACAAAAAAATACAGTTTTATATCTTTATGTTTGAAGCCTGAAATGTGGCAAAAGGTCGCAAAGTTCAAGGGGGCCGAATACTTTCGCAAGGCACTGTATGCAACAGTTTGGGCCGCCTAGCTTGTTGTGAACTAATTTGCCAGAATTATACATAATTATGACATAACATTGAAGGTTGTGCAATGTAACAGAAGTATTTAGACTTAGGGTTGCCACCCGTTTGATAAAATACGGAACGGTTCCGTATTTCACTGAAAGAATAAACGTTTTGTTTTCGAAATGATAGTTTCCGGATATGACCATATTAAATAACCAAAGGCTCGTATTTCTGTCTTTATTATATTATAATTAAGTCTATGATTTGATAGAGCAGTCTGACGGAGCGGTGGTAGGCGGTAGCAGGCTCGTAAGCATTTATTAAAACTTTACTGCGTTTGCCAGCAGCTCTTAGCAATGCTTGATTCACACACTGTTTATGACTTCAAACCTATCAACTCCTGAGATTAGGCTGGCAATACTAAAGTGCCTATTAGAACATCCAATAGTCAAAGGTATATGAAATACAAATGGTATAGCGAGAAATAGTCGATGCGTCATAATTCCTATAATAACTACAACCTAAAACTTCTGAACTGGGAATATTGAAGAACTGGGAATATTGAACTATCAGCTTTCATATGTTCTGAGCAAGGAACTTAAACGTTAGCTTTTTTACATGGCACATAATGCACTTTTATTTCTTCTCCAACACTGTGTTTTTGCATTATTTAAACCAAATTGAGCATGTTTCATTATTTACTTGAGACTAAATAGATTTTATGTATGTATTATTGTATTATGTATTATTTTATTTTCATTGTTCATTCAGCATTTTTGTAATTGTCATTAATACAAATATATATATAAATATATATATATAAATAAAAATTGTCCGATTAATAAATATCGGCTTATTTTGGTCCTCCAATAATCGGTATCGGCGTTGAAAAATCATACTCGGTCAACCTCTAATTCCAACATCTAGTGTAAAGCCTTCTCAGAAGAGGGTAGGCTGTTAAAGCAGCAAAGGGGGGAGCAACTCCATATTAACGCCCATGATTTTGAAATGAGATGTTCAACGAGCAGGTGTCCACATACATTTGGTAATGTAGTATATATTACCCACACAGAAAGAGAAAGACCATAGTGCTCACATTACCTGCCAAAGGTGGTCCTACTGGCCTCAGGGGCAGACTGGCGCCCACTGGGATAGGGGGTGCAGTGGTGGGCACAGATGTCCCGTGCGTCCGCCAGGGTCTTAGTGGTTGTGGGACTGTCTGCCAGGGCCATCAGGTTACAGGACGCCTGCGTCTTAGGGATCTTGAATGGGGCCGAGATGGGCTGAACAGGGACATCGAGGTCAACAGTTACTGGGAATACTCACTCCAAGGTTGTGGTAAGTAGGACCGTAGCAAAACAGAATTGGGCTTATGATTAAAATATGCCAAAATGGTTATCAACTTAACCGACCTTGGTGGGGGAGCCAATGATGGTGGGCAGCGGTGACTTTGTCAGCCAATCAGAGGAGCGGGGAGAGGAGCCCAGGTGTTTGGTGGGGGAGGTGCCCAGATTGCCAGGGCGACCCAGATGAGGGGAGTGGCTGGTGGGGTAGTTGGAGGTGGAGGGCTGGATGGGGTCTGACAGCTGCTTATGGAGTTTCTGTCTGGTCTGGTAGACCTCGGTCAGGGTGGGGGCACTCTGAAGGCGAGCCCCCAGTAACTGGGACGACGGCACTGGAGAACCTAAAGGAGACACACAGTCATTCATAGAAGTCATTTATCACTTAATGTAAAAGTTTAAGTTTCATCAGTTACATTAGTGTTAGTATATTGTCATTGGAGTTGGCCCATACTAATCTAGAGAAAATGTACAATTCACCACTAGATGGCTCTACAGTTTTGAAATGTGTATTTTTCCACTGTAATCCAAGTCAAAAATAGCAGCAGTGAAGGGCCACTAGGTTAATGTTTTTATAAGCCTCTTGTTAATTCAGAGTATTGCTGCTGAGAAGTTCAAAAAGACCCCTTCTAGTTTCTTCTTTAGCAGGACATCAAGTCTGTATTGGTTTCTTCTTTAGCAGGCCATTAAGTCTGTATTTGTTTTTTCTTTAACAGATCATCAAGTCTGTGTTTGTTTCTTCTTTAGCAGGTCATCAGGTCTGGCTTGTTTCTTATTTAGCAGGTCATCAGGTCTGGGTTGTTTCTTCTTTAGCAGGTCATCAGGTCTGGTTTCTTTCGTCTTTAGCAGGTCATCAGGTCTGGGTTGTTTCTTCTTTAGCAGGTCATCAGGTCTGGGTTGTTTCTTCTTTAGCAGGTCATCAGGTATGGGTTGTTTCTTCTTTAACAGGTCATCAAGTCTGTATTTGTTTCTTCTTTAGCAGGTCATCAGGTCTGGTTTGTTTCTTCTTTAGCAGATCATCAGGTCTGGGTTGTTTCTTCTTTAGCAGGTCATCAGGTCTGGGTTGTTTCTTCTTTAGCAGGTCATCAGGTATGGGTTGTTTCTTCTTTAGCAGGTCATCAGGTCTGGGTTGTTTCTTCTTTAGCAGGTCATCAGGTCTGGGTTGTTTCTTCTTTAGCAGGTCATCAGGTCTGGTTTGTTTCTTCTTTAGCAGGTCAACAGGTCTGGCTTGTTTCTTCTTTAGCAGGTCATCAGGTCTGGGTTGTTTCTTCTTTAGCAGGTCATCAGGTCTGGGTTGTTTCTTCTTTAGCAGGTCATCAGGTCTGGTTTGTTTCTTCTTTAGCAGATCAACAGGTCTGGCTTGTTTCTTCTGTAGCAGGTCATCAGGTCTGGGTTGTTTCTTCTTTAGCAGGTCATCAGGTCTGGGTTGTTTCTTCTTTAGCAGGTCATCAGGTATGGGTTGTTACTTCTTTAACAGGTCATCAAGTCTGTATTTGTTTCTTCTTTAGCAGGTCATCAGGTCTGGTTTGTTTCTTCTTTAGCAGGTCATCAGGTCTGGTTTGTTTCTTCTTTAGCAGGTCATCAGGTCTGGGTTGTTTCTTCTTTAGCAGGTCATCAGGTCTGGTTTGTTTCTTCTTTAGCAGGTCATCAGGTCTGGGTTGTTTCTTCTTTAGCAGGTCATCAGGTCTGGGTTGTTTCTTCTTTAGCAGGTCATCAGGTCTGGTTTGTTTCTTCTTTAGCAGGTCAACAGGTCTGGCTTGTTTCTTCTTTAGCAGGTCATCAGGTCTGGGTTGTTTCTTCTTTAGCAGGTCATCAGGTCTGGGTTGTTTCTTCTTTAGCAGGTCATCAGGTCTGGGTTGTTTCTTCTTTAGCAGGTCATCAGGTCTGGTTTGTTTCGTCTTTAGCAGGTCATCAGGTCTGGTTTGTTTCGTCTTTAGCGGGTCATCAGGTCTGGGTTGTTTCTTCTTTAGCAGGTCATCAGGTCTGGGTTGTTTCTTCTTTAGCAGGTCATCAGGTCTGGGTTGTTTCTTCTTTAGCAGGTCATCAGGTCTGGGTTGTTTCTTCTTTAGCAGGTCATCAGGTCTGGGTTGTTTCTTCTTTAGCAGGTCATCAGGTCTGGGTTGTTTCTTCTTTAGCAGGTCATCAGGTCTGGTTTGTTTCTTCTTTAGCAGGTCAACAGGTCTGGCTTGTTTCTTCTTTAGCAGGTCATCAGGTCTGGGTTGTTTCTTCTTTAGCAGGTCATCAGGTCTGGGTTGTTTCTTCTTTAGCAGGTCATCAGGTCTGGTTTGTTTCTTCTTTAGCAGATCAACAGGTCTGGCTTGTTTCTTCTGTAGCAGGTCATCAGGTCTGGGTTGTTTCTTCTTTAGCAGGTCATCAGGTCTGGGTTGTTTCTTCTTTAGCAGGTCATCAGGTATGGGTTGTTACTTCTTTAACAGGTCATCAAGTCTGTATTTGTTTCTTCTTTAGCAGGTCATCAGGTCTGGTTTGTTTCTTCTTTAGCAGGTCATCAGGTCTGGGTTGTTTCTTCTTTAGCAGGTCATCAGGTCTGGGTTGTTTCTTCTTTAGCAGGTCATCAGGTATGGGTTGTTTCTTCTTTAGCAGGTCATCAGGTCTGGGTTGTTTCTTCTTTAGCAGGTCATCAGGTCTGGGTTGTTTCTTCTTTAGCAGGTCATCAGGTCTGGTTTGTTTCTTCTTTAGCAGGTCAACAGGTCTGGCTTGTTTCTTCTTTAGCAGGTCATCAGGTCTGGGTTGTTTCTTCTTTAGCAGGTCATCAGGTCTGGGTTGTTTCTTCTTTAGCAGGTCATCAGGTCTGGGTTGTTTCTTCTTTAGCAGGTCATCAGGTCTGGGTTGTTTCTTCTTTAGCAGATCATCAGGTCTGGGATGTTTCTTCTTTAGCAGGTAATCAGGTCTGGGTTATTTCTTCTTTAGCAGGTCATCAGGTCTGGTTTGTTTCGTCTTTAGCAGGTCATCAGGTCTGGGTTGTTTCTTCTTTAGCAGGTCATCAGGTCTGGGTTGTTTCTTCTTTAGCAGGTCATCAGGTCTGGTTTGTTTCGTCTTTAGCAGGTCATCAGGTCTGGTTTGTTTCGTCTTTAGCGGGTCATCAGGTCTGGGTTGTTTCTTCTTTAGCAGGTCATCAGGTCTGGGTTGTTTCTTCTTTAGCAGGTCATCAGGTCTGGGTTGTTTCTTCTTTAGCAGGTCATCAGGTCTGGGTTGTTTCTTCTTTAGCAGGTCATCAGGTCTGGTTTGTTTCTTCTTTAGCAGGTCATCAGGTCTGATTTGTTTCTTCTTTAGCAGGTCATCAGGTCTGGGTCGTTTCATCTTTAGCAGGTCATCAGGTCTGGGATGTTTCTTCTTTAGCAGGTCATCAGGTCTGGGTTGGTTCTTCATTGACAAGTCATCAGGTCTGGTTTGTTTCTTCTTTAGCAGGTCATCAGGTCTGGTTTGTTTCTTCTTTAGCAGGTCATCAGGTCTGGGTTGTTTCTTCTTTAGCAGGTCATCAGATCTGGTTTGTTTCTTCTTTAGCAGGTCATCAGGTCTGGGTTGTTTCTTCTTTAGCAGGTCATCAGGTCTGGTTTGTTTCTTCTTTAGCAGGTCATCAGGTCTGGTTTGTTTCTTCTTTAGCAGGTCATCAGGTCTGGGTTGTTTCTTCTTTAGCAGGTCATCAGGTCTGGGTTGTTTCTTCTTTAGCAGGTCATCAGGTCTGGGTTGTTTCTTCTTTAGCAGGTCATCAAGTCTGGTTTGTTTCTTCTTTAGCAGGTCATCAGGTCTGGGTTGTTTCTTCTTTAGCAGGTCATCAGGTCTGGGTTGTTTCTTCTTTAGCAGGTCATCAGGTCTGGGTTGTTTCTTCTTTAGCAGGTCATCAAGTCTGGTTTGTTTCTTCTTTAGCAGGTCATCAGGTCTGGGTTGTTTCTTCTTTAGCAGGTCATCAGGTCTGGTTTGTTTCTTCTTTAGCAGGTCATCAGGTCTGGGTCGGTTTCTTTAGCAGGTCATCAGGTCTGGGTTGTTAATCTCCAGGTTTTCCAAAGGAGACAAAGTGCTAACTGTATCTGCACTGTTTTGCTCAAGGCAAGTCCTTTCTATGACACTGTGGTTGCCATGGATACTGGCCCCGTGACACACTTCTGAAATCTGCGTGGACGGGTGGTTGAAACGCTCCAACTCCCATACACACAACCTCCCTCCCAGAGTGTTAATGGAATACCTGTTATTTCAAATAAAACCTGACTCATGGCTTTTGTCAATCATAAACATCCACCTCAGGGGAGGGGAGAGAGAGAAGAACATGTAAACACTTCTGTAGCTGCCCTTGTCTGTCGCTCTTTAAAAGTCATCCTAGGCTGGGTTTCATAAGAGCACTAAGATCATATTTTGGCCATTTAGTTTAAATGGAATGAAGATCTTTGGGAAACCCAGCCTTGTTCTATCGGTCCGTCTGTCTACTGAACTCACCTCCTGAGGAGCTGCGGCTGCGGGACTCGTGGCCCTTAGTGTGTCCACAACAACAGTGACCCAGCTGCTCTGGGATTGTGCCCACTTGAAGATAAACACACACAGACATATTCATGCAGTGTTGCATTAGATGTCAACAGAAGGTTTCAATGTAAAAGGATGTTGATGCCAGGCGTGTTGAATGATATGAGATATGAGGACATGTTGGGGCATGTTCTCACCCAGAGGTGAGGGCGAGTATGGGCGGGAGCTGCCTATAGAGAGACGTCTGCCTGTCATCTGAGGGCTGTAGTCTGCAGAGCTGGCGGACCCAGAGCCAACCTTAGGGAAACCCATGGGACTGGTGTTGGACCGCCTCACTGTACCAGACCTGCATAGACCACAAGCACACACAATGGAGGTTTAGATATCACAAATACACAATACATACATAACAAAAACATAACATTCATTGTTAGTCCACCAGAACCAACACCTACAGTTCATGAACCCCCTTTTTAGTTACAGCGATGCTCTAGTTTCCAACCACTATCCTTCATGTTGCCATCAAATAACACTTGAATAACCTTTCTAAAATATGTGAAAACATGAACTTTGGCAACGAGCTTAGCTAGATTCTATTCCCTCAGCTCAGTGTAACAGTTGCCTTTTTTCACATGGCCCTAATTTCAACTTCCGGAGTTATTCAGCGACCGTCAGATTGCTGCCAAGACCACCCTGTCACGCTGCAAGCACTTCATACACGGCTGTTAGCCTACACTCGCAAAAAAACAAGCATGTCGGAACATTGGTTGAGCAACTGTTGTGCTGACAGCGAGTACTCTTCCACTCTCTCTCTTTCTGCCTCACTTCCTCTCTACAGTTTTCTGGAGTTAAAAAAAAGAAATATGTCTGACAGAGAAAAGAGTAGGCAGCAGGCGGACACATATGGAAGCCAGTCCTCCCCTGAGATGTCTGCAGTGTCTGTCTGCAAGCCTGCTGTACTAGCTCTCTGCATTCATCTCTTCTTGAACATAAAGAACGGTCGCTAAACGCTAACTCGTTAACTAGCCAGACACGGTCAATGACAGGGTAGTCGGTCTATGACAGAGAGCTTAATCCTCCTTGGAGGACACAGAGTAAGACCCACGGCCAAGGGACAAGGGGCAGCAGTCGGGGGAGGCTGGCTATTCCGTACTCTGACTAAATTACTTCCGGCACCGACAGAGATGGCCGCCTCGCTTCGCGTTCCAAGGAAACCATGCAGTATTTCTTTTTTTTACGTGTTATTTTGTACATTGGTACCCCACGTAATCTTAGGTTTTATTACGTAGAGTCGGGAGGAACTATTGGATATAAGAGCAACGTCAACTCACCATCATTATGACCAGGAATACGACTTTCCGAAGCGGATCCTCTGTTTTGCCCACCACCCAGGACAATGGATCGGATCCCAGCCGGCGAACCAAAACAACGACGCCGTAAAAGGGGCAGACAAAGCGGTCTTCTAGTCAGGCTCCAGGGACGGGCACATCGCGCACCACCCCCAAGCATACTACTCGCCAATGTCCAGTCTCTTGACAACAAGGTTGATGAAATACGAGCAAGGGCAGCATTCCAGAAAGACATAAGTAAGTAACATTCTTTGCTTCACAGAAACATGGCTCACTCGAGACACGCAATCGGAGTCGGTACAGCCACCTGGTTTCTTCACCCACAGAAACAAGCATCTTTCTGGTAAGAAGAGGGGCGGGGGGGGTTGCCTTATGATTAACGAGACGTGGTGTGATCATAACAATATACAGGAACTCAATTCCTTCTGTTCACCTGACTTAGAGTTCCTCACAATCAAATGTCGACCGCTGGGGATTTTAACAAGGCTAATTTGAAAACAAGACTCCCTAAATTCTATCAGCATATCGATTGTGCTACCAGGGCTGGTAAAACCCTGGATCATTGTTATTCTAACTTCTGCGACACATATAAGGCCTCTTCCCCGCCCTCCTTTCGGAAAAGCTGACCACAACTCCATTTTGTTGCTACCTGCCTATAGACAGAGACCACGCTTCAAGATTGCTTCGATCACGTAGACTGGGATATGTTCTGCATTGCGTCAAACAACAACTTTGACGAATACGGTGAGCGAGTTTATTAGTCAGTGCATCGGCGATGTCGTACCCACAGCAACTGTTTAAACATTCCCAAACCAGAAACCGTGGATTGGTGGCAGCATTCGCGCGAAACTGAAAACGCAAACCACTGCTTTTAATCAGGGCAAGATGACCGGGAACATGACCGAATAAAAACAGTGTAGCTATTCCCTCAGTCTCGACCCCGCCCTGTGCAACTGGGTACTGGACTTCCTGACGGGCCGCCCCAAGGTAGTGAGGGTAGGTAACAACATCTCCACCCCGCTGATCCTCAACACTGGGGCCCCACAAGGGTGCGTTCTGAGCTCCCTCCTGTACTCCCTGTTCACCCACGACTGCGTGGTCATGCACGCCTACAACTCAATCATCAAGTTTGCAGACGACACTACAGTGGTAGGCTTGATTACCAACAATGACGAGACGGCCTACAGGGAGGAGGTGAGGGCCCTCGGAGTGTGGTGTCAGGAAAATAGCCTTTCACTCAACGTCAACAAAACAAAGGAGATGATCGTGGACTTCAGGAAACAGCAGAGGGAGCACCCCCCTATCCACATCGACACGAAAGTAATGGAAAGGGTAGTAAGTTTTAAGTTCCTCGGCGTACACATCACGGACAAACTGAAATGGTCCACCCACACAGATAGCCTGTCACCAAAAGCACTCACAAACTTTTACAGATGCACAATCGAGAGCATCCTGTCGGGCTGAATCACCGCCTGGTACGGCAACTGCTCTCCCCACAACCGTAAGGCTCTCCAGAGGGTAGTGAGGTCTGCACAACGCATCACCGGGGGCAAACTACCTGCCCTCCAGGACACCTACACCACCCGATGTCACAGGAAGGCCATAAAGGTCATCAAGGACAACAACCACACGAGCCACTGCCAGTTCACCCAGCTATCATCCAGAAGGCGAGGTCAGTACAGGTGCATCAAAGCAGGGACCGAGAGACTGAAAAACAGCTTCTATCTCAAGGCCATCAGACTGGCCATCACACCACTTAACATTGAGTGGCTGCTGCCAACATACTGACTCAACTCCAGCCACTTTAATAATGTAGAAATGTATGTAAAAAAAAATATCACTAGCCACTTTACACAATGCCACTTAATATAATGTTTACATACCCTACATTACTCATCTCATATGTATATAGTGTGCTCGATACCATCTACTGCATCTCGCCTATGCCGTTCTGTACCATCACTCATTCATATATTTTTATGTACATATTCTTCATCCCTTTACACTTGTGTGTATAAGGTAGTTGTGAAATTGTTAGGTTAGATTACTTGTTGGTCATTACTGCATTTTCGGAACTCGAAGCACAAGCTAACCATGTGTATGTGACAAATAAATTAGATTTATCCACTGCCCAGGCTTTGGGGCCCTGTGGTGAGGGTAGGTAGGGGGTAAGGGAGCAGAGGGTTCACTGTGGAGCTAGGCTACTCCAGTACCGCATTCCCACTGTGGATTTACCCCAATGTTTTACCCAAAAGACTCAGACTTTTCTGTTTCCTTCTATGCGGGCCAGCACCCATGTCATTGGGCTCCGGTGGACTTGCTCTAACTTGTAGCCAAGGCAAGGCCCTGGGTACTTTTCAGCTTGAATTTACATAATAATGGCCAACTTTGAACGTTAACACCTTCTCGCAAAGCAACAGATTTGATGATGCAGATGTTGTTGATTATGCTTGCCACAAGTCTTTCGTGTCACAGTCCTGACGGAAACACAATAATAGTAGAGCTTACATTAACATAAAACCCTGGCTGCTTGGAAAAGCACCACAGAAACACTAATCCCTGTGGCAATGTTCTTATCTCATCTCAGTCAATAGAAGCACAACAATAAAACTAATTTGCCTCTAAAGGAGATTCAAAACCTCCTCCTATTCCCTCCCTTTCTATGTCTTGACCCCCCCCCCATCACACCACAATATAACAAGCAATATCCACTGACTAAACTGATGAAACTTTGTGAAACTTTACCTGATGCAATAACTGACAGTTATAGGTGAATTTTCCTTCCCACCCAAAGGTTAGTCATTAAAAATCCAACAACATGAAATACTAGTCTCTGATCAGCCAGGTGTGAGAACTGTATGCACCCACAAGACAAAAAATGTCTTAATCATGACAGTTGTACTTCGAGAACCACCCAGGACAGGGGCACCTCAAAACGCAATACAGCTGCACCATTGAGAGCATCTTGACTGGCTGCATCACCGCTTGGTATGGCAAATACTAGGTATTCAACTGCAAGGCTCTACAGAGTGTAGTGCGTATGGACCAGTACATCACTGAGGTCCAGCTCCTTGCCATCCAGGACCTCTATACCAGGCAGTGTCAGAGGAAGGCCCTAAAGCCACCCAAGCCATTGACTGTTCTCTCTGCTACCGTACGGCAAACAGTACCGATGCCCTTTTCCCCAGACAGTGTCTCTTACCTGGGGGAGCTGTAAAGCGTAGTGGTGGGGCTGTTGGAGAGGTTCTGCTTGATGCGCTGGTAGTTCCGCACCTGGGTGGGCACAGGGATGGGGGTGGTCTCTGCCCGGGGGGACACCATGGGGGTCTGCCCGGTGGTCTGCGGCTGCCTGGAAGGGTGAAGTGGGAAGAGCAGGCCCGTTAGCCAGTTGTCTGCTAGTTCTGCCAAAACTGCACCATCTGTTCAGGAATGTCAACACCCACAGAACTCTATGTTAAAAAATACTTCAGTCCTACCAAGACGACATTTGTATGAATAGAACGTGGAGAGCACAACAGTTGGACTAAATTAAACTCTAGGCTGACTCAAAGTTTCTAACTAGGCTATGTCTCTGAGTTCTTTGTTTACTTCTACACATATGGCATTTTCAACTGAGGCTGGGTGAGGAACTAAACTTCAGTCCTGCTGTAAGGGGGCTGGCCCAACTCAGAGGGGGCAGGGCTGATGTGTAAACCCACGCGTATCTGCCCAATCAGTCGGAAGCAGTCTGTGCCAAGAGGAGGAGTTATGGGCGGGCCTGAAGAAACTGTGGTTTGTGGGCTCAGCCAATAGTATGTGCTGGGCCCTCCTCCTTTCTATCAGACACAGAGGGACAGGAGGGAAAAAAAGCCAGGCTAATTTGCATTCCTTTGTTATTCGATTGGTACAAAATGTTCCCTGAGCAAAAGTCATACACGGGTCACCCATAGGGGGGTCACTTGGGTTTAGAATGAAAAAGGGAAAGAGAGGAAGGGGGGAGGAATATAAATGTTATAGAACAGGACAGATTCAGCCTAGCAGCATTATGTAATAAGATGATTAGCAGGGGAGGGTGTAGACCAGAGACATGGGAATAGACTGAGGGATACACGTGAGGCACGCGACCACCCGTCTATTCTGTACAGCAGCGACATATAGACAAAGACACAGAGGGGTTCCTTTGTTTGCTTTCCACTCCGAGAAGCAAATAAACACATTTTACAACAAGACACACATTGACATAGCTTTCGATTAGACACAATCGCCCTTCAAGTTCCAACGATGAGTCAGCATATAGGGAGGAGGTCAGAGACCTGGCAGTGGTGCCAGGACAACAACCTCTCCCTCACCAACAAACTTTCATGGTCCAAACTAGAGGTCGACCGATTATGATTTTTCAACGCCGATACAGATTATTGGAGGACCAAAAAAAGGCGATACCGATTAATCTGACAATTTATTTTAATTTTTTTGTAATAATGACAATTACAACAATACTGAATGAACACTTATTTTAACTTAATATAATAAATCAATAAAAATAAATTCAGCCTCAAATAAATAATGAATAATGCAAAAACAAAGTGTTGGAGAAGAAAGTAAAAGTACAATATGTGCCATGTAAAAAAGCTAACATTTAAGTTCCTTGCTCAGAACATGAGAATATATGAAAGCTGGTGGTTCCTTTTAACATGATACTTCAATATTCCAAGGTAAGAGGTTTTAGGTTGTAGTTAATATAGTATTTATAGGACTATTTCTCTCTATACCATTTGTATTTCATATACCTTTGACTATTGGATGTTCTTATAGGCACTTTAGTATTGCCAGTGTAACAGTATAGCTTCCGTCCCTCTCCTCGCTCCTTCCTGGGCTCGAACCAGGAACACATCGACAACAGTCACCCTCGAAGCAGCGTTACCCATGCAGAGCAAGGGGAACAACTACTCAAAGTCTGAGAGCGAGTGATGTTTGAAACGCTATTAGCGCACACCCCGCTAACTAGCTAGCCATTTCACATCGTTACACCAGCCTAATCTCGGGAGTTGATGGGCTTGAAGTCAAACAGCAGAGCTGCTGGCAAAACACATGAAAGTGCTGTTTGAATGAATGCTTATGAGCCTGCTGGTGCCTACCATCGCTCAGTCAGACTGCTCTATCAAATCATAGACTTAATTATAACACACAGAAATACGAGCCTTAGGTCATTAATATGGTTGAATCGGGAAACTATCATTTCGAAAACAAAACGTTTATTCTTTCAGTGAAATACGGAACCGTTCTGTATTTTATCTAACAGGTGGCATCCCTAAGTCTAAATATTGCTGTTACATTGTACAACCTTCAATGTTATGTCATAATTATGTACAATTCTGGTAAATTAACTACGGCCTTTGTTAGGAATAAATGGACTTCACACAGTTCGCAATGAGCCATGCGGCCTAAACTGCTGCATATACCCTGACTGCTTGCACGGAACGCAAGAGAAATTACACAATTTCCCTAGTTATAAGAAATTCATGTTAGCAGGCAATATTAACTAAATAGGCAGGTTTAAAAATATATACTTGTGTATTGATTTTAAAGAAAGGCATTGATGTTTATGGTTCGGTACATTGGTGCAACGACAGTGTTTTTTTTTTTCAAATGCGCTTGTTAAATCATCACCCGTTTGTCGAAGTAGGCTGTGTGTCATTTTGGCACCGGTAGGAACACATTGAAAAGGAAACTTTTAGGGGAAACACTGCCGTTTCAGCTGCAACATTGACTCTCTGTATGAAACAAAGCAATCTACGTTATTAATATGCAGTATGTTAGGTGTGCCTCATAAATTATTCTCCTCACACGGAAAACAAATCATGGCAGCCCATAACCTTACAACAATCAACGTGGGCACCCCCATAAGAGTTAAATATATGCATATTACCTTATTTTATTGTAAAAAATAATAATAATAATAATACTTTTTTTTTTTTAAATCGGCAAATCGGAGTCCAAAAATACTGATTACCGATTGTTATAAAAACTTGAAATCAGCCCTAATTAATCGGCCATACCGATTAATCGGTCGACCTCTAGTCTAAACACACCAAGACAGTCGTGAAGAGGGCACATCAACGCCTATTCAGGAGACTGAAAAGATTTGACATTGTCCCCAGATCCTCAAAAAGTTCCACAGCTGCACCATTGAGAGCATCCTGACCAGTTGCATCAATGCCTGGTATGGCAATTGTTCTGCATCCGAGCGCAAGGCACTACAGAGGGTAGTGCGTATGGCCCAGTAGATCACTGGGGCCAAGCTTCCTGCCATCCAGGACCTCTATACCAGGCGGTGTCAGAGAAAGGCCCAAAAAATCGTCAAAGACTCCAGTCACCCAAGTCATAGACTGTTCTCTCTGCTACCGCACGGCAAATGGTACCAGAGCGCCAAGTCTAGGTCCAAAAGCTTCTTAACAGCTTCTACCCTTAAGCCATAAGACTCCTGAACAATTAATCAAATGGCTACCCAGACTATTTACATTGACTCCCTGCCTTTTTATTTTTTTTACACTGCTTCTACTCTGTTATTATCTATGCATAGTCACTCTATCCTGTACCGCCGCACATTGACTGTGTGCTGGTACCCCCTGTAAATAACCTCGTTATTACTTATCTATTGTGTTACTTTTTATTACTTTAGTTTATTCAGTAAATATTTTTTCTTAGAACTGCATTGTCGGTTAAGGGCTTGTAAGTACGCATTTCATTGTAAGGTTGTATTCAGTGCATGTGACAAATAAAATTTGATTTCAACCAAAACTAAAAAGGCCATAAAAAGGTTCATGAAAGTGGAATTTGCAAAGGGAAAACAAACCAACTATTCCTGTGGTTTACTCTCTAACCTCAGTACACTGTATTACCCCATGCAGTCATTCAGTTTAACACATTCATTTATCCCCAGAGCAGGTCGTTAAAATCTGTTGTGTTCTAACAGAAGCTAATTGGGACATTGGCACTACAAAAGGAGCTCTCCCTAACAAAAGGCAGTTTGTAGGTCAGTGTTGCTTTACTGTTGACCCGTTTGTTTTTACTGCATCTACCCAGAGGGGAATGGAAACACAGCACTGTCTTTTCCCTCTCCGCCTCTGTGTGCACGCTCTCTCTCTAAATACTCTCCCCTTTTTCTATTTGCTTTGTGTCTGCTCGTTGCCCTCTCCTCATTTATCTTGGGCAGCTGTTCTCTCTTTCTACTTTACCTCCCTCCCTTCTTGCTTTTCTCCATATTCATCCTTAGTAGTGGCTCTGTCTCTCTGCACTCCCATCTCCCTCCCTCCCCCTCTCATTCCCTGGCTCAGGAATCGATTAAGGACAGACAGAGCACAGGGGAAAAACAATTGACAGTGGGAGGTGAGCTGACTGAGGTGTGGGATCCTCCAGGAATAGAGAATGACACTCTGGCACTCAGACTAGCTCCTTACCTCACCTACAATAGAGAGTGGTCACAGAGGGGTGGGCTAAGTATGAACCACCTTGCAGCACAACCAGGGAACCAAGGGAAAGAGAACAAAGAGGGGAGGAATGGGGGAAAGGGACAGGCCGAGAGAGAGCTAAAGATGCAGCCGGGGATCTTAAGTACTTAAAAAGTATTAACATATTTTACGAATTGCAAATCGTAGCATCACTTTAAGAGACAGGGTAAAGAGGGGGAGAGAAAAAACATCACCCCAAAGATGAATATGGAGAGATGGTGAGAAAGGAGGAGAGAAGCTATTTGTTTGAGGAGAGCACGAGAGGAAACAAACTAAGGAATAGATGAGGGTGACTACAAAACTGTGAGAGGGAATGGAAACTGTGATAGAAAACTGTATTACTGGAGTCCGTTTACAAACAGAGAAACCGAGTGATAAAAAACAGTATTACTGGAGGCTGTTTACAAAGAGAGAAACCGAGTGATAGAAAACAGTATTACTGGATGCTGTTTACAAAGAGAGAAACCGAGTGATAGAAAACAGTATTACTGGAGGCTGTTTACAAAGAGAGAAACCGAGTGATAAAAAACAGTATTACTGGAGGCTGTTTACAAAGAGAGAAACCGAGTGATAGAAAACAGTATTACTGGAGGCTGTTTACAAAGAGAGAAACCGAGTGATAGAAAACAGTATTACTGGAGGCTGTTTACAAAGAGAGAAACCGAGTGATAGAAAACAGTATTACTGGAGGCTGTTTACAAAGAGAGAAACCGAACGATAGAAAACAGTATTACTAGAGGCTGTTTACAAAGAGAGAAACCGAGTGATAGAAAACAATATTACTGGAGGCTGTTTACAAAGAGAGAAACCGAGTGATAGAAAACAGTATTACTGGAGGCTGTTTACAAAGAGAGAAACCGAGTGATAGAAAACAGTATTACTGGAGGCTGTTTACAAAGAGAGAAACCGAGTGATAGAAAACAGTATTACTGGAGGCTGTTTACAAAGAGAGAAACCGAACGATAGAAAACAGTATTACTGGAGGCTGTTTACAAAGAGAGAAACCGAACGATAGAAAACAGTATTACTAGAGGCTGTTTACAAAGAGAGAAACCGAGTGATAGAAAACAGTATTACTGGAGGCTGTTTACAAAGAGAGAAACCGAGTGATAGAAAACAGTATTACTGGAGGCTGTTTACAAAGAGAGAAACCGAGTAATAGAAAACAATATTACTGGAGGCTGTTTACAAAGAGAGAAACCGAGTGATAGAAAACAGTATTACTGGAGGCTGTTTACAAAGAGAGAAACCGAGTGATAGAAAACAGTATTACTGGAGGCTGTTTACAAAGAGAGAAACCGAACGATAGAAAACAGTATTACTAGAGGCTGTTTACAAAGAGAGAAACCGAGTGATAGAAAACAGTATTACTGGAGGCTGTTTACAAAGAGAGAAACCGAACGATAGAAAACAGTATTACTAGAGGCTGTTTACAAAGAGAGAAACCGAGTGATAGAAAACAGTATTACTGGAGGCTGTTTACAAAGAGAGAAACCGAGTGATAGAAAACAGTATTACTGGAGGCTGTTTACAAAGAGAGAAACCGAGTGATAGAAAACAGTATTACTGGAGGCTGTTTACAAAGAGAGAAACAGGGAGAGGAACATGGGGAGTGTCTTGCTGCAGGCTATTTACAAACACAGAGAGTGTGTGGGGGTCACACGAGACAAGGAAGTGGTGTTTGTGCCTCTGCTTTCTGTGTGTGTGTGTGCGCATGTGTGTGCGTGTGTGTGACAGTCATTTAAGATGCCGCGACAACAACAGTCACATTTGCACAAAGTGATTTCCTGTGTGTGTGTGTAAGAGATCTATTCTTATACCACAGGCCTGCCTCGTCTGGGTGGTTCAGGATGTAACTGACCTATACACAGTAGCCGTTTATCTGAGATGTCTACACAATTTTGACATGCACAAAATGCCTTATTTAGGCATTGACATAGCTTCATAGAAATGGAAGACTGATATATTGCTTTCCGAGACAAATAGCATGTTGTTTATGACTAAGGAGTATAAAACACAGCTGCTGTGCACACTAACAGACACACTGAGATGTAGCATGTTTTATGTAGTGTTCTACATAGACATGTCCATGTGGAGTAGAAAGAATGACTTACTCATGCAGAGCTCATTCACAGCACACACACACACACACACACACAATATCTGGGGCTGAAATAGCAGCATGCACATCAGACTGGTTAATTTTTCCATCAGCTATTCAGTCGGTTTTTAACGTTGATCATTTCACCACACATAAGTATTGTGTTATGTTTTGTGTCAACCATTATTAGATCTGTCCAATGTGCTATAAATCAAATTGATCTAATACATAAAAAATTGTCGGACAGTGGAAATATCCTGAAATATCCCAGCTTAGGGACACAAACAGACTGTTTGTTAATCATCTCTGAGTTTAGGTTACATTTCTATGATGCAACAGTGAAAAAATTATCGATTTCATTGGAGCAACACGGTCAAGCCCAGGGGAGTCAACAGAGGAACCAGGTCAGGTCATCTAGATATTGTGCTCCTGGGAGTTCTTTAGTGTTCTGGTATTCTCTAATATGTAGAGGAAGTGCAGGGACAGGGTTTATGCTCCTTTCAGATGGTGGCCGGCCCAAATCAGACAATAACAATATGTTAAGATTGATGACGTTACACTCACCCTCCACACCACTCTGCGGACGCCCGACGCCCCACTGCTCCCATTGGCTGGTCATCTGAGGAAGAGGAGGGAAAGGGAAGTGAGCGAACCAGACAATAATTAGAAACCATGCCACATTAGTGAATTAACTGACTACCTATACCGCCACTCAAAATGTGTCTATTTGGTCAACTGTCTGTGTCAAAAGTGTGAGCAGGTGCTCAGTATGTGTGTTTTATAGCAGGTGCTTAGTGTAAGAGAAGTGCTGCCAGTAGGCCTAATTAGTGTAATAAGGAGTAGCAAGTCTTCAGTGTGTGTGTGTGTGTGTGTGTGTGTGTGTTCCTGCAGACTCACAAGACTCTGTGGAGAGGTGTGGCACCAGGACAAAGTCATCCGTGTCGCTGGAAGAGTTCTTGCTGCTCGTGCTTCCTCCAGACTCCTTAGACAGCTGCAGGTAGTTTGTAGGGCCCAGGGGGGGCGATGACAGACAGTCCTCAGGTAACGTCTGCATGTCTGGGAGAGACTGAAGAAGGGAAGGGGTATGTGTGTGTTGTAGTGAGCAAAAGGTGTGTGTGTGCATACGACAATGTGTGTGTGTGTACGACCGTGTGTGTGTGTGTGAGTGAATGTGAGGAGCGTAGGGCAAGAGAAAGAAAGCAAGAGGATTAATCTCAGTGAGAGAGGGTTTGGGCTGTACAATTCAATTAGAGCCAGACTGAGCTATCTAGACTGTCAGAATAATGCAATCACAGTGGACAGAGAGAAAAAGTACATCCCTGCGAAACTCAGTTTGTCCATTTTCCCACAGAGCTACTGTACAAAGTCTGGATTCTTCAGTGCTCAGTGTTGAGGTATGGTGCTATGCCTTGAGGTACAGATAAACCCACTTGTTGTGGAATGCAACTATGAGGTGTCTAGGCAGTCATGATTAACTTACGGCAGGGGAGTTGTAGCGAACAGAGGGCGAGCTGCCACAGGTGATGTCGGTCACAGCGCTAGGGCAGTTGGGTACTGGAACAGGACATGCTGGAGAAGAAACATACAAATACACATTTTCACACAAGACCTAAGTGTTCTCAACATTAACGCCATCTCACAATACAGCTATGATACCACAACATGTATTTTTCCCTGTTATTGATGAAGGAAGTTCTCATCTTCCAACTCACATTTTTTGATGGCAGACACTGGATCTAAGAAAGGATGGCTGAAAAATGCATCTGAAACAACAAGACAGAAGTGTGAATGTTAGAGAAATAATATCCAATTGATGGATAACAAACATTATGTTTTAAATAATTTCCTTTCTAGAAGGGAAGTGGCGTCAGAACTGACCGAAGTCCATCCTATCCTTCTGGTTCCTCTGCAGCAGGCCTAGCAACAGGTTGCCAAGGGGAGGAGACGTCTCCCTCGGGATGCTGGGTAATAGAGGCACAGACAACACGTTCCGGTTAAAAATTGACTTTTCAGCCCAAATGGCCTCGATCAGATAGTTAATAATTCTTCAATCCTATCACTTACATGGGCAGCAGCGACTTGTTCTTCTCATAGAACATCCTCAGGTCCTGGGGACTGTTGGCCTGAGAGAGAGAGAGAGAGAGAGAGAGAGAGAGAGAGAGAGAAAGAGAGAAAGAGAGAAAGAGAGAAAGAGAGAGAGAGAGAGAGAGAGAGAGAGAGAGAGAGAGAGAGAGAGAGAGAGAGAGAGAGAGAGAGAGAGAGAGAACAGAGTGTTTGTATACTACATCTATAAATGCACACCATGGCTGACATTTTTCTTGCACAGGCATGTGTTATTTTCTTCACACAGTTTAATTCTGCTTTGTGTGAGGAAAAAAAAATGCCCCATATCAACTCCCTCTCTCCATCCTACCTGGAAAGGTGGCTTCCCTACGAGACACTGGTAGACGACCGTCCCAATGCTCCACATGTCTGCCTTGGCATCATAGTTCTGAGACATGATCACTTCCGGGGCCTGGTTAGAGGACAGAGGTTAGAGGTCATGCTCTGAAAGGACCGTTCCAGTTGCAGGTTGCTGAGTAAGCAAAGCTGTTGTCACAGGAGAACAAGAGACTTAGACACAACACCCTTACACACACAACAAACAATAACCCGCATCCACTCACCATGTACATGGGGGAGCCACACAGTGTGGCAGCCATCATGTTGCTCTGGAGATATCGTGCGAAGCCAAAGTCAGCTGAAAGAGAGAAGTCCATCAGTCAGTCTGTCTGGCTGTGTCTATCTTATTAATAACAACTATTGTCAGAGTGTCACAACTCCTATTCCCAAGCCTCTCAGACACTAGACAATTGGGCACTCAACACACAACATGAGTCACCACACCTTCTGGGAATAGCATTGTGCATACTAAATATAGCTGTGAGGTTCAAAACAACTAACCATGACCTTAGCTAGCTATCATTGTGGTGCATTTTGATACATGATATATGACACTTGTGTGACACAATCAGACAAATCATATGATGGCTAACAGTTCATAGATAGGCCATCTCTATATTTACAGTATAAACAGTATTTATTTCGTATAAACATTATGAAGTTGTGTATATACAGAAATAACACTATATACAGAATTGAAGGGATAGTTGTCTTTTTGAAGGTTTAGCTTAGTTGTAGCTGAGTGTGTGTGTGTTGTATTTGAGGGGCTGGGTTGTTCAGTCACCTATTTTGATGCGGATGCCGTGGATGCTGGATCTCTTGCGGCTGGTGTATGACAGCAGGATGTTCTGTGGTTTCAGGTCTCGGTGGATGATGCCTTTACTGTTAAGGATCCTCATTGCTGCTGCTATCTGCTGGAGGAACACCCTCAGAGTGTCTTCTCTCAGTGTCCCCTTGGCTAGGGAGAGCAGAGAGGAGGGAAAAACCACTTACCCACAATCCTTCATTATACAGTACAAATGTATTGGCACATAATGTATGAAGACCAGGGATGCAGTGGTAAAAGAATACTACATCCACACTGGCTATTAGCATATTTTATCTATACAAAACTACATTACCCATAGTACACTGAAATCTCTATAAAGGACATTACCCATCCACCATGCACCAGCCTAGAGGCCACAGATACAACTTTTTACCCACACTGATCATTAACCTGCATTTCCATTTTTATATTTCCGTTTTAGTAATTTAGCAGACGCTCTTATCTAGAGCGACTTACAGTAGTGAGTGCATACATTTTCATACTTTTCCCCTGTGGGAAACGAAGCCCACAACTCCGACGTTGTAAGCGCCACGTTCAACCAACTAAGTCACATGGGACTCAAACAGCCTACCCGCCCGCTAGGAGGCGTCCACATGGTCCTAAAGCACACCGTTGAATAGTTTTGTATCACATTTGAATGATAGAACTGGGGGGAACAAAAATGCAGAGTGTGTGTGTGCGTGTGGGGGGGGGGGGGGGGGGGGGGTGAAAGTTGCACCCCTTCAACTGCACCCTGAATTCAAGGGAAAGCAACCTGCACAAAATGCTTATTCTGCAAGTAGTCTACATCTTTTATGCAAGCACAACTGATTAGGGTAGTAATTGTTTGAACACTAGCAGCCTAAGTATTAGAAGTATTAACAGTGAATGTTAGCTAGCATATGAGGTCAGGCAGTGGAGTGTATCTGGTCCCTGCTATGTACTGGTTGCAGTGAAACGACAACATTAGCTAATCCAGTGAGCTGCTAGCTAAGAGGATTCCTGGGTAAACCAAACCATTATGGTCACAATGGATCATATCAAATTCAATTTTATTTGTCACCAACACATGGTTAGCAGACGTTAATGCGAGTGTAGCGAAATGCTTGTGCTTCTAGTTCCGACCATGCAGTAATATCTAACAAGTAATCTAACCTAACAATTTCACAACAACTACCTTATACACACAAGTGTAAAGGAATTTATAAGAATATGTACATTAAAAAAATATATGAATGAGTGATGGTATAGAACGGCATAGGCAAGATGCAGTGGATGGTATCGAGTACAGTATATACATATGAGATAAGTAATCTAGGGTATGTAAAATAGAGGTCGACCGATTATGATTTTTCAACGCCGATACCGATACAGATTATTGGAGGACCAAAAAAGCCGATACCGATAAATCGGCCGATTTAAAAATAAAAAAAATGTATTTGTAATAATGACAATTACAACAATACTGAATTAACACTTACTTCAACTTAATATAATACATCAATGAAATCAATTTAGCCTCAAGTAGATAATGAAACATGTACAATTTGGTTTAAATAATGCAAAAACAAAGTGTTGGAGAAGAAAGTAAAAGTGCAATATGTGCTATGTAAGAAAGCTAACGTTTCAGTTCCTTGCTCAAAACATGAGAACATATGAAAGCTGTTGGTTCCTTTTAACATGAGTTCAATATTCCCATGTAAGAAGTTTTAGGTTGTAGTTATTATAGGACTATTTCCCTCTATACCATTTGTATTTCATTAACCTTTGACTATTGGATGTTCTTATAGGCACTTTAGTATTGCCAGTGTAACAGTATAGCTTCCGTCCCTCTCCTCACTCCTCCCTGGGCTCGAACCAGCAACACAACGACAACAGCCACCATCGAAGCAGCGTTACCCATGCAGAGCAAAGGAAACAACCACCCCAAGGCTCAGAGGGAGTAAAGTTTGAAACGCTATTAGCGCGCGCTAACTAGCCAGCCATTTCACTTCGGTTACACCAGCCTCATCTCGGGAGTTGATAGGTTTGAAGTCATAAACAGCGCAATGCTTGACGCACAACGAAGAGCTGCTGGCAAAATGCACGAAAGTGCTGTTTGAATGAATGTTTACGCGCCTGCTTCTGCCTACCACCGCTCAGTCAGATACTTAGATACTTGTATGTTTGTATGCTCAGTCAGATTATATGCAACACAGGACACGCTAGATAATATCTAGTAATATCATCAACCATGTGTAGTTAACTAGTGATTATGATTGATTGTTTTTTATAAGATAAGTTTACTGCTAGCTAGCAACTTACGTTGGCTTACTGCATTTGCGTAACAGGCAGTCAGTCTCCTTGTGGAGTGCAACGAGAGAGAGGCAGTCGTTATTGCGTTGGACTAGTTAACTGTAAGGTTGCAAGATTGAATCCCCCGAGCCGACAAGGGGTTAACTGCCCCTGAACTAGGCAGTTAACCCACCATTCCTAGGCCGTCATTGAAAATAAGAATGTGTTCTCAATTGACTAAAGATTAAATAAAGGTGTAAAAAAAAAAAAAAAAAAAAAAAATGAATATAAACATTATATGAAGTGGCATTGTCTAAAGTGGCCAGTTTCCATGATTAAATCTAACCGTGCTTACACACATTAAATCAGGGACTAAACATGTTTACTACATGATTCCATGTGGTATTTCAAAGTTGTGATGTCTACAATATAGAAAATAGTAAAACATAAAGAAAACTCTGGAATGAGTAGTTACTGCACATATGCAAACATGATCCATGACTGAGTTCATCAGGAAGTGTATAGGATATGTTGTACCCACTGTGACTATTAAAACCAACCCTAACCAGGAACCCTAATCGCGAACCATCACATTTAATCATGGCAAGGTGACTGGGAATATGACAGAATACAAACAGTGTAGTTATTCCCTCCGTAAGGCAATCAAACAGGCAAAACGTCAGTACAGAGACAAAGTGGAGTCACAATTCAACAGCTCAAACATGAGACGTATGTGGCAGGTTCTACAGACAATCACGGATTACAAAAAGAAAAGCAGCCATGTCGCAGACACCGACGTCTTGATTCCGGACAAGCAAAACAACTTCTTCGCCCACCTTGAGGATAACACAGTGCCACCGACGTCGCTTGCTACCAAGGACCGTGGCCTCTCCTTCTCTGTGGCCGATGTGAGTAAGACATTTAAATGTGTTAACCCTCGCAGGGTTGCCGGCCCAGACAGCATCCCTAGCCGCGTCTTCAGAGCATGCACAGACCAGCTGGCTAGAGTGTTTACGGACATATTCAATCTCTCCCTATCCCAGTCTGCTGTCCTCACCTGCTTCAACATGTCCACCACTGTTGCTGTACCCAAGAAAGCAAAAGTAACTGAACTAAATGACTATCGCCCCATAGCACTCACTTCTGAGAGACAAGTCAAGGATAATATCACCTCTACTTCACCTGACACCCTAGACCCACTTCAATATGCTTACCGCACCAATAGATCCACAGACGATGCAATCGTCATCGCACTGCACACTGCCGTATCCCAACTGGACAAGAGGAATACCTATGTAAGAATGCTGTTCATTGACTATAGCTCAGCAATCAACACCATAGTACCCTCCAAGCTCATCATTAAGTTTGAGGCCCTGGGTTTGAAGCCCGCCCTGTGCAACTGGGTCCTGGACTTCTTGATAGGCCGCCCCAGGTAGTGAAGGTAGGAAACAACATCTCCACTTCGCTGATCCTCAACACGGGCCCCACAACGATGCATGCTCAGCCCCATCCTGTACTCCCTGTTCACCCACGACTCCATGGCCACGCACGCCTCCAACTCAATCACCAAGTTTTCAGACGACACAACAGTAGTAGGCCTGATTACCAACAATGATGAGACAGCCTACAGGGAGGAGGTGAGGGCCCTGGAAGTGTGGTGCCAGGAAAATAACCTCTCACTCTACATTCAACAAAACCACGGAGATGATCGTGGACTTCAGGAAACAGCAGAGGGAGCATCCCCCTATCTACATCAATGGGACCGCAGTGGAGAAGGTGGAAAGCTTAAAGTTCCTCGGCGTACACATCACGGACAAACTGAAATGGTCCACGCACACAGACAGTGTGGTGAAGAAGGTGTAACAGCGCCTCTTCAACCTCTGGAGGCTGAAGAAATTTTGCTTGGCACCTAAAACCCTCACAGACCTCTACAGACACACAATAGAGAGCTTCCTGTCGGGCTGTATCACTGCCAGGTACGGCAACTGCACCTCCCGCAACCGCAGGGCTCTCCAGATGGTGGTGCGGTCTGCCCAACGCAGCACCGGGGGCAAACTACTTACCCTTCAGGACACCTACAGTACCCAATGTCACAGGAAGGCCAAAAAGATCATCAAGGACAACAACTAACCGAACCACTGCCTGTTCACCGCGCTATCATCCAGAAGGCGAGGTCAGTACAGGTGCATCAAAGGTGGGACCGAGAGACTGAAAAACAGCTTCTATCTGAAGGCCATCATATTGTTAAATAGCCACACTAGCACATTAGAGGCTGCTGCCCTATATACATAGACTTGAAATCACTGGCCACTTTAATAATTGGAACACAAATCACTTTAACAATGTTTACATATTTTGCATTACTCATCTTATGTATATACTGTATTCTATCCTATTCTACTGTATCTTAGTCTGTGCCGCTCTGACATTGCTCGTCCAAACATTTATATATTCTTAATTCCATTCCTTTACTTGAAATTGTGTGTATTGTTAGATATTACTTGTTAGATATTACTGCACTGTTGGAGCTAGAAACACAAACTTTTCGCTACACCCACAATAATATCTGCTAAACACGTGTATGTGACAATCTTTTGTTGATATCACAGGGAGGCAGGTGTGTGTGTTATGCATTTCACAGCTATGAACTGCTATATCATTAAAGTCAATGACATTGCTTTCAATGACAGTGCTTTCTTGGGAAGCATTATGAGAGATGAGTGACCTTTGATATTGCACATTTCTAGACTTGCGTCAGAGCTGTGCTGACCTCGGTGCTAAAGAAAGAACCCATTGTGTCATAACACTGTGGTGGCTCCTACACACAGCACTCCCTTGCATAGGGAACGAACACACACACACACACACACACACACACACACACACACACACACACACACACACACACACATACACACACACACACACACACACACACACACACACACACCCTCCTCTCCACTGCTAGTTACTTTGTTTTGATGAATAATACCCAGTGTGTGTTGAGATTAGCGCGATGCTTACCTTGCAGATAGTCAGCCAGATCGCCACCGTTGCAGTACTGTGGGGAGGAACAAGACAAACAAAACCATTCTATTAGCAGGCTGTGTAAGAACAACACGGATTAACAGTATCAAGCTGTGTGTGTGTGTGTGCGTACATGCGTGTGTTGTATGTGACCACAAAGCCCAGATAACGATGGGTCTCATCAATTAATCTGATGAGTGGCTGTGCTGTTATCAGTACTGACAGTCTCTATTAATCCTGGCATTAGTCAACACAGAGAATGGAAAGGAGAGGAGTCCAAGAAAGACAGAGAGAGTTAGTGAGAGAGTTAGAGAAAAGGTATGAGGGAGAAGGGGAAAGAAAGTGGAGGAGAAAGAGGGCAGCTAGGTGGTAGGAAAATGTGAGCTAGCATCTACCCCACGTCTGTCCACCATTTCCAGTTCTGTCAGTTGAACCACCAATTAAATCATGTTGGTTACCAGAGCTTCCTCTGATCAAAGCATTGGTTTGATCTGGCCTTAAAGAGCCTCTGCCTTATCAGTGACCGATAGGATCTGACTCCAGTTCAGTTTATTACCACACCATGTTTTTTAGCCTTTGTACAGGGAAATCAATTACAGCTGAGATCCTTATATTGACACATGGATGGAGGGAGAGACATGCTCTGTGTGCATTCCAATCAGTTTACTGCAAGCAGCAGAGGCATTGAGCAGAGTTTAAATAAGACATTCTTAGGGGTCCACCATAACCACATAATGCTAAGGTAATATGCATATATTTAACTCTTATGGGGGTGCCCACGTTGATTGTTGTAAGGTTATGGGCTGCCATGATTTGTTTTCCGTGTGAGGAGAATAATTTATGAGGCACACCTAACATACTGCATATTAATAACGTAGATTGCTTTGTTTCATACAGAGAGTCAATGTTGCAGCTGAAACGGCAGTGTTTCCCCTAAAAGTTTCCTTTTCAATGTGTTCCTACCGGTGCCAAAATGCTGGAGAATGAGCCCTGAGCACTGACTGCTTAATAAGTAATAATTAATCTGATCCCTCCTTTAACCGGAGTAAAACAAGCCTTTTTTACTAGGCAAAACAAGCAGTCTGGAAAACACCAGGCAGATTAACATCCATGCTAGCCTACTGCCGATGCTATCTATGCTCATCTCTCTGATACATTGATTAAGCAGCCTGCTAACTAGAAGACCAAAGCCAGATTTATGTCTGTTTCTTCTCCTGTGCCAGGAGACCCCGCCTCGTTAGTGTCAGTGTGGCTCTCAGAACACAGCGGTATCTACAACAAGCTAGAACACCCCAGGCAGGCCAAGGTAACAGGTACTAGGGTCCCATGACACCTTGCACAGCCGGTTAGCTTAACAACAGCAAGAATATGAGAAGGGGCAGAATAAGTATTGCAGGGCTAAATATAAAGCAAATTAACAATGTTTTGCTCCTGGATAAAATAATTCCTGGAAATTGGGGTGTAGGTGTACAGGTATATTTTTACTTAAGGTATCATATAGTTAGTTTCTTTCCTTCAGGCGGTTTGTGGAATTTTTAGGTCTTGAGCAATGAGAGGGAGAGAGAAAGAAGAAGGGGGAGGGGAGAGGCAGAGTGAGGACAGGAGCACACTGGGTTTGCAGCCTCTCATAGGACTGAGGAAATTACATGTGGCATGTGGAGAGAGAACATGGGGGAAAGGAGAGAGAGTATGGGGGAAGGGAGAGAGAGAGCATGGGGGAGGGGCGGGTAATTAAGCAGAGTAAGACAGACAGAGAGAGAGAGGGGAGAGGTATCAACACAAAGGCAGAGACCCTGGTAGCCTACAGGCAGCTCGGCAGAAGAGGTTGCATGCTGAGAGTGTGACACTCCACCTACCTCCATGACCAGGAACACAGAATTGGGAGTTTCCTGGAAGACAGGAGAGAACATGGGTTAGAGTGATCATCTCTCTCACAACACCTGTCACATCCACTACATAGAGGAACAGCTTTGTCACACAGACTGACATGTATGTATGGCGCAGACAGATATAGCCAACATATACTGTATAGATGGATCATATGTGTACACTACATACAATAGGATTCCTTTGCCACCCAGCATGAACTGAAGCCCATAGCATAACTGATCCACTGATCTGGATTGGATCCGTACAGTACAATACCTGGCTCCAATCTAGACACATTGACACCCTCATCCTCCATCTCATTCTGTGCGACTTACATGAGGTTAAGATCAAATTAGCGCCCCTCAAGAAAACATGCCGTCCTTAGTGAACCCCTCACCTCCAAGCTGTGTCGTGCTACAGTCTACATTTTTGAGGGGAGAGGAATGGAGTTTATTACACAACAGGTCCAAGTGGAGGTTGTTGGGGTGTGCATGTGTTCGGGATATTGGGTTCAAGGGAATTGGGCAAGGTGACAGATATAGGAGCCACCTTGTCAACATGGTGATGCAGGAGCAAAGAAGATGCTGGACAGGAGCCAAAGTAACCCAAGCAGGCTTCCAGGTTAAACAAGCTCACATGTATTTGGGAGAGTGTTTGGGTGTGTGTTTGCGCATGTGTGTGTGGTGTCAGGTTGATGGTACTGCAGCATATGGCAGATCAAGCATCTTGGCGTGTGCATCAAGTTCTCATCAACAACATCAACAACACAATTGTCGTCACACATTTTCCAATCCATTCAGTGCCATTCTAAGTAGGCCATCTATGATTAGATCCAGAAGTATTTCTTGTGACAAATTTAAGAGAAACAGCCTGTCACATGAAATGCTTCTTTCCTTTCTAAGGAGCGTAAGAGTTCAAATATACTTCATGGCATTATTTTCTGTGTACCGTACTAACAAATCAATGCGTCTCAAAATCAATTCCTGGACTACCAACTGCCACACTAGTCAGTTACTGGATTGCATTACTCTCTGGCTCTAATGGTCTCTCAGCCAAGGTTTCCAGATAGAGAGCAACCACAACAGCCACCCATTAATTCCACTTCAGCTCCTTCCTATCTGCTGACCTGTCAGCCTGCACCAGGCTTATTGGCTGGGCTCCCCTCCTCCCTGGCCAATCCCATTGGCGCGTTGCTGTGGATACTAGGATAATGGGATTCTGGTCGGTCGGTGTGTGTGTGTGTGTGTGTGTGTGTGTTTGTGGTGGCTGGTCTTGGCCTGGGGAAGATTACATAACGAGCTGTTTTCAGACCCTGCTCTATACTGGTTGATGGGGACTGGGAGAGGAAGAATGGGAGGACAGGAAAGAAGAGGGTGTTGGCCAGGCTGGACACTGTCCTGGAGGGTAATTGATACGTGAGAGGTACAAATACAGGACAGCGTCACCCCCTTTAACCTCCAGCCCTCAGTAGGTTGACAATGTACAATGAACTGTCTATGCCACCATAAAATCCATCCAAAACCTCTTCCATGGTCCAAATCTAGACTAAGTGGCATTCAGTATTTTCTAAGGCAGTGTTTGGTTACAGCTGTTATTATCAACACATTTACCACAAGAGAGGAGACACCAAATGAGTCAGAATGTGCTGTGACACAAAACACTATCTGTTAAAGAATTGATGGACCTTGGACAGACACACAAGACCAACTGCCAACAGGGTTATTCTACATGACCCATCTTCCCCAAAGGAATACACCACAACTAAAAACAGAAGCATAAACAATTATGCTTCCTGCTATCCAACATCAGCAGCCCCTCACGCAAGCATACATATTCCACTTATAAAAGCATTTCACAATCCTTCTAAAAACACTGAGTCACGAGGCGATCGAGTCAGAGTTATGCCACAAACAAGCTTTGAGCGATGCTCTTCCAGAAAACACTAGAAGGAACAGTACTATATCAGTTCAAAGAAATGTTGTCTTGAGGGAAACTCAAAACATCCCCCAACCATTTCCCACCGCTTCAGCCCTCCACCTCACAGAAATGTTCAGAATGCCAACACAACTCTAGAGCCGGGCCAAAACAACAGCATATTCTTAGTGTGTCTATCCTGTTTGTTGCGTCACACGGTAGACTGTGTCCTGGGCTACATAAGAATGAAGGGGCGTAAGGTAACAGCGGGAGAAGAGAGAGGGCCGGCTGGGCTCAGTTTAAAATTGTTGAGGACATTAGAGAATAGGGTTCTATATGTGGACTGGAAATCCACTCGGCACACATCTGTTACGCAAATTCAGAGTAATCCTTAGCATTCTGAGAACCAAGAATCTTGCCTAGTCTAATATTACTGCACGCTAGATACATAGCTGTGTCACACACTATGAGACACACTGTGGTGATTAATTAAGCAATAAGGTAAAAAGGTGTGTGGTATATGGCCAATATACCACAGCTCAGGGCTGTTCTTATGCACGACGCAACGAAGAGTGCCTGGACACAGCCCTTAGCCGTGGTATATTGGCCATATATCACAAACCCCCGAGGTGCCTTATTGCTATTAGAAACTGGTTACCAACGTAATTAGAGCAGTAAAAAGTTGTGTTTTGTCATACCACGGGTATACGGTCTGATATACCATGGCTTTCAGCCAATCAGCATTCAGGGCTCAAATCAGCCCTGAATGCTGATTGGCTGAAAGCCATGGTATATCAGACCGTATACCACGGGTATGACAAAACACAACTTTTTACTGCTCTAATTACGTTGGTAACCAGTTTATAATAGCAATAAGACGTATCCCTCTCCTTAGACCAAGACAAGACAGACCTGTACAATGAAGAATGTTAGGAAAATATTGACTCAGACTGTTGTCAGAAAAGCATAATGAAATTAGAAGCCTCTAGCACAACACTTTCTCCTTGCTTGGTACATATGGAAAGTAAAAATCCTATAACCAAATATACTTGAGTGTGTGTGTGTGTTTGTCAAATAACACAAAGCTAAATCATTTTCCCTCTCTCGGGGCAAACAAAGCGCACACAAACTACCCCCAGCTGTTCTAAGACCTACAGTATTATACACTACCATCCCGTCAGCTGTTCTAAGACCTACAGTATTATACTCTACCATCCCATCAGCTGTTCTAAGACCTACAGTATTATACTCCATCCCATCAGCTGTTCTAAGACCTACAGTATTATACTCTACCATCCCGTCAGCTGTTCTAAGACCTACAGTATTATACTCTACCATCCAGTCAGCTGTTCTAAGACCAACAGTATTATACTCTACCATCCCATCAGCTGTTCTAAGACCTACAGTATTATACTCTACCATCCCATCAGCTGTTCTAAGACCTACAGTATTATACTCTACCATCCCATCAGCTGTTCTAAGACCTACAGTATTATACTCTACCATCCCATCAGCTGTTCTAAGACCTACAGTATTATACTCTACCATCCCATCAGCTGTTCTAAGACCTACAGTATTATACTCTACCATCCCATCAGCTGTTCTAAGACCTACAGTATTATACTCTACCATCCCATCAGCTGTTCTAAGACCTACAGTATTATACTCTACCATCCCATCAGCTGTTCTAAGACCTACAGTATTATACTCTACCATCCCATCAGCTGTTCTAAGACCTACAGTATTATACTCTACCATCCCATCAGCTGTTCTAAGACCTACAGTATTATACTCTACCATCCCATCAGCTGTTCTAAGACCTACAGTATTATACTCTACCATCCCATCAGCTGTTCTAAGACCTACAGTATTATACTCTACCATCCCATCAGCTGTTCTAAGACCTACAGTATTATACTCTACCATCCCATCAGCTGTTCTAAGACCTACAGTATTATACTCTACCATCCCATCAGCTGTTCTAAGACCTACAGTATTATACTCTACCATCCAGTCAGCTGTTCTAAGACCTACAGTATTATACTCTACCATCCCATCAGCTGTTCTAAGACCTACAGTATTATACTCTACCATCCCATCAGCTGTTCTAAGACCTACAGTATTATACTCTACCATCCCATCAGCTGTTCTAAGACCTACAGTATTATACTCTACCATCCCATCAGCTGTTCTAAGACCTACAGTATTATACTCTACCATCCCATCAGCTGTTCTAAGACCTACAGTATTATACTCTACCATCCCATCAGCTGTTCTAAGACCTACAGTATTATACTCTACCATCCCATCAGCTGTTCTAAGACCTACAGTATTATACTCTACCATCCCATCAGCTGTTCTAAGACCTACAGTATTATACTCTACCATCCAGTCAGCTGTTCTAAGACCTACAGTATTATACTCTACCATCCCATCAGCTGTTCTAAGACCTACAGTATTATACTCTACCATCCCATCAGCTGTTCTAAGACCTACAGTATTATACTCTATCATCCCATTAGCTGTTCTAAGACCTACAGTATTATACTCTACCATCCAGTCAGCTGTTCTAAGACCTACAGTATTATACTCTACCATCCCATCAGCTGTTCTAAGACCTACAGTATTATACTCTAACATCCAGTCAGCTGTTCTAAGACCTACAGTATTATACTCTACCATCCCATCAGCTGTTCTAAGACCTACAGTATTATACTCTACCATCCAGTCAGCTGTTCTAAGACCTACAGTATTATACTCTACCATCCCATCAGCTGTTCTAAGACCTACAGTATTATACTCTACCATCCCATCAGCTGTTCTAAGACCTACAGTATTATACTCTATCATCCCATTAGCTGTTCTAAGACCTACAGTATTATACTCTACCATCCAGTCAGCTGTTCTAAGACCTACAGTATTATACTCTACCATCCCATCAGCTGTTCTAAGACCTACAGTATTATACTCTACCATCCCATCAGCTGTTCTAAGACCTACAGTATTATACTCTACCATCCAGTCAGCTGTTCTAAGACCTACAGTATTATACTCTACCATCCCATCAGCTGTTCTAAGACCTACAGTATTATACTCTACCATCCCATCAGCTGTTCTAAGACCTACAGTATTATACTCTACCATCCCATCAGCTGTTCTAAGACCTACAGTATTATACTCTACCATCCCATCAGCTGTTCTAAGACCTACAGTATTATACTCTACCATCCCATCAGCTGTTCTAAGACCTACAGTATTATACTCTACCATCCAGTCAGCTGTTCTAAGACCAACAGTATTATACTCTACCATCCCATCAGCTGTTCTAAGACCTACAGTATTATACTCTACCATCCCATCAGCTGTTCTAAGACCTACAGTATTATACTCTACCATCCCATCAGCTGTTCTAAGACCTACAGTATTATACTCTACCATCCCATCAGCTGTTCTAAGACCTACAGTATTATACTCTACCATCCCATCAGCTGTTCTAAGACCTACAGTATTATACTCTACCATCCCATCAGCTGTTCTAAGACCTACAGTATTATACTCTACCATCCCATCAGCTGTTCTAAGACCTACAGTATTATACTCTACCATCCAGTCAGCTTTTCTTTATATATGAAAAGGTATTGCCGGTATCAAAACCTAAACTTTAATTTACGCCAAACGACCTAGTCGCTGTAAATAAGAATGTATTCTCAGTCAACTTACCTGGTAAAATAAAGGGTTAAATAACAAATAAATAACAATTATTTCAATAAAGTTCTGCCTATGGCTTAGTATGAAACATAGCCATAATGCTGAGGCGGCATTAGCACACCTTACGCTCTTAAACTCTTGCAAGCAAAGGGGCTCATCTTGATGAATCAATCTGTCAGATTGAATATTGGTTAGACTACAATTAGGCTGTTAACTAAATTGAGGTGAGTGATGCTCATGGTCATCTTGTCTAGTTGGCTCATTTATTCCAACATTTTGCCATGTTATGTAGTTTAACAAGTGGATTATTTTGCTCTTCACTTGCAGTCGCTTAGTAGCCTAGGTCAACTCCCAACCAAAAGCCTGCAACTCCACTGGCTTGTCTGATAATCAATCAATGTGATTTTGTTCAACTGAATCTGTCTGCATAGGCTATTTGGTTAATTGGTTTCTGTCTGGGCAAATACTGTAAGTGGAGGTGGTAAAACGAATCTATTCGTTTGCTAATCTATCACTGATCAGAAACATTTAGCATGCAATAACGTAGCCTAAATCAACAGTAAGCCTATTAGTTTGCTCATTCGCGTATAGGCAACTCCAAAAGCCTGCATAGGTTGTGAAATATATACACCAGACTCACATGCTTTTGAAAATAGGATTGCTATTATTTTCTATCGGTATCATGATGAAGAACCTACACATGCTCCTTAACAAAGTGGAAGGATTTGCTTTGAATAAAAATATAAACGCAACATGTAAAGTGTTGGTCCCATGTTTCATTAGCTGAAATAAAAGATCCCAGAAATATTCCATATGCACAAAATGCTTATTTCTCAAGAAGCTGATTAAACAGCATGATCACTACACGGGTGCACCTTGTGCTGGGCACAATAAAAGGCCACTAAAATGTGCAGTTTTGTCACACAACACAATGCCACAGATGTCTTAAGTTTTAAGGGAGCGTACATTAGCATGCTGACTGCAGGAATGTCCCCAGAGCGGATGCCAAAGAATTGAATGTTCATTTGTCTGCCATATGCCGCCTCCAATGTTGTTTTAGAGAATTTGGCAATACATCCAACCGGCCTCACAACCGCAGGCCATATGCATGGTGCCATGTGGGCGAGCAGTTTGCTGATGTAAACGTTGCAAACAGAGTGCCCCATGGCAGCGGTGGGGTTTTGATATGGACAGGCATAACATACGGACAATGAACACAATTGCATTTTATCGATGGCAATTTGAATGCACAGAGATACCGTGACGAGATCCTGAGGCCCATTGTCGTGCCATTCATTCCCTGCCATCACCTCATGTTTCAGCATGATAATGCACGGACAATATCGCAAGGATCTGTACACAATTCCTGGAAGCTGAAAATGTCCCAGTTCTTCAATGGCCTACATACTCACTCATTGAGCATGTTTGGTATGCTCTGGGACGATGTGTACAACAGCGTGTTTCAGTTCCCGCCAATAAGCACCAACTTTGTAAAGCCATTGAAGAGGAGTGGGACAACATTCCACAGACCACAATCAACTCTATGCAAATAAGATGTGTCGCGCCGCATGAGACAAATGGTTGTCACATCAGATACTGACTGGTTTTCTGATCCACTCCCCTACTTTTTAAAATATTTTTTACAAGGTATCTGGGACCAACAGATGCATTCTGTATTTCCAGTCATGTGAAATTCATAGATACATTTATTTCAAGACCTTTGAAATTGTTGCATGTTACGTTTATATTTTTGATGATGTATATTCTCAATGGATTTATTAAAATAGACCCCCACCCACATCTGCACACCACCAACACTTGTCCTTGGCATGCACACGAGAGGTATACAAGGTGCATGCAGGCAAACATTTGGTAAAAATGGGCCTAGTTGTAAGGGGAGTCAAATAAATATTGCCCACATTATTCAATTTTTTTTTTAACAAGCAATATACCTTAAATCCAATGTGAAAGCAGTATATGTGTGCGTGGGAGATTTGAGTGTGCTGGGTGTGAGTTTCTAACTCAGTGGAGGCTGCTGAGGGGAGGATGACTCATATTAATGGCTGGAACGGAGCAAATGGAGTGGCATTAAACACATGGAAATCATGAGTTTGATGTACAGTGTATTCGGAAAGTATTCAGGCCGCTTTACTTTCCCCACATTGTGTTAGTGGGTGCTCCTTTAAAAGGTGTGTCATACTGCAGCACACCTTGCGGGCTGCTGCAGCATTCTGTAGCACATTTTCTAATTGTCAGCCATTTTTTCTGTTAATGCAAGTTAGTGCTAATTTGACCACCAGAGGCCATCTTTGAAAAGCGCTTGATAGTCTTCCATTGCTTAATTCATTTGATTAATATTATGGTGTTTCTATTCCATGAAAACCGAAAAACCCTCTGGGTAAATTCAGACCATTTCGCTCTCGGTGCCCACACCGGACGTTCAGGCCGAGTAGTAGGGTTGATTTGAGCGTTCTGGCCTTACAACGGCAGTCAAGCACCCAAGCTAACATTGGCTAGCATGCTACCTACTTCCAGACACAAATGAGACCACTCGCCCTAGCAGAGCTGGTTAGGCAGTTTTCGTGTTAACCAGAGTGTTGGTGAATGTAACTGTGCTGCTGGAAACAATTTAATTATGCTTTTTTGCCGATGTTCACTGACACCGCCATATTCAACGGGTGTTGAGTGCCCGTTAATTCATTATGCTTTGCCCTGGTACACTCAGATGAGAGTGCTCTGAAATCGGAGTAGATAGCCAGAGCGAATTTACGAAAGCACCCGAATAATCATGTCAATAAACATTGGGTTGTTAGATAGCCACTAGTTAATATACTGTCAAGAGTGATGTATAACTACTAACGTTAGGTAGATAACTAACATACCGGTACATACTGCTGTAATATGCTATGTTGTTTGTAAGGACAGCATAGCGAACAAATTGTCAGCCAACATAACGTGTAAGGTAACTTATTTGAAAAAGTTATTACTTTATTACATTGAGTAGCAAGATACCACGAGGATGCGCTCTACTCCCCCTTGGTCGTTAGGGCAAATCTGGTCTGTGATATGACGGAGGTTTTTCACACCTAGCTTGGCTATTAGACTATTCTCTAGTAAAGGTTGAAAAGTCTATTGTTCAGCTATTAGCCCACCTCCCCAACTTGCAACAAATGGATGTATTTTGGTCGAGAGCAAAACTTTATTTAATTTCGCTATCAATCACCCTCCATTTTGGCAATTTTTGGAGTGTCAGTTTGGCTACAACCAATACTGTTCAGCCTTTCTTTCCGACACAAAGCAAGTTATAGCGGACACCTACGAAGGATTGTGTGATGATGGAATCTCAGGTAAGCAGCACTGGGCGTTCTCCCGTCCAACTTCCACATAGCTAGTAGTTAGCTCCTATGATTCAGTGTCGGTTCATAAGATTGTACTATATTACATACATACTGTAGAATGATAAATCATGCAATTATTCTTCTCAAGCTAACCAAACACATTTAGCTACGAACGCCTGTTCTCACCATTTTCAGTTGAATTCAATTAATTCATATGTCCTATTTGATTCATTGTTAATATATAATCATATTTCATGACAGTGTAATGGTTAGCTTTTTTACAGAAGGATGAAAGATATGTCACAATATGTCTGTCAGGGAATGCTATTCTGATATGTCAGATGAAGTGTTAGACCAGAAAGTCAGGGCCAATAATTAAGACAAGGATGTCCCATGCGGGCTTTAGAATGGTCAAAGGAAGATTCCAAGCAATGGGCCATTTGGGTACAATGAAGAAGAGTTAGGGAGTCTCTGCAGCGTGTAGATGGTGCAGGTATCATTGCCAGAATGATCCAGCTTTGTTGCATTGCTCGGCAAAAATACTCTGTCCCTGCTCCCCAGTCTCTCGTCCACACTGATACAAATCATACATTGACAAAGGTACTAAGATGTATGTCTCCATCAAATCTAAGAAGTAATATTGACTTTTTATTATTACTTATTTGTAGACACATTTTCAATGATGTATGAAATTGGAGTTGTTCTTCATCAACTGGTGATACATAAATAATGAAGCAGGTTAAACATTTCACTTTTAATTCCAATGCTATTTTTCAAGAGACAACATTGTCATCTTTGGCGGTATAGATGGATTTTCAAGGAAGGTACAGTTGAAGTCAGACAGAAGTTTACATACACCATAGACAAATACATTTAAACTCAGTTTTTCACAATTCCTGACATTTAATCCTAGTCAAAAATATGTCTTAGGTCAGTTAGGATAACCACTTTATTTTAAGAATGTGAAATGTCAGAATAATAGTAGAAATAATGATTTATTTCAGCTTTTATTTCTTTCATCACATTCCCAGAGGGTCAGAAGTTTACATGCACTCAATTAGTATTTGGTAGCATTGCCTTTAAATTGTTTAACTTGGGTCAAGCGTTTTGGGTGGCCTTCCACAAGCTTCCCACAATAAGTTGTGGGTGAATTTTGGCCCATTCCTCCTGACAGAGCTGGTGTAGGTTTGAGTCAGGTTTGTAAAGCCTCCTTGCTCGCACACGCTTTTTCAGTTCTGCTCACACATTTTTCATTGGATTGAGGTCAGGGCTTTTTAATGGTTACTCCAATACCTTGACTTTGTTGTCCTTAAGCCATTTTGCCACAACTTTGGAAGTATGCTTGGGGTCATTGTCCATTTGGAAGACCCATTTGCGACCAAGCTTTAACTTAACTGATGTCTTGAGATGTTGCCTCAATATATCCACATACTTTTACTCCCTCATGATGCCATCTATTTTGTGAAGTGCACCAGTCTCTCCTGCAGCAACGCACCCCCACAACATGATGCTGCCACCCCCGTGCTTCACGGTTGGGATGGTGTTCTTTGGCTTGCAAGCCTCCCCTTTATCCTCCAAACATAACGATGGTCATTATGGCCAAACAGTTCTATTTTTGTTTCATCAGACCAGAGAACATTTCTCCAAAAACTACGATCTTTGTCCCCATGTGCAGTTGCAAACTGTGGTCTGGCATTTTTATGGCCATTTTGGAGCAGTGGCTTCTTCCTTGATGAGCGACCTTTCAGGTTATGTCTGTTTAGGACTAGTTTTACTGTGGATATAGACACTTATGTACCGGTTTCCTCCAGCATCTTCACAAGGTTCTTTGCTGTTGTTCTGGGATTGATATGCAATTTTCGCACCACAGTACGTTCATCTCTAGGAGACAGAACGTGTCTCCTTCCTGAGCGGTATGATGGCTGTGTGGTCCCATGGTGTTTATACTTGCGTACTATTGTTTGTACAGATGAATGTGGTACCTTCAGACATTTGGAAATTGCTCCCAAGGATGAACCAGACTTGTGGAGGTCTAACATTTTTAATCTGAGGTCTTGGCTGATATCTTTAGATTTTTTCTATGATGTCAAGCAAAGAGGCACTGAGTTTGAAGGTAGGCCTTGAAATACATCTACAGGCACACCTCCAATTGACTCAAAAGATGTCAATAAGCCTATCAGAACTTCTAAAGCCATGACATCATTTTCTGGAATTTTCCAAGCTGTTTAAAGGCACAGTGAATTTAGAGCATGTAAACTTCTGACCCACTGGAATTGTGATACAGTGAAGTAATCTGTCTGTAAACAATTGTTGGTAAAATTACGTGTCATGCACAAAGTAATGTCCTAACCGACTTGCCAAAAATATTCTTTGTTAACAAGAACTTTGTGGAGTGGTTGAAAAACAAGTTTTAATGACTCCAACATAAGTGTATGTAAACTTCCGACCTTAACTGTAAGTATATTATTTGTATGCATATTTCCCATCACCTAATGAACAACCACAATACCATTCTGGTGTTAAGCTGACTGTGCTGTATTGACGTATCCTGAAAATGACATCTGCTGCTTTAGATTGAACGTTCATATCTCAGTTATTGTTTTAATATCTACAAAAAAAAGCTATTTTCTTTACTTTCAGAGTGCGAGCTGATCAAGGGGTCGGAAATGTGGATATTGCCAGATGTTCACTGTTCGAGGAACAGGCCGTAGAAGCCTTATTGTTGGCAAAAGTGTCCATAACCAGAGGTAAGTAAACTGTTCTGTGATCTTTTTCGCTCTTCCTCTGTGCCCGTCATGTTGTACATGGAACCTGTCTCACATGCATTAATAAAAAAATGCTTAAAATGTCAGCTGCTAATTTTCAGATTTACACCACAAACACTCAGCCATTTTCACTGGACTATCAAGCCCGTTGATGCCAAATTTATATCATCACTAATACAGATTTGTTTATTTTGAGCATTCCAGATTCAGCAGGTGGAGGACCTGCTTTATCAGGAGGATAATCTGGAAATACTGACAATGGGCTCATTGTTCCTGACATCCCATGCCCCGTCTACTGAGAATCTTGCTGTGCTCCAACATCAAGTGAACCCTACCAACGACTCATCTTTTGGTCAGGACATATACATGCATGCTCTTCGATTAGTATTGAGTCTCCAACCTATTTAGGTGCAGTCCTCCCACACTATATAGGATATTGTTTTAGCCCCAGTGCCACTCTTGATAATGGCAAACATTTGTATTTTTTGGAGGAGGGTGAAAGGATAGCAGGCCCAGCTGTCAAAGTGAGAGGGGAGGCTATTCTGGATAGAGCAGGTACTTGTGTGTAGTCTATTTCTTGTGAGCTTTTCTGTCCTCAGATACAGAAAGCTGTGAAAGCCTGTCTGCAGATTAAGAGGTCCCAATGAAGAGCAGCAGTTTTCAGTCTTGGTGCTGGGGACTCAAAACGTTTGTTTGTGCCTTGGCACTACACAGCTGATTCAAATGATCAAGTCATCATCAAGCTTCAAATGGTATTTATGTATTCATTTGTGACGCTATCCTTGAAATTTGTGACGCTATCCTGCTATTGTCACATGCACAACATGCATCGATCTAGCCAATGTTATGATTGTTTTGTAATACATATTATCCTTATATTATACAGGAAGTATTATTAAAGAGATGCTTTAGATTGGGACTACTACATCTCTATTTGTATTTCAGAGTTAATGATCCAAGGTCAGTTTTGCTTTTCACCTCCTGATGATTATGATGACTGACCGTGTTAGAATAAAAAAAACTAAGCTAAATCATGCACTCTCTCTATCCATCTGTAGGTATGTTTTGATGTGAGAGAGAAAGACCCGAGGAAATCCCCTCAGCGCCGCCTCACCCGCTCTTAAAATAATCTTCGGGCCGACTGGGAGTCCAAGGCTGGTTAGAAGACACCGCTAGAGACACTATGTAATTGTGATGAACTGAGAGAATATTAGGGTGGCACTAATTCATTAATCATATGCTGTCTTCCCTGCTCCTCTGTTTTACCTCTCTCCCCACCTCTTTCTTCCTCTTTTTTGTATTTATAATGAATGTATTATGTATTTATAACACCTGGATAATGAACTTTCAATAAAGCGTTTCACATTCTCCACTGGTTGAAATTAAGTATCTCATTAAGATACTACACCTATCCTGTGTCTTCAGATTAATGTAGATGAAGGGAGTTAGATTTGCATAGGTGTATTTCTGTATATATATTCTGTATATCAGCCTTTACTTAAATCATGTTTCTAGTCTTTTGCATAGTTACAATGTGTAATCATTGATATCCCAGGAGCGGTAAAGACTGTTGTCTTAACTGTAATACATAACTGTAATACATACATACAGACACAGCATCATTCAAAGAATGGAGTTTGATACACCTGGTATTGGATATGACTGAAAAAGAATGTCGCTCAGAGATTCATACTTGAACCGCACCTTTATTTGCCAAGGAAGAGTACATGATCAGTGAATATATTCAATGTACAGGCTACAATGTGTGGATCTCATGAGTGGTAATAACTACTGTACATGTATATTGGACTTGCATCCTTGGCATAATAAAGTTATTATATTCTACTCAATCCATAGGCTTCATTAATGCCATTCAGACTTGACAATACAACTATGATAGCTGAGGTTCATAGATAGGTATGAATATTAGTTCAGAACCTAAAGTTTTAGAGTCCATACCATATCGGCTACATACTGTAGCTTGTTACACATCCAAAGGCATACAGTAATTTTTAACCTCCAATACACAATAAGCAAATAAATAGTTAGCTAGCTATGTTACTTCATCTGTACTGCATGGCAAATATAAGCAAGGCAAGCTAACACAATTTGCAGTAAATGCTTTAGCTAGCTAGCCTTTTATAACTAGGGGGCAGTATTTTCATTTTTGGATAAAAAACATTCCCGTTTTAAAAACGGGATATTTTGTCACGACAAGATGCTCGACTATGCATATAATTGACAGCTTTGGATAGAAAACACTGACGTTTCTAAAACTGCAAAGATATTGTCTGTGAGTGCAACAGAACTGATGTTACAGGCGAATTGTCCGTAGAGCATTCTGACACCATCATGCTTCACAGTAGGGATGGTGCCAGGTTTCCTCCAGACGTGGCGCTTGGCATTCAGGCCAAAGTGTTCAATCTTGGTTTCGTTAGACCAGAGAATCTTGTTTCTCATGGTCTGAGACTTCTTTAGGTCCTTTTGGCAAACTCCAAGCAGGCTGTCATGTGCCATTGGGTTCATGGTCACCTCTCTGACCATGATGGCCTGACATAATCCTGTCACGGAGCTCTACAGACAATTCCTTCCCCAGATCTGTGCCCAGATACAATCTTGTCTCAGAGCTCTACGGACAATTCTTTCAACCTCATGGTTTGGTTTTTGCTCTGACATGCACTGTCAACTGTGGGACCTCATATAGACAGGAGTGTGCCTTTCCAAATCATGTCCAATCAATTAAACTTACTACAGGTGGACTCCAATCAAGTTGAAGAAACAAAGGATGATCAATGGAAATAGGATGCACCTGAGCTCAATTTCAAGTCTCATAGCAAAGGGTCTGTTTTTATCTTTAATAAATTAGCAAACTTTTTCTTTTTTTTTACATTTTTGCTTTGTCATTAAGGGGTATTGTGTGTAGATTGATGAGGGAAAAATTTAATTTGATCAATTTTAGAATAAGGCTGTAATACAACAAAATGTGGAAAAAGTCAAGGGGTCTGAATACACTGTATATTGAGTCTTTGGTTTGGTTTCCACAGCGACTTGAAATACGTGCAGGAGGTAGAAACAGTCAGAAATCTCTCTCACACACACACGTGCTCAAAGGAAATGTGTGAAACTTGGTTAGAGACCACATTCACAGACCTGGAATAGCCAGTGTGATCGTTTGAGAGCACGTGTGTGTGCATGATTGATATAATAGTTGTGAGTGTGTATGTTGTAGTGATTGCTGTGTGTGTGTGTGTGTGTGTGTTGAGCCATGACAGACAAATTAGTTTGAGTGTGCATTCTGTGTGTGCATGACACCGTACCCAAATCGTCCATCCGCGTGCGCCATTGTGTGCAAATCGAGTTTGTCCCCCACACCAAACGCAATCCCGACACGCAGGTTGAAATATCAAAACAAAAGTTGACCCAATTATATTAATTTGGGAACAGGTCCAAAAGCATTAAACATGTATGGCAATTTAGCTAGCTAGCTTGCTGTTGCTAGCTAATTTGTCCTGGGATATAAATATTGATTTATTATTTTACCTGAAATGCCCAAGGTCCTCTACTTCGACAATTAATCCACACATAGTGGTCAACCGAATCGTTTCTAGTCATCTCTCCTCCTTCCAGGCCTTTTCTTCTTTGGACTTTATATGGCGATTGGCAACTACCTTTCATAATAAGGTGTATTACCACAACCGACCTCGGGTCATCTTTCAGTCACACGTGGGTATAACCAATGAAGAGACGGCACATGGGTATATGCTTCTAAAAATCCAACAAGGTGATGGGAGAAGCAGGACTTGCATCACATTCTGTGTCACAAATAGAACTGACTTCAATTTTAGCACTTGACAACGCAGACGCTCGTTGGCGCGTGCGAGCAGTGTGGGTGCAATAATTGAATAACATGTAAACTACCGTTCAAAAGTTTGGGGTCACTTGGAGATGTCCATGTTTTTTAAAGAAAAGCACATCTTGTACAACACTGTGTATTACTCCCTTCACAGAATAGTGCAAACTGGCCCTAACCAGAATAGAAAGAGGCGTCAACAGTGAAGAGGCTACTCCGGGATGCTGACCTTCTAGGCAGAGTTGCAAAGAAAAAGCCATATCTCAGACTGTCAAATAAAAAGTAAAGATTAAGATGGGAAAAACACAGACAGGGGACATAGGACCTTATTCTTTGCAACTCTGTCTAGAATGCCAGCATCCCGGAGTCGCCTCTTCACTGTTGACTTTGAGACTGGTGTTTTGCGGGGACTATTTAATGAAGCTGCGAGTTGAGGACTTATGAGGCGTCTGATCCTCAAACTAGACACTCTAATGTACTTGTCCTCTTGCTCAGTTGTGCACCGGGGCCTCCAACTCTCTTTCTATTCTGGTTAGGGCCAATTTGCACTGTTATGTGAAGGGAGTAGTATACAGCGTTGTACAAGATCTTCAGTTTCTTGGCAATTTCTCACATGGAATAGCCTTCCTTTCTCAGAACAAGAATAGACTGACGAGTTTCAGAACAAAGTTCTTTGTTTCTGGACATTTTGAGCCCGTAATCGAACCCACAAATGCTGATGCTCCAGATCCTCAACCAGTCTAAATGGCAGTTTTATTGCTTCTTCTATCAGCATAACAGTTTTCAGCTGTGCTAACATAATTGCAAAAGAGTTTTCTAATGATCAATTAGCCTTTAAAAATGATAAACTTGGATTAGCTAACACAACGTGCCATTGGAACACAGGAGTGATGGTTGCTGATAATGGGCCTCTGTACGCCTATGTAGATATTCCATAAAAAATCTGCCGTTTCCAGCAACCATAGTCATTTACAACATTAACAAAGTCTTCACTGTGTTTCTGATCAATTTGATGTTATTTTAAATGGACAATTTGTGTGTGCTTTTCTTTCAAAAACAAGGACATTTCCAAGTGACCCCAAACTTTTGAATGGTAGTGTGTGTTTTAATTTATTTTGCAACGCTTGCGAACACGACGCGGGTGGTGGGGTCAGCATGTGAGTGGAAGTCTCCATGTATAGCCCTCAGTGAGCACTGTATACTACACATGAATGACTGATATCACAACATCTGTGATGTGTGTCTGTAGGCTAGGCTTTATGGTTTGCCCACATTGAGATCTAAAGGAGCCCTCACAGTGCAGCGGGCCTTTCAAAAGGTCAATGTGCCCCAGCAGCGTTCTCTAACGAGGCACCACCTCACACTCCTACAAACACCCAGCGACAGTGCTCCTACCCTCAGCTAATGACCGTCGACTGTAAACAGACCACACTTTCTTAATAGGCATTTCAGCGTTGTGGCATCGATAACCACCAGACGCCCCCCACCTCAACTGAGGTGGTGCCACTTCAACAGACCTGTTTGTTTTTCTTTAAGAAGCCTTCCTGTTCTCCACTCATTACCTGTATTAACTGCACCTGTTTGAACTCGTTACCTGTATAAAATACTTGGTGAGAAGGCAACAACTGTTGGCGCAATTATTAGAAAATGGAAGAAGTTCAAGATGACGGTCAATCACCCTCGGTCTGGGGCTGTTACTTTTTGGGTGACCTGACCAAATTCACAAAGAATTGTGAGTTGTAGATCTTTCATTCTATTTAAAAGCAAGTCTAAGAAGCGGTAGATCAGTTTTGTGTGCCATTTTGATGCTTCCCATTCTTAAGTAAAATTTTTATGTCTTTTACTTTTGTTATTGTACATCATCTTCAAAAAAGCTAAAAATACATTACTTGTATATATTGAAAGTATATTTCACAACGGTTTAGATACAATAGTGCAATAATTAGCTACACTCTAAATGGCGACATCGAGCGAGAGACGGAGAGAGCGAGCTAGAGACTGCGACAGAACAAGAGCTTCCTGACTGGTTGCATCACTATCTGGTACGGCAATTGCTCGGCCTCCGACCGCAAGGCACTAGAGAGTACATCACCGCAAGGCACTACGGCCCAGTACATCACAGGGCTAAGCTGCCTGCCATCCAGGACCTCTACACCAGGCAGAGGAAGGCCCTATAAATTGTCCAAGACCCCAGCCACCCCAGTCGTAGACTGTTCTCTCTACTACCACATGGCAAGCGGTACCGGAGTGCCAAGTCTAGGACAAAAAGGCTTCTCAAAAGTTTTTACCCCCAAGCCATAAGACTCCTGAACAGGAAATCAAATGGCTACCCGGACAATTTGCATTGTGTGCCCCCAACCCCTCTTTTTACACTGCTGCTATTCTCTGGTTAACATATATGCATAGTCACTTTAACTATACATTCATGTACATACTACCTCAATTGGGCCGACCAACCAGTGCTCCAGCATATTGGCTAACCGGGCTATCTGTATTGTGTCCCACCCACCAACCCCTCTTTTACGCTACTGCTACTCTCTGTTCATCATATATGCATAGTCACTTTAACCATATCTAGATGTACAGTGGGGCAAAAAAGTATTTAGTCAGCCACCAATTGTGCAAGTTCTCCCATAATACTTATTTTCCAACACAATTTGCAAATAAATTCATAAAAAATCCTACAATGTGATTTTCTGGATTTTTTTTCTCATTTTGTCTGTCATAGTTGAAGTGTACCTATGATGAAAATTACAGGCCTCTCATCTTTTTAAGTGGGAGAACTTACACAATTGGTGGCTGACTAAATACTTTTTGCCCCACTGTACATACTACCTCAATCAGCCTGACTAACCGGTGTCTGTATGTAGCTTCGCTACTGTATATAGCCTGTCAGAGAGCGCGCGAGCGAGAGACAGAGAGCGCGCGAGCGACAGAGCGCGACAGAGACACGAGAGACAACTAAATAGACAAAGACCATGGGAAGAAACAAAGAAGAGAAATGAGTGCAATAGAAAGAGAGAGTGAAAAGAAAGCCTAGAAAGAGAGGACGCTTGGAGGCCTAACACCCATCTCTAACACTGCAACACTATCTTCGTCTCCCTCTAAATGCCGAAGCCGCAGTCTTTTCTCTCTTTCCTTTCAGACGGCATCTCTAAGCCCCACTGCCTGTGTGCCAAAGGCGACAGCTGCAGAGGCGAGTGATGGCCCAGGGAGAGTACAGCCCTGCCAATGGGAGGAGAGTGGGGAGCAAGAGACAGACTCTAAGACAAGCTACACACAAAGCCCAAACCAGTGTCTTCAGTTATGGGGAGTGTTCTGTGGCAATCCTATTCAGAAGTTAGAAGTTGGCCATCCCCCTAATCACATATCTAGGATCAGATTCCCTGACACCCAATCCAAATCTTAATCATAAGGGGTATGAAAAGATACATCGGCATCTAGTGCCTGTATTAGTGGATGTAACCTACTTCCACTCATCCAGTCTGTTCAGCATTGACAAGGGACTTTTCAAACACATTTTACATCACACACTACATTAGCATAACGGAAATGTTTGACTCTATAAGTGGTGATTACATCAGGGGCGTGGCCGGAGGGATGAAGGGAGGAGGGCCGGATGGGTAGAGCAGGGTCCCGGTGGGAGGCTTACATACACACAGGAAGTGCCTCGCCGTGTGGGCAGCGCTGCTTGATCATCACTTCAATAGCTCTCTCTAATACCATTCTTTCAATCTCTCCCAATTGGGTGGAGCCCTACCGGAAAGGCTTTTTATAGCTAGAGAATGCAGAGAGACTCATAGCGCTACCTGCTAACCATGGAGTGAACAATGAAGCCCACACAGGGCTGAGCTGGTGTTTCAAAGGCTGTTCCCTGTTCTTTAACAGAAGGCTCTCAGTGATTTCCATGCTGAACCAAAGCTACAGGTTTACTAGTCACCATGAAGTAAGGTCATGATGAGCTCGACTAACGCATGACCTTTGGTGGCGGCCATTTTGTCCCCCACCTTGGACGACCCTGCCCCTGGACACATCACTGGTGGTGAGTTCTGATTGGCGACCAGGGAGATGTTGGGCCGTACAATGCATGCTGCTGGTACAACCATGGCCAGTCACGTGGTGTCATGTGACTGAGAAGATCCCAGGCTCCACCAGTCAGTCAGTGGTCACAGCCTTGGCCCACCAGTCAGTGATCTGTCAGAGTTAATGGTTTACACATCATGACCACTGACTTACACACAGACTTCTACTCTGGACATATGCAGGCAGCTCCAGATGGACCGGATAAACACAGAAAAGGTCTACTCAGGAGCGTGGCAACCCATTCTAATGTGTTTGTCTGGCTCACTGGTCAGCTTGTGATCGAGAGTCTTCTGCCTGTATGCTGCTGCATTGCCCTGCACTGTACAATTTTGCTAGTTATAATGACTCAAACAATTTGCTTCCAGTCATTTAGGTCTAATTGAGCACTGTTGTTGAGAATGGCTAGATGAAACGAAGACCGGTCAGTATAAAAAGCACCTGAGTGAACTGGAAGCTCAGTCAGTATGCAGCCTCTGAGTTTTAGCGACGCTCGGGCAAACTCGGCGGCTGTAGTAGCGACGCTCGGGCCAACTCGGCGGCTGTAGTAGCGACGCTCGGGCCAACTCGGCGGCTGTAGTAGCGACGCTCGGGCCAACTCGGCGGCTGTAGTAGCGACGCTCGGGCCAACTCGGCGGCTGTAGTAGCGACGCTCGGGCCAACTCGGCGGCTGTAGTAGCGACGCTCGGGCCAACTCGGCGGCTGTAGTAGCGACGCTCGGCCAACTCGGCGGCTGTAGTAGCGACGCTCGGCCAACTCGGCGGCTGTAGTAGCGACGCTCGGGCCAACTCGGCGGCTGTAGTAGCGACGCTCGGCCAACTCGGCGGCTGTAGCAGCGACGCTCGGCCAACTCGGCTGTAGTAGCGACGCTCGGCCAACTCGGCTGTAGTAGCGACGCTCGGCCAACTCGGCGGCTGTAGTAGCGACGCTCGGCTAACTCGGCGGCTGTAGTAGCGACGCTCGGCCAACTCGGCGGCTGTAGCAGCGACGCTCGGCCAACTCGGCTGTAGTAGTCACGCTAGGCTAACACAGTAGACACACTCGGTCTACCTGCAATCAACTGAGCTCTACCTTACTTCAATGGAAAACAAGATAAGGACTTACCTGGACATCATAAAGCGCCACAATGTTCTCATGTTGAAGTTCCTGGAAAAAGTCATGAAGAAAACAAGTACATTAGTGATGCATTAGCTACTGTACCTTTGACGTGACAACTGGCTTCTATTTAGATTTATAAGTCAAGGCCTTTCAGTCAAACATGATGACTAATGGAAGATCGATGTCAACTAATTCTTTAAAATATGTTTCCAAGATAAGTGAGAAGGAATTAGGTTAAGCATACTACTCACCTTGAGGATTTTGATTTCCTTGCCAAGCAGGATCTGGGACTTGGAGAGGTTCTTCTTGGTAATGCTCTTGACCGCCACCTCCCAATCAGTCTTCTGCAGTCGGAGGAAGGAGTGACATAAAGGAACAACTAGTTAAAATCCCTTTAAACATGTTCAGTTCCTCCATCACTTACACTAATGCCAAGGGAAGCTTGTGTGTGTAAAGCTCAGGCCAACTGGCCTTTAATTGCTTTGTGTGCACTGTGTATCATCATTTGTGAGAGAGATACATGGGGATATCTTGGACAATAAACCAAACACAGGTTTCTTAAGTTTCAATCAGATAGACTGAATGAAGAAACAGTCAAATGAGTTATCATGCGCTTGACAGTTATCATGCGCTTGACAGTTATCATGCGCTTGACAGTTATCATGCGCTTGACAGTTATCATGCGCTTGATGGTTTTTGCAACTGCACTTGAAGAACTTCCAATTTTCCGGATTGACCGACCTTAATGTCTTAATGGACTGTCGTTTCTCTTTGCTTATTTGAGCTGTACTTGTCATAATATGGATTTGTTATTTTACCAAATAGGAATATCTTGTTTGTTCTCCCCAGTGGCACTGCATCACGGCCGGTGATTGCGAGTCACACAGGGCGGTGCACAACTGGCCCAGCATTGCCTGAGGTAGGGTTTGGCCGGGGTAGGCTGTCATTGTAAATAATAATTTGTTTGTAAATGAGAGCAAAACATTCTTATGAGAATGCCAAAAGTGGGCAAAGCTGTCGTCAAGGCAAATGTTGGCTACTTTGAAGAATAAAAAATATTTGTTTAACACCTTTTTGGTTACTACATGATTCCATGTGTGTGTTAATTCATAGTTTTGATGTCTTCACCATTATTCTACGATGTTAAAAATAGCAAAAATAAAGAAAAACCATTGAATGAGTAGGTATATCCAAACTTTTGACTGGTACTGTATTGCTTCCCTTGCAATACAACTTTCCCTCAAAATAGTTGTACAATGTGCTCAGCAATACAATAAAGTTTGGTGGGCATGCACAATGTTGATGCATTGGAATAGAAGGTATGGAGAATGTTAAAGAGCCTGTAGGATTTTTTTTTAAAAGCAGTTGGGAAATTAATATTTGAGTTTCAACTACAATGTGAGTATATTTAAGTGGTTTAAATGATTAACTTCCCTACTAACCTTCTTAAAGTGCCAAAATCGTATTCTGCCAAAAATGACAGTGCGAGACATGTTTTCCATAACGTACATTTCACGCATGCGAACAAAGAACACCATCACACAGTGTTTCACAGTTAATTGAGCACAGAGACAAAAATCAGGTGTCTCAGGCAGTATTTGTGTAACCTACCAAACAATGTACAGTGCATTCTGAAAGTATTCAGACCCTTTGACTTTCTCCACATTTTGTTGTTACATCCTTATTCTAAAATGTACTAAATGGTTTTGTCTCAATCTACACACAATACCGCATAATGACAAAGCAAAAACAGATTTGAAATTTCAGCAATTTATAAATGAAAACCCCCAGAAATATCACATTTACATAGGTATTCAGACCCTTTACTCAGTACTTTTTTGAAGCACCTTTGGCAGCGATTACAGCCTTGAGTGTTCTTGGTTATGACGCTACAAGCTTGGCAACTGTATTTGGGGAATTTCTCCCACTTTTCTCTGCAGATACTCTCAAGCTCTGTCAGGTTGGATGGGGAGCTTCACTGCACAGCTATTTTCAGGTCTCTTCAGAAATGTTAGATCGGGTTCAAGTACGGGCTCTGGCTGGACCACTCAAGGACATTTAGAAACATGTCCCGAAGCCACTCCAGCATTCTCTTGGCTGTATGCTTAGGGTCGTTGTCCTGTTTGAAGGTGAACCTTTGTCCCAGTCTGAGGTCCCGAGCACTTTGGAGCAGGTTTTCATCAAGGAACTCTGTACTTTGCTCTGTTCATCTTCCTCTCGATCCTAACTAGTCTCCCAGTCCTTGCAGCTGAAAAACATCCCCATAGCATGATGATGCCACCATCATGCTTCGCCATAGGGATGGTGCCAGGTTTCCTCCAGACGTGACGCTTGGCATTTAGGCCAAAGAGTTCAATCTTGGTTTCATCAGACCAGACAATACTGTTAACCATGGTCTGAGAGTCCTTTGGGTTTATTTTGGAAAACTACAAGCGGGTTGTCATGTGCCTTTTACCAAGGAGTGCCTTCCTTCAGGCCACCACCATTAAGGCCTGATTGCTGGAGTGCTGCAGATATGGTTGTTCTTCTGGAATGTTCTGCCATCTCCACAGAGAAACTCTGTAGCTCTGTCAAAGTGATCATCGGGCTCATGGTCACCTCCCTGACCAAAGCCCTTCTTTCCCGATTGCTCAGTTAGGCCGAGCGGACAACTCTGAGTTCACTGTCTTCTTGGGGACCTTCAATGCTGCAGAATTTTTAAGTACTCTTCCCCAGATTGGTGCCTCGACACAATCCTGCCACGGAGCTCTACGGACAATTCCTTCCACCTTACGGCTTGTTTTTTTTCTCTGACATGCACTGTCAACTGTGGGACCATATATAGACAGATGTGTGCTTTTCCAAATCATGTCCAATCAATTGAATTGACCACACATGGACTCCAAGTTCTAAAAACATCTCAAGGATGAACAATGGAAACAGGATGCCCCTGAACTCTGAATAAATAAGGTATTACTCATAAATAAAGTATTTCTGTTTTTATTTTTTGTAAATAAGCAAAAAACTGCTTTGTCATTATGGGGTATTATGTGGAGATTGATAAAATAAAAAATGTTTGTCAACTTTAGAATAAGGCTGTAATGTAACAAAATGTGGAATCAAGGGGTCTGAATACTTTCCGAATGCACTGTATAGCAAGTGCCGTAGAGGGCACAATTTTACAATGTCGCAGTCCAGAAATGCCAAAATCCTGGACCTCTGATGGAGACTGTCATCAACACATGCTTCTCTTTAGGAGCATGTGTGTGCCCAGGCCCCATAGGCTACCTCAATAACATTGACTTACCAGTGCCCCGCACATTGAATCTGTACCAGTACCCCCTGCGTATAGCCTCACTACTGTTATTTTATTGTTTCTGTTTATTTATTATTTATTTTTACTTCAGTTGATTTTAGTAAATAATTTCTTAAAAAACATGAGCTGGCGCACACCCAGAAACATTATTTTGTGTGGAGGTGCTGACTAATGGCGAATAAACCTTTTTTTTTTTTTTTTTAAGAGTCGCACACTCCATATATAAACTCACAGTAATTTATTGGGAAAAATCACCTTTATTGGGGGTACGACTATTTTTTATAGTTTATAGGAAATAGTTAACTTCTTTTCCCTAAAACTGCATTGTTGTTTAAGGGTTTGTAAGTAAGCATTTCACTGTAAGGTCTACACGTTGTATTCGGCGGATGTGACAATTTTTTTACTTGAACTGTTGGAATCATAGAAATAGAATGATTACTCTAATTCTATAGTTATAATAGTATAATATAATAGTACTGACAACTAATGAAAACGCCAGGGAGGAGTTATTGTGACAGGTTAGGAAGCAAAGTGTTGACAAGTTTTTCCTAGGAGACCCTATAATCTTTGACTACATTGAATGTTTTCTCTTAGCTACTTCATGTAGCTAACATATTCTTACTTTGCACTTTCCGCTTTGCTTTAGAAGATACTTTTGCACAAGCATGATTTAAGTCTATACCATCACTGAAACTGTATTATCAGGCTGTATAGCTAATTACCTTTGTTCTGACTAGTTAGCTAACTAGCAATTAGTGGCTAAGAAGATTTAGGCCCAACTTGCTAAGAAAATACATCTGCAAACAGCTAGTTTGTATCGTAAGAAACAAACTAATAGTGTGATTATAGAACGCTAGTGGAGTTATACTAAGAAGCAAAGTGAAAACAGCATCATTGTCATCAACATTGTAGCATGTGCTGCATTGACCATGCAGACTGAATGCAAGTGTCTCATGGTCGAGGAACAACAAATGCACTCCTTGGGTGACGGGGCAGGGTTAGGTCTGTGTGGAAAGCGGCATGGAGAGCGAGCAGAAAGAGAAGACTCAATTAGCGAAGTAAACTATAAGAATGGATGTTACACACGGCCTATCCCATTTGACAAAATATTAAAATACTATATAGAAGTAAAAACCCAAAGAGCTCCATGTATCAATCAATATATCGTAAAATACAGGTATACCGCCCAGCCCTAGATCCCACCCTGGTCACCAATGTAGCGAGAGAAATGTACATTTTAGTAATTTAGCAGACGCTCTTATCCAGAGTGTAAAACAAAACTAGATTGTGTAAGACAAAATCCAGAATAGAAAAGACAACATGCAAATGCAGACGAGGTCCCACTGTCTAAATCAGGGATGGGCAACTGTCAGCCCATGGGCCGCATGAAGGCCCTCGGATCAATTTCCAGTTTCAATTTAGGAACTAATTCTGAGTGTCAACTTACTGTTGCAAGTTAGAATACACAAGGTGCAATTTTGAAATTTGGTTGTGCATTACCAGTTTTTCCCTTGTTATGTAAGACTCTGACAGTCAGTCATTTAGTCCATATCAGCTAAACTATTTAGATTGCTAAATTAGTTTTGCAGACAGCTATCCAAACTTGTTATTAGCATAGAATTACCTGCTGGGGGCCCCCATTGATTTTGTTAGGTCAGTCTCTCTCCAACCCTATGGCATTATGTGTAGAATTGTACTAAATTAACTAAAATTTTAATTTTAAAAAGTCTCTCCATTGTTAAGAGGGGAGACACTAAAATGCTTTGCTGACAATGTGGGGGGGAATGGATGTGGATACACAGACTCGCGAGCAACTGTGGCAATAGGGTAGCATGATGACATCATCCCTGGAAGCATCACACAGTGAGATAGATGTGGAGCAGGCTCAGACATAAGTAACATTCTCTCCTCTCTGACCGTCCTTCAGCTGTGCCTTGATCAACAGAACAGTTTGGTCCACATCCCCATCATGGACAGTCACCACCGTCCTGTCAGTCAGTCAAGATGCTTTGTTATCACTGGTGTGTGACCAATCAAGCTAATAGAACGAATGTATCATCACTAGACTATCGTCTCATTGTATTGGTCATATAAAAAATAAAGCACTGTCAAGAAAGCATTGATGTGTAGACTATTATCATGGCTCATTTCATCACTGAAGATGGAGAAAGAAGACCTCTTGAGGAGGAAAAACAAGAAGACATGCTCCTTTCTCTCCACCTTGTCTAGGCTGGCTGCGTCAGTGAGCTATTCACTGCTGTTTGAGTCATCCGTTTCATGAATGAACGGCTGGCATCTCAATGCACCCCAGTGCCAGACCATAACGCAAGATTGCACAACATCGCATGATCGAGGCTTATGAAACAATAACATGCATAATCAATCACATTGTTATATTTGAATAAGGTAAGCCTGTAAATGGATATAATTGTATGTCATTGCAATACTTGCATCAATAATAACAAATATTTAAACATCTAGTTAGTTGAAGGAAAACTAAACAAAATGATGCCAAATAACAGTTAATTTACTGCAGTGCAATGCCATTGACCCAGATTTATATAAACGTCACCACTCTCACATAACCTCAGAGACAAATAGAGGAGAGGGAAGGTAGGGAAGGAGTAGGGAGGAGGCAAGCAATGCAATGGGAAAGATGGAGATGCAGACCTTTAATGTTCCAGATATTTACCTTTCTGTGCCTTCCTTTGAACACCACAGCAAAAGCACCATGTCCCACCAGGTCCTTTCTGCTGTATTCAAAGTCTCCAACAGTCTCCATTGTCAACGTAACCGTCCAATTTAGGTCAGGTGTCAAAAGGTTCTTTCTTCAGTAATGCACTTTGAAGGATGCTCTCTTTTGATAGTGGAACCTTGATTTAGCTGTCAAGCAAACTAGTGATTGTGGCGTTAACAGAATACAAGTCAGTTTTACAAGGACAAGCATGCATTCCAGTCCACCTTTGATATTGCCTGAGAAACAGCCAGGTGATGATGCAACTGATCACGTTTAAAATGGGATGCAAAACTGGAGCTAGTGTCAAATTCTTCCCTGTCAGTAGCCAATTACAACAGATTATATAAGGCTTTACCTTTAACTATTTCCACATTCAGACACTGCAGTCAGCTGTACACATGGCTGGCCACAATCCCAAGGTACACCATGTCAGTCCCTACTGCCAGCTGTCATTTTCTGACCCAGATTGCTAGCGTTGCAAACTGGCTAGTTAGCTAGTTAAATATGCATTTAGATGGCAAACAAATTAGCTCAAAAACTGCTTTGCCAGACATTCTACATGATGTCAAGTGTCCTGGATAAATAGATTGCAAGCTTCAAACACCCATAAACACTTCAACTATATAACCAGAGTGACATGCTGCGACGACAAGCGTCATATTGTCCATGCATTGTAGCTGGCAAGCAACCATGCTAACAACATTGTATATAGTTAGCTAGCTAGCTACCTTTAACGTTAGCTTCATGCTAACTAAACAGAAGATCAATTGAATGGACGGACATCAATTTGTGATTTTCAGATTATCGCAAGAAAATACAAAATACAGGCCGAACGTTATATATGTGCCTGAAAAACTATGAAATGCAACACCAATGAGTTTGAATAGAATTTGTGTAAGTCACAGCCAGCTAACGCTGTCATAATAGTCCTCTTGTGGCGAGATGTTCAAACCAGGTGACGTCTCTCCTCTTCGAAAACATTGATGTTCGTGCGATTCTCTTCAATGTAATCCAAAATGCATCTATTCAAATTCCTTGATTTTCATCATTGGGTCATCACATCTCAGTCACAGGGCGAAAATCATTGGGTCAGCAAGAAAATGGCAACCGATTCAAGTTAACCTTTACAGTACGACAAGTAAAACCATTCAACGTATGTCCCTTATTACGCTTCACCTGAATATTCGTTTTTGGTTTTCTTGTCCCTTCCCATCACATTGACCAGGTACAGCGTTGTCTGCTGACACGCTACCAATGTCAATACAGAGCAAATTGCGAAAAGAGTACCGTGACACATATTTTACACGATATCCCTCCGCGGACTACGTCAATGCGCAATATACCCTCCTCCACGAATGATAGTTCCATGGTGTCATCGGTCATCTCGGTTAGCCCAGAACTAAAATCTCGTTTTTGTAGCATTGATTTAATTTGAATAACAACATATTACATCCTTCATTGTCAATATATGGATCGTATTAATTCAATTAAATATGTAATTACTAGGTCCCTCCAAAATAACTTCACAGTCACACTTATAAGCTGTGTATAAAAGTTTCCCCTACTCCTACTGAATTAATTGTTAATTTCTTCATTCTCTATGGTACATTTTACTTGCACAAAATCAAATATCAGTTCCCAAATGCAATATTTTTTAAAACTTGAAATCGAATATTTAATCAAATATTATGAATTATTCAATGACAAAAAACAATATTTATTCTTACAACTCTACCTTAGGTTTACAATTGGAACCCCTGACCTTTTTCTTTGTATTTGATTGGAGGTACTTTCACTTTAATTAAACTGTTGTCACTGGCAAATTCATGTGTAGTGATTTTCATTCATCATTTTTGTTTAATTTCATAAGAATACAATATATGTGTAGTTATGTCCTATGCTTATTTGTAATTGTATTGTAATTTCAATAATACAAAGAAAAAAAAACTAAAGTCTGTTGTAATTGCATCTTTTGCTGTTCATTTAACTGGTATGGATCTACCAGAAGCAAGGTATGTTTGATTAAAAAACAGAAACCATACAATTGTTTGACTGACACCCATAAGATAAATGCCGCGTTCATGTGCTTGTTGGATCTAGGAAACTCGAAAATGTCAGATTTACTGATTCGTTGACTGACTAGGTAAAAAAATATGCAGATGTACCCTCGAGCAAGGCACTTAACCCTAATTGCTCCTGCAAGTCACTCTAGATAAGAACGTCTGCTAAATGACAAACGTACTGTATCATTAACAAATTTAGCCTATCGACTGTCATCACGTGTACAGTAATTTGATATCCTTATCTCACTATGTCTTGAGATGATATTTCAATCCTAAATACCCCAAGGATGTATATGTACCACATGCCATGGTCAGCCCCCTCTAGTGTTCTAGAGGCAGTGATAGGCTACCTGAGATTTTCATTATCATTCGAGCATCTGATTGTAAACTCCAGACTGGTCCTTCATGCCTTTGCTTTGTATATGTTGCCCCCTTTTGGATTTATTCAGGTATGACATATCCCTTGATCACATTTGAAAAATAAAAACTGTTGACTCCCTTGTCACTTAATGTCCTGGATCCTTTATTAATTAATTTGTGCATGAACTAAGTAGGCCTATAGTTTATTAGTGTGACTTGCTGTTCTTCATGGAGATTAATTTGCATTCAATTTTTGTTTGTGTATTATGCTAATTAGATTTCCGTGTGTGCATGGACATAACAGGAAAACAAAGACAGGCCTTATATGCAATTATATTTAATCAATTGGTCAATACAATAGTTGGGTTAGTTGCTTGGATAAGCCTTTGGATATGGTGTATCCTGACAAAAAGGAGAGGTTTGGAAGGTTTCTCCTGTTGAAAGGTGGAAAGGTGGAGGGGTCCTCTGGGAGTCCAGACGTGGCAGCATGTCACTATGTTGGGTGCTTTTTGAGCATCTACAGGTCCTCAAAAAGTTCTACAGCTGCACCATAAAGAGCATTCTGACCGCTTGGTATGGCAACTGCTACAGAGGGTAGTGTGTACGGCCCAGTACTTCACTGGTGCCAAGCTTCCTGCCATCCGGGACCTCTATACCAGGCCGTGTCAGAGGAATGTCCTTAAAATGGTTAAAGACTCCAGCCACCCAAGTCTTAGACTGTTCTCTCTGCTACCGCATGGTAGTCCTCAGCAACTCTGGGACCAAAAGGATCCTTAACAGAAAAGGATCCTTAACAGTTAATCCAATTGCTGCCCAGACTATTTGCATTGTCCCCCTTATTTTATTATGATTTAGAATTATTTTCTGTACTGACTCTCTTGCACAGGCTCGATGTACCCTCACCGGACTCTAACCGCACACACATGCATATTGACAACAAACACTCACATTCCTTCACACATGCTGCTGCTATTCTCTGTTTATTATCTATGCACAGTCACTTTACCCCTACCTACATGTACATATTCCCTCAATTACACTACATGATCAAAAGTATGTGGACATGTGCTCCTCGAACATCTCAGTCTAAATTCATTGGCATTAATATGGAATTGGTCCCCCCTTTTTTGTTGTTGCCATAACAGCCTCCTCTCTTCTGGGAAGGATTTCCACTCGATGTTGGAACTATGCTGCAGTGACTTGCTTCCATTCAGCCACAAGAGCATTAGTGAGGTCGGGCACTGATGTTGGGCGATTAGGCCTGGCTCGCAGTCATTGTTCCAATTCATCCCAAAGGTGTTCGATGGGGTTGAGGTCAGGGCTCTGTGCAGGCCAGTCAAGTTCTTTCACACCGATCTTGACAAACCATTTCTGTATGGACTTCGATTTGTGCATGGGGCACTGTAATGCTGAAACTGGAAAGAGCCTTCCTCAAAATGTTACCAGAAAGTTGGAAGCACAGAATCGTCTAGAATGTCATTGTATGCTGTAGCGTTAAGGTTTCCCATTCACTGGAACTAACGGGTCCACCATGAACCATGAAAAACAGCCCCAGCCTCCTCCACCAAACTTTACAGTTGGCACTACGCATTCGGGCAGGTAGCGTTCTCCTGGCATCCGCCAAGCCCAGACTAGTCTGTCAGAATGCCAGACGGTGAAGCTGATCCATCACTCCAAAGAACGCGCTTCCACTGTGAGCTTGTGTGGCCTACACCTGGTAGTAATAATCTCTGTCACCCACTTCCCTTAAAAAATAGTTTGCCCTACAGCCAATTCTGTCGAATCAAAAGAATTTGCAAAAAACAGTCCGATTTCGACAGAAATATGGCTGAGACGCAAAGAAAGTTCAAGGAGAGGGGCTACAAGAATGATCAGATTAATATTACCATTGAGAAAATTCTAAACAAAACGAGACATGACTTTTTTCAAGGTCAATCTCGCAAAAAGACGCATTATTGCGTTCTAACTACCCGCTATTCAAAGTGCTCTGAACAAATTAAGGGAATTGTTCACAAACATTGGCACATCCTAAAATCCGATGATAGTCTCGGTAATGTGTTTTCGGACCTTCCCTTGGTCGTATTCTCGCGGGGCAGAAATCTCAGAGACCAATTGGTAAACTCTGATTTACCACCCTAAAATATTCCTGTACAACGTCTATTTGCGCCCCTACTGGATGGAAATTACAAATGTAATGGCTGTGCTCAATGCAATGGCACTTATAAATGTAGATCATTCAAACACCCACAAACAGGGAAATCGATCCCAATAAAAGGTGTTATTACGTGCTCCACTAAGGCAGTTATTTATCTTATAACTTGTCCTTGTGGTAAAAATTATGTAGGTAAAACAAAGCGCGAATTAAAAGTACGTATCTCAGAGCATCGCAGCACCATTAGGTGTAAAAACTTTACTTATCCAGTTGCGGCCCACTTCTTGGAGGCAGGCCACTCGATTTCGTCTCTGCCTTATATTGGCATCGAACATGTCACCCTCCCTAGGAGAGGTGGTGACCTTGATAATTTATTGTTAAAACGAGAGGCTGCCTGGATCTTTAATTTAAAGACCCTTGCGCCCTTCGGTATCAACGTAGACTTTGATCTGAAGCCATTCTTGTGATTATTGTGACTTTGCCATTGTAATTGTGTGTAAACTTGTATGGTCAAATTAATCTATGATCGTATGCTATCCATTTGTTTGTATGCTGTTCTTTGTATGACATTTTAATATTTGATTATTAACCAATGATATTAGGCCACTCCTGGCCATGATTACAGACACCTGTGTCTTTTGACACTATATAAACGAGTCATCCCGCAGTGTTTGTGATTATACCCTGATGAAGACAGCTTGGCTGTCGAAAAGTTGGTATTACATTTTTGCATCTGAGCTTCAAGAGTGTGCGGCTCTCTTTTATTTTCTAGTAATAATCTTCAATCTGGATAACAACAAATCATAAGACTAGAGAAATGTATCGACAAATACAAACATGACGGAGAGTAAGACAGTGGAACCCATTTCAAAATGAAAACGTGACTCTTCTACAGACGATTTAATATTTTCACCACCGGGAATGGTAAAGGTCGAAACCGATCTGTTAAAATCAATAAATGACAAACTGGGTATACTTGAACTAGTCAGTAAGGATATAAAAGAGTTGAAGGCAAGCCTCAAGATGAGTGACGAAAAAGCTGCGACATTGGAGAAAGACACAAGCAAGCTAAAAGGTACAGTCAAGATTGAAACCGAAGTTAATGAACTTAAGTAGAACATCATTCTGACAGAAGCCTTACTTGACATACAGACTAGATCCATGAGAGAGAATCTGATACTTACAAGAATCTAAGAGAAATAAGGAGAAGTTCCTGAATCTGTAGTTAGTGACTTCCTCCTTACAGCGCTTCAGATCACACGGGAAGCTATCGATAAAATCCATCTCGAACGTGTACACCGCTTCGGACAGAGGTATGAACGCCCAATCGTTGCCAAATTTGCTTTCTTTAAAGATAAAATAATTTTTAAAAGAATTGCTGGACGGAAATAGGCATGAATGACCAGTTCCCGAAGGGAATTGCAGAACGGCGTAAAGTTCTGTATCGAATTTAAGGAAAATAGATTGAAATGGAAACCAGTAGCTCTCGTGGTCGATAACATGTATATTGATAACCAGTTGTTCAGAGACACAGACCACTCCATGGCTATTTAAAAAATTACAAAGTTCTCATAGAGGAGGAAAATAATGAAACACACGATTCTAGCCCAGTTATGGATTGTAATAATACAACAAAAAAATATAGTTCTATCTATATTGAAATATAACTAATAGGAACACAAAAGCACTAATTCAACATGGTGGAGATAAAAACACAGCAAACAGAAGGCACGGGATGGATGGTGTGGTGTGTGTTTTTTGGTGTTTCGGGAAGTGGCGTTGAGTGAGAAAGGAAATGGTTGCATATCCCAGAACCAACGTATTTCTGTTAGCAGGGGTTGTGTTAGCAGGGGTTGTGAGAGAGCTTTCAATGTTGTGCAGATGAGGGATATACATTTTTTAAAATGAATTATACATCTTTATTTATTGTCCTATCATGGTGGAACAGTGTTTTAAAATAAATTCTACATCTAATTGTTTTTATTGTCCTATCATGGGGAACAACATTTTTCAAATAAATTCTACATCAAATTTATTTAGTTATGTTCCTATATTGATGGAACAGTCCACAACCCTATACCCTAGACACCGACCTGAACGACTCGGATACTAAGAAGTCCCAATCTGTTTTATGGGCCTGCTGTAAGCGGCCTGTATGCAGTCAAAATGTGGTCAGAGACTCAAGATTCCGAGCCTGCCTGGCAGGGTTGGTCCTGCAAAGCCAAAGCCCCCTGCTGGGAGAGCATAATATACAAGGAATTCCCAAAGCTGTTATTGAGAACCTTGTCGACCTTCTACCTAGCCGGTGGGGATTCCGGTGGGGTGCCCCCACCCAGGCAGTGGCAGTGCTGGCAACACTAGCTGCAGTTACCCATGGGGAGGGGGTCACACTCAGACATTCAGAGAGGGGGCATATTATTGTGGCCCTGGTGGCACAAAATCAAAGGTCTGACTGCATGGTTGGGAATATGGTCACTACGGGGGACCATGTTGTGGGTGTTTCAGGGGAAGGGGGTATATTTGACCTCCATCATCTAGGACGTGACAATGGTTAATCAAATCTCCCCATTTCTGGCTATTTTTTTGCACAGTTTTGCAGGCCTTCTGATACAGCTGCAACTGTATATGCATTCATAAATCAAGACCTTTCTTGAGTTGGGCTCTGGGATAGTGCAACTGTTGAGAATCGGAGTCTATGGTTGTTGTGGGGGAAAGGAGTTGAGTGTGGTTGTGTGTGTATCCCACAACTGTTGCGAGGGCGTAAACGATGTTAGGGAAAATATAGGATGATTCACAATAATTGTTTGCTAATAAACTAATTGTTTGCCATGTAAATGTAATTTTAGTAATGGCGAGACTGGTGAGAGGTAAAATTATTTGCATAAATTGTCTACATTACTACAAATATTAATAGCGAATTATGGAAAATAAGATAAACAGGATTTTTTAAAATTATATATTGATTTGGCGGTTGATCTGCTTCTCTTCTGTGGGTGGCACTGTGTGCTCTTTTCGAAGGATGCGTCCCGGTCTTCCTGGGGCTATGGGATCCAGGGGGTCGGAGGTGGTCTGCCGGACATTGGGATGACAACCCAACTCGGGATGAGGAGGGCTTTTAGCAGGTGGAATAGTGGGGACCAATTGGAGGTTTACTTAGTAGCAATGTGAATATCATACTACAGCTACAGTGCCTTGCGAAAGTATTCGGCCCCCTTGAACTTTGCGACCTTTTGCCACATTTCAGGCTTCAAACATAAAGATATAAAACTATTTTTTTGTGAAGAATCAACAACAAGTGGGACACAATCATGAAGTGGAACGACATTTATTGGATATTTCAAACTTTTTTAACAAATCAAAAACTGAAAAATTGGGCGTGCAAAATTATTCAGCCCCCTTAAGTTAATACTTTTGTAGCGCCACCTTTTGCTGCGATTACAGCTGTAAGTCGCTTGGGGTATGTCTCTATCAGTTTTGCACATCGAGAGACTGACATTTTTTCCCATTCCTCCTTGCAAAACAGCTCGAGCTCAGTGAGGTTGGATGGAGAGCATTTGTGAACAGCAGTTTTCAGTTCTTTCCACAGATTCTCGATTGGATTCAGGTCTGGACTTTGACTTGGCCATTCTAACACCTAGATATGTTTATTTTTGAACCATTCCATTGTAGATTTTGCTTTATGTTTTGGATCATTGTCTTGTTGGAAGACAAATCTCCGTCCCAGTCTCAGGTCTTTTGCAGACTCCATTCTTCCAGAATGGTCCTGTATTTGGCTCCATCCATCTTCCCATCAATTTTAACCATCTTCCCTGTCCCTGCTGAAGAAAAGCAGGCCCAAACCATGATGCTGCCACCACCATGTTTGACAGTGGGGATGGTGTGTTCAGCTGTGTTGCTTTTACGCCAAACATAACGTTTTGCATTGTTGCCAAAAAGTTCAATTTTGGTTTCATCTGACCAGAGCACCTTCTTCCACATGTTTGGTGTGTCTCCCAGGTGGCTTGTGGCAAACTTTAAACGACACTTTTTATGGATATCTTTAAGAAATTGCTTTCTTCTTGCCACTCTTTCATAAAGGCCAGATTTGTGCAATATTGTTGTCCTATGGACAGAGTCTCCCACCTCAGCTGTAGATCTCTGCAGTTCATCCAGAGTGATCATGGGCCTCTTGGCTGCATCTCTGATCAGTCTTCTCCTTGTATGAGCTGAAAGTTTAGAGGGACGGCCAGGTCTTGGTAGATTTGCAGTGGTCTGATACTCCTTCCATTTCAATATTATCGCTTGCACAGTGCTCCTTGGGATGTTTAAAGCTTGGGAAATCTTTTTGTATCCAAATCCGGCTTTAAACTTCTTCACAACAGTATCGGACCTGCCTGGTGTGTTCCTTGTTCTTCATGATGCTCTCTGCGCTTTTAACGGACCTCTGAGACTATCACAGTGCAGGTGCATTTATACGGAGACTTGATTACACACAGGTGGATTGTATTTATCATCATTAGTCATTTAGGTCAACATTGGATCATTCAGAGATCCTCACTGAACTTCTGGAGAGAGTTTGCTGCACTGAAAGTAAGGGGCTGAATAATTTTGCACGCCCAATTTTTCAGTTTTTGATTTGTTAAAAAAGTTTGAAATATCCAATAAATGTCGTTCCACTTCATGATTGTGTCCCACTTGTTGTTGATTCTTCATAAAAAAAATACAGTTTTATATCTTTATGTTTGAAGCCTGAAATGTGGCAAAAGGTCGCAAAGTTCAAGGGGGCCGAATACTTTCGCAAGGCACTGTATATGGACACTCAATCATCATGTTACTTTTTAATGGTACATCTACAAACATATATTTTGATAAATACAATTGAAACTCGTTGTGGTAAGTGGTGAAATAAATATAGCCAGATATAAATGTAAGGGCTCAGCAGATAATAAAGAAGACGGTCAGAATTTACCTGGCTAAAAGAAAAATAATATAATATCTATTGTTTAAAGGAAACTCATTCAACAATTTTAGATGAAGTTTTGTGGAAAAAGGACTGAAAGAAATTCAAAAGGGGTGATGATATTAATTAACAGTAATTTTGATCCAAATGTGCAAATTGTCCAAACAGATCATCAAGGTAGATGGATAATTTTAAATATGTATTGGCCAATAAACAGATATGCTTATTAACCTATATGGTCCAAATAATGATGATCCAAGCTTCTTTGAAAATATATGTAAGAATTTATCAACTCTACAAGCAACACTAGACTCTATTATTATGGTGAGAGATTATAATACGGTTTTAAATACCTCTATGCACCATAAAGGAAATCACATTACAAACTATCACCCTTATTCTGACATTTCACATTCTTAAAATAAAGTGTTGATCCTAACTGACCTAAACAGGGATTTTTTTATAGGATTAAATGTCAGTTATTGTTTAAAACTGAGTTTAAATGTATTTGGCTAAGGTGTATGTAAACTTCAACTGTAAGTGTTGAACATCCAACATATTTTGAGAAAATAAAGCTGAAGCACCAAGGAGATAAGATAGCATTTATGTGTTAGATAAATTGCATAAATAAGTTACATGAATAAGTCAATTTAAAAAATAAAAACACACTGCAATTTGCCATACCAGGTATCAAGCAGAAATGGGCTTGAAAAATGTAAATAATTTTGGTGCCCATCAATATTACAAACTTACAGTATCATATTTAAGCTCATATATATTATGTTAACTAATAGCAAAGAAAAGTTTTGGAATTGGCCTAATCAAGACCAAATTACATCTGTGTGACATGATACCCTTTGGATTTATCATTTTTGAATGTCCATGTACTAGCTAGTACACAGTGCAGGTTTTAATGATGACCAGAGGGACCGTCTAAGCACCAAATTATCCTAGGTAGATTTAAAACAACACAATTCTGCTGTTCTGGTGAGAACTGGCAAAATGTTTCACAAACTCATCGTTGCTGAGGGAGTATGTAACGGTTTTCTTGAGTTGATGGAGAGGCGGACCAATACGCAGCGTGGTTACTATTCATGGTTCTTTAATAAAGCAACTACACATGAACAGACTAACAAAACAAGAACCGTGAAAAACCAAAACAGCCCTATCTGGTGCAAACACAGAGACAGGAACAAACACACAGTGAAACCCAGGCTACCTAAGTATGATTCTCAATCAGAGACAACTAATGACACCTGCCTCTGATTGAGAACCATACTAGGCCGAAACATAGAAATACCCAAATCATAGAAAAACAAACATAGACTGCCCACCCCAACTCACGCCCTGATCATACTAAATAATGACAAAACAAAGGAAATAAAGGTCAGAACGTGACAGAGTATGCCCTCCTTGACTCAACACTGAGAATTCCGAGGTGACTTATCCTGTCATCAACCATTGTTCTCCTAAGGTGGGTTTTAATCAGTTTTAAAGCTGAGAAGCTTCTCTCGCAGGAAGCACTGGTGACTGGTGTAACAACAGAAATCTTATATAGCTCATGGAAGACCTCTTTATAAGGTTCTAGAAATACAACAAAGTCAAGTAGAGTAGATGGTCTGTCCCTTCCACTGTTCTCTCTCCTATCAAGAAGCCGCTTGGTTTGATGAATCTCATGTTTGAGGTCAGTCGAATCTGACTCAAACGTCTGAGCAAAGGCAAACAGAGGTTCCACATTCAAGAATGTTGTACTCCTTGGGTTGAGAGACTGGACCGCTTGCATTATCTAGCAATTCTTCTTTGAAAAACGCCTCTTCAGCTCAGCTGTGAGACTGTCAAGCACCTGATAAAATATAGTTATTTGGAAGGTCTCACCATCACTTTGGTCTCTATTTTTGTGTCCAACAGTGCTCATCATCAATGAGTCTTTAAATCTTAAGCTTATTTTAGGCTGATTTTATACACTGTTTGTACACTTATTTTGCAGTGCTCTGCAATCTCTTCAACCTCTTTCCATAATTCTCCAAAGTAACCATCACTGTAGTCCTGCAATGTGTCTGTAAGGGCACCTACCAGATCCACAGCCCTTGTTAGGTCAAGAGAGCTTGATTAGAACATGTCAGAAAGACATTTGCCATATCCAAGCTCTTTACAAAAGGTAACCAAAGCCCAATGAATTGTAAATCTATCTGAGAAAGAACTGGCAGTTCAAGTGTGATATTCTGTAGCACTCTCAGAACTGCTGGAAGCCTGTCCCTCAAATTACGGCATGCCATGTATATGCATGCCCACCTTACATCCGTAAGTCTCTGTAGTTCCCTGGGCTGCTGCGGATACAGCTTTTTCTGAACTGCAAGCCATTTGAGATGAATGTACGAGCCAGATACAAAGTTCTGAAGATTCTGCAAGAGAGCAAAAAAGTTAACTGCCTCAGGCACTGATTTTACAGCATCGACAATAACCAAATTCAAACTATGTGCATTACAGTGCACATAAAATGCAAATCTTGCACTGTTTTTAATCTGTGCAGACACACCAGACTGCTTTCCGCTCATGACGGATGCACCATCATAGCCTTGCCCCATAAGATTATTTCTGTAGTTCAGACCATGTTTTTCAAGGCAATCAATTATCATTTTTGTGAGACCTGCTGCATCTAAGCTTTCAGCTGACTGAAAGTGTAAAAAGATTTTGTGGATGGCCCCCGTTGTAATAGTACTAAAGACATTTGTTCTTTTTTCTTTAAATATTTGGTCTCCTCTGCAATTACACTAAAAACAACTTTCTTTTACTTCTCTTATTATTTAACTTTGCACCATCTCAGTTAAGCCCTCAAGAACTTTGTTGTGTACTTAGCATTGCCACATGCATTCATCCTGTTCTCTATGAGAGGGTCATGCTTTGCTATTTCTTATAAGATTGTAAAAAAAATGACCCTTGTTGTGAGAGTCATCAGTCTCTCAATGACCTTGCTGCGCTTTATTTTGAGTGGCAGTTAATAGGAGAACATCTGCAATTGTTTTAATGTGAGGACAGTTTTCCTCCACTTTCTTTTTCCGGTCTTCATTTATGAAATCTAACATTGATGAGTTGCTGTCAATAGCCCTTTTATGCTGATTCCGAGCATACATAGCATTGATATGATGCTCTGCCTTCGAATGGAGCTTAAACCCATAATCTTTAAACCGTGCCTTTTTCAAGTTACAAAAACCTGACTGCGATGTGAAGGCAGATTCAGGTGTATTGGGCAGAGAAAAAGGCCTACAGTCGAATCTTGACTTACAGAATATTCAAGCCTGTCAAGTCCTGATCTGTTTTACCTGTCTTTGTGCTTGTCCCCCCCCCCCCCCCCAGGTGTCACCCATCTTCACCATTATTTACTGTGTACTTATACCTGTGTTTTCTGTTTGTCTGTTGCCAGTTCATCTTGTTTGTCAAGCTTACCAGCGTTTGTCCTGTCAGCTCCTGTCTTTTCCCAGACTCTCTTTTTCTCACCCTCCTGGTTTTTGACCCTTGCCTGTTCTGACCCTGTACCCGGCCGCTTGACCACTCTGCCTGCCCCTGACCCTGAGCCTGCCTGCCGTTCTATACCTTTCCCCCTATCTGGATTTCCGACCTCTGCCTAACCTGACTCTGAGCCTGCCTTCCATCCTGTACCTTTGCATCTGTTGCTGTAATAAACATTGTTACTTCAACATGGTCTGCATCTGGGTCTTACTTATCCTGTTAAAGCCATGAATTGTCCTCATACCAGGAGCTGTGGAAAGCTCTTTTCCTAGTACCATGCTGAGATCTGGGAAACGTTTTCAAACACGTCTGTGCAGGACCCTCTTCTCTGGATCTTGAAATGTCTGAAATACACATTAAATAATGTGACACATCTCTATGGAAATGTATAATTAAGGGATCCACAAGATTAGATACTAACAACTGTTAACTAAAATGTGTAGTTTAAAGTATAGGCCTGGCCTATAATTGGGTCCTTTTGGAACAGAAGTCTGATATCTCTCCCTAAGACAGTCTGTGGTTACATCTAAGCATCCAACTACCCACATTTTAGTCCAATCTTAATCTTAATTACAAATCCCCATTATCATAACTGTACCTTAAAATCAACTACCAGCCTAAGTTTGATCATGGCTAGCCCTTCTCTGCAGTAAGTAATTAGCTAGCTACAATTTCTTACACCATTACGATAGCAAACAGGCTATCTGCAAATTCTGTCACACGTTCCAGTCTATGCCCAAACAGTTCAAGCTTCTCATTTTAAAAATGAATCTCTCCAGAAATAAGTCTCTCACTGTTTCCACCTGTTATAGACCCCCCTCAGTTCCCAACTGTGCCCTGAACACCATATGTGAATTGATTGCCCCACATCTATCTTCAGAGTTCATTCTGTTAGCTGACCTAAACTGGGATATGCTTAACACCCCGGCAGTCCTACAATCTAAGCTAGATGCCCTCAATCCCACACAAATTATCAAGGAACCCACCAGGTACAACCCTAAATCCGTAAACATTGGCAACCTCATAGATATTATCCTAACCAACTTGCCCTGCAAATACACCTCCGCTGTTTTCAATCAGGATCTCAGCGATCACTGCCTCATTGGCTGCATCCGCTGTGGGTCCGCGGTCAAACGACCACCCCTCATCACTGTCAAACGCTCCCTAAAACACTTCTGCGAGCAGGCCTTTCTAATCGACCTGGCCCGGGTATCCTGGAAGGATATTAACCTCATCCCGTTGGTAGAGGATGCCTGGTCGTTCTTTAACAGTAATTTCCTCACCATCTTAAATAAGCATGCCCCTTTCAAAAAATGTAGAACTAAGAACAGATATTGCCCTTGGTTTACTCCAGACCTGACTGCCCTCGACCAGCACAAAAACATCCTGTGGCGGACTGCACTAGCATCGAATAGTCCCCGCGATATGCAACTTTTCAGGGAAGTCAGGAAACAATACACACAGTCAGTCAGGAAAGCAAAGGCTAGCTTTTTTAAACAGAAATGTGCATCCTGTAGCTCTAACTCCAAAAATGTTTGGGACACTGTAAAGTCCATGGAGAATAAGAACACTTCCTCCCAGCTGCCCACTGCACTGAGGCTAGGAAACACTGTCACCACCGATAAATCCACGATAATCAAGAATTTCAATAAGCATTTTTCTACGGCTACCCCAACCCTGGCCAACAGCTCCGCACCCCCCGCAGCTACTTGCCCAAGCCTCCCCAGATTCTCCTTCCCCCAAATCCAGATAGCAGATGTTCTGAAAGAGCTGCAAAACCTGGATGGAAAAAATTATCCTCCGCCATTGTTGCAACCCCTATTACCAGTCTGTTCAACCTCTCTTCCGTATCGTCTGAGATCCAACACTCCTTCCGTGGCCTCCAACTGCTCTTAAATGCTAGTAAAACTAAATGCATGCTTTTCAACCGATCGCTGCCTGCACCCGCCCGCGTGACTAGCATCACTACTCTGGACGGTTCTGGCTTAGAATACGTGGACAGCTCCAAATACTTAGTTGTCTGGCTAGACTGTAAACTTTCCTTCCAGACTCATGTTAAACATCTCCAATCCAAAATTAAATCTAGAATAGGCTTCCTATTTCGCAACAAAGCCTCCTTCACTCACGCCGCCAAACATACCCTCGTAAAACTGACTATCCTACCGATCCTTGACTTCGCAGTATTTCTACTTGCACATCATCATCGATCACTCCAGTGTTAATTTTCTGATTTGTAATTACTTCGCTACTATGGCCTATTTATTGCCTTACCTCCTCACGCCATTTGCACACACTGTATATAGACTTTTTTCTATTGTGTTATTGACTGTACGTTTGTTTATTCAATGTGTTACTCTGTGTTGTTTGTGTCGCACTGCTTTGCTTTATCTTGGCCAGGTCGCAGTTGTAAATGAGAACTTGTTCTCAACTGGCCTGCCTGGTTAAATAAAGGTGAAAAAAATTATAATTAATGAATAGATTGTGGTAATATTTTGAGTAACGTTAACAGATTTATAATAACAATTGTTTGTTTTGAGTTCAAGTATGAAAATCTAACTGAGTTAATGGATTTCAAATTGCTGAATGTTAACTTGTTGAACACTGACAGCTGTAGCCTACTAGTTACCCCATATTAGCTAAACATTCGTATATTGTAACTTATGACACGAGGTGAAATGAGATGTCAATCAGCATCAAACTGCCAGTAGTGAATAACATTTTGGGGTGGCACCCGGGGTGGCCCTCCGGCTCCGCCCCTGCCTATTTGGTAAAAGACCAAGTCCGTGTTACGGCAGGAACAGCTCAAATAAGCATAGAGAAATGACAGTCCATCATTACTGTAAAACATGAAGGTCAGTCAATCTGGAAATCTCAATATTTCTTTTTTAAATGCAGTCGCAAAAACAATCAAGTGTTATGATGAAACTGGCTATCATGAAGAAAGGAAGATCCAGAGTTACCTCTGCTGCAGAGGATAAGTTCCTTAGAGTTACCAGCCTCAGAAATTGGCAATTAATTGCGCCTCAGATTGCAGCCCAAATAAATGCTTCACAGATTAAGTAACAGACACATCTCAACATCAACTGTTTAGAGGAGACTATGAATCACGCAAATAAACCACTACTAAAGGACACCAATAATAAGAAGAGACTTGCTTGGGCCAAGAAACACAAGCAATGGACATTAGATCGGTGGAAATCTGTTGTTTGTTCTGATGAGTCCAAATTTGAGATTTTTGGTTCCAACCGCCGTCTAATGTCCAGAATAGGTGAAAGGAGGATTTCCACATGTGTGGTTCTCATTGTGAAGAATGGAGGAGGAGGAGGTGTGATGGTGCTTTGCTGGTGATACTGTCAGTGATTTATTTAAGTCACGGATACCACAGTATTCTATTTAAGTCAAGGCTACCACAGCATTCTGCAGTGATAGGCTATGCCATCTGGTTTGCGCTTAGTGGGACTATAATTTGTTTTTCCACAGGACAATGACCCAACACACCTCCAGGCTGTGTAAGGGCTATTTGACCAAGAAGGAGAGTGACGGAGTACTCTATTATTTGACCTGGCCTCCACAATCACCCGAACTCAACCCAATGATCTCGCAACCAATGTTAACATTCTCTCTTTCTCGTCTTCAATTTGAAAAATAATGCTTCTTTCAACAAAAGGTGGAATGAGATGTCAATCCGCATCAAACTGCCAGTAGCGAATGAAATTTAGCTCCTGGCAGATGGTTTGGGATGAGTTGGACAGCAGAGTGAAGGAAAAGCAGCCAACAAGTGCTCAGCATATGTGGGAACTCCTTCAAGACTGTTGGAAAAGCATTCCAGGTGAAGCTGGAATCAAGGCAAAAGGCAAAGGGTGGTTACTTTGAAAAATATAAAATAAAAAATAAAAACACCTTTTTGGTTACTACATGATTCCATATGTGTTACTTCACAGTTTGGTGTCTTCACTATTATTCCACAAATAACGAAAAACCCTTGAATGAGTAGGAGTGTCCAGACTTTTGACTGGTACTGTCTAAGAGATGACTCTCGATATGTAATGTAGGCCAGGGTTCTTTTGCATTTCTTTGTACACCAATATAGAAAATAGAATGTTCCTGCTGTATAAGATCTTGTTCTAATTCAGATGGGTGGAAATCTTTCTTGGAATCCTTCTTGTTCCTCTTTATGGAAGGCTAAGAGGAAGAGAAGAACAATGTCACTACAAGTCAACAACCACATCTGCCACTCCAGCACAATATTTCATTTGGAATATGAATATAATGGTATAATGGTATTTTTTAAATGGAGGGTAGATCAGCTTTAATATTGCAGATAGATTGTGGCTTCCATCAATGTAATTGTCTGCATCATTTCCAATCCCTCTTATTTTTCTTGTAAATATATAAATTATATATATATGTTTTCCAATATATTTTCCTTTATTATTTTCCCCTAACCCTAGCATCCCTCCCATAATTGGAGTAAACTAATGGACAACAACACTTCGGCTTCTATGTCCAGCTTATAAATGCTATATGCATTTGATGGACACAGTATATTTTACAATAGTTATCTTTTGTTTGTTCTCTGAACACCATCCAGTTTTGATTTATTTTTGCCATGTATTTTTCAACTGTGCAGTGAGCAGCATGACCATGCACAGGAGGCAGCCAAACCTTTTGGGATCAGGTTTTGTGATGTGTGTGTGACGTCAACTGCGTACAGATCCATTTGGGATTTTTGACAGAAGTCCCTCCACTAACATGCTGATGAGACTATCACCGCCTAAATTATTAGAGGAAGGATCTGAAAGCGAGACATCTTTGACAACATCCAGGCTGGTTGACATCTGATCACAAACAGTGCTCTAACCTACACCAGAACAACTGGTGGTATCCATTTCCTCAGCATCTTTGTTGGCTTCAAAGCCTCGTGCAGCATTGGAGGTCTTACTTTTTGCCATGCTGATGGTTGAGAAAGGTGGTAAAGGGGAGGATTTACCACTCAGTAGACTTCCTATATCAGTTACAGTTCTTGTTGGAGATGACCCTCTGCTTTGTGCATCAGAAACCACAAGTCCATGACTTGGCTTACCATTACTTTGGTAAATAGACTGACTGTCACTAAATGCTGATGTACCAGAAAAGCATGAAATCCTATCTTTGGATACACTAGCATTCACACTGACTCCCTGAGCCAAAGTCATTGAAGCTAAAGAGGGCACAAGGCTAGGAAGCAGGAGGCGCTTCACAGACCCTTCTGAAAACAGCTGAACCAGCTCGTAAGCTGTGGGCTTCTCCAACTTATTTTCATTCATATTCAGCTTAGTAAGGACTGTATCGGATGCACTCTTTCCACCGCCACTGTCAGAAGCTGGGGGGTCAAGTGGCTCTCAGAAATTATGCGTATGATTTGATCAGGGTGGGATGCAACCCTCCCTTCTTCCTGTGTATATCCTGTACCTCCTTTATGATGATATCCACTATTGCAGACATTTCCTCATCTATGTCTTCACATTGTGGTAAATAATCTTTGCAATTGTCCAAATCTTCTTCTTAGACACTTCCACAGCAGACTGGGAGTCTTCGGGGGCTGCCTCAGTGTACTCTAAGCTTTTCTCATTGCTATGTTGAAGCATAAAGTCTGCCTGCCATAGAGATGCATTATAAGTCGTTAGTGGGAAAAGGCTCTTTATGTCTTTGTTAATTGATCCAATGATATCAAAAGCAGTTGAATTGGTATGCATCAAGGGAATTGTTGATGTTGGTGACACCTGAGAATCTGTCTGGCTGGAACTGACTTTCCTGGGAAAGCTACTGACTGATTTTATCAGTATTATTCGCACTTTGTTGGTAGTGTTCATCTTGAACTCTTAACTGGAGAGCTTCTTAATCAGTGAGCCTGGAATATCTCTTAATCTCTCCAACGATGAAGAACCGGAATCAGTCATGTCTTCGAGGTAAGACATGATACCGTCCATAAAGCCACAGACTTCAAGGGAGTTGAAAGAGGAATTATCTGAAATAGATGATGTTCATTTCAAATCTACCACCTCTGACCTATACATGGTCACAATCTGGGACAAGACCTCTTTGGTGCAGGGCACCAGGTTGGAATAACAGAGAGACAGTAATGGTTGAGAGTTCTCATTTTGGCATTTTATTGAGAGCATCAAGTCCAGTTGAGTTGACCTCTTGTAGTATTGCCTCGCTCTTGTCTCAGATTGCTCTGGTATTTTCTCTTCGACACAGCAAGTTGAATCCCGCACACCAGATACAGGAGATGAGCTACAATCTGCTGTAGGTGATTCACTCCTACTTGGTGAATGAAAGCTCAGGATTGAGACAGGCAGTTCACTGTGTGCTCCAGAAGCACAATGCAGTGTCACATTTGGGGATCTCTCTTGACGCTTGTTGGCTGTTCTAATTTAGCTTAGTTCACAATGTCCTTGACATCTTCAACAAAGTTATCAATTATTTTTGATGCCTCAGAATCCACGTTGGTCTGTAGAAGCACAGTGGCCGCGGAATCAAGGATCCTGACAGATAGGCCAGATGCGTTCATCAAGCTGGGAGTGGCACTAAATTAATGGGAAGGTTGAACCAAAATGAGATACCACTCCTGAACCTTTTCACAACAATTTCGCTCACTGCCTTTGAGGCTTTGGTCTTGAACTTCACACTAGACAGAATGGCAAGATGTACATATTATGTTCAGCTCCTTTGGAACAGAAGAGTCTTCAGCATCCAGGTGCTCCACTGCAATGTCACTGCCAGATGCCAACATTTTAACTTTCACAGCCACTTCTCGAAGCAGCTTAGCCGATTCTGGATATTATTTTTCCAATTCATCCACCATGTCTGTAATAACAGTCCTCACCTCTTCCGTTGCAAGTGGCCAAGGCAGCAACAACTCTACTCTTTTCCAAAACTTTACTAAGGGTTGTTAACAGGCTGATTGGTCTGCTATTTGAGTCAGTAAAGGGGGCTTTACTATTCCTAGGTAGTGGAATGACTTTTGCTGCCCTCCAGGCCTGAGGGCACACACTTTCTAGTAGGTTTATATTGAAGATATGGCAAATAGGAAACACAATATTGTACTCTATTATCCTCAGTAATTTCCATCCAAGTTGGCAGACCCCAGTGACTTGTCACTGTTGAAAATTGAAAAAATTCACCTCTTCCACACTCACTTTACAGAATTCAAAAGTACAATTCTTGTCTTTTATATATTCTTGTCAGATATACTTGGATGTGTAGTGTCAGCGTTTCTTGCTGGCATGTCATGCCGAAATCTGCTAATCTTGCCAATAAAAAAATAATTTAAAGTAGTTGCAATATCAGTGGGTTTTGTGATGAATGAGCCATCTGATTCAATGAATGATGGAGCCGAGTTTGCCTTTTTCATTAACGTAATCGAAAGTGCTCCAAAGCTTTTTACTACCATTCTTTATGTCATTTATCTTAGTTTTATGTCGTTTCTTATTCTTTTTATTCAGTTTACTCACATGATTTGTCAATTTGCAGTATGTTTGCCAATCAGTTGTGCAGCCAGACTTATTTGTCATTCCTTTTACCTCATCCCTCTCACGCATACCATTTGTCAATTCCTCATCAATCCTCAGGGATTTAACAGTTTTTACAGTAATTTTCTTAATGGGTGCATGCTTGTTAGTAACTGGGATAAGCAATTTCCTAAATATGTCACTTGCAATGTCTGTTTGCTCCTCATTACACAACACGGACCAACAAATATTCTTTACATCAACAACATATGAATCACTACAAAACTTATTGCATGACTGTCACATTCGTCGTATTGATGAGAGCAAGGCGTAGCGTGATAAGAATACATTCTTCTTTTAATTAAACGAAGAACACTTAACAAACCGTGACGCTATATAAACCGAGTGCTGACAGCCAACTACACAGACAATAACCCACAAAACCAAAATGGAAAATGGCAACCTAAATAGGATCCCCAATCAGAGAAAACGATAAACAGCTGTCTCTGATTGGGAACCAATTCAGGCCACCACAGACCTATAATAAACCTAGACTAACAAACACCCCTAGATATACAAAAAACCTAAGACAGGACAAACAAGCATACCCACCCTCATCACACCCTGACCTGACCAAAATAATACATAAAACATAGAAAACTAAGGTCAGGGCGTAACAATGACCTTATACACTATATCAGGCCTAGCCTTTGGAACTGGTTTTCCTAAATATGGCTACTATATTGTGATCACTACATCTGATGGATCTGGATACTGCTTTCAAGCACATTTCTGCAGCATTAGTAAAGATGTGATCAATACATGTTGATGATTTCATTCCTGTGCTGTTTGTAACTACTCTGGTAGGTTGACTGATAACCTGAACCAGATTGCAGGCACTGGTTACAGTTTGAAGCTTCTTCTTGAGTTAGCAGCTTGAGAAAAGCCAGTCATTATATAAATCACCCAGAAAATATACCTCTCTGTTGATATCACATACATTATCAAGCATTTCACACATTATCCAGATTCGGACTGTTAGGACTTGGTGGTCTATAGCAGCTTCCCACAAGAATGGGCCTCATTTGAGGCAGATGAACCTCTAGCCATGTTACTTCAAAAGTATTTAACATGAGATCCTCTCTAATCTTTACAGGAATGTGGTTCTGAATATAAACAGCAACATCTCCACCACTGGCATGTCTGTCTTTTCTGTTAATGTTATAACCTTGTATTGCTACCACTGTATCATCAAAGGTTTTGTCTAAGTGAGTTTCAGAGATAGTCAGAATATGAATGTAATCTGTTACTAGCAAGATATTAATTTCATGAACTTCAGTTCTCAAGCTACATATGTTAACGTGGGCGATTTTGAGCTCTTTTCTGGGATGCTTGCTTGTTTTCATTGCTTTACTGGCAAGCTTAGCAGAAGTAGATATTCTCATGTTATTTATGTTAGTGCAGGGTGAGCTGCACAGAGTGGACTTCCTACTAGGGCACACCGCCTCAGTGCTATTGATGTCCATGTCCTGGCGTATGACATTGTTTTTGCACCAGGAACAGTCACATTTATTGCCATGGAGCTGCCCACAATCATGGCTGATGAGAAGGACGAGGAAATCTGTCCACTCCCATGCTTCACAGGATGATGCAGGCCTCCGACAGATGGAGAATCCCCGGCTCGATCCAGAGCAGGGATGGAAGGTTGCTGACGTCGACTTCAAAATTGTAGGGTAAGGAGTAGGAATAAGCAGAGCAGCCACAGACACAGTTACCCCCAGCAACGAAGGTGCAGGAAGATCAAGCTCCAGGGCGGCGAAACTATTCGTTATTTGTATCCGCTCTGGGCCTCTCGTTGGAAGTGTAGACTGCCGCTGTCTTCTGCTTCCATGGCTTGTGACAAGCGACCAGCGTTGATTGCCATGCTCTTCTTGCTGTGCTCCTTCAACTACGCTATCAGATGAGGAGGCGAGGCAGAAGATGGCTCCAATTGCGAACGAACTCCGGGCAACACCGGCCAGTCCGATAATGACAAATGACAAGACGGAGATGCATCCAACATGCGCGAACGCCGTCCAGCCACCGACGTAGACAAGGTAAACATTCCACTCTGCATTTCTCCCATTTCCTACGTAGGCTGGCTACCTGCATACCTGCATGATCAGGGAAGTCACCTCAAGCCTATAATCCTCAGCAAGCAAACAACTGGAACTCTGAGTGATCCAGTTTGTACCAAAACTTAGTAGATACAGATCCTACAGCGCTGGAACCATTAATGTATTTCTCTAGACAAAGAGGAATCCATTGGAAAACTAATCTGGGACTAACTTTGTTAGATTGATGGCTAATGTTAGCAGCTTAGCTAGGTTAGCGGATCTTTCAAGCAGACTTTAACCTGTCAGTTAAGCTAACTGCGTCGTGGAATCCATGCAAAAACAAGTTTGGTATTTATGTTTAACAAAGATTGGTTATATTTAGTTAAAATAACAAACAGAGGGGGGGATTGGAGGGACGCCATGTGCGATTGACATGTTTTACGTTTGCTCCCGTGGTCTTCTTAAAGTTTATGTGAATTTTGCAGCAGAACTGTATTTATTTTCAATTAGTTTGGTGATCCCTTTCCGTAAAAACCAAGACTACTTTGCTTTCGAATGTCAGCATGTCGACGAAGCATAAGGCCAAAAACATGAAAATCCGGCCTACAATACCCACTCTCATCACCGCCCTCTCCTAAGTCTGAGGGCCTGGGGACTCACACTTTACCCGGGGGTGCGGCTTGGCCTGGCGGCGCTGAAATTAATATTCTCAAGGCCATCAAACTACTACGCTCTGAGATAGTTGAAATGAAAACGGAGGTGGTTGCTACATTTGAGGCCCGAATACAGGAGGTTTCTGATACTTTAAAACCTTTTTGGGATAGGGGGCAGCATTTTCACTTTTGGATGAATAGCGTGCCCAGACTGAACTGCCTCCTACTCTGTTCCAGATGCTAATATATGCATATTATTATTAGTATTGGATAGAAAACACTCTGAAGTTTCTAAAACCGTTTGAATGATGTCTGTGAGTATAACAGCACTCATATGGCAGGAAAAAACCTGAGAAGAAATCCAAACAGGAAGTGAGAAATCTATTTTCAAAACAGTGCCTATTGAAATCCCAGTGAGATATGAATGAGGATGCACTTCCTAGGGCTTCCACTAGATGTCACCGTCTTTAGAAACTGGTTTGAGGATTCTACTATAAAGGAGTGGCTCATAATAACTCTTTGAGTGAGTGGTCTGTCAGAGATACTCGGTCTCATGACGCGCTCCCGACAGAGTTTGCTCTGGTTCCAAAGCTTTTCTTCAGACAATGAAATTCTCCGGTTGTAACCTTATTGATGATTTATGTTAATAACATCCTAAAGATTGATTCATTTGACTTGTTTCTACGGACTGTAACGGAACTTTTCGAGTTTTTGTCTGGAGGAAGTGTTTGCGCCTCATGAAGATGGATTACTGGGCTGAACACGCTAACAACAAGTGGCTAAATGATGGGCTTTATGGAACTTTATGGAACAAATCAGTCATTTATAGTTGAACTGGGATTCCTGGGAGTGCCTTCTGATGAAGATCATCAATGGTAAGTGAATATTTATAGTGTTTTTTCTAGCTTCTGTTGACGCCAAAATGACGGATATTCCTCTGCCTGTTTTGGGTTCTGAGCTCCGTTTTCAGATTATGCAGATTTTTTCCGTAAAGTTTTTGGGAAATCTGACACAGCGGTTGCATAGAGGATAAGTCTATCTTTAATTCTGTGAATAACACTTGCATCATTTATCAATGTTTATTATGAGTATTTCTGCAAAATCACCGAATGTTTTGGAATCAAAACATTACTGCACGTAACGCGCCAATGTAAACTGAGATTTTTGGATATAAATGTGCACATTATCGAACAAAACATACATGTATTGTGTAACATGATGTACTATGAGTGTCATCTGATGAAGATCATCAAAGGTTAGTGATTCATTTTATCTATATTTCTGCTTTTTGTGACTCCTCTGTTTGGCGGGAAAATGGCGGTGTGTGTTTTTGTGACTTGACTCTGACCTAACATAATCATATGTTGTGCTTTTGCTGTAAAGCATTTCTGAAATTGGACACGATGGGTAGATTAACAAGATGTTTATCTTTAATTTGCTGTTTTGAACTTGTTAATGTGTGAAAGTTACGCGTTTCTAAAAAATATTTTTTCATTCGTGCACTGCCTTTTCAGTGGAATGATGTCGAGGGGTTCCGCTAGCGGAACGCCTGCCCTAGAAAGAGACTAGGGGGCAGTATTTAGATTTTTGGATGAAAAACGTACCCAAAATGAAACTGCCTATTTCTCATGCCCAGAATCTAGAATATGCATATAATTGTCAGATTAGGATAGAAAACACTCTTAAGTTTCCAAAACTGTCAAAATATTGTCTGTGCGTATAACAGAACTGATATTGCAGGCGAAAACCTGAGGAAAATCAAACTAGGAAGTGGTTTCTATTTTGAAAGCTCCATGTCTCATAACCTGCCTTCGCTCCATTTAAAGGGATAGCAACCAGATTCCTTTTCCTTTGGCTTCTTCAAGCGGTGAACAGTCTTTAGACATAGTTTCAGGCTTTTATTTTGAAAAATGAGAGAGAAAAAAAACCATTGTGTCAGTGGATGGCTGGGTGCCAGCAGAGTTTTTAATGCGCAACAGCCATTTTCTTTCTCTCGCCTATGGAAGAAGGTACATTCTGGTTGACATATTATCGATTATATATTGTAAAAACAACCTGAGGATTGACTATAAAAAACATTCGACATCTTTCTAAGCACTTTACGGATACTATTTGGAATTTTCGTCTGCGATGTCGGGACCGCTCGAGCCTGTGGATTTCTGAACATAACGCACCAAACAAATGGAGGTATTGTGGATATAAAAATAATCTTTATGGAACAAAAGGAACATTTATTGTGTAACTGGGAGTCTCGTGAGTGCAAACATCCGAAGATCATCAAAGGTAAGCGATTTAATTTATTGCTTTTCTGACTTTCGTGACCAATCTACTTGGCTGCTAGCTGTTTGTAATATTTTGTCTACTGAGAGAGATGTTCTTACATAAACGCTTGTTATGCTTTCGCCCAAAAAGCTTTTTGAAATCTGACACGCCAGGTGGATTAACCTCTCTAGGGTATGTGGGACGATAGCATCCCATCTGGCCAACATCCAGTGAGATTGCAGAGCGCCAAATTCAAATAAAGAAATGCTCATTATAGAAATTCCGAAAACAAAACATATTTTACATAGGTTTAAAGATTAACTTCTTGTTAATCCAACCACGGTGTCAGATTTATAAAATGCTTTTCGGCGAAAGCATACCTAGCCCGGAACATACATAGCCCAGTTGACAAATTATTACAAACAGTAACCAGCCAAGCAGAAGCGTTACAAAACTCAGAAATAGAGATACAATTAATCCCTTACCTTTGATGATCTTCACATGGTGTCAATCAGAAGACATTAATTTACTCAATAAATGTTCCTTTTGTTCGATAAAAGGTATCTTTATATCCAAAAAGCTCTGTTTTGTTCGCACGTTTTCTTCAGTAATCCACAGGCTCAAACGCAGTCAAAACAGGCAGACAAAAAAATCAAAATTGTATCCGTAAAGTTCATAGAAACATGTCAAGCAATGTTTATATTCAATCCCCAAGTTGTCAATTTCCTTTCTTCTGAAATCACCTTATTCCTAGAAACTAATTCAATGCCAGGTATGTCCTGCACTACCATATGGGAGTCTCTCAAAGAATACCTACGTGGCAAAATTATTTATTATACAGCCAACCAAAACAGAGTTCGCTCTCAGCGACTTCGGGACCTGAGCGAATCCATAGCCACATTGGATGAGAAGTATGCTTCCTTCCTCTGATCTGCATAAAGAGCGCCAACTACTCCAATATGAATTTGATCAGCTGTCTACCAGGCAAGCTGAACAGTTACTCTTGCGAGCTCGGTACAGAGTGTATGAACAAGGCGACAAGGCCAGTAAACTCCTTGCACATCAGATCTGTAAATTTGAGGCCTCACGTTAAATCCCACAAATAAGGACCCCGTCTGGTGCCACCACAGTTATACATAAAGAGATGAATGATCAATTCAAACAATTTTACTCTGCGCTATAAACCTCTGAATCCCCTCAAGACCCTTTGCTGATTGATTCCTTATTTAATGGCTTGAATATGCCTTCAATTGATACAGACTCCCATGACTGTCTAGAAGAAGAATTTATACCTTCGGAGATTGCAACAGCAGTGTCCTCAATGAAAAGTGGTAAATCACCGGGTACGGATGGTTTTCCAACCAAATTTTACAGGATGTTTTCTGGTCTGCTTTGCGCATTCTTGTCTCGACTATTTGCAGAGTGCCATAATACCTCAAAGCTACCGCCTAGTCTTTATCAGGCTTCAATTTCAATACTATTAAAGAAAAACAAAGACCCCCTGGAATGTGGATCCTATCGCCCAATCTCGCTTTTAAACTGTGATTACAAAATCCTAGCCAAGCTTATCCTAGCCAAGCTTATCCTAGCCATCCGTATGGAAGGCTCGTTGCACCAAGTAATACACTCTTACCAGACTGGCTTTGTGAGAAATAGGCATTTGTTTTTCAATATTAGGCGCCTTATGAATATATTGTACTCCCCAGCGTGAGGGGACCCGGAGGTGGTGGTCTCACTTAATGCGGAAAAAGCTTTTGACAGTGTGGAGTGGGTTTACCTAATAGCTGCCCTTTATAGATTTGGCTTTGGCCCCAAATTCATTGCGTGGATAAAGATTCTTTATTTTTCCCCCATGGCTTCGGTACGGACTAACAACTTGTCCTCTGACTATTTTCCCTTGCACCGCGGATCAAGACAGGGTTGTCCACTCTCCCCCTTGTTGTTTGCTTTGGCAAACGAGCCTCTCGCCATTGCACTACGCTCTAATGATGCCATTCAAGGAATAATCAGGACGGGCTTAGAGCAGAAAGTCTGGCTATATGCTGACGACCTCCTTTTGTTTATCTCTAACCCTGATATCTCATTGCCACGTGCCTTATCTGTTCTTAAAAAGTTTGGATCAATCTCAGGGTACAAGCTGAATCTAGGCAAGAGTGAGCTTTTTCCTGTAAATAAGGCTGCTCTTTTACAAGTTCTCAAGTTCTTGTCCGGGATCAATTCACCTTCTTGGGAGTTAAAGTGACAAGGAAATATTAAAATTTGTTTCAGGAACACTTTGTTGCTCTAGCAGACAGTGTGAAACAATCTTTTACTTTTTGGAATTCGCTACCTCTTTCTCTTATTGGAAGGATTAATGTCATTAAAATGAATGCGTTGCCCAAATTGTTATATTTATTTCAATGTTTACCCATTTTTATTCCAAAATCTTTTTTTAATTCACTGGATCAAACGTTCATGCATTTTATTTGGGATGGCAAGGTACCATGGATTGGTAGGAGGATGGTATATGTGATCTTTATAACATACCAAAACCAATTGAAATACATTTGTATACCTGCAGAAACAGACACAAAAGTGAGCAGTTCAGGCATCTGCACCCAATAATAAGCTGGCCATCAACATATTCTTACCTTTTTGTTGATTGGTATACATTGAATTGTGTCCATTTTCTGTTTTAGAAAGACTTGCACAAATATGAAAAGATATATTGTATAATCATAAAACAATATACATTTCGATCATACAAGGGACAAACCTTACCTTAAATTGAGGAGAACTTTTCATTTGTAAAGTTAAGTGCCTACACCTGCTGTCCTTTCAAATTCAAATCGAAGTCTTTCAGTTGGGCTGTTAGGCAGCAAGAACCCCCACCAACTAAGGAGGTTCCTCGATGAACCCCACCTATGAGGTTATTGGAAAAACCTCTTGGGGGGCATTTTCAGTGCCAAGAACCCTAAGGTTCTTTGAAGAACTTTAGGGGAGAACCGTCCTGAAATGATTCTTCTGATGGTCACAGAGAGGGACGAGTTAAGCTGTTCGACCACCTCGTTGATAAGACCAACAGTCAGCTCAGGTGGGCAGGAGGCCAAATCTCATTGTCAGATAGTTACTTGTGGACACTTCTGATAATACTGTCCTCTGGCGTTCACAGGTGGACTTTCACTGAGGTCTGGGAACTATAAAAGTAACAAGCAAAGCATGATAATTCCTGTCTGAAGTTGGCAAATCGACCTCTTTACTGCAAACAAGTCTAACAAGCATTGTAATTCTACTATTATAATACAATTGACACGTGCTCTTTTGATCTCTTTCAATGCTCATTAATTCAAATGTGCTCAAAGGTTGATACATTACATTATGTACTGCACTAGAAAGCGTAAATGCATTGGCTTGCAAATTGAGATGGATGTGAATTTTAATGGAGAAATGATTGCTCATCCGTTTATGAGGTTAGGGATATCCATATGTTAAAACCAGGGGAGGCTGGTGGGAGGAGCTATAGGAGAACTGGCTCATTGTAATGGCTGGAATGGAATAAATGGAACTGTATCAAACACATCAAACATATGGAAAACACGTTTGACTCCGTTCCATTCATAACCTCAACAGCTTTAACAGCCTTTGTCTACTGGAGCTCAATTACAGATCTTCTGTCCAGGTGTTGATTCCTGGAGACTAAAGATGTGAGTGCCTTAGAGGAAGTAGAAAGACAATTGAAGAAAAATCTGAAATTTAACAATATATGCTTGGATAGAATTGCTTGTATGCTTTTACAATAGGCCCAGTGGTGATTTTAGCATGTAAATCTTAGTTGGGCAAACTTCCCCCAATTTCCTTTGAGGCATGCCGGCAAAGCCACTACACTACACAACACAACACCGAACAATACATAAGTTGCACTAAAACGGTGCCAAACGGGGCACACAAACTGTTCGGGCCTATATAAAGCTGTCCCAACAGCAGTCCCAACACTTTAACACTGATACACCTCGCTATCAGCGGAACCTTGTCTGGCAAAGAAACAGTTCATTCAGCCTCATTTACTGTCTTTAAAAAAAACATAGCTGATATGGCTGACTTGCTTAAATTAATGTGATTTCAACTGACAATTGCGATGTACAAACTATGGCATAAGGGGACGATGAGCGGATAAGAGGCAATCCGTAATTTCGATTAAGACATTAGTGAGCGAGCTAGGACAGACATAGTCAATATAACTATTTGTTCAGCACTTTTGAAATTGACAGTGACAGAATTCAGAACATTGGCCATTCTTACAGTATTCTACCTGTACACCAAGTCAGAACCGTAGGATAAATAAAGGGGGCATATAAGCAGACAATGAAAGCTCTTACAATATTTGATGATGGCATTTCTCTAAAACAGGCTATAGCCTAAATGTTCACCACCAAATCAGAACAGTAGACTAAGTTATGAGGGGAAAAGGGACCAACTAATTAGGGTGAGGCACATGGGCTACTAACAGCTTACTATACAACGTACTACTATTACTTATTACTTATTACTTATTAGTATTACTTTCTTAGCTACAGTATGGTGGGAGGAGCTATAGGATATACCCATATATCTCCCCGGCATATTACATCATTTTTTCAGCAGCATACAATACATTTTTGGACTCTTCTTGTTGTGCTGTGCTCACTTGAACAGGAAGGTGGCGCGGCGGTCCTGCGTGGGATAATTTTGTCATCAAATTCTGTAATTCTTTGCATTTATGGTGCTTTCAAGACAACTGGGAACTCTGAAAAAAATAAGGTTGAATCATGACGTAAGTGATCTTCAGGTCGGCGCTCTAGAAAGAGGCCCGAGTTCCCGACTTGGATTTGCCAGTAGATTGTCAATTTGATTAATGATGATGACTGCTAGCTTGCTAGTATGAAAAGTATTATGTTGACATGATCAGTCCAATCAACGCTACAGTAAATATAATGTGATTTTATGTAATTTATCTGTGGCCAATGACCTTGAGCCTTCTTGGATGGGCACTTCTAGTGAAACTCTGGCAGCACCCAAAGGGCTTGAATTTTCGAGCTCTTCCAATAGATTTTGCGATGACATAGTGTCCCCATGAGTGACAGAACACTGAGCCAATCACGGCGCAACTAGAGAACATTACCAAGCCCTACGTTCCATATTTTCTGATGGCTGCCCCACCACCACAGAAAGCCCTGAGCTAGGCTGAAACACCTGCGTTTTGGAGCTGCCTTACACAGGAAAGCAAAGAAGAGACCATGTTTGTATGCGGCTTTATTAACTCAATTATGTCTTTATTTGTACATAGTTTGCAAACTGATATGTGACACGTATTAATGCCAAAATAACATGCAAAACTGGCAAGCCCCACTTTCCCTGAATGACGGGTTGCCACTGGATAGAGCTATTTGAACAGAACTAAATAGTGACCTTTCATACTGACTACATTTCAACTAGTTTGACAGACATGTAAGCCAGTGGTCTTTCCTCTGCCATGTATATGCCGCCCTCTTGTGGATTGAATTTGGTACAACATGTATTGTGTATGGTCCAGTTGATTGAACCAGTAAATCTGGCCTCACCTAGTCATCAAATACCGAGTACAGTGCGAACCCTAAAACTCAGACGTTAGACTACACCTGATGGATTTGTGTGTGAGGACATTATTATTTTATTTGCAGTGGTCCCACCTGTATTGAGCCTCACAATTTTGGCAAAAAAAAATGTTTTGGGGGGTGCTTGTGCATGATATTTTTGCAATAATACGTGTCATTTATCAGTTTGCAAATAATGTAAAGAAAAAAATATATATAATTGAGTTAATAACGCCTCATACCAACATGGTCTCTTTTTTGCTTTCTTGAGTAAGGCAGCTCCATAATGCAGGTGTTTCAGCCTAGCTCAGTGCTTTCCGTGGTGGTGGGGCAGCCAGCAGAAAATATGGAGCGTAGGGGTTGGTAATGTTCTCTAGTTGCGCCGTGATTGGCTCAGTGTTCTGTCACTCATGGGGACACTACGTCCCGCCAAGTCTAAGGGTAGAGCTTGAAAATTCAAGCCCCTTGGGTGCTGCCATATAGTTACATTAGAAGTGCCCATCCAAGAAGGCTCAAGGTCATTGGCCACAGATAAAATTACTTCAAATCACTTAATAACTGCAGTAGCTTTGAATGGACTGATCATGTCAACATCATACTTTCAAAATTTTAGCTACCAGTCATCATCATTAATCAAGTCGACAACTACTGGCAAATCCTTTTTAATCCTTGTCATATGAAGAGAAATAATGAAGAGAAAGTATAGATAAAACGTATCGGTGCTCATCGGCCATTGGACATTAACATTACACAACAAGTTGGAAATCACAAATTCAACAATGAGTGGTTTAAAAGGAATCAGTCTAACTGCAGGTTGCAACCCGGTCTCTACTTAATTATGTACTATATGTACAAATTAGCACAATATTTGTATGTACTAATAGTGAAAGCGAGGTAAGTTATCAGATAAGAAATTACCAATAATCTAGAAGTTTATGTATTTCGGCCGGCAAAATTCCAGACAATTATTTAATTTTAATCAGTTATGTGTATTGCTTTATCTTGTTGTATACTGGAAGTGATCTTTATTTTCTCTGGCCAACATTGTTGTTGTAATGTAATGTTAGCTTGTTGGTTCCCGGGAGTTTGTAGGCCTTCTACTTAGCTGTTTAAAAATGTACTCGCTGTTGTTATCATGTATGTAAAATTATTATTTATTTAGAAAATTATTATTTATTTAGAAAATTATTTATTTATTTCAGACTCGTGATTTAAGTGGCGGACTGTGAGTGATGGACTGTGAAACTCAATCTCCCATTATTCTGTAGTACTGGAACTGACCATATAATGAATCAATTTATGTTGTATTCCACACCAAATTTAAGACTAAACAATTACTCTGCATATATTACTCTGCATATAAATGTATAATAACAATTATATTTTGTATCATAATCAGATCTGTGATACTGTAGCTAGTTTATTTATTTATTTTTATTTGAGAAGTTACTCTACTCTAAGTATACTTGATTGATATATACTGAGTGTAAAAAAACATTATAAACACCTGCTCTTTCCATGACATAGACTGACCAGGTGAATCCAAAGCTATGATTCCTTTTTGATGTCACTTGTTAAATCCACTCCAATCGGTGTAGATGAAGGGGAGGAGACAGGTTAAAGGATTTTGAAGCCTTGAGACTATTGAGACATATATTGTGTATGTGTTCAATTCATAGGGTGAATGAGCAAGACAAAATATTTGCCTTTGAATGGGGTATGGTAGTGGGTGCCAGGCGCACCGGTTTGAGTGTGTCAAGAACTGCAACGGTGTTGGGTTTTTCACACTTAACGGTTTCCCTTGTGTATCAAGAAGGGCCACCACCCAAAGGGCATCCAGCCAACTTGACAACTGTGGGAAGCAATGGAGTCAACATGGGCCAGCATCCCTGTGGAATGCTTTTGACACCTTTTAGAGTCCATGGCCCAACAAATTGAGGCTGCCCTGAGGGCAAATAAGGGGGGGGGGTGCAAGTGCAACTCAATTTTAGGAAGGTGTTCTTAATGTTTTGTGCAACATAATGTCATATTGCAATGAGAACATTGTAAAATACTAACTACTTCATATGACTCTAAAAGGGAATACCCCAATAACGTGCCATAAGGGATGGATGCAGATGAACACAAATGTTCTTTACTTAGTTTATGACCAATGACGTTACACTAGCCGGATAAGCAGCGCATAAGTAAAGTATTTTTCTGAAATAAAGCATGTTTTTAAGTACCATCGCGCTTAATACTCAAAATGTTGGTGTGTTAAACCAATATACAACGAATGAGGGGTGGTTTGCATACAAAATATCTAAAACTTCCCAGCTTCCTCTTTCGTTTTTCTTTTCAGCAAGCAAGGGAATAAACTAACACAAATGTTTTGTTGTCCACCTTCATCAGCATATGTCTGGTTTCAGACATCAGTTATCTAGAGTGAGACACAGGCGTAAATGATAATAATCAACAGGTCCAAGTTTTTCAAAATGTTTCTAATCAGATTTCGGCAATCGGATTGGATTAAATGTTAGAATTGGGTATTTAAAAAATATATATATTTTTATTCTAATCCTTGACACAGGTGTAAATGACAGTTGACAGTTGATTAACAGTTGGTTGGCATTCTCACATGTTTTTGGAGTGGATCATGTACTCACCTTTAACAAAGGCACTAAAACGTTATCAAATCTATAGTGAGCGAATATTGGCTGAAGTGGTATCTATTTTTTGGTGTGAACCACCCTTAAATTTGTTAAATTGCCGTTCAAATGAATGAACAATCGATTCTCAAATGACATCTTTGTTGTAATACCGTAAGCATCAGGAGAGTGCCAGAATCTCCTTCTATAGTTATGGACCTGTGTTTGTCATTTTAGCCTTTTTATTTTTCCCAGAATTACAGCGGCATCACTAGTAATTCAAATTCATATGATGTATGTAGATTTTAAATGATGTAGGCATATAGCCAGGGGCATTTCAACCACATTATTTTACTGTACCTGGTCGTACACAGGCTTTTGTGGTCATACGCGGTTATTGAAAATTAGTAGCCTAAAAAGTTTCTTCAAGGCCCCAGTCACATTTGTAATCAAATTATTTGAAACATTGCAAATACTGTTGTATATGTCATTTGTAATTTTGTACATTTGTAATTGTATAGTAATGAAATATGACATTTTCTTTCCACCACAAAAGTCTATTACTTAATAGTATGCATTGTTTTCAGCATCGGCTTGTAAGTCAGCCAACCAGGAGGAGGCAGCTGAGGAAGGGCCAGTGGTGATGGAGTGGGTAGAGAAGGTGACTGTGGTCACCATAGAGAAGGCAGCTGAGGAAGGGCCCATGGTGATGGAGTGGGTAGAGAAGGTGACTGCGGTCACCATAGAGAAGGCAGCTGAGGAAGGGCCCATGGTGATGGCGGAGCAGGTGACCATCATCCCCATGGAGGAGTTCGTTGAGGAGGGGCTCATGGGGATAGAGGAGGCAGAGAAGGTGACCGGGGTGTGGTGGTTAATTTCTTTACTATCAAATGAGGAGAGACACACTTATCACACAAGTCAGAGTTATACTTAAACTACATTTTTAATCACTTATTAATAAGGGAGCAGGTCAATGCAATGCACACATCGATGGGGTGTGCTACGATAATGATGGCTGGTCATGGCTGGTCGGCGATTCACGCTCAGATGATTGGTTGAGAGCCACGAGACAAAAGTCCAAAAGTCTTTTATAGCCAAGATACACCCCTTTCAACCTACATGACGAACAACAGATATATAGAATGGATCACAAGGTTAAGATCTGTATGAAAGATACCTATAATACATAGCAGACAGTATCTGATGTGTCAACAGTTTCTATTGTATAGAGAGACCAGTGTCTGGCCCTCCGACTCCAAACTGGAACCATCTCTCCCTGGTACGGTATAGAACAGAAACATTAACTAATGCTCTGGAATGCTCTTTAGGTTTAATCACCCAAAAGACATCATAAATCTCCTCTGTCAGTGTTATCTCCCAGAGGCCCATCCTCAGTAGAACACACACACAATAGTTAACAACATACTCTATTCTGTTGCATAAAACAACCATTTGATGCAATAAAAGTATTATAAAATAATAGCAATTTTCAACCATAAAGGTTCAACCATGGAGGAGGCCGTTGAGGATGGGCCCTTGGTGATGGGGAGACGGAGAAGGTGACCGTGGTCACCATGGAGGAGGCAGTTGAGGGGGGGACGTGATGATGGAGGAGGTGGAGAAGGTGACTGTGGTCACATTGGAGGACACAGTCAAGTTTATAAATGTAGAATAACGTGGCATTCATACATTGCTTCATAAGCACTAGTCTATACATAATGTTGGCTTGAAATTAAACTTATTTACACTAAAGAGACACTTTTTAGATTAACTTCACAAGCGTGTTGACATTTGTCATCACAGTTGTCCTGGAGGCAGAATTGAGTGATTTCCCTCTAGATATGCCAGCTAGCTATATTGTAAAAATTAATTTCACTAAATTTAGGGTTAGGGTCAGGCATTAGGGTTAGCATTGTGGTTAGGTTTAAAATCTAATTGTATGGCTTTGTGGCTTTGCCAACTAGTGACCACTTTGCAGAGCTGCCTCTAGAACAAGACTCATGGCGGAAAATACTAACCTGTACTTCACAATTTCAGACTCGGTAACAATGCACAAACTGTCTATTTTCAGAGAATGTCCCAGCTCGTTTTACAAGCATTGCGGCGTGAGAAAAATAGCTTCTAATTTGGCCCTCTATATACTTATGATACCACTGTCTGTATTCTCTCATTGAATCCCATGCAAATCCTTTTCCAGCCTAAACATGCTTGTTCACGCACGTATAAATAAGGCTCCCTGTGTGATTTGCGATTTACCCATAGTGAATTTAGCCGTTCCCACTTCACTCCCTAACTCTTTCCCTTGGCCCTAACCGTTAGATGGTTGTATATGTGTAAGGTGTAAGCTCCACCACTTTCCTGATTATACCTATCCTGTCACAATTGTCGTTGGACATATACTCAGACCAACATGCAGCGTGATCTGGGTTCCACATCTTTACTTGTGAAATGTACAAAAACAATAAACAGCAAACGAAACGTGCAGCAAATGCAGTGCTCACAGGCAACTACACAAAAAACAAGATACCACAAAACACAGTGGGGAAATGGCTGCCTTAATATGATCCCCAATCAGAAACAACGATAAACAGCTGCCTCTGATTGGGAACCATAACCAGGCCAACATAGAAATAAATGCACTTGATCACCCACCCTAGTCACACCCCGACCTAACCGAAATAGAGAATAAAAAGGCTCTCTATGGTCAGGGCGTGACATATCCAGACCCTTCAGAAAAATCTAAGGGTTAAGTCAGGGCCAAGGAGGAGGGTTAGGGGGTGAATTTGGACCAGCAAATAATGTGTATGTGCCATCTAAGAGTTTCACTACCAATCATGTCTGTTCATTCAGGTTGAAGTTCACAGTGGAAGAGATGCAGGGGTCCATTGTGACCATGGAGGAGGACACTGACACTGCAGAGTGCCAGAAAAGACAGAAACCGAATAAGTGCAAAGGTACATGTCAATGACTATTTTCTTTGTCTCCACTGTACACAATGCGAGTCTGGGCTGTTACCTCTATAGTACAGCACGTTATCTTAGTTGTTTATTAATGTAACAGCAATGACAGTGAAAGTCGACTCAAACGTTTGAGGCAACGACTAAAATACATTACGTTAATACATTGTATTATTACTTTTTTGATAGTATTCATAAATTATTGGAGCTGCATCGGTCTTGAATTTGAATCACATTGACGTTTGCTTATGTAATATCCGTTTTTTCTGAAAAAATGTATGTAAAAATAATGACACATTTTCTTCCCTAAACCAGATAAGTTGTGAATGAAAAATATGGCGACATTTTGTAGTTTATTTTTCTAACCCTGATCGGATTCGTATCAATACATTATTCAATATCATTATGATATGCCTGTAAATGTATATGTGCCTTCATTAAACCCTACATTACATTACATAACACTTTTAAAAGTGTGTCTTTCAGTTCTGCAGATTTAAACCTGAAATGTGGGAGCCTCATGATTTAATTAGGGTCCCTTAGTAAACCTTCATGTCAAATAATGTCAGGATAGGTTCATCTGTTTTTGACTTACGAGTCATTCCAGTTTGGAGAAGTTGCACCTTTGGGGGGCGCTACTGAGCACCCCATGGCCACCAGGGGTATGGGATTGCATGATTTATCCCAAATATATTTTGTGCCAAGCCACAAGTCAGAGCTACAAAAAAAACACACTTTTGGGGATTCCATGACCAGACATGGTTTGTTAAAATAGGTTTTCTAGGGTGTATAGCGCTTCATGGAAGAAAACAAGTGTATGTATGTAAATGTTCATAAAAAAATGTTTTATATTGATATTGGAGCCTTGAGAACCTCGGAAATATATTATTTAAACATTCTACACCCTTTATATGGCCATTCAACCACGATACCCATTCTTCGCATAATGGCCATAACCGCACCTATTTTGCCATGGTTTTCGGCACAGCATATTTCTGATAAGCAAGACAATTATGCACTGAATTCTCACTTCCTATCCAAATAGAGCAGCTTTGCCATGATTTGGCTTTCACCTTCAGAAAACACATCCCAACCTGTTAAGGATATGGCAGACATACGCCCCCTTTGGAGAGATTGGGTACCCCTAGTAAACTGGAAAAAAAATCTGTCAAAAATTGCTAATATATGCAAATAAGTAATTTTGAAGTTTTGATGCGCAACTTTTCGGGACCAGAGGACGTTTTGGGTGCATTTCAGCTGATGTTATTAGCAGTAGCTAATACAAAGACGCAAGACTTGAAACCAAACAATGTATTGGGTAAGTATGAAGCCTTCCAGAACATTCTGAACGAAGACCATCGAAGGTAAGGGAATATTTATGCTTAAATCTGTGTTTCTGTTGACTCCAACATTACGTGGAAATGTAGCTTGGAACTGAGCGCTGTCTCAGCATATGGAATAGTGTGCGATTTCTGTAACGTTAAAAATAAATCTAACACAGCGGTTGCATAAAGAAGCAGTGTATCTTTCTAACTATATGTAGAACATGTATATTTAGTCAAAGTTTATGATGTCTATTTACGTTATCTTGCCGCGCTACATAGATTTCCTGCGGGCATTTTTGAGTAATTTCTGAAGGTGAACTCACTGTAAATGGACATTTATGGATATAAATGGCATATTATTGAAAAAAATAAATATGTACTGTGTAACATGTCATATTACTGTCATCTGATGAAGATTTTCAAAAGGTTAGTGAGCGATTTATTTTTTAATCCTGCGTTTGTTGATTGCATGTTTTGGCTATTCAAATGAGCTGTGTCTGGTGGTGGTTTTACATATATATGTGCTATGTTTTCGCCGTAAAACATTTTAGAAATCTGACTTTTTGGCTAGATGAACAAGGTGTTTATCTTTCATTTGAGCTATTGGACTTGTTAATGTGTGGAGGTTAAATATTTTTAAGAATATTTTTGTGTTCCATGCGCCACCGTTTCAGCTGAACGTGGGAGGGTTGATTCCCAATTGGGAACCAGTATCGTAGACAGTATCGTACCCAAGCAGATAAATGCACCTGTAAAAATCATGCAGCATGTCAATATGATGCAGTGGTAGCTTACAGAAAGAAGCCTACAGAAAGAATGCACGTAAGGTAATAAACATAGTAGCATGGTAGGCTATATATACAGCATATAAACCATGATGATATACAAGTAGGCCTATATGTATTTTAATCTATAGCTATACTTAGCCTATTATAGGCCTGTAATTAACTCCTCAATGAAGATGGCCTCATTATCACATAGGCCTATAATAGCCCTGTATTGTGTAGCCTATTTGAAGGTCAGTTGGCAATATAATAAGCTATAACCCAATAAGTTGTTCCCTGTTAAAAATGGTAACAGGAGCCCTGCACGGCCTAAATAGTGAAACACTGTATCAGCCCTTTCAAAACGCTCTGTTTCTTCATGACACCCCTCACACAGGTCCACTGATGTGGGAACTTGCCTACATATTCAATTATAAGTATTTGATTTTCAAAATGCAATATTCCCATCACTTTTGATGATTGTTTTCTCATTCCTCACAATACAATCACTAGGGCTACTAAAGTTGTTCAGACCAATCCACTGCTCACCTATATCAATCAGCATTGTGCCAGGTGCCTATCTTAGTAGGCTATAGTTTGTGAACTGTATACGGTCAAATTCCGTTTTTTTGTACCATGAATATAATAAATGACATCAATTAATTTAGGTAAAATAACTATTAAATCATATGCTGCTGTAAATAGGCATACTACGTTATTGTCCTCCATCATGCAGTAAGCTTTAACAGGACACATTCCATTTGAAATGATGGTGTAGGGTACAATGTACTGCTGAAATGTATGGGTTGGGCAACAGTACATTCCACTCAATATCAGATTACAAAGATGATGTTGTACTTAGAATGTTGCAAGGGGCAGCAATGGCTTGCAGCATGCTGCACCAACACGTTTTATTATATCAAAATAATTCATTCATACTGTGTAAACGATTGAAACACACTCAGAGCTGTTAGTGCTTAATGTATTAATTTATTAAGACATTTATTTATTTATTTTAGCAGTCCTATTGAGACCAAGGACTAATTTGCAACTCACAATTACACAAAAATCCCAATCAAGGCAGCATAGATAATACAAAAACATTATTTTTAAATCATGAAGAACAACCACATTCCACAGTAAAGAGGTTCTTAACCAACAGACTGAGTTGCTGATGATGTCGCCATAGTCTAGGATCAGAAGAAACGGAGGTGAGGAGAGGAAACATGGCAACAATTGCGCTGAAATGACACATTCCTTCTCCACTAGTGCATCATCAGGCAAATTACATTTCCCTGGATGGGTTCAGAAGGTGAGGTGTCAGGGGTCAATGTCAGGAGACCAGGCTGCTCCCAAGGGAGGTGGTGGCGGCCTTCTTCCTCTCCTTCATGAGAGAGAGAGTCCGAGAGAAAGAGTCCGGGGTGGTGTATGATTTCAGAAAGCATAGCAGTCGCTATCTGAGCTCTCAGCAATAGGACTTCTATCTTCATCTGAGGTTTCATTTACATCAGAGTCATTCAAAATAGCCCCTTCTCCCAGAATCAGCTTTTGGTAGGTGTTCCTGGTGTTGTCTTGGTCTTGTGTCAGTTCACTCAATCTTCTCTTCAGGAGGAAGAGAAGGCCATTCCTCCCTCCCTCTGACAACTCTACTGCATTGCCTAAAAGTCACATGTAAAGCAGTAAATTATGAACAATTTCATTACACAAAATAGTAGGAAGGGTATTTGTAAAGCAAGACAAAAAGTTAAGTCCAAAAATAGTATAAACCTCAACTCACTCTGATCTTGCAGCTGTATGGACAGTGCCTCCAGAGTTCCCACTGCTCTTTGTAGGCTCCCCAGTGCCTCTTCATCTCCTGCACCAGGATCCTCTCTTCCTCCTGCAGTCTGTTCACCAACATCAGTCTGCCGAAGATTGCCTTTTTAATGGCAAGATGGCTGTTGCCTGTGAGATGTAAACTTACAGAGGTGTATAACAGAACAACAGCAATGACTGCAGCCTACGCTGAAGGTAAACATTTAATCACAATAGATACCTTCTGCAATCATATACTTATACTTACTGGTGCCAAGTCTCTCCCATGGCCACACAAAGTTGTCAGTATTGAGCAGCGCATCCATTGTGGGGAGACTAAACTCTGCCTGGTGCTCGTGAGGTTGAACAATGGAAGCTGTCAAGGCTGCTTTGTCCTCAACAATTTTTCTCAGAATCTGATGCCTCCTGTTGTTGCCGTCTGAATAAAAAAGGGTGATAAGATGGACTGTATATTCAGATATATTACATGACTATAAGTTATAGAGCTACTATAGAGGCACAAACAAAGAGAGTACAAAGCAATCAACTAATTTCTGTTTATGGTCACATGATTTCTCAGTTTAATGAAATGTGTTGCATTAGATCAATTAATAACATAGGGCGTGCCTACATTTGACCATTAACATGGTCTGTGTGAATGACTAATGCATTTTCTTTCACAAATCAGTTTTACTGTTTGATAAATAATGTGTTTGAGGCCATATTATTGTTGGACCTTACCTGTCAAACGGTAGAGGTAGTGTTTCCTCTGTTTCACACTGAGGTAAAGCCCCTCAATCTTCTTCTGGAGATGCCCTGTCTGACTATCCTGAAGTGTGGCTGTGGCAAGTTACAAACATGACTCCACTGACATCAATGCAATTATGAAGTTGAGAGACAGAGAAACATTCACTTTTCTACCTGTTGAATTCTGTCTTGAAATATGCTTATTCCTGTCATCATATTAGAATGTATTGATTACTTTACTTGTATAATAAATGTATAGGTTAATGAAGGGTGAATGAAGGGTAAATGAAGGGTGAATAGGAACTTTGGGTATGGAAAATTACTGAGTGAGACAAGGGGAAGGGCAGAAAGTGAATATTCTGTTGCTGAATATTGATATTTCTAAGGAAGAAGACAAAGGGGAGCAGTCTAGTTTAAATTCCTGATACTGCAGGCCAGTTGCTGAGGAACTAGGACAATGAGGGATGTGGAACTCAACTGGAGATATGATCAGCAGTTGAAGAGAGAAGACACTGCTGGGAGGGGGACCATAGGGGCCCACCCCGAAAACCATCTGACTACTGTCCTATCCCATACACACACACTTCCACACCTATGGGGGTCCTAGACTTAGGCAGGCCATGACAATACCAGTGAGAGGAACATACTGTGTTTCTGACTAACAACAGAGAAGGAGTGTTTATCTTAGACATGCAAGGTGGCAACTCCGTCTACTCAGATGGTATAAATATATGTTTGTGGGTAGAATAAACTTGGTTTGAACTTTTTCTGGTTGTCCGTTTCAGTTTTTGCTCTATTTGTTCAGAACCTAACGTACCTTCAGACATGTAGAAATAGATAAACATGAATGAGAAAGCAGATACAGCTAAACATTTTTTTTTAAAGATGATTAAACCCCCCAACATAAAATTGGCAACAATTTGCCAACATAAAATACATGTTAGTGAACTTCCTCTTATTCCAACCCATTGCCAGTGGTGTGATAATGTCTGTCTGTACTGTTGGAAAAACATCTTCAGTCAGCTATTCTAATAAATTACTACTCTGTGGCTCATCAATCAACATAAAGATATGTCATGTAAGATTTAAAAAATGACAATAAACTCATTAACATTATATATAGTGGCTTGCAAAAGTATTCACCCCTCTTGGCATTTTTCCTATTTTGTTGTCTTACAACCTGGAATTGAAATGGATTTTTTGGGGGTTAGTATCATTTGATTTACACAACATGCTTACCACTTTGAAGATGCAAAATATTTTTTATTGTGAAACAAACAAGAAATAAGACCAAAAAACTGAAAACTTGAGTGTGCATAACTATTCACCCCCCCAAAGTCAATATTTTGTAGAGCCACCTTTTATATAGCTAATTATAAATCAATAATAATACATATGTTTCACCTAATGTTGTTTTTGATCTTTTTACCACCTTTGAACTTCTATTTGCCAGTTATGGCCTGTAGGCCTCATTGACCTGAGCTCATGCAACTCGTTTTTGAGTTAAAAAAGCATAATGTATGGCTTGTTTTATCTATAACAAATACTCAGATTAAACATATCGTGCAATTTATCACAGACTGCTTTGTGTCAAAGTTTAACAAGGACTCTCTCCTCCTCACCAATGTCATGATCAAAGATGTGATCAAGAGCCTCACATATAGTATATCGTTTGGTCATTGTGCTGCCACAGAATGAATTGTGAGCAAGGCCTTAAACAAGTTTTATATACCTGTGCTGCAAGAAAAGTTCAATATATTATTGAATCAATGTTTGTGAGAATGCCAACAGGTGTGGTTCCCGTGGGGGAAAGATTTTATTGGTAAAAGGTTCCCGTGGGGGTTGCCATGGAAGCCAAGAAGGGGAGCGAGGTGTGTGTGTGTTATCAAACACACATCCATGTGGGCGTCTGGGAGAGGAAGTGTGTTGCCAGAGAATGCCAGACTTTGATGACAAAGTTTGATGACAAAATTTGCCCACGAAGGACCACCTCCCCACCTTCCTGTTCAAGTGAGCACAGCACAACAAGGTAAGTCCAAACACGTCTTGTATGCTGCTGTATAAATGATGTAATGTGCCATGGAGATATGTTACTGTAGCTAAGAAAGTAATACTAAGTGTATGTTGTGTAGTAAGCTGTTAGTAGCCCTTGTGCCTCACCTTAATAATTTGGTCTATTTTACTCTCTTAATTTTGCCTACTGTTCTGACTTGGTGGTGCACATTTAGCCTATAACCTGTTTTAAAGAAATGTAATCATCTAATATTGTAAGAGCTTTCATTGTCTGTGTATAGTCCCTCTTTATTTATCCTACGGCTCTGACTTGGTGTACAGGGAGAATACTGTAAGAACGGCCCATGTTCTGAATTCTGTCGCTGTACATTTCAAAAGTGCTGAACAAATAGTTATATTGACTACGTCTGTCCCTGCTTGCTCATTGATGTCTTATTCAAAATTACAGCTTGCCTCTTACCTGCTTGTCATCCCCGTATGCCATAGTTTGTGTATATCAACTGTCAGTAGAAACCCCATTTGTTTAATCAAGTCAGCCATAACAGCTATGTTTTTTTAAAGGCAGTAAATGAGGCTGAATGAACTGTTTCTCTGCCAGACAAGGCTCCGCTGATAGCCAGGAGTAGCAGTGGTAAGGTGTTGGTCCTGCTGTTGGGACTCTGCTGTTGGGACAGCTTTATGTAGGCCCTAACAGCACCGTTTGTCACCGTTATTGTGCAATTCATGTATTGTTTAGTGCTGTGCTGTGCTGTGTAGTGGCTTTGCTGGCATGCATCCCACATTTTTTTTTACCCCACCAAGATTGACATGCTAAAATCACCACTGACAATGAAAAAGAGTGAATATGCAGAGTGCACACTCACCTGGGATATTGCTGATGCTCTCTGCTGGTGCCAATAAGGTAGGCTACACTGTTGTTTGCTCAATGAAGTTGAGAAAATGTATAACGAAAAGACAGATTAGAGTCTTTTCATTGTCTTCTCTTTCCAGCAACCATTTGTTTTCCCGCAATTGTATTTTGAAATATTGTGAGATGCCTGGCTGGGCCTCTACTTCCCACTGACAGTTGCAACTCAAAAATAATGTATTAGTTATTTTCAGCGCCCGCTGCCCAAGTTGCTCATGCTGCCTTTCCTTCTGACTGTAGGCAATGTGATTTAAAACAATCCAAGATAATGATCCTTTGTGGCCAAATCATGCTTTAGTAGACTATTTTGAATGCTTTTATTTATTTTTGGATAGACAGGAGTAGTCTAATAGTAGTCTAATCGACTCAGTGGGTTTTGTCCAACATGTCTCTGGACCCACTCACTGTCACAGTCATACGCTGGACCTAGTTTTGTCCCATGGAATAAATGTTGTGGATCTTAATGTTTTTCCTCATAATCCTGGACTATCGGACCACCATTTTATTACGTTTGCAATTGCAACAAATAATCTGCTCAGACCCCAACCAAGGATCATCAAAAGTCGTGCTATAAATTCACAGACAACACAAAGATTCCTTGATGTCCTTCCAGACTCCTTCTGCCTACCCAAGGACGCCAGAGGACAAAAATCAGTTAACCACCTAACTGAGGAACTCAACTTAACCTTGCGCAATACCCTAGATGCAGTTGCACCCCTAAAAACTAAAAACATTTCTCATAAGAAACTAGCTCCCTGGTACACAGAAAATACCCGAGCTCTGAAGCAAGCTTCCAGAAAATTGGAACGGAAATGGCGCCACACCAAACTGGAAGTCTTCCGACTAGCTTGGAAAGACAGTACTGTGCAGTACCGAAGAGCCCTTACTGCTGCTCGATCATCCTATTTTTCTAACTTAATTGAGGAAAATAAGAACAATCCGAAATTCCTTTTTGATACTGTCGCAAAGCTAACTAAAAAGCAGCATTCCCCAAGAGAGGATGACTTTCACTTTAGCAGTGATAAATTCATGAACTTCTTTGAGGAAAAGATTATGATTATTAGAAAGCAAATTACGGACTCTTCCTTAAATCTGCGTATTCCTTCAAAGCTCAGTTGTCCTGAGTCTGCACAACTCTGCCAGGACCTAGGATCAAGAGAGACACTCAAGTGTTTTAGTACTATATCTCTTGACACAATGATGAAAATAATCATGGCCTCTAAACCTTCAAGCTGCATACTGGACCCTATTCCAACTAAACTACTGAAAGAGCTGCTTCCTGTGCTTGGCCCTCCTATGTTGAACATAATAAACGGCTCTCTATCCACCGGATGTGTACCAAACTCACTAAAAGTGGCAGTAATAAAGCCTCTCTTGAAAAAGCCAAACCTTGACCCAGAAAATATAAAAAACTATCGGCCTATATCGAATCTTCCATTCCTCTCAAAAATTTTAGAAAAGGCTGTTGCGCAACAACTCACTGCCTTCCTGAAGACAAACAATGTATACGAAATGCTTCAGTCTGGTTTTAGACCCCATCATAGCACTGAGACGGCACTTGTGAAGGTGGTAAATGACATTTTAATGGCATCGGACCGAGGCTCTGCATCTGTCCTCGTGCTCCTAGACCTTAGTGCTGCTTTTGATACCATCGATCACCACATTCTTTTGGAGAGATTGGAAACCCAAATTGGTCTACACGGACAAGTTCTGGCCTGGTTTAGATCTTATCTGTCGGAAAGATATCAGTTTGTCTCTGTGAATGGTCTGTCCTCTGACAAATCAACTGTAAATTTCGGTGTTCCTCAAGGTTCCGTTTTAGGACCACTATTGTTTTCACTATATATTTTACCTCTTGGGGATGTTATTCGAAAACATAATGTTAACTTTCACTGCTATGCGGATGACACACAGCTGTACATTTCAATTAAACATGGTGAAGCCCCAAAATTGCCCTTGCTAGAAGAATGTGTTTCAGACATAAGGAAGTGGATGGCTGCAAACTTTCTACCTTTAAACTCGGACAAAACAGAGATGCTTGTTCTAGGTCCCAAGAAACAAAGAGATCTTCTGTTGAATCTGACAATTAATCTTAATGGTTGTACAGTCGTCTCAAATAAAACTGTGAAGGACCTCGGCGTTACTCTGGACCCTGATCTCTCTTTTGAAGAACATATCAAGACCATTTCAAGGACAGCTTTTTTTTGTTTTGTTATAATCTCCACCCGGCACAGCCAGAAGAGGACTGGCCACCCCACATAGCCTGGTTCCTCTCTAGGTTTCTTCCTAGGTTTTGGCTTTTCTAGGGAGTTTTTCCTAGCCACCGTGCTTCTTCACCTGCATTGCTTGCTGTTTGGGGTTTTAGGCTGGGTTTCTGTACAGCACTTTGAGATATCAGCTGATGTACGAAGGGCTATATAAAATACATTTGATTGATTGATTGTATAATTTTGTCAATTTAATTCAATTTGCTTTAGGGAAGGCTTCCACTAGCCTTATGGATGCGTCGCCTATGATCATAACTTTCAAGGATTTTATGTTTACATAAGAGGTACATTGAGTCATTGTTGCTTCTGAAAATCTTATGCTGTTCAGCCTACCTTGTCTTCATCTACATCGATCACCTGTGTGCATCCGTTGATGGTTAAATGAGCTATAATAATTGCACAGCTACAATCCACAGATTAGATTTTTTTCTGTTGCCTATGTCATCACAAAACTGCGTTGGGATCTCCTTACATTTTGCACAGATTTTCTTAATTTTGGGCTCGAGAAGCACCGTCGTCCTGGTACATGCCACTGGCCACTTGAAATATGGATGTTTTTTAAATTTTAATTAAAAAAAATATTTCACCTTTATTTAACCAGGTAGGCTAGTTGAGAACAAGTTCTCATTTACATCTGCGACCTGGCCAAGATGAAGCATAGCAGTGTGAACAGACAACAACACAGAGTTACACATGGAGTAAACAATAAACAAGTCAATAACACAGTAGAAAAAAGAGAGTCTATATACATTGTGTGCAAAAGGCATGAGTAGGTAGCCGAATAATTACAATTTAGCAGATTATGTGATAAATGATCAGATGGTCATGTGCAGGTAGAGATACTGGTGTGCAAAAGAGCAGAAAAGTAAATAAATAAAAACAGTATGGGATGAGGTAGGTAAATTGTGTGGGCTATTTACCGATGGACTATGTACAGCTGCAGTGATCGGTTAGCTGCTCAGATAGCATATGTTTAAAGTTGGTAAGGGAGATACAAGTCTTAATGCTCTGGAATTGAGATTATTAGCAAAATATTCAGAGACTAAAAGGCTGAACAGATACACATTTCTTAGTAGGGGGGAATTACATTGAATCTAATGATTATTCCAATGATTTACTGCACGTAAGGGTGGGGTGCCACTACTAGCCTACTTTGTAATTCACTTTGACCTAATTAAACTTCCATGAAATGTTTGATATTGACATTGGATTGTACATTTCCAATACAGCTAATAACGTAGCACCGATTATATACCATAGATGACCACACCATTCCTTGCTCCTCTTTCATCCTCAGAATGTTCAATGATTTTCTAGATGCTGTTGTGCTCGCACATGTCCACAGGGAGAGAGGCAGCAGAGTATGTGTTACTGGCCTTTGCTCCTCTGCTCCTCCTGGTACTATGACTGAGGCCAGGAGTTAACCCTTGTCAGGTCCTGTAGAAAATGTTCTTGTCTGACTCATAACTATGTTCACTGACAGGCATGTGAGTTAAGCTTTTGAGCTGCTTAATTTGAGGTTATGTGATATCATTATAATTGCTTTCCATTATCTTTGAAGGTGTTGGATTCTGGGGTAATCTTTGAACATTGTTATACTCAGAGTATAGGAACATTAGTTACAAAGGAGACATGCAGGGTGCCAAAATGAAGCTTGGGAGGGGCTGAGTGCAGAGAAAACAATTGCACGTGACAGTACTACTAAGGATAGAAACCATTGAAGGCTCATATCACTTATTTCCCTGCTTAGCAAGAATGATGCAATGTTTAGAGATAAGGAGGAAACTTCACCCAAAGTGGGGTATGAATACCACCACGGGGGATGCCATCTATTGGTCTGAATTACAGCTGTAATGACCCTTTGGGAAGAATTAAACTTGGTTAAGCTTCTCTTGTGTCCGTGAGTTATTTACTCTGAAAAATTAAAACATAACAAAGGATAAACATAGGTTTAATAACAGTTTAATAACAGTTTTCTCTTTTTGTTCTTCAAAGAAAAGATCTAAGGACAGGATCGAGTTAACAACACACACAAGTGAGTAAATGATGGAGAGATTATATTTTCTTGCTTTCTCTCCCTACAGTGGCCAAGAAAGGCTAAGAAGAAAATATATCTTAAATGTATATTTTACTCAAAAACTATTTATTAGTGTTTTGTTCATTAAACAATTGTTAACACATCCAAAAAGTTTTGCATGTCAGCAGTTACATTTTGAAGATAAAGCACTTTCAGAATAGAGCAAGAACTGTGATGACAAGGCAAATTAAATAAACACTAAAATGTTTATTTAAAAGTTTTTTTGTAAAATATCCCTTTAAGCTTAATGCATGCACATACACTACCATCAAACGTTTTAGAACACCTACTCATTCAAGGGTTTTTCATTATTTTTACTATTTTCTACATTGTAAAATTATAGTTAATAACTTTTTATGTTCAAAACTGCGCACTCTCTTCAAACAATAGCATGGTATTCGTTCACTGTAATAGCTACTGTAAATTGGACAATGCAGTTAGATTAGCAAGAATTTAAGCTTTCTGCCAATATCAGATATGTCTATGTCCTGGGAAATGTTCTTGTCACTTACAACCTCATGCTAATCACATTAGCCTACATTAGCTCAACTATCCCGCAGGGGACCCACCAATCCTGAAGAAGTTGTGTTTGAGCCAATCATTTTTGTTGTTACAAGGTAGGGGGGTATACAGAAGATAGCCCTATTTGGTAAAAGTCCAAGTCCATACTATGGCAAGAACAGCTCAAATAAGAAAAGAGAAATGACAGTCCACTGACCACTGCCTGTGTCCACTGTGTAAACTAAGGTTTTATAGGAGACCAAATCTCTTTGTCAATACTTTCATTGCTGACATGGCTGATCAAGTCATGCATGTAGTCCAAGAGAAATCTCCCGTCAGCCAAGCACAACGTCCTACCAAACCTGTCGAACTGGGACAAAGCTCAAGGCCTGCAAGTCCTGCCTGGTGGGTCTGACCTCTTTCTGTGAGACTCACATGCAGCCTCATCAGATAGCCCCAGCCCTAAAGAGACACACGCTGATTGACCCTGTGGACAACCTGGAAGAAGACAGGACATGTAAAAAGCACAACAAATTCCTGGAGGTGTTCTGTAGGACTGACCAGATGTGTGTCTGCCAGTTCTGCACTGAGACAGACCACAAATATCACCACAATGTCCCTATAGAGGAAGAGTGTGAAGAGAGGAAGGCTCAGCTGGGGAAGACAGAGGCACAAGTGCAGCATCTGATCCAGGAGCGACTGCAGAAGATTCAGGAGATGAAACACTGAGTAGATCTCAGAAACAAATACACACAGAGAGAGAGAAAGCAAAAACCATTCAACTCTTCTCTGATCTGGTGTAAAGCTTTCAGAAAAGCCAGACCGACTACATGGAGGTGGTTGAGGAGGAGAAGAAAGCAGAAGAGAGGTGGGCTGAAAGGCTCATTTGGGGGTTGTAGCAGGAAATCGCACTGAGCTGGAGAAGCTCTCAAACACTGAAGACCACCTCCACCTTCTCCAGAGCTCTGCATCCCTCTGCAGTTTTCCTCCCACCATGGACTGGTCTCAGATCAGTATTCACACTAAGCTGTGTGTAGGAAACTTGAGGAGAGCTCTGTGTCAGCTCGCAGAGACTCTGAGAATCAAGCCCCAGCTGTTAGATACAGTGAAGACTTTACATAAGTCATTGTGTAATTCTGAGCACCAGAGGATGCAGCAGTATGCAGTGGATGTGACTCTGGACCCTGATACGGCAAACTGCAAACTTGTCCTGTCTGAGGACAGGAAACAAGTAAGACTTGGAGATATAAAACAACATCTTCCTGACAAACTAGCAAGGTTTGAAACTACTCTTTGTGTCCTGGGAAAGGAGGGATTCTCTTCAGGGAGATTCTACTATGAGTTGGAGGTTAAGGGGAAAACTGACTGGTCTATATGAGTGGCCAGAGAGTCTATCAACAGGAAGGGAAGGATTACACTGAGCCCTGAGAATGGATACTAGATTCTGTCACTGAGGAATGGAGATGATTACACCGCTGGTGCACCACTCTATCCATACTTCTGCCCTGGTAAACGTAGTGGAACTCTGCCCCTCTGATCATCTCAACTCTCAATGAAATTGAACTTATTGGGGTTGTGCAAAGAGAGGGAACATTCCCGGAAAAGTACCAATAATCAAGAATTTGGGGATTCTTCAATAAAATGTAAGATGAAGAAAAATGCTGAAGATATAAACTATGTTTGTAATATTTTTGTAATTCTAGCAGACGCTCTTATCCAGAGGTGCCTTCCTCAAGGACACATCGACAAGATTTTTCACCTAGTCGGCTCTGGGATTTCAGGTTTCTGGCCCAACGCTCTTATTAACTGCTAGGCTACCTGCCACCTTTATATGAAAAATAGAATCCCAAAACTGTCAAATATGAACCTAAATATAACTTAACAATTTAGTGAATATCGTCGCTGCTTTTTATGAAGATTTCAACATGGAATATCCTTTATATTCTTAACTTTCTTTATGTTTTATATATCTTTGTTATATTTTTATGAAGATTTCAACATGGAATATCCTTTATATTCTTAACTTTCTTTATGTTTTATATATCTTTGTTATATTTTTATGGGGTCCGAAGTGGTTTCAGTTGTCTATCTCAATAGTTAAATACTTTCATATTTGCTTTCAAATGCCATCATTGTTGATAAGATGTTTGTTTAATGAATAAGGCTGTTTTCTCCTGAACCATATGGTCTATCCACTAGAAATGCATGGAAAACATGGGCACAGTCATGAAGAATCAGAAAAATATGTACAATTTTAAATAATCAAGTGTAAATTCTCAAAGTTTCCATTTCCAAAATTACCTTTTAGTTAATTATAATTTATTTCTGAAAAATTCCGGTAACTTTGGTAAATTTCCTGAACTTTTGCAACTAATTCGTTAAAGAGGAGATTGCAGTATGTAATGAAATGTAAAACAAAATGGATCTTTGTCTCTCATATCAAGGAAAAATAAAAATAAACTTATCAACCTAAAATATTTTAAGAACATTTACTTTCCATTTGAGTTCTGTACCATCAAATGGCAAGTGTCTTTAGGGCTGGGGCTATCTGATGAGGCTGCAGGTGAGTCTCACAGTAAGAGGTCAGACAAACCAGGCAGGACTGGCAGGCCTTGAATTATGTAAAGAATTCAGACCCCTTGACTTTTTCATATTTTGTTACCTCACAGCCTTATTCCAAAATTAATTAAATTGTTTTTTCCCCTCCTCAATCTACACATAATACCCTGTAATGACAAAGCAAAAACAGTTTTCTAGAAATGTTTGCAAATGTAAAAAAAAAAAACCTGAAATATCACATTCACATAAGTATTCAGACCCTTTACGCAGTAGTTTGCTGAAGCACCTTTGGTAGTGATTACAGCCTTGCGTCTTCTTGGGTATGACGCTACAAGCTTGGCACACCTGTATTTGGGGAGTTTCTTCCATTCTTCTCTGCAGATTCTCTCAAGCTCTGTCTGGTTGGATGGGGAGCGTCTCTGCACAGGTATTTTCAGGTATCTCCAGAGATGTTCGATTGGGTTCAAGTACAGCCTCTGGCTGGGCTACTCAAGGACATTCAGAGATTTGTCCTGAAGCCACTCCTGCATTGTCTTGGCTGTGTGCTTAGGGTCGTTGTCCTGTTGGAAGGTGAACCTTTCCCCCAGTCTGAGGTCCTGAGCTCTCTGGAGAAGGTTTTCATCAAGGATCTCTCTGTACATTGATCCGTTCATCTTTCTCTCGATCCTGACTAGTGTCACAGTCTCACAGTCTGCCACCACCATGCTGCCACCACCATGCTTCACCGTAGGGATGGTACCAGGTTTTCTCCAGACGTAGCGCTTGGCATTCAGGCCAAAGAGTTCAATCCAACTTCATCAGACCAGAGAATCTTGTTTCTCATGGTCTGAGAGTCCTTTAGATTGTTTTGGGAAAACTCCATGTGGGCTATCATGTGCCTTTTACTGAGGAGTGGCTTCTGTCTGGCCACTCTACCATAAAGGCCTGACTGGTGGAGTGCTGCAGAGACGGTTGTCCTTCTGGAAGGTTCTCCCATCTCCACAGAGGAACTCTGGAGCTTTGTCAGAGTGACTATCAGGTTCTTGGTCACCTCCCTGACTAAGGCTCTTCTCCCCGAATTGCTCAGTTTGGCCGAGCAGCCAGCTCTAGGGAGAGTCTTGGTGTTTCCAAACTTCTTCCATTCAAAATTGATGGAAGCCACTGTTTTGGGGAACTTCAATACTGTAGACAATTTTTGGTACCCTTCCCCAGATCTGTGTCTTGACACAATCCTGTCTCGGAGCTCTATGGACAATTCCTTCAACCTCATGGCTTGGTTTTTGCTCTGACATGCACTGTATATTGTGGGACCTTATATAGACAGGTGTGTGCCTTTCCAAATCATGTCCAATCAATTGAATTTACCACAGCTGGCCACCAATCAAATTGTAGAAACATCTCAAGGATGGTCAATGGAAACAGTATGCACCTGTTCTCAATTTCACGTCTCATAGCAAAGGCTGAATGTTTATGTGAATAAGTTATTTGTGTTATTTTTTTTTTGTAAATTAGCAAACATTTCTGAAAACCTTTTTCACATTGTCATTATGGGGTATTGTGTTTAGATTGATGAGTTTTAAAATAAAATGTAATCCATTTTAGAATAAGGATGTGATATAACAAAATGTGGAAAAAGTAAAGGGCTCTGAATACTTTCTGAATGCACAGTACACTATAATGAAGATCACATCCTTCATTTTCATTGTATCATCATTGTCTGTGGTGCTGAATCTCATATTGCCTCTATTGACACTATTTGCTTTTTTGTTTTCTTATAATGTTGCTACCGTGAAACACACACACACACACACACACACACACACATACACACACACACACACACACACACACACACACACACACACACACACACACACACACACACACACACACACACACACACACACACACACACACACACACACACACACACACACACACACACACACACACACACACACACACACACAAACCATCCCATGATTCCTGACCTTCAGAATAGAATTACATAGTCTAAATCTAATTTCTTAGCATCTCCATGGCCGACAGTGGGTTATCCCATCCTGCACCATGGTTTATGCATCTTTATGTAGGTGACCCATCCTTCCATCTGTCCTCCTCAACTGTTGCCTAGAAACCAGCAGTGGGTTGGAGCTGGAACATGGACGATACAGTACGTCATCACAATCAGATGCACCCAACCCCCGGTATACAGCCAAGACACTTCTCCCCATGGTGGCATGACTTTGCCTTATAGGTCACATTCTTGGACGGCTCTTTTTTCTCAGTGTCTCAGGAAGCAAGATGCGTCCTGTTACACTTTTGATCCATTACTTTGTGTTAAGGACAAAGAGCCTTAAGTCTCAGTCCCGATCAGCCGCCAGGGCTGCATCCCACCTGGTTTGGTAATAAAATGCTGCAGGATTAGGTGGAAATGCCAGTGAGAATGATGGTGATCCTAACACTGAGTGATGTAATAGCATCTTGAAAATGGGCACGTAATCTGGGGATTAGCCACATTAACATGCTTGAAGTGAAGTAAACCTAATTTCCATAGTGCCACCCGACAACCACTGTTTCAGAGGTGGCAGATAGCCAATGTCTGCTGCTGCTCACATTATGTCATATAGGCCTATAATGTGGATACAATGAAGGCTGCTGAGGGGAGGACAGCTCATAGTAATGGCTTGAATGATGTCATTGGAATGGCATCAAACACATCAAACACGTGGTTGATACCATCCTTTTGACTCCATTCCAGCCATTATTATGAGCCGTCGTCCCCTCAGCAAACTCCACCGGTGTGAGCTACACGTGCTGTTTAGGGTGAGCATTGTGTTCATCTGTCACACATATAGTTGTCGTGACGTTGCATTAGTTCATGTGACAACTGTTGCTCATCGAATGATTACAAGTTTCTAATTGCGTGATTTACTGAATCAAGCAATTATTAACTCATTAACCTGGAACACCATGGGAAAACTAGTTTTTACTGAGTTTCTATTTCCCAAATTAACTCAAAGAATATTAGAATATCGATTTTACAACAGCCGCTAATTAACCAGTTGCCTCCCAATCTCGTTCTGAACGTTGTATAGTCCGTGAATCTGCACGGACCCGGGGGACCGTTCAGCTGCTAGATGACGCACTACTCCGGTACATCTCTCTGATCGTCCTCCCGATGTCAGTGTCCTTTTGGCTTAGGAGTCTGTTCCCTCACCCTTGCTCTGGAAGGGGTCTTCTGAGGACAGACAACTCTATAGCTCAGAGCTCACAGCGTTGGAATGAAACAGTGTAGATACCACGATTCGATGGGAGATGGAGGCTAGGTGGTTTGACTTGAATTCACCCGCTTAGACACAGCTACTCATCCTTAGCTTGGGGAGAAAAATATTTATTTGTCTTCAAACTTGCGCTGCGTTTTGGGTTCGTTGACTTTTTAGACCTTGGCCGCAGCTTGGGTCACGTAGTCTTCTCTGGAAATTCTTTACTACAGGTTTTATACCCTTGGGTCAGAAATGGGCGTAACCGCCTTTAGGGAAATTCTCTGGGCGTACCGAGTTAAGAGCAAGGTCTAGGTTTTTCTCAAATCCAATTTTAGACAACTAACTTAACATTTCATCTTTACCAAAACATTCCCTTTGATTTGGACATTTTCCACACAACGTACAATGTATAAACATCAAACATATACTAGGAAAACTCTTCACATTACAATTTTTTTGTAATAACGTCATCTATTAACCTTTAATAACAAAACAAAAATGACATACATTTTCATATTCCATCTATCGTCATGACCACCATTGTGGCTGACGGAAACCATTGTTCCAAAGTCCCTTTATTTCATGTTTAATGTTCTGAGGCTGGTTCTCCATAGTAACATGACAAAGGAATTTGTCTGTGGCCTGAGATTTACCAGGGGCGTGAGGGGTCATAAAACCCCCACATCTTCAGACCCCTAGATCTCTCCTCCTCTGTTGGGGTTGAGAGATAATCTGTAGGGCTGTGGTCTCCTGTAACCTGACCTGATCAGGACAGTCATGACATAGTTAAACGGATGTGTTTTCATTGTAGGAAAAATAATTGACAGAAACCTTGTTGAGTAATGTGGAGATTCAATTCAGTGATTTCAGAGTAGTGTTGGTTCATCCTAGTGTAACAGGTGGTTGCCTATATGACCGCCTGCTTTCTTATGACTAGGTGACTCCTTTCCAAAATAGCAACAGTGGAGAAACAAGTGTAGATCTTGAGCTCTACTCTTAACCCGAACACTCAGTTACATCATAAAGTTTAGTCCTTATTCAGCACAATGGTCAGCTCCCTCTCCACAGACTACAGATCACAGACCACAGAACACGGACTACAGACCACAGAGCCCATATGACAGAGCCAAAGCTTATTGCTATAGCTATGAAGAAAGTGACTACATTGCCAATATGACATCTCCCACTGGGTACACCCTGGTTGAAACAAGGTTGTTTCCTCATAATTTCAATGAAATTACGTTGAACAACGTGGGATAGATGTTGAATTGAAGACTGTCCCCAGTGGGCCGTTTGCAATTCAATGAAACATACTTGGCCACTCCCTCTGGAAACAGCAACCATTCTACATGAGATGGTGTTGTGTAATTACTCTCCATCTGATCCGGGAAATTATTCAAACTCAATGAGACGGAAAGAATCCCACAGTCTATCAAAGGCAGTCACATTGTTCATTTCCCACTTGCATATCACTCTCTCCCTCTATCTCTCTCTGTGTGTGCGTGTGTGCGTGTGTGCGTGCGTGTGTGTGTGTGCTTGTGTGTGCGTGCGCGTGTGTGTGTTGAGTCTGTGTGTGTGGCTGTCAGTCTGACTGTAGTTAAAATAGAGGGGTTCTTCAGATTGAAGTTGCTCCTACTATGTACTTGGCAACAGAGTGGATAGCCTTATTCAACTCAACAGAAGTATGTAGTGACGTGGAGGAGAAATCAATTTGTTGCTCTCCAGTATTTGTGTACGTAGGCATGCATATTCAAATAAATAAAGAGGTGTATTTTGTAACGAAATGGGTTATACTCAACATCACACAAGAGTTTGGATGGACTTTATTGAAGGCAAAAACGATGTATCTCTATGGAGAAAGTAGCTGTATGTTTTCCAAGGTAATGAAATGGTACCTCAGACTGAAGTTATGTCCCTCAGGACATGCACATTTTATTTGTAGCTCAGCACTAACCTACTTGATTCCACTAACAAATGGTTTGGTGACTGGTTGATTAGCTAGTGAGGTGTGTTATAGCAGGGCTAGCTCAAACATTTTCACTCAATGGTGTCCCCTAGGAATGATTTCAGAGATACTTGTTTGGTAACCGTACCGTCGTTGGTTTGCAGTTGTGCAGTACCTATATTTGACCACATGATGGCAGTGTGACTCAGCTGCTCAAAGTAATGTCACTGCTTCTTCCTTTTGTTCTCCTGTCAATATTTGTGCTATTCAGTTATTTCCTAAAATACCTATGAAAGAAAAGAAATACGCATCCTCGGGTTAAAATAAATAGCCTTTCACAGTTAATTTAATGGACTTTTTTGGTACATAATCAAGGTAATTCTGTCTAAAGCAAACAGGAATAGCACTGTTTGTTCGATTGGTTGCTAAGGAAAGCAAACACTTACTGACAAACTACTGCTTTAGTTAGTGACACCTGTTTTCATGAACATTTGTATAACTTTATTTAACGGTACCATTTACTCTATTTCCTGGTAGGAAATTATGTGGTAACAATGGGTACATTCTGCTACTTATATTATATACTGTATATTATATATGGTATATAGAACAATATTTCAAATAAATACATTTGTAACTACCTGGTACAGAACAGGTGCCGGTTTTCATGAATTCCAAGGATAGAAGCAAGTCACTAATAAGTTATTATTATGTCATATATTTTCACCATGTGTTAGTGTTATCTAGATGTATTCTCTTCATGTCAGTACTGTGTGTGGAGTAGTTGGGCAGAGAAGGCAGTGGGAATCGAGGTCACAGCTGGACTTTGGTCCCCTTATTGAGGTAACTTCTTAATCATCCACCGCTTGTTTCTGTGTGTGTGTGTGTGTGTGTGTGTGTGTGTGTGTGTGTGTGTGTGTGTGTGCCGGGTCTGTCCAAGGCGCTGCTGTCTTCACCCCAGGCAGGTGTGGTAGGTTACCCCACGCTGACGTGTTTAATTGTGTGCAAGTCCCGTAGCTCGCTGGCGACTGTGTCCCCCTGCTGGGCCAAGGAGGACAAGGGGGACACCGGGCCTAGACGTGTTTGGCTACGTAAAGGAGGACAAGGGGGACACAGGGCCTAGACGTGTTTGGCTACGTAAAGGAGGACAAGGGGGACACAGGGCCTAGACGTGTTTGGCTACGTAAAGGAGGACAAGGGGGACACAGGGCCTAGACGTGTTTGGCTACGTAAAGGAGGACAAGGGGGACACAGGGCCTAGACGTGTTTGGCTACGTAAAGGAGGACAAGGGGGACACAGGGCCTAGACGTGTTTGGCTACGTAAAGGAGGACAAGGGGGACACAGGGCCTAGACGTGTTTGGCTACGTAAAGGAGGACAAGGGGGACACAGGGCCTAGACGTGTTTGGCTACGTAAAGGAGGACAAGGGGGACACAGGGCCTAGACGTGTTTGGCTACGTAAAGGAGGACAAGGGGGACACCGGGCCTAGACGTGTTTGGCTACGTAAAGTTTTAAAGTTTTGATCAATATTACCTTCTTCCTTGTCCTATTAACAAATGAATGACAACAGGTCCCAACCATAGCCAAAACAGGCCTTACTCCCTCAGCCCAGGCCAGCTGAACCCTCTCTCTAGGTGGTAGGGCCTGTGAAGTGAAGCTGGCTGACTCTGGCCTACCCATTCTCCTTCCTGTTGTCCTCCATCTCTTCCTCTCTCCCTCCCTCTCTCTCCCACTTTCTCTCTCTCTCTCCCTTCCTCCGTCCTCCTCACCCGTCTGGGCTGGTAAATAAGTCCGGGTGTGTGAGAATCTCATTACCGCGACAGAAAGCAGCATTTCCTCTGAGGATTCAGTATGTGTATCAGAGTGTGCCGTGTGTGTGTCTTGTGTGTGTATCATGTGTGTGCCGTGTGTGTGTTAGCCAGGTTCAATCACCACTCTGCTGATGGGGAGGGAGAGAGAGGCAGCTGGGGCCTCCCTTGCCCAGGCCTTCAATTTCCCTCCCAGTCCAGCCACTGGAGTGTGTAATTACTATGGGGGGCTGGCGTGGATGTGCGATCACTTCGCCTGGTAACACCACCCCCCGCACCCCACCAGCCCCCCATACAGCAACCCCCCCCCCCCCCCTCCCTGTACTCTCCATACAGGCACCCCCTGCCACTCCCCCCCCCCCCCACCCCTACCGTCCATACAGGCACCCCCTGCCACCCCCCGCACCCCATTGGCCCCCCCCTCTACCCGCCATACAGGCACCCCCCACCGGCCCCCCCTCTGCCCTCCATACAGGCACCCTCCCCCCTCTACCCTCCATACAGGCACCCCCTGCCAACCCCCGCACCACACTGGCCCCCCTCTAACCTCCATACAGGCACCCCCTGCCAGCCCCCAAGTCACACACTGAGCACCCATGATCACCAACTGAGACAACCATGACACACTCATCAATGCACACACACACAGTCTTCTGTTCATACACTCATACCCTTCCTATCTATGGTTTGTTGGTGTGTATTCACTTGTACACTGTACTACGCAGTATGCTGGCACCAAGTCCTTTGTTGGCACCATTTAGCATTTACACACTGCCGTCGTGCTGTATGAACACTTCTCACATGTACAGTGTGCAAGGGAGATGGGCTTAAAAGGTCACTGCATCTATGGTTTGAGGAAACTGGTTGATAGGATACAAACCTTTTATATTGACAGGCTATGCTGCTTTGATGCCTTTTCCTTTGTAAAAGTCTAACCAAACGCAATGCACCATACATTTCCAAGCTAGGCCGATAATACAGAGCAGATACAGGAAGCTAGTTTGAGAGTCACTCACAATACACACACAAACATCTGCGTATACTCTACGTATGCACATGCACACACTTCCCTATATGGACTGTGTGTGTGTGTGTGTGTGTGTGTGTGTGTGTGTGTGTGTGTGTGTGTGTGTGTGTGTGTGTGTGTGTGTGTGTGTGTGTGTGTGTGTGTGTGTGTGTGTGTGCGGGGGCGATTGCGGCTGTGTGACGGAGGCTGACTCTTTGAGGATTCTGTGCTGTTCGCTTGCATACCTCTTTGAAGCTGTTCGATGACCGCACAGGGCAGTTCACCACAGGAGGGGGGTGGAGGGGTGTGCTGCACGGCTGTCATTTGTATACAGCTGTTTCTTTCATCTAGTCCTGCCTGCCCCCCACCCTACCTCTTCCCCTCCTGTCTCCCTCCACTAAAACCCAGATTCTGGCCTTTCTAGAGTTCTGCACTAGTTGTGAAAAAAATAAATGTGGACTGACTGCTGCTTGGCTGGATGGATGATCTAGAAATCAAAGTGACAGCTGCAGATCTAGAAGGAAATAGAATGGCCATGATCAATTCAAAAGGCATCACTCAATAATCAATCTTCATCATATTACATAGGCCCCCTAAAACAGATATCAATGAATGTCCCATACATTCATTGATACGACCACATCCACACCAGAGTTCTGTGCTCACCTGTCTGGTGGCTGGTCCAGCCTCAGAGAGACAGGCTGAGACATGGGCCAACTGGGGCCTGACAGGGTCCACCTGGGGCATCTCTGTGCTACACACCACACAGTCCTTCTTACATGGCCCAGATACTAACGCTGTACACACTGCACAGGCGCTCTGCAAGCCAGTGTTAATTGCTGCTAATTGATGTAGCGTCGCGCTGAGGCATATGTGGTTTATGTGTGTATTCTAATGAGAGGAGAGAGGAAGGAGGTTTGGAGGTACTGTTACCCTGTCATGGCAGACATGCAGACCTGTCATGACAGTACACTACCGTACGTAACAATAGATGTTACTAGTTTTGGTACCAAACATAGAAATGGATGACTTCACAGGGGTATCAGTCTTGCATCTAGGACCAGAACATTTCAAATGTAACTGTCAGAATGGTTTGAATAATTGAAGCTAGACAAAGTGACACTAGTCGAGGGAGACACGTTCCTAACTGTCTGTCTGTCTGTCTGTCTGTCTGTCTGTCTGTCTGGCTGGCCGGCCGGCCGTCCGTCCGGCTGGCTGGCTGTCTGTCTCTCTCTCTCACTCTGTCCCACAGAACAAGAACTTTGAAATAATGAGTCTCCCTGAAAGAAAGTATGCTTGATTTCCACTGTGAATTATTCCAGCTTTAGTGGCTGATTTATCGAAAAAGGAGGGTTGCATTTGTAATAAAGCAGAAGAAATTATTGCTTGGTATTAATATTGGAGATTTGATTGAAAAGGATACAGGAGCAGTGTAAAATTGTCCAGTAAATCATTGTGTTGCAGCCAGGCTTGCTATTCTGAGGCGGGCTCAGAGGGTATTGACAGATAATGGCTTTTCTCTTTGCTAGAGATTGGCCATTACAGAGCCCTTATTGTCATTACCAGCCTATTTTCATTGTTCTGTGTTCAACGAGGAGACTTGATTTCCTTGGATTATCGTATTTTTGCTTCATTTGTGTGTGTGTGGGAAGACATGGTGCACACGCACGCGCATGTGTGTTTGTGTGTGTGTTGTACGTCAAACACAACATGTCAGTGTCAGTGGAGGCTGCTAAGGGGAGGACAGCTCATAATAATGGTTGGAATCAAGCGAATGGAATGGCATTAAACACATGGAAACCATTTATTTGATACCATTCCACCGATTCCGCTCCAGCCATTACCACAAGCCCGTCCACCCCAATTAAGGTGCCACCAACCTCCTGTGGTCAGTGTCCATCTCATTTTACCAGCTAGTTAGTGACAGTGGGAGACACTACTGTTTAGAGCAGTTTTGTTTGGTGTGCAACCACAATCCTGAGTATTGTGTTTTTGCTAATAATGCATGCTCCTCCACACCCTGGAAGTGTAGCTACATATTTACCATGTCAATAAACCAGTTTGAATAGAATTTAAATGCCTATGAGAGAGAGGGGGAGAGAGAGAGAGCAAGACAGAGCGAGAGAGGGCGAGAGGGAGAGAAAGAGAGACCTATGGAGAGAACATTAATTGTCCATGACTCTGTGACTGTGTCTTCCCCTGTTTGCCTGCCACTAGCCAATCAATAGTTAATGTTGTCTGATTATAGAGGGAACACCCCCTCTCTTAAAGAGGCATTGTACACAACACCAATCAATAAGGCCACTGAAAGGCAGCTCTCCATTGGTGCTCTGTGAGTCAGAGTAGGAAGACATGTTTTCAGGTGACGGGTAGCGACACAAACAAAACGAACATTTATGTAAACACAAATCACTGTTTATGTCGTAACCTAAATGTTTAGTCTGGTTACACGTGGTGTTCATTAGAATTACCGTAGGTTGTCAGCTTGCATCTTTCCCTTAGTACAGTACAGAAAATGTCATTCATGACTATGGTAGTATTGTGTGGCAAATGTAGAATGACTATGGTAGTATTTTGTCACAACTGTGGGGGTCATCGTTTGAGAGCGCTGTGAATCTTCTCGTGTCCTCTGTGACCTGCGACCGGTATTTCTGACTCAAACTCTTGTCTTCCCGTTACGACCCCCAAACCGCTGCCTCGACTATCTGCCTGCCTTCTGCCTAAGTCTCTGCATGTAGTAAATGGGAAAAGATGAGTCAAATCTAAACCTAAGTGATGAAGACTTTTTTAAGCTTTTGCACTTTGTTCTCCCCCTAAAATTGCTTTGCCCACAATTTCCAACCCTCTGCAATTTAACCAATTTGAAAAAGGAAAATTACCATTGCTAAATGTTTCATTTCCCTTTTGGTAGTACTGAGGAAGTTTGGTTCAATTTCCGACCTCTCAAATTCATTATGTTTCCTGAATAAGAAATAATTGCAAAAAAAATTCAACTACATTTCTTTTTCAGATGCTCTTTGAAAATGCTTTATGGTTTCAAGAATCGAGGCAAATCTAAGACATAAGGGATGGGAGGAGCGGTGTAGCTGACCCTGCATCGTTGACCTTTGACCTTGGTGTCATAAAGCACTGGCATTCCTTGCCTGGGGGACAAGGGGTTGAATGGATCACTGACGGCTAATCGAAGTGTGTCTTAGGAAGGAAGGAAATGCTGTTGGAATGACGACACTTTGTCCCATCACTCCAAGACTCTCCAAGTCTCTTTTACTACCAACACACATCACCCATGTCTGTATTAAGATAACACTTACACCCAGGCTTCATTCAGGGCCTGTGACTGGGCCCCCACTTGGTTAACTCCGGAAGTTAACGTTGAGGGACAGAGGGGGCCAGAGAGGAGTGACTCTACTCTCCAAAGTGTTCTACTTCTCTTGGCCATGCGGGGCTCTTTGCGTATGGCAAAGGGTGCAGGCGCTGAGTTAAGAGGATTAGTGACTTGAAAAAGGTAGCCGTCATTTAATTGAAGGCTTACAGGCTGCAGCAGAAAAGAGGAGAAGTCAAAGTGAAGGTAACCCAGCCCAGAACATCCTGAAGAGACCACATTTGCCAAAGTCCATGTTTCCCTCCTCTCGCCTTGCCCGCCTCCTCTTCTCCCCTTAGTAGCAGCACATCCTACTTTATCGCCAGGCACCAGCTTCTTAAAAGACATTTACACGTTTCACAATTTTAATCTCTTCTGCTGGTGAAAAAGGTGCCTTCTACTCGCATTATTCAAATGCTGTGATCTCTGGGGCTGCCTAGGCTGATTCCCTCCCAGTGTAGCTGGGCCATGTTGGAGGTTTATGATACATGTGCAGCTAACTCTGCTGCCTGTAGAACACTTTGATTATGATTTTGTGGCACAGCGCTGTTTGCATGTTTCTAGGCAGGGTAAAGCAGACTTAGACCTGTCTGAGCCGCAACATGTTTTGTCTGGTGGTCAACTCTCCCATGCGTACACTTCTGAGACATCTCAGGCTCTATTTGATGTCTGAGTCCAGCACTGTGGCAGCCTGAGAGGTTGTAAACGCCTCTTTAAGTGTGCTGCTCGCAGGAGAAATTGGGCCACTCAGACAAGTGGAAAAGGTGGAAGTAAAATATGATAATGGGAAAATGGGAAGTTGCTTGGCGGCTGCGCTTGGCAGGGCGTGATGTGAGGGGAGCAGTGGCGTGAAGGAGAGAGAGAGAGCTGAAACACCAAGGCCTCACGAGACAGCCCGGCCCTTTTGTGTTCCTTTGTGAAAATTAGGATCATATCGCTATGAGTGACTGCCGGACGGTTGGAGACAAAGGTGGGATCAGAAGGAGGTAAGGCAGGTAAGGGATGACCTAATCTGGCCCCTAATAACCTGCTTCACACACACCGCCTGCCTGATTCAGCAGCACTATGGTCTGGCTGATAACAGGAGGAAAGGAGGAGAGGGGAGGGGAGGACAGCCGGACCCCAGCAACCTTCATTATCTCACACTCCGAGGCTGATTGGCCCTGTTTGACTCTGAACTACTGGCGGTCGCTGGCTGGTAAGGGGCCCCTCTCACTCTATCTCTCAATCCCCCTCAGTCTGTCTCTCTCAATACCCTGTCTCTCTCTCAATACCCTCTCTCTCTCTCTCTCTCTCTCTCTCTCTCTCTCTCTCTCTCTCTCAATCTCTCTCAGTCTCTCTCTCTCTCAATACCCCACTCTCTCTCTCTCTCTCTCAATCCCCATCAGTCTCTCTCTCTCAATTCAATTCAATTTAAGGGGCTTTATTGGCATGGGAAACATATGTTAACATTGCCAAACCAAGTGAGGTAGATAATATACAAAAGTGAAATAAACAATAAAAATGAACAGTAAACATTACACTCACAGAAGTTATAAAAGAATAAAGACATTACAAATGTCATATTATGTACAGTTGATGTCAGAGGTTTACATACACTTAGGTTGGAGTCACTCGTTTTTCAACCACTCCACAAATTTCTTGTAAACAAACTATAGTTTTGGCAAGTCGGTTAGGACATCTATTGTGTGCTTGACACAAGTAATTTTTCATACAATTGTTTACAGACAGATTACTTCACTTATAATTAATTCACTGTATCACAATTCACTGTACCGCCCAGGGCGGCAGGGTAGCCTAGTGGTTAGAGTGTTGGACTAGTAACCGGAAGGTTGCGAGTTCAAACCCCCGAGCTGACAAGGTACAAATCTGTCGTTCTGCCCCTGAACAGGCAGTTAACCCACTGTTCCCAGGCCGTCATTGAAAATAAGAATTTGTTCTTAACTGACTTGCCTGGTTAAATAAAGGTAAAAAAAAAAAAAAAAAAAAAAAAAAAAATTCCAGTGGGTCAGAAGGTAACATACACTAAGTTGACTGTGCCTTTAAACAGCTTGGAAAATTCCAGAAAAGGATGTCAGAAGCTTCTGATAGGCTAATTGACATAATTTGAGTCAATTGAAGGTGTACCTGTGGATGTATTTCAAGGCCTACCTTCAAACTCAGTGCCTCTTTGCTTGACATCATGGGATAATCAAAAGAAATCAGCCAAGACCTCCACAAGTCTGGTTCATCCTTGGGAGCAATATCCAAACACCTGAAGGTACCACATTCATCTGTACAAACAATAGTACGCAAGTATAAACACCATGGGAACATGCAGCAGTCATACTGCTCAGGAAGGAGACGCGTTCTGTCTCCTAGAGATGAACGTACTGTGGTGCGAAAAGTGCAAATCAATCCCAGAACAACAGCAAAGGACTTTGTGAAGATGATGCAGGAAACAGGTACAAAAGTATCTATATCCACAGTAAAACGAGTCCTATATCGACATAACCTGAAAGGCCGCTCAGCAAGGAAGAAGCCACTGCTCCAAAACCGGCATAAAAAAGACAGACTACGGTTTGCAACTGCACATGGTGACAAAGATCGTACTTTTTGGAGAAATGTCCTCTGGTCTGATGAAACAAAAATAGAACTGTTTGGCCATAATGACCATCGTTATGTTTAGAGGAAAAAGGGGGAGGCTTTAAAGTCGAAGAACACCATCCCAACCGTGAAGCACTGGGGTGGCAGCATCATGTTGTGAGGGTGCTTTGCTGCAGGAGGGACTGGTGCACTTCACAAAATAGATGGCATCATGAGGATAGAGAATTGTGGATATATTGAAGCAACATCTCAAGACATCAGTCAGGAAGTTAAAGCTTGGTCACAAATGGGTCATCCAAATGGATAATGACCCCAAGCATACTTCCAAAGTTGTGGCAAAATGGCTAAAGGACCACGAAGTCAAGGTATTGGAGTGGCCATCACAAAGCTCTGACCTCAATCCTATAGAAAATGTGTGTGCAGAACTGAAAAAGCGTGTACAAGCAAGGAGGACTACAAACCTGACTCAGTTACACCAGCTCTGTCAGGAGGAATGGGACAAAAGGCTACCTGAAACGTTTGACCCAAATTAAACCATTTAAAGGCAATGCTATCAAATACTAATTGAGTGTATGCAAACTTCTGACCCACTGGGACTGTTATTATTCCTACATTTCACATTCTTAAAATAAAGTGGTGATCCTAACTGACCTAAAACAGGGAATTTTTACTTGGATTAAATGTCAGGAATGTCAGAAAACAGAGTTTAAATGTATGTGGCTAAGGTGTATGTAAACCTCCAACTTCAATTTCAACTGTATATATATATATATATATATATATATACTCTCTCTCTCTCTCTCTCTCAATCGCCCTCAGTCTCTCTCTCTCGCTCTCTCTCTCTCTTTCTCTCTCTCTCTCTCTCTCTCTCTCTCTCTCTCAGTCCCCCTGTCTCTTTCTCAATCCCCCCTCTCTCTCTCTCTCTCTCTCTCTCTCTCTCTCAATACCTCTCTCTCTCTCTTTCTCTCTCTTTCTCTCTCTCTCTCTCTCTCTCTCAATCCCCCTGTCTCTCTCTCTGTCTCTCTCTCAATCCCACTGTCTCTCTCTCTCTGTCTCTCTCTCAATCCCCCTGTCACTTTCTCAATGCCCCTGTCTCTCTCTCTCTCTCCCTCTCTCAATCCCACTGTCTCTCTCTCTCAATCACCCTGTCTCTCTCTCAGTCTCTCTATCAATCCCCCTGTCTCTCTCTCTCAATCCCCCTGTCTCTCTCTCTGTCTCTCTCTCAATCCCCCTGTGTCTCTCTCTCAATCCCCCTGTCTCTCTCTCTCAATCCCCCTGTCTCTATTTCTCAATCCCTGTGTCTCTCTCAACAACCCCACTCTCTCTCAATCCCCCTGTCTCTCTCTCTCAATCCCCCTGTCTCTCTCTCTCTCTGTCTCTCTCTCAACCCCACTCTCTCTCAATCCCCCTGTCTCTCTATCTCAATCCCCCTGTCTCTCTCTCTCATTCCCCCCCCCTCTCTCTCTCCCTCCCTCTCTCTCTATCTATTACTTTCTATCTTCATAGTATACAGGGTACATGAGATATCACACATAAACACACTTACAAATATACACAACACACACACACACACACACACACACACACACACACACACACACACACCAAAAACACTTATTTATGTTTTATATAGGCATCTCAAGGCAGTCTTTGATGGTATTTCCACTCACACTGATTGGTCAGTATTTCTCAGAGGAAGTCACTGTTTCCACTGTCTCGCTGTATCAAAAAATTGGACACAACTTAGGTTGCATGTCTTGTTACTTATGTAATACTATTACAGTTTTTAACAATCACTTTGGCACTAATTTCAGAACCTTGCGGTCATTTTTCAAATCTCTAGACACAAAATTCAAAACGGTCATCACTTGTAACACAGGCTGTCCAATGCTCAACACATTGCATTGTGCATTCATATCGTTAAAGAAATCTTGCACTTGCAGAATCATTGGTTCAAATAACTTATTTATCATGAAATACCATGGGAACATTCATTTAGATCACCCACTCACAAGATACCAAGAGTTTCACTGTGTAGTTGTTCATACAATCATTAAATATTGTAGAACAAAATATGTGATACATGTTTCATTATGCTACTACAAGTAAATACATCACTGTAAAAGGACTAGTAGAGAGAATACTACAGACACAGTGGAATCATTGAACAAAATATGATTTTTTTATGAAATACAATAAAATCACAACATAGGTTTCTTTGAATCAAAGCAAAAATAATTAGATACAAAAAAAATAAAAAAAACAGTTAAAGGTCAACTGCAGTGCTCCTCACCTGGCTTACTGTAAAACATAACTGCAGTGTTCCTCACCTGGCTTACTGTAAAACACCACTGCAGTGTTCCTCACCTGGCTTACTGTAAAACATCACTGCAGTGTTCCTCACCTGGCTTACTGTAAAACATCACTGCAGTGTTCCTCACCTGGCTTACTGTAAAACATCACTGCAGTGTTCCTCACCTGGCTTACTGTAAAACATCACTGCAGTGTTCCTCACCTGGCTTACTGTAAAACATAACTGCAGTGCTCCTCACCTGGCTTACTGTAAAACATAACTGCAGTGCTCCTCACCTGGCTTACTGTAAAACATAACTGCAGTGTTCCTCACCTGGCTTACTGTAAAACATCACTGCAGTGTTCCTCACCTGGCTTACTGTAAAACATAACTGCAGTGCTCCTCACCTGGCTTACTGTAAAACATAACTGCAGTGTTCCTCACCTGGCTTACCGTAAAACATAACTGCAGTGATCCTCACCTGGCTTACTGTAAAACATCACTGCAGTGTTCCTCACCTGGCTTACTGTAAAACATAACTGCAGTGTTCCTCACCTGGCTTACTGTAAAACATCACTGCAGTGTTCCTCACCTGGCTTACTGTAAAACATAACTGCAGTGTTCCTCACCTGGCTTACTGTAAAACATCACTGCAGTGTTCCTCACCTGGCTTACTGTAAAACATCACTGCAGTGTTCTTCACCTGGCTTACTGTAAAACATCACTGCAGTGTTCCTCACCTGGCTTACTGTAAAAAGCAAGACAAAAGATTGATTACTGTACTTCTATATTTCCATCAACCCTGTCTTGTGGATTTGGCCACAGGTTCCCATCCACATCACAATGGATGTTTTTATTAGCCAAACATCTTGGGAAGAATCTTCGGGCATGGCTAATCCAGGCCTGACACTGGTCTGCCGTGATGTCATTGCATGTGTCATCCATGGCCTGGAGAATGGCGGCTTGTTCATGAGGGCGCCTATCATATACCTTCCACCTCCATGTGGAGAAAAATTCCTCAATCGGCTTAAGGAAAGGAGAGTATGGAGGTAAGTACAGGGTGGTAAATTGTGGATGGGCCTGAAACCATGCTTGAGCATGGTGGAACCTGACATTATCCCACACATTATCCCACACAATGACATAGACCTGATTTAGCTCATCAAGGAAGGTTACATTCGAGCAGCGAATCATGTGGCTGCCTGCAACTCAATATATAGAGTATATAGAGTAGAGAGCTTTAGATGTTGTTCGACCAAACATTAGAATTGGCAAGATGCGTCATCTAAGCAACTTTGACCGTGGTATGATTGTTCATGCCACACATGGTGATTCCAGCATCTCAGAAACAGCTGCCTTCCTGGGATTTTTACGCACTACAGTCTCTAGAGTTTACAGAGAATGGTGCGATAAACAAAACACATTCAGTGAGCGGCAGTTCTGTGGGCAAAACACCTTGTTAATGAGAGAGGTCAGAGGAGAATGTCCAGACTCATTCAAGCTAACAGAAAGGCCACAAATGCTCAAATAACAGCTGTTTAAAACAGTGGTGTGCAGAAGGGCATCTCTTAACGTACAACACCGTGAATAATTCAGGCTGTTGTGGAGGCAGGGGGTCTACCCAGTACTAGATAGGTGTACGTAATAAAGTGGCCGGTGAGGGTACGGTAATGTCAAATCTGAAAACGTGGTCTGGAAAAGTGGTACATGGGACCATAGAAACAGTGTGTGATAAAGAATGATGATGAAATATTACATCCATAGATAATGTAGTCCAATTGGTTCATGTTCCACGGTAATTGGTGTCAATGGATCTCGTTATTCTGAAAGTTTAATGATCTAAACATGGAATATTGTTCATCAGTTTCCATAAAACTATGCATTAAGAGTAATGCAACAGTTACTTATCATTTTGATCAGTTGTATCAATTGATTGTGAGATCGTTGTAATGAAATGAATAGACAGTCATCTCAGATGTAATGTGTGAATTGTATTTTGAAATAGTAATACTTTGATGTTAAGTTGTGTCATTTTGAACAGCTGATTTTAGTTCAATGAACAAATGATCTTAACTTTATGTGTATTGTATCTAAGCAATTGGGAGAAGTGTTAGAGTTTTGAAAAATGTGCATTTTGATCATTGGTTGTGAGTTTTGAAAAAGGAGCCACATTCAGGGATGTGAGAGGAGTTGGAAGGAGGTGAAGGGTTCATGACCCTTCCAACTCCTCTCATTTCCCTGAATGTGGCTAGACAACAACAAGGCTTCATGTTATCCTTAAATGGCGGGATTAGCACCTGCAGCAGCATTTGATTAGACAAGACAGGGCCTTGATTGCATCCAGTCCTACAAGTTTCCTGGCCCTAGGAGGTAATCACCCTCTTCATGTGTCTCCTCCTCCACCTCCTGCATTTGTCAGGTGTTCCTGTCTCCCGCAGGAGAATGTGCCTTGGCCCAGTCTTCCATTGACTTGGCTCCCTGTCTCCCTCCCCCATCACTGCTGAATGAAATCCTATTAAATTATCCTTCGTTCTCTCATAGTTGCTTTGTTTTCTGTTTAAAGAGACCCTGGCTGTGTTTGGAGCCAAGGAGAGGATAGGAATAGGGGAAAGTGGATTGTGAGTCACTCACTCCCTCCTTCATGCTTTGTCTGCCAAATGGGGGGAGGAGGTGGGAGAGAGAGTGGGGAAGGGTGTTTGTGTGAGGCACTGATGCATGGCGTGGTACCACCAACACACATTCATTTATATGCACAAACATAATCAGAAATGTATGCATGTACATACGCATAAGCACACACAAATACACACAAAAAACACACGCTTGTATAGCGACAGACATACACAAACAGTCACGCACGGACACACACACACTTACTACACGCACACAATCACACACACACAGGCACAATTGGCTGAATTGTGAATACAAATTGCTGGGTGCTATGCCGTAAAACTACAGCCGGCCCTCCAGTAATGAAAATTGCAGTGTAGCCGTTGGCTATGGCTCTACCAAATCAGAACGCTACAAGTGATGCTGCCAATAGTGCCTGGGTGGCCTGGTGTAGGTCTATATGTCTATGGGAGCTCAACTGAAGCGCTACTGATATGATGTACAATCATTGTACTAGCCCAATCAGCAAGTCTCTGTCTCTAACGGAACATTGTCTAGGGACTAGGCCTCCCAATGACCTTTAACAGACAGCAGCCAAACTCCCTCATCTCTGTTCCCTTTGGAGCTGCCTTTGTACACATGTTTTATTCAACAAATAGGTAATTTCTCCTGTAGGTGGACAGAGGCTGATTGCCAGCTTCTATTTACTGTCATTTACTCTAAACACTATGAGGCCAGTCCCGGAGGCAGATTACTACTCTAAACACTATGAGGCCAGTCCCGGAGGCAGATTACTACTCTAAACACTATGAGGCCAGTCCCGGAGGCAGATTACTACTCTAAACACTATGAGGCCAGTCCCGGAGGCAGATTACTACTCTAAACACTATGAGGCCAGTCCCAGAGGCAGATTACTACTCTAAACACTATGAGGCCAGTCCCGGAGGCAGATTACTACTCTAAACACTATGAGGCCAGTCCCGGAGGCAGATTACTACTCTAAACACTATGAGGCCAGTCCCGGAGGCAGATTACTACTCTAAACACAATGAGGCCAGTCCCGGAGGCAGATTACTACTCTAAACACTATGAGGCCAGTCCCAGAGGCAGATTACTACTCTAAACACTATGAGGCCAGTCCCGGAGGCAGATTACTACTCTAAACACTATGAGGACAGTCCCGGAGGCAGATTGCTAATTTTAACACTATGAGGCCAGTCCCGGAGGCAGATTACTACTCTAAACACTATGAGGCCAGTCCCGGAGGCAGATTACTACTCTAAACACTATGAGGCCAGTCCCGGAGGCAGATTACTACTCTAAACATTATGAGGCCAGTCCCGGAGGCAGATTACTACTCTAAACACTATGAGGCCAGTCCCGGAGGCAGATTACTCCTGATCACAGTTCTCTATTTTCTGCAGAGATACCCACAGCTTGCAACTTGGTTGTGGAATGAAATGTTCTATCCAGTAGTGAGTGTTTGCAATGTTTCTGAGGCCTCCCCCTCTAACAGAGACTTCTTCCAAGCCCCCTGGTCTGCAAATCAAAATGTTATTTGTCATGCACACAGTTTCCAGCAGGTATTAAAGATGCCATGAGATGCTTGTGTGTTAACTTCCTCAACACTACAGTACAATAATCAATATCATAATAAAACATAACAAGTAATAGAAGAGGCAGTATGCGTACTTATGGGATATACAGTATAGATAATGAATGTGCTATCTCAAGTGTGACTGGATCTACAAATAGAAATAGTGTCTTGGTGGCGCAGTTTAAAAAATAGTATGCAATGGAACAGCAGCGTTGACTGTGTGTGTGAGAGTGTGGGTGTGTGTGTGAGTGAGTGTGTGTGCTTTTGTGTGTTTGTTTATGGGTGGTCATGTGTGTGTGCTTGTGTGTAAGGGTTGGCTATGTGGAGAGTCAGTGCAGATAGTCTCTAAGGTGCACACTGTACAGTATTTACAGTTTCTAATTGACTCACAATGCGTTCACCATTAAGGGCCCCCCAAGTACCAGGCACCCAGTTTCCCAGGCTTGCCGAGTAGTTAGCAGTGTCATTAGGCTAGGTCTCTCCCCGATTGTTCTCCAATCTCCTGGCTAGCAGGGGGCCACGTCGGGATAATTCCAGGGCATCATCAGGATTGTTTTCACAATGTTGATCAGATTAGAGCTCAGTGAGAGCCTCTTGCTCGGGCACACAGGACTTAGATAGACCCCCTCCACCCTGCCCCTCCACCCTGCCCATACACCCGCCCCTACACTTACTCATCTGCACGTTTTGACAAGCAAAGTTAACTTGAAATGAGCATGTGTTCAAGTAGTTTTTAGAAGAACCAACACAAAAATCTCTGTCATTGCTAAATTTCCCCACTCTCTTTCTCCCTCTCTACCCTCTTCTCTCTCCCTCTCTATCCTCACCTCTTCTTCTCCCATAACCTCTCGTTCTTCTCTCTCCTGTCTATCTGCTGTCTCTTTCAGAGTGCTGATTTGCATCTGAAACGGCATTGGATCGATTCTCTGTTCTCTCCATCACACACGAGATGCATCTGGCTGAAATAACAGTGGTGTGGCGTGTTTGTATAGACCCGTCTCTCTACGTGTCCAGAGTACTCAGGAAACTCAATGCACAACCATCATTTAGGTCTGTGCAGGAAAAACAGTGAGGATGAGCACACTGGAGAGCAATGACCTGGTTTTATACAGTATCCCTGGCATGGAAAATCCAACCTGCCATTTCAAATTGTTTTTTAAAACAATCTTCAGCAAAAAGATGATCAGATGTCAACATGTAAAATGTAAAAATTGCATTGAAGTGTCTCACGTTTGTGAATAGTTAATCGATGCATACAGGGTATATAAATATTTATTTTTGCAGTGGGTTGAGCTCTTAGGAGTGTAGCGAGACTTCAACATACCCTCTAGATGACATCATCACATGTCTGTCCCCTGTATGTCCCCATGGCGTGCTGTGAGTGTCCTGATGTCTTGATCAATGGTGGCCCTATCTGTGTTCTACTCTGGCCAGGCCAAGCCATGGCTCCTCGAAAGCTGCCTGCCTCATTACTGTAATGAACTTTATAATTACTTTCACCCCCTCAGAAAAAATGGCTCCCATTAAGAGGATGTGATTGCCTTTGATATCATTTACTTAGCCCAGGCCACAAACTATCAGCCATTTTCCATCTCAATAAACTCCCTATCTGTCAAGCAGATGATCATCTTCCCCTTTTTCTTCACATTCAGAGACAGATAAAGCTATTTTCTCTCAAAAAGAGTTGAACTGAATTCTTGATTGGAAAAGGAAATCCTCCTTCAGGCACCAGGTTAAAGCCTATGACCTCTAAACTCTAGGCTGGAGGCGCTAGCTTGTGTTTCTGTCACTCGCTGGCTGGCCTATTTCGATTGTAAGAGGACAACTATTTGCAGGCTTAACTGACTTGTATGTATTTGTAATTGGCACAAACAAATTACGAAAGATGTAAAAGTAACTTTTATCAACATAAATCAAACTTACTTTCAATCTGCTCCTTGCTATTATAAACCCACTGGAATTTAAAACATAACAATGTAATTTCTAATCCATGAAAGCAAAATTGTTTCATTACATTGCTAATATACCGTTTTGTTACCTTAACATTTAATTGGACATCGTTATTATAGGGTTTGTTTGTTCTCTATTAAACACAGTTCTAGTTACTGCGCTGCAATAATGCATACACGTACATGTTTGTAAATTACTCCAGCTTTGTAGTTGCTTTTACAAACTCTAAATGCGTCTTTTAAAAGGTGTCTTATTTACATAATCATTAGTAGCCATGAAGAGGAAGTTGTCCCGAGCCATAGACAATTGACATTACAACCATAAACTCATACACCGACATGGAGACTTAACATTACACCTACTGCTTTTTAAAACATGTTTTATAATGACTTCACACATACTGGCGAGTGGCCTCAGTAGTGAATAGAGACATATGGGAGGATTTAGAGACAGCATTAAACAGGGATCCAGGTGAAAACACATTGTATTCACTCTCCTTAATTAACACCTATACCAGTATAGATGTGAGGCAAGCTCATTCTTGCCTCCGAATAATGGGCACCATTTTAAGTGGTTGGGTTTGTGGACAACAAAGTGTATTTTTCATTCAAAGACAGATGATTCTTTTGGAAAGCTGCATTTTCTGCCCCTGAAACCTCAAGTTGGTAGGAGGAGAGGGAGGGGAAGGCTTGTCTGCATTGTTGCAGTAGTTTGAGAGTACATGAATAGTCTCTCCATGTGTGTGTGTGTGTGTGTGTGTGTGTGTGTGTGTGTGTGTGTGTGTGTGTGTGTGTGTGTGTGTGTGTAGCCTATAAATTCACCCTGTGTCCAGAGTACACTGTATTGTTAAAATATGGGAGCACATGTATAGCCAAGCCTTGGTTAACATTGTGGTGAAACAGTGGTGAAACAAACCCAAAGCCCTATCCTCTGACTGAAAGACTGAAATTCACCCTGTGTCCAGAGTACACTGTATTGTTAAAATATGGGAGCACATGTATAGCCAAGCCTTGGTTAACAATGTGGTGAAACAGTGGTGAAACAAACCCAAAGCCCTGTCCTCTGACTGAAAAACACTGTCATTCAATCATGTTTTAATATGTGTAGCCTATAAATTCACCCTGTGTCCAGAGTACACTATATTGTTAAAATATGGGAGCACATGTATAGCCAAGCCTTGGTAAACAGTAGTGAAACAAACCCAAAGCCCTGTCCTCTGACTGAAAGACACTGTCATTCAATAATGTTTTAATATGTGTAGCCTACTAGAGAATACTGAGAATGTTGAATGGAGAGAAACACATTTCTTAGACAACACATTCAAAACACATTTCCTTCAGAACAAAGTGATTCCTTCTCATTTCATGTGCATTGTTTGCCTGTTCACATCCAACTAGCCTCTTTTGATTGTGAGCACATCTCAACTGAAGAAAAATTACAATTTGACAGAAGTGGATCATCTACAGTGTGAAGTTCCTTCTTTTCACCAACAGGTGTCCCTCTTTTTCTTCAGAAATCCATTGCATTGCTGTTTCACTGGTTGATCTCTTGCTAAGCAGTGTGTGTGTGTGTGTGTGTGTGTGTGTGTGTGTGTGTGTGTGTGTGTGTGTGTGTGTGTGTGTGTGTGTGTGTGTGTGTGTGTGTGTGTGTGTGTGTGTGTGTGTGTTTGTGTGTTCATGGATACCGCCGTGGCTACCTCCGAACTCCAAGCTAGTCCCCTCAGTCTTTCCATATCCCGGCCCCTTAATTCAAATGGGGGGATTTGGGGGTTGCGTTTTGATCTGCACATAAAAACACATCAGTAACTACCTCTCTGGTGTGCTAGGACAATCTCAGGCACTTTGTTTAAATCTACCCACTGATGCAACGGCTTCTCATTTCCTTGGAAATTGCCAGCAAGGCCGGGAGCACAGGACTATTATAGTGTTGGGGTGTAACATGGAGATTTTGGAAGGGACTTGAGCTGTATGTTGATGTGAGAAAGTGTGTGTGTATTCTCTCTCTGATGGTGATTGCTCCAGCCCCTGTCTGGCCACCTCTAGCCAGCCACACAGAGTGGTATTTATTGTAATGTATTCCATACGGATGGCTTTGACCCACAGGGAAGTAATGTGAGATTGAGCGCGCTGCCGTTTTATGACCGTCATTAACATTAACCCCAGAAAGCGAGAGTTGAAGGCGGAGGGTTAATACTATGCTCTTTAATGGATCCGAGCATTCCCAGTAAATAACAGCCTTTCTTGGGCCAGTCCACTGGGAGATAACGAATCCAAAACATTATAGCTGTGGAAATGGTTTGCCTGAAACAATCCACACAGACCAGGGTATTGAGTTAGCTTTTTTATGTGTGTGTGGTTTTGTATGTCAAGTCCACTGCCTCTGAATGCTATATAATGCATGGTAAATGTGTTAACGCTAGGTCAGCTTGTTAGCCTACAGATCCAATTTCACTCTACCCCTGGGCAATGACTGTCATTGTCATGAGCAGGAC